>NC_140594.1:967324836-968808586 GCF_964204655.1 Triturus cristatus
GTGTGCCCTTCCGACACCGGCGTAGTCTCCTTTTCCTCTGAAATCCCCACTGTAGCCTGCTGAGTAACAATGTCTTCAGCGCACACAGCACGCACCAAACTGCGCGCCTTTCTACCACGCCGCAGCTCCAGGGCGGCCGAGGACCACGACCACTGGACCAGTGGCTTGCCTGCAGAGACAGGGAAATCGAGGCATACAGGGACACACTCAACACCTTCAGAAACACCGGAGATACTACCGGCACGGACACCGCCGATGCAGGCACAGACCATGGAAAGAACCATGGAAAGGAAAGACAGACCCAAATAAACAGCAGGATCCAGTCCGCCTCGTCAGATGCCAAACGCCGGGAGAGAAAGGGATGCAAAAATAGAATAAACAAATGTCCTCAAAAAAGCCGGAGAATCAAGTAACAAGGATTTGAGAGGGCTCAGAGGGAAGAAATCGCGTTAATAACCAGCATCAGGGACTTAGGTAAGCAAACGGGAGCCTGACTTGCGGAGCACCACGGCAGATCTGCTTAATTCCAGCCGGAGTCTACCAGTGCACACATGAGCACTTAATCATTAGTACTTGCTCTATGGGCGTGTAGCACTCAGCCTTTCATCTTTTAGGAGCAGGTAACCATGCTGCTACATCAGTTTGGCAATTTTAGACTCAAAACTACTGCTTAATTTCCCCCGGAGTCTACCAGTGCGCACATGGGCACTTAATCATTAGCACTTGCTCTTTGGGCGTGCTGTGTAACAGACTCATTGGGAATATGCTGTTTCTGTTTTATAACACACAACACACAAACCGGCGGCTGTGATGATGCTAAGGCACAAGCCCACATCGACAGACAGCTCAGTGTGAAGAAAGCCTGCTTCAGAAACCAGGTGTTCTAGCGCTCAGCCTTTCATCTTTTAGGAGCAGGCAACCATGCTGCTACATCAGTTTGGCAATCTTAGACTTTAAACTACTGCTTAATATGCGCCAAGGTCTACCAGTTCACACATGGGCACTTAATCATTAGCACTTGCTCTTTGGGCGTGCTGTGTAACAGACTCATTGGGAATATGCTGTTTCTGTTTTATAACACACAACACACAAACCGGCGGCTGTAATGATGCTAAGGCACAAGCCCACATCGACAGACAGCTCAGTGTGAAGAAAGCCTGCTTCAGAAACCAGGTGTTCTAGCGCTCAGCCTTTCATCTTTTAGGAGCAGGCAACCATGCTGCTACATCAGTTTGGCAATCTTAGACTTTAAACTACTGCTTAATTTGCACCGGGGTCTTCCAGTGTGCACATGGGCACCTAATCATTAGCACTTTCTCTGTGGGCCTGCTGTGTAACATACTTGTTAGGGAATATGCTGTTTCTCTTTTATAACACACAACACATAAACCAGCGAGTCTAATGATGCTAAGGCACAAGATCACATGTACGAACAGCTCAGTGTGAAGAGAGATTGCTGCAGAGACCACGTGTTCTAGCGCTCATTCTATCATCTTTATGGAGCAGGCAACCATGCTGCTCCATCAGTTTGGCAATTTTAGACTTTAAACTACTGCTTAATTTGCGCTGGGGTCTACCAATACACACATGGGCACTTAATCATTAGCACTTGCTCGTTGGGCGTGCTGTGTAACAGACTCATCAGGGAATATGCTGTTTGTCTTTTATAACACACAACACACAAACCGGTGACTGCAATGATGCTAAGGCACAAGGCCACATGGACAGACAGCTCAGTGTCAAGAGAGCCTGCTGCAGAGAACAAGTGTTCTAGCGCTCAGCCTTTCATCTTTAAAGGAGCAGGCAACCATGCTGCTACAGCAGTTTGGCAATTTTTGACTTTAAACTCCTGCTTAATTTGCACCGGAGTCTACCAGTGTGCACATGGGCACTTAATCATTAGCACTTGTTCTTTGGTATTTGCTGTGTAACAGACTTGCTAGGGAATGTGCTGTTTCTGTTTTATAATACACAGCACACAAACTGCCGAGTGTAATGATGCTGTCGCGATCCTCAAGAGACACTCCCGAGTAATGCCCCCAGCGGACTACAAGGTCCAGAAGGCCAAGGGGCAGCGACGTGCGGGCCTCGCCGCGCGCTGCCTGATTTTGCGCCCTACAAAAGCCCCGCCTCTTCCATGACGCGGGTCTTGACAAACGTTCCGTTTTGGTTTCCCTGAGTTCGTGTGTAAGCGCGTTGCAGATGGTATTCCCCGCGGAGTCCTTGCGCGCTTACAACCTTCAGGCCCCTACCTTGTTGGCACCAACTTCCCCGGAGTCCACGGAGTTCGAGACTTTGCTGCTTCACACGTCTCAAGAGCCCCGGAGCTCCTTTCAGGTATTTAGGTGAGCACAGCGAGTGGAAGCGACCCCCACTCCGTCTGCACTCTTGGTGTTGTTTCGTTTGTTCCTCGTTAAAACCCCCCCACGTACGACGGATTTCACACGTTTGTGGCTTGCTTCGGCATCTCCCAGTTTTCTTTGCCGCATCTGACTTACCGGCAGGACCAGAGCCGGATTGCTTCCATCTATCCTCTGTGGCCTATTCCAGACATGCAATAGAAGGCGTTGTGACGTTAACACGCCTACTGGGGCATTCTGTCAGAGGACTCTTACCGCCTCCTCCTTCTTGCCGCTTCCTGTCCTGTTTGCCGATTGTAATCTGGAATCATTCGTGGGGACCACACCCCCCATGAAGAGACATTGCCTCACCACGAAGCGGCTAACATTCTCCTTCCCCTCCACAGCCTCCCCAGTTTCCACACATTTCCCTTTCCTTTTGTTCCCCGGGTTGCATCCTCTCACGTCGAGATTTCAGTCCTCTGGGTGGAGGTTGTTTCCAGGGGAATAATTGGACCTATCTACACGACATCGTCCTTGCTGGCCGCCCTTGCAGGTTAGTGGCCTTTTGTAGTTACTCACGGCCTAACAGCCCCGACAGATTGTCAAGCCTACAGTAACTGTCCAGCCTGGACGATGGACACCAGTACGGTGTTGGCTTCCCTGGTGGAGAGCATTGCGGCCCTCCAGCAGGAAGTGCACACCTCTCGCTTAGAGAATCAAGAGTTGAAAAAAGATATGAACACCTTACGTAGGGAGGTAGCCGAAATTTCTCGCAAAGGTCCGGGAAAGGAATCATACATCAGAGAATGGACACTTCCTCCTCCTACCACGACACGCGTCTTAGGGGGGGGTACATTAGAACCTGGGTTTCCCACCACATCTGCGACCGCCTCACCTCCTGATATACCAGCACCCATTGTCCATATTGTCCAGAATCAAGGAATTCCTCTGGCACCACCCGAACGCTTCTATGGGGACCCCAAGAAGTTCGAGACGTTCCTCCACCAATGCAGACTTCACTTCCTATGCAAGCCTCACGTGTTTCAGGATGAGGTGGCCAAAACGTCCTTCGTTATGTAGTACATGGGAGGAAATGCCGCCAGCTGGACCATCCCTTTAATGGAAAAGAACGATCCAGTCCTGCATGATTTTCAGGGCTTTTGTCTCGAAATGAGAAAACTGTTCGATCGCAAATCCCTCATGATGTCTCTGGACCGGGAACTACTCACCGTAAGACAGGGGTCTCAAGATTTATTATCCTATATTACGACATTCAACCGTCTTTTAGTGGAGACAGACTGGCCCCAAGAGAAAAGAACCACCCTGTTCTATCAAGGCCTAAGAGGAGAACTGAAGGACGTCTTATCACAAGTAGTACAGCTACCCCGTACCTGTGAAGAACTCATAGACCTCACCGTCCAACTTGATCATCGGTTGCTGGAGAGAAAAGGAGACCGAGGCAAAAGCGACAACCGTCTTCTTCCAGCTCGGTTTAAACCCGCCCAAGAAGAACCCTCACGACAGGCTGAAGGACCAGAGCCTATGCAGATCGGAGGACTCAGGGGTCCGCTTTCAGTCAAAGAAAGAGAGAAAAGACGGCTACAGAAGCTTTGCTTGTATTGCGGAAAAAGCGGTCACTTCATAAAAGAATGCCGAGCCAGAACCAGACTCCCCGAAAGGTCAACCACCATCAGAGCGCAGGCCACTGCATCCCCGCAAACGCCGGAAAACTAAAACACCCAAGCCAGACAGGGACCTCTGCCTTGGGACCAAGAACTGAAACGGTCTCTCTACGATTAGCAAACACCATGCAACCTTCGGTGGCTCACATTAACGTATGTGTATCTCTGTGGGTATCAAAGACACACACCATAAACGTATCAGCCCTCTTGGATTCCGGAGCCACTGAGAATTTCATGGACCAACAGTATGCCCGAGAACTTGGAATACCCTACGAAAGCAAGGATAAACCAGAAGCAGTAAAGGCCGTGGATGGGACGGCTTTAACTTCCGGACCAGTGAGACACCACACCTGCCCCCTCCGGATGCGGATAGGAGAGGCCCATCAGGAAATGATTCAGTTCGACCTCATAGACGCTCCACACTTCCGCATCATTCTGGGTATGCCATGGTTGACCCTTCATGATCCTGTTATCCGATGGACGGACCGCACTGTTTCCTTAACCTCCACGTATTGCATAGACCACTGCCGGGCACAACGCTCCCTCTCGGAGACCGGCACGAGAACGCAAGCCGGGTACCTCCAAGAAGGAAGCGAAGAACGCTGATGTTGTAGCATCATTACTCTTCCAGACGTTTACCAGGACTACATGTCCGTTTTCGACAAATAGGAAGCTACTCAACTACCTCCACACCGTGCGTACGACTGTCGGATAGACCTTGTCCCCGGAGCAGTCATTTCTTGCAGTGGAGTGTACGCACTAACAGAACCTGAAACCCGCTACCTGAAAACATATTTGGAAGAAAATCTCGCCTCAGGCTTCATCAGGCATTCTTCGTCGCCCGCCTCGTCTCCACTCTTCTTCATAAGTAAAAAAGACTGTGATGAATTGAGGACATGCATTGATTACAGTGCAATAAATAAACGGACCATAAAAAACCGGTATCCCCTGCCCTTAATACCGGTGCTGTTGGACCAACTCAAAGGAGCCCGGATATTCACCAAACTGGACCTCCGAGGGGCCTACCACCTGGTCCGCGTAAAGACTGGAGATGAATGGAAGACCGCCTTCAGGACCAAGTTTGGGCTATACGAGTATCAGGTCATGCCGTTCGGGCTCTGCAACGCCCCGGCAGCATTCCAGTATTTCATGGATGAGGTGCTGAGGGGCTTGCTAGACCTTTTTTGTATCGTCTATATTGATGATATCCTTATATACTCGCCTACCCCCCAGGAACATATTACTCACGTGAAGACGGTGTTGGAGAGACTCCAAAGACATTCCTTATACGCAAAACTAGAAAAATGCCAGTTTCATGTCAACGAGATAGCATTTCTGGGATATGTTATCAATGCCCAAGGATTCCAAATGGATATGAGCAAGGTCGAAGCCATTACCCTTTGGAAGGCTCCCCAGCACGTCAAGGCAGTACAGAGCTTTCTTGGATTAGCGAATTATTACAGGCGCTTCATCCAAGATTTCTCCAGAATCATACACCCGATATCGAGATTGCTGAGAAAAAACACCACATTTTCTTGGGATCAAGAGGCGGATGCTGCCTTTCAAGAATTAAGGAATCGTTTCGTCCAAGCGCCCATATTGCATCATCCCAACCCGAACTTGCCGTACATTTTGGAAACTGACGCATCGCAATACGCCATAGGGGGTGTGTTGTCTCAAAGACATCCAGAAACAGGGCAGGTACATCCGGTGGCCTATTATTCCAAGAAGATCTCCCCTAGTGAGATCAACTATTCCATCACGGATAAAGAACTACTGGCCATAAAACAGGCCTGTGAAGAATGGAGGCACTACCTCTTAGGGGCCGTCCACACCATAGAGATATACACCGATCATCGCAATCTCTTATTCCTGAAATCAGCTCAGGCCCTCACACCACGCCAGCTGAGGTGGTCACTTTTCTTTTCCGATTTTGATTTCATTATTAGATACAGGCCAGGAGCACAGAACGGAAAAGCTGACGCTTTGTCACGATTAGAAGACCCCACAGACAAAGAAACAGAAGAGCACCCAGAACCTCCTTGTATTCTCACTGAGAACTCCTTTCCACCAGTAACCATCGCAGCAATTACAGCCACGGATTTCCTTGAGGACCTGAAGGCGTCATGGAACCCACTTGAAAGTAACACCTGGATACAGGAGGACCCCGAACATCGAACCACAAGACACCACCTGTTGTTTTATCAGGATGCTCTATACCTACCCCAAATCGCCCAACAACACCAGGTGTTGGCCTGGGCTCATGATTCCACCTTAGGAGGACACCTAGGGAATACGAAAACCATATCCCTCCTCGAGAGGTCCTTTTGGTGGCCCTCTCTACGGAACGACACCAAGAACTATATAAAAACCTGCGCCGTCTGTGCCCAAAGCAAGGCTAGTCATACCAGACCTGTTGGATTGCTACACCCCATCCCGGTGTCTCCGTTCCCCTGGCACACTATATCAATGGACTTCATTGTGGAAATGCCGCCATGTGACAACTACACCACCATCCTAGTGGTGGTTGATCACTTGTCCAAAATGGGCCATTTTATCCCCATAAAGAAACTGCCTACATCCTCTGAACTCGCTATCATCTTCCTCCAGCCTGTAGTACGTGCACATGGACTACCCCGAGTACTCATTACAGACCGTGGAACCCAATTTATCTCGCGATTCTGGAGATCTTTATGCGACATCATGGGAGTGGAAGTACGTCTGTCTACCAGCTACCACCCTCAAACAGACGGAAAAACGGAAAGGCTAAACCAAACCCTCGAACAATATCTGCGATGTTTCACCCTCCAGAACACTCCTGATTGGTACTCTTTACTCTGGACTGCTGAATTTGCATACAATAACGCAAAACATTCAACGTTAGGGTGTTCCCCTTTCTTCTGTCTCTATGGGTTTCATCCATATTTCTTACCCTTTGAAGGGCCTATAGAAACACAACATCCCACCATTCACGAACACCACACCCATTTACGATCTGTGCTCACAGAAGTCAAGGGCCAGTTAGAAACCGCACAGAGAGCACAGAAACAACAAGCAGACAAAAAAAGAACCCCTGAACCCTCATACATAGTAGGGGATAAGGTATGGTTATCCACGAAGAATTTACAGTTCAAAAAAGGGGGTAAGCTGACTCCCAAGTTTGTAGGGCCCTATTGCATCCAACGAGTTATATACCCTGTTGCCATGAAGCTGTCCTTGCCCCAATCGTGGAAAATCCACCCTGTGTTCCATGTGTCTTTGCTAAAGCCCTGTCCAGACAGCACTAGAGTTACCCCTCTGCCGGCACCACTGAATATCGCCGGGCAGGAGGAATATGAGGTGAAAGAAGTGCTAGATTCCCGACGTGTGAGGGGACGTTTGCAGTACCGAGTGGACTGGAAGGGCTACGGAGTGGAGGAGAGAACCTGGGAACCAGTGACTAATCTACATTGTAATCGGCTGGTGGAACGGTTCCATCGAAAGAACCCAGGCAAGCCCGGTCAACCGCCGACACGGCGGTTCTGGAGAGGGGGTTCTGTCGCGATCCTCGAGAGACACTCCTGAGTAATGCCCCCAGCGGACTACAAGGTCCAGAAGGCCAAGGGGCAGCGACGTGCGGGCCTCGCCGCGCGCTGCCTGATTTCGCGCCCTACAGAAGCCCCGCCTCTTCCATGATGCGGGGCTTGACAAACGTTCCGTTTTGGTTTCCCTGAGTTCGTGTGTAAGCGCGTTGCGGATGGTATTCCCCGTGGAGTCCTTGCGCGCTTACAACCTTCAAGCCCCTACCTTGTTGGCACCAACTTCCCCGGAGTCCACGGAGTTCGAGACTTTGCTGCTTCACCCGTCTCAAGAGCCCAGGAGCTCCTTTCAGGTATGTAGGTGAGCACAGCGAGTGGAAGCGACCCCCACTCCGCCTGCGCTCTTGGTGTTGTTTCGTTTGTTCCTCGTTAAAACCCCCCACGTACGACAGACTTCACACGTTTGCGGCTTGCTTCGGCATCTCCCAGTTTTCTTTGCTGCATCTGACTTAACGGCAGGACCAGAGCCGGATTGCTTCCATCTATCCTCTGTGGCCTATTCCAGACATGCAATAGAAAGCGTTGTGACGTTAACACGCCTACTGGGGCATTCTGTCAGAGGTCTCTTACCGCCTCCTCCTCCTTGCCGCTTCCTGTCCTGTTTGCCGATTGTAATCTGGAATCATTCGTGGGGACCACACCCCCCATGAAGAGCCATTGCCTCACCACGAAGCGGCTAACGTTCTCCTTCCCCTCCACAGCCTCCCCAGTTTCCACACATTTCCCTTTCCTTTTGTTCCCTGGGTTGCATCCTCTCACCTCGAGATTTCAGTCCTCTGGGTGGGGGTTGTTTCCAGGGGAATAATTGGACCTATCTACACAACATCGTCCCTGCTGGCCGCCCTTGTAGGTTAGTGGCCTTTTGTAGTTACTCACGGCCTAACAGCCCCGACAGATGCTAAGGCACAAGCCGACATGTACGAACAGCTCAGAGTGAAGAGAGCCTGCTGCAGAGACCACGTGTTCTAGCGTTCAGCCTTTCATCTTTGTGGAGCAGGCAACCATGCTGCTAAATAAGTTTGGCAATTTTAGACTTTAAACTACTGCTTAATTTGTGCCGGGGAATACCAGTGCACACATGGGAACTTAATCATTAGCACTTGCTCTTTGGGCGTGCTCTGTAACAGAGTCGTTAGGGAATATGCTGTTTCTGTTTTATAACACATAGTACACAAACCAGCGACTGTAATGATGCTAAAGCACTAGCCCACATGGACAGACAGCTCAGTTTGAAGAGAGCCTGCTGCAGAGACCACGTGTTCTAACACTCACCCTTTCATCTTTTAGGAGCAGGCAACCGTTCTGCTATATCAGTTTGGCAATTTTAGACTTTAAAATACTGCTTAATTTGCGCCGGGGTCTACCAGTGTGCACATGGGCACTTAATCATTAGCACTTGCCCTTCGGGCCTGCTGTGTATCAGATCGTTAGGGAATATGCTGTTTCTCTTTTATAACACACAACACACAAACCGGCAAGTGTAATGATGTTAATGCACAAGCCCGAATGGACGAACAGCTCAGTGTGAAGAGAGACTGCTGCAGAGACCATGTGTTCTAGGGCTGAGCCTGTCATCTTTTAGGAGCAGGTAACCATGCTTCTTCATCAGTTTTGCAATTTTAGACTTTAAAATACTGCTTAATTTGTGCCGGGGTCTACCAGTGTGCACATGGGCACTTAATCATTAGCACTTGCTCTTTGGGCCTGCTGTGTAACAGACTCGTTTGGGAATATGCTGTTTCTGTTCTGTAACACACAACACACAAACCGGCGAGTGCAATTATGCTAAGGCACAAGCCCACATGGACAGCTCAGTGTGAAGAAGCCTGTTGCAGAGACCGCGTGTTCTTGCGCTCAGTCTTTTATCTTTTAGGAGCAGGCAACCATGCTGCTACATCAGTTTGGCAATTTTAGAATTTAAACTACTGCTTAATTTCAGCCAGAGTCTACCAGTGCACACATGGGCACTTAATCATTAGCACTTGCTATTTGGGCGTGTACAACTCAGCCTTTCATCTTTTAGGAGCAGGCAACCATGTTGCTACATCAGTTTCGCAATTTTAGACTCAAAACTACTGCTTAATATCCCCTGGAGTCTACCAGTGCGCACATGGGCACTTAATCATTACCACTTGCTCTTTGGGCGTGTTGTGTAACAGACTCATTAGGGAATATGCTGTTTCTCTTTTATAACACACAAACCGGTGAGTTGTAATGATGCTAAGGCACAAGGCCACATGGACGGACAGTTCAGTGTGAAGAGAGCCTGCTGCAGAGACCACGTGTTCTAGCGCTTAGCCTTTCACCTTTTAGGAGCAGGCAACCATGCTGCTGCATTAGTTTGGCATTTTCAGACTTTAAACTACTCCTTAATTTGAGCCGGGGTCTACCAGTGGGCACATGGGCACTTAATCATTAGCACTTGCTCTTTGGGCTTGCTGTGTAACAGACTCATTGGGAATATGCTGTTTCCATTTTATAACCCACAACACTCAAACCGGCAGCTGTAACGATGCTAAGGCACACGCCCACATGGATGGACAGCTCAAAGTGAAGAGATCCTGCTGCAGAGAACACGTGTTCTAGCACTCAGCCTTTCATCTTTTTGAGCAGGCAACCATGCTGCTACATCTGTTTGGCAATTTTAGACTGAAAACTACTGTTTAATGTGCGCAGGAGTCTACCAGTGCACACATGGGTGCTCAATCATTAGCACTTGCTCTTTGGGCGTGCTGTGTAACCGACTCGTAGGGAATTTGTTGTTTCTGTTTTATAACACACAACACACAAACCGACGAGTATGAATATGCTAAGGCACAAGCCCACATGTATGAACAGCTCAGTGTGAAGAGAGCCTGCTGCTAAGACTACGTGTTACAGCGCTCAGCCTTTCATCTTTTAGGAGCAGGCAACCATGCTGCTAAATCAGTTTGGCAATTTTAGACTTTAAAGTACTGCTTAATTTGAGCTGGGGTCTACCAGTGCGCACATGGGCACTTAATCATTAGCACTTGCTCTTTGGGCGTGCTGTGTAACAGACTCGTTAGGGAATATGCTATTTCTGTTTTATACCACACAATACACAAACCGGCGAGTATGATGATGCTAAGGCACAAGCCCACATGGACGAACAGCTCAGTTTGAAGAGAGCCTGCTGCAGAGACCAGGTGTTCTAGCGCTCAGCCTTTCATCTTTTAGGAGCAGGCATCGATGCTGCTGCATCAGTTTGGAGATTTTAAACTTTAAACTACTGCTTAATTTGCGCCGGGGTCTACCAGTGTGCACATGGTCACTTAATCATTAGCACTTGCTCTTTGGGCGTGCTGTGTAACAGACTTGTTAGGGAATATGCTGTTTCTCTTTTATAACACACAACACACAAACCAGCGAGTTTAATGATGCTAAGGCACAAGCCCACATTGACGGACAGCTCAGTGTCAAGAGAGCCTGCTGCAGAGACCACTTGTTCTAGCACTCACCTTTTCCTCTTTAAAGAGCAGGCAACCATGCTGCTACATCAGTCTGGCAATTTTAGAGTTTAAACTACTTCTTAATTTGGGAGCCGGGGTCTACCGGTGCGCACATGGGCACTTAATCATTAGCACCTGCTCTTTGGGCATGCTGTGTAACAGACTCGTTAGAGAATATGCTCTTTCTGTTTCATAACAAACAACACACAAACCGGCGAGTATGATAATGCTAAGGCACAAGCCCACATGGACGAACAGCTCAGTGTGAAGAGAACCTGCTGCAGCGACCACGTGTTCTAGCGCTCAGCCTTTCAACTTTGTGGAGCAGGCAACCGTTTGGCAATTTTAGACTTAAAACTACTGCTTAATTTGCGCCGGGGCTATCAGTGAACACATGGGCACATAATCATTAGCACTTGCTCTTTAGGCGTGCTGTGTAACAGACTCGTTAGGAAATATGCTGTTTCTGTTTTATAACACACAAACAGGCGGGTGTAATGATGCTAAGGCACAAGCCCACATGTACGTACAGCTCAGTGTCAAGAGAGCCTGCTGCAGTGACCACCTGTTCTAGAGCTTAGCCTTTCATCTTTGTGGAGCAGGCAACCATGCTGCTGCATCAGTTTAGTATTTTAGACTTTAAACTACTGCTTAATTTGCACCGGGGTCTGCCAGTGCACAGAAGGGCACTTAATCATTTTTGAGGACCTCAGGACACAAGTGGACTTCATCCCCTAAGCAGCAGTGCACCAAGACGAGCTTCGCAGAGTGGTGTAAAAAGGGGGCATGGCCTCAGACCACCTCTCTGCAATCTAGCTGTGTGGCGCTTACAGGAGGTAGCTGGTGGGCTAGTTGGCCACCCAGGGACCCTCAGTATTCAAGGGGACTTAATCCCCCAACTTAGAACGTGCCAGAGGGTGTGTTTGCAGAGTTGTGGAGGAAAGGGGCATGGCCTTTGTCTACCTGTCAGCAATCCCAATGTATGGGACTTACTAGAGGTAAGAGGTAGGCTAGTTGGCCCCTAGAGCACCCCCAGCAGTGAAGGGGTCTTCAATCCCCATCCAAGTGCACGCCAGGGAGTGCATTTGTAGAGTCATGGGCAAAGGTGGCGTGGCCTGCTCTGCAGACTTAGCAATCGTGCTGTGTGGGACCTACTGAAGGTAATAGGAGGGGTAGTTGGCTCCCAAGGATGTCCTTGGGGCCAACTACCCCTCTTGTTACCTCCAGTACGTCCCACACAGTGGGATTGCGTCTTTAGAGGCCATGTCCCCCTTTCTCCACCACTCTGCAAATGCACCTCCTGGAAGACTATGGGACGGGGAATGAAGTCCATTTTACTCCTGAGGGACTTTGGGGGCCAAGAAGCCCTACTGGTACCTCCTGTAAGCCCTACACAATGGAATTCCTGAGCGCTGGTCGGTGGCCCAGCACCCTTTCTCCACCACTCTGTAAATGCGACTTCTAGTTAAAGAAGCGTTTGCAATATAATAGGTTTCACATTTGCGAGAATTAGACCTATTGGCGTTGTAAATGCAAAAGGTTTTTACTAATGTTTTTTGGAGTGGAGTGGATGTACGTTGTGTGTAGAGGAATTATGTGGTGTGTTGTACAGTGAAATTATGTGGATAGAATGTATGTGGTATCTACTGTATAGGAATTATGTAGAGTGGGATTATGTGTTATGGAGAGTAATTATGTGGTATGGTAGTCTGTGTTGTAGAGTGGTAACCTCAGGTTTAGTCTTCCTCGTTTCCATAGAAGCTCAACTGTGAACTCAGTAAGACAAAAAAGATGGAATCACTGAGCAGCATTTGTGGACCTAGTGAGAGGTATAAGCCGTGCCACTGAAATTATGTGAGTGTTTGGCTGCACCGACTTTCGCACAATTATCCATTTTCAGAATTAGCCACATATTTCATCATCTGCACCCTAATCTGCAGATTTAAACAAAAAAAGTCTTGTTTCTAGCTCAAACAGTTCAAACGTTACCATAAATGCAGCAACAAGTGTTACAGTGTGGTGGAAGGCCCTTTGCAAACCTAGAATGGTCACCTGTTACTTATTGCTAAATGTGGGTGTTAAATTGGTACTAATGGTGTGCAAGCCACTCTTGCTTCCCTCTGCACATCACTTGCCTCTTTCTGCATTTTTGTTGCTTCTTTCTGCACGTTTCTTTCTTTTTCTGTACTTCTCTTGACCTCATTCTACAAATCGCTTGTACTTTCTGCACCTCTCTTCCCTCTTTCTGCTCGTCTCTTGCCTCTTTCTGCACCTCATTTGCTTCTTTCTGAACCCCTCTTACGTCATTCAGCACCCTTTTTGCTTCTTTCTGCACCTCTATTACTTCTTTCTGCACTTCTTTTCTCTCTTTCTGCACCTGTCTTGCTTCTTTCTGCACACCTCTTGCCTCTCTCTTCAACCCTCTTCCCTCTTTCTGCACTTCTGTTGCTTCTTTCTGCACCTCACTTGCCTCTTTCTGCACCTCTATTGCCTCTTTCTGCAGTTCTCTTGCCTCCTTCTGCACTTCACTTGCTTCTTTCAGTAACTCTCATGCCTCTTTCTGCACCTCACTTGCTTCTTTCTGCACCCCTTTTGCCTGTTTCTGCACCCCTCTTCCCTCTTTGTGCAACTCTCTTGCCTCTTTCTA
The DNA here is from genome assembly GCF_964204655.1 of Triturus cristatus. NCBI lineage: Eukaryota > Metazoa > Chordata > Amphibia > Caudata > Salamandridae > Triturus > Triturus cristatus. The sequence goes on from NC_140594.1 coordinate 967,338,556, forward strand.
CAGCTCTCTTTCCTCTTTCTGCACCACTCTTGCCTCTTTCTGTACCTCTGTTCCTTCTTTCTTCACCTCTCTTGTCTCTTTCTGCACCCTTCATGCCTCTTTCATCACCTCTATTGCTTCTTCCTGCAGTTCTCTTCCTCTTTCTGCACCCCTCCTGTTTCTTTCTGTACCCCTCTTGCCTCTTTGGGCACCTCTCCTACCCCTTTATGCGCCCCTCTTGCCTCTTTTTCCACCTATGTTGGTTCTTTCTGCACCTCATTTGCTTTGTTCTGCACTTCACTTGCCACTTTCTGTACCCCTCTTGCCTCTTTCTGCACGTCTGTTGGTTCTTTCTGCACTGCTCTGGCTTCTTCCTGCACCTCTATTCAAATTTCTTCATGCCTCTTGCCTTTTTCTGCACCCCTCTTCCCTCTTTCTCCACCTCTCCTGCCTCAGTCTGCCCACCTGTTCCCTCTTTCTGTACCTCTTTTGCCTGTTTCTGCAACTCTCTTGCCTTGCCTCTTTCTGTAGTTCTCTCGCCTCCTACTGTACCTCAGTTGCCTCTTTTTACAACTCTGTTGGTTCTTTTGCACTGTTCTTGTTCTTTCTGCACCCCTCTTGCCTCGTTCTGCACCCCTTTTACCTGTGTCTGCACCTCTCCTGTCTCTGTCTGCACCTCTGTCCTCTCTTTCTGTACCTCTTTTGTCTGTTTCTGCAACTCTCTTGCCTCTTTCTGGAGATCTCTTGGCTCCTTCTGCACCTCTGTTGTTTCTTTCTGCACTTCTCTTGCCACTTTCTGCACCCCTGTTGCTTAATTCTGCACTTTCCCTGCTTCTTTCTGCACCTGTCTTGCTTCTTTCTGCACCCCTGTTGTCTCTTTCTGCACTCGTCTTCCCTCATTCTGTACCTTTCTTGCCATTTTCTGCATCTCAGTTGCCTCTTTCTGCACTTTTCTTGCTTATTTCTACACCTCTGTTGCTTCTTTAAGCAATTCTCTTGCCTCTTTCTGAAGTTCTCTTAACTGTTTCTGCACCCCTCTTGCCTCTTTCTGTACCTGTCTTCCCTCTTTTTACAACTCTCTATAATCTTTCTACACCACTCTTTTCTTTTTCTGCACCACTCTTTTTGTACCTCTGTTGCTTCTTTCTGTACTTCTCTTGCCTCTTTCTGCACCCTTCTTGCCTCTTTATGAACTTCTCTTGCCTCTTTCTGCACCTCTGAGTTAGAGGTAGTTTTAATCCCCCTGCCCTATTATGTACAAGGGCCTTACAGGGGAGGTCATGACAATCACAGGGGTACCCCAACCCATAGTGTTCTCTAGTGTATGTAGGTGTTTTCACTGTATTCTAAGTGTCTTTCAGCATAGCACTGGCTCCGGGCCTGGTTATTCAGAGTCAGTTACCACCAGTAGCAGTCAGTAAAGGTTGGGGGCACAGGATGACTTTGCAGCAAGGTCTTTTTCTGCACCTCTGTTGGTTTTTCTGCATATCTCTTGCTTCTTCCTGCACTTTTCTTCGTATTTCTGGACTTCTGTTGCTTCTTTCTGCATTTCTCTTGCTTCTTTCTGTGCCTTTCTTCCTCTTTCTTCACATGTCCTACCTCTGTAGGCATAGATAGAAATTATCATTGAAAAAACCTTAGAAATTCATGGAAAAAAACCAAAGGTTTCAGGGATGTTATAGTTAGAAATTATCATTTAAAAAACCTTTGAAATTCACTGAAAAAACCATAGGTTTCAGGGACGTTATAGTTAGATATTAGCATTTAAAAAACTATAGAAATTCACTGAAAAATCCATAGGTTTCAGGGAAGTTATAGTTAGATATTAGCATTTAAAAAACTATAGAAGTTCACTGAAAAACCCATAGGTTTCAGGGAAGTTAGTTAGAAATTAGCATTTAAAAAACCATAGAAATTCACTGAAAAACCATAGGTTTCAGGGACGTTATAGTTAGTTGGACATTTCACTCGTACAAAACCAGAGAAATTCAGCCGTTATTATTAGTTGAGGTAACTATAACTCACGGCCCCACAATGTACTGCTGATGATGTCACAAATTACATCATTCATGACATGGTCAGTGACATCACTGATGACATCACTGATGACATCTCAAATGACATCACTGATGAAATCACTGATGACACCATCCACGTGATAATCTGATGCACCTCCTCACACCTTAATATAACCTTTGATACACCCACTCTAAAATACAGACTACCATTTTCGAAACCATAGACACACTAATACCAGTTACTACATACCAACTCACTGATTCCTAGGTATAGACACACGTCCACTCATTCACCCACACAGTCATTCATACATGCAGTCACTTGTCAATACAGCACTATCATTTGCACTCATACACCTATACAGACACTCACACAATGCCATTCATCCATAGAGTTACTCACACACCTAGTCAATCATGCAAAGAATCATTCACACTCCCATTTACTCACCTATACAGTTATACACACACCACCTCACTTATTCATACGGATACTATCACATACGTACTCTCTTTTACAATCACTGATACAAGCACACACTAATCCATACAGCCACTCTCACAATCACTCACTCTCACATATAGTCATTTATATACTCCAACACTCACATATACTGCCTTTCACATATGTAGTTATTCACACATGTACCACTGAGACATCCATTCACTCACCAACACACCCATACACACACTCACCGACACATACAGCCCTTCACAGATGCACTCTTCAACCCATACACCCAATGAATCACCCACTCACACATCCATGCAGTGAGTCACACACACCCCACCCACCCACACGGACAGTCAGGCACCCATACAGATACTCAGACAAGCAATCAAAAACCCATATAGACACTCATGTAGCTACTCACCAACCCATGCAACCGCTTACACACCAACAGAAAGACTGATACAGATATTCACACAGTTTAGTCACTAACCCATGAATTCAGTAAGACACGTTTATTCGCTCACTTATACAGTCAGTCACACACCTACTAAATCATCCATTCAGACAGTCATACACTCGCTCATTCTTCAATACACCTTGGCCTATATATATATATATATATATATATATATATATATATATATATATATATATATTATCTACTGGCGGTTGCCAGTAGATAGTTATAGTTAGGACCGTGTTTCCATAGGAAATCTAAAAATTCTATTTTGAATAACTTTGGCGCCGGTTGACGAATCCTCGCGAAATTATCAAAACTAATGGGGTGCTCCGTTCAGCTCCTACCCTGAAAGTCTCGGGGGGATTCGTCAAGCGGGGGCCGAGAAAAAAGGGGGGTCCCAAAACATGTTTTCCCCATGCATTTTTCCATAGGACCTTTAGACGCAGCTACAGCCCGAACGGCTGAACAGAATTACTTGAAATTTGGCAGAGAGGTAGCCATAAGGTCAAGGAAGTGCCTTTTGCAGGTCTGGTGTAAATCTGTTCAGTATTTCCTGAGAAAATAGCATTTAAAAGCATATCAATATCTATAAGCGCGCAGGGTGCGCGCACCGTGCGAGCACCCTAACGTGCGCGAGCGTAATTCTGATTGGTGGTTACATGTTAGTCAACGTTCGAATCGGTCAAAATCAGGAAGTGTCGGCCGCCATTTTGTTTGTTTTCAGTGCGAGAGTGAAAAAGGAAGGTGGCGAACGTGAAAAGGGGGCAGGGTAGAGAGTTCCTGACCCCCTAGCCTTTGTCAGGGGGTCCCTAAAGGACCCCGAAGGCAGAATTTATTTATTTATTTATTTTTTTAATCGCGGGGGTGCGCGCACGGTGAAAACCCCAAAAAAAATAAAATTTTTAATACGTAGTTTATTGTAAAATAAATATATAAAAAAAATAATAATACATAAATAAATTAGCATTTAAAAAAACGTACAAATTCACTGAAAAAACCATAGGTTTCACACACGTTATAGTTAGGAATTAGCATTTAAAAAACCTTGCAAATTCACTTAAAAAACCATAGGTTTCACACATGTTATAGTTAGGTGGATATTTCACTCGTAAAAAAACAATGAAATTCCCCTGTTATAGTTAGTTCAGATAACTATAACTCGTGCGACCGCCACTCTATCACAAGGATGATGTCATCAGTGATGTCATGAGTGATGCCACTGACCATGTCATGAGTGATGTAATATGTGACGTCATGAGCAGTGGATTGCGGGCGCACGAGTTATAGTTATCTGAACTAACTATAACGGGGGAATTTCATTGGTTTTTTACGAGTGAAATATCCACCTAACTGTAACATGTGTGAAACCTATGGTTTTTTAAGTGAATATATATATATATATATATATATATATATATATATATATATATATATATATATATATATATATATATATTCTCAAAGTGCTCCAGAGCTCAAGGACGCGACTCCACAGCAGGATGATTCACAGAATCTTTATTTTCAAAACCGGCAATCCTTTCCGATTTCTTTGATGTCCCTGACGCGTTTCCGAGCAGCTGCTTCTTCCTCATAGGGCAAAGATCGGCAATGACGGAAAAGCACTCAACTTTCATTTCCGCTTAATATATGCACTCCCCAGTGAGTGGCATATTGGGAGTTGTAGTGTTTCAATGATACCCATTAGTTGGGATCCGTGTGTTTGCGGTGATTTTTTCACTTTGTTTTCATAACAATGTTGAACCCTCCAGTGGGCCTCAGAAAGAATGTCCGGTTCCCCAATTAAACTCCTGCCTTGCAGTTGCCAAGCTGCAAGGTTACAGCCATACAGTCCTGTATTTACTTTTCACCAGGTGGTGCGTCCTCCGCGGCCGGAGCCGCCGCGTAACACATTTTCTCAAAGTGCGCCAGAGCTCAAGGACGCGACTCCACAGCAGGATGATTCACAGAATCTTTATTTTCAAAACCGGCAATCCTTTCCGATTTCTTTGATGTCCCTGCTAACTATAACGGGGGAATTTCAATGGTTTTGTACGAGTGAAAAGTCCAGCTAACTATAACGCCCCTGAAACCTATGGTTTTTTCAGTGAATTTCTAAGGTTTTTTAAATGCTAATTCCTAACTATAACGTGCCTGAAACCTATGGTTTTTTCAGTGAATTTCCAAGGTTTTTTAAATGCTAATTTCTAACTATGCCTACAGAGATAGGACATGAGAAGAAAGAAGAAACAACGCGCAGAAAGAAAAAAAAGAAATGCAGAAAGAAGCAACAGAAGTCCTCAAAGACGAAGAAAAGTGCAGGAAGAAGGATAACATGCAGAAAGAACAGAAGAGCAGAAAGAAGCCTTGTTGCAAAATCATCCTGTACCCTCAACTTTTTCAGACGGATACTAGTGGTAACTGAGTCTGACTAACCAGTCCTAGAGCCAGTGCTATGTTAAAAGACACTCAGAATACGGTGAAAACACCTACATACACTAGGGAACACTATGCGTTGGGGTCCCCCTTTGATCAGCATGACCTCCTCTGTAAGTCCCTAGTATATAATAGGGCAGGGGATTAAAACTACCTCTTAAAACGCGCCACAGGGCGTGTTTGCACACGTCACCTCAGGCCCCGTCCCCTCACTTCCCCACTGTGTAAACACGCCCTGTGGCCGTTTTAAGTTGGGAGATTAAGTCCCCTTGAATCCTGAGGGTCCAACTAGACCACTAGGTACCTCCAGTAGGCGCCACAGAGCTGCGTTGCAGAGAGATGTAAAAAGGGGCACGGCCTAGACCACCTCTCTGCAACGCAGCGCAGTGGCGCTTACTGGAAGCACCTGGTGGGCTAGTTGGCCCCCAGGGTCCCTCAGGATTGAAGAGGAATTATTTCCCCAACTTAAAACGTGCCACAGGGCTTGTTTGCACACGTTAACTCAGGCCCCGTCCCCTCCCTTCACCACTGTGTAAACACGCCCTGTGGCCGTTTTTAGTTGGGAGCTTAAGTTCATTTGAATCCTGAGGGTCCCTAGGGTCCAACTAGCCCACTAGGTACCTCCAGTAAGCGCCACAGAGCTGCGTTGCAGAGAGGTGTAAAAAGTGGCACGGCCTGGACCACCTCTCTGCAACGCAGCTCAGTGGTGCTTACTGAAAGCACCTGGTGGGCTAGTTAACCCCCAGGGGCCCTCAGGATTGAAGGGGAATTATTTCCCCAACTTAAAACGCGACATAGGGCGTGTTTGCACACGTCACCTCAGGCCCTGTCCCCTCCCTTCCCCACTGTGTAAACACGCCCTGTGGCCATTTTTTACGTTGGGAGATTAAGTCCCCTTGAATCCAGAGGATCCCTAGGGGCAAAATAGCCCACTAGGTACGTCCAGGAAGCGCCATTGCAGAGAGGTGTAAAAAGGGGCACGGCCTGCACCACCTCTCTGCAACGCAGAGCAGTGGCGCTTACTGGAAGCACCTGGTGGGCTAGTTGGCCCCCAGGGTCCCTCAGGATTGAAAGGGAATTATTTCCCCAACTTAAAATGCGCCACAGGGTGTGTTTGCACACATCACCTCAGGCCCCGTCCCCTCCCTTCACCACTGTGTAAACGCGCCCTGTGGCCGTTCTAGGTTGAGAGATTAAGTCCCCTTGAATCCTAAGGGTCCCTAGGGTCAAACTAGCCCACTAGGTACCTCCAGTAAGCGCCACAGAGCTGCGTTGCATAAAGGTGTAAAAGGGGGCGTGGCCTCAGAACACCTGTATGCAACGCAGCTCCCTGGCGCATACTGGAGATACCTGTTGGGCTAGTTGGCCCTCAGGGACCCTCAGTATTGAAGGGGAATTAATTCCCCAACTTACAACTGGCCAGGGGGCGCGTTTGCAGAGGGCTGCAAGGAGGGGGTGTGGCCTCCGGCGCGATGCCGGTCTTTTATTTATTTAATTTTTTTAAGAAGGAGGGCTGTGTGGCCCCCCTTCTTTTTCTAATTTACTGGCCCTGGGGACCCCATCCCCCAGGGCCTGCACCCTAATTTTTTTTGTTGAAAAAAAAATTGGGCCCTCCCAAGGCCTTAATCGGCCCCGGGAACCCCAACACCCGGGATAAGGCCTTTTTTTTTTTATTCTGTAGGAGGGGGCTGCGTTGCCCCCCTCCTCAGGCCACTTATGGCCCCGGGGACCCCATCTCCCGGGGCCGGCCTTTGTTTTTTATTATTTAAAAAAAATATATATTTATAGAAAAACCTAGGACATGCTGGACAAACCGTATGTACCTATCACCATGACGATTTGCGTGATATTCATTAAAAGGCGACTATGCATAGAATGAATCCACATGGAATGTATTTACACCGCTAGTGAAGCTCTGACGTGTCTGACGCCCTACCGTGTCTAATCTTGGCGCCCCCGCCGGTGGGTACTCTCCAAGTAGACACCCTTGTTGTTTATTTATACAAATATGGGTAGCTATTGACAGGCACATTTAATATACACGCACACCAAGCCATTCAAAGGGGATTCGACAAAAATTCGCCCAAACTATGCAAGAAACCCCCCTCACGGTTAATAAAACACACATCCACCGCCGGATGTGTAATACTTTTTATTTTACTCTCTGGAAAGGAGACGAACCTCACTTGAGAGTCACAGCGTGCTCCTGGCTGAGCCCAATGCTGTGTTACACCCACCAGTGCCCGCCAAGTGCCTCACACCTCTGTGTTGTATTCCACCAGCTAGTGCGTATGCTATGACACTCTCTAGCCCATGTGCACTGTAACACCACCCCGTGAATATGTCATGTCACACTTGCCTTCACACGGGTTATATTGCCCCATCTAACGTGTCTTCCTCGATGCCTATGTTATAACTCACAGCGCTATTATTTTATGTATTATTTTAGACATTTGTAAAGCGCGACTGTCACCATTGCAGGCATCCTGGCACTGAAGAAAAAGAGACAGGAATGAGAGCGGGCTAGCAAGGGAAAAGCCAAGTTTTAATCTTCCTTCTGAACGGGAGGAGTTCGCTGGTGTGTCTAATCTCGATAGGGAGAGTATTCCACAGTCTGGTGGCAGTCACTTCGAAGGATCTGCCACCGGCTCTGGGTATGCCATACATATTACAATCTGGGATCCATATCTTTGTCACAGTGCATATGCAACGTTACACTCCGCAGCACATATTTTATATTACAACTTTAGAGACTAGTTAGGTTACACAAAACTGCCCTGTGCATATTACACTCCAAGGTGCATATCGCATAGCACGCGCTAGTGCCTGTGCTATCTCACGATCTCCAATGAATCTGTCACTGCGCACAATGTATTGCATATTATATTTCACTCCCCGGTTCATCTTATATCACACTTTTTGGTGCATAGTTTATACCATATACTATATCTAGTTTTCATTTTCAATCGTGCTCTCAGGACTATGTTCTATATAACACTGCGTCCACCTACCCTTTTCACGGGCATTACATTTTGCGATGGGGGTGGAAGGTCAGGGGGTGTTTATGCCAAGTGAGCCCGGAGTCACAGTCACAAACGTCCTCTTCTTCCTGAATAAAAGTGAGATTATGCTGCATACTTGTTCATATTTTAAGTAGTTCGCACAGACACACATTTTAAAAACAATAAAGTTCCTAATACCCACCTTCTCTGAACAGTTAGCTTGCTGCCCCATCCACCTCCTCCCTATCCTCTGTTGTCTGAATCCATGGACTAGCCTCCTCCCTCCTGCCATGCATGGTCTGATGTGCTGCCACTGCCCTCCATTTAGCATGATGTACCAGTCCACTCCTCCTGCCCTCCATTGCCCAACTCTATGGCCCATCATTGACCTCCTGCTTAGCCTCTGTGCTTAGCTTGCTGCCCCTATTCTCCTTCCCCCTGCCCTCCGATGTCTTTGTGCATGCCCCTGCTCCATCCTTTTTGCCCACCATGTTCCATGGACCTGCCACTCCTATCTACTCTGAGTGTTCTGTTAAGCTGCCACTCCCCTCCCACCTGCCTAGCATTGTCAGATGACTGTAACCTGTCCCTGCCACCTCCACCCTGCCTGTCCACATGCCATGCCCCTATCCCCTTCCTCCTGTCCTCCATGGTCCATTTTACTGCCACACCCTTCTGCCCTCCCTGGTCTGTTGTGCTGCAATTGCTCCTCCTGCCTGCCCCGCGCGGTCTGTTGTGAGGCCCCTTCCCCTGAACTCTCTTGTCTGTGCCCAGGTCCTGATCCTCCCTTCTATCCTCCATGGTTCTTTGTGCATGCCCCTGCACCCTCCTTCTTGCCCATCATAGCCATTGTGCTGCCACTAACCCTCCCGCTTGCCATGCATGGTCTTCTGTGCTGCCACGGCCCCTCCCACCTTCCCTGTGTGGTCAGCTAGCTGCCCCTGACCCCCTCCCACCTTTCCTCCATGGTCTGTGTGTATGCCATCATAGTCTCATTGTTGCTCTCCATGGTGTGTCTTCTTTCTAGTGCCCATCCTGCCTGACCTCCATGGTCATCTTGCTGCCCCTGCCCTGCCCCCTTGCCCCTAGCCCTCTGTTTCCATGTGCAGACCCCTATTCCCTCCCTCCTGGCTTGTCTGTTCCATTTTAATGCCCCTGATCCGTCCCTCCTGCCCTTTATGGTCTGTTATGCTGCAGCTTTCTCTCCTGTCTGTCCATTATGGTCAGCTAGCTACCATTGCCTCTTTCCCCTCTGTTCTCTGTTGTCCATGTGCATGGTCCTGTCCCCTCCCTATTGCTTTCTATGGATTGTTGTGCTGCACTCCCATCCTGCATGCGCTGTGTGGTGTATTGTGCTGCTGCAAACCCTGATGCCTGCCCTGTAGGGTCAGTTTGGTGCACCTCTCCATGTCCCTCCTGTCCTCTGTTATCCGAGTCCATGTCCCTACCCCAATTACTCCTGCCTACCATGATCCAATGTACCATACTCGCGAACATTTTGAACTTGGTAAGAGGGAGATTTTGAAAAAAAACTGGGGTATTGATTTTCCCCTTTGAGTTACATTGAAAAAGAGGAGATTGTAGACAGGAGACAGATCAAATAAAGCCCATTTGAGCTTAAAAACATTGGACGATTCCTGGCTGAAACGGGTCTGTTGGCATGTATGGTTGTACTACCACTGCCTCTTCCTTCTGACCACAATGGTCTATTATATTGCCACAGCCTCTCTTGCCAGTCCTGTATTGTTGGTTTGTTGCCCCTGCCCCAATTTCCACTGACCTCCATAGTCTGTTATGCTGCCACTGCCCTTCCTGCCTGCCCAGTGTGGTCAAATTGCTGCATCTGCACTCTCCTACCTGCCTTCAATTTTCATAGTCCGTGCCCATGGCCTCTGCCTCTCAACAGTATCCCAATGAACAACTAGATTGCTAACATTCTATATTTATTACAAAAGTGTGGAATGCCTGACGTCATCTTGATGTAATCAAAACTGTAATACCTAGAGTATTTCCTTTAGAAATTACATATATGAGAGGGTCCTATTTGCATCAAAATTATGGTAAGTGCTCTAAAAAACTAAGATGAGGACATATTTTCTGAGTTTTCAAAAAGCGACAAAGAACTTTTAAATTATTTGTAATCTTTATGTTTTTTTATCCAGTTGACCACTTGATTAAATGTTGCACCTAGGGGAGAGGATGTGGTGTTACTTCCAGAGCTGCAGACTTTGCAACTGGGGAACCAGATTGGAGTTTCTGCTTCAGCTCAACATTCTGTGATTCTGGTCAAATCACTTAATCTCCCCATGGCTACAACCAAAATGAATTTGATCTTGTGTGATGTAACCAATGCTCATGTAAAGCACTCCAATACCTGACAAGTCTGCACTATATAAAACGGCAAATACACAAAAAATAAGTGTTTTGCACACTTCTGTCATTGGGCTACATGTGGGCTACATCTGGGTGATATTTGTGCTGCATTTGGGCTCTTTTGTCTCTGGTGGCCATCTTGGGAGATTTATTTGTTATGAAGTTTCCTAATTTCCTCATTTACTGCAGTCTCCTCTGTAGGAAATGCTTTCAGTTTTTTACTTTGATTCCATCAAGAAGGTATTCAGATATGTCACACATTTGCCATAAATTCAGAATGTTAGCACTCTAGTTACTCATTAGATCACTGTAGTAACGCTACTGCTCACCACGGAAGTCTGCTGCTGGTATTAAAAGTGCATGTCTGAGTCTGGATATCAGAATTTTTTAATGAAATAGAAGAGGATTTGAGAAGTCACTCAAAATGTGCCCTAATTTTTCTTTCTTCAGCACTAATCATAATGTCTATGGCAAAATGAACCCCCTCATTGTGTTCCTTTTTAAATTAAATTTTTTAAGTGTTACCAGTTTATTCCAATCAAGATGGCTTCAGGTGTGCCATACTTTTGTCCTAAGTAAGACAGTAAGCGCTCTAGTTGTTCTTAAGAACACTCTGGGACATTCTGTCATTGGGCTATACTTGGGCTACATCTGGGTGATATTTGGGCTACATTTGGGCTCTTTTGTCTCTGGTGGCCATCTTGGGAGATTTATTTGTTATGAAGTTTCCTAATTTCCTCATTTACTGCAGTCTCCTCAGTGGGAATACTTTCAGTTTTTTATTTTGGTTCCATCAAGGAGGCATTCAGATGTGTCACACATTTGCCATAAATTCTGAATGTTAGCACTCTAGTTGCTCATTAGATCACTGTAGTAAAGCTACTGCTCACCAGGCAAGTCTGCTGCTGGTATTCAAAGTGCATGTTTCAGTCTGCATGTCAGAATTTTTTTATGAAATAGAAGAGGATTTGAGAAGTCAAAATGTGCCCTAATTTTTCTTTCTGCAGCACTAATCATAATTTCTATGGCAAAATGAACCCCCTCATTTTGTTCCTTTTTAAATTAAATTTTTAAGAGTTACCACTTTATTCCAACCAAGATGGCTTCAGGTGTGCCATACGTTTGTCATAGGTAGGACTGTTAGCACTCTAGTTGTTCTTTAGAACACTCTGGGAATCTGCAGTAGAACACAAAGGAATCAACGGACAGTCTCTGCCCTTGTTGGATGTACATGTTTTACTGAGAATATAAAACTTCATTCTCACTTGACTGAGAAAGATAATGTGAATTTACAGAAAATATGCTCTCAGTTTAGCTTATAGATCACCTTCCAAACCTCTGTGGGAAAAGCATGCGAAAATAGTTTTCTCTCAAACATGATTCATGATATCACAGCAGAAGGCTTTTTCACATGGTAAAATCACCTTAGAACACACCTCAATTCCTAAAATGAGTATGGTACCATCAACAAATGATTTATAATGTAACTAAAGTCTTAAAGCCTTCTATTAACTGCAATGCTTTTTAATGAGGTGCTATCATGTATATTGGTCCCAAGATGGCTGCCAACACTTCTTGGATGAAGTGCTGACAGCCAATCAGATCTCACGATGAGATGTGTGGTTAGGCTCCGCCCAGATATATAAGTGATTTTACTTTTGATTTTCTCAGGAACTACTGAACGGATTTACACCATTTAAGCAAAAGGCACGAGTCTGAAATGAGGACTACATCTTTGCCAAATTTGGTGTAATTCCGTTCAGCACTTCGGGCTGTAGCTGCGTCAACAGGTCCTATTGGAAAATGCATGGGGAAAACGTGTTTTGGGACCCCCCTTTTTTCTCGGCCCCCGCTTGACGAATCGCCGTGAAATTTTCAGGATAGGAGTGGACCGGAGCTGGCCAAAAGTTTGGAAACTTTTGCGAAGATTCATCAATCGACGCCAACGTTATTCCAAATAGAATGTTGCTGATTTCCTATGGAAAAATAGGTCCTAACTATAACTACCTACTGGCGACTGCCAGTAGGTAATATATATATAAAACATATTTAAACTTTACAGAAACAGACAGTCACAGTGATGTCATTTGAGATGTCATCAGTGATGTCACTGACCATGTCATGAATGATGTAATATGTGATGTCATCAGCAGTGCATTGTGGGGGCGCGGGTTATAGATAGCTCAACTAACTATAACTGCCGAATTTCTCCGGTTTGAAATGTCCAGCTAACTATAACGTCCCTGAAACCTATGGTTTTTTCAGTGAATATATATATATATATATATTATCTACTGGCGGTCGCCAGTAGATTGTTATAATTAGGACCTATTTTCCATCGGAAATCCGCAACATTCCCATAGGACTTGTTGTCGCAGCTACAGCCCGAACTGCTGAACGGAATTACACCAAATTTGGCAAGGAGGTAGTCTTCAGTTCAGACTCGTGCCTTTTGCTTAAATGGTGTAAATCCGTTCAGTAGTTCCTGAGAAAATTAGAGTTAAAAGTTAGTGATATCTATGGCCGGGGAGGATCCGCGGATCCTCCCCGCACCCTCCCCGAATCCTCCCGAGCACGAGCTGAATGCTAATTGGCTGCCAACACTCTGAATCAGGAAGTGTTGGCAACCATCTTGTGCCTCGGTAGAACCGAGGCACAAGAAAGCACAAAAACAAAGGCGCAAAACGCGACAAGGGGGCAGGGTAGAAACACCCTGACCCCCTAGGCCTGCTCAGGGGGTCCCACAAGGACCCCCAGGGCCAAAAAAAGTATTTTTTGTTTTTAAAAAATCGGCGAGATTCGCGCACCCAGTGCGAATTTCGGCCGAAAATAAAAAAAAAAGAAGCGCGTGGCTCCCGCGCTTCTTTGGTAATTGGCCCCCGGGGGCCAAATTCCAGGGGCAGAAATAAAAAAGTGTGGGGGGGTCCCAATGCCCCCCCCCCACACTGCCCCGGGGACCGCCACCCCCGGGGGTCAGAGATACTATATGGGGGGGCTCATGGCCCGCCCTGGCCCCGGGGACCACCATCCCCCGGGGCTTATAGAAAATGGGTGCGGACACCGCCACCCCCCAGGGCTTGAAAGTATATGCGATGGGGGGCTCTCAGGCCCCCCCAGCCCCGGGGACCACCACCCCCAGGAGCAACTTGTCCGTGTGGGAGGGGGGCCACGCGGCCCCCCTCCTGGAGCCAATGATGGCCCTGGGGACCGCCACCCCCCAGGTCCGGCTCCTGCAGTGTCCCGGGGTGCCCACCCCCGGGACACTGCTGTTTGCAATGACAGGGCGGGAGCCTCGCGGCTCCCACCCTGTCATTGCAAACTGCTTTGCTTCATTGAAGCGAGAGCAGGGAAACCTGCTCTGGCTTCAATGAAGCAAAGCTGATTGCTTTTCCACATGGGGAGCAGCATGTTAGCTGCTCTCCATGTCGAAAAGCAATGCCGGCAGAAAAGATCGGGATCGGGCCGGAGGCCACGCCCCCTCCTTACACCACTCGGCAAACGCACCCCCTTGCGCGTTTGCAGAGGGGGAACTAATTACCCTTGAATATTGGGGGTCCCTGGGGGCCAACTAGCCCACCAGGAACCTCCAGTATGCGCCAGGGGGCTGCGTTGCAGAGAGGTGTAATGAGGCCACACCCCTTTTTACACCTCTCTGCAACGCAGCTCTGTGGCGCTTACTGGAGGTACCTGGTTGCCTAGTTGGCCGCTAGGGGACCTCAGGATTCAAGGGGACTTAATCCCCCAACTTAAAATGCACCACGGGGCGCGTTTGCACAGTGGTGAAGGTAGGGGGCGGGGCCTGAGGTGATACTGTGCAAACACGCCCTGTGGCGCGTTTTAAGTTGGGGAATTCATTCCTCTTCAATCGAGAGGACCCCTAGGGGTCAACTAGCCCACCAGGTACCTCCAGTAAGCGCCACGGAGCTGCGTTGCAGAGTGTTGTAAAAAGGGGCGTGGCCTCTGAACACCTCTCTGCAATGCAGCTCCCTGGAGCATACTGGAGGTACATGGTGGGCAAGTTGGCTGCCAGGGGACCTCAGGATTCAAGGGGACTTAATACCCCAACTTAAAACACGCCACAGGGCGCGTTTGCACAGTGGTGAAGGTAGGGGGCGGGGCCTGAGGTGATATGTGTGCAAACACGCCCTGTGGCGCGTTTTAATTTAGGGAATTAATCCCTCTTCAATCCAGAGGTCCCCTAGGGGCCAACTAGCCCACCAGGTACCTCCAGGAAGCGCCACGGAGCTGCGTTGCAGAGTGTTGTAAAAAGGGGCGTGGCCTCTGAACACCGCTCTGCAACGCAGCTCCCTGATGCATACTGGAGGTACATGGTGGGCAAGTTGGCTGCCAGGGGACCTCAGGATTCAAGGGGACTTAATACCCCAACTTAAAACACGCCACAGCGCGCGTTTGCACAGTGGTGAAGGTAGGGGGCGGGGCCTGAGGTGATATGTGTGCAAACACGCCCTGTGGCGCGTTTTAATTTAGGGAATTAATCCCTCTTCAATCCAGAGGTCCCCTAGGGGCCAACTAGCCCACCAGGTACCTCCAGGAAGCGCCACGGAGCTGCGTTGCAGAGTGTTGTAAAAAGGGGCGTGGCCTCTGAACACCGCTCTGCAACGCAGCTCCCTGATGCATACTGGAGGTACCTAGTGGGCTAGTTGGCCCCCAGGGGACCGCAGGATTGAAGAGGAATTAATTCCCCAACTTAAAACGCGCCACAGGGCGTGTTTGCACATGTCACCTCAGGCCCCGCCCCCTTCCTTTACCATTGTACAAATATTCCTCTAAAATCAGCCGAACTACGAATTCCGATTTACTCACCTGTTATCAGGAGAAAACCCAGGGCTGCATCTTTTAGCCCAGCAGTGACCCTGAAAAATAATTCTAAGCGTACTTACCAGTAACTTGTATTTCCTTCCATAGGAATCCATTCTGTGGTTTTCAGCAGAAAATGTTCAGTGTCCATTTTTGAAACGTACAAATATTACTCTAAAATCAGCCGAACTACGAATTCCGATTTACTCACCTGTAATCAGGAGAGAACCCAGTGCTGCATCTTTTAGCCCAGCACCGACCCTGAAAAGTAATTCTAAGCGTACTTACCAGTAACTTGTATTTCCTTCCATAGGAATCCATTGTTTGGTTTTCAGCAGAAAAGTTTCTAAGTGTCCATTTTTGAAACGTACAAATATTCCTCTAAAATCAGCCGAACGACGAATTCAGATTTACTCACCTGTAATCAGGAGAGGACCCAGTGCTGCATCTTTTAGCCCAGCACTGACCCTGAAAAGTAATTCTAAGCGAACTTACCAGTAACTCTTATTTCCTTCCATAGGAATCCATTGTGTGGTTTTCACCAGAAAATGTTCTGTGTCTATTTTTGAAACGTAGAAATATTCCTCTAAAATCAGCCGAACTACGAATTCCGATTTACTCACCTGTAATCAGGAGAGAATCCAGTGCTGCATCTTTTAGCCCAGCACTGACCCTGAAAAGTAATTCTAAGCGTACTTACCAGTAACTTGTATTTCCTTCCATAGGAATCCATTGTGTGGTTTTCAACAGAAAATTTTGTAAGTGTCAATTTTGAAACGTACAAATATTCCTCTAAAATCAGCCGAACTACGAATTCCGATCTACTCACCTGTTATCAGGAGAGAACCCAGGGCTGCATCTTTTAGCCCAGCACTGACCCTGAAGAGTAATTCTAAGTGTACTTACCAGTAACTTGTATTTCCTTCCATAGGAATCCATTGTGTGGTTTTCACCAGAAAATTTTCAAAGTGTCCATTTTTGAAACGTACAAATATTCCTCTAAAATCAGCCGAACTACGAATTCCGATTTACTCACCTGTTATCAGGAGAGAACCCAGGGCTGCATCTTTTAGCCCAGCACTGACCCTGAAAAGTAATTCTAAGCGTTCTTACCAGTAACTTGTATTTCCTTCCATAGGAATCCATTGTGTGGTTTTCACCCGAAAATTTCAGTGTCCATTTTTGTAACGTAGAAATATTCCTCAAAAATCAGCCGAACTACGAATTCTGATTTACTCACCTGTTATCAGGAGAGAACCCAGGGCTGCATCTTTTAGCCCAGCACAGACCCTGAAAAATAATTCTAAGCGTACTTACCAGTAACTTGTATTTCCTTCCATAGGAATCCATTGTGTGGCTTTCACCAGAAAATTTTCAGTGTCCATTTTTGAAACGTACAAATATTCCTCTAAAATCAGCCGAACTACGAATTCCGATTTACTCACCTGTTATCAGGAGAGAACCCAGGGCTGCATCTAAAGAACAACTAGAGCGCTAACTGTCCTACTTATGACAAACGTATGGCACACCTGAAGCCATCTTGGTTAGAATAAAGTGGTAACTCTTAAAACATTTAATTTAAAAAGGAACAAAATGAGGGGGTTCATTTTGCCATAGAAAGTATGATTAGTGCTGCAGAAAGAAAAATTAGGGCACATTTTGACTTCTCAAATACTCTTCTATTTCATTAAAAAAATTCTGACATGCAGACTAAAACATGCACTTTGAATACCAGCAGCAGACTTCCCTGGTGAGCAGTAGCTTTACTACAGTGATCTAATGAGCAACTAGAGTGCTAACATTCAGAATTTATGGCAAATGTGTGACACATCTGAATGCCTTCTTGATGGAACCAAAGTAAACAAGCATTTAAAATGCAATAGGTCTCACCCTCATTTAAGTTAAAGCAATTCTGTTTGTAATTAGGTGGCTTTTTAGCTTTGCTTTTATTAGTGTTTTTCAAACTTTCATGTACATAACATGCATATGTATGCATATATGTATATGTATATGTACGCATGCATTTATATTAGTATTTATATAGATATGCAGATTATATATATGTTTATATATGTATGTATATATATACACATACATATATATAAATGCATGTGCATATGTGTGTGTGTAGAGAGAGGTAAAGGTGTAGAGGTAGACGTGTAGAGGTAGAGATGTAGAGACGTAGAGAGTAGTAGAGAGAGAGGTAGAGAGAGGTAGAGAGCAGAGGATGAGTGATAGAGAGTAGAGAGTGAGTAGTGGAGAGTAGTAGAGAAAGTAGCAGAGAGTGAGTAGTAGAGTGAGTAGAGTGAGTAGTAGAGAGTGAGTAGTAGAGAGTGAATAGTAGAGAGCAGTAGAGAGTGAGTAGTAGAGAGTAGTATAGAGTGGGTAGTAGAGAGTGAGTAGTAGAGCGTAGTAGAGAGTAGTAGAGCGTGAGTAGTAGAGTGAGTAGTAGAGAGTGAGTAGTAGAGAGTAGTAGAGAGTGAGTAGCAGAGAGAGAGAGTAGTAGAGAGTAGTATGGGATCCGTTAAAAGCAGGGATTAGGGGGGAAACCCTCGGCTTCTCAGTCCGTAAAAATAAAAAAGAGAAGATGTTGATAAATTCTCTACAGGAGAAGCTAAGGATAGCTGAAACTAAATTAGGCCACTGTATTAAAACAGGACAAAACATAGAGACAGGGCAGAAAGAAGTAGTGTTGGCCAGAGCTGAAATTGGGGCAATCTTTGCAGAAAAAAACGCTGCAAAATGAGCAAGCTCCCGTGAGAAAAACTACGAGAGTAGCGATAGTATTGGACATCATTTGGCTGTCAGGACCAGACAACAGGTCTCTAACAGCGAGATACATACAATTAGACTTCCATCGGGGAATGAGACCAATGATATTTATCTCATACGAAAGGGATTCCAGGAGTTCTATTCTAAATTGTATACCGAGGAGAACCAGGGTCCCAATGATTTAATTACAAGGGAGACTACTTGCTATCTCAGCGAGATCAATCTTAGATCTCTTTCCTCAGACAACAGGGCCTTATTAGATTTAACTCCTATTTGGGATGAGATACTGGAATCTGTCAACAGTCTTCCCGATGGAAAAGCTACTGGTCTTGACGCCATCCCAGTAGAATTTTACAAGATCTTTGCCCCACAAATCAAAACAATTTTTACAGAAGTAATAACCTCTATATTTAACGGGGCTTTTGCCCCCAGCTTCCTGGTCTATGGCCAGAATAGCTATCTTTCCAAAGAAGGACAAATCTCCCCTAGAGATGGGTTCCTATCGACCCATCATGCTTATTAATTGCGATTCAAAAATCTACTCTAAGATATTAGCAAAGAGAATCTCTTCAGTGGTTGATTCCTTGGTTTCAGAATGGCAGCATGGGTTCATCCCAAAAAAAGGAACAACTGAGCACGTTAGACGAGCTATTACTCTTTTTGACGCCGCACAGGCCGCCGGAGACCCGATGTCACTTATACTCTTGGACGCTGAAAAAGCTTTTGACCGGGTCTCCTGGCGATACTTGTGGGCAGTCATGAGTAAAATGGGCTTCGGTCCAAAAATCTTACAGGCGATACAAGCTCTTTACGTGAAACCAACTGCTTGTGTTACCATCAATGGGCAATTAACTGGGCAATTTGAGCTCTCCCAGGGCACCAGGCAGGGCTGCCCTTGCTCCCCTCTGTTGTTTGCCCTCTACTTGGATCCCTTTATCAAGCAAATTCAGAGAAATAATGAGATCACTGCAGTCAACTTTCAAGGCAGC
The DNA here is from genome assembly GCF_964204655.1 of Triturus cristatus. Taxonomy (NCBI): domain Eukaryota; kingdom Metazoa; phylum Chordata; class Amphibia; order Caudata; family Salamandridae; genus Triturus; species Triturus cristatus. The sequence continues at coordinate 967,357,854 of NC_140594.1, forward strand.
TGTACTAAGATTATGGCCTACGCTGATGATCTGGCTATCATCTCACCCGATCCCTCAACTGCCATTGTGGCCATTGAAAATGAGGCGGTTAAATTCGGGAAGCTCTCTGGCTATGCCCTGAATCAAAACAAAACTCAAATAATAACAAACAGTCAAATACCCTGGATTGATTGCAGGGTGGTCTCTAAAGCTAAATATCTAGGAGACTCTATCTCATCAAACCTGGATGAGATTGTTGAAGACAACTTAGCTCCATTGGCCATACATACCAGGAAGGCTCTGAAACAAATTGACAACCTACACCTAACCCTTGTTGGCAGATGTAATGCCATAAAGATGACATATTTTCCTAAACTTTTATACTTCTTTCGAACCATACCTCTAGAATTTAACAAAATAAGTCTACAAAAATTACAACAAATATTTACTCAGTTTATTTGGTCATATTCCCAATCCAGGAGGGCTTTAAGGCAATTATGCCTACCTAAAGAACGAGGGGGGTGGTCTTTCTCTAACATTACTCTTTATTATTGGGCCTCGGTACTTCAATACAGTTCAGAATTGTTAAAAGAAGCTCCATTTCCTCAAACATCAGGGCTTCCTTCGCCATTTCAGTCACTGCTGGGTGAACAATCTTGGGGCTGTTTACTCCGAGAAACCACCTACGGATGCTATAAACGGGTGAGATTTAAGACACTACTGAATTCTTTTAAAGTCTTCCCCAGTATCAGCAGAGTTTTTGGGCTGGGCAGATTCAATCATTATACTCCCACGCTAAATAATGACAATTTACCTGCCATTTTTGGCATGGCCTACTTTTCAAATTGGCATAAGGTCGGAATTTTGAAATTAGGAGATCTCATGACCAGCGAGGGAGTAATACCCTTCTCTGATTTATTGACCAAATTTAAGCTCCAAAGCGAAGATGCTCTTAAATATCTCTCTGTCTCTAACTTTCTGTCTAGGAAGGCCGCAGGATTTAAGGAAATTGACTTGTTAAACTTGCTACGTAATCCACTGACCCCTCGAATCGGCCTTCTATATTATACTATAAATTGACAGACCCCTGATGACCTACAAAAGATAGCTGACAAATGGCACAACAAACTTACTTCTCACAGTAGCACTTTTTTTAATTCACTTGCATTATCACAGAATATCTTAATCTCAGCCAAACTACAGGCGCAACACTTTAAAACTATATTTTTCCTGTACTTTACTCCTAGCAAGATTGTAAAGTGGGGGACTGGCCAAGGCACCTTTTGCCCTAGATGCTCTGATTAAGCGGCTGACTCAATTCCTGTGTTTGCCACATTCCTAAAGCTCTCCCACACAATAAACCGCATACAGGAATTTTTAAGGGAAGTCACACTTCAGCCTATAACCTTAAATCCTACTATCATAATGTTAGGCACACAGACTGAAACCTCACGGCTGAAAAGAGATGGCCTAACATTCATTGCAATGACAGTCTGGAGGATCTGTGTGGCATCTGCCTGGCTTGATCCAGAGCCCCCTTCTTTCTCACAATGGCTAGCCAGATTTATTGCAACCTATCACCTAGAAATCACTGTCTACGCCAGAAAGGGTAGTAAAGGTCGGAAAAAGGGGCTCGATGTGTGGGACAATCTCACCTCTTGGCTGGCATAAACAGGATAATCACCACGTTCTTTCTTTTTTGTTTCTTTTCTTTTTCTCTCTTTTCTATTTTTACCACTGGACTCTCAATAACTGCTAGTTTTCATATTTTCTGTTGCCTCTACAGTATGTGTGTTTTTCTTTTTCTTCTGCTGTGTCTCTTATTCCTAATCTACACGCCGTTTTTTTTCATTGAGGGGGTGGGGGGTGGTGGGGGGGGGAGGGCGCTCCAATGAACTGCTCTTTGTTTTTTTTCTCTGTTAAAAAAAATTAAGAAAAAAAACAGAATTTATGGCAAATGTGTGACACATCTGAATGCCTTCTTGATGTAACCAAAGTAAAAAAAACTGAAAGTATTTCCTACTGAGGAGACTGCAGTAAATGAGGAAATTAGGAAACGTCATAACAAATACGTCTCCCAAGATAGCCACCAGAGACAAAAGAGCCCCAATGTAGCACAAATATCACCCAGATGTAGCCCAAATAAAGCCCAATGAAAGAATGTCCCAGAGTGCTCTTAAGAACAACTAGAGCGCTTACTGTCTTACTTATGACAAAAGTATGGCACACCTGAAGCCATCTTTGATTGGAATAAAGTGGTAACACTTAAACATTCAATTTGCAAAGGAACAAAATGAGGTGGTTCATTTTGCCATAGAAATTATGGTTAGTGCTGAAAAAAGAAAAATGAGGGCACATTTTGAGTGACTTCTCAAATCCTCTTCTGTTTCATTAAAAAATTATGACATGCAGACTGAAACATGCACTTTTAATAACAGCAGCAGACTTCCGTGGTGAGCAGTAGCTTTACTACAGTGATCTAATGAGCAACTAGAGTGCTAACATTCAGAATTTATGGCAAATGTGTGACATATCTGAATACCTTCTTGATGGAATCAAAGTAAAAAACTGAAAGCATTTCCTACTGAGGAGACTGCAGTAAATGAAGAAATTAGGAAACTTCATAACAAATAAATCTCCCAAGATGACCACCAGAGACAAAAGAGCCCAAATGCAGCACAAATATGACCCAGATGTAGCCCACATGTAGCCAAATGACAGAAGTGTGCAAAACACTTTTTATTTTTTGTGTTTTGCAGTTTTATATAGTGCAGACTTGTCAGATATTGGAGTGCTTTACATGAGCATTGGTTACATCACACAAGAACAAATTCATTTTGGTTGTAGACATGGGGAGATTAAGTGATTTGACCAGAATCACAGAATGTCGAGCTAAAGCAGAAACTCCAACCTGGTTCCCCAGTTGCAAAGTCTGCAGCTCCGGAAGTAACACCACATCCTCTCCCCTACGTGCAACATTTAATCAAGTGGTCAACTGGATAAAAAAAACATAAAGATTACAAATAATTTAAAAGTTCTTTGTCGCTATTTTAAAACTCAGAAAATATGTCCTCATTTTTGTTTTTTAGAGCACTAACCATAATTTTTATGCAAATAAGACCCTCAAATATATGGAATTTCTAAAGGAAATATTCTAGGTATTACAGTTTTGATTACATGAAGATGCCGTCAGGCGTTCCACACTTTTGTAATAAATATAGAATGTTAGCAATCTATTTGTTCATTAGGATACTGTTGAGAGACAGAGGCCAGGGGCATGGACTCTGAAAATTGAAGGCAGGTAGGAGGGTGCAGAGGCAACAATTTGACCACACTGGGCAGGCAGGAAGGTCAGTGGCAGCACAACAGACTATGGAGGGCAGTGGAAAGGGGGGCAGGGGCAACAAACCAACAATACAAGACTGGCAAGAGAGGCTGTGGCAATATAATAGACCATTGTGGGCAGAAGGAAGAGGCAGTGGTAGTACAACCATACATGCCAACAGACCCGATTCAGCCAGGAATCGTCCAATGTTTTTAAGCTCAAATGGGCTTTATTTGATCTGTCTCCTGTCTACAATCTCCTCTTTTTCAATGTAACTCAAAGGGGAAAATCAATACCCCATTTTTTTTCAAAATCTCCCTCTTACCAAGTTCAAAATGTCCGCAGGTATTGGATCATGGAAGGCAGGAGGAATTGGGGTAGGGACATTGACTCGGATAACAGAGGTCAGGAGGGACATGGAGAGGTGCACCAAACTGACCCTACAGGGCAGGCATCAATGTTTGCAGCAGCACAATACACCACACAGGGCATGCAGGACGGGTGTGCAGTACAACAATCCATAGAAAGCAATAGGGAGGGGACAGGACCATGCACATGGACAACAGAGAACAGAGGGGAAAGAGGCAATGGTACCTAGCTGACCCTAATGGACAGACTGGAGAGAAAGCTGCAGCATAACAGACCATAAAGGGCAGGAGGGACGGATCAGGGGCATTAAAATGGAACAGACAAGCCAGGAGGGAGGGAATAGGGGTCTGCACATGGAAACAGAGGGCTGGGGGCAAGGGGGCAGGGCAGGAGCAGGAAGATGACCATGGAGGTCAGGCAGGATGGGCACTAGAAGCAAGACACACCATGGAGAGCAACAGTGAGACTATGATGGCATACACACAGACCATGGAGGGAAGGTGGGAGGGGGTCAGGGGCAGCTAGCTGACCACACAGGGAAGGTGGGAGGGGCCGTGGCAGTACAGAAGACCATGCTTGGCACGCGGGAGGGTTAGTGGCAGCACAATGGCTATGATGGGCAAGAAGGAGGGTGCAGGGGCATGCACAAAGGACCATGGAGGATAGAAGGGAGGGTCAGGACCTGGGCACAGACAAGAGAGTTCAGGGGAAGGGGCCTCACAACAGACCACGCGGGGCAGGCAGGAGGAGCAGTTGCAGCACAACAGACCAGGGAGGGCAGAAGGGTGTGGCAGTAAAATGGACCATGGAAGACAGGAGGAAGGGGATAGGGGCATGGAATGTGGACAGGCAGGGTGGAGGTGGCAGGGACAGGTTACAGTCATTTGACAATGCTAGGCAGGTGGGAGGAGAGTGGCAGCTCAACAGAACACTCAGAGTAGATAGGAGTGGCAGGTCCATGGAACATGGTGAGCAAAAAGGATGGAGCAAGGGCATGCACAAAGACATCGGAGGGCAGGGGGAAGGAGAATAGGGGCAGCAAGCTAAGCACAGAGGCTAAGCAGGAGGTCAATGATGGGGCATGGAATTGGGCAATGGAGGGCAGGAGGAGTGGACTGGTACATCATGCTAAATGGAGGGCAGTGGCAGCAAATCAGACAATGCATGGCAGGAGTGAGGAGGCTAGTCCATGGATTCAGCCAACAGAGGATAGGGAGGAGGTGGATGGGGCAGCAAGCTAACTGTTCAGAGAAGGCAGGAAGGCCAGTGGCAGAACAACGGCCACACAGGGCTGTAATAAGGGAGCAAGGACATTGACTTGGACAATGGATGGCTAGGAGGAGGGAAGGCAGGAGCAGCAAGCTTGGGTGGGGGCAGCACAATGCCAGGCCCTGCTTTCAACCCCCCACCATCCATTGTGATATGCATCTTACTTAACGTTAAAAAGAACTAGAAATTTGCTGAAAAAAACAAAGATTACAGGGACGGTATAGTTAGACTCAGATTTCATCATTCATGACATGGTCAGTTACATAACTCATGACATCACTCATGACATCTCTAATGAGCTGTCAATGGAATGGAACTATAATCGCTAGAACTTTATTTAGGGATAGTGTGTGTATATTAACACCCCTTTTTTTCCTTTTCTTTCGTGTAAGAACCATTATAATACTCAACGTGCCCAGATTAATATGGCCGATAGCCTTTCACTTTAAAGTAATGTGTAGTCCATTGTTTATGTTGATGTTTGCAATTCTAAGTATGTTTATTATGAATAAGTCACGTTGACGAACATACAGGTATGGCGGTCACGGGGCAAGATATGCTGAAATGACATTGTGTGCATATTAACACTTGTTTTCTTTTCTTTATTGTATCAATTCCTGAATTTTCACCTCGTGACCAGGCCAATATGGCCGCCAGCTTTTTGGATTAAAGTAATGCACTGCTGATGACGTCACATATTACATCACTCATGACATGGTCAGTGACATCACTGATGACATCTCAAATGACATCACTGATGACATCATCTACGTGATCATCTGATGCACCTCCTCACACCCTAAAATACAGACTACCATTCTCGAAACCATAGACACACCAATACTAGAACAGGTACAATATTCTTTGCACTATGCCTTTATTGATTGTTTTTGTGCTTGAAGGTGTCCCTTCCTGCACAAAAACAATCTCCACACGACACAGACATCCTTGCACCATGGTGCAAGGGTGCCTCTGTCACCGCATGGCTGCAGTTTGTGCAGCAGTGCAGAGGGAATTACAGAGTTGCAACATATTCATGTACATATGTCACATCCCTGTGCTTCAGAAGTACCACAGTGCAGTGCAGCTAAAGAACTTGCAGTGTCACGCTGCAGTACTTCCTCATAAATTCACCATACACTACTATTGCATTCTTTCAGTCAATCATAGTGTATACATATATTCAACCAAACTTTCACACATTACCTTGCGATTATAGTTCTTTTTTTTTACCAGATAAGGTAGTTCTGATAAGAACTTTTTTTTTCTTTTTTTTTCTTTTGTATTTTTTTCCAAAAAAATTGAACAATTTTGTATTTTTTTGGGTTTTTTTAAAAAAAGAACAAAAAAAAGAATGAATAAAACAGAAAACATTTGGAATTACTCATCATTCCAAAAACAAAAAAACTAAAAAATTAACAACAATGGTTGCGTTACGCAGCACAAACTGCATCCACCGACTGCTCACCGAAGCATATAAGTTTCTTACACTTCACGCAGTGTTACTCGAGAAAGGCGAATTCTGGCCTAATGTCCATTGCAGGTGCTCCTGAGGATGCTCCAGATGTACTTGCCACAGCAGGTGAGGGGTTCAAAGCAGCTCACCTCATTCACCTCAAGATTGAGAGGATGTGTGGTCCGGAGATGCTTGTACATAGAAGCAGTGCTACAAGATTATTTTTTTTCACTGCCTCTTGACAGGACTCGGTCACAAATTTTGCACGTCACCTTTCTCGCATTTACTTACTTCTCTCCAGGTGGAAAAGTGAAGAATTTCCACACAACAGATTCCGGCCTCTGTGGACGTGGTGCCTCCTGCAAGAATTCTTCTTCAGAAGAACTTCCTCCTGCTGCTGCTGCTTTCCAGATGCCATTTTGGTTGATATTTTTTGAAAAACACCAAAAAAAACAAGCAAAAAGGGTTCTTGTAGGAAAAGAGATGTATCTCTAAAGATGCTCCAACAAGAATGATTAAAATGGGTGGGATCCTTCAATAGTTACAGTGGGAAATGTTATGAACCAATGAAATCTTTTTTTTTAGGTCACATGGGATCCACGCACTCTGCGGTCACGAAGCACGCACCCGACGCGACTTCGCGAAAATATATTTAAAAATAATATAAGTTTATTATAAGTACAAATATATTATTTTTCTGAATATCTTAGATAGTCTCTTGCCCTAATATGTATATTAAACACACATACATATCATTTTAGAACATAAAAAAAATTCGCGGGAGTCGCGCACCCAGCGCGCCCCAGCACATATATGACATCACGCGGGACCCACCAGTGCACAAACGTCACGTACCGTAATGCACATGTGTCACGAATGCGTGGGAGCAGGAGTCGCGGACTGGTCGCATACCAATCGTGCACATCACGTAATATTAAATGTATATGATGTAACTGAAAAACATGCAGCCGTCGCACAGCGTACGCGGATCCTTCACCACGTTTCTAAAATGGCGGCTAGAATCCGCGCACCCACCATGATGTGTACGCTTTGGGTGTGCGAAAAAATAAAATAAAAAATAAAATAATATAAATAATGTCATCAGTGATGTCATTTGAGAGTCATCAGTGATGTCACTGACCATGTCATGAATGATGTAATATTTGACATCATCAGCAGTGCATTGCGGGTGCGCGAGTTATAGTTAGCAGAACTAACTACAACGGAGGAATTTCAATGGTTTTGTACGAGTGAAATGTCCAGCTAACTATAACACCCCTGAAACCTATTTTTTTTCTGTGAATTTCTAAGGTTTTTTAAATGCTAATTTCTAACTATAATGTCTCTGAAACCTATGTTTTTTTCAGTGAATATATATTATATATATATATTTACTTACCTTAAAAACTTATACCAAGTATATGCATTTACCACGCATGCATTTGCATTGTAATGGCATGCGTGGTAAAGGTAAATGCGTTGTAATGGCAATGCATTGTAACAACACTTGCATTGTAACAACCGAGTTGTAATGGCATGCGATGTATTTGTATGTGATGTATTGTCATACATTCTTAAAGTTTATGTGCTGACCTGCTTCAATGTAAAAGGGGATGATAGCCCTGTAACAAAGAGCTATGGCTTGTTCATGTCTCATTCCCCTGTGGTGCCTTGCCATGGGTGGTCATGCCCCAACGCAGGCACCTTATGTGCCATGCAGCAGGGTTGTAATGTTGCAGTGATGAAGGATCTTTTGCTGTCTGAAAGGACACTTTCACGCTCCAATACATGCCATGCAGCAGGGTGGTAATGTTGCAATGATGAAGAATCTTTTGCTGTGTGAAAGGACACTTTCACACTCCAATACAATGACAAAGTAATAGTCCTCTGTCTATGAGTGCTGATGCTTGCAGCAAACATATTGTAAAAACATATAGTATGTGACGTGAAGTTATTTCTCTCATTGCATCTCCCTTACACATCCCCTGGTGAGACTTAGGCTTTGTGACACATTACCACTTTCACATTACACAGTAATTGGGGAATGTATGAAGTGCCATGGGTGTTATGTGTGAACTGTAATACACCAAAATGAGTAGGGGGTGGTAAAATATCTCTATATGTGGTGGCATGTGCTGTGTGTCCTAATACTGCCCTCACTCACACAATTGTGTGACATGCTTCATCATGGGGTGCTTCAAAACACCCCCGCGCACCCAACACCTGGGGTGGAGCAATAGGGTAGGAGAAGACAAAACACAACACATAAGAGAAAAAGTTAATGTATAAAGTGACTGGGATCACCGGAAGTGAAAGTGCAGTGTAAATTAAAAATAGCTCAGAGGTGTCACTGTGCATACAATTTATTCATGGATCCTCCGGCCAGTATTAAAAACGTGAAGGATGGTGGTGATTGGGAGAAGTTATGGACTACTTACACCTCTCCTTACTGCCAAGTAGTCAACATGTTTCAGCTGTAAGTTTGTGCCCGTAGTGCAGGGTTATGCCCGCCTTCTTCAGGACTCTACCGGTCCCAGGAAATGTTACCTCATTTCTCGAAATGAGAGGGTGTCAGAACCAGTTGTTCTTGCACCGAGGTTTCCCCTAGAAAGTACACTACTGTTGTACTACATCGGGAGAAAGGGGACAAGAGAACAGATAAAGAACAGGTCATTAAAGTTTGTTCACCCTCATAGTTATGTTTACTGTAATGTTTCAATCAAACATCAATCCACCACAGCTCAGGGTAGAATACTCAGAGTCCACTCTTATAGTAGGAAACATCAAATGTTGCGTACATGGTAACAGGTTCTCCTACTCAAAGAGTAGGTGTAGATCAATGTGCATGTGCACCATAAATCGCATCTTCTCACTTAACCACATATAAATGTAGTGTCTCGTCACTTACCGAGTTCACCATTAAACATTGTTAAAACTGGCGAGGGACAAGGAGAGACCCCCTGTAGTCACACTATGGGGGAGAGAAATCAGAAGAACAACATAGTCGTGGTTAATAGATTATATACCATATTATAGAGGTATCTACCTTGAACGACCCGAATGGGAATTATGGCCTGAATCTCCTTAATGATACAGCCGCAGACGAGGTGCCGCCAGCAAAACGACTTGGCGTTAGTGCCGGATGGTGAAGTCTAATTTGTATATGCGGCTTATAGGAACGAGAAATGCCGGGAAATACATAGCAGGAAAGCAGGGTGAAAAACATGATGGGTAGAAATATCTCCGCGGTACCTGAGCACCGGTTCATTGCCAAGCCCTGGTAAGTATATATAAATGCCTCTAACTCGTTACTGCATCAAGGTAGGTACTCCTCCTGTTGACTGCTTGTCTGCTCTCGCTGTGTATGTTGGCGGGGGAGCGGAGGAAGATGTCTAAATATGCTATCCAGCTCTCAATTGTCCTGCAGCGTTTCCGGTCACGTGGAGGCCGTAATGATGCACACGTAGCCCACATTGGTGACGGTGGGCTCGTCGCATCAGGTTTCCAGGGAAACGATGTCTAGCACTCAAGACAGCGCGTAAACCCTTTCTTTTTGCTCAATTCGATCAACTTTATCCCTCCGCTAACAACACTCACATACGGTGTCTTGCGCCCATTGCATGCCCTATAATAAGCTGTCAGGCTGTCGAGGCCCAATGGCCATCAGTTGGCATGTGTCTAAAGTTTTTAACAATTCTGTGGCTTGAACAATCAACCTGGTTAAGACACCCGGGGTCTATAACAGTAGTCTGGTCTGTGGTCCTTTCCAATTCCACATGTCCCCTCTAGTGTAATCTAGGACGCATAGGTGGCATCAAGCTGACTCCTAGCACACAATATGACTTGAAAGGTGTTCAAAGGGTCATGGGGAAGAGATGCTCTAGTTAGATGGAGGCAACCTATCATTAATAAAACTATTTCGGGTACCTTCGTAGTTAGACAATCCCTCATACCAACTTATATTAAAGACTAGGATGCAGGCCGTAGTATGGGCATAGGCTGGCCTCTCAAAGTATATAAGCAGTTATCCAGAAACACGTATAAGTGGTGTAGTTAGTGTAAGAGGGGAACTCGTGAAAAGAAGGAATTCCTATAGTACCTGCATATCGGGTAGTGGTCTGCCTATTAAGGGTTTGCTATGGAATGTCATCATTTAAACCCACCAGATGACTTTTTAAATGTTAAACCCATTTCTGCTCTCTCAGAAAAAGGGATCTCATTTTCTCTCCTGCAGCTGTGCTCAATCTAGGTTTTTCAATTACTGTCCATGTCAGATCTTCAATGGTGTGGTGTTTTTCTAAATAGTGGGCTGTGAATTTTGTGTTGGATTTCAAACACCTAATCGTACTTCGGTGTTCCACAATACGTGTCTTCGCTTTCCTGCTGGTCATACCCACTAATTGCTTATGGCAGGGACATGCAATGAGGTAAATCATGAAATCAGAGTTACAGTTTCTGTGTGACCTCTGTTCCCATGGATAGGTGAGACCCACATCTATGGTCCTGGAATTATTTGTGAGGTGACACACTCCACAAACCACACCTTGATCTGCCCTTGGAGCGGGGGAAGTCCTCCTGGTGTATCATTCCTCCTCTGCTGTGGTGTGGTAAGTCTGGTGTGCATCAAAATATATTTGAGACTCACGCTCCTCTTAAAGGAGAAGACAGGCTTAGCTATGTTCATTTATTGGAATTAAGTATGCGCCAGTGTTTAAGTACCGCTTGCTTGATTTGATGTGAGGCCGTATTGAATGTGGTATCACACACAGGTTTGTCTGTTGGTGGTCTAATGGTCTACTCCAATAGGGTCTCCCTGTTGGTGTTGGCTGCTCTTTTCCTGGCTCTTGAAATAGTATGTTCAGGATAGCCTCTTCGGCTAAGTTTCATCGTAAGGAGAGCTGCCTCTTCCTTGAAAGTTGTTCTCTTAGTTCAGTTCCGACTTATTCTAAAGAATTCCCCCACAGGGAGGTTGTGCCTTAGCGATTTCGGTTGGAAACTGTCGTATGCTAGCAGTGAGTTCTTATCAGTGGGTTTGTGGTAGACGCTGGTGTGAAGTTCACCTCTTTTTGGTTCAATGACTAAATTTAAAAATGGTAACTCCATTTTGGTCACTGTAGATGTAAAATAAAGCCTGTTGTTAAGCTAGTCAAGGAATTGGGTAACAGAGTGTGCATCTATCTTCCAGACTACCAAGACATCGTCACTGTAACGACGCCACAATCTAATTTTGTGCGACCAGGGACTTCGAGGGTTGTAGATCATGGTTCTTTCAAATGCACCCACATATAGGCCAGCCAGGCTTGGGGCAAATGTACTGCTCATCGAAGTCCAGTGAGTCTGTAGGTATAAACATTCAAATAAAATGCCGGCGTGACCCTGCACTATGGGCACAAACTTACGGCTAAAACATGTTGACTAATTGGCAGTAAGGAGGGGTGTAAGGAGCCCATAACTTCTCCCAATCACCACCATCCTTCACGTTTTTATTCCTGGCCGGAGGCTCCAGGAATAAATTGTATGCACAGTGAGACCTCTTAGCTAGTTTTTATTTACACTGCACTTTCACTTCCGGTGATCCCAGTCACTTTATACATTAACACTTTTTCTCTTATGTGTTGTGTTTTGTCTACCCCTACCCTATTGCTTCACCCCAGGCGTTGTTTCTCACTCTGTTTATGATGCTGGGGCCTACTTTTTCTTGCTTTCTAAATCTATTTAATCCCTCTATTCTAAAACGTTTTTTCCCTCATTTTTATTCATTATCTTACCTTCTGTCTTCTTGGTGTAGTTTTTTTGTGAGTTTTGTAATTTTTAATTTTTTCGCTTTACTTCCTCATTTTTACCTTCCTTCGGTTTTTTTCCTATTTCTTTTTTTTCTTTTTTCCCCCTTCAGTGCCACGACAGAGCAGGACGTAAACAAAGGTGCAGCAGCCGCTTTTCTTGAGTAAGGCGGAACCAGGAAGGGGTGCAGCCTTGTGCCTTGTTTTCAGATGTGGAGGTAGCAGCGCTGAGCTTTTTAGGTTCAGAGCCACCTCCCCTCCACCCTGGCAGCAGACAGTAGTCCTGGGTCTGGGATCATGAAGCACAAGCAGCGTTGGGCAAGGGTGCTCCAGTCAGTGTACAGCCATTCTCAGGTCCGGTGCACCAAGTAGCAGCTCATGCATCGGTGGTCTGATGTCCTGGATCAAGACCAGGACCTGCTGGACATACTAGGAGTGGAGGTCGAGGGGCTCGGTAATTAACTATCAATATCATTATTACTTGTGTTCTATGCTATTGCTGATATTTTTTTGCCCAAATAGCATGCATGCTGCTCACATGCAGGTAAGTTAAATTTACAAATATGATGCGATTATTATTCTAGACAGGTGCTTGGTGCTACCTAATCATACTTGTTGGGGCTCGCTTGGGCTGAATATGTAAGAAGCAATGCAGACCCTCCTTTATTCTGTCAATAAGATAGTGGTTGTTAGTATTAGTAATTTAGTGGTGTGTAAGTGCATCCTCTCACTTCAATTCTTAGAGCTTTTTTGTAGCTCAAACTGTGGCAAGTAACAAATTTGTTGTATATGCATGCATCCATCTATGCATTTAAAGAAAAATACTAATATGCCGTGAAGATTCCATGCCCAAGTAGGGTATTCTACGCATGTCTGCTGAGATGAGAAGGCTTTCTTTTACTTCTTCATGCTTAATCAGTAAAACAAGAGAGTGGCCATGGTCACGTTGGACACCCCAAAGTTGTATGTCTTAGCTAGGCCTAGTATTATTAGCAGCACTTGGTGAACTGATGACCGTGAACCATGGCTGAAGGGAAGTATGAGGAGGACAGCCCCATTATATTTGCCAACCAAGACCATATGTCCAGTTATCCACTCTTTTATTGCTTTTCAAAAACTCAGATTTATCAATAACTCTGTCACGCCATTACAGTTTTCTTGAAGCTTTTCAAAAATTGCCACCAACAAAATGCCCAACCTTATTCTTTTATAGACGATACTGTAACCACAATGTAATGAGGTGTGTGGTTGTTGTATTTTGCTAAAAAAATAATAATAATAGGGGGAGGTGTAGCTGGCATCTAAAACATGTGTAATGTTTTTCTAGCTGTATTCGACCACCAGTGCCAGGGCCAGCTGTGATGGCACCAGCCAGTCTTCAGATGCGGCAGCAATAGGGGGTGAGCTTGCGACAGCGGCGGGTGGTGGTAAGTCATATTGCTTGCTTATTGATAATTAATTTTCTACTCACTGCAAGGGTGTACTGTTGACTTGTGAACAGTTGAACACACCCTTCTTTACAATATACAGCGGGAGTTGTGTAATGATGACCTCTTCTATCTGCAAATCAGGAGACATCGTTTCATAAAGAATTTTAACTATGATGGGTTGATGGAAAAGGGAAAGAAGGATGGAAGGAGTAAAGATGGGTAGAATGTTATATAATTAGGACGAGTGGGTGAAATAATGCATATAGGTGGCTGATAAGATGCATGGGTGGGTGAAGGATGGATGAAAGGGTATACGAGTGAAAGGATGCCTGCATGGGTGAGTGAAAGTGTATGGGTGAAGGGATGCCTACCTGGGTGGGTGAAAGTAATCCTAGGGTTTGATGGGTGAAAGGATGCAAGGGTGGGTAAATGTATGTTGGTGAAAGGTTTGTTCAGACTGAGAGCAATGTTTGGACGGATGGATATATGGATGGTTTTCAATGATAAAGAGTAATCTGGATTGAGAGAATGTAAAACTTAAACGGTGAGTAGCAAAGCCAAGGGTGAAGAATAACAATACTAGAAGAACAATGCAATGATGAATGGAAAAATCCTTAGAATGAAGAAGAAACAAGGGACTAGGGTGCTCCTCTGGAGTGGCATTCTTCTCACCTTTACTTGCTTGCAATGGTTTTATCAAGGTTTTGATTTAAATGGTTGAGGTGGTATTTCAGAGTATTTCAAACTACTCTCTTGACTCCCAGTAGATTTCAAGCGCAACATATATATTTTATGTATATTACTACCTACCCATCGATCATCAATCACCTCCCTCCCTCCATACTCGTGGCATTTCGCCAGTGACACCCATGGTGATCTAACGGCTGCATGGGTACATTGGTGGCACTGCATTGTTGACTGTGCTATGTGCGTCTGCCTCAGTTCATGTGTAGGCCCATTTACAAATTTCATGGCAGTGCAAAAAATAGTTGTGCTTCTTCCCTTCACTCCCAGTGCCCACTCAGTCATTTCCTAATACAAACTCCTTTCCTAAGTTCTTTCTGACCCAGCCTTCTGTAAAATGTGAAAAAACATGCTTTGCATGCGCCACATTCCTCTGACCAAGTGATATATTTTATTATGGCAACCATAATGGATTGTCTTTTCAAATTTTACTCTTTCACAATTGCCGAACAAATTGACTCACTACTAGCAAAAGCTTAGGCACTTGATGATGATGATCAATGAAACGTCTACCTACCCGGCCTGATCCCTCTAATTTACCCACAGTAGAGTAAGTTAATAATTATTTTTCTTACTGCCAAGCAAATCTATTTTGTTGGAAAAAAGTAATGTCAAAGAGTGGTGACAGAGGGTGAGGCCAGGGAGTGAAGTGGGACTAAGAGCAAGTGCCTTCGCATTTTGCAGATGGGATAGTCTGTGACAAATGTGCCAAATACAATATCCTGTTCCTTAATCCTTTTCCTGTACTGTAGTGCATTGCTTTTCCCATCATCTACTTACGGCTCATAAGGAAGAACAGGAGGATGTCTGTGAGCCTGATTGTTATTATATTGTACGTCACTTGATATATATCATTCAAAGTAACTATTCATCTGCCTTGTAGTCAGGGTGAAATTAAAATGCATTTAACAGAGCATGGCCTTGAGGAATAAGATAATTTTCTAGTACAGCTGCCCCACCTGCAAACATTATCAAAGTACCTCCATTAATTTAGCTCAACAAGAGAGAGAATACTTGTGTACTCCGTAGTACATAATGCCTGAAACTCTAATCACTTCAAAATCGAATGGCCCGAGGATAGGAGGATACCACCAAATGTACTGCTACTGTGCAACTATATTTTGCTAAGAGCATTGTTTACAAGTTGTCTTTTTTCTTTCTTGATATAGCTACTCCTGCTGATCCGACTCATCCTAACAGGCAGGAGATAACAGCCCGGACCGGCAGAGGAAACTAGAGGCCATCAGGACCAAATATCAGCGTCTGGTAGTCCTGGTGGGGGAAGCGGCAGCAGCAGCTGCAGATGCTTTAGGCCCCAGCCAGGCCCATTGCCTCCAATACACCGTTGCCTCAATCCAATGGCAGCCGTCTGCTGCCATCCCATCACAGCTGCTCCCCCTATTTATGCGCATTTCAGTGCTGCATTATGCAGAGGCTGGCGCGTATGGAAGCAAGGTAGGAGGAACAGATGGAGACATTGGAGAGGCAAATTAACAATATTAAGATGCTCCTAGCCCGCCATTAGAACTTAGTGCCCTCTTCTGTCCCTTTTATAATCCTGTATTGGTGGGTGGGACTTGTTGTGGGTAGAATGTGGGAATGAGGGAGTTGGGGCATTTTTTGGATTTTCTTTATGGACATTGAACAATTTTGTTTTTGGACTTTACTTTGTTGAACACTACTTACTTCGGACATTGGTTGGGGTCAGGGAGATGGGTGGGCCAGTTGTGGGTTTAGTTTATATTGTTAGGGGAGTACATTTTTGATAGTTTTACATTATGTTTTAAAAAACGAACTAAATTGAAATCAAAAGGAGTTATTGCCGTAATTATATGCAAGCTTTAAAAACAAATTGAGGCAGTCACCAGAATAGACTACTACACAAGAAGAGGGACAATGGAGAAAATATGATAAGCGATCCTAAATTGAATTAATCAGAACAATGGTGAGCTAGTAAAAGTTACAAATGAAGTTGACTCGAACTACAAAGTGGATTGGGCGAGCATTGATGCAATAAGTGATTGAATGATGATGCTGGCAATGATGCTCCTTCGAAAATATCAAACACTGTTTTTAATGCGTGGGTGAGTAAATAATAAATATGGCCATTGTTGGCTATACTTAGATCTGAACAGCCTCATCCTGCACTCAAGTTGGTATTACTTTCACCACATCCGACCCACCTAGTGTGTGATCAATTAACAGTCAATAATTCACACAGCCCGGGGGAAGAGAGTTAGGGGTTCGATGAATGGATGGGAAGGGGGATTTGGAGTAAGGTTTGACAAAGACAAACACTACACAAGGACAACATTCATCTGCGAGATGAGCAGCCCACCATCATAAATCGGTCATGGGAAGAAATGGAGATAAATGAATGAGTACGGATAGCTTAAATGCAATGCAAACCAAACAGTCGATCTGCCCCTGGAGAGACCCAAGTTACATTATATCTAAGTGTTCTGTTACCAAGCTTTGAAAGATAGTAAATATATTACAAATTATGTAGGGGTCAAGCGAACAACACACACAGTTCTAATAATTATTAAAAGAAAACATTATACTATTCTGCTAAATTGGGCGTTGCATCAGCATTCTTCTTGGACTTTCCATCAATCTTGGGTGCCTGGCTGATGCAGTCCGATAAGGTAAGCGTGCTTTTCCAGTTTGGCACAAGATAAGTGATGACCTGTTGATTGTAAAACAAAAATGATATTGTAGAATCAAGGAGAAGGTCAGAAGGTAAACTTCATGAGGAGTGCAGCGAGAAGACTTAGAGGCAGCCCAAGAGAGAAGAGAAGAATACTAGTCCTTTTGCACTCATTCATTTTATGACTGATGTGTGAATAATTAGGTGAGAGCAATTTATAACCACCAATTACACAAGAGTGGCCGCATGTAACTATCAGTATCAGGCTGATCGTACTCGCAACTGTCATGACCATCAATTCATCATCATCAAAAATCATAAGAAAAATATGTAGCCTAATGGCACGTGCTTAATGTGATGATCATTCATGACCACATGTCTATCTCCAACCACCACTCAGCTTCAAATTTAAGCAAGACAACACTGAGCACACATACCCAGTAACATTGCATTTTCATAAATCACGTAAAATCAGCGCTTCACTCTCACCACCACTCCACAGAGCTTCGGTAGGCCACTTGAACGCAATAACCAAAGCAGTTGGTTTCAGTGAAGCTGAAAACGTCCTTTTTCTGGTGATACTTCTCGCTCAAAGTATTCACGCCCATGCCCTGAGTCATTCCATCACCCAATATCATCATGACTCTGAGTAAGATGTCCAACTCCGTACTGACTGTGTCCCGTCTCAAATGCAATAGATCAACCTGTAGACAGTACAATTTTCTTGTTGCACAACAAGAGAAAAATTGAGTCATTTTTGTGTAGACTAGATTTGTGTTTGCATTATCTATTATAAAGGGACTGGTTGGGTCTGACTCTAAGAGGAGTATAAAGCAGAAAACAATTAAACAAAGTAGTGTGGAGTGGTTCCAGTGAAGAAATCTGGCTATCTCTCAGAAGGTAGAGAAAAAAATCACCTTCAGGGGAAATATGATCAGCCGTCGTTAGACCACCAACATTGTAAATCATCACAAACACATTTAAGCATAATAATTACAGATAAACAAAATACCCAGTGTCACTGGCTGCCACCACATGAATCATCTCAACACATCCACAAACAACAGTGTGCAATGCATGCCATTTACCTGTTCTTCTAATTCAGGCATGGTCAACGTGAGCATGGTACATTGCAGATCCATTGTTCACGAAGCTGACATTGGCCAGTCTAAATTAAATAATGTGGGGCAGTCTGGCTAGGGTAATAATAAACTAGGAACGGATAGACACTAGTCTGGCCCAGGGTTGGAGGCAGGCACACATTTATTTGTATCTCTCCATCCAATGTTCTTGAGGCAAATGGGTCGGTGGGTACTTCTTCACTGCACACTGTTGCAACTCCAATCCAGCAATAAAATGTGTCTAAGAGTAAGACTGTGGGGATGAATTAGTCAACCAGACACTAACGAATTCAAGTAAATAATGTTCCCCTAGCTTTATTTTTTTTTTGGCATCAAAGAAACAAAGCAGATCAGCGAGAGAGACTGAGAGAGAAAGTTCTATGGGTGTTGGCCCAGGTCTAGTAGTCAAGGAAGTAGAACTCATCCTCAAACTCAGGTGGTTCGCCCAGAAGTAGGTCATCTAACACACTACTTCCATGACCTGAGTCTCCCTCATCTTCCTTCTGTTAAACTTCAGGTATGGAGCAATCTGGTGGTATAAAGTACCTTTTTCATTTTAATCATGTTTAATCTCTTCATGTTTTAGGGCGAGAGACTGGTCCTTC
This sequence comes from Triturus cristatus, assembly GCF_964204655.1. Classification (NCBI taxonomy): domain Eukaryota; kingdom Metazoa; phylum Chordata; class Amphibia; order Caudata; family Salamandridae; genus Triturus; species Triturus cristatus. Next base: position 967,376,582 of record NC_140594.1, read on the forward strand.
TCATGGTGACAACAGCATCAGCAGTACTGAAAACATGCTCAGTGTTGACACCAAACAAGCCAGATCGTTTATTATCAGCATGATGAGCATTGGCCATTGGCACCTCTTCACATACCAATACGTGAATGGGTTTAGATCAAGGTATTCCTCTGTTGGGTCTTCCAGATAGGTCTGGACCATCTGGTCAATGGTCACTGGTGCTCCTCCTTGCTCAACCTGTTTTGCCTTTGCCTCTGCACTGGACTTGAGGCCTGCTAATAGAAACCATTGCTTTGCAAATTCTGGGGCCTGATGCTCCAGTTCTAGTTGTTGATGGTGTTCCTGTTGCTGGTGGTTTTGGCTGCAGTGAGCCAACCGCACTTGCCTCAGGCTCTGAACTTGAAGGTTGTTGAACCTACCTTGTGCCATGGAAGAGTGGGCCTCTAATTACCTGCTGTTATTTTTCTAGCTCACTGGCTTGCAAACCTATCCATGTTTTGTGTTTTGCAACATCCCCGTCTGAAAAAGGAATTAAAGTGGACAGTAACAATTTGTACCGTGGATCAAGAATTGTACCCTTGTATTAACAGATAAGTGAAGGATTAAGCTCTCCACCAAGTTATATGTATCGTTTTTTCCTCAACACCTGTGTACATAGCAGACACGCTTCCTTTAGCTGCTCCTATATTATGTGTAACAATGGGATAGCTTGGCCCATGGTACTGTCCTCCTTGCTGACTTCCCGTGTGAACACCTCAAAAGGAAGCAGCATTTCAGTCAGGCATTTGACTACGCCCCATTGGTCCATCTCAATGATCATGCCTTTCACAGTTGCATACCTTCTCTGTATGACATATTCATTGATCGGTCTGTACTGCTCCAATAGACATTCAAGCATGTAATAGGTGGAGCGCCACATATTGACACCTCCTGTATGATTGCTTTAACTGGTATTCTATTATCATGCTGAATAACCCTCAGCTGTTTCCAGGGTTAAATGAATGGCTGTAATGAGTGCAGATTCTTCTGGAGGTGGACAGTAAGTGGCTTACTTGACCTTCTTTTTGGGAACATCCTGTACAATTAAGTTGATTCAGTGTGCCAAACACAGGACCCTGAAACCATCGGCCATGGCCTTAACTATCATACTGCCATTGTCTGTGGCAACAAATCCAATGCTAAGCCCTATTGTTCGCAGCCATTCAAAGACCTTGTTGTTAAAGTCTTCCAAAATGTTTGCAGTAGTATAGGATTTCTCCATGGCGAACATGGCTACTGTGGCATGCTTCCATGCGGCATTAAAAATCTCAGCAGTGTCAACACATGCAGATCAGTGGTGGCTGGCATGGTTCGCGTGGCCGGACAGGGAGGGGGGATGAAAATAAAAAGAATAAAAGGAAAAATATCTTACCTTATCGCTGCTGCGTCTCTCTGGTGTCAGGGCTCGGGAACCAGGAAGCATCCGGGCTCCCCTGACCATTCACAATGCTGCAATGCAGTGTTGTGATTGGTAAGCATCCAGGCTCTGGACTGAGCATTGTGGTACAATGCCTGGCCAGGAACTGGGAGCCTGGGCATGTTCTCCACGCAGGCTGCGTGGAGAACAGGGAAAGTGTGCAAGACTGTTTGGCCAGTCCGAGATGGGCAAGCCAAACAGTCATGTGCACTTAGGAGTGGGCAAACCACCCCTCCTCTGCCCTGCTCTTTCATCGGAACAAGCCCGCCGGCCCCAGCCTCAGGAACAAATAAAATGATAACAACGTTCAGTTATTATCATTTTATTTTTCCTTTGTTACACTGCTAAAAAGCAGTGGCGCGACACTCCTCTACCTTAGCAGAGGAGCTGCCACTGCTGCAGATATCTTTTCTCTTGCCCCCACAAAAGAGATCCAGTGTGCAGTGATGCACATGTAATTAATGGCTTAGCAACCTGTCCACTTGTCTGTCGTTAGGTGTAAAGTGTGAACAGCACTCTGTTGCAAAGCTTGTCCAAGCAATTCCAGCACATCATGACGTAGCGCTGGGACAGCAACTCAGTGAAATAGGACCGGCTGGGAACCTTACATTTTGGGCAGATGGCTGCCATCATTCCAAGAAACCCCACCCGTTCTACAAAAGAAAAGGGAGGAGGTCTAGCGCTAAACTTTTAGCCAGCTTGGCGTTGTACAAATGTGCCATTGGGTGTTTGCGTTCATACTGTCCCTCTGGCCTAAACATGCCAGGAATAGTACCCTGGATTTTTCTTCTCTGGTGCAACTAATGTATGTGAATTCTTGAGTACAGACGTTGGTAGGCTCAATATGAGTTTCAGTGGGGCAGTTATGTCCTCTCTTGCCTTGGTGTCCCAACCTGAGTCTTGTGCCACTGCCATGTTGCTGATGTGGGTGATACTACTGCACTGCTGGGCAGAGGGCTGCTTTGCATAACGAAAATGTCTTCCTCATATTCATCTTCCACTGGATCGGATCTTATTCCCTGCTCAGCCTTTCACCCCTCCCTTCACCAACAACAATTGCAGGTTTTTGGCTGCTAAGGTGAACCTTCCACTGGATCATATGGTGCTTTCTCAAATGGGTTGTTTGGCCCCCGGTACCATAGTTTGTACCATAGATTGAATAACACTTGCTCCACAAAGGGAGCATATGGAAATGTTCACCTCCTTCTTGTTAACCATAAAGAAGTCCCAAACTGGGAAGGTTAACTTTCTGACGCTGGTGCCACTGTCAATGTCAGATGAACTGGAGGTAGGTGGGCATTTTAACATTTGACTCTTTGCAGTACCTCCTTCTACTGAGGTGGTTGTGGATGTAGGTCACTGCCGGCACTTTGCAAATATGACAGGTGGTGGTGGTAATATCTGTGGTGCTACATCCTTCCCAGCAAGTTGGGATGGGGCAACGTCGGTCTCCACTGGGGCTGGGATATCATCCATGATGACTAGCTTATCGTCATCCTCCTCTTCTACATCTGCCTCCATAACTTTGAGGCTTTCAGGAACCTTGCTTTTCCCTAGCCTTGTCTCATGGCGTGTCTCATTCTCAGACTGAAGCGGGATCCAAGTGGTGTATTGATCATCAGAAGGGGGGCTTGGAGAAGAAGATGCACTAACCCTCCTTTTTCTAGCTGGAGATCTGGAAAACAATGAATCTTCTGAAAGAGCGGCTTCCTCTACTTCATCAGCATGAAGTGCAATCTCCTGAACTGTTCCTACTTTGGGAGGAACTACTATTGGTGATTGGGGCTGTTGTGCACTTCTCTGAGTTTCTTCCAATGATTGGGTCCTACTTTGTGATAGAGGTAAGTCAATTTCAACATCACTGCTTGTCGGCATTACTGTGATTAGACTGGCTGCCTCTGTGACAGACATGGGCTTGGGCCTAGATTGGGGTGGGTTCACTGATGCAGGGGTGCTGCTCCCAGCTTGCTCTCCAGAAGCCAGAGTGGCAGGCAACGTTTTGTTTCCCAAAAAGATCTGGGTCGACATTCCAGTTGTAGCGGTAAGCTCCTTCTTCTGCTCACTGGCCACTTTCTTGGTAGCACCTTTCTTTAGAGCCAGCATGAAGCTGACTGTTAGCAGTGACACTTAGCTTCACACAAGTTGAAGAGATGTCTATGTGATGTGTGATTCACGTGTCACGTAATTCACAGGCCTTCTGTCTGGAAGTACTGTGGGTTATGTTGTCTCTTGTGCACCTAAAAGAACAGAAGCAAGAGGAACATCAGTGAAATGTGGCATTGTTACAGCTCAATTAGTAGTACAAACAAATAGTAGCACATGGGGGTTGATTCATTGTTGCAAGATGTAATGAAAATGGTTTAAGCAACACTGAACAAGAAGGCATTGGGAACAAAGAGAAGACATGCAGGCCTATTGCAAAAGCACACTGGCTGGCTACACAAAATGGCAGCCAGCCGCATGGTCATTGATAGCACAACAACAACAACAACCACCTAACAAGAAGGCTTGGCCACAAAGAACACATATAGGTCCATGGCAAACGCACACTGAATGCCTCTGCAAAATGGTGACCAGTCACGTGGCAACAAGAAGCCGGTGGCCTGGAAAACAATGAACACATGCAGGCCTATGGACACTGACTATACAAAATGGTCCCTGGCCACATGGAAAACAAAGCCAAATGGTGGCCTATGGCAAACACACACACATTGGAAAGACAAAGGGGGCATTGGCAACACAGGAAAACAGCACTAGTTCCGCAATGCCAAAAACAAAAATGAACGGGGCTAAAAATGTCCTCCAAAGGCATTACCCCATGTAAACACTGTTTGCAGGGAAAAAAACATAAAATACCATCAAAAACACACTTTGTATTTCAATTCAAATCCATCCATTGTCTAAATGATGTTTTAAATTCAACAGACACCTCAGAAACTGTTGTTTCATGTACCCATGACTAGGTCTGGGCCTACTGGCTGGAAGGCCCATTGACAGACTAAGCCACATAGTGAATATAGATCAATATTGCTAATTTATTTAAAATAAACTTGGAAAAATGTAGTGAACTGTGCAACATTTTTCCTTTAGAAAAGAAATTACTTACAAGAAATAACTAGGCCCCTTCTGAAACTACTGGCCACCCACCACAATAAATTTTATAAACCAATTAAATGTACAAATAAATCCAGGTGCATGGCCCTAATCAAACAAACAAGACCAGCTTTTTAACTTACTTGTGAAATCTCAAATACAAAGTCCTAAAATCCAATGGTATATGCAGCAGACACAAGGAGTGATCCTTCCAGCTCCATATTCAAATGAAAAGTGACAAGGAGATGGACAAATCACTGGGAGGAGCCTGCTGGACAGGAGACTCTGGGGCACTTTCCTCCAATTGGAAAAAAAACAAAAAACAAAAGAAAACACTCCTCATGCAACAAAACCAATGCCCAATGTCCATACAAGGAGGTTTTTGACTACAAATCAGCATTTCAGGAATATGTGGATGCTTCTCAAGGAGAGACTCTTCTTCAGATTGCAGGCACGGTAGATCCTGCGTGTTCGGGATTGTGTACGGCAGAAAACAACTGCCGGAAGTCGCTGGAGTACCTGAATGACATGTTGCCGACTGCAAAATCGGTTGGCTAGCAAATTTCATGGCGCACGTGAACGGCTCTGAAAATCTAGTGGGCGATTGTGAGTGCCCGGCAAGACACTCCAACACATCTGAAAGGACATTTTGAGCGCGCTAACTAAACAAACCTCTGTTCTGTTGTGGAGTGCGGAGTTTATTGGTAGCTCCACGTTCTCCGTGAACGCAGAGTTGACGAATTCCGCAAACTCCACAAGCGGAGTGGGGTTTTAAACCCAGACCTACTGTATGCATGATGCATGGCCCTCATACTCATGGCCCTATCTGCTTTGCAGTACACAGAGTTGTGTTGGATGTCCAGCAATTCTGGCTGTTGGTGGGTGTGTAGTGATGTTACTTACCTAGAAGTAGTCCAATGTCATATTGTCCATTTTGGAAATGATGATTGCAGTTGCCTAAAATGTATACATCATGCATACTTCCTGGGTATTTGGCCAGTACATTTGTAAATAGTCACCGATGGTCCACAACAGCTTGGACATTTATATTTATTCCTCCATGCAAAGAGCTCCAGGCAACCTGCACAAGACCATCTTCCACAGTAATCACCCCACTGCAACCGTCATCATTGCCACCAACACCGACAACTTTGCCCTGCTCAACAATGGTGAGGCCACCCCCCTTGACCTCTCCACAGCATTATACATGATGTGCTCACACACTGTCAGCTCACACATCTCCAACACTGGTATCTAGGGGATGGACCAGGATGAAATCACCAAGTAGCTCACCAGCAAGGCCATGGGAGTGGGACTCAAGCCTTAAGCATGTAGTACAGTGGTATCATCTGGCACATGGCCCAGGGCTCATCTCTCAGCGTGTCAATCTTCAATGTGTCCATGACCCCCCTCTCCACCATCACATGCGAACACAACCTCATCATCATCTCATATGCCATTGACAGCCAGCTGCTACTCACCCTCACCAAAGACACAGCCATTGCCAGTTCCAACCTTCAAGAAGGCATGAGGTCCGTTGACGAATGGCTGAACATCAGCCACCTGAGGCTGGACTTGGCCAGGACTGAGGTAATCATCTGCGGATTGTCCCCTTACAGCTGGGTCAACTCCTTGTGTCCCACCCGCCAGGGCACTGCGTGCGTGGCCACCCGGTGGCCATGCACGCAAGATGGTGTGCATCATGGACTCGTCGCTCACAATTGCCATGCAACTCACCAGCATCTGTACCTCATGCTGCAACACCCTCCGCATGATGCTCATGATCCACAGATAGATCCACTCCAAGGCAAGACAGACCGTCCCCCAGGTCCACGACAGCAGCCGTGTCAACTACAGCCCCGCCCTCTATGGAGCAAGAACAGCCAAACTCCCGGAAAACTTGTCCACATCCAGGGTGCATCTGAACACCACAGCTTCAACATCCCGCGCCCCAGCCACATCACCGTCCACCTGAGATAGCTGCAATGGATCACTGTCTGCTGCAGGATGACCTTCACACTCCTCACCCACACTCAGGAGGCAGTCCACAACCCCAGACCCCAAACCAACCTTGGACGTCTGTCATCCAAGACCCCGTTGGGCCAACTCCGTGCATCCAACCTTGCCCTGGCCACCATTCTTCACATCCACCGAACTCCAGGATGCAGGAGATAGTTCTCCAACCTGGCCAAACATACCTGGGACTCCATCCCTGGGAACATCCACATGAGCCATGACCTCTACGCCTTAATGATACTCTTCCAAATTGGTCTGTCCGCACAGTATTGCAAGCCCCCCCTCAGCAGCTTGAGGCCATCACGGGTGAGTATTGTGCTCCATGTCTGGATTGGATGATACATTGTGACCCATGTGTGTCCTGTACCGGACTCAGATCCCAGGGTATGGATGGCTGGAGTTAGTTCAACACTCAGGCATAGTTTGACATTTCCCCACACGTATGTTGTGTACTCATGCAAAATGACTGCAACATCTAATTAAATAAATTTAGTTTTATTCTGGGTGGGGGGCGTGTTTTGTGGGGAAAAATAGTAGCTATACAGTGTGCCTAGAATCCAAAGTTCACAGGGGGAGATGGGATCCTTGGCATTTGAAGTCATCAGAGTCCAGAACACAGTGTTTGTCATCAGTGGTCAGACTGTGACCAGCAAGTCCGTGTGGCAGAGAATGTCAGTGAATGAGGTGATGCTGTTGCGCATGAAGGCCAGGTGCCAGGCCAGGTGACCCGGGAGATGTGGATGGTCGCTGCCTCTCACGGTCTTTTCCGTGGACGACCCACCTTCCTCGCGGGACCCTCAGATGCAGGCCTTGACGATGTTTGGGATGCTCCGTCGGACGAATCCTCCTCTTCCTTCCTCCCTGTGGCTGGTGGTGGTCTTCGCCTGGTGACACAGGGAGGGTTGCCCATGTTGTCGGCGATCCGACGGAGTGAACGGCTTATGTCCGTTTGCACCGCCAGGAGCTCAGCCAGTCTTGCCTCCATCCGTCCTTGGTGTTCTTGTTGACTGGCGTGTTGCTCGGCCTGCTGGTTCTTAATCTCTGTGAGGGTCTCCACTACCTGGCTGATGGCCCTGGTGTCACACCGGTATGCGTCCATGATGTTGCGTATGTGTGACATACTGGTCCCTTCAGCTGGCTGGTCAGGTTCTCACCTCCACCTGCCTCCACTCCCACCACCCCTGCCCACACGAGCCTGGCCTGCCGTTGTGGGCACATCGGGTCTACGGGACCCCTGAGGGATGGCAGTTGCAGGGTTGTCTGCCTCCTCCTGGGTGCCCGGCGCACCTTGTCCCTCCAGGTCAGACTGGCTCAGTTGTTCAGTGCGGGCAGGGCTCCTGGGTGTCTCCTGGGATGTGGCAGGAATGGGGGTGGTGGTTGGCACAGATGTTCCTGAAGCAGGTGCTGCAGGGGCTTGGACACCAGAGGGTCCAGGTGGGTTGGGGTCATCCGCGGAGTGTTCAGAGGCGTCGCTGCCGGTGGGCTCAGGTTCCTCCCGAGCCCGGTACTGTGATTCTTCACCCCCATTGTTGGGGGGAGATCCATCAGGTTGCCCTGTGTGTGAGAGAGAGAAAATGTTAATGCTGTTTCATGCGACATCCATGTTTCATACAAGTTCAAGTTGGCACAGTTCCTCCAGGTAGTTGTATGTGCCTAGCATTCTCCTCAATGTTCACTTGTGGATGGGTATGTTGCGGGGGACAGATTGATATGTTCTCCTGAGTGTTTGACATGTAGATTTTTGGCTTGGATGCTTCTTTGGCTATGGATTGATCTTGTTGTGTCACATGTCCATTGTGAGAGTGGGTAAATCCATTGCCTGCCCCGGGGGGGTGTGCTTGTGTAAGGGGTGTGTGTGACAGGGCCTGCTGGTGGGTATAGTGTGATTTGGCAGTGGGTCTCCCAGGTGATGTATCTGTCACACCATGGAGCATGCTGCCGTGACAGTGAATGTGAGTTCCTGTCCTAGATATCTGAGCTGGTTGTGTTGGTGTTTGAGTTTGCAGTCGTCACAGGAGGGTCTTCTGCTGCCTACAGCAGGGCCAAGTGTCAGCTACCTTGTCAGTACTTTGCCAGTCCCTGTGCATTGAGCATGGTGCATGGGTATGTACCTGGGCCATATGGGCTGAGGGCAATGGTGTCTGATTCAGAGTTGAACAATGTGTTTTGTGAGCCCCACCCTCCCAGCATCCCGGACATCCAGTCTTGGGTTAGTGCTTCGTGTAGCCTGGGACATGGCATGGCCTTGCTTTGTGAATGGGGCATACACATGTTAGTGGCATGAGCGTTGTTTTTGAGTGTGGTTGTGTCCGGTGAGGGCTTGGGGGTAGTTGCGTGCATTTTGTGTAGTTGGGGTGTGGATGCCATTCCCCCCATGTTCCATGAGTTGTTTGTGTACTCACCAGGCTCTGGAAGTCCTTGAAGTCCGTGTACTCCCACTGGCGGAAGCAGGGCCATCACCTTCTCCTCCCAGGGATGGTAATGTACCGGTCTGCGGGGCAGCCCACCTCCAGTGATGTTGCTCTGGGCGTAGTCCTCGTTCATTTTCCGCTTGACTGCCCTCCGCAGATCGTACCACCTGGTCCTTCTGATGGGTGGAACAGCATTCACCTCTGCCACAGGCGTGATTTTTCGGCTATGCTGGTCTGTCTGACCAATGTTCAAAAGAGCTGTGCCTCGACTCTGATAACTTCGTTGACAAGGATGTCCAGCTCCTCCCTTGTGAACTTTGGATTCTTGTCTGTGGGCATGGTGTGGGGTGAGGGTGTGGATGGTTGTGGGTGTGTGGGTGTGAATGTGAAGGTGTGTGTGGGAATGTGAAAAGGGGGTATGTGTGAAGGAGTTTGTGTGAAGGTGTTGGGGTACGGTGCTGGGGTACGGTGCGTACGAGTACGGGGCTGGGGTACGGTGCGTCGGGGTACTGTGCTGGGGTACGGTGCGTCCAAGTACTGGGCTGGGGTACGGAGCGGACATGGGGGGGAACGGTGCTGACATACGGGGGTACGGTGCTGACATACGGGGTACGTGCGGTCATACGCGGGGGGTGGGGCTGTATGACTCGTATCCCGGGCACAAGTTTACCCGGGATATGAGTGGTACAGAGTTCACTACGTACGGGACGTTTTACATACGCTTGTGTATTCGGAAGGGCGGTACGGATCGTACTTGTGCGCTCAGACTTCAGTTTTACGATTTGTACGTAAAACTGTCCGGGTACGTCTCGTAGACCTTTTCCCGATACGATTCGTATGTATTATTCACGTACGAATCGTACTTCACCGGTGGGACGGGACTTGTACGATTCGTACGTAAGAATATACGGATACGAGTCGTACAGGAAATGTTTTCACCCGATCGGAATCGGCACCTTAATGGACTAAATCTGTACAAAAAAAGAAAGCAATAACTTATTCTTAATTAGCGTTTTCCATATATGGAAAAAAATGACCAAAACTATTAATCTTATAAATGTTAACCAATGAAAAACACACAGCATTGAGATAAACAAATCACAAATAAACAAACTCTATATAAATAACTACACATTAATCATTATTTTACACCTCAAGCCAAAAAGAAACAAGAAGGCAAAACTGACGGATTGCTGCAAGAACACTGGACTTCATTAAAGAAAATTCTATTGCCTACTTCAGAAAGTAAGTAGGAAACCATTTATAATCTAACATTACTGCTAATCTTCAACAACACGTTTTTATAATGGATAAATATATATATAATTTACAATTACGTCTCCTCTACAGATAATTCCCAAAACATCCAAACAGTTACAGAACAGTGTGAAAAGATGACAGAGAAATAAAGTAAATATTAAAAGAAATTCTATTAAAACAATTACCAAAAATACCCAACCAAAGCCCAACTTTATCCCAAATCCCCCCCACCTCGTACACACTTGAACAAAATTACTAAAATTATCTTTTTTCTACCAACAGAAATATCAGCAACAAAACTGAAATCAAACAACAAAGAAAGGGAATCAGCATAGAAAAAGACCTCAAATTCAACATTGTAAGTATATAAGTAACAATGTATATGTATTAATAAAATAGATGGTAGAAATGCTCTAGACAATAGAAAAGAAGCTAGCACTAGCTCACAAAAATCTACCACTGAATTACTGAAGGAATTGCTGCTCAAAGTACCCCAACATGCTACTGGCCAAATGCCCTCTATTGCTTCCTTAAAAAGAACTATAGCTTGAACGAAAAAAACACTACCACCACACCTGCCCCCAAAAACATTTGAAGAAGTAGAAAATCTCCCAGAACTATCAATTACACATAATGAAGAACCATTTCTTCTTTATGATAACAAATCTAAAGATAAGAGAATAATTATATTTGGCCAATCCCCATGAGTGACCCTCAGTGCCCCTGAAGGCAATTGGGGCCAATGACGAGCCCCACTGTTGCAGAGCGAGCACACCGCAATATCAAAATATGTACGCCGCCGAAGGTTCCCCTTGGCTGATGGCTCATTCGCATAGTGTGTGTCACACCGTGGTGGCCCGGAAGCTGCGACCGCAACCCTGCAACATTCAATTGGGGCCAATGCGTGTCATCGCTGCGGATTCCAGCTACTGTGCATGCGAACACATACTGCATTTGCATTGGCGCCCTGCGAATTACATCACACATCACAACTCATTTGCCTAAAGTGATTGGTTCACCCCATGTGTAATGTTGTGGGGCACGAGGCCCCCATGCATATAAAGCAACCACACAGACACCATACATGTATAGGAGAACTGGCCCAGGGCACATGCGTCCGGCCCCATTTGTTGGCAGGGTCACATGTCCAGTGACGCCTGTGCAGGGTGGCTGTGGGGTGCGGGGTAAGCCAGCCCCCTGGGAGTGGCTGGTACATTAGAACAACTAGAACAGTGACCAGCTGGTCACTACACTGTGTAGGTATGAGAGAGTGTGACCTGTGAGCCATGTCTTCACACACATGGTATGTCCAAGGAAAGGAGAGTGAAATTCCATACATAGTAATGCATAATGGCCAGCATGGACTGAAATGAGGAAAGGAGTCAAAAAGGACAAAGGTCTCTCGCACTGTACCAATGTTGTGTAATGAAACATCCAACCTGTGAACATCGCTTGAATATACCTTGACATCTGACTGGCGTCTCTTGGCCAGGGGTTGTCTTGTCAAGGGCCAGTGATGTAGGCAGACAATCAGAGGTGCCCATTGTCTGCAAATCAGACATACTTCTAATCCCTAGCACTCCCAACACACGTACTGGTGTGGCGTGCAGTGTGCCTAGCTGCCATTGCCTGTAAATGTTTCCACACGTCATAGGAGTTCACATGTGGAACAAACAAACATAGCTCTGACTGACATCATCGGCCATTGTCAGCCATGGCGGCACGTATACACAATACATGTGCATTTGTGCCTCATTCAGGTGAACATTGCAATATCTGTTATGCAAATTCCTTACACACTGACCCCATAATGTCCACATGTGTCGGTCCCCTGTGCCATACATCCATGTTGCGTTGTCCAGATGACACTCACTGCGCTCATACTGTAATGTTGTTGTGAATAGGGTGACTAAAGTTTGCAGCTGTGCAGTGACAGCAGCTACATGCAACTCAGCACTGATACTGGGAAACACAAGTGCTGTGCCATCTAACCACACGGCAGCTCATCCTTGATGTAGCAGTGTACTATATGCCATACACATCGACTTCATTGGATGTTGTAGTGTCAGTACGGTGAGTGAGCATAGAAAAACAATGTCTGAATGCAGGTCACATGTGCATTTCACGTGACCATGAGTCCTCTCTATGTTGTGGTTGTGTGAGTCTCTGGGTAAGCTGTTCACCACATCTCATCTATAACTCAGCTCATGCTTGTATACCCTGTAGGAGGAGACCACCCATCCTTCGACCTGTCCCCGACCTGGCAACGATGGAGCACATCGAATTCATCCGGAATTACTGTTTGGATCGCCGCACACTACGGAACCTATGTGCCCAGACCGAGCCTCATGTGAAGCCCAAAAGAATACATCTGGCTGCATTGTCTGCTACAGTGAAGGTTATTGCTGCACTGCATTTCTCTGTTACTGGGTCTTACCAGTACACTGTGACCAGCGCCGGTGGGATGTCACAACCCATGATCAGCATGGTGGTGTGTGACGTCCTATCAGCATTGATGCTTTACAAGGACTGACATGTCCACTTCCTGAGGAGGGATGAATTGGCAGATGTGAAGGGGGAGTTCCATGACCTGGGAGCACGCCCGGTTCTAGCGGGTGGGCCGGGTGGGCCAGACGCACCCAAACATGATCCGTGGCCCTGGCAGTGATGGCACGAAGACCAGTAGTAAATGGCCACATTCATGTGAAACCTTCTAAACGTTGATTATCTTTCTGTTCTTGGAGTTTCGTATGTGGGCCTGAGCCGTCTCTCACAGGCACCCCCAATCAGACATCTCCATTCAGAAAGGTGGGCGGTGTCCCCGCCTACTCGTGCAGCTAAAATATGGGCATGGCAAAGGAGACAAATCCTCTATTCTGCACCGGGTAACCTTAACCGTACTGCTGTGTGAATATCTCCTTTTCAATTCCACAGGGAGAAGAAAAGTTTATTTCTCCGGATTCACCTTACCTGGCCACTGCAGCTGCTTATCAGATCGGGCAGTGAGTAGGAACTGAGCAGGTGAAAGAATGTCTGGGTATTTTTTCTTTAGAAAATCATCAGGGAAGGCCTAGCAAGACACATATTTCCTGGATATTTCATTCAAACATTTTGTATCTCAATCAAGGCTCTGCCACGGATGTAAGCCAACAATAAAAATGTCCAGATAGCTGGTGATTAATGATCCTGCCAATCCCTTGTCTGTTGGTAGTTTTCAAATGCAGATAAACTGCATTTGATGTGTATAGCTCAGTGGGTTACTGCCTTTGTCACAGAGATATTTGGGTAACTTGCAGTCCAGAAGTTAAAATCCTATCATAGGACAGGGACCTAGGAACTGTCATCAAAGAGCTGCATGAAAACCTGAATTAATAGTCAGAACCTAGCTTTATTTCTGGGTTATAACATAGTCATAACTTCCCCAGTATTTCATCATTCGAATGTTGCCATAAAGAGTTTGTTGGGGCAGATATACACATTTATCTGTAAAGCCAACCCCTAACCACTGGGGTGTGCATTAAATCCTGAGTTAGTGCTTCTCCAGACCAAACGCCCTTAAAAATCCTGCCCACCAGTATGGATGACATGTGATTCCAACACCTTGTAATCCTCATTGGCTTTCGTGACATTCCCTGTAGACTGATGTACTTACATACTTGCATGATTGATTGTCTCTGTACAATGTGTGCGTGATGTAAAGTACTGTCACACCCTACACTGATATCAGTAGCGCCATACAACAACTGAAATGCACATGAGAGAGTGGCTATGGAGAGATGAGGGATGCTGGATGAGGGTGGCTGTGAGGGAATCCAAGGAGGAGGGCATGAGTGAGAGCCTGAGAAGTGTCACTTGCCTGATACTCCCACCTCAGGAAACCTCCTACTCCCATCAGGAGGACCGTTTATGGAAAAATCACACTTTTTGAGAGTGATAACATCTAGAAAGAGATTTCGGAAGGAAAGAAGGCGTTTCACTGGCCCTTGTAAAACTGAGGAGAGATAAAGGAGGGCCCTGAATGAGGCCTGGCGAGAGACATAAGTGGCAAATCGGACCCGCAGTGGCCCACCCGAATGCCTTGTTGGCCCATCCAAATAAAACTTCCTGGAGCCGGGCCTACCTGGGAGGCATCCCAAATGTTGATGTGAGGCATTGCTGGTACACACATTGGCCTCATTCCACCACAGGCAAGTGAACCCATCTATAGGACCCGCAAACACTACCACTCCGTGAACGTGCAAGTGGTATGACAGGCGGAGCAGATCAACTCACACGTGTGTGCAGAGTATCCGGGGTCGGCACATGACTGCTATATCTGGAGGACCAGCAACATCCCCCCGCTCAAAACCCACACATGCCCAGTAATGATGACAGTGGTGAGGAAGAAGGCCTTGACCAGGGACAACAGATCATCGTCAACTACTTATCTTGAGTGTGCGTTAACAATGAGCGACTATGACTGTGCCTGTGTGCCTTGCTATTGTGCCACGTACTTTGACAAATGTTCCTGAGATTGGTCATTTGGGAATTTTCGATGTGTATCTGACTACTATGCCGCCACTTCATGATTTTTTTGTGTTTTTGTGCTTACCTCCTGTGGTTTGTGAGGGCTGACAGATATTCCATGCATGTGTTGTGTTGACCCGAGCCTTTCAGTTTGAGGCAATGGGACTTGAACATTGGCTTTTTGTGGTCGCTGTTGGGGGACAGGTCCGTAGGCAGAAGAACCAATATCCACAGGAACGAAGAGTGAGCCTTTCCTCTCCCCTGAGGTACCGTCACCTCTTGCCAAGCAAGGCACACCAAAGGATAGACTAGTACCCTTAGGGAGCGAAGAGATGACGTAACCGCCAAGAGAATCTTCAATCAAGACAATCAGGGAGTGGGGCGGACCTGTAGGCAGTGAAGCCCTGCAGAAATAGACAACAAGAGACAAGAATGAGAAAGGTTCAAGGAACACTCGTCTCCTAAGGCAATAGTATAGAACAGTACTATAAATCAAAGAACACAGGTTGTATACTTTCCCATACTC
The DNA here is from genome assembly GCF_964204655.1 of Triturus cristatus. NCBI lineage: Eukaryota > Metazoa > Chordata > Amphibia > Caudata > Salamandridae > Triturus > Triturus cristatus. The sequence continues at coordinate 967,391,829 of NC_140594.1, forward strand.
CCTTATGCTATTGCATGCATTCCACATAAATGAGAGGACTCTTCAGCAAAACGATGGGAGGAGGAAAAAAGAATAATGCTCTAGGCTGCAAGCTTTTCAGTTCAGCAAAGCAGTTCAAAGGCATACGTTTGCCAACAGTCAAATTCTCCGAATATAGAACTGGAAGCACCGGGGCAGCCTTCCATTAATAGCATGAATTTTCGTTCGTTCGTCCACAGGAAGCCAGAGTACACACACGCTCTATTACCAGCATAGAGCGCTCGGGAGATAAAGTCGGCGCGAGCGGCAGCAACAATGTATCTGCTTCGTTCCGTCTTCTCGTTAATAAAATTTTTAAAAAATTTAAAAAGGGAAAGATGTGCTGTTCGTTAGCAGCGGGAAATACAAAACTAAAATGCAGTAGTGCAACCTCGCGCTTTGAAGTGAACCGTCCCGGTCTCAGCAGATAAGTCCCCGTGAAAAGGAAAGTGAATACAGCGCGTCCTAGCGCTCTAATGGCGGGAGAAGAAAAGAAAACACAGCGCGTCCTCGCGCTCTAATGGCAGGAGTAGGGAAGAGAACGCAGAGTGTCCTTGTGCTCTAATGGCAGGAGTAAGGAAGAGAATGCAGCGCGTCCTCACGCTCAATGGCAGAAAATGAGAAGGGAACACAGCGTGTCCTCGCACTCAATGGCAGGATCACCAATAGCCACAAAGAAATCCTTAAAGAGCTTTCAAGCAGTTCCAGGATCACAAATAGCTCTTGTGCAACGGACAGATAACAGGAGGGAACAGTCACACTGATTAGCACAAGAGAGTGAACTCAGGGCGGAGCCAAACAAAGGGAAGGGCGTGGTCCTTGCGGGGAAGAAAGCCAAGCACCTACGAATGGGGGGCAGGCAGCTTATAAACCAACTTGGTCACCTGACATTGGCCCAGTGCAGCATGGGAAAGCATACAACCCGGAACCTCTCTCAATGCATTATGGGAATGGTAGTTTTCTATCATGAAACAGAGACAAGGTACAGGAAGCCTGGCAGTTAACAGTCACATTCTTGTATTCTGCTTTGCAGTTGCATGTGACTTTATCAGTGAAACTGTGAATCATGTGGCCTCTCGATGGTATTAGCTGCATGTGCATGGCCTAAAACATATGTGGCCTTCCAGAGTTGGCTACCAAGTGCGGGATGTTGGGGGCATTTGGTCCCATGCTGTTTGTGAGGGAGACAGAGGGCCTTGTGGGAGTTGTGGCATTGCTGTCAGGTTTCAATGACCAATCCCCAGTAAGATGACTAGCTACCTGTTGGGAGGAACTTTCGACGGTGTTAGCTGCCACATGGCTGTGAGGTGGGGAGGGTGAGCCATGCTGTTCAGGAGGGAGGAGCATGAGCTGACCACCTACCTGTGAGGTTGAGCTGATTAGGGAAATGCTGTCCTTGTGATCCATTCAAATTCAAAGCGTGCATTCCACATGAGTTTGATGTGGCCGGGCTGTTGGAGCTCATTTGTTGTGCACAACGGTGCATTGTAGTGTGATGTGATCATTTTGTTGGTACTTACCAGCCTCCAGTCCCCTCTCAGTTCATGTGAGACTCTCTAGATGCATTATGGCAGGCACCTTCTCTTACCATTCAGTGAAGGTTAGTGGTGGAATGGGAGAGCCACCACCAGTTTTCTGTGCCGCCGCGTGGTTCCTCTGGGCCCGACGCTTGAGCCGGGCCTTGGGGTGGAGCCACCGCATCCTGATGTCACGCACAGTGCATAGGGTGGTCCCTACGGCCTTGGCTTTGCTGTGGATCCTTGCCCACATCTGATTCTTGCGTGCAAGTGGGGTGTGTTGGACCAGGTTCCCGGACAAATGTGGTTCTCCCCTGATTCTCTTGTCTACCATCACTTTCAACTCTGAGTCAGTGATTTTGTGCTTTTTCTTGGGGTGCATGGTGCAAATGGATGAGGGGGGCAGGGTGCAAGGTGGCGGTGGAGATATGTGATGTGTGTGAGGTATGTGGGTGAGGGTGTTGTGTGGAAATAGGTGGGTGTGAAGTTGTGCAGTGTGAGACAATGGTGTCCTGTCTCTCTGTCTCGGCTTGTGGTGAGCAAAGGTTGCTGGTCCAGGAATGGGTTGGTTTTATACTGTGGTATGTGGGTGTGTCCACGAGTGATGACCTCCGGGTATCTCTTCTATGCTGCGCATGGCTTTCCTTACTGGGAGCAAGTTGGGGTTTATCATTGTGGTGTGTGTGTTGTGATTGAGGATGGCAGGGAGTAGAGGCACACTTCGGGCATTGTTGTGAAGTTGGCTACGTCCGCCAATCATTTGGCCTATGTGCGTGCGCAGTGCTCGGTCCGCCAGCTCCGCATTCTCATTGTAATTAGCCGTGCGGTCATACCACGGCAGAAGCGGCCTTTCCAGGCCGTTGCACAATTTTCCCCATCTGCCGCAGTCTGATTTGCAGCTTTTCCAACCGTGGTGGACGGTCTTTTGTGACATCCATCCACCGCGGTCTGATTTTGCATACATTGCATTGTAATTTGACTAACGAAAATACCACGGATCATGTGGGAGGATTTTTCCCGATGCCATGGCTGTTGGAGGGCTTTTCCGTACGCCATCGTAATTGGGCCCTATGTTAATATTTATACACATTCCCACTACACACTATATTAATTTTTTTAAGTCACCAAACTATACACATATATGAATAACTATTCCCACTCCAGTTAGTAGCAATTTAGGGTAGGTGCTGGACACTAAACAAACATTATTTGCTATTCCCACTCCACTTAGTATAAAGTCAGGGAAGGTGCTTGACACTAAACCTATACATTTTACTAATCCCACTCCTGTTCGTATTAAGTCAGGGAAGGTGCTGGACACTAAACCTATATAATTTACTATTCCCATTCCAGTTAATATTAAATCAGGGAAGGTGCTGGACACTAAACCTATACATTTTGCTATTCCCACTCCTGTTAGTATTAAGTCAGGGAAGGTGCTGGATACTAGATCTATATAATTTACTATTCCCACAACTGTTAGTATTAAGTCAGGGAAGGTGCTGGACAGTAAACATAATTAATTTACTATTGCCACTCCAGTTAGTATTAAATTAAGAAAGGTGTTGGACAGTAAACATAATTAATTTACTATTCACACTCCAGTTAGGGGCTGATTCCGATCTCGGTCAGAAGGGCACCGAATTGGGTTCGGCCGTAGCGCATCCGATTCCTATGCTTCTTTTCCGACCGATCCGTACACGGGTCCGGACGACGAAGTACGATGCGAAGATGCGCAAATTCTCCGACCGACTTGTTCCCGGCTCTGACCCGATCCGTTCGACTCGGTCGCACGCAAACCGGCGCGCGCAATGGAGACGATTCTCGACCAAACGAGTACGATGCTTGAATCGGACAGCTCGACCGAGTCAGAACGTCTGGCTCGCAAAAGGTCCCGGAGTCGGACTTCGGGGGTCCGCGTCGGACCCCTCGACACCCGCAGTCATACGACTCACACACAGGGGGAGACCCATGGGTCGCCCCCACACAGGCATGTACGGCGCGGATGGCACCGACGCGTACCCACTGTAGGGTGCGCACTTGTTCGAGACGTACCCATTCAGTCAATGGGAGCGCATGTAGACATCGTACAACTGGCTCCCCTTGACTTCTATGGGAGTACGACCGAACCGAGTCCGACATCATACGACTCGGTCAGAGTGCTTTCTGACCCGGATCGGAATCGGCACCTAAGTATGAAATTAAAAAAGGTACTGGACACAAAACTTCTTTAATTTGCTATTCTCACTCCAGTTACTTTTAAATAAGGGAAGGTGCTGTACATTAAACCTATATAATTTACTATTCCCATTCCAATTAGTACTAAGTCAGGGAAGGTGCTGGACACTAAACCTATATACTTTACTATTCCCACTCCTGTTAGTATTAAATCAAGGAAGGTGCTGGACAGTAAACATAATTAATTTACTATTCCCACTCTAGGTAGGATTAAATCAGGGAAGGCACAGTAAACATAATCATATTCCTAGTCCCTCTCCAATTAGTATTAAATTAAAAAAGGCACTGGACAGTAAACATAATTAATTTGCTATTCCCACCCCAGTTAGTATTAAATTAAAAAAGGTGCTGGACACTAAGGGGCCCATTAGTATAGCGCGCGGATCGCCACCTCCCAAACGGCGGTGACGATCCACCCACCATAAAAACTCCACCTGCATGCCAATTACCCCCGCCATATCAGTATGGCGGGGTGTACCGCAGCAGACAGGAAGACCGTAAGCCACATTTCCGCCCGGTCGAAGAGTCGATCGGACGGAAAAGGGTTGAATATAGTGGCGGTGTCTGATAGACACCGCCGTCCATATTAAAATGCATGCGGGAACCATCCTTTCCGTGGTGGCATTGCCGCCACGGAAAGGCATGTGGATTTGGCTGTTGGGGGCCTGTTGCAGGCCCTCAGGGTGTTGGGGTTGGAGGGGGCACATGGGGGGTGCCTATGGTACCCCCCTGTATTTGCATGAACAACGTGGCAGGCACCGCGCGGTGCCTGCCACGTTGTGCATGCAAATGCACAAGTGCCTTTTTTGCATTGCGGCGAGTGCTGCTGATAGCACCGCCCGCCGCAATGCAAAAAATGCGGAATGCGCCCACCAGTGTGGCGGGCGCATCCAAATAGCACATGCGGGACCGCCGCTAACATAGCAGGCGGTCCCATTTCCCGGGGCAATGGCTAATCAGCCCCTAAATTTATTTAATTTACTATTCACACTCCAGTTACTATTAAATCAGGGAAGGTGCTGGACACTAAACCTATATAATTTACTTTTCCCACTCCAGTTAGTATAAGTCAGGGAAGATGCTGGACACTAAAACTATATCATTTACTATTCCCACTCCAGTTAGCATTAAATTAAAAAAGGTGCTGGACACTAAACATTATTAATTTACTATTCCCACTCCATTTAGTATTAACTCAGGGAAGGTGCTGAACAATAGACATAATTCATTTACTATTCCCACTCCATTTACCATTAAATTAAAAAAGGTGCTGGACATTAAACATTATTAATTTACTATTCCCACTCCAGTTAGTATTAACTCTGGGAAGTTGCTAGACACTAAACCTATATACATTACTATTCCCACTCCAATTAATATCACATCATGGAATATACTATTCATAAAATACAATTCCTTTAATATTATCTTTTTTTTAAATTCACAATATTTAATTTGAGTACTCAAAAAAAAATGTAATGCACATAAAATTTAATTTTCAAAAATTGTAAATATAATAATAAACATTCAAAATTACTATATTTCCCCTATAATTTATTTTATTTTTTTAATTATTATACATATAAAATATAACATTTCAAACAAATTACTAGTCAAGTCAAAAATGTATTTATTGCAGTTACTTAAAACCATTTGCAATATAGCAAAGTAAGAAAGAAGGCGAATTAAATTACAATTATGGCTATTTTCTTTCCGTAAAAACATAAAACAGTATCAGCATTATATGAAAGATAAAAATGTGTTACATTTAAAAAGACATTATCACCATAGTATCAAGTTCCTTTGTGCACCTCGAGACTATTTTTCTAGGATTGTCCGAGTCCATTGTCTTGGTCAAGTCTGGCGTGAACGTCTTGCATGTATCTCCCGATTCTGGCCAGGTCCGTTGTTAATGTACAAGAAAATATGGCTATGACTGCTTCTTTTGTTGTTCGAACACCTTTTCTCAGCCATATTGGCTTCAGTAACTTCCGGCGGTATTCTGAAAGCCCCGTACAGCAGCATATTAGATGTAGCAATGATTCTGTTTTGAAGTTACATATTCTGCAGCAGATTTTATTTTTCAAGGTTTTCCAGCCAGGATTTAATCATTTTATTGGGAGAGGTACAAGTCTTGCCCATTGGATGTTTTTAAGGGCCTTTCTCCCCAGTGCTTGATCAAGATAAGGCTGGGATTTGTGGTCCTTGTAAGTTGTTATCACCCCAGATTTACCTCTTCCTTTTTCAAGATTTGTCAGGTCAATTTCTCTTGACAGTCGATAACATTGTTTGTTTACTGCCATTTTAGTAATCGGGTAGGTTATACCTTCGTGGCTCCAGTTTTGTGTTGCCAAGGCCAAAACTTCTACTGCTCCCTGCAGATGGTCCTGCCATGGGTTGGGTAAACCGTCAAAGATGGATTTCAGCATGGGCTTCAAACTACCGTTCGGCGCCTTAAGTACTGAATGGTAGTATTTTGCATGCATACCTAAGCATTCTTTGCTCTGGTTCACCAGGCCGAATTCCAGGCGAATCCCGGTGTTACTGGTATATTTCGGTAGTTTGACTATACGTTTGTATGCCCGACACTGCGCTTTATCCATCATTGTGCTCATTTTTCCGGGGAAAGCCTGCTGGGCGTATCCCGCGACTGCCCTTATTTTTGATTGTAGCACCTTTCTAATTGGGATGGTGGTAGGGCTCTGCATTTTCTCTTGCAGCTTGCACAGAGCATATATTGTGGACTCTACCTTGGATTTCATTTTATGCAAATGCATAGTAGCTTTTCCTGTGTCACTCAACCAACACCCAAGGTAATTATAAAACTTTGAGACGGTTATTGTCTCTTTTCCCACGTGCCATTTTAGGAGTGTTTTTTTATACATTTCCCAAAGATCAAAACTTTGTTTTCTTCCGGATTTATCAGTAATTCATTATTCAGGTTATAGTTATTTAGAGCATTAAGGGCCCTTTGTAAGCCTGTTTTCGTATGGTCCATCACCACTAAATTTATTATTTTATTTTATTTATTTTAAGGTTTTGTAGAGCGCGTAGTAACCCTAGAGCATCCCAGCGCTAGAACCTGAACTCAAGGGGGGTCAGCGGTGGAGGGGGTTAAGGGTCAGGGAAGAGAAGAGTCTTCAATGCCTTCCTAAACTGAAGGAGATTGGGTTCAGTTCTCAGTCTCCGGGGGAGGTTGTTCCAGTGTTTGGTCGTGTGGACCGAGAAGCGGCGGCCTCCGGACCTGGCTTTATTAACTCTGGGGACTGTGATGAGGTTCTCTCCGCTGGAACGGAGGGCCCTTTTCGTTTTGTAGGGGATGATGAATTCCTTGAGGAGGGGAGGGCCGTTGTTATAAAGAGTTTTGTGGGCCAGACAGAGGGCCTTGAAAGCAACCCTTTCTCTGACTGGGAGCCAATGGAGAAGCTTAAGGGCTGGCTTTGCCGATGATCTGGCGGGGGTGTCAGTGAGTAGGCGGGCCGCGGCGTTTTGAATTTTCTGCAGGGTGTTGAGAGTGGCTTCAGGAGCTCCCAGATAGATTGCGTTGCAGTAGTCAAGCCTTGCCAGGATAAGGCCCTGAATCAAAAGTTTCTTGGCGGTCGCGGGGAGCAGGGGGAAGATCTTTCTACAGGCCCTGAGAAGTCCGAAGCTGATTCCTGCCGTCTTTTTTGCCTGTGTTCTAAAGCTCAGGTCGTTTTCGAGCCACACGCCCAGGCTGTTGACCTCTTCCTTGGGTGCAGGGGGGTCACCCAAGCAGTCAGGCCAGAGGTGAGGCGGCAGGGAGGGCCCTTTATGTCCGAGCAGCAAGATCTCGGTCTTGGAACCGTTTAATTTTAATGCTGAGGAGTTCATCCAGCTGTGGATTTCAGTGAGACAGCTGTGGAGGTCAGAGGGAGATTGGTGCGGGTGTGAGAGGGTTACCACCAGCTGGGTATCGTCGGCGTAATTGATGATCGATACGCCGAACGGAATGACCAGTTTCTCCAGCGGGGACATATACACGTTGAATAACGTCGGGCTAAGAGATGAGCCCTGCGTTACTCCACAGCGGAGGGGGATTGCGGGTGAGTGGCTGCCGTTCTCCCAGACTTGAAAGGAGCGGTCATCTAGGAAAGATTTTAGCCACTTCAGGTCCGTGCCCCTTACTCCGATTTCTCCCAATCGTTGGATTAGGGTGTGATGGTTCACAGTGTCGAAGGCCGCACTGAGGTCCAGGAGGATCACTGCCACTGATCCTCCTGTATCCAGAATGCTTCTGGCCTTCTCCACAGCCGCCAGGAGGGCGATGTCGGTGCCCTGGCCTGGACGGAACCCTATCTGGGAAACCCCGAGTAAGTTGTTGCTCTCCAGGAATAGTGAAAGTTGTTTGTTCACTAGCTTCTCCGTGATCTTACTGATTCCTGGGAGAAGGGAAATAGGTCTGTAGTTGGAAAGGTCCTGGGGGTCTAAAGAAGGTTTCTTTAGTAGGCCTTTGACCACTGCCGCTTTTCAGCTATGGGGGACTAGGCCCTGCGAGAGGGAGGAGTTGATAAGCGACATGAGGGGGGGGATGATAGTGCTGGATACTTTTTTCAGGAAACGGAGAGGGGCAGGATCGCGGGGGGACCCACTTTTGATTGAAGCCAATGTTGCGGCTACCTCTTCCGTGGACACTGGGCCAAAGGTGTCCAGGGAGGGTGAGGGGACGTCAGGGAAATGGGAGAGGAGGATACGATAGTTGGCAGGATCCCCGTCCATGTGGCTAGTTACAATAGGGGGAAGGGCCGAGAGAATTTTTTGTATTTTCTCATCAAAGAAGGTGGCGAGTTTAATGCATTTGCTTTCCGCTGCTTTGGGGTCCAATGGTTTAACAGGGGGGTCTGGGGCGTGAAGGAGTTCTTTAAGAATGGCAAAGGTTTCGTGGGCCGAACAGGAGGCGTTTTTGATTCTATCTTCGTAGAAGGCGCTTTTGGTATTGCGTAGTTCCATTTTATAAGATTTTACGGAGGCACGAAATATGTCTTTCTTGTCTGCCGTTTTATCTTTCCTCCAAAGGCGTTCGTTCCTCTTGCATTCCTTTCGTAATAGGTTAAGTTCGGGAGTGTACCATGCGGACGGATTGACTCTCTTGGTACGTTTAAGGGTGCTAGATTTCGGGAGGATGTCATCCAGAGATTGGGTGACCCAAGTATTGAATTCGTTGTCAGCGGCGATGGTGTCTTGAGAGGGGAGGGGGGTGTTTTCATTTAATTTAGCTGCCCATTCGTCTGGGACCAGTTTATGCCAGCGTCTAATAAGGGTTCTGATTTTGGGGGGTTGAGGGGGGGAATGTTGATAGGCCATTCAAAGGGGACCAGGAAGTGGTCGGTCCAAGGGAGGGGGACGTGAGCACGGGTGTTCAGATCTTGGATGTTAGTAAATATGGGGTCGAGTAGCTGCCCTCTGTCATGAGTGGCCTGTGGGTTTTTTAGGCCGAGGCCAGTGGAGGTGATATCCTGTAGAAGTTCTGTCGCCTGCTTGTCGACCGGGTCCAGAAAATGGATATTGAGGTCCCCCAATAAGAGGTAATTGGAGGAAGTCGTACACTTAATGGTGATCTGGTCGATGAGTTTGCTAGGAAATTCGGCGAGTTGGCCGGGGGGGCGATATACAAGCATTCCCGACAGCGATGTCACTGGGGAGATTTGCATGGCGAAGTGGCAGCTTTCACATCCATTGATGTTGCCATCCCAGGTTCTGCAGGTGAAAACGTCCTTGTATATTATGGCTAGTCCACCTCCTCTACCCTCTGGTCTATTCAACGAGCATATTAGGTAGCCAGGAGGGAGTGCGAGGACTATGTCAGGGCCATTGTTGGGAGTGAGCCATGTTTCAGTGAGAAACAGGATATCCGTGGCGTGGTTTAAGATCAGGAGGTTAATTTCATGCGCGTGTTTAACGAGCGACCTGCAGTTAAGTAGGCCTAGTTGGAGTCCACCGTGTACCGGGTCAGGGCCCGGGGGGTTACAGAGGCTGCAGCTGGTGAAAGGGTTGTCGCCCGTATGAGTATAAATGCAGGAGGGGTGTTTCTGGGTGTTTAGGGCCAGAAGCTTATCCCGGGAGTAAGTCAGGCATTTCTTGGCAGAAATGGGCAGAGTAACTGGGCCTGGGTCCGGCTGGGCCCGGACGGGCCCAGACGGGCTTGCCTTTGGCGCGCCTTCGACGCGCTGACGGCGCGCCCGCTGCGCCCGTCCGCTGCGCTGCCTGAACTGACACATAATTTATGGAGGGAAATCGGGTTCTGGAGGGGTGGGCGTGGCCACGAGAGGTGGGCGTGTCCGTGGCTCCTCGCGGCCGGTGATGGCGGCGTGCGAGTGAATTCCTGTCCCTGACAGCGTTCAAATCGGCTGTCTTGGGGAGTCTCAGGTCACTGCTGGAGGTATGCGCAAAGAGGTTTAAAATACAAGTTATCACAGTTTTAAGAGCAATTATCCAATTTTAGCAAAGCGTCACTCCCGGCTTCCGCCTCAGGAGATTCAGGTAAAGTGCAGCTCTAGTGATCAGGGCGCGCTTTATGTACTTGGCGAGGGGTGGGCGTGGCCACGAGAGGTGGGCGTGTCCGTGGCTCCTCGCGGCCGGTGATGGCGGCGTGCGAGTGAATTCCTGTCCCTGACAGCGTTCAAATCGGCTGTCTTGGGGAGTCTCAGGTCAGTGCTGGGGGTATGCGCAAAGAGGTTTAAAATACAAGTTATCACAGTTTTAAGAGCAATTATCCAATTTTAGCAAAGCGTCACTCCCGGCTTCCGCCTCAGGAGATTCAGGTAAATCATCGTCATATTGTAAAATTTGAATTTTGTTCGCACTTATTTTTGGGACTGATAAATTAGCATTTTGGATCGACTTGCCCAAGTCAGCTGTATAAAGATTAAAAAGTGTTGGGGCAAGTACACATCCCTGTTTTAAACCCCGGTTTGTAAAACACTTTTTTGTTGTGATATTTTTTACCAGTTTGACTCTGATCCAGGTATTACTATATAGCAAAATAATGGCATTGAGGCGGCCAGATGGAATTTGCCAGTTACGCAGTTTGGACCAAAGCTTGCAACGGGGCACTCCATCAAACGCTGCTGAGTAGTTTATAAAACAGGCATAAACTGGTTTATTTTCCTTGCTAATGGCTTGGTGACCTAGATAAGATATTGCCGTGATGTTGTCAATTGTCGAGCAGCCTTTGCGGAAACCTGTTTGATAGAAGGGGAGAATTTCGTTTTCTTCAACCCATCTGGTTAATTCTGTTAGCACGGTATTTGGATATGGTTTCCCCTCAATATCCAGAAGGGCTATTAATCTATAATTTTTCGGTTCTGCATTATCGCCCTTCTTAAATATGGGTTGTATGATTGACCCGCGCCACGAGTCTGGCACCTTGCCCTGTAATCGGCATTTGGTGAATAAGGAGGATAAGACTCTGCCCCAATAAGTTGGGTCTTCCCCGAACATCGCGGCCGGCAGGCCGTTAGGTCCTGGAGCCCCATCTTTACTTATCTTTTTGATCACTTTTTCAACAGCTCTTACGTCCTGGTCTTTGAGCATGGATTCCACGTTGTTCTTCATGCTCTCTATGTATACCATAGAGCTCCCAGAATTAGTGAAATCTTCCTTATCCACGTATATTGCGTCTACATGTCTCACCCATGCATCGGCGTGTACGGCATTAGTCCGGAGTACTTTGTTGTTATCCAATTCTGCTATATGTTGCCAGAGTTGTCGTTGTTTGTGAGGTTTTGTTAATTCGTGGATTTTAATCCACTCTTCGTCAAGCGTGTTTTGCTTGATTGTCCAGAGCAGTTGTTTCTGTTCTTTATGCCACTCATTGTACTTGTCCCGTGTATTTTTTGAGCCTACGTTCTTATGTGCTCTTTTTGCCCTTTTTAAGTTGAGTTATTTTAATCAATTTTTTATTATTGTCCGTAGATTGTGTAATGGTCATCTCCTTAGAGTTGGACTCAGCTGACTTCAAGCATGTTTTCAGGTCATTTGTCCACTCAGTCCAGTTTTCCCTATTAGGCGCAGCACCAGGTTTATCCTCTGTATGTCCTTTCTAATGTTTTAGAGCCATCACCTGGTTAGTATTCCATTTTATTCTTCTTACTAGGGCGTGTTCTTCAGAGCCTGTTGATTGGGAGACCATTATGACTTTTTCTCGTTCTTTGGTAGTGACATTGAGTTCTACCTGAAGAAGTGCATGATCACTTGTGTCGTCTGTTTTAATTTCAAACTTTTCAATTTTGCTAGCAAGCTGATTGCATAGGAAAATTTAATCAATTGTGGAGCGGTTCTTAAATGTGGGTCTCCCTTGGTTGCTTGGGTCTAAGCTTTTCTGTAGGTACTCAGCTGAATTAAGTTTGTAGTCTCGCAAGAAATTATTAAAAAGTTTTTCGGCGCAAGTTAGGTGAGTTCTTTCTTGCTATTTTGTTCCTAAATGATGCAAATTAAAATCGCCCACAACCATTTTCGCCGATGACCGATATTTGCATAGAATTTCCTGTAATGTTGTAATCATAGATCTTATGACTTTTAATTTCCATTGAGCTGGTGTATTTAAATATACCTTAATTACAAGCAACAAAGCAATGTTTTTGATGTCGCTTTTTCCTTCCATTAGCAATACTTGTAGCATGTTTGAGTTGATGTTTATGTTCCTGACAGTTATTTGTTTTTCGTGTTTGACATAAGTCGTGTTCCCGCCTGATGGTCTTCCATAATGGTTATGTTTGGTAGCAGATTGATGGTAACCCGCATACCCTTCCAAGTGTACTGGTTCAGTTGCCCAGGTTTCTTGTTGGCATAGGATGTCACCTTCTAACAATTTGTTTGTAGCTGTTGCTTGTCTAAGTTAGTTTTTTGTAAGCCCGCCACATTCCAGGAAACGAGTTTAAAACTTTGGTATATTTTTTGCGTTTGGCCTGGGTTGCCAATATTTTCCTCAATTAACGAATTTGTTCTGACCTTTAATCGAGGATCTCCCGAAAGGTCCACAGAATACCCTTTTGCGTCAGGTACGGTGAGTGGAACTCTGTGTGTCACTGTGATTCCCCAAAAAATTGGAAAAAATTGGATATAGTTTTTCATTTGATTGCTGATCCTGTTGCTGGTTAAATGTTATTGCTGCTGGTTCTTTAGGACTATGTGTAAGCTGTCCCCAGCTTCTTCTGAGTTGTGTAGTTGTTTCAGCTTTTTTTTGAATCTTTAATTGTTTCTTCATACGTCTGGTCATGTTCAATTGAATTTATTGGGTTGAAGCTACATGATTGTCCTCCAAGTTTGGATTTTCTATGGTAACTAACAATTTCTTGGCTGAGTCTACATCTGTGCTTGGCTTATTTAATTCCTCTTTGTTATCAATGAACTGGGGGCTTACTAGCATGTGGTTGGACTTATTGTCGTTAATTACCCTGATCTTTAAATCCTCAATGAGGGTAGTTAGAACTTCCGGAATTGTTGCCAATTTATCTATTGTTGGGCAACAAGCACATTCTGTGTTTATTGTGGTCGCGTATGCCTGTGCTCGCCTGATTAGAGAATTGAGATCAGCCAATTTTTGATCAATCCCTGTGATTGCATTTGCCATGATGTTTAACAAGTCTACTTGTACATCCATCTTGTTTGAATGGTAGTTTAATGCCTCCAGGGTGAGTTGTGATGTTTTGAAGAAGATATCCCATATTGTCCCTGAATCAGCTGCTGATGCTGTTTTAGTTGTTGACGGTGGAGGTTGGGTCTCAAGGCTTTGGCTCAAGGTCGCTCCTTTAGGCGTTTTCTTTAATGATGATGGTAATGTTACAGGTTGTAGGGTTGTTTCTAGTACCTTAATGTACTGATCTGCTTCCTCGTGATATGCTTGCATTGATGTTTGCTTGAGAATTTTTACCTGGACCTCTATAGGTTGTTGGGCCTCAGCACTTGTAAATGATTCCTGAATTTTGTTCCAGAAAGAGCTTTCCGGGTCCTCTAATAGACGTTCTGTGGCCAGCAGTGATTGTTCTCTAGGTCTAATTAACTCCAAATCTGTTATGGATCCCATGGATTTTCTTGTCGTTCCGTTGTATCTTGTTGTGGCATACCCTCAGTTGGACCCATGGCTATACTTGGGTCATTTACATTATCAAGGAAATTTATGTCGATTACTGCGTCTGTGTCCTTTACTTGTATTTCCCAAGTTTTCTTGTTTATTGGTGTTATTGGTGAGGGTAATTGATTTCCTTCCTCTTGTTTAGTGAGCATTGTCCCTGCTGGGTCTTTTAAAAAATCAGTCTTGCATCGAACTTTGTTTGTTTTTGTAAATATAGGAAAGATTGGTGATATTAATGTTTGCGCCTCCCCCTCCGTTTTTGCTTTATTATTGTTGTTGTCCGGCGTTCCTTGCGCTTTTCTTTTCCTTTTTGTTGTGGGGCAAGGAGCTCTGTCTCTTCCTGACCTCATATTTTGTTATATTTAATTTTTTTGTTTAATTATTGTATTTATTATGTTTGTTGTTCAATTATTGATTTATTGGTCAACTTGTTCAAACTCCCCCAAGGCTGCAGACTCCGATCAATCTCTGAGCACTGGGGCGGCAAGGAGACACTAAGGGGCGCTAAGGGCGAGAGACGATTGTTTAGGTGCAGACCGGGAATAGCTCACGCTGTTACCGACCAAAAGCTCGTCTTACACCTTACACCTTGCCGCCTCACTCCATGCTCAACCTTGGATTGCTAATCCAGACAAACCAATTTGGCGTAAGCACAGCGCCTCCCACCGGGACAACAGAGTTACAATCTGCACCCGTGCTCCGATTGGTCTGCTTGGTCTACTCGGCCACTCGGCCACTTTAACACCCTCTCCGGGCTAATCCAATGCCTTAAAGCCTGAATCTAATCCAGGCTAAGCGGGAGGGCACCAAAAATCAAGAATCGGAACATGTGCAGCAGTTTCAGTAATTCCATCAAATTCCGTCAAATGTAATTACAAATACAAATACGATGCCCCTCCTCACGCCGCTTCAGCTTTCAGGTAACACTGGAAAATGGGGGCTAGTTTTTAAACTGCTATGGCTATCTCACTACGGCCTCAATCTCCCCCGCCCCCGCTTTCCACGTCTGCAGCACTGTCCTGTGGCCACGCTACCCCTCAAAGCAGGCGACAGCAGATGCTGAGCTCAGCGGTTGTCCGCCCAATAGGGGGAGTCAAGGATGGCTCACCATGCACACAGCGCTGGCGTCCATCCGTGGGGGTCCTAGTGGCACTAGTAGGCAATGAAGTAGGCAATGAAGGAGGCAATAAAGACTAACGCCCAGCTCACCACATTGAAAGCAAAGACGATCTTCCTACCGTATCAGCCCAGCCCAGCCCAGCACAGCACGGCAAAGCAAAGCAAAGCTGAGGAGAGAAAGAGTGGCTCTCTGTGTTGGCGCGGCTCTCAGCCGCTCTCTGCTGCTTCTCGTTTCTCGCTCTCCCGGAGGGGGCCATTCTCGTTCTCCCAGCGGGGGCCCTTCTCGTTCTCCCAGCCGCGGCCCTTCAGCAACTGCAGCTGCCCGGCCGCCCGTATCGCGGCACGACAAAGTGGGTGGCTGCGTAAGCTGCCTGATGCCTGGTGCCTGGTGCCGATGTCGTGGCAAAAAGCGGAGGCAGCAGCTGTGGGGCTGTTGGAAGCAAGCCGGATCTCTGACCTTTTTTCGGACCTTGTACCACTGTCTACAGACTACGGACTGCTGTCTGCGGTCTGCGGTTGGTCTGCAGTTGGTCTAGACCCCCCCGGGCGTCCTCAAGCAGCGACTGCTTCTCACTGCTTCTCACTCGCCTGCTCGCTGCTCTCCGCTTGCTTGCTCCTCCCAATCCTGCACCGCCACCTCACTGTAGTTTTGGGCTAAATGCACACCAGAAAGCAGGCTGTCCGGTCCAGCGAAGAAAGCAGCAAAACTGCCCACTAGCATGCCCGTTTCAACAAAAGAAAAGCAAGTACGCAGTTAGCCCGACATCTCCCGAAGCCGCTCTAGGGAGAAGCTGCAAGCGGCTGACACAGCCAGCTCCGCACCGCTCACTGCTGCAACTTCCTGGTCACTGGTGACAGTTACGAGATACAGCGTGAGAGCAAGCACGAGCCGCCAGGAAAGGAACAAATTACTATATTTTTTTAGTTTTTTAATTCCTAAAAAAATATTAAATATTAATAACAATTTCTAATATATAATTATTATTAAACACAAATTTCTCTTCATTTTTAAAAATGATTAGAACTGTAATTATTAAATATTACTAAACTAATACTAATCCATGTGCTATTTAAAAATTAGTTAAACTTATCCACTCCTAACACAATATTTTACAAGTAATTTTAAAGAAACAAATCCTCAAAAATATATTTTTTTATATTTTATTTACAATTTACAAACAAATTATACGAAATTACACCCCTTCATTCTAAATAAAAACAAGTAAACAATTATTTTAAAATTATATTTGAAATTCTTAATACATTTTTTATATTTTTAACAAATTTGAATACATTTTAAAACATTCCCCACCCTTATCCCCTAGAAACCTAACATCCCACTCCTAAAACATCAATTTTAAAATTTCTAATTTTTTAAAAATGTGAAATCTTATTTTTTAAAACACTCCTCACCCTTATCCCCTATAAACCCATAAAGATTTTAAATTTAATTTTACAAATTTCGTATTTTTTTAATTTTAAATTCTATTTTTTTAAAACACTCCCAACCATTATCCCCTATAAACCCAACATCCAGCTCCTAAAAAAACAAATAAAATTTAATTTGACAAGTTTCATATTAATTTTCATTTTAAATTCTATTTTTTTAAAACACTCCCCACCCTTATCTCCTATAAACCCAACTTCCTGCTCCTAAGAAAACATTTCTAAATTAAATTAATATAAATTTCAAATTTATTTAAAAATTCAAATCAATATTTTTAAAACACTCCCCACCCTTATCCCCTATAAACCCAACATCCTGCTCCTAAAAATTAAAATACAAATTATAATTTTTATAATATTAATTAACTGATATTACACCAAAAACAAACATTAAACATAATAAAAAACACTATAGCGATATTTTCACATAACGATATTTTGACAGTCGACATCTCAAACTTCGATATTTTTTACAACACTAAAAAACGATATTTTTAACATTGATATACATTACATCGATTTTTAGTACTGTTGATATACTAAACTCAATATCAATGTATGTCGACATTAAAAAGTCGATATTATGTCCACTTACCTGAGCCGCTGACAGCCTCAGCACGAAATTTCAAAACTTGTAGGAGTTGACATCATCCAGTATAACATTTCAAGACATTTGCGGACAGTTCAGGAAACCCTTTTTGGATCTTTTTGCAACCAAAGATAATGCTCATCTTCGCAGGTTCTGCTCCAGGTTTCCATAGAAGGGAGCTTGGGGAGTGGAAGCAATGGGGATGAAATAGCTAAGACATCCACTGATCCAGAAAGTGTTTTCAAAGTTCCATCAGGAAATAGGGGATTGATTTATTGAGATTCCATATTGACCACGGAGATTGTGGTTTCCACTGTTGAAGTCCCTGTCTCTTCTACTTCCTTGGATTCTGCCATCTCCTTTTCCTCTCAAACATTTGGCTCTGACCTTTTAGCTCCAACTCACTCTGTTGGTTTGTTGATTGAGAAGTCAAGATGCTAGCAAAGGGCCTTTCCCCTTCCTTGGTGTTGGTAATTTAGCATTCTAGGAGGCCTTCTCCCTTAAAGCTTTAAAAGCACTGGAAGTCTTTTGACCAGTGGTGTTCCTCTCATAGGGAACCATTAGCATGGCGGGCGGACGGGAAATGGGACCGCCCGCAATGCATGCGGCGGTGCTGCAGTTACAACATTCCCGCAGTTACGCATTGTTAACATTGCGGCGGGCGGTGCAGAAAGCACCGCCCGCCACAATGCCAAGGAGGCATGTCGTGCACTTCCATGCACAACATGGCAGGCACCACGCAGTGCCTGCCATGTTGTGCATGGAACTGCAGGGGGTACCATAGGTACCCCCCACCCCCCAGGATCTCTGGTGGCCCGCTATTGGCCCCCAATGGCAAAAACCGCCTGCCTGCATAATAATATGGATGGCGGTGTCTACCAGACACCGCCACCATATCAAATGCTTTTCCGCCTGGTAGGCAATCGGGCAGATTGCCTACCGGCGGAAAACCGACGGACGGTCTTCCCGTCCACCAGGGTCCCCCCTGCCATGGTAATGTGGCGGGGGGGGGAATTGGCAGCGGGCGGAAGATTTTAGCGGGCGGATCACCACCGCCATACGTGCGGTGGCGATCCGCCCGCTATACTAAGGGTCTCATAATCTTTCTCCACCTGTCTGTGATTTATCTGATGTATTGCACTTTCTTCTGGATGAGTTTCACTTAAATCTCTCTCTTGTAACTCTTCCAGCTCCATGGTTTGCTATTAAAGCTTCCAGGGATTCGACTGAACCTTCCTCTGTGGTACATTCCTTGGTCTCTAGACTGTTTAAAAGCTTTCTGGTGGTAAAACCAATGAAGAACCTTTTTCTCTCCCACATGAGGTCTTCCTACTGTGTTAAAGTCTTTACAGTTTCAACCTCTTGAGCCTTTGAATGCCGTAGATTTTACTTTTCTGTCTTACAAAGTTCTTTTACAAGACATTATCACCTCAGCTAAAAGAATTGAAGAGCTGGGAGCCTGGAAGAGTTGTCCTTCTTTTATGTGATTTATGAAAGATGAGGTCATCTTGCGACCTGAACTACCTTTGTTACAAAGGTTAACACTATCTTTCATAGATCACAGGAAATTATTCTTCCTTCCTTTTTCCCTTAAGCCTATTCTGCATAAGAATTATTGTTAATGAAGTTTGATGTTAAAAGAGCTCTTTTATATATGTTAACAGGTCTCAGCATTACAGTAAAACGGACTCCTTGTAGGTGCCTTTCACGCTGTCTGCAATGGGAAGAAGAAGTCTTCTAACACTCTAAGCAGATGGATTAAATCAATAATTTCATTGGCCTTGCAGGACAAGTCAGGAGATCTTACAGTTCTGGGGAGGTCATGAGAGGAGTGGACACTTCCTGGGCCGAGTTTTAGGAAGAATCAATCCGGTAAATTTGTAGCGCAGCATACCTTTGTTAAGCCTTACTGCCTTAATAATGTTTCAAACTTCCATTTGAATTTGGGTACAGTGGATTTGAATTCTGCATTATAGTAGTTCGCTACTGTTTTCACTTCTGTTTTTTATTTTTGGTATTCATTAAATCTGAGATGTTGGTTATATCCTTGATTCATTCTGTTCTTTTCAACTAGTTCATCAAAGGACTTTGGCTTTGGTATACCTCATCCTGTAATGTCTGGGACAAGGACGATGAAAGTAGGGGTAATGCCCAAGTTACTTACCGGTAATCTTCATTACCCTTAGTCCATCTCATCCTTGTCATTACATAGCCCACCCACCGTCCGTCCTTTGATGAGAGCTTGGATATATACAGCAGGGGACAGGCGTGCCAGCTCCCCTTATAACATCCAGGTTGGGTAGGTGGGGCTGGCCTGCAAGGTTCCTCCTATTGTTTGTTCTTTTCATGAGGTGTGTAGTGTTGTCAGGTCATGGGCGGGCCCAACTCTCCCAGTTGCACAGGGGGTAATAGCCGCGACCCCCACTGGTGTATCAAAAAATGAGAAACGGAGAACCTCCGTTCCTGCTCACAGCACACTTCCCAAAGTCCATACTTTTATCTTGTATTAATTATGAGATTCAACAGAGTTGTTTGAAACAGTAATACCAATGAAAAGATTTTTTATCAAAATTTTCATGTGTGTATAAAGTTTGATTTTTGTAGAAACCACGAGTGAATGTTTAAGGTATAACACAGAAACCTTAGGGACTTTGAGCAGTGCGCTGTGAGCAGGAACGGAGGTTCTAAGTTTATCATTATTTAATTTATTTGTTCAAAGGGTCACAGGCAGGTCCTTTAAATCACAGCGGCACGCACGGTTGTAAAATTGTTACTTTGATCAATTTCAGGATACACTTTCTGAAAAAAGGTGTGCAGGTTGAAACTCCCTTTTTTTAACTGAACTCGTGTATGTCAGCTCAGCGGGAGAAAGAGTTAATAAAAAGTCCGGGCTCCGTGTATGGCTCTGTTATCTGCCCACCACTACACTACAGTGTCCGTGTGTCTTCTGGGGTACGCAGGACTAGGCCAAACGACGACACCACATTGGCGATGAGGTGGCCATGTCCCCACAACGTGCCCAGCTGCTCGTGCTCCCAACAACACCTGGGCAGCTCCACTCACTGCTGACATCACCACTGTATTGCCACTGCCTCGCTGGCTCTCTCGGCTGCTGCGCATGAGAACACACACCGCAGCCAGCACGCCCCGGAAACCCAATATGGGCTAGACCACTAGATGTGGCCCCAAGCACCACCTCTGGACAGCGCACTGCTCCCCCCACCTGTCTCGAGCGGCGACACCACCCGCATCCACCACAGCGCACCCTGCTGGAGCCACATTAGCACAGCGGCAAGGGGCGCGACACTCCGATACCCGACTTCACGTCGAGCGCCTAGCCCTGCCTGCCCTGAAAGCGCAGGCTACCACAGTAGCATGCAGCAGAAGAGTCGGGCTATCTAACAGTCCTGCAGCTCCACTATACAGTCAGTTACTCAGCCCACAACACCCAAGGAATGCCACTTACCCTGCTCAGAGCTTCTCTGAAGGCTCACGACCTACAGCAATCAGCCAGAGCCTGAATAGGGGTGTACAGCACCACAGCCACTTTTGTTGCGCAGCCAGGCCTGTGCCATGGCCCTGCCAGCCATGCTTGTGGCCAACACTGTGACAGCACAGCACTCTGCCTGACCACCTACCACTACAGCCCACCGCTCATCATCATGGCATCAATCCTGCCACTGGAACCTTTCACCATCACAGAGCCCCCACCGTCCCAAGCAGCACATTGGAAGGTGTGGGTTGAACGCCTAGAGGCTTACTTTGAGGCTGCAGATATCCCAGTGCCACGCAGATGCCGCATGCTCCTCCACCTGGGAGGGGTCGACATCCACAAGCTATCCAAGACAGTATGGGAGACAGTCTCCCGCAAAATTATGCCACCATGCGAGATGCCACCACAGCGCACTTTGAGCCTTACGCTAACCCTGACTTTGAGCGTTTTCTCCTCCGCCAAGCACGACAGCTGCCAGATGAGTCGGTGGACGTCTTCTATGGGTGACTGAGAGAGCTAGCCAGCACTAGTACTCTCCCTGATGAAGATGACGAAGTCCGAGCATAGTTCATCCAAGGTTGCGCCTCTTTCAAAGGGGGTTAGCGCATCCTGCAAGAACACAACATTCCCATGAGAGACATCCTTACGCTAGGGCATTCCAAAGAGTTATTCAAAGCCCGAGCGGCCCACATGGACCCCCACTCCTCAACTCCCATCAAAGAAGAGCCAATCAATGCCATACGAACTGAGACGTGCGGGAGCAGACTGAAGTTCACCAAACCACCCCCACACCCGACCAAGCAAGCCCACAGAGTCGCAGGAGTGGGTGGTGCAGAGGACCATACCCCCACAATGGAACTTGTCATGCGAGTGGCAAAACCTGCAGTGCGTGTGGTAAACAGAACCACTTCTCCACAGTGTGCCAAGAAGACGGCCCAAAGGCCCACAGAAGCAAGTGCGCGCAGTAGACCAGCACCCAGATGACACATCAAGCAGCGACATGGACGAAGATGAAGTAGCCACTGTCCGCATGATAAGGACATTGGATACGCTCAAGGCTGGCCAGCAGACCTCACCGATATGCAAGATCGGAGTTCAAGACCACTCCATCGCCGTGCTCATTGACACAGGAGCCACCATCAATCTCATGACTGCAAACAACTACTGCAGCCTACCTAACCCGCCAGCACTCCGCAGCACCAACGTGCAAGTGTACGGATTTGGTGACTGCTCACTGCTGAAGTTGTGTGGCATCTTTCAGGCAGATCTCTCTCATGACACCACCCGTCAAAGCGAGAAGGTTTATGTGTCACAAAAAAGGTCTGGATTCCTATTTTGTGAGAAAGTGGGTTTCTGTTGCAGTAAACCACCCCTTTCTTTTTTTTGTTGCCAGACTACTGATGCTCTTTGCATTGATGTGCTCTCGGGCTCTGCCAATCAGGACCCCAGGGCCTGTGTTCCTTCCCCAAAACAAAACCCAATTGGTATCTCTGGCCACAGGTCAGCCCCTGGTAAATGGTACCCTAGGTACCCAGGGCACTGTGACCAGAGAAGGCCCCTAAGGGCTGCAGCACTTATTGTGCCACCCTAAGAGGCCCTGTACCCTGACACACACACACACACTGCCCTTGCAGGCTGAGTGTCTTGGTGCAGAACAAAACAGAGAGTCGACATGGCACACATCCCTGTGTGCCATGCCCACAAACACACTGCCCTGGCATACCTCAGTCACCCCTCTAGCTGGGTGCACTATGCCAGTGGTGAGGGTACAGGTTCATGAGCCCTGTCCCCTAGAGTACCCAGGTCCATTCCTGGGCACTGTAAGTGCAGTGCTGCCATTAAGAGTATATGGTGCTGGGAGGTCGTCATCACGAACTCCACAGCACCATGATGGCTACACTGAAGACTGAGAAGTTTGGTATCAAACTTCTCAGCACATTAAACCCACACTGATGCCAGTGTGGGATTTAATGTAAGATGCATGACAGAGGGCAACTTAGAGTTTCCTCCTGAACCTAACCCACAACCTGCCTGAGAGGCTGCCTAGGCTGCCACCCAGCAGACATGTTGCTGGACCCCTGGGTAGAGAGCCATCCACTCTCCTGGGCCTGCAACAATGCACGTCCTGGGTGAGGTGCTAGGTCTCCTCCCCCAGGATGGGCAGGGGGAAGCTTCAAAGGCATGCCGCCTTTGTGAGCCTCCCCAGACCACTTGCTGTACTCAGCAACTGGTCCCCACCGGTTCTAGCCCCCACTGTGGCGGGAAGACTGGTGGGAAACCCCAAGTGAGGAAAGGAGGTGTGCCAGTCTCTGCCAACCACACCCCTCAGGTGGGGGGGCGAGGTGAAGCACATCTCCGGGCTCTCACCATCTTGAAGATGGGGAGCCCTGCCCAATCAGGACTAGGCTCCTCCCCCCTTCCACTGGAGAGTGGCAGGATAGAGGATGTACCCACCCCAGGGAAGGGACCCATTGGTCCCTGCCTTTACCTGCCTGTTACACCCCTAAATTTACTATTTAGGGGCACCCTGAACCTTCCTCCCTCAGATCCCGAATCCGAAACAAGCAAGAAGAACAAGAAGAAAGAAGACCTGCCGTGCAGCTGCTAACAAGAGGACAACACCAACTGACTTGGCCCCAGCCCTACAGGCCTGTCAACCCTCGAACCTGCTCCTGCTAAAACCCGGCGACTCCAGTGGTCAGCAACCCCAAAAAACCCAGAGGACCTGACTGCCTTGTGACTCTAAGAAGACTGGGACTCCCACGAGCAGTGGTTCTGCTCAAACCAAGTAACAAACCCCTGGTGCCAACAAGGAACCGTGACTTCTGCACACTCTGCACCTGCCGAGCCCGACCTGTGCCTGAGTGGACAAAGACCACGAGGGCGTCCCCCCGGTGACTGTGACCCAGACTCCAGCACCCAAGGACCCTCCTCTACGCTCCTGACGATGCCTGCAGCCTCAAAACCAGGTACCCCTCCAACCGCGACCGGCAGAGGGTAAGATTTCCCGACACAAAAAGACACCCCTGCACCCGGCGCCCTGCGGCCCCCTGTGCCCAGCTCCTGTGTGCCTACCTAACCTACAGTTTCCCAACTTAGCTCTCAAAGTGGTGGTCGCACCTGAAGAATCTCCGTCCCCGAGCTTGCAGTCTTTGTTCATCTGGTAGCTTCTCCATTGAAATACATTGAGCGCCCGACGGCTCAAAAGCACCCTGCACCCAGCCGCCCGAGTGCCCCTGGAAGTGCAACATCTATCCTATTCTACTTCCCCACTTGCCCTGTGTAAGTGACCAGGAGCCCAGCTCCCACAGCAGCGTGGCCTGCCTGCTAGCAGCCACCAACCAAAGTCCCCCTGCCCGCCATAGGCTAGCATTGGGCCTAACTCTTTCTGCACCCAGCTGCCCCCGTGCCGCTGAGGGTGTAACAACTGTACCTACCTGACCCTGGGAGACCCCTGAGCCTAAGCCCAGAACCTTAACTCTGCCAGTCGAGTACTTACCTGAAAGCCGATAACCTACATTTTCTCCATTGGGTAACATTGACTGGTTTCACTTGGAAATTCTTCTGTGTCGAGTTTTGAAATTTTAAAATATTCACTAAAAATCAGCCGATCAACGAAAACGAAATTACTTACCTGTTATCAGGAGAGATCCCAGTGCTGGATCTTGGTGCCCAGCACTGACCCTGAAAAGTACTTACAACTGTGCTTACCGCTAACTTGATTTTCCTCCATAGGATAACATTGCCTGGTTTTTGCCAGAAATTCTTGTGTCGATTTTTGAAACATACAAATATTCCTTAAAAATCGCATGTGTAACAAAAACGATTTCTTTCAACTGTAAAGGAAATGCTCCAGGGCTGAATCCAGGATCCAGCCCTGAGTAAGAAAATCATACGCAAAGTAACTGAAACTGCATTTACTTAAAAACTCCCATTGAGCTCAATGTTATAATTGTGTTTGAATTGTGTTGCCTATTGCAACAACTGTAACTATTGCATTTAAAAGTCTATTTCTTATTGAAAGTATACAACTACAGCATTTTATTCTGGGAAAGTATTTTGATACCTATTGTTGGTTCTGAAATAAAACTACTATATATTTTATATACAAAACAATTAGCCTAGAGTTCAGTTCTTGAGTGTGTGAGACCATTTGAGTGTGTACAACAAATGCTTTACACTGTCCTCTGATACTGCCTTACTGCTCGACCCAGCTACCACTTTAGAGAATAAGGTTATATTTAACTTTAGCCTCTGCCAAGCCTCTGGGGACTGTGGCCTCTGTGCACACTGAACCTTACTTTGGTTCAGTATATACAGAGCCACTTCCTTACATATTTAGCTACGGCAAAGATCAGAACCTCAACCTGATCCAATTCACATTCGATGTACACACACACGACCTTGACCGCCTGCTACTGGACTTCAAACCACTGTTCAAGGGGATTGGGTCTTTGAAAGGTACAGCCATCCAGTTGCACATTGATAAGTCCATGGCTCCGATAGCCCTCAGGCACAGAAGAATTGCTTTGAGGCCGAGCTCCGACTCCTAGAGAAAGCCGGCATCATTGAACAGGTGAGTGGACCAACACCATAGGTATCCCACATCGTAGTAGCAAAGAAAACCAAACAGCCCGACGCCGTGCGCATCTGTGTGGACATGAGAACCCCGAACTTGGCGATCAAGTGGGAACGCCACCTCCCACCGACCTTAGACGACATCATCGGCAAGCTGGCAGGCTTCAAATGGTTCTCCAAGATGGATCTCCAGTCCGGCTACCTTCAAACACCACTACACCCAGACTCCCGCCCCATTACTACCTTTTCGACTAATGCAGGGCTCTGGAGGTACACCAGACTCAACTTAGGAAACTCCAGCGCCGCCAAAGTCTTTCAGAACATTGTCAAAGGCGTTCTCCATGGGCTGCAAGGCATACTCAGCGTGAGCGATGACATCCTGGTGCACGCTCCCATGTCTGAAGAAGATCTACTTTACCTCCAAACCGTCTTCTCCCATCTCAGAGAAAGTGGACTCACGCTACACCTGGAGAAGTGTGACTTCCTACGGAAAGATATCGTTTTTTTCGTCTACCGGTTCTCTGATAAGGGCATCGGCCCTGACCCCAACAAGGTGAAAGACATCCAAGACCAAGAAGCACCCACTTTAACCTCAGTGTCCCGAGTCCACAGTTTTTTGGGCATGGTGACCTACTGTGGAGGGTTCATTAAGAACCTGTCAGACCTCACTGGCCCTCTCAGGGACCTGACCAAAGCAACCAGCCTGTGGATATGGGGACCTGAGCAAGACAAATCATTTCAGCAAACCAGGGCTGCCCTGTCTGCAGCTACCACACTCGTGTACTTCGACCCCAGAAGAGAGTCACAGCTCATAGTGGATGCCAGCTCCACTGGCTTAGGCGCAGTCCTAGCCCAGCAACAAGAATGTAGAGAATAGGCTCCGGTGGCCTATGCCAGCCGCACACTCACACCATAGGGGCAACGGTACTCACAAATCGAGAGAGAAGCGATCGCAAGCCTGTGGGGCTGTCGACACTTCTACATCTAATTATACAGCCATTCCTTTGCTGTCATCACCGACTACAGGCTCTTAATTCCGTTGTTTCAAGGCTCTTCATCGCGAGCCCCTCCAAGGATTGAGAAATGGATCCTGCAATTGCAAGACTTCCAATTCTCCGTTGAGTACCAGCCCGGCAACCGAAACCCTGCCGGCTTCCTGTCCATGCAAGCCTGACTGATAACACTCCCCGAAGCCGCAGAGGCTGCAGCCACAAAGGATTATGTGAGAATGATCATAGAGAGGTCCAGGCCCCTTCCGATCTCCCTGGAAGAAGTTGTAGAGGCCACAAAGCGCGAAGACTGTCTCCAGATCGCCATCCAAGCAGTCACCTCAGGTGACTGGAGGACACTAGAAGAATCCAACACCGCTCCGCACTGAGACAGCTCAGTGGATCCTGAAGGCCCTATATCAAGTTCGCCAAGAGCTGTCTGTGACCACTGATGGCTCTCTCCTTAGGGCCCGCATCTCGTGCTGCCCGAAGGCCTTGCACAGAAAGCTGCACTCCTGGCACACAGCACCCACCAAAGAGTCGTCAAGTCCAAGAACCGACTCCGAAGTAAGGTCTGGTTCCCAAGCCTTGACCAAAAGATGGAAGCAATTGTGAGACACTGTCCCGTCTGCCTGGCCACTAGCCCACCAGATCTGCCTGCACCAGTTAACACTGAAGCGGCTCCTAATGTCCCATGGAAAAGAGTGAACGCAGACTTCGATAGTCTCCCCGGAGGGAATCACATGATTGTTGTAGTGGACAACTACGCATGCTACCCGAGGTGGAGATAATAGCAACAATATCTGCAGCTGAAGTGATTCTGAATCTAGAGAAGCTCACAGCAACACTCGGGCTCTTCGGGGAGATTTGTACTGACAATGGACTGCCGTTCACCAGCTCTGAACTAATGGACTACCTAGCATCCCATAATATCAAGCACCTCTGGATAACCCCCGATGGCCCCAAGCCAATGGCCAGGTAGAGCGCCTGATGAGAACCCTCAACAAAACAATCCAGATCGCATTGGCAGAGAACTGCAACTTGGAGCAGGCATTATACCAGTTCTTAAGAGAATACTGTCTCACCCCCCACTGCACCACCGGCATCTCTCCGAGCAAGCTATGCTTCTGCCGGACAGTGACAGACATTATCCTACATCACCCTGTATGGGGAAAAAGCACCCAACCCTTCGAATCAATCGAACTCCCAGAGGGCCCGTAACAATGAAGAAGTCTCCCGCGAAAAAACAAGCTTGAGAATGCCCGGTCCTAGTGGGTGACCGAGTGTTAGTGCATGACCGCCATCCCAGAGGGAAGTTCCGGCTGCCATTTGAACTGGACCTGTGGATAGTAGTGGAAGTTAAAGGCATGAAAGTAACTGCTTGTAGAGGCCAAGAGATTGTGACACGCAATAATTCTCAATTCAAGAAATTTCCAGAGGATAACATTGATGAATTCCCGGCAGCTGGTCCGTCAGAAGAGGCAACTGTGACAAACCCTCCAGCTACCGAAAAGGAGTGTGATATATCCCCAGACCCATATAAATTCGCAGAGAATGTATGCGCAATGCCTTCCCTCAGCACCTCCCAAAGCTCAGAACTTGGGCTCCTTGCTGCCAGCTGTGAGAATACGGGAATAAGAGAAGGCACACACACGAAAGTGCCCTCGCCGATGCCCTAAATGAGAAGCATTCAAGAACGGAATGAGTTGCGATCGCACCCGAAGCCATCCCAGAGATATAAAGACTTTGGGGTCTATTACGATGGTGGGCGGACAAAGTCCGCCCGCCACTATAACGGATTGCGGGACCGTCCGCCAGTGGTGCGGTGGTTCCGCACCTGCAATTAGGATGCCACCGCCACTGGGGGGGGTTGGCATCCCATATTCCCAGCATTGTGGCGGGCGGTGCTCACAGCACCGCCCTCCACAATGCTGGGAATGCGTGTTGTTCAGTGGCATGCACAAGGTGACAGGCACTGCGTGGTGCCTGCCACCTTGTCCATGACAATGCAGGGGGGTACCTGTGCACCCCCCAACCTCCTGGGGGCTGGCTACGGGCTGCCAATAGCAAAGACCGCATGCCTGTTGATGGAAAGGCTGATCTCCGCCGTAATCATAATATGGATGGCGGTGTCTTGCAGACACCGCCACTATATTAACTATGTTTTCCACCCGCGGACTCCCCAGCCATGCTAATATGGCGGGGGGTCTTTCAGGTGTGGATGACGGGTGGATTGCCCCCGCCGGGCCAGCGGTGACTACCGCCAGCCCGGCTGGTTCGATCGGCCCGCCATCCTAATGGACCCCTTTGTGTCCAGCTAACCTGAGATGACTGACAAGTCCACAGCTGCGAGCAGGTGCCGGAATGTCCTGTAATCAAGTATGAATGAGCCATGAGAATGGTATCAGAACTGGGACTATCCTGTTAATGGAGCGGGGATTTGCAACAAAAAAAAAACAGCTTGAATCAAGTACCCCTGTAATACGTACTAACTTTAAGTAGAAAATAGAATTAACATGCAGCTAAGCACCACACATGGGGAACTTGCTTCACAATATGCATGTAATTAATCCTATCAGTACGCAAATAACCAAGTCTGTAATAATATTGTATGTAGAACGTGCTATGAATGTATTGCACGGCATATTGCATGTACATGTAGAAAAATGCATGATGTGAGTTGCTTTGTCATACATAATTAGACTTTCCTGTTTTCAGTTTCTATTTTTGGCAAATTCTGGTGGGTTTTTTTCAGTGTTTTCCAGTGATTTCAATACCTTAAAAAAACAGTGATTATCAGTGTTTACATATTTTTGCACCATAAAAAACAACAGAAACAGTGTTTTTCCGGTGTTTATGGGCCGTTTCTGCACTGATAGAGCATGGTAGATAAACATTGAACGTACAGTGTATATGAGGGCCAAATACATTTTTTACAAATTAAACTTATTGTAGTACAGCATACAATATATCTTCAGTGAGTCTTTGGTCTTGCGCGCTCGCTCTTTCCTTCCCATGTAAACTTTTATCTGTGAAAAGGCCCTCTCAACATTGACCATCAAACAAGGGCCTCAGCAAACTGTGGCTGAGTTCAGCCCAGGGCACATGGGAAGGGCAGGGGTTCACCTACAGCAGAGGCAAGGAGAGGCCCTTTGTGTGCACAATTAGGCTGTCCTACTCTATTGACAGCTGTTCTGCATGTTTTACCAAATTCATTTGCTCCTGTATTCTCAATTCACTTCTCGATTGCAATAATATTATTACTGCATGGGGGCCCTATCCCCAAAGTTAAAGCCCAACTGTAGATTAGGGTCTCAGTAGGGTCTGCCTATAGAAAGCACCTCTACCAACCCGTGTGGTCATACAGAACAGAGTAGCTACTTCCTTGACCCACCGGAAAGTACCTTGGGGCCTCTACAAGATGTAGGAGAGCGCTACAGCAGTTCTACAATACAATGCAGGTGAGGGTCTGATTGAAAGGCCTGGAGGCCTCCATTTCCAGCATCCTGGATCTGTTAAGCTCTAAAGCTCTAGGTGTCCATCGCCCAGAGGAAGCACAGAGGTCCTGGGTGCTAGGGTGGTCCAGTGTCAAAGCGGGTGCTTGAGGGGAGGGGTATTGGACCAACAGAAGGGGCACAGAGAAACTCAAAATGTATTTCAAACATCCCCGTAGCAACGGCCTTGTATCCACTCTTTCAAATATTATAAAACAGAAATACGCATACACATTCTGCGGATTCAACAAATGCCCTTATTTTGAGCATAGTAAAACGGCACGCATGGGAACTCCTCTGTATCTCTGTGTGTTTATCCAATAATAGATGTGTTATCTTTGCATGCGTGTTGAGGTGATCAAAAACATAAACACAGGTACATTCTAGATTGTTCCTGCCGCAGCGGCTAATTGGCCCTCATCCTCTCAGTACAAAGATAACTTTTTGTGCAAATGCTTCGCCATTTCCCAGCTCCGGACATGCTGAGCGAGTTCCAAAACTACAAATCTCAAAAGAAAAAAAGCTCTTATGAGAAGCTGGAGGACTCAGGCCTTCCTTCCTCACTGCCCTTTGTAGAAGCATTTTCTCTTGCCAGTGTGAAAGACCTCACTCACTTGACTTAGCTCATTTACTGCATCTTTGTTCTTTTTCATTATACACACAGAAGACATACCTTGAACAAAGATCTACAGTGAGTCTGGGCCCTGGTTTTAACCAGAGTACCTAAGCCAGGATGTAATGGGGAGGTGGGTGGGAAGATATAATTACGAAAATAATAAACATCATTGTACAATTGGTTGTCACTTATTTTAATTTCCTAAATTTACAATCTAGAACGTGTGGAACAAAAGTGATGTACCCAGGATTACACAATTTTTTTTAAAGTTCTAAATCCGGCATTAGGGATCTTGGCCGACAGTATAAAGTCAACATTGGTACATTTTAGATTTGCTGCCAAAGATCTCAAATCACTACATGTAAGGTGTAGGCAGCTCAGCCAATTCTGATTTTTGATGCTAGAGAAGTTAAGTGTTCTTTAGTCGATGGTTGTATGTTTATAGCTGGGCTTTACATACGTGCTGCTAATGTGTGTAAAACCTCCAGATGTAGGTCACAACTACTTTGTAACTCGGTTTGCCACTCTGTGGTCTTTTGTCATGAAGGAAACTTGTTGTCAGAATTGGCTTCATAGGCAACACCATTATGGGACGTGTTGTTTTACTTTCAAAATAAATAGAGGCTGAAAAAACCAAGTATGGGGAGTGCTAATGGTTTAGAAGTCACAAACACCTTATGCTATAGTACCATATTGTGAAGTCTGTATAGTTTTCAGTACTACAGCATGACACAAAGTTTCAAGCGACATCTTTCGCCAGTCCTGAACTTTTTTCCAAAAGCAAATCACTTTCTGAAATGTATAGCTTTGCTTGTAACAATATAAGTGTGGGCTTACAAATCTTCAGCATAAGAACATATGTTTTTATAAAGTGCTATGTAGATTTTTACTGTATCTCAGCACTGCACATAATGATGCAGTCACCCAACTGAATGCATGTAGTGGTATTGTGCTGACCTACTGGGAAAAGAGACATGCGCACAGAAATAAGTGGACCTAGAAAACAAACCATGCAGAAAGGCATAAGGGGCCCTACTTGTGAATTAAAAAAGAGATTTCCACAGCAGTAATGGGGCCTGCCTAGGGGACATAACTGAAGTAATAGAACAGCTTTATGCAGGATAAACTGACCTGCCTATGGCAGTAAAAGAGTGATGGGCGTAGAAATAAGGAGACATACCCCGGAAGTTAAAAAAAATCAGCTCTATACACGAATAAAGGGGCCTGCTTGAGAAGTATAAGAAAACAGTCACAAGAAAAGGAAACTACCTGGGAAGTAAAAGAGAACTTACACAGAAAATAGCAATTAATGAAGAGAAAAACATTCTCCCAGATTAGAAAAAATATCACTCGTGCATAGGAACGCCTGTGCCATTTATGCATGAGGATTTTCAAGATTTCCTGGTAACAGTTGTTTTTGTGAATTATATAAAAGGCCAACACCTCTTCAAATTAAGCTGTTTGTCGAGGACGTGGTCCTTGGAGACAGTGAACTGAAGAACACACAGTTTATCAGAAGCATGAAAGGCCAAGTCATAACATACCTTTGCAAGACCTTCCATTATTATTGATTTTTGAGCAATACCCTTAATCTTAGAGACATAAAGGTAAGAAAGAGTAGGCATCATGTTAAGTGTTTCTGGAGGGTGACTTGAAAACCCTGTGGGACTAAGGCAAAGATATTCACGAGCCAGTCTGTGTATGGAGAACACTCACTGGGACTCCAGTTGCACAGACATGTCAAGAAGTCTCCCCGTTCCTCTCTGTAAGGAAGTCCTCGTATGTTTACATCAACATCGTTTTCATTGTGAGCGTCAAGAAACTGTATCGGCCAGAGCTGCCGACATTGAAACTGGACTGGGGAACCGGGTTTGAATCTCAGCAGCGGCTCAACATCCTGTGATTCTGGGAAAATCACTTTAATCTCACTGTGCCTACACAAAATGAATCTGTCCTGTCTGTAATGCAACTGGTACTGATGAAAAGCACTCTAAAGCCTCTGGGTCGAGTTTACGCATATAAAACTGCCCAAAAAAAGAAATACGATACAGAAACACACGACAAGCAATTATTATATGCAGCCAGGCGCAACTAGAGCCAAATTTCATGGGGGGCTAAGAAAAATATTCGGGGGGGGGCTAATTCTTAAAGCAATCGGCAGAGTTGAGATGCAGGGGCTCTAAGAAGGCGTGAAAACACAACAAAGCCTCCTTAACAAGTAGATGGTCTTTTAAAGATCTGTGAAGTGCTCGGATGCAGCTGTGTGTGTGTCCATGGAAGCTGTCTCACCCTGGGCTGACACACACGACAGGGGGGTTGCTGAAGCCCTTTCAGCACAATGGGCGTTGTGTGCCTGTATACAACTCAAGGGGCCAAATGTAAGAACCGACTACTCAAAAGTCAGAAAGCTTTCAACAAAACTACATCTGGAAATAAAGAATTGTACTGTAGAATTTTAAACCCATCAAAGGCTAGTATTGGGCTAACAAAAATTCAATGTGTCTGACTCATCTACTTGATCCCAGTAGAGATTTAAGTCACTGGGGCTCGAACTCACATCAGCGCGGCAGGTGCACTAGCTCACTGAGCTGCTTTACAACCCCGCGCTGCCTGCTGATTGCCTGGTGGTGAGACTGCAGAACCTACAAAATATTTTGGTACATCCAGCATTTACTTCTACAGTGTTGTGTGCTTACATCATACTAACTAATGTGCATCACTCATAACGAAAGCAATGGTACTGCTTTTACCAACCTTCAAACGATGGATGGACGAGTCAGCCCCACCAGACTTCAGGCAGATTTCAGCACTTGATTGACAAACCCGCTGAGCTATCTTATGTCTCGGAATGGATGATGCAGCGATGCTCAGGAGGTGCGGAAAAAACTAGACACTGGCCTTTAAACTGCTTGGAAGGGAGGGCCAGAGTAGGGCTGCTGTAACTTCTGATTGCCTGACCGGGCCCAGCCCCTCCGAGGAGTCCCAGCGCCCGTCCTTCCGTCGAAGTCAGAGGAGAGAGATATAATTACGTAGTGGGCGGGGACTAAGAGGTGCCACCAAATCCAGATACGTCACACGTATCATTTTACTGGACTGGAGAAGAACTGCTGCTGATTTACGGAGCATGATGATGCAAAAGGTAGCATGCTTACACCTCAGGCTGGCCTGTGTTTATTTTTGTTGGCAAGGAGATGGGAGGGTGCACACTGGGAATTTGGGCTGGTCCAATCCAGTCTCTCCCAGGGCCATTGAGTTTGAGGGAGGACGGGAGGGCACTCGGGTCCTCAGCTGCACCGGAGTGTAAGACTGCATGCCCACAAAATCAGTGAAAACCGGTTTAAACCGGATCAGCTCATTTTCAGCCGGTAGGGTACTGTTGTTCACAATCGGTTTTAACCGTTTTCCGGACAGCCTATACATAATTAATGCTGTGTTTGTTTATGCTATGCTAGGATAACTGATAACATGGACTAGAGTTATGGTGGGTGGTTAACAGTGAAGATTCCATTATCATATTATTAATAAATGTTTGCTTTCCATTCTTTTAGCAAATGAACGAGTCTCCATTTTGGGTTAAGTTAGCTGAACTGTGATGAGTGAAACTTGTAGTGCGCCTAAACCACGTGACTAAATGGCCAAGATGCTGAACAAGCTGAAAGAGCATGGCACGGTGAAGGACATGACGCTTGACATGCAGCCAACTCCAGTGAACCCGGTGTGAAAATCCACAAAATGTTAACTGTTTTAAAAATTCGTCTTAACTCGATACATTCACCTCATGAGAGAATAGGGATGCATACTGAATATGTGGGAACGAAAAGCCGGACAATTTGATAGTCAAAGAGAGCATGACTTAATGATACGTTTTGACTAATCCTGTAGCTAGAAAGGGTGTTTTAGCAATTTTAGTGGTATGGAATCTGTATGGCAAGGTTATAAAGAGTAGGTGATTTAGGGGCAGGGTTAGAACTGAGGGCGGCAGATGCGGCTGCTGCATTAGGCGTAAGGAGAGAAATGGTGCGCTGCTGATTGTCAGGTTGCAAAGAGACCTAGCTGTTCCAGTCCTAACTTTATCCTGATATTTGAGTCTTTGATCCCTGACTATTTGTTTGGGGATCCCGGCCGCTACCTAGGCGTGGGTGGTGGTTTTCCTTGTTTGTATTCTTTGGGTTGGGATCTTTGATAAATCCAGGTTATAATCCATGTCCTTTTGTCTCTTCATCTATCCTTCTCAAATCGAGATTTGATTATGCACATGTCTGATGTCTCTTCATCTATCCCCTCCATGCAACTTATGTTATCTCAAGATTGATTATTTGTTGACAGTTTAGAGTGTATTTTCTCTCATGAGGTATTTTTCTAAGACTAATGCATTTTGAGTTAGATATATTTAACAAATTGCAAACAGTGAGTCTGTGATTATTTTTGTCAGTTTATTATTTGACTAACTGTTGCCTTACATTTTTCAACTAATTGGTCTATCGACCAAGAAGATGGAAATTTGAACGAGAAGGTTTCTTGTGTAGAATATGAACTGTCCAAAAATTCAATTATTGAATATGAAGTGTTAAGAAATTCTTAAACTTGACACCAGCGCCACAGGGACTTGGGTGTATGTGTATGGGCCAAAGTAAATTAAATAATTGAGTGTTCGTCCCTGTCCAAATTATTGGGTCTGCGCTGGATCAGTTGCTTGGTAGCAGAGTTTTGGTTTAATTATTGATTAATTAGGTAATGGTTTTTGAATATTCACTATATGTATTAACGTAAAGAGTGAGTGGCTGATTAGGATGGCGGGTGGACTCTTGTCCGCCCGCCACCCTAACGGAGATGGGACCGCCCGCCACATGTGCGGCGGTCCCGTGGGGAAGATTAGGATGCGCCTGCCACACTGGCGGGCGCATCCCGCATTTCTGACATCGCGGCGGGCAGTGCTTTCAGCAGCACCCGCTGCAATGGCAAAAAGGCATGTTGTGCATTTGCCTGCACAACGTGGCAGGCAACGCCACCATGGAAAGGCATTTCACCGCATAAATTGTAATATGGATGGCGTTGTCTTGCAGACACCGCCACCATATACAGCCCCTTTTCCACCCGGTTGACTCGTCGACCAGCAGACGGTCTTTCCGTCCGCCGAGGTACCCCCGCCATACTAATATGGCGGGGGGAAATGGCATGCGGGTGGACTAAAATGTCAGGCAGATCACCACCGCCATGCGGGCGGTGACGATCCGCCCGACATACTAATTGACCCCTTAGTGGTTTTGTTCATATGTTGTTCAGAAGTACAGGTACAAGAGGTGCCTGAGGAATCCCGGGAAGGAATTGGAAGAGTGTTATAAAGAAATCACACTGCAGAAGTACTTTGTCTGTTGTGATAATACTGAAAAGCTAGGTAGGGCTGTCGGTATTATGTTTAGGGAAATTTCTCTGTGAAAGAAGAAAGTTGTAATAGTGAAGGGTTACAGTTTTTTGAAACTCTGGCAATGGAAGCTGAGAACAGTAACAGGACAACCCTCTTTGTACGTCAAGAGACCCTCTTGTGATACCTCGGTGCGATCTTGAGAGGAGTAGATTGGTTATTCCAGGGCTTGACAGAGAAGTAAGATAACGCTGGTCGTTATTATTGCTTGCAGTGTAAGAAAAATCTCTTTGAAAATGGAAGACTATCTCTTTATTTAGTAGAATAGACGAAGTAGCATTGTTATATGTTGTTACTAACAATATTTTGATTAAAAAAAAAAATTAAGAAAAATATTGCCATGAACCTTTACAAAGGGAGGGTCAGTAGTAGAAGTGATACTGACGTCACGAGGTGCCGCGCTGGTATTGGAGAATACAGTGGGTGTTTCTCAAAGAGCAGATTGTAAGGGAGGGTCAGTAGTAGGAGTAATACTGATGTCACAAAGCGGCGCGCTGGCATTGGTCAGACTGTGGAGGTGAGTGGAGTGTTGATTGGGTGACTAGCGCGAGATGCGCTGACATTGGACAAGACTGAAATACGTAGTTTTATAAGATTGGTTAGTTGGTGTGAGAAGCGGTGGGATAGGAATAAAGGTTGACGACTGGGAAAATGAAAATACAGAGAGGTTTTGGTATTTTAATTGAGCAGTAAATTGCTGATT
This sequence comes from Triturus cristatus, assembly GCF_964204655.1. Lineage (NCBI taxonomy): Eukaryota > Metazoa > Chordata > Amphibia > Caudata > Salamandridae > Triturus > Triturus cristatus. The sequence goes on from NC_140594.1 coordinate 967,428,141, forward strand.
GAATAGTCTGAAAATGGGTTTGTGGAAGAAACTAAAGAATCTGTTTAATAAGGACAGGCCGATTGTGACAAGGGGGGAGTTCCTATTCCGCCCCCGAAAACACCCGCATCATGTATGATGATGGAGCAAGGATATCATACATGTGTATGGTTAGAAAACTGGATGAAATTACCATGGATGATGGAGCGTTAGCCTTTCCTGAGTTTGGTACGTTTAACGTAAGGATCCTACAAAATTTGGGAGACAAAATGAATTCCTTGGAGCCAAATCCTAGACTCACACAGTATGAAGCATTGGAAGAGTGGGAAGAAGAAGCATTTGAGAGAGAGAAGGATAGAAGAGGTAGAAGGAATAGGAGATTTTTCGCAGGTTACCCATATGAGAGGCGAGAAAGAGTTTGTCCCATGAGATAAGTTCCAGGTGGAGGATATGTCCATGTACCTTGGACAAGACAAGATATATTTTCATTTACCAATGATTTTCCCAGATTACGAGAGAAACTGGTTGAGTGGTATAAGCAAGTGGACAGATTTGTGAAGGTTTCAAAGGTATTATTGAAAGATCTGGATGGTCTATTTGAAACAGTGGTTCCTGCTGATTTGTGCACAGAATGTAAGATCACTGTTGATTGGCCAAGGATGAGTATCCAAGGGATGCAAAAACAGGTGCCCCATCTGAGGAGGTGATGAAAAGGTATCATCTAGTCATTACCTTTTTGAAGGGAAAAATCAGTCCAAAGGAAACAGATTGGGTTAAAATTGACAGAACAACACAAGAGCCTGAAGAGTCTGTTCACGCCATTATGAGAGGCTATTACAGGTGTTTAAACAGTATAGTGGATTTGAGAATATTGGAGATAAGGATATGGGACATTTTGTCTATCGATTTGTATATGAATTAAGACCTGAAATCAGTGCCATGATACAACAGCATATGCTGTACTGGCAAAGCAAATTGATCGACGAAATTCTAAGCTATGCCAAATATTGCAGCAACAACATTGAATCGCGTCTTAAAAAGTTAAAGGACAAAATGATGTGGGCACATGTGAAATTGGCAGAACAACAAGAAACTAATAATGTTACACAAAAACAGGGTCAGGATGGACAAACAAACAGTGACATTTGTGGGAAGTTTAAAATGAGTAAGGAAGAGGCGAAGAAGAAATATCCTTATCATGCTTGTGGGAAGTTGGGACATTGGAAGAACGATTGTAGATCTGTACAAAAGGGTAATGGAGTAAATCAAAATTTGAATCCACAGGTGCAGAATGGTGTGACTAGGCAGCAGTAACAGGTAGTTACGCCCCAGTTACAGGTGCCACAACCGCCTATACCTCCCAACGTGAATACTCACATGCAGATGTACAGTGTAATTTCGGGATTTCAAGGAGAAGAACAGTTTGGTAAGAATCCATTAGTTACGCAGTATTTGGTGCTTTGCAGTGAGCATGATTTGGATACCTCACAGTGACAGTGCCTGAGAGGGGTAGGAAGAATGCGTACTAGGCACATCTTTAGCGGTAGATCAGTCAGGTCCCTTTATTGATGGAAAGGTAAAATGAAAAGACATCACTTTCCTATTGGGCACTGGTGCTACCCGTTCCACTGTGAGAGCAGCGGAAATCCCAAACCTACCCCTCTCGGGAGAAACTATCCAAGTTGTAGGCGTTGCAAACAAACACATTAGAACTCCTGTCACAGCCCTGATAGAAGTTCAAATTGGAAATTTTAAAGACATGCATCGGTTTATGGTGTGTGATACCAGTCCAGTAAATCTCTTGGGCAGGGATTTGTTGTGCAAAATGAATTACACTATTTATTGTAAACCGGATGGTGTTGTAATAATGACACCGGATGAGGATGTTGAATACAAAATAATGATGGCCCAACGAGAGTCAGAAGTTAGTGAATTATATTCGCTACTGACAGAAGAAGATTTACCAGAAGAGTTAAAAGGTACAGTGAGATCAGATGTGTGGGATTTCACAGGAAGCGATATTGGATTAATGAGTAATGTGGACCCCATTCAGGGGATAGTGAATGATGGAGCAATGTATCCCAATACCCCACAGTACAAAATGAGTCCAGAAGTAATTGCTGGAGTCACACCTGTGATTGATCAGATGATTGAACAAGGAATTTTTAAAGAAATATTGAGCAGTCCTTGTAATTCACCCATTATTGGTATCAAAAAGCCCAATGGAAAATATAGAATAGTACAGGATTTGAGAAAGGTGTATAAAATTGTTGTGCCATATTGCCCGGTGGTAGCAAACCCTGCTGTAATTTTGTACCAAATTTCATTTGACACTGAATGGTATACAGGCATTGATTTGTGTCAGGCATTCTTTTCCATCCCCTTGCATCCGGATAGCCAATATTTATTTGCTTTACTGTTCGGCAATCATGTTTTGGCATGGTGCAAAGTTTCTCAAGGGTATACTGAAAGTCCATCAATCTTTAATCAGATCTTGGAAAAATGTTTGGCAACTCTAAAACTGCCCGGAACCTGTGTCTTGGCCCAATACACCGATGACCTATTGTTAGCATCTAAAAACACGAGAGCCATGTGTAACTGATTCCATTGCTTTACTAAGCCATTTAGCTGAAGGAGGACACAAGGTTTCACCATCAAAGTTACAGTACTGTGAACAGGAAGTTCAGTACTTAGGTCATAAGATTGAAAAGGAACTGAGGAAAGTGACCCCAGAGAGAATCAGTATAATCAAGAAAATGTATCCACCCCGAAATCAGAAGGAAATGAGGATGTTTTTGGGAATGGTTGGATATTGCAGACAGTGGATATGTGGCTTTTCATTGATTGCAAAACCCCTGCAAAGGTTGACACGAAAGGATGTGAAAGATCCAATTGTATTGGATGAAGAGAGTGTGAAATCTTTCAATCAATTGCGAAACAGTCTTTGTCAAGCGCCTGCTTTGGGAATGGCAGATTATTCTAAAGAGTTTGCATTGTACTGTTGTGAAAGAGATGGATGTGCGCTTGCGGTCCTAACTCAGAAACATAGAATGGCAAGACGTCCAGTAGCTTATTTTTCCGCTACTTTGGACATTGTGTCCGCTGCATTACCTGGTTGTTTAAAAGCAGTAACAGCCACTTGTGTGAGCTTGGAACTGAGTGAATCAATTGTGATGGGTTACCCAGTGAAGGTCTATGTGCCTCACTCTGTTGAGATACTCCTAACTGGTACTCGGACTAAGCATATGACAAATAGTTGGCTGACTAAATATCAGTGAGTGATTCTAGCTGCTGAAAATGTGACAGTGGTAAGATGCACTACTGTGAACCCTGCCACATTATTACCAAATTCAAGATGTGAAGAAGTGAGAGAAGAAGCAGAACATGATTGCTTGGAAGTGGTGGAGCTTTGCAGTAAGCCCCGCCCAGACATTGCAGATGAACCACTGGAAGAATCTGATTGTGAATTGTTTGTAGACGAATCACGCATGAGGAATGCAAAGGGTGAATTGTGTGCTGGTTATGCTGTCTGTACCTTGACTGGAGCCCTGGAAGCCTCATGTCTAAAAGGCATAAATTCTGCTAAAGTTGCAGAGCTTGTCGCTCTCACTAGATCTTGTAAATTGGCAAAAGGGTCTCAAAGTATCGATTTTCACTGATAGTCAATATGGCATTGGAGTCGTACATGACTTTGGTCAGTTATGAATGCAAAGAGGATTTATGACCTCCTCTGGCTCACCAATTCGGAATGGGAAAACTGTAAAGGAATTATTGGAAGCTTTGCAGTTACCAAAAAGAGTTGCAATTGTAAACTGTGCTGCACATATCAATCCGGAGACAATAATGTGACCAGGGTTAACAGATATAAGCAGATCAATTGGCGTATTAGTGTACTCAAAATACCCTGGATATAACTAGATCGACAGAAAGAGGAAAAACCGAATGCCACCTTATGTTCACCACCACATTTGAGACTTGGGACGAGATGAGACAAATGCAGGAAGAAGTTAGTGACAAAGAGAAGGAAGAATGGAAGAGAGCAGGCTGTAGGAAAAATGATGACGATATCTGTGTATATTATGATGAAAGACCAGTATTGCCAGATTCATCGCTTTCTCACATGGCCAGGATGTACCATGGACATGCGCACATTGGACGGGACGCCATGGTAAGAATGTTCAAGCAGTCTTCGTACAATCCCAAGTTAAGACTGATTGCTGAAAGTCTGTGCCAAAAGTGTGTTATCTGTCAAAAACAAAATCCAGGAAGGAAGACAGTAGTAAGTTGGGGTGTAGTTGGGAGAGCAGGAGGACCTTTCACCCGACTCAAATCAATTTTATTGAATTTCCACCATGTAACGGACTAAAGTATGTCTTAGTCATTGTTTGTTTGTTTTCCCGCTGGGTGGAAGCCTACCCAATGAGAAAGAATGACAGTCTTACTGTAGCAAAGTTGTTGAGAGAACTAATCCCGAGATTTGGTTTTCCAGTCACTTTGGAATCAGACAGAGGATTGCATTTTAATAATGAAATAATTCGAATGATCTGTGCTGCTTTACAAATCGAACAGAAATTGCATTGTGTCTACAGACCAGAGGTATCTGGTATTGTGGAACAAATAAATGGCACGATAAAGTCCAGATTAGGGAAGGTGTGTGCATCCACAACACTAAAATGGCCTGATGCTTTGCCCCTGGTGTTGATGAGTCTCGGAAGTGTACCTGACAAAAAGACTGGATTAAGTCCCCAAGAGGTGCTGATAGGAAGAGCAATGAGACACGCATACATACCTGCAAATAAATTGATTAACCTATCTGATGATCGTGTGCTGGACTATTGTAGAGGAATGGTTGACCTGGTGCATTCTGTGTCTCGCTAGGTTGGGAAAGATGCCACACCGACTCAGCGGGATCAAGCATGCGACCTGAATACTGGAGAATGGGTCCTAGTGAAGAAGCATGTGAGGAAGACGTGTCTAGAATCCCGTTGGAGCGGCCTTTACCAGATCATATTGGTGACAACCACCGCAGTGATGTGTTTTAGTTTGCCAAATTGGATTCATGCAAGCCATACCCATTTAGTCCCAAGTCCAATCAAAAGACCTGAAGATCAGCAACTGAGAAACAGAAATCTACAACCAGTAGTGTGTGAAGCTGAAGAGACAGATTCTGATGAACATTTTGACAATGAACAGCTAAGCACAAGTCGAGTAGAATGGGCACCAGATACTGGGACAGAAGAGACTGCTGTTGAGTTAGAAGAAGGTGAGGCTGCTATTGAACCAGGAGAAGGTGTAAGGTGTAACAGCTGTTGAGACAGAAGAAGAAACAGCTGAGGTTCCAAAGACCGTTCCTGAATAAAATGAGCTCACAAAAGAATTAGAAGAAGGAGAAGTAACTATTGAGCCAGAATCAAACACTGAACCTACAGAGACTGAAAACCAAGAAAACCAGATAGAAATAAGACAAAATAAGAGAAATGGTGAACATAACACAGAAGGCGATAAGATAGTGCAGGTAAAGAAACCTAGAAAGGAAGATTGTTGGCCAAGTGGGGCAAGAAGACTAAAATACGGAATAGTAAGAAGAAGATTAAGAAGAAGACAAGAACAAAGCAACATCATTTCAAGTCAGGCAGATCAGGCAGATTTAGTGGAAAACAAAAAAAGAAAATCTAAAAGAACAAGAATACTCTGTAGAAAGTACAAACCCCTAAATGGACCTATGTAATCCTTGAGGAGTTTGAAAGTGAGAAACAAGAGAGTAGTGATACTAAAAAAGAAGATGAGAAAAAATTAAGACCACCTTAATAAGAACCGTTACAAATTGAGGTGGAGAACATTTTGTCAGGTCAAGACATCTGTGGACTCAAAAATAACCAAGGACGGTGCAGACGAACGTCATTAGGTGTAAGATTACACCACTTTTTCTTTTTAGTAGATAAAGTTTTATTAGATTTTTCTTAGGCCATAACATAGAATAATTGCTAGAATATTTTCCAATTTTTATTGAATACTAAAATGGCAGGAAATGAAGTGACTGGACAGCCAAAATCTAAGCTAAAATGTAGATTCAATTTTTCTTATGTAACGTCTTTCTACTAACATTCTTGTGGGTCTTATTAATTGTTGTCATACCAAATGTTTAATGTGAATAACAATGGAAATAACACTAATGATGTCTCTAATGAAAGATGAAAGGTGTAGCTAAACAGATAACGAAAACTAATGAAAAGCAATCAGGTGGAAGTATTTTCCATCATGATAAATTAACTAATGACTTTTCTTTAAATGTGTTTACTAAACTGTTGAATGAGTATACTAACACCATGAATGTGAGTGATTGTTATGTTCTCATGAAATTACCATCGTCTGTCTCTGAGGGTATAACCTACCATCATTTGTCTTTAACATATGCTGTTTCTTAGTGTACTTAGTAGTCTATTTTACATGGAAGGTTAGTTGGAGTATCAATATACAGATGTAGACTTAGTATTTTCCTAAGTCCCAATTATCCGAGAACTAAACAAAGTAGAAAGTGGGAAACACGCAAGCTATATGGGTGAATTTTTCCATATTATTAAGCCATTAGATCTAGACTATGCTTATAATAATAATTTAACCTGGGGATTGCATTATGAAGAAAGACTGTTTTTGGATATGGTAGAACATAGAAGAGAAAGTTTCCAGAAAAAAGCTGCTAAGCAAAAAACACAAGAATCACCTTGGGCATTTAGACAGGGAAAGTATGAAAAGAGTGAAACATATGCTGCAATGTCCCTGGACTGGTCACAGAAAGGAAAGTTATGTTTGTTGAGAGCAAAGACTAACTACAACAATTATTTTATTGGCACTAGTGAATGTCAGCATACTTTCCTAATTACTGGAGGTTAGGGATTAAAGAGTGGAACTGATCCCGTTTTCCCTGGAATATATTATGTGTGTGGTAGGAAAGCCTATTACAGGTTACCTGCCCACTGGAATGGGAATTGTTACTTTGGGATTGTCTTTCCAAAGGTCTATCATATAGACCAAAGAGATCATAGTGTCAATGAAATAAAGCAAGGATTAACACGTAAAAGGAGAGCAAGTTTTTCTGAAATAATAGATGATTTATTTTCTGCACTAATATCCTCAGTTGGGGTAGTGCTAAATTCACATAAAATTCGAAAATTGTCTACAGTAGTTGATCGGTTATCAACAGATACTGCTGGTGGATTTTTAATGATTCATACCGAAATGGTGGTAATAAGACCAATGGTTTTACAAAATAGACTTGCCCTTGATATTATTCTGGCAAGGAGGATGGAGTCTGTGGAACGTTAAAAATTCAACACTGTTGTACCTATATCCCTGATAAAAGCAAAGGGATAGAAGGATATATTAGGAACATTACTAAGTTGTAGAAAGATTTAACCCAACTGGAGGTTGACGGTGTTTGGGAGAAAGTTAGTAAGAGTATTACAGCTGTGAGAAATTGGTTTTCAACATTTTGGAAAAGTCTTTTGGGAAAAATAGTGATGCCAGTGCTTTCAATAGCAATAATAGTCTTAAACAATAATAATAGCGTACAAATGTTGTAAGTGCACGAAGAGAAGAAAAATTCTATCAGATAAAAAGAATAAAACTAGAGGAATAACGAGAAAAAGAGATAAAATAGAATTAAAAGAAATAAATGAAGGCAATTATGATATAATGAAAAGATTAAATGAGAGTGCCATGAAAGAAGAGAAAGATACTAAACTCTAGATAAAATGAAAGGAGGCACTCGGTATGGTGAGTATTTATGATGGCTTCAAAAGCCATCAGAGGGGGGAATTGATGGAGCGGGGAGTCGCAAAAAAGAAACCCGCTTAAATCAAGTACCCCTGTAATACATACTGTTAGAATCCGGGGTCTCTGGTTGGCGCAGGTATGCACTTGCGACAAGCAGGGACCCTTTCCTCTAAGTCAGGGCAAAGGATTACCTCTTTAAAAATAACCCCTGCTCACCCTCTAGGTAACGTGGCGCGAGCAGTCAGGCTAGATTTCCAGAGGCCACTAGGTTAAGCGTTTCAAGTTGTCCCACACAATAATCACCTCCCCACCACACAAAGACACAAGGCTGTATTTCTGTAAAAATATAGGTCTTTATATAAAAGATTTCTTTCAGGCAGGTTGATAAAATCCAGTTCTCTTGTAAGTACTAATCCAGTTACTCTTAAAGGCTTAAAGGCAGTCCACAGTTGGTTAAACATGGCACAGTTCTGTTAAAAATAAACTTCTTGGGGGTGTGGTACGCTTCGTAGCGCCTCAGGTACGCTCCGTACCGCTATTTGAGCACGTCGTGCCGTTTCCCACACTTCCCACGTGAGTGCGCGTATGCCGGCCGTGAACCAGACGGGCCGTACCTTCATAGGTACGCGTCAAACACATTCAAGGCTTTGCTCGCCAAGTCTCACGCTTCCCGCGTGAGCGCCGGCAATGGGTTTCACTCTGTACGGCCCGTACAGAGGCAGGGACGCGCCGCACAAGGACGGCAGAGCAGGTACGGCTCAAACAAAGGCGGGTACGGTTCATACCACGGGGCACCAGTCTCAAATATTCCACAGGCAGGTACGGCTCGTACGAAGGCAAGTACGGGCTGTACAACGCGCACAAAATCCCAAATACTTCAGATGCAAGTACGGTCCGTACGAAGGCGAGTACGGGCCGTATTACGCGCACAAGTCCCAAATATTTCCAATGCAGGTACGGCTCGTACAAAGGCAAGTACGGGCCGTACTTTAGCGCGAAAAGTCACAAATACCTTTATTCTTCATGGGGATGGTCACTGCAGCCGCGGGGTTTCCACGGAGAGGTGTCCCACGTCACGGTGTCGTCCCTCACAGTCAGAGGGAGGCGGTGCTTCGTGGCACACCCGAAGAAGGTCTCAGCCACACGACAAAGTTCAGAGGAGGGGGAGGCAGCTCCGGGGTCAATTCCCAGCGCGTCACGCTGTCAGCTTCACGGCGAGGGCCCAAAAGGCGTCGCAGGTCCTCACAGGGGCTTCCACGTCCCGGGGGTCACAGAGGCTCGGCGCTTGGAGCCTACACAGTCTCTTTCTTCGCGGTGCGAGCTACGGCTCGGGGGGCAGTTGCTTGCGGTGCTTGGACCAGATGGACAGGTCTTTGCGGTGCTCGCAGTAGCCCTGGTGGCAGATGTCGCGGTGCTCAGATGAGGGGCACAAGGTCCTCAGGGGTCAGCTTTACAGAGTTGCTTCCAGCAGTTCTCCTCTTCTGGTGAAAAGGTAGCGCCCACTGTTCCTGGGGCGCAGATCAGGGGGCAAGTTCACAAGCAAGCCCTTGGAGATTGTTTAAAAGCACAAGTTGAATCAAAGTCTTTTTCTGTAGTCTTTTCCTCTCCTTCCAGCAGACAGGCACCCACTGCAGGCCAGTCTCTTAGGCGGAGACAGTATTCCTCCTTCAGCTTCTCCAGGTCCTTCTCCTTCAGGCAGAGGTTCGTCTTGGCGTAAACAGGATCTGATTTCTTAGGAGCAGGGCTCCTTCTTTTATACACCAATTCTTTTGTTCTTTGTCGCCAGGGGGCCTGGGCCTGGCTCAGTCCAGTTTTGGAGCACTTTGTTGTGGTGACGCTGCTCTTTCCTTTCAGCAGCAGGGCAGAGACATCAGCCGCTCCACAGGGGGCGGAGCCGGCTTTGTGGTGGCAGAGCACAGGTCTATTCAAGAGTCAAGGTGTACTCCTCCCACCCATCCTGGTGTAATCTCTCTACCCACCACCTGGCAGCCAGCCTGTCTCCTGGAATTCCCCAGCCCTGCTCCTTTCCTGTTACTAGGCAGAACACACACACACAGCGCAGAGGCGGACTGAAATGGCCAGGTCAGTAAATACTAACTTTCTAAAAGTGGTATTTACAAACGCAGGATATTAAAATAAACTTTACCAAAAGAAGTATTTTATTATTCTGAGTTCAGGCATACTAAATATGACTTTCTACCATGCTCTATGAGTCCACTGGGATTACAGCGTGTAGTAATTCCAGTAGCCCATTCTGGCCTATGGAGAGCAGGTAGCCTTCAATAGTGAAAAACGAAAATGGCTGTAATTCACTATTAAGACATGCCACACACATCAGGGCATGTCCTACCTTATGCCTACAATGCACCCTGCCCTTGGGCCTACCGGAGGGGTGACTAATATGTAGTTAAGGGAAGGTTTGGGGACTGGCAAGTAGGTGCCCTTGCGCAGTCAGCGCGACAGTACCAGACTGCACGCAGATTCTGCAATGGCAGACACTAGAAAGATTTTACTAGGCAGCTTCTGTGGGTGGTGTGAGAAGTTGGCCTGATATGTAGTGCTCACTATTCTAGTGATCACTGTGTATCATTCCAAACGACCCTTATTGATGATTGGTTGTAAGTCAACCTTTTAGACCAGCTATCCTAGTAGCGTGGATACGAGCAGTCTTAGGCTAAACTCTAGAGGGCGTGTTAAGCCAGCTGTTTACCATCACATATACCCCTTGAACACCAAGTGAAAGGACACCACACAAGTTGTTATGAAAATAAAAGGATATTTATTTATAACAGGACTACCCTGGCTCTTTATGAGTCAGGGAGCTAAGCACACTACAAAACTCTTAGGAAAATACTTCAGTTGCACAATTTACACAAATGCCCGAGGGGCACGAGAAACCACCTACACTAACAGTGAAATGCGAATGGTTAGAGTCTGGAGATACTGATCCCGGAGTGATCCGATCAGTGGGACTAAACGAAAAAGGAACTGGACACTTGTAGAGCGAACCTGCGATGGAGCACCGAGATGCTCGAGTTACCTAGCCCGGAGGCTGCGGCTGCGTGAAGTTCGTCAAGATGTCGGGAGTCCTCGTGTAGTCTCGGGAGCCTGAAAGAAGAAGTTGCTGGCAGGCGACCAGTGACGATGTTCAGAGCGATCCAAGCCTGGATCGGTGGTGAAGGAAAACCTGAAAGCAGAGGGGACTCAGTTCTCAACCGCTAGCCAGCGATCGTGTGGGTACCAGGAGGGTACCGGCGGAAGTCACCTCGACCAGGTGAGTGGGTGACGTCGGACTCGGCTGTTCCTCGGACCAGGAGGCGCGGCGGCGACCAGGATGGAGGGCGAGCTGTCCCACGAAGGTGTCTGCTGTCGATGATGCTGGGCCCAGGAAGGGGCAGCGGATCTTGGCAGTGGCCACCCAAGCGGGGGAGTCAAGATGGCGTCGGGAGTGGACCAGGAGGGTCCGGGGTACTCCTCTGTTGAAGGGGAGCAAGAGCCAGTCTGGAGCAACCAGACTAGTGATGAAACAAAACGTGGTGCGTCGTGAAGCGGGCCACAAGCCGGTCGGCAAGTGGTCGGACAACGCGGTGAACAGCAAGGAGCGGAAGGGCCCCCACGCAGATCTCGTGGATGCTGGGGAGACAGACTTCGATGCTGGAGCTGCTCAGGGTTTAGGGTTTCTCAAACCCTAGGTGCACTCACTCGAGGGTCCCTCGGTGGGCGTGCTAGATAAGCGTCGTGCCGGTCCTGAAGATAGCCGGTCCCGCAGGTCTCGTCACACCTACGACTCTCAGCTGAGCTGATGAGGGAGGTAAAAGGTCAGAGATGGCAGGGAACTCGGGTCTCGTCGAGCTGGGCAGTCTTGATCCGTAGGAGAGACTTACAGCAAACCGCAAGCGCTTAGGTGGTGCCTGCTGGTGCAGGGTGGCTACTCCTTAGCCACAAGGGAGAGTCTTCAGAAATAGTCAAGAGTTCCTTTCGTGGAAAGTGGTTCGTGATTCGGAGGTATCCGATTATCTGATTCTCCAATTTGGGAAGGGGACTCGCTCCTACCTTTATTCTAAGAAAAGGGGCTGGCCCGTGACTAGGTTCTACCTATGGGTGGAGCCAGGAGGGGGGTGGTTACACCCCTATCCTTTGTCCGGCTTCGCGCCAGCTCAGGGGCTGGTGTGCCCCCGAAACTGGTTTGAGCCGGGCTATGCACAGTGAGCACCGGGGTGCCACTTGCAATCACCTTCCTTTCAGCCCTGCCTACCTGGGATACACAAACCCTGTCTGGGACGGTGCTAACACCGCCCTCGACAGGAAACCCTTTGTCCAAGCTCCCCTTGCTGGAAGGTCCCCCAGCAGCAGGAGGTCAGACTTGTGTCTGGTGGCAGCATCCATTTTGTGATGCTGAGGCTTGAGTCAACTTTAACCGGGGTTCAAGGTTACTTCCATGTCGTGTCCCTCTAAAAGGGGGGAATGCTAACCCCGTCACCAGGACTGGCGAGGGGTTCGTATTCCCATTCGTATGACACCTTACTCGACATGTATAGGTGATGCGATGCCAAAGTTAGCAAATAACCGCAAGGATTATAATGCATTAAAAGTAGTTGGCCCGCGTCACCATGGAACGGCTATTAGGACTTGGTTCCACAAGCCGTCGACGGGCTCAGCTCGCGCCAGAGCACCGTCCCACATGATCCCCTGCACTCTGCCTTCAGGATTGATAAGGCCTGCCATAGGAGTGACTGATAGGAACCCATGTGTCCATGTTAGGGTTTAGGTGTAGGAATACTACACCTACAGCAACGGGTGATTACACCACGTGGCCCCAGCTGTCGTGCAGCCAGCTGTGTCAGATTTGGGCGGCCATTCCAGGGGTGGCATAATACATGCTTCAGCCCCTGGTAGGCCCTGGGTACACCGATGCCCTGGATACCTGTGGTATGCTGAGACAGGGACTGACAAGGCGGCCCAGTTCCAATTAGTGAATGCACCTAACGTACATGTGTGTTAATTTCGAGAGAGAACAGCTAGGCTGTGGGTCTGATTGGCAGGCCCACAGCCGGAGAAAGTCGTAAACCAATGAAGCAAAAGCAAAAAAATCTGGGTGATCATAGGATTGCAGACCCTACTCTCCTACATGACCCCCCCCCAAACTTTGGGACAATAAGCTAACCTTGACCAGGTGAGTCTTCTTGCTCTAAGTGGAAATACCTGGAGAGCCCATCTGCATTGCCATGATCAGTGCCAGGTCTATGCTCCACTGTGAAGTCCATCCCCTGTAGGGAAATGGACCACCTAAGTAGTTTGGGGTTTTCACCCTTCATTTGATTTAGCCACAAGAGGGGCTTATGGTCGGTCTGAATCTTGAAGTGAGTGCCAAACAAGTATGGCCTCAACTTCTTCAGGGCCCAAACCACAGCAAAGGCCTCCCTCTCAATAGCTGACCAATTCTTCTCTCTGGGGGTCAGCCTCCTGCTAATAAAAGCTATGGGCTGGTCATGACCATCAAAATTCAGTTGCGATAGAACAGCTCCCACACCCAGCTCCGAAGCGTCTGTTTGGACAATGAATGGTTTGGAGTAGTCTGGACTCTTTAGGATAGGTGCTGTGCACATGGCCTGCTTTAGGTCATCGAATGCCTTCTGACAGCTTGCTGTCCACTGAACTTTTTTTGGCATCTTTTTACTTGTCAGGTCGTTTAGCGGGGTCACAATGGATCCATAATTTCTGACAAATTTCCGGTAATAACCAGTCAGGCCCAAGAAAGCTCGAACCTGAGTCTGGGTGGTTGGAGAAGCCCAGTCCTGGATGGCCTGTATTTTGCTCTCCAATGGTTGAACCTGGCCTCCACCTACAAGGTGGCCCAGGTATACAACCTGTGTCTGCCCTATCTGGCACTTGGTGGCCTTGATAGTGAGGCCTGCCTTCTGCAGGGCCTCTAACACTTTCCTCAGGTGGACCAGGTGATCCTCCCAGGTGGAGCTAAAGACAGCGATATCGTCCAGATACGCCGCACAGAAGTCGTCCAACCCAGTGAGAACTCGATTCACCAGCCTTTGGAAGGTGGCAGGTGCATTTTTCAACCCAAAGGGCATTACCACGAACTGATAGTGCCCACCCGGGGTAGAAAATGCTGTTTTGGGCTTGGCCTCCTCAGCTAACCTGATTTGCCAATACCCAGCTGTCAGGTCAAACGTACTTAAGTAGCTGGCCGAGGCCAACCGGTCGATAAGTTCGTCTGCTCTTGGTATCGGGTGGGCGTCAGTCTTAGTGACTGCATTGAGACCTCTGTAGTCCACGCAGAACCTCATCTCTTTCTTACCGCCCTGGGTGTGAGGTTTCGGCACGAGCACTACGGGACTAGCCCAGGGGCTGTCCGAGGGTTCAATGACTCCCAGCTCCAACATTTTCTGCACCTCTGTCTTGATGCAGTCTCTGACATGATCAGGTTGCCGATAGATTTTACTCTTGACGGGCAGACTGTCCCCAGTGTCGACCTCATGGGTACACCACTTGGTCTGACTGGGTGTCAGAGAGAACATATGTCGAAAGGATTGAAGAACCTGTTTACAATCCTCTTGTTGATGTCCAGAGAGGCTGCCACAAAAGACAACACCATCTACTGATCCATCGTCAGGGTTCTGAGAGAGCAGGTCTGGGAGAGGGTCACTCTCCTCCTCCTGTCCCTCATCTGTGGCCATGAGCAAGCCCATGCCCTCCCTGTCGACATATGCCTTGAGCCTGTTTACATGGAGCACCCTGTGGGGGCTCCGAGGAGTTCCCAGGTCTACCAAGTAGGTGACCTCTCCCTTTTGCTCAATGATCGTGTGGGGCCCAGACCATTTGTCTTTGAGTGCTGCTGGGGCCACTGGCTCCAGCACCCACACCTTCTGTCCAGGCTGGTACACAGTCAGGACAGCCTTTTGGTCGTGCCAAGCTTTCTGTAATTCTTGGCTCGCCTCCAGGTTTTTAGACGCCTTTTCCATGTACTCCGCCATCCGCGAGCGGAGACCGAGCACATAGTCCACAATGTTTGATGCCGGCTTTCTGAGAGGTCTCTCCCATCCTTCCTTTACCAAACAAAGGGGTCCCCTTACAGGATGTCCGAACAGAAGCTCGAAAGGGCTGTAGCCAACCCCCTTCTGTGGGACCTCTCTGTAGGCGAACAAGAGGCAGGGTATCAGGACATCCCATCTCCGCCGAAGCTTTTCAGGTAGTCCGTGAATCATCCCTTTTAGGGTCCGGTTGAATCTCTCAACCAGCCCATTGCATTGTGGGTGATAGTGTGTGGTGAACTTGTAGTTGACACCACATTCCTTCCACATAGCAGTCAGATATCCCGACATGAAGTTTGCACCTCTGTCTGAGACGACCTCCTTAGGGAAGCCCACTCTGGAGAACACTCCAAGCAGGGCCCGTGCCACCACAGGTGCTGTAGTGGTCCTAAGGGGAATAGCTTCAGGATACCTGGTGGCGTGGTCCACCACCACCAGTATGAACTTGTGCCCTGATGCTGTCTGGGGTTCCATTGGTCCGACAATGTCGATCCCCACTCGTTCAAAGGGTACCCCCACCACTGGCAGTGGTATGAGGGGGGCCTTTGTCGTGCCACCTGACTTACCACTGGCTTGGCAAGTGACACAGGAGCGGCAAAACTCCTTCGTATCTTCGGACATGTGGGGCCAGTGAAAGTGTGGAACAAGTCTGTCCCAAGTCTTATTCTGGCCTAAGTGACCTGCAAGGGGAATCTCGTGGGCCAAGGTGAGAAGGAAACCTCTCAGAGACAAGGGGATGACCAACCTCCTGGTCGCACCAGGTTTGCGGTCTCTTGCCTCGGAGTACAGGAGTCCATCGTCCCAGTACACTTTGTGGGTACCTGTGGCGTTCCCTGCAGCCTCAGCAGCGGCCTGCTGTCTGAGGGGTTCAAGGGAGGGGCAGTCTAACTGTGCCTTCCCCAGGTCTTCCCTGGAGGGTCCCCCTGAGCCCAGAAACTCAACCTGACCAGGTTCAAGCTCTTGCGGCTCAGTTTCCCTCAGTTCTTTAAGGTCAGCCTCCTCGGAGACTTGATCCACGACCTGGGGCAAGGGGGAAGGCGAAGCCTTACCCTTACTGCTCCTTTTCTTGGAAGGTGCCTGGTCCGTTCTTCCAGGATCCAGCACCTGTTCAGTGGGGCATCTTTTGGCCTGTGACCTGGTCACAGCAAGGACATGTGCTGGCAAGCCTAACATCTCCATGTGAGTCCTCTGCTCCACCTCTGACCATTGTGACGTTTCCAAATCATTGCCCAACAGACATTCTACGGGGAGGTCTGAACTAACCACAACCTTTTTCGGGCCACTTACCCCTCCCCAGGAGAAATCAACAACTGCCATACTGTGATTGGTAGTGACGTTGCTGGCATTGGTCACTAGGTAACTGGTACCTAGCATGATCTGTCCAGGGTCCACGAAGTTAGGCGTCACCATGGTGACACTGGCACACGTGTCCCTGTAGGCCTGAGCCACTCTTCCATTTATCAAAGGTGTCTGTCTGTATTTGCCCAAAGTATTGGGACTGGCGTCAGGGGACATATCCATATCCCCTGTACAGACAAGGACGGCCTGAGTGAGCGTGCCGACTAAGTCGTCACTCCCCTCGGTTCCCAAGGTTAACCCAACTAATGCCTTGGGAGGCGCACTACCACTGCTGACTGTACTAGGGGGTGCAGGTGCCTTAGGGGCTGCAGTGGCAGGAGTTTGCCCTCCTTTCTTGGTGCACTCACTAAACCAGTGAGTCTTACTTTTACAGTATTGGCACCACCTTTTTGACTGGCCTTCTTGAGTCTTCTTCTTCTGCGAAGCCTGACCCCCACCCTCTTTGGTTTGTTGGGGACCTGTCGAAGACTTCTGGTCATTTTGTTCGTTCTTGTTACCCTTCTGGTCTGCTTTCTTCTGACCACCCTGGTTCTGATTCTGGTTCTGCTTGACCCTTGTTCTGACCCATCTGTCCGCCTTCTTTCCCAATTCTTGGGGAGAGGTCAGATCCGAGTCGACAAGGTGCTGATGCAACAATTGGTTCTGACAGTTGTTTAAAATCTGTTCTCGCATGATAAGATTGTACAATCCTGTGTAATCAGTAACCTTGCTACCCAGCAACCAGCCTTCCAAAGCCTTAGTGGCACAATCGACAAAGTCAGCCCAATCCTGAGACTGAATTTTCTGGGTGTCCCGGAACAGCACCCGGTACTGTTCCGTGGTTAAGCCGAACCCATCAATCAGTGTGTTCTTCAGGACCTGGTAGTTGTTAGCATCCTCAGCTCTTGTAGTGAGGAGCTTGTCCCTTCCTTTACCTTCAAAGGAAAGCCACAGTATAGCTGCCCACTGACTTGGGGGGACGCACTGGACAGTGCAGGCCCTCTCCAAGGCAGTTATCCACTTGTGGATGTCGTCCCCTTGTTTAAAGGGGGGCACGATTTTACTCAGGTGTCTAGTGTCTATACCCCTGTCTTTCTCTCTAAGGAGAATGCTGCCACCAGTGGGATCTAACCCACTTAATTTCTGCTCTCGGGCTAAGGCAAGTCTTTCTTTGGCGAGGGCAAGTTCTTCCCGCTCGATCCTCAGATTGACCTCCCGCATCTTCGCTTCATGCTCCCTCCTCTGAGGGGAAGTCATTCCTCTCTGAGAGGATGCCTGAGAGACATGTGTATGAACCGATCTGCCAGAGCCTCTGGAGAGAGACCTAGCTCGTCCGTTCCCAAGGTTAAGCCTGCTTGAGCGTGGGCCCGGGGCTCCCCCAGTTCCATTCTCATGCCTGCTTAAGTTGGTCCTTGTAAGCCTGCCGACTACCGCTGGACCTTTGTCTGCCTCGTCTCCCGATAACTCGTCCTCGTCCTCCTCCTCTGTGTGAGGGTCGAGGTCCGGGTCACCGAGGGTTCCCTCTAAGGGCGGCATGTTCCCATCTGCACTGGGGGGACCTGTGTTAGAGGACCTCCTAGCATCGTACGCCTCTAAGAGACCTATCAGTATTGCGATGGTAGGGTTAGAACCCTGGTTTAGCTTCCTGGAGGCACACAGTTGTCGCATCTCCTTGAAGCTAAGAGTTGCATATCGTGACACGACCTGTGGAGGGTCACTGACCACTAAGGGAGTCTGCGAAGACTCTCCGTGGATCGACATGCTTTTCTAGTGAGGTGTAAGTGTTGCACCTACCTACACTATGGGTTTACCTACTGATCCCTTGCTAGGAGTTGTAGTCAGGGTGTGCTAAGCCCTGTTACACTACAACAGCCGGTTCAGTAGAACTCGGAGTATTCTAAGTTAAGTTATATGTACCTGGGTACTTATGTGATCTTTCACTGCGATATTCTTAGGATACGTGTGTGGTAAAACAACAGCAAGCTCAAATCCCAACCGCTGCTCACCAATGTGAGAAGTTGGCCTGATATGTAGTGCTCACTATTCTAGTGATCACTGTGTATCATTCCAAACGACCCTTATTGATGATTGGTTGTAAGTCAACCTTTTAGACCAGCTATCCTAGTAGCGTGGATACGAGCAGTCTTAGGCTAAACTCTAGAGGGCGTGTTAAGCCAGCTGTTTACCATCACATATACCCCTTGAACACCAAGTGAAAGGACACCACACAAGTTGTTATGAAAATAAAAGGATATTTATTTATAACAGGACTACCCTGGCTCTTTATGAGTCAGGGAGCTAAGCACACTACAAAACTCTTAGGAAAATACTTCAGTTGCACAATTTACACAAATGCCCGAGGGGCACGAGAAACCACCTACACTAACAGTGAAATGCGAATGGTTAGAGTCTGGAGATACTGATCCCGGAGTGATCCGATCAGTGGGACTAAACGAAAAAGGAACTGGACACTTGTAGAGCGAACCTGCGATGGAACACCGAGATGCTCGAGTTACCTAGCCCGGAGGCTGCGGCTGCGTGAAGTTCGTCAAGATGTCGGGAGTCCTCGTGTAGTCTCGGGAGCCTGAAAGAAGAAGTTGCTGGCAGGCGACCAGTGACGATGTTCAGAGCGATCCAAGCCTGGATCGGTGGGGAAGGAAAACCTGAAAGCAGAGGGGACTCAGTTCTCAACCGCTAGCCAGCGATCGTGTGGGTACCAGGAGGGTACCGGCGGAAGTCACCTCGACCAGGTGAGTGGGTGACGTCGGACTCGGCTGTTCCTCGGACCAGGAGGCGCGGCGGCGACCAGGATGGAGGGCGAGCTGTCCCACGAAGGTGTCTGCTGTCGATGATGCTGGGCCCAGGAAGGGGCAGCGGATCTTGGCAGTGGCCACCCAAGCGGGGGAGTCAAGATGGCGTCGGGAGTGGACCAGGAGGGTCCGGGGTACTCCTCTGTTGAAGGGGAGCAAGAGCCAGTCTGGAGCAACCAGACTAGTGATGAAACAAAACGTGGTGCGTCGTGAAGCGGGCCACAAGCCGGTCGGCAAGTGGTCGGACAACGCGGTGAACAGCAAGGAGCGGAAGGGCCCCCACGCAGATCTCGTGGATGCTGGGGAGACAGACTTCGATGCTGGAGCTGCTCAGGGTTTAGGGTTTCTCAAACCCTAGGTGCACTCACTCGAGGGTCCCTCGGTGGGCGTGCTAGATAAGCGTTGTGCCGGTCCTGATGATAGCCGGTCCCGCAGGTCTCGTCACACCTACGACTCTCAGCTGAGCTGATGAGGGAGGTAAAAGGTCAGAGATGGCAGGGAACTCGGGTCTCGTCGAGCTGGGCAGTCTTGATCCGTAGGAGAGACTTACAGCAAACCGCAAGCGCTTAGGTGGTGCCTGCTGGTGCAGGGTGGCTACTCCTTAGCCACAAGGGAGAGTCTTCAGAAATAGTCAAGAGTTCCTTTCGTGGAAAGTGGTTCGTGATTCGGAGGTATCCGATTATCTGATTATCCAATTTGGGAAGGGGACTCGCTCCTACCTTTATTCTAAGAAAAGGGGCTGGCCCGTGACTAGGTTCTACCTATGGGTGGAGCCAGGAGGGGGGTGGTTACACCCCTATCCTTTGTCCGGCTTCGCGCCAGCTCAGGGGCTGGTGTGCCCCCGAAACTGGTTTGAGCCGGGCTATGCACAGTGAGCACCGGGGTGCCACTTGCAATCACCTTCCTTTCAGCCCTGCCTACCTGGGATACACAAACCCTGTCTGGGACGGTGCTAACACCGCCCTCGACAGGAAACCCTTTGTCCAAGCTCCCCTTGCTGGAAGGTCCCCCAGCAGCAGGAGGTCAGACTTGTGTCTGGTGGCAGCATCCATTTTGTGATGCTGAGGCTTGAGTCAACTTTAACCGGGGTTCAAGGTTACTTCCATGTCGTGTCCCTCTAAAAGGGGGGAATGCTAACCCCGTCACCAGGACTGGCGAGGGGTTCGTATTCCCATTCGTATGACACCTTACTCGACATGTATAGGTGATGCGATGCCAAAGTTAGCAAATAACCGCAAGGATTATAATGCATTAAAAGTAGTTGGCCCGCGTCACCATGGAACGGCTATTAGGACTTGGTTCCACAAGCCGTCGACGGGCTCAGCTCGCGCCAGAGCACCGTCCCACATGATCCCCTGCACTCTGCCTTCAGGATTGATAAGGCCTGCCATAGGAGTGACTGATAGGAACCCATGTGTCCATGTTAGGGTTTAGGTGTAGGAATACTACACCTACAGCAACGGGTGATTACACCACGTGGCCCCAGCTGTCGTGCAGCCAGTTGTGTCAGATTTGGGCGGCCATTCCAGGGGTGGCATAATACATGCTTCAGCCCCTGGTAGGCCCTGGGTACACCGATGCCCTGGATACCTGTGGTATGCTGAGACAGGGACTGACAAGGCGGCCCAGTTCCAATTAGTGGATGCACCTAACGTACATGTGTGTTAATTTCGAGAGAGAACAGCTAGGCTGTGGGTCTGATTGGCAGGCCCACAGCCGGAGAAAGTCGTAAACCAATGAAGCAAAAGCAAAAAAATCTGGGTGATCATAGGATTGCAGACCCTACTCTCCTACAGGTGGCACAACCAGTGCTGCAAGCCCACCAGCAGTATTTGTATTTACAAGTCCTGGCACTCCTGGTGCACTTTACTAGGGGCTGATAGTAAACCAAATAAGCCAAACATGGACACCAATCAATGTATACATTTTACCATAGGGAGAGCATATGCACCTTATCACTGATCAGCAGTGGTAAGGTGCCCAGAGTCATGAAACAGCCAACAACAGGTCAGAGATAATACAGGAGGAAGGCAAAAAGTTTAGGGATGCCCCTGCAAAAAGGTCCAAGTCCAACACATACTAACTTTAAGTAGAAAATAGAATTAAACATGCAGCTAGACACCACACATGGGGAATTTGCTTCGCAATATGCATGGAATTAATCCTAACAGTACGTAAATAACCAAGTCTGTAATAATATTGTATGTAGAACTTGTTATGAATGTATTGCACAGTATATTGCATGTATATGTAGAAAAATGCATGACGTGAGTTGCTTTGTCATACATAATTAATGCCGCTTTTTGTTTATGCTATGCTAGGATAACTGTTAACATGGACTAGAGTTATAGTGGGTGGTTAACAGTGAAGATTCCATTACCATATTATTAATAAATGTTTGCTTTCCTTTCTTTTAGTAAATGGACGAGTCTCCATTTTGGGTTAAGTTAGCCGAACTGTGATGAGTGAAACTTGCAGTGCGCCTAAACCACGTGACTAAATGGCCAAGATGCTGAACAAGCTGAAAGATCATGGCACGGTAAAGGACATGACGCTTGACATGCAGCCAACTCCAGTGAACCCTGTGTGAAATTCCACAAAATGTTAACTGTATTAAAAATTGTCCTTAACTCGATACATTCACCTCATGAGAGAAATGAGAGAATAGGGATGCATACTGAATATGTGGGAACGAAAAACCGGACAATGGGGTAGTCAAAGAGAGCATGTCTTAATGATAGGGTGATCATCCGCCCCAAGATTTGCCAATCCTGTAGCTAAAAAGGGTGATTTAGCAATTTTAGTGGGATGGAATCTGTATGGTAAGGGTATAAAG
This sequence comes from Triturus cristatus, assembly GCF_964204655.1. NCBI lineage: Eukaryota > Metazoa > Chordata > Amphibia > Caudata > Salamandridae > Triturus > Triturus cristatus. The sequence goes on from NC_140594.1 coordinate 967,449,923, forward strand.
AGTAGGTGATTTAGGGGGGGTTAGAAGTGAGGGCGGCAGATGCGGCTACTGCATTAGGCGTAAGGAGAGAAAGGCTGCGTTGCTGATTGTCGGGTTGCAAGAGGCCTAACGGTTCCAGGCCTATCCTTATCCTGATCTTTGAGTCTTAGATCCCTGACGATTTGTCTGGAGATCCCCTGCTGCTACATAGGCCAGGGTGGTGGTTTTCCTCATTCGTATTCTTTGGGTTGGTAGCTTTAATAAATCAAAGTTATAATCCATGTTCTTTTGTCTCTTCATCTATCCTTCTCAAATCGAGATTTGATTATGCACATGTCTGATGTCTCTTCATCTATCCCCTCCATGCAATTTATGTTATCTCGAGATTGATTATTTGTTGACAGTTTAAAGTGTATTTTCTCTCATGAGGTATTTTTCTAAGACTAATGCATTTTGAGTTAGATAAATTTAACAAATTGCAAACAACGAGTCTGTGATTATTTTTGTCCATTTATTATTTGAGTAACTGTTGCCTTCAATTTTCCAACTAATTGGTCGATCGACCAAGAAGATGGAAATTTGAACGAGAAGGTTTATAGTGTAGAATATGAACTGTCCAAAAATTAAATTAATGAATATGAAGTGGTAAGAAATTTGTAAACTTGACACCAGCGCCACAGGGACTTGGGTGTATGAGTAAGGGCCAAATTAAATAAAATAATTGAGTGTTCGTCCTTGTCCAAATTATTGGGTCTGCGCTGGATCACTGTGAACTTTAAGTTGTTAAGTTTTCAGCTATCGCTGTTGGGTTTCCGTTATTGTCATTTCCTGGTAAAGGAGGAATGTAGTGTTGTCAGGTCATGGGCGAGCCCAACTCTCCTAGTTGCACTGGGGGAAATAGCCTTGACCCCCATGTGCGTAGCGAAAGTGGGTTGAACTGACGTACGCCAGTTCAGTGGGAAAAGGAGTTAATAAAAAGCCCAGGTCTCCGGGCGTGACTCAGTTATCTTGCCACCACCACACTACAGTGTCCGTGTGACTTCTGGGGTACACAGGTCAAGGCCAAAAGACGACACCACAAGGTGACATCACCTCGTGTTGCAACAACTCATGTGACAAGATGGATTAAGGGTAATAGCGATCACTGTTAAGTAATAGGAGTATTAATCTCCATTACAAGTTAATTGTGAAATTTCCCATTTTTTGATGTATCTTCCAATTATCTGTTTGTATGGAAGGTAAGATTAACAACGCCTGGACCAAAATACCTTTCCAGCCTTATCCCTGTTTTGTTCTGTCCTTTTCTTTAGCTATTACAAATTTAAGTTTGCAACTATATTTTGTAATAAAATATCTGTGCTTTGGCAATAATTTCACATTTATTACAGGCATGTCAACATTCCTGATTTGGGACGAGACTTCAGAATCTTTTTAATGTCAAGATGTGTTTGCACCTTTCTCTTCTTCACCTCCGCTCTCTTAAAAGAAGCAATTAAATTCTATGTCAGGACCGGAGGCTCCAATTATGCTTCTCATTTCTTTGCATTTATTATACAGCAGCCAATAAAACACTTTTCTTTGTAAAAACTACAAATCCCATGATCACCAGGTACTCCATAACCATAGAGAGCATCCCTATATAAGGTCTCGCTGAGGTAACCACTTCCTCTTTCTTTGCTGCTCCGCAGATAGTTAAGTGCCTTCCCTTACTACTCTTATTGTATGGTAGCGTATGGGTTTGAGCATTGGTTAATAATGATATGCGCTGTGTGCTTATGCGCTGTGTGCTTCTACGCTGTGTGCTTCTTGCGCTATTGACATTGTCGCTAAGAGTTTTCTGCTCAATTACATTTTTCTGTTATACACTTATTCAGCGGGTGTCGATCGCGCATACTAGCCCGATTTCTGTTGTCATTCCACCTGCGTTCGTTCACCGTCGTTGAGGGAACGCTTCGGCCTCCCCGGCAGGGCGCATTGTGCCTGCGCCATTGCTCAGATGGAGTGGGAGAGTGGGGCGAGGACGCGCGTCGCTCGAGTCCTCTTTCTATTGCAACGGGTGGCCAATTCCGCACATGCGCGGCGGCCATTTTGCGCATTGCCCCGATAGAGTTTAACACTACGGATCTGCAGCTCCCGGTGACGCCCGATGCTCATAAGTCGCGGAGGGCAGTAAAATCCTGCATAGGCTCTGCCTAGAGAGGTTTGGCAAGCCCTCCCTCCACCACTTAACAATTATTACACCTGCTAGCTTGCCTGGGGTTGTTCCTCTCCCCTGTGTCTCCTCCTGGAAACTGAGTAGACCTCAGATCATCACATTCTTGGTGGCCTATTACTTTAGCTCTGCACAATGGCCGAATACTTTTATGAGGAGGATTCTTTTAGATCAGAACCCGCTGGTTCACTGAAAGAGGACCTCGTGGAGGCCTTGAGATGCTGGGGTGAAACACTCAGTCAATTCATCGTTAGTGCGAGCGATTGCTCCTCTCATGCTTCATTTAAATAGCTACGCGCTTCCGCAAGGGTGGATCCCGGCCACAAGTGCCCGATGACAACCCAGTGCAAAGAAAAGTTCCAACCCTCATACAGAGGATTTCGCTCGGCTTTCCAGGGCATTGGCCAACGACCACGCGTACATTGTGCCGGTCGAGCCTACGGAGCCAACCCAAAGAGAGAATGTGGACTCCTCGTCCGACAAGGATTCATAGCAGGAGGAAGCTGCCAGACCGATGAAGAAATCCAGGAAGGAACACCACATTGAGCCCCCACCACAGCCTAAACTGCTCACATTTGAAACAGCGGACATAATCCACCCTAACTCTACAGTATGGCTCCCGCTGCAGGAGGTTGCGGATTATGTGCAATCGCACCTCTGACGCCCTTTTGATAAGGACGTCAGGGCACGACTTCGGTCGGAATGCCCGAGGGCAGACCTAGCGGCACGAGTTGCGGAGACCCCCGAAGTGGACCCCACGATGTTAACTTACTTGAAGAAATATTCGAAAGACCCCAAGGGCATAGATTGCGCCTGGCTATCATGCCAAGATAAGTTACTTGACCTATCAGGACCATTGACCAAGATTTTAGAGATGGGGTTTCATGCCAAAGAATCTGGGACTCCAGTTGACCCAGGTGATCTCATTGGATGGGCGCAACGAGCAGTATGCCAGCTGAGCAATGCCAACTGCACCATGTCCAGTGAGAGGAGACGATCCATCCTCCTCAAACTGGACTCCAAATTAGCAGAGTTGTCCTCCTCGGAGGCAGAACCCGTGGCCCAGGGTCTTCTCTTCGGCCAGCCATTCTTGAAGGAACTGACCAAGTTCGTGGCCACCTTCAGTGGACTGGATAAGGCGCAGGAGTCCCTAAAGTGTGCCTTCCGACCGGTTTTCATCAGGGCTGGACAAAATCGAGGGCGGTCGATCAGCCGAGGATATAATCAAGGCGTCCCACGTGGCCAACAGCATCAGAGAGGAGGGTACCATGACCCCAACTCCGGTAACGCCTTTTTCTATCCCTCCCGAAGGTCAAGGAATCGGTTTTGAAAAGCCAGGTTCGGTGGCAACCAGGGCAACCACCAGGACACAGAAAATACAGGTGAGTCTCATCTTGTGCTCAGAGGTGGTGCTGGGGGGACGGACTCACTCTTTCCTATCAGTCTGGCAAACGATCTCACAAGATGCTCGGATCTTGGAGACGGTTCAGGGGTACAAACTACAACTGTACGATACTCTCATCCAGAACTACCCCCCCATATATTTTTCCTGTCACAAACAGAGTTTTATTACGGAAAAGATCCAATCCCTCCTGAAGAAGGGAGCTATCATTGTCATGCAGGCCCACCCGCAAGGGTTCATCAGCAATATTTTCCTAGTGCAGAAAAAAGGGGGCGGGTCCACACTACTTCTGAATCTAAAAGAGTTCAACGGGTGGATTATTTACCGCCACTTCAAAATGGAAGGCATCCATTTATTACGAGACCTTCTGCAAGAGGGGGATTTGATGGTCCGCCCGGACCTGAAAGATGCGTATCTTTCCGTGCCAATCTATGCCCCTCATCGGCGATTTCTTCAGTTTCTCTGGCAGGGCGTTTACTACGAATTCAAAGTCCTTCCCTTCGGACTTTCGTCAGCACCATGGTGCTTCACGAAACTCCTTCGTCTGGTGGTGGAATCCTTGAGAGCTAAATCGTCGGTTAATCGTCTACCTGGACGACATCATTATCATGGCTCGCTGCCCCCAACTGGTGATCACACACCTAGAGTGGTCCATCAAGTTACTTCAGCGCCTGGGTTTTGTGGTAAATCCACAGAAATCCATTCTGTCACCCACACAATCTATCAAGTTTCTGGGCTTCCAAGTCGATTCTCGGAGCTGCCAGCTTCTCCTTCCAACACAAAAGATCAGGGCGATCGAGAAGGAATTGAGATTGATTGTGAACAAGCAGATTGCATCCTTGAGGCCAATAGCCCGAGTGGTGTGTCTGTTGACCTCTTCAATCCAAGCCATTTTCCCGGGACCCCTTCACTACCGTGCACTCCGATGCTTAAAGATTCAACATCTCCGCAAAGGCCTCGGATATGCCGAACGGATTGCTCTTTCCGAGTACGCGAGGTTGGAAATGTTGTGGTGGTTAGACCACATGGAGTCGTGGAATGGCAGAGCCATATTCGGATCCAAGCCCGAGGTAGTGATCAAATCGGACGCCAGCCGCTGGGGCTGGGGAGCCCGCTGTGGTCCGCTTTTGACGGAGGGTCAGTGGTCTCAGGTGGAGCTCTCCCTACACATCAACTGCCTGGAGTTGCTGGAAGGCTCATTCGCGATTCGCAGTCCCTCCCCTCAGAAGACGGACTGTTGCATCCTCTTACGGATGGACAATGTATCGGCGGTCCGATACGTGAACAAACTGGGGGGAACAAGGTCCCGAATTCTTGCAGAATTCGCCAAGAACTTTTAGCATTATTGTCTACACCACAGAATATCTGTGGTGGCGCAACAACGAAGTAGCAGATTGGCACTCTCGTTATTTGCGGGACTACAGCGATTGGAGGCTTCACCCCCGAGTTTTCCGTATTCTGAATCAATTAAAGGGCCCTTGCCAATCGGATTTGTTTGCATCAAGTCTGAACAAACAACTGCCGGAATTTTACAGTTGGCAGCCGGGTCCAGAGACAAAGGCCTCGGACGCATTCCTTTAGACGTGGCCTCCAGCCCTTTGCTATGCCTTCCCTCCTTTTGAAATGGCTCAAACCAAGCATTAGCGAGCAGAACTGATTCAAGTCACACCGTTGTGGAGAGCACAAGCTTGGTTCCCGATCATCCTGGAAATGGCGTGTGCTGCGCCAATTCTCCTTCCACAGAGGTGGAACCTCTTGCTGGACCGTCAGAAGGCCCGTCATCCCTTAGTAGAAGCAGGGCAACTCCCTCTGATAGCATGGTGAGTTTCAGGGATAGATGGGAGATCCCAGGGCTTTCGAGAGACGCTCATGACTTCATCAAACAGGCATGGTCAGCTAACACCCACAAGCGGTATTCATCAGCATGGAACAAATGGTGTAGCTGGTGTGGTCAACGGGACGTCGATCCCACTACAGCAAATGTCTCCATGGTCATGAATTACCTAGCCTCCCTGGCGTCCTCTGGCCTCGCGTATAGGACGGTCAATAACTTTCGGTCTGCTATCTCAGCGGGCATGTCCAGCTGGATGTTAAACCAGTGGGAGAACATCCCTTGGTTTGTAAACTGCTTAGGGGCATTAGGATGGTCAGGCCTCTGTGTCCAAAATACTCGTTCCTATGGGACGTCACGGTTGTGCTACGATTCCTAGAAAACTGGCCCGCTAACAAGTACCTGTCACGGAAACAGCGTTCCGCCAAGCTGGCTATGTTGTTATGCTTGGTCTCTTGCAAAAGAGTATCTGATATTCGGGCCTTGGATTTGGCAGGATGTCGTTTCTCCCTGAAGGGGTTTCTTTTATTATCTCCAGACGTACCAAGTGCAATACCAAATCAGTGTCTTATCCAACTTTTCCAGATAATCCGAAATTATGTGTGGTTAAGTGTGTTAAAGCGTACGAGGTAAGTACAGCTGAATTTCGTACAAATATGCATGGACAATTGTTTATTGCTTTACAAAACCTTTTCACCCGGTGACCCCAGCCACCTTATCTCGATGGATGCGCTGGCTCATGAACGAAGCAGGCATTGATGTCTCTAGATTTGGTGCTCATTCTGTTCGAAGGGCGATGGCGTCTATGTCCTTTTCTATGGGAGCAAGTCTAACCGATATAATGAATGCGGCTGATTGTTCGACAGAGTCCACCTTTAAGTCTTTCTATTATAAACCTATATTAGATGTGGCATCAGTAGTGGTGGCTAAGCTTTGAAGAAGCATAATCGGAGCCTTCGGCCCTGACATAGAATAAAACATTTGCGAACATTCGTGACAAGAATTTTCAATTCTATTAAGGACACGGAGGCGAGGATTATCTCACCCAGAGTTAAGTATTGTTATCCTGAATCATATGTGATGCATTTACAGTTATGTTGATAATATCGCATCTTCATTGTATTCTTTGATGATTTTTCCCCCGTTTGACAAATTTAATGTTTAAAATATTTTTCGGGGGTGACCGTTATTACGGATTGTTTCTCTTTGTTACAGATACAAACGGAAAGTAAGGAGTTTTTCCTTCTGCAATGGGTTTTTATGGAGTGTCCTCCCGAAGTTCTGCGATCATTTCCCAGTTTTTCGAGACGGCGGTGTTCCACCCCGAGACCGGAAGTTCCCTGTTGGACTTCAGATGTGGCTTATCGTGAAGAACTGTTTCATTACGGACGTTGTTCAGGATTGAGGTATTTTTTTGTCTCGGGGAAGCTGGACTTAATGGTTTACAGATCACACAAAGAAAGAGGAAGTGGTTACCTCAGTAAGACCTTATATAGGGATGCTCTCTATGGTTATGGAGAACCTGGTGATAATGGGATTTGTAGTTTTTACAAAGAAAAGTGTTTTATTGGCTGCTGTATAATAAATGCAAAGAAACGAGAAGCATAATTCCCGCCTCCGTGTCCTTAATAGAATTGAAAATTCTTGTCATGAATGCTCGCAGATTTTTAAATGTCCACGATGTTTTGTAACATAGCTCAGTCTTCTCTTTTCACAACTATTTGCTGAGAACATCAACATCCTGTACCACTTATTTAGTGGGCAGAGCTCCAATGTGAGTGCACCGACGAATTAGTCAGTGATCGGCTCCTGTTCAATTCAAACAGTTGCCAAAATCGCACTTGACTTCTTCAGTGCTCATTTCACTTACAATTTTTCAGACTCACATTTTACAGTTCTTTTTTTTACTTCTTTGTTCAGGGATTCCTTTAAGTCCTTACTCGCTTTTATGCATTTGAGTGACAGTATCTTCTGAGCGTGAGCTCCAACCACCAATAGGAATCGGACTTGGAAGATCTCAGCCAATCATCGGCATAGCATATGTGGAGCTTGAGAGCAACTGTCCAACATGGTGAAAGAGCTCAGCTTCCGCTGGTAACAGAATGACTAAAACAAAAAAGGGACAACACTTTAATGTGGCGGCCATCTTAGATTGGAGGTATTCCCGTTCACAAGAAAAAAGATCCCAGATTAAAATGCTAATATAATGTTTTTATTCCATGCGCTTTTTTAGAGCGCATGAAATAAGGGGCTGGGACTGTAACACATACTAACATTAAATTATCGTCAATACAGTAAAAGAAAAATGCAGAGATAAAGAAGCAAATTGGAAGTAGTCATTTCCTAGTTTACCCAACTTGAACTGCGCTTTGTGCAATTTGAGTTTTTTCTTCGTACACCACCGTGTTATATTTGCAAATAATAACGAGCATTTCATGCATTTACAAATACGTTTCTTTTGAAACTTTAATGCGAATACTTCTATTGTATGTTCCTTTCCAGTGATGTTTAGGAGCGTGGCTTGTTTCTGGCTTTTTTTTTATATTTCTGGTGCTTGTTTGAGCTTGTTTTCAACGGAGGCTCTGCTTGTTTTAGATTTGAGACCTGGCAACACTGACCGCAGGCCGCAGCTATCTGCGGCCAGGATAGGCTGTCCACCGGAGTGTGCCAGCGCCCAGGCCAGAGGCACCAGGACACATCAGTGACTCCAGCGGCTACCGTTAACGCTTTTAAGTAAACTTGCACCAAGGTAGGCTGAGCGTTACAGTCCCCTTCCGAATGATCCAGCAGCAACTAATGTGGCGCGAACTGGTAGTCGCAAGCCACCCGGGCTGTACCTTCGCAAGGGCGCGTCACCTCCTGCCCACCGACTTCGGCTACTCCCCGCCCGGTCCCAGGCTCTCTCCCTGCCCTAACCCCGTGCGGCCGCAGCAGCGACTGCTTGAACGCGTTACGGCACTGTCCACTCCCTCCTCTCCTAGGTTATCTTCTCAAAACCCCATATTGGATAGGATTTTTTGTGAGTGTCCCTGTGTGCGCGCGTGCGCGCAGGGTTCAGGCTGACCGCCTGGGATTCCTGTCTGTCCGGGCTCTCACTTCAGGCCTGCGCCTCCGCCCGGTCGGTCCCACTATGAGTTCGGTGAGTGTGACCAACTACTCTCTTCCAGGGAGAGAGAGGGAGACCAGGTCCTTTAGTGTCTCACAGTGCCCCCGTAGGGCTACGGTCCCTTTTCATTTTGGAGATGGTTACTGGGGAGACTTAGCTGTATGTACGTTAACCCTGTAAAGGCGTTCACAATCTAAGTTCGGGAAGTTTTGTCTTCTCGTGTAAAATGAGATGCGTTCGTCCATGGCACACTCTAATTTTGAGTTGTTTTGAATATTTTTATAATTATGGAACTTACTCTACTCCCACTCGACATTTACTTAGCGCAGTCGCCGAAGGATTTCGATCTCAAATGCTGTATATAAGACCGTACGCGTGGTACACTGGACTTGTGCACAGATAGACCAGTAACAAAAATAAACAGGTGAACAGTAGTGTTCATCAACGTAGGTGCTGTTTTATGTAAGTGGGTGGCGAAGACAATCTGGAAGTATACATATTTGCACTAAACGGTCTTAAGGAACGACTAAAGACCGAGATGTTGTTGATCACATTTGGGGGAGGGGAGTTAGATGATGCTTAAGAGCTGTTTTTAAGTCTTGGAGTAATGTGTATATCAGCATTACTGGTGAAATGATTTACTCTAAGATGAAATGACCTAGATTTAGCGCATATAGGTTTTGGTGCCATTAGAAGATGTTGATTTGTGGATCTCAGGTTGCGAGCAATTAAGTTGCAAAGGGGCATTGATAACAGGTAGTGAATAGCATTGGATACCAGTATCAGAAACGTAGTAGTCTTCCTTCTCTGAGAATGGTTCCCTATTTATAATTGAAATGGTTATTTCTATGTCTTAGAGGAATTGTGTCTTTAAGCCGTTCTCAAAATACTTCACTCTTTTGTTTTAGTAATTGGAGCAAGTGTATTATTGTATTGCTATCCACGCCATAGCGAACCACCCTTCTGATTTAGTGAGTTCATATCAATGTTAGTACCACTAGCACGCTCCGCTGCCTCAGCGGCCTCCGTTTGAGCAGCAAATAGGGGTGTCTTAAGTTGCCTGCAGATGAAGGGAACTGGTGATAGTGGGGATTTAGTGCTTGTAGTGAAATGTTTAAGGGCAAGGAGTGTTCCCCGTGCAACAGTTAAACCTATCTGGAAACCTTTGGGTTTGCCTTCTCCCAAACTAATGGTAAAACAGTACTGTTTGCATTTAATAGTGGCAGGCATTGCTTGAAACCATACCATTCTCATTCATTCACTTGGACTTTAAGATGACATTGCATCATATTAACGTAAACACATCATTTTAAGTCCATTTGTATATTCTCTTCTCATCACTTTCTCGGTCTCTGAAGCTCTGGTAGAACATGGATGCACTCCATTTGTTTTAGGATTTTCGTTGACTATAGTCAAACTGGTCTGCAAATATTGTATTTGATCGTGGTTTGTATTATTTTTAAGCAAACTATAGTGTACTGTTGCTGCCAGGGAAGGTCATTGCTGTTGTCACTGATAAAATATATATATATATATATATATGTATGTATATGTAACTCTTTGCTTTTCATATTCATGCCGTTCATGCACTTGTTTTAAATGAAAGGGCAAGTTGGGCCAGCATATCAAATGAATGGGACCCTAATGCCATTTAAAATTACATCAGTCTGTAAAATAATGCCTCCGATATGGACAGTGGACGGATCAACCCATATATTTTGGCCTAATCAGTATCAATGCTTTCTTATTTCCTGGCAGGTGTAGGCTGTGTGGTCCAGGCAGTAGAGCACTCGCACAACAGCACTGTTGACTTCCTGTCCGGCAACCTTACCTGAGAAATTAACGGCACCCTTGTTGGCCAGTAGTGGAAAATAAACAACAGCACTTTAACCAACAGACAGCAACTGCAAATTGGATCTTCTTTCTTTCCTGATAAAGGTCATACTTCATACCATCTGAAGCAGCTATTTCTGGTAGGTACGGCAGCAGGTTGACTGGGCAGTTTGGGTGGCAGGAGGCTTACTGAGATTTGTCCCTTGACCACCTGCTAGAATAATCTGACCCCCGGTGTATCTTAGGAGGAACACATTTTGTGTACTAGTCCCTTTAGACTGTCAAGGCTACAGGTGTCTGAACCTTTGTCAGGTTTCTGTGAAGCAGTTGGGTTCTAAAGAGACTCACGCAAAAGGTGATGGAGGCTGCTTGCAATAAGTCTAACACTGCAATAGCTCTGGGTAGCGCTCCAACCTATCATTCTTTTGCTCACCTTGCCACCTCAGTTTGTAACCAGCTATATATAAATCAGTCTTGACACTACTCCAGTGGGAGAAGTCCAGCCCAAACTGCCAAGCCAAGTCCACCCTGAACTAGAACACAAGGAACCAAAAACTGGTTTAGCCCTAGTTAGGGGCTCATCAACTGGGTACAGCTTAGTTCCAGTGACACAGAGTATGGGGCCCATGTTGAGCATACCCAAGCCACTTGGGGTGGTACATGAAACACACACAAGGAGATGGGAGGCTGCTTGCAATATATCTACCCACTGGCAAAAGCCGGTCCTGGGTTGCTTGTGTTCAAATTCAGGAGTTTTTGGCTTGGCAGTTCGGGCTGGACTGTTCCCATGAGGAACAGGGTCAAGACTGATTTAAATATGACTGTGTCCAAACTGAGGTGGCATGGTGAGCAAAAGAACAATGGGTTGGAGTGCTACCCTTAGCGATTGCCAGTGGTTAGACTTATTGCAAGTAGTCTCCCATCACCTTTTGTGTGTTTTGGGTTCTAAAGAGAGGAAGTATTGAAAGTTTTGGCCTGCTTTGCCTTTGTCAGCTGGAGTTAGGAAATGTCGGTCCCACTTTCACTCTGCGTTTTTTTTTTTTTTTTTTTTTTTTTACTATATACCAATGTAAGTTTGTAGTTTGAAACTTGTACATCAGAAATCTCCATTAACTCTCCAGTATAAGTCCCTTTAAGGCAACCTCAGTTTTTAATCCTTCTGATGAAGAGAACCACACGGTTAGGAATCTAAAAGGCGTGTTGTTACATTCACAGTAGTGGTTTGTTGCATGATATTTATGTGGTCCGTTGAAATACGTTTTTGCATTAGTTCCCTTTATCATAATGTGATTTTTGATTGAATCGAGTCATCCTTGTACCTGGATCTTTAATTAGATACTTGTTGATGTCAGTATTGGCTAAAGTAGAAACAGTTGAATGTTTGCGTATTTTGTATCTGTAGGATATTAATGAACTTTCAAAAATATGATGTGCTGTTGAATCAATCGGGTCCTGTGCTTCATAAGTGAAATCTGCCCATCATATTGACTTTTAAGTTTGATTTGCCCCCTTTTCAAAATCTATCCCTTAATCACTATGTGAACAGCACCCTTTAAATAGACTAGGAGTATTTATATTTTCCTTAATCACTGACTGGATTAGTTCTGCCTATGCGCCAATAAAGTAACCACATTAAAGCTTTACATACCACACAGCTAGAATCAAAACGCAATCTTAAGATAAGCCTCGTTGTGGTTTCTTGCATCCTTTGCTTATTCAATTTTTCTGATTGTCACACTATATTCTGCTTGAACTTTTGGTGAAAAGTCTACAGTGACAACTACAGCTGTAAAAACCTTTTGTAATATCTTTGCTCACTGCTGCACGATTTAGTTGTGATGTACCATTTTGGATCGTTGTTGCATAGTCTTGAGAGTGGATCCTGATGTTGGTGGTAGGTTGCCCCAACCCCTCCTTTCTTCTATAGGCTAACCGCTAACCAATGAGGGTGCACATAGATAAATAACAAATACTTCAAATTTCAGTGTCTCGTATGTTGATTGATCTTAGAAAATCTGATTTATGTACCTAGTATTATATGTATAGGTGCATGTTTGAAAGATTATTTCTAAAAATAAATTTGCACGTGTTTGAGTCCAAGTTAAGTAGTGTCTGATAGTAATATTACAAATTCTAACCTAAACTTTGCAAAAAAATATGAAGCTGATATCTGTTGCACAAGCTTCATAGACCGCTGGTCCCTAAGATGTTGCTGTCTTTTTTTTACTTGCATATTTTTAATTTAAATTGTTCTGAGTTGGTGCACAGTTGAAGACTTGGCTTTCTAGATGCTGCTCCATTTTGGCAGGTCCAACAGAGTCGCCCTGAATGTTAGTTATGAAGCCTTCTGCACTGTCAAATCAATTGAGTACAATATTAAAAACCAAATTCCAAGTTGCAATATGTGATAATTTGGAAGCCATTTTCAGAACGAAAACAATGTCAATCTGTGTTAAGAGAAGGTAGAGACACAGATGTCTGGTGGGGGATTTATTCTAGGGCATCTATAAACACTGCCCCCTCCGCTCTCCACCGCACCCCATCTTTAACTTGTTTTACAGATATCGGGCCTGTTAACTGGTGTACCCACTCCCCGAAGGTGACATTTATTTAGGGTTTTCTGTTAGTGTATGTATGCCGTTTACTGCAGCTGGTGATATATTTTAATCTTAAATTGGTAGGTGGCAATTTTTTCATATTTTAATTTGACCTGCTGACACAGCACTCGGAGGACACCAACGTAACTTTTCCCAGTGGGCTGTTTTCAAGATGTGCAAAATAAATTACAATGCCAACCAAACATATTTAGACCGGCAATAAAAAATGTTTACCAGTTTGTGACATTGTTTGCCTTGGTTACTTCAGAGGAGAACTTTCATTATTTTATTTTTTTTAGCCTTGAAAATTGAAAATACCTTATCAGAGAATTGGCTGAAGTGCTGGTCTCCTTTGTACTCCAATTTTAAACAATGTTTAGAGTATGATCAAGCTTAAAAAGGATATGTTGAATGTCGTCCGTCCTTTCTGAAAATAATTATAGGAACCACCATATCAAACATGTCTGTTGCTATAGATCTGATCTAATTTTAACAAAGGCAGTAGGCCAAACCTTTTGTTTATTTATTTTTAGCACGTTAACGATTACAGATCTTTAAGGATTGATCGATATTGTATGTTAATACCAGTAAACATGTATTTTGTCACCAGTAATCTTGGACATTACTGCAATATTGTGTAGCCCCCTCCCCCCCCCCCCATAAAAACCTTAGAGCTAGATTTTCACTGTGATAATCCTGGTTAGACCCTTTTAGGAGTTGTATATTTTTTGCCAACTGTCATCTTATACATATTTGTATGTTTATGCCAGCATGTATCATTGTTACTGTGTAGAAAAGCTTAGGTTCTATAGAGTGGGATTGGATTTTTTCAGCGGACAACCGAAATCAAGGCCATAGGTTAGTTGGAAAATGATAAATCAAATGCCACTGTTTTAAGTACGATTTTCATTATTTTTGGAAAAGCTATGACAAAGGCAGGGTCTTATTTATTGTGAGAATCAGATGTTAAAGTCAATAGGTCTTTAAGAGTGGATTATTATTAAACTGTTTAAATGCCTGTAGATAGGTATTTTATTACATGGAATCAAGCAGGTTACTGTAGTAGACAAAGACAATCAAGACAAAGGCAGTAACCCTGTCTTATAGTGAAAGCCTATTTTATTTGAGAAGTTTTATATAGCGCGAACAAGACCGTTTCTGGTAGTTCTGTACAGTGAATATTAATGGAGAAGGTGTTCGAAGTAATATGTTAAAACCTATGATTTGACCTCCCTTCTCCCTTTTTTGACAACATATGTTAGTCTATCATCCTTTTAAGGTGGGTTGTGTTTCCGTGGTAAAACCTGTACCCAAGTTTGTTACATGTATTCTGATAGCATGTGTTTTCTGTCTCTCTCTTCCCCACATGCTTCCCCCAAATGCCCTCCACTGTCCTCCATGTTTCTTTTTCATGTATTGTTTCCCCGCTTCCTAGGGTTCTCTGTTTTCTTGTGTTCTTCTTCCACTCACCACCACGCTCTATGTTCTTCTCTTTCCCTACCCTCTCTCTGTGTGATTTTTCCCTTGCCATAGTGTTGATCTCTCCCTCATGTAATTCTTTGCCACCTCCTTGTCTCCATTTGTCCCCTCATTTGCTCTTCCATTGCCCCCCCACCCCAAGATGGCTTTTTAAAATTTGTGCTTTTGCTCTAGAGTTTAAAAAATAAATACATTTTATTTACTGATCCATGTGGGGCCTGACACCTTGGATCAGTAAATAAAAACAATTGAAGCGAATGGCACCAGCTTCATTCCACATGCCTGCTTATTTGACATCAGGCATGCACAGTCTAGTAGAATAGTGTCACTGCTAGCAGTGATTGCGTTATCATGCTTTTTTTTTTTTTAATGAATTGTTTTAAAGCTGATACACTTCTCGAGGGGAAAAAGACAGGCGCTATAAACCATCACCAAGAGAAATTGGCAAAGCCAGTTAGTCCCGAAGGCCGATTTGTTGGCTTTGTCAGTGCTTGCTGTGAGTGTCATTTTCATTCTGTTTCTGCTCATGACCGTGTATTACATGGGGCAGTGTGTCATTCCACTTCAACCATTGGCTTTATTGCCCTTTGAGGGACATTATTTTGCCTTCTCACCTGTAAACTGTTGTACATTGATTCTTCATGTAATATGTCTGACACTGATCATTAGCCCTTCTTTAGTGTTCTTACCTCCTTAGCTTCCCAGAATACCTGTGAGTGTTCTAACTTGTACCAGAGTGTTCTACCCTTGTCAGTTGATGGTCTGGTCAGCTGGCGAGGTGTGCGCTCAGCTGTGCCTTGAATAAAACTACATGTAACTTAACTAGAAGTATCTTGCCTTTCTTACTTACAACATAAACATTTGCCTAAAATTTGGTGTGCTTTATTCAGTGCCTGGTCTTGTGCGCTGGTCACTTCAGTTTTACAATTTGTCTCATAGGATACATTTGTAAATAAGCAATATATATTGGCTGGAGAATAGCTTCCCTAATTCAGTACCTTCTTTATAGCATAGTAATTAACATATTTAACTTATAGTGTCCCTATCTTCCGACTGTGGTGGTTTTATCATCTTCAGGTTCAAGGAATCTCTTCATCATTTGAATGTCCCCACTTCTGTAGGCTCTTCTCTAGTTAATCATATGCAAGAACCGATGACGACCTTTTTTTTCACCCAGTGCCGATTCACATATATCTTCGGTCCATAGTTCAAAACTTGGCAGTTTTGGTGCATTCGGTGTTTCGAAGTCTGCCTTTTCACCAATATTAAGCCCAAGGGAACACATTTATATTGGTGTACTTTTCTTAGGAGTAGGGAGAACTCCAGAAGTACAGTGCGCTTTTGAATTTCCTTCAACCGTCTGTTAACCATTTAATTCTTGAAGGTAAATATAGGTGTCCAACTCCATACAACGTTTATTAAGCCTGCCATAAGGGCATTAGATCTCGGGCAGGTGTCTGGGTAGAATGAGTAAAACTTATTTATTATCAATGGACCGGAATACCTTCTGAGAACATTTTAATCTTAGCCTGCAGTTCTGTGTGTTGGATCACTCACAAACATTTTTCCAGGGGTCGCATTGTGCGGTCTGTGGTGTGTCAGAGGGCTGCTTTGATGCCAGTATGGTGGGAGCGGGGCTTGGTAAAGGGAGGGGGCTAAAGTGGGCGCTATCGCTAGCTTGGGAGATTAAAGCGTAAAATGGAAGTAAATAGATAGTATTGCATTGGGATGAAATAGATTTGCCAATGTGAAACCGGAAAACCTGGGATCAATCCTGGCTTCTCTACTTGACTAAATAGTGTGATCCTAGACTATTGTCTGATTTCATTTTGCCTCTTTTTTCTGCATTATGATATGAGAGCACTTTGAAATACACGAGTTCAGGAAATTCACCGTACACAACCTTCACTTGTGTTTGATTTAATAAATTATCATGGTTGTCCGTGCATAATAACCCAAACCACCCAGAAGATTCTGTTTGACAACTGACTTGCCTCTTGGTTCACTGTTGGCATTGTTGTTAGGGTGGGAAGAGGCATGAATGTGTCTACGTTCATGTTTTTTAAAGCTATCAGTTTTAAAAAATACTTAGGAATGGAGTGAAATACTCTGACCTACTAAGCTGAAACACATCTGCATATTAATGAAATTCTTTTCAAAATAAAAAAATAGAGACTTTATCATATTTTTACACTTTTGTTGCAAAATGTCTTAAAAAAACTGCTTTCCTAAAGTAATTTGGTGCAAGACACCTTATTTGCTTCTTCAGTTAGTGTAAATAAACGCTTACCTTTATTTAACATCTTACTGAATTTTATTGCTCAATCGAATAAACGACAGCACAGTGCAGTCTTTCTCCTGGAAGCCACATGTGAATGTCAGGAGGGCTACATGTGGCCCCGCATCGTACTTTGAGTATCGCTGTGTTAGATCTAGTGCTGTGCTTTTATGTTGGCCACTGTGTTATTTATGTACTTTGGCTACTGTGCTGTCAATAGTGTCTCTGTGTATTGGATGCATAGATGCCCTAGGGACACTAGTGCTGTGTTAAATTTGCCTCCTGTGTTCTCTTTGTCACTGCTGCAGTTCTGTCTTCTGTTTATTTCAGGGATGTCTGTCTTTTGTCTCTGATTTGGCATTTGTAATGTTTCTGTAGGTTCATTACAGAGCTTCTTGTTGGTGTGGTCTGTATACAGGTTGTTAGTTACAGCATAGACCTAGGTAGATGCAACTTAGCGTGTGTAGGGCCATCCTCACATAATACAATATGCAGTCTGTGTTTACAGGCTGAAGGGAGGGAGGATGGAGATTATTTCGGTGAGTGGAAGTTTTTGTGTACAGTTTTGAGATGCAGTGTTCTATGAAAAGGTGTAGGATATGGGTGGTTCAGATGGACACTTGGAATGCTACAGATTATGGGTGCATGTATTGGGAATCCAGTTTGCTGGGGTTTTCTTTTGTATATGACATCCAGTCCTGACTGGCAGTTCCTTGGGTGCAGTGCGTCATGAGCTGCTGGAGACAATTGGCTTTTCGGCCAGATAGAAAGGGGTACTGTTTGTGATGACATTTTAGATAATGGAGTTGGTCTTGAAGCTGGTGCGGTCCGGTAAGTGAGTCTGTCAAGGATATATAGAAGGCCTTTGGGTCAGCTCTGTTCTGCCATTATTCTGTCTGAGTGTCATTTACATTCTTCTTCCATTCACGACAGCGAACTGCATGAGGTAATGGTTCAGTCCACATCAGTCACTTGCTCTCCTATCTCATATCTCTTGCCCAGTGGATGACAGCATTTTCTGATGTGTTCATCCACCTGAAAAAGTGTGCGCTTCAGAGTCAGGACTTGTTGGCTAGTCTTTGTTTTTAATATTTTCCTCCTTTTTATTTTTATTTTAATGTTTCTTAAGGGAGTAGTACATCTCTCCAAGCAGTGCTAACAGTAGCTTGGTTGCCGCTTATTTCATCTACAGTATGTGGCCACATCCTCTAAATCAGAAGTCCATTACCCAATGTTGTTGTCCATAGTGTATCATGGTTTGCCCATTCCAAGAGATGACCAGCATGTTGGTTCTAACTGTGGCAGCCATGCTTGAACTGTTAACAATACCTCTGCAAGAGAAGCAGCCACTGCTTTTTGTTATCGGAAGCATATGACTGCTGTGTTTAGATGGGAGCCTCTTTTCTCTTTTTTTTATCCCACTTGTATTCTTTTAATTTATCTCACATATGTTGTTGAGTTTGTGTGTGTTTTATTGCAGTTGTGCCAGAGGGTTAGTGCAAGAATGAAACATTGGATTGGCATTGCCAATTCTTACTTTAACCTTTCAATAACTGAGCGGCCTTGCCTGCACAATAGTGATGTAAAATTTGTGTATGTATCAGTGGCTCCATGTAATGCCCATGCAAGTCAATAGTCTCCATACCTGGCACGCCACCCCAAAAGAAAGATTAAATCTTTGTCTTATGTCTGTTTTTAAGGAAAGTTGAACTAATCGAGTGAAGATTTTTAATAACTACTCTCTTTACGTGTTCGGTCTCCCACGTGCCAATACCGCCCATTTTATTTCGGACCCAGTCTGTGATTTTTTTTATTTGCAAAATGCATTTCTATAACCCTTATTTTAGGTCTCGCGCCTAGCGTTGCAGTGCGTAGCTCTTCTTACGCAGCGCGAGACCTCATGTAGGGGCTTCGGAAAGCTGACCACACGCTTGTGGTTTTGTTTTCGAAGCTGCTATTGGCTTTTGGTTGCGTTTAAAAAAAAAAAAAAAAAAAAAAATCACGCCATTGGTGAACGGCGTGTGCATGTCCCAGCTTCTTTAGGAATGTAACCGCTCACGTCCCATTGGTGTCTGTTACGCGCAGCAGCGGAATCTGGTTGTAATTATAAACATGTGTTTATAATTAGTGCGCGTTAGCTTTGCTGCCTTGCTCCCTCGCCCCTCTAAGGTGCGCGCGCACCACTGGTTTCGATTCTGTGCATTTTTGTTTTCTGTCCGCCGCTCCTCACCCCTCGTGGTTACACGGGGCGGCCTCCAGACACAGTCCCTTAAACTCCCCTCCGGGCATGGCTGCTCGTCGTTTTTTTTACTTTCTTAGTGAGCTCCTACGGTTACTATTCGCTTTAAACTATGTATTTAGCTGGTGTTTTCTGGAATTTATGAAAGCGGCAGCTTGGTGGTGTACGGAAACATATCACTGGATTACAGCGCGCTCCCACTGCCCTCCTCTTCATTTAATTAGGGTCATTTGTACCCGTCTGCCCACCGAGCGCGCTACTGTCTTGACCGAGTGTCTCTCCTCTGCATCAACGGACCCGAGCTGTTTTCCAAGGGTGGGCGCTACTCACAGGATGTTAACAGATGCGTTTCATCACTGTAGTACAGCAGTGATTGTTGCAGGGAATAGTTGCAAGGCTGCTGAATTGGGTAGGACGGTGGTTTATGTGAGGTCATGCTGACTGTGGTTAGTATTTTCAGCAGTCGCCATAACTT
Source organism: Triturus cristatus (assembly GCF_964204655.1). NCBI lineage: Eukaryota > Metazoa > Chordata > Amphibia > Caudata > Salamandridae > Triturus > Triturus cristatus. The sequence continues at coordinate 967,469,354 of NC_140594.1, forward strand.
GTTTAGATGGACCGCTCAGAGTCCCTCGAAGCTCTGCCCACCACGCAGTATTTCATGCTCATGGGGAATCTGGCGTTCAGCCAAAGGAATGCCTTAATGGGCCTGGCGAGACACCTCCTTCACAGACTCATTTTTCATAATCTGCATTTGCATGACCATGCTAAAGGTTAGCCACCTAGCTCCCTGACTACCTTTAACTGTGAACATCCCTGTTGGAGAAAATGGCGTGACGCAAAGTGATGTCCTTCTGATTAAGAGCTAAACATGGCCTTGGGCTAGTGACTGGACTCCTATAGCGGTGGGGTCCCTCCGCGCTACACCTCTATTTGGAAGCGTAACGTTCCTTGTGGCAGCACTACGCCTAGTTTGGGGCAGTAAGCGCTATAAATTATAAGAAGTGACACCCCCCTCCTTGCAGCAATGCAACATGAGATGGTGGGGATCTGGAGGACGATAAGTGACCTACTATCAACATTTTCATGCGTTGTGTCTATTCGAGACATTTCCCCTTTGTAGAAATAACCAACCATTAATTTACAGGACTGTTTCCTGGTATCTCGGACTGCAACGTGGGGCTCTTGTGCCACCCTGTATTATATTAATCTCAATCTGTGATCACTTTTTACCCCCAGTACTACCCACCCCTCGTTTTCTACTGGTTTGATTTTTCTTGGGTATGTTTTTATTTTAATGCAGCCACAAACAGTTCACATTCACTGGAGAACAGTAGGTGCATGACGGTAAACTGCACACTTCGCTCCAAAATGGATATCTTGAAAGCTCCCAGACCTTACTATGTGTATATCGACGTTGCCATCAATTGGTTCACACTGATTTAGTTGCCCAATCCTGTAATTTGAATTTGCCCGTATCCCTCCTTTCATGCCCTAAAAAGAAGGTAGCCATTATGGTATGTTACAGACAGATGAGTGCAAGTGCTTTGAGATTTAGGGGCAGTTAGTTGAATCTGAGCCCAGTGCACCTCTCACCTTAGCAGCCTCTGTTTGTCGCAGCAGCAGTACGTGGATGAACACCTCCGGCTACGTGAACCAGAACAAACAAACACCCAGTGCATATTTAACTTGCTTGCCCATAAGCCCTGTGTGACTTAATCTCACAAGTCCATGTGTTGCAGTCGTGAGCTTGTTTACCACCCACTGCCATCCCGGTCAGCGTTTCTTGTCTCTTCCCCTTCTTGCACCTAAGAAAGGTGGGGATTTCTAGCAGTTGAAGCTCTAGCCGACTGTCAACACCTGACTAGATGTGGCTGCTGTTTGTTCTAGGCCACCAGTAAATTGTGGAAAGAATTATGATGGATTACTCTGTGCGATAAATAGCCCATCTCTTTCACCTAGTGTCAAAGCAATTTAGTTGTTTCGCAAACCTGCAATCAAGTGAAACAAGCAAATGCCTTTTATTTATGTTTTGGTTGTTTAATCACATATAAAAAACATTGTCATGTACAATGCCCATAGCTTAAAGTCTCACAAATGCGAGACCTATTGTGTTGCAAATGCTTGTTTAATACATGTTATACAATTTATTGGCCTGTATTGCCTAACCTCACGCTAGACACTACCATTTTAACTTATTTAAATATTTTTTATTTTTGCACCTATTTCTCATTAGTAAAGCGTTACTTGTATTAGATTTAGGGACATTCATAAAATATTTGTGGTGCTTTTAATGAGTAATGACAAGCCTTCCATGTTAGATTTAATGTACATTTTTCCAAACAATGAAAAGAGTTTTAGTAAAACACATTGTAAGCTGCATTGCTTATGAACTTTAAAGTGTAGGTAATTATTTGCCCTACAGTATTTAATTAGAGTCCCCATTGAAATACACTCTTTATTTATTAACATTCCTGGACATATTGATAATGTGTCGTTTAAAATGAGTGCACACCATTATAAACATACTTTTTCAATAAGAAAAAAAATCATGTGCCCTGAAGTGCATATTTGCGAGGATGCCCCAGCTGTAAAGTTTTCTTGTGAAACATTGTGAAGAGAATTATTATTTAGCAATGTCGTGATTAACTTTAGACAGCAACAGTGGAAATCCATTTTTCATGGCCCTCTGGCAACATTAAAACTGTCATTGTTTGTTTATCTTAAAGCTCTTATTTTATTTTCAGTCTTCTCTGTTAGGTTTTGATACAGCATTCCCTTTCTGAGTTTAAGATCAATGTTTTAAACATTGGCCTTCTCATTTAATTTAAAGCAGAATGCTTGGAGTCTGCTCACTTAGGGGCATATTAACAAGCCAGGCGATACAATTATCGCCGCTTTAGCGGCAGAAAACTGCCGCTAAAACGGCGATAATGGGCTTGATAATATGCTCTATGGAATTCCAATTGAAGCCCATGTTAGACGTCCTTCACATTTAACACGGGCTTCAATTGGAATTCCATAGAGCATATTATCAAACCCATTATCGCCGTTTTAGCATCAGTTTTCTGCTGCTAAAGCGGCGATATTTTATCGTCTGGCTTGTTAATATGCCCCTTACTGAGTTAGCATTGCCCCGCACCTTCTAATCAGTTGATTGTTAGCACATGTCGAACAGTTGCATACATAGAGGGATTTCTTATAATCTTGAGATCCACGTTATCTTAATATTATGTAGTTAATTAGTTATTCTATAGCCAAACATTTTATGGAGGAATGAAAACGCACCAAATGATGGCAGAGAGATTGGGTAGTAGAATGAGTTTAATCAAGAACTGGTATATTTAATTATATAAGTCCACTTGTGTATTTACTATTAGGCACAATGGTCCAATCAGTCATTGGTCTCTTCTTGGAGAAATTTCTTCAACTGGGTGATGGATGTATTCATGTCAGAGCCCATTTTGTTATTGCCATCTTTGTAGCTATCACCTGTCATTAACAATCCATTGATCTTTGCAGTCCCATTTATTTACCCTGTATCACTGCCATTAGAACCTTCATTTCTTTTAATAGTATTGTATAACCAGCTTAGTGTTTTGCTGTAGATGGAGCAAACTGGCAAATCTGTTTGCCCAGTCCAAGACTTTTAAGTTACAAACGCATTGCACTGATCCATTGCATTGTTATTTAAGTAAAATAATAGACTTTGGCTCCCAGAATGTACTGGTTTCTTAAATAAAGGCCAGAATGGTGGCCATGGTACAGGAATCAAGCTAGCTAAATATTTAGATAATTTTGCTAGTCCCACTTTTAAACAAATTTAAGTGTACACACACCACACAACACCTCCCCCACCTCCATCCACCAAATGGAAACCGCAAAACCCGCATTAGTTTCTGAAAAAGATCATATTTAGGGGCCAGCTTGCTTGTAGATATAAAAAATTGAAATAAGATCCATCAGTAAATATTTAACACGTTATCCACTATCTCTATTTGACTTTTGATAATCGAGTGACTGAAACAGTGGCTAATTTTCTGAATTTTGTTGGCGATGTATGACATTATGACTTTCAACTGGCATAGCAATATCACGTTATTCTGAATACCATTTAAAATTACATTTTAGTGACTGCTGATCGAAGGATGAAAGTTCATGATCAACAGTTTAGTTTATTTTGTCTACTGCACTACTCACTAATATTGCACATAAAGTGGTCAGCTATATAAACTACAGACTGCTTCAGTCACAAATTATAAACTTAGTGGAAAGAATCATCTTATTTGTAATATTCCAGTCGGAACAGCGAGCAGTATACACAAGGACGTTACTATGATGGATTATAAAGTAAAAACTGTTTTCTAAAGAAGCTTTAGATGCTCTGAAGCATAATGTTTCCAAATACCAGCCAGGGCTTCTTAAGAGGGTCTTTTTGGTTGTTTCTACTCTAGTAGGAGGTGGCTCAAGCTTTGAGTTATGTTGACTCGGATAGTTTGTACTTGCGTCTTCGGAGTGAGTGGTTATCAGGGACTGACATATGGTAAAATAAGGACCTCATAGATAAGCTCCTCCTGGTCATTTTCTTTTATTATGCGTAATTACGTTCAGTTAATGTGCTGTCTAAATGCGCTATCCTTACTGAACTGTCAAAGAATTTTGGTTGTTTTGATCGTATAGTTACAAAATAATATATATCTGCATTGTTATTTAATTTCATGATTTGGAGGACCAGACTTTAGTTTTTCGTTGCCGATTAAAAGTATCATTTTCACAAGAGAGTTTGTTAGTAAGTGCATGTTCAAATAAGGAGCTCTTTGAGTATTGGAGGAAAATGTGACATTTCTTCTTTCATAGTTTATTTCCTCAGTGTTCCTTTTGGTCTTAAACACATTGCAGCCTTTTCTGAATGATGCAAGAGAGTGAAGGGACAGTGTTTGCTGCCCCAGATTCTATTGTTGTGGGGCTGCTGAAGACATTTAATGTGCAAAAGTGAGCGTTAATTGTTGCGGTCTCAAATTTCAGTGCTGAACTATCTAGCCACTTTTCTCAGTCTAAAACCTAGATCTGACAGTTCGATATGTTTACTCATACATTGAGTTTTACGTGCATCATATACAGAATATGTTTACATTGTTTATACATTGTATAACCTTTATTCCTGTTAAATCTTTTTGAGGCTTTCATCCAGACAGCTAAGCCTCTATTAGAATCGCCCATCTTACACCACATACACAAAAGGGATTTTACTATTGATTACCAAACCTTGGTTCTCCCACAATTCTCCATTGTCATTTAACATTCTAGTTTTGTGTGTTTCCACTCTCCTTCACAAGGGTGTAGGCGACGAGAGACGTGGGACCGGCTACCTGGGAAAAGTGGCTAGTATCTTCCAGCGCAGCTTCTGAGGCACCCTCGAAGTTGTGCACCGGGGATTGAGAAGCCCCAACCCCAAGCACCATCTGCACCGAGGATCAGCCCCCCCACACTCCACGAGTCCTGTGTGGGGCCCTTCTGCATTTTCCTGCTTGCCGCGTCTGTCCGGTTGCTTGCCCGTTGGCTAGTGGCCTTTGTGACGACGCATCCAGAAATCTTCACTGCTGGTTTGGCTCCTCCAGACTGGCTCCCGCTTCCTTGCAAAAGAGAAGCACCCCAGACCTTCCTGGTCTGCACCAGAAGCAAGTCCTCCGTTCTTCGTGGGTTCCGCTTGCCAAGGCTTGGTGAGTCCTAGTTCGACTTCGACGCCGCCGACAGCAAGAGCCTTCGTGGGACAGCTCGCCTCCTGGTCCTGGTCGTCCTCAACGTTTCCTGGTCCCCGTGGCTGCAGCGACAAGCTTCACCTTCACCTGCAATCTTCACGACATCGCCTGGTTCCACGTGGTCACTGGCTAGTGACCTTGACTCTGTCCCTTCTGCTTGCAGGTCCCCTCGCTCGACCCTCGCTCGACCCTCGCTCGACCCTCGCTCGACCCTCGCTCGACCCTCGCTCGACCCTCGCTCGACCCTCGCTCGACCCTCGCTCGACCCTCGCTCGACCCTCGCTCGACCCTCGCTCGACCCTCGCTCGACCCTCGCTCGACCCTCGCTCGACCCCTCTTTCGCTCGCTCGACCCTCGCTCGACCCTCGCTCGACCCTCGCTCGACCCTCGCTCGACCCTCGCTCGACCCTCGCTCGACCCTCGCTCGACCCTCGCTCGACCCCTCTTTCGCTCGCTCGACCCCTCTTTCGCTCGCTCGACCCCTCTTTCGCTCGCTCGACCCCTCTTTCGCTCGCTCGACCCCTCTTTCGCTCGCTCGACCCCTCTTTCGCTCGCTCGACCCCTCTTTCGCTCGCTCGACCCCTCTTTCGCTCGCTCGACCCCTCTTTCGCTCGCTCGACCCCTCTTTCGCTCGCTCGACCCCTCTTTCGCTCGCTCGACCCCTCTTTCGCTCGCTCGACCCCTCTTTCGCTCGCTCGACCCCTCTTTCGCTCGCTCGACCCCTCTTTCGCTCGCTCGACCCCTCTTTCTCTCGCTCGCTTGACCCTCTTTCTCTCGCTCGCTTGACCCTCTTTCGCTCGCTCGCTTGACCCTCTTTCGCTCGACCCTCTTTCGCTCGACCCTTGTTGGACAGGCCACACGAAGGGCTTGCTCCCTCCCCGCACGATAGGGCCCAAGCTCCGGCCCGCCAGGCGTGACCCACGAAAAGCACCTGCACCCCGTCTCCCGACGGAACTTCTGCCCTCGGACCTCCATGCATCACGGGCCCCAACCCCACCGGCTTCCCCGGCCGGGTCAAGCCGCCATCTTGGGCCCTGCACCACGAGGCCGCGTGGCCTCCCCCCGACCCTAACCCTGGGCCTGGCCGGCCCCGACATCCCGGCACCACCATCCACCCAGGAGGTGAGCGGACCACTTGGCAGGTCAATGGGGGAACGAAGCGTCAAGAGCTCTTCCCCCGCCAGGTGCCGATCGCCTCCAGCTCCCCCAGGCGCTGGCTCCACCCCCTGCTGGGTGTCTGGACACCTTCATCCCGGACCCTCCGACCTCCAAGTGCGAGGACCCGGACATCAAAGGGCGCCTGCCCTATAACTGGAGCAGCTCCGGAGCAGGATGGGAGTTGTATCCTGGAGTCGAGAGACACCGAGAGAACTCAGCCTTGACGGACTACTGGCGCTGCCGTAGCCCTATCTTGCGAACTATCGTCCTGCCTGCTGGCGCTGCCGCGGCCTTCTGCAACATCCATCCTCGTCGGGACCTGCTGGCGCTGCCGCGGCCCGTACCTCGACCATCTTCACCGGGACCTGCTGGCGCTGCCGCGGACCGTACCTCGACCATCTTCACTGGGACCTGCTGGCGCTGCCGCGGACCGTGTATCGACCATCTCTACCGGGACCTGCTGGCGCTGCCGCGGCCCGTACCAGCTACACCACCAAGCTCGAGGATTGTGGGCTAACCATCATCTCATCCGAACTACCTGACTGGTAAACAGACTGTCCCGCTTCCCCTTCCCTATCCTAAGAGACCTAAATCGAGGGGACCCCTGAGTCCAGACCTCCTTGTACTATTTCATCGTACCTTAAGAAGTGCATATAAAGAACACTAAATCTTATCCTTGTGTGGTGTCTGTCTGTGGGGGGGAAGTCACTTGTCTGTACGATCGCTGTAGACGGCTCTCCCCCTGACCTCGGCCGACCCTCCCGGTCCGTCTAACAACCCTCTTTCGCTCGACCCTCTTTCGCTCGACCCTCTTTCGCTCGACCCTCTTTCGCTCGACCCTCTTTCGCTCGACCCTCTTGCTCGCTCGACCCTCTTGCTCGCTCGACCCTCTTGCTCGCTCGACCCTCTTTCGCTCGACCGCTTGACCCTCTTGCTCGCTCGACCCTCTTTCGCTCGACCGCTTGACCCTCTTGCTCGCTCGACCCTCTTTCGCTCGACCCTCTTTCGCTCGACCCTCTTTCGCTCGACCCTCTTTCGCTCGACCGCTTGACCCTCTTGCTCGCTCGACCCTCTTTCGCTCGACCGCTTGACCCTCTTGCTCGCTCGACCCTCTTTCGCTCGACCGCTTGACCCTCTTGCTCGCTCGACCCTCTTTCGCTCGACCGCTTGACCCTCTTGCTCGCTCGACCCTCTTTCGCTCGCTCGACCCTCTTTCGCTCGCTCGCTTGACCCTCTTTCGCTCGCTCGCTTGACCCTCTTTCGCTCGACCCTCTTTCGCTCGACCCTCTTTCGCTCGACCCTCTTTCGCTCGACCCTCTTTCGCTCGACCCTCTTTCGCTCGCCCCCTCTCGCTTGCCCCCTCTCGCTCGCCCCCTCTCGCTCGCCCCCTCTCGCTCGCCCCCTCTCGCTCGCCCCCTCTCGCTCGCCCCCTCTCGCTCGCCCCCTCTCGCTCGCCCCCTCTCGCTCGCCCCCTCTCGCTCGCCCCCTCTCGCTCGCCCCCTCTCGCTCGCCCCCCTCTCGCTCGCCCCCTCTCGCTCGCCCCCCTCTCGCTCGCCCCCTCTCGCTCGCCCCCCTCTCGCTCGCCCCCCTCTCGCTCGCCCCCCTCTCGCTCGCCCCCCTCTCGCTCGCCCCCCTCTCGCTCGCCCCCCTCTCGCTCGCCCCCCTCTCGCTCGCCCCCCTCTCGCTCGCCCCCCTCTCGCTCGCCCCCCTCTCGCTCGCCCCCCTCTCGCGCCTCTCTCTCGCGCCCCTCTTTCTCTCTTGCACCTCTCTCGCGCCCCTCTTTCTCTCTTGCGCCTCTCTCGCGCCCCTCTTTCTCTCTTGCGCCTCTCTCGCGCCCCTCTTTCTCTCTTGCGCCTCTCTCGCGCCCCTCTTTCTCTCTTGCGCCTCTCTCTCGCGCCCCTCTTTCTCTCTTGCGCCTCTCTCTCGCGCCCCTCTTTCTCTCTTGCGCCTCTCTCTCGCGCCCCTCTTTCTCTCTCGCGCCTCTCTCTCGCGCCCCTCTTTCTCTCTCGCGCCTCTCTCTCGCGCCCCTCTTTCTCTCTCGCGCCTCTCTCTCGCGCCCCTCTTTCTCTCTCGCGCCTCTCTCTCGCGCCCCTCTTTCTCTCTCGCGCCTCTCTCTCGCGCCCCTCTTTCTCTCTCGCGCCTCTCTCTCGCGCCCCTCTTTCTCTCTCGCGCCCCTCTCTCGCGCCCCTCTTTCTCTCTCGCGCCCCTCTTTCTCTCTCGCGCCCCTCTTTCTCTCTCGCGCCCCTCTTTCTCTCTCGCGCCCCTCTTTCTCTCTCGCGCCCCTCTTTCTCTCTCGCGCCCCTCTTTCTCTCTCGCGCCCCTCTTTCTCTCTCGCGCCCCTCTTTCTCTCTCGCGCCCCTCTTTCTCTCTCGCGCCCCTCTTTCTCTCTCGCGCCCCTCTTTCCGCCCCTCTTTCCGCCCCTCTTTCCGCCCCTCTTTCCGCCCCTCTTTCCGCCCCTCTTTCCGCCCCTCTTTCCGCCCCTCTCTCCGCCCCTCTCTCCGCCCCTCTCTCCGCCCCTCTCTCCGCCCCTCTCTCCGCCCCTCTCTTTCTCTCGCGCGCCCCTCTCTCTTTCTCTCGCGCGCCCCTCTCTCTTTCTCTCGCGCGCCCCTCTCTCTTTCTCTCGCGCGCCCCTCTCTCTTTCTCTCGCGCGCCCCTCTCTCTTTCTCTCGCGCGCCCCTCTCTCTTTCTCTCGCGCGCCCCTCTCTCTTTCTCTCGCGCGCCCCCCTCTCTTTCTCTCGCGCGCCCCTCTCTCTTTCTCTCGCGCGCCCCTCTCTTTCTCTCGCGCGCCCCTCTCTCTTTCTCTCGCGCGCCCCTCTCTCTTTCTCTCGCGCGCCCCTCTCTCTTTCTCTCTCGCGCCCCTCTCTCTTTCTCTCCCTGATTCACTGAGAGTGACCGCATTCTGCTCTTTCGCAAGGATCATATTGGCATGCAAAAGTTTTGTTCCGTGCCAGGTCCTACTGTGGGTGGCAATGTGTGGTTTTTTGAGACCAAAAATATTATTTGCTTATGCCAATGTTTTTAGGTCTGACATCAGCGCGCTTGCGCTTTCTACAAAACCTGCTGTTATTGATACTATGTCTCTATTCCCACCTGCTGCTTACCATAGGATCAGTGCAGTGCCTGTCTTCTATCCTACGTCCTAATTTGTTCCTTCAGCTGATACCTTCCTTCCGTTTAAGTTTGAGGAGCATCAGCCAATTACAGTTCCCATATGGCACCATTCTTCATGTGCTGTTTGCAATAGCGGTAATGTGCTTTGGGAACAGTGCTGATAAGCGTTGGGGAAATTTTACCCGTGATATTTTTGAACTTATGGTATTTTACATTGTTATATTGTGTGCGTTTTTAAACTTGCAAGCCTCACCTTAACTGCTGGCATTCCGCTGACTGCGGTGCCCTCCTGTTAGAGCGGACCCTCAATGAGGTCCGCGCTACAGCTTGCCGTCCGGCCCCCTTCCCCTCACCTCCTGTAAATCACTGGATGCTGCGACCGTGCAGCGGGCTTGCGCAGTGGGTGGGCCACTGCGCGCCAAAGTCAAGACCGTCTGCTCCTGGAGCGCGACCAGCGCCAGAACTCCTTCCCTTTTTACGAGGTACCTCTATTCGCAAAGCAAACTTATTAGCCTTGATCTCAGTGAGTGCCCTCATCCTAAACTAGAGCTGGACAAAATAAACTACAACCCTAGGCGATGTAACATATGTGGCCTGGTGGCCCTGAATCTATGTACAAAACATACAATTAGTGATCGGGAAGGAATTATGCCTTCTAACAATAAGGACAGCAATGCCCCCAGGATAGTAGGGGCTCCCAATCTTTTATTTCAACACAAGACACCTCTTCTAAGAACCCCAAATCTATTAGTTGCATCCTACTTAACACTAGGTCAATGATCAAACACAAGTACGATTTGAGTGTTTGATTCAAGTAGAAAACTCAGACCTGGTTTTTCTTACGGAAACTTGGGCAAACTAAACAAATGAGTCGACCTGGAATGTTGCAGCACCGGTAGGCTACTTTGTTGCTAACACTGATAGCGTAGGGGCAAAGTGGGGGGAATAGCATTAATTTACCGATCCCATTATACAATGAGAATCGTGCCAGAACCAACACTGGATGCCGAGGCAATGTCATTTAGTGTTAAAAAGGATAACCGTTAACTTTTCCCGGGGTTACTTATTTATAGACCTCCAGAGCCGAGATCCTCCTTTATCACTTCCCTACAGACCTATCTGGAATCGTACTTAGACACTGACTCCTTTACGGTGTTAGGCGATTTTAACTTTCACTTAGAAGCTAATAATAATTCTGACATATCATGCCTGACAGATAGTTTAGCAGTTTTGGGCTGAGCCTTGGAGCCAACACACCAAGCAGGCCACACACTGGATGGTATTTTTACCAACAATGAACTTATTGAAGTGAAGAGAGCACGACCATTACCCTGGTCAGACCACTCTGCAGTTCACTTCATTGTTAAGATATCGGACACCAACAGTTGTCGCAGGAATAGACCCCCCCCCCCTCCCTTGGTGAAATCACGCTTTTAGAAATAAATCCAACAAAATGAATTGATCACAGCACTGGTGAAGAAGCCCCCAATCTTGACAGATTCAGCCAGGCAGCAAATAAGCTGGCACCAGAAGTGACGAAGCACTCTAGCAGAAGGCAAGTTTAGTCTCCCTGGTATTCGGCCGAGCTCAAACAATTTAAAATCAAATGCAGACATAAGGAACGCACTTGGAGATCCGAATACAGTATGGTACATAGGAAAGACTACTGCTTAGCCTTACAGAAATATAAGATTGCTATAAAACAACATAAAACAGCTTATTTTACCTCCAAAATCCAGGAGGCCACAAATTCCATGAAGGGATGATTTAACCCCTTCAGTGCCCATGACGAGCTGGACTCGTCATGGGCTGCGGTGGCGCTGTGCCCATGACGAGTCCAGCTCGTCATGAACTCCGCCCGCTAATGGAAGGCGCGGCACTGGGCGGGGAAAGGGGCGGGCATGCAAGGGGTTAAAACTGTAACTGCTTTGTCGAGGTGTCCGCAAGATACTGTATTTGTACCAGACCAAAATTTTGTGGACAAATTGGCTGTTTTCTTCCAAAACAAAGTCCAGACCGTCTACAATGAACTCTTGAACATAGCAGAAGTGCGTGGGAGGAACCACCTGGAGGGACAGGAAGATAAGGTATCCTAATGTAGTCTAACTCAGTTCTCCGCATTAGGAGAAGAAAGTGGTAGACATACTGCTGCAAACCAAATCTGGGTCTCCACTTGATCCCTGCCCCCACACATCTTACATCTGGCACCGGAGGAGATCAGCGTATCCCTGACCCTGTTATTAAATCAAATCACGAGCTCGGGGGTCTCTCCATTGAGCTGTAAAAAGGCTTGTATCTGACCTATACTAAAAACTGGGCTTTTCCTTAGACTAAAAACTACCACCCGATTTCCTGCCTACCTTCACCCCTCCAAAATTTTGGAGACAGCTATGAACTCTGATCTGATGGCATATCTGGATCTAAATAACATGCTTGATTCCACTCAGCATGGTTTCAGATCTCGGCACTCTACGGAGTCAGCCCTGATCATGGCGACAGAAGAGATCCACAAGGTGATGGATGTGAGAAGTTGGCCTGATGTATGATGTCACTAGTTCTAGTGTACACCTTATATCAGTCCAAACAACCCTTATGGTGATTGGTTGTAAAGTCAACCTTATAGACCAGCTATCCTAGTGGTAGCATGGACAAGAGCAGTCTTAGGCTAAACTCTGAATGGCATGTGAAGCCAGCTGTGATACCATATATAATCCCTTGAATACCAAATGAAAGGACACCACAACAGATATATATATATATATATAAAATAAAGTGTATTTATTCTAGACAAACCCTCAGCACTCTTTATGAGATTAGAGGTAAGTACAACACAGTCTTATTTAAGCATACATTAAGTCACACAGGTAAGTAATACAGTTAGGCCCTAGGGGCCACGCAAACCATATACTAAAGAAGTGGTATAAGGACCACTGTCACGGAAATAGGATAGGCCTAGGCCTAGGGAATCGCTGGGGCTACACTACACTAGCAACAGGTAGGAAGTGGGAGGCCCACGGTATTCAGGTGCAGAGTGGAAACACTCATGCGTAAAAGTCGATCGAATTACTAGCAGTTAGAAATTAACAGTTTAAGGACACTTCTGAAGCAGCTAGAGAGTCGAGACTCGGAAACTAGACCCTAGGATAGTCACTACCCTTGTGAGCACCGAAGTACCCAAGTTACCTAGCCCACGGGCTGCGGGTGCATAGGTGTGGACTTGCGTCGGGTTTCGTCGTGGACTTCTATGGATGCCTGAAGGAAAGTTGCTGACAGGCAGTCAGTGAAGAGTGTCCGGTGGATCCCAAGGCTGGGATCAAGAAGAGAGGAGACCTGCAAGCAGAAGGGACAGAGTCAAGGTCACTAGCCAGTGACCACGTGGAACCAGGAAGGAACCAGGCGATGTCGTGAAGATTGCAGGTGAAGGTGAAGCTTGTCGCTGCAGCCACGGGGACCAGGAGACGTCGAGGACGACCAGGACCAGGAGGCGAGCTGTCCCACGAAGGCTCTTGCTGTCGGCGGTGTCGAAGTTGAACTAGGACTCACCAAGCCTTGGCAAGCGGAACCCACGAAGAACGGAGGACTTGCTTCTGGTGCAGACCAGGAAGGTCTGGGGTGCTTCTCTTTTGCAAGGAAGCGGGAGCCAGTCTGGAGGAGCCAAACCAGCAGTGAAGATTTCAGGATGCGTCGTCACAGAGGCCACTAGCCAACGGGCAAGCAACCGGACAGACGCGGCAAGCAGGAAAATGCAGAAGGGCCCCACACAGGACTCGTGGAGTGTGGGGGGGCTGATCCTCGGTGCAGATGGTGCTTGGGGTTGGGGCTTCTCAATCCCCGGTGCACAACTTCGAGGGTGCCTCAGAAGCTGCGCTGGAAGATACTAGCCACTTTTCCCAGGTAGCCGGTCCCACGTCTCTCGTCGCCTCCACGGATCTCAGCTCGGCTGTGGATGTGGATCAGGGTCGGAGAAGTCTGGAAGTCAAGGCTCTGGTCGGGCTCTGCAGTCGGTCCCTCGTAGAACTTCAGCAAAGCAAAGGGTAGTCTCTTGATGGTGCCTGTTTGCACAGGGTAGCCACTCCTTGGCCACAAGGGAGATTCTTCAGTCTTCTTCTTTCGTCGAATGTCGAAGGTTCAGAGTTTCTGTTCAAGTTGCAGGTTCGGGATAATCTAATCTCTTGGGGCCCAGCTACCACTCTTATACTAATCTGGGGGGCTGGGTTACCTGCTAGGTCACGCCTTATGGGTGGGACCTGGGAGGGGGGTGATTACACCCCCTTCCCTTTGTCCAGTTTCGCGCCGGGACTGGGGCTGGAGTGCCCCAGCACCGGTTTGAACTGGACTATGCATGGGACACCTTGTGTGCCCCAGGCATGTCTCATTCCTTTCAACCCTCCCTGCCCCAATACACTAAAGTCTGTCTGGGGAGGTGCTAGCACCTCCCCAAGCAGGAAACCTATTGTCCAAGCCTCCCTTGCCGGGATCACTCCCAGCAGCAGGAGGTCAGACTTGTGTCTGTGGCAGCAGCATCCATTTTGTGATGCTGAGGCTTTGGTTAGAGTTAAACAGCAAAGTAGGATTTTAATATGTCTCTCCCTCTAGAAGGGGGGAATAATATCCTCATCACCAGAAATGGTATGGGGGTATTATTCCAAAGTGTTAGACACCTTACACGACATGTTTTGATACAGCCAAACCATAGTTACCATAACCGTTTAAGATTATAAGGTACTTTAAGAGTATATGGTAGGCTATATCATAGAACAGCTATAAGGACATGGTTCCGAAAGCTGCAGACAGGCTCAGCTCATGCTAGAGCACCATCTCACATGTTACCAAGCACTCTGCCTCCAGGATAGTTAAGGCCTGCCATAGGAGTGGCTGATAGGTACACATGTGTCTATTTTAAGGGTAGATATAGGTATACTATATCTAAGCAAGGGGTGATTACATGACCTTGCCCCAGCTGAGTGATCAGCCAGTTGTGTCTGATTGGAAGGCCAGACCAGGGGTGGCATAATACATGCTGCAGACCCTGGGAGGCCTAGGGTACACCTATGCCCTGGGTACCTAGGGTACACTGTACAGGGTCCAATAAGGTGATCCTTACCAATTGGGAATGTACCTAGGGTACATGGAGTCCATTTTAAAGAGAGAGCAGACAGCCTGAGACCCTGAATGGCAGGATCTCAGGCCAACTAAGTCGAAAAACCAGCTAGACACTAGGCAAAAAGTTGGGGGTAACCATAGTCAGATATCCACCTTCCTACAATGGACAGGTGAGGGCCACCCTTATTTTGCTTGACCTTACCACAGCCTTCGACACCGTAAATCATGCGGTATTAGTACGAAGGATGTAGGCTGTCGGTATTCGTGGTAAAGCTTTAGCCTTACTAACATAATTCTTGTCATCCAGGGAACAATTAATTCACTGGGATGGATTTCAGTCAGAAACGTTCACTCTCCCAGGTGGAGTTCCCCAGGTTACGGCCTTGTCCCCGACTATGTTTAATATATACGTTGCCCCTTTAGCCAGATTAATAAAAAGCCATGGTCTTATGCTTGTGTCAAATGCAGATGACACCCAGCTAGTGGTGTCCGTAACACAAAGTGTGGACAGGACAGCTGAACGGTTTCGCAACTGCCTCACAGCACTGATGTCCTGAATTAACACCAACTTCTTAAAACTGAATACAGAAAAAAAAACAAGGTTGTAGAGTTCGGTCAGAAACCATCGGTTTGGAGCCAATTATGGTGGCCCTCTGAAGACAGAACATGCCCTGCTCTGGTGTCCAGCTAGGAACCTAGGCTTCCTGATCGTAAGAAAGTAAGTAATAGTTTATTAGCATAGTTAATTAAAACCATTGCAATTCATCCATAGACAAATAAAACACTAATGTGTACACAATACATTATTCATCACTTAAGTAAAATTACATTCACATAAAATTTATATTTATAATTCCTTTCAAAAATTCATAAGATTTAATATGTTGATAGGATTAAAATAATAAACATATTGTTCTGAATGTCCTCTTTAATTTAGGGCAAGGGGACAAGTTCCAGTATTCACTCTTCTTCCACCTTCCATAATTGATACTTTATAGGTAGGATTCTGCTTAATTTCAGAGCCTCTAAAAACATGACGATAGGTCAATCTTCTGCATCTTTGTTTCTACCTCCTTCAAGAACTTCACCAGGCTACAGTTCAACTGCGGGTCACTAGGTGTAAAGCAGGCAAGAACCGCCTGTCTTCTCGAGTGTATTCCATGCTGGTTGAAGTGGTATTTCAGTAACCGTTTCCTTTCCGCCAACAGCTTCTCGCAGGAGCACAGCAAATGTTCCATGTCTTCAGACACCTTGCCACATAGGCGACAGAGGGGACCCCCATTAACCCTCATCCACTGCGGAAAATGGCGTGTGCATGGTAACACGCCCAGTCTATATCTGAGAAACTTCAATTTTATATAGCGTGAGTACCCGAGGTCAAGATAACTCTGGTGGCCTTGTTTGGAGTAGGAGTTTAGGATGATCCTCCCATGTGACCTCTTTGCAACACACGCTTTATCATCAATCCACGAGAGGTGTTTTATTGTTGTTTTTACTATTCTTTTGATCGTAGTTTGATTGGTAGGGGTATTCCACAGCTCCTGTAACCCTAGATTCACTAGGCTGTTTTTCCAAGTATTTGGCGGCTGGCGATGCCGGATACCGTTCTAGTTCTGACCATAAGTAGCTGTTTAGGGTTCCTTTATTTGCCTTTCGGAACATGCCCTGCTCCGGTGTCCAAGGCAAGGAACCAAGGCTTCCTGATCGACAAAGATCTAACGCTTACCCCTCAGATAAACCAAGTGGCCTCAGCCTGTTTTGTTACGCTGAAAGTCCTATGTAAGATCTTTCCTTTCACCTCTTTCTCTCTGAGAAAAACGGTGGTTGGAGCTTTAGTCCTATTGAGAGTAGACTACTGTAATGCTCTTTACCTGGGAGCAGGCGTAAGTCAGTTCTCTAAACTCCAATCACTCCAAAATGCGGCAGCACGAGTATTGCTTGAATAACACAAACAACATCCTACATCTGCTAGCATAAAGCAACTTTACTGGCTTCCAGTAAGACGGCGGGTGGATTTCAAGGCTCTTTGCTTAGTGCACAAAGTCCTATATTGAGGAGGGGCGAAGGATTTACAATCTTTATTTCCTCGTTATGCGCCATCAGATCTCCTGATACTGGACTGGTACACCTCCCCAAGATACAAAGAGTAAGATGGGGTGGAAAACGCTACTCATTCCATGCAGCTAAGTTATGGAACTCCCTTCCCGTACAACTAAGACATCAGTCCAGCAGGACGGTCTTCAGGAAAGATATAAAAACATGGCTTTTTACCCAACTCGAAATCTGTTAGCTGTTCCGATTTGCACACACCTCAGCCCCAAGACGCCTCGACAATAGTGCGCAGATATTCAGTCAGTCAGTCATAACTTTTTTATAAATGTTACTTTCCGCCACGCACTGCTTGCTTACCCCTTCCGCATTGTGTTATAAGCCCCCCCCCCCCATCGACCGCATACTCCAGCAGCTAGTCTACAACAAACCCCTGTCCTTTCGCTGCTACAGCCGTACCGTTTAAGTTTTTTTTTTTTACTTTAAAGCTGAGCGCGAAGCACGCTCTCAAATAGAATTCGCCCAATTTTCACCTGGTATTATTCAACCCTCCTCTTTGATGTGTCTTTTAATAGACCTTTTTTTCCTTCAACTGAAATTCAATTGTAGCACCAAGGGGCCTTTTCTATGCCAATGGAAATTAAATAAGGGCTACAATTAAAATTCTAGTGACGTCCCTCTTCTATATATATATATCTATCAGTTTTGTCCTGTTCTATTTCTATGTCTACTTAATTTCCTCTCTTCTAGTCCTTCCTCTTTGTTGTTGATTTTGGATGCGTTTTAGGCTATGGCGGTGGAGGAGTTGTTGCAGCCAACACCACTGGAACCTGTGCCTTCTCCTGCGCCCCTTCCGTTACCAGATGTCGCGGAGGGAACAGCTACATAGGAAACTCCGCAACTTTGCAGACTCCTGCGAACGGGCGCGGTCAGGTGTAATGGCTGCGTTAAGATTGCGTCTGAAAGCCACCAGACGGCAGGTACTGCAGCATCTCTGACCTGAGGCATGCTAATAACAGCAGCACCATAATCTTGATGACTTCAGCAGTCTCTGCCCTACAAGAAACTCGCCTTTGGCTCACCTGATGCCTGCTTTCACTCCCTTTTTTGACCGTGGCGTCCTTTTATCTTTTCGGGTCCCTGATGCCCTCCTTCCTGTGATGTTCCTGGCAGTTGGAGAGGAGTAGGGAGGTGTTGGTGTATTTCCCTCGACAAGGGCACAGTGGTGTAACAGGAGTGGGTGTGCAGAGATCACGTGGGTAGCAACAGTGTTTGGTGTGTTAGAGTTGTCCATTTCTAATATTCTCTTCAAGCTCAGACATGCAGTCACTCACTTTGCTTAGTTTGCTTAAATATTCAGGGTGTACTGCAGAAAGTGTACAAGGGGACAACGCTGTGGCAGTGAGAACCAAATGGAGGAGACCATGTCACTCTTCAGGTGCTACTGCCTCTCTTCTAAGTCAGGGCAACTGTAAAGCTTTAAAATACCTATGGGTTGAGTTAGTGCTATTTAAAACTGCAAAAATAAAACGCCTTTTTCTGTCGCCCTCTTTCTCCCTTCACTTCCACAAGTTCTTGTGTAGTTATCCAACTTTTTTTTTTTTTGCAGTTCTATATAGTGCAAACTCAACCCCAAGTTATTTGAACACTTTGCACCTCCCCACTTCTTTCCTCTCTAATGTGCTTTCGCTTTCCACCACATCTTCTATCGTCCTATCTCCTTACTCCTCTACTACCGCTCTCACGTTTTCCACTGCTGCATTCCAAATAGTATAGCAGCAATATATATCCACCACTCCAGTATCACTATGGTTCGCTTTATTCAACATTAACGTGTTTTTGCCCTTCGTGTCTAATTATTGAGGTTTTCCTTAAAATTTCTCCCTGTGACAATTCCCCTGGAACTCCAGGAGGGGACAGAACAAATTCCACCTCTATGGGTGTTCACCCACCCCACACCTGCTCCCAGTTTCTTGGGCAACCCTGCTTTCGTATAAGATGAAATGAAAAGAGGATTTATTGAGCGCCATAGCTACCCTGAGGCGTCCTAGCGCTAATGGACAGGCGTGTGGATGAGAATTTAGACACTGGTCTGATTTATTAAAAAGCAGGGTTTTTAGCTGTCTGCGGAAGGAGAGCAGGTTGGGCTCTGATCGAAGATGGAGGGGGAGGGCATTCCAGAGCTTGGCCGAGTTATAGGATAATGAGCGCCCCCCCACATCTGACTCTTTTAATCCTGGGGACAGTGATAAGAAAGGAGGAAGTTGATCTGAGCTGTCTGTTCGGTAGGTAGGGGGTAATCAGTGATTGGTTAATGATGGCGCCCGTTTTCCAGAAGGCTCGGTGAGCGATGCACAGGCTCTTAAATTCAATTATTTCCCTCTCTCGAAGCCAATGTAGATTCTAAAGTCCGGATTTGATAGAGAGTCGACAAGGGATCTGGAGGAGGGTTCGTGCTGCGCAATTTTGGATGACCTGGAGCTTGCGTAGAGTGACCTGAGGGGCCCCCAGGTAAAGGGCATTCCCGAAGTCCAGGCGCGACAGAATGTGAGACCTTGGATCATAATCTGCCTTGCCTGTAAGGGTAATAAAGGAAGGATTTTCCGAATAAGCCTGAGCAGACCAAAGCACGTCGCTGAAAGTTTGGCCGCTTGGCAGTTAAAGTTAAGGGATTTATCCAGCCAGATGCCTAGGCTCTTAATTGTATCCTTGGTTGTGGAGGCGGGTCCAAGGCAGGTAGGCCACAGGGGATCGATGGTAGGATTAGGGGAGTTACCTAGGAGCATCAGCTCGTTCTTGTCTCCATTCAGCTTGAGACAAGACGCTGTCATCCATGAGGACACTGCTTCCAAACAGTCCCTCAGGTGGTTGGGCGCGGTGTGTAGTTGTTTGAGAGCCACCACTAGCTGAGTATCGTCCGCATAGGTGATGATTTTTATTTCAAAAGGACGGACAATCTCAGCTAGGGGGCTCGTATATATATTGAAGAGCGTAAGGCTCAAAGAAGAGCCCTGCGGCACTCCGCAGCCGAGAGGCTTACTAGGGGAGATGGTTTCTCCCTCAAAGACCCGAAAGGAACGGTCTGACAGAAAAGACTCAAACCAAGCCATAGCTTTCCTTGAGACTCCGAGGTTCGCGAGTCGTTGCAGTAAGATGTTATGGTTTACAGTGTCGAAGGCGGCACTTAGGTCGAGGAGGATGATGGCTGCAGAGCCTCCTTGATCCATGATCTTCCTTGCATCTTCTGTAACTGCAACGAGGGCGGTTTCGGTCCCATGCATGGGACGGGATCCCGTCTGGGAAGGGTCGAGCAGGTGGTTGGTCTCTAGGAATTCAGCCAGTACGTTGTTAACGTGTTTTTCAAGGATATTGCTTAGCCATGGTAGTAGGGAAATTGGTCGGTAATTCTCTGGGTTGTCTGGATCTAGGTTGGATTTTTTAAGAAGGGCTTTTACCATGGCCTGCTTCCAAGGGGGCTGGACAGTCCCGGTGGACAGCGAGGCATTAAGCAAGTTGAGGATGGTGGGTAGGGTGTGGTTAGTGACTGTCAGCAAATTGCGCTGGGGTGCCGCATCATTGGGAGAGCCGGATTTCACCTGACGCATGATGGTTTCTAGCAAGGTGGAATCAAGATGTGGAAGGTTTCAGAGTGTTACTGGAGTGTGAAGTCCCAGCTCATGCAACTTGGTGGGTGGAGTGGGGGGCTGAATGTGGGAAAAGGAGGTATAAATGTTTTGTATGTTTTTGGAATAAAAATTCTGCCAGATTATTACAACGGGTTTGCGCATTAAGGGGGTTTTGGGGTTTTTCTGGGAGCTTAAGGAGGGTTTTCGCGATTTGATATTTCCTTGGGCCTGGAGGCAGCTGTGTTGATTTTATTTTCGAAAAAGGTTGCTTGCGCGATTTGAATTTCGTTTTTTATATGTACTTAACGCGGCTCTATATGCTGTTTTTCTGGAGGGTGAGTAATCCAGTCGCCATTTCCTCAAGTTTTTTACAGAGGCGTTTCTTCTCCCGTAAGCCAGGGGAATACCAGGGAGCAGTTTGGGTGCTATGCTTGGATTCAGTGCGTATTATGGGGAGTACGGAGTCAAGTGAATTCAAAATCTATCTATTATAGTTTTCATTAGCTAGAGTGGGGTCAGAGGTACTGGGTGGTATGGAGGTCTCGAGGCTCGTTGCCCATTCAGCCTGGGGATGTTTTGACCAGTTGCGTTTCGTGTGGATAGCTGTAGTGGCGGAAGGGTGTGAGTTCAACCAGGAGAGGGGTATGAGGAAGTGGTCTGTCCATGGAAGGGGGGATGGAGTTCCTACTGAGAGCTCTATACAGTTACTGAAGATGGGATCAAGAAGATGCCCTTTGTTGTGGGTGGGATTTAGCACTAGTTGTTTAAACTGAAGTGCAGAGAGGCTGGTAGACAATTCTAGGGCAGTGTGGTCCACGGCATCATCAAAATGGATGTTGAGATCTCCTAGGAGAGTGAAGTTAGATGTGCTACAAGCTAGATTGGCTATAGTGGAAGGCAGGGAGTGGAGAAATTGACCCATGGTCCCAGGTGGGCGATATATAAGCATCCCTGAGAACGTGCTTGTGGGCGAAAAGTCTATGGAAAAGGAGAGGCTTTCACAGTCCAGTATAGGGTTAGGAGAGCTACGGCACCCAAAGCAGTCTTTGTAGATGACTGCTAGGCCACCACCTCTTCCTGTTATGCGGTCTTCACGTGAAATTTGGTATCCTTGAGGTAGGGCCTGAATAAGATCCGGTTCTGATTCAGAATGAAGCCAGGTCTCGGTTAGGAATAAGATGTCTGGTTTTAGCTCATCTAAGAGCATGGATATCTCAGTAGTGTGTTTAGCGAGTGACCTGCAGTTCAGGAGAAACATGTTCCGCTGTGAGGTTTTGATTGGAGGGTCAGGAAGAGGCTGAAATCCACAGTGTGGGCAGACTGTGCATTCAAATGCTGGGTTCCAGGTATAGAGGCATGGAGCAGATGCCTTTCCTCTTAATTTAAGTAAGGAGTTGGGGCTGTAGCTTCTAATATGAGTAGAAAAACGAGCACAGCTCATGGCCCCAGGCGGACGTGCGCAGACGGGCGTGTCTTTGGCGCGCCGCCGGCGCGCCCGCTGCGCGCAGCGTGTGGCATGAAGCTTTTATGCAGCTGACTAGCAGAGTGCCGAATGACGTAGCACCCTCCTCCCCTCTAGCCCGGAAGTTGTTACTGTAACCGCGCCTCCCTCCACATCAATCAGGAAGAATTCCCGTGGTGGACCGGGGAGAATGCGGGTGTCGGGTGTCCAAGGGTGCAGAAGTGCGTGTAAGTTTTCAAATATTTTTGAACATCCGTTTCTTTACAATTATTTAAAAGCAATTCAGCGATTTAAAAAAATAAATAAAAGAAAAGCACATTGGGTGTACAAAAGGGAAGGTACCGTGAAGGAGCAGAGTGAGTATTCTGCCACAGCGCTCGTCCCTCAGTTTCTCTCAGCAATCATGACCCAGCCCATGTCTTTCTCCCACTCTCCGAGGGTTGGTGTGATGTGTGCCCCCCAGTGTCGAGCTACATTTAGTTAAGCTATCATTACACCCAGCGTTACCCAAATTTGACCTTTTCGACTGAGATCCGTTGCCTCCTGTATGTTTAGGAGACACCGTTTTGGCTCGGGCAACAGGTTTGTCCCACTTACTTGTGTTATTGTGCACATGACCGTTTCCTAGTATGTTCTAATCTTTGGACATTCCCATAGAATATGATAGGACGTACCTATTCATCCACACAGTTTTGACATGCCGAGGTATCTTCTTTACCCATTTTGACCAATGTGTCTCAGGCAAGGTTGGATCTGTGGAGTATTTTAAGTTGGGTTGTGTTGGGTTAGTCGTACTTTTGAGGATATGGCCATGTCTTTAGGGGGATTTTCGGTATGTCGGGGAAATTGCCAGATGATACATGAAATCTGTGAGTAGTCTGTCCTTCACTGGGTAAGCCTCGGGGAAGGTACTCCCTGCCTGTATGACCGCCATCAGTGCATGTCTGACCTGGAGATATCTAAAAGTTTCTGTTGTGGTGAGACTGTACTCATGTTGCAGATCTGCAAATTAACCCCCCGGTCCATAGGTTGTCCACCTTCAGGATGCCTAATAGATCCCACTTATCGAATCCAGGGCATTTAGACAACCGGCCCAGTCTCTCCATTTCCCAAAGAGGAGTGGCTTGTGTTAGTTTATTATGTCATCCCAGCCTTTTATGAACTAGATTCCGGAGTTTAACTGTTTGCGCTGTTGTCCTTGTGAGTGTATTGCCTCTGGGTGTCTTGTATAGTGCCCGTAGGTAGCCCCCCGTGCCCAGGAGGAGCCCGTCCATTCGATAGGCCAGCTCATCTTGTGCCCGGTGTACCCATTAATTGACAACCACTAGCTGGGCAGCCCAGTAATATGCCTGTAGTTCCGAAGTGCAATTCCCCCCTCGTACCATCCCCTCACAAATTTCTGCATCGCTATTCGTGGAGGTTTTCTTTTGCAGAGCAGAATCCACACCTCCGAGTCGATAGTCTGGAAGTAGGATTGCAATATTGCGTATGGTGTGTTCTGTAGAGCGTAAATGAAGCGCCATCATTTTGAAAAGTGCTGCGCACCCTAGTGGGACAACAATAGGAACCACCAATGATGGACATTGCTCTGTATGCGCGTCCGAGGAGCCTCAAGGTTACAGACATAGAATCGTTCTGGATCTGGCATGACGAATATACCAAGATATCGTAAGCTTTTCTCCACCACAGCCGCTTCACACTACGCTGGCAAAACCAGGAGGGCCATGTGGATCCTAGATCATGTATTTGGGCAAATGTATCGAATAGCTGGAGTATTTCCTGAAATTGGTGAAGATGTTCATTATTCCGGGCATTGAGCGGCGTGGGGTTGCAACATATAATAATGTCATCCGCATATGATAGTCGGTCTTCCCATCCCTCTGTCCAACAGTGTCCCTGTATCAGCGAGTCCCCTCTGAACCACGCACCCATTGCCTCGAGACCCAGGGCAAAAAGCAGCAGCGACAGGGGAAAGGTGGGTGAGCATCGCCTGTTCACCACGGCTTGTGCCATGGGTCTTGTGTATAGGAGGCGAACCCAAGCCTGTAAATTGGGGCCAAACCCCATTCATTCTAGGACTGCAATGAGTATGGCCATTTGTTTGTTTCGAAGGCCATACGAGTATCTTAGGAGAGCTTCACCGCATCTTCCTGTATGGTATGTTTCCTACCTATCACCCCATGGAGTCAACGCAAATTAAGGGTAGTGCTCCTCCCTGGCATGGAGCCAGGTCGGTCAGGGTGCCCTAATTTAAAGCCCTTGTGAAGCAGCCTGGAGTCTAATAGCTTAGCTAGTATTTTGGTCTCTGCATTAAGTTGAGGATGGGACAGTCCGAGGCGCAGTCCTCCGCCAGTTTGACGGGTTTATGGATAACCATGAAAGAGGCCTGTCATTGATCTTCTGGGAGCACCCCTTGTCTTCCTACTCTCCAGGCACGTCTTAAGTAGATGGGGTGCCCCTCGAGGGCTGTGAGTTTACAAAGTTCTATCAGGAGGCCGTTTGGCCACATCGCCTTTCTCGACTTAATACTGCGGCTAGCCAAGATTAGTTCCTCGGCAGTAGGATCGCTGTCCATCAATGCCGAGTCTTTGGGGGAAAGTGTGTGGAGATGGATATCTTTTAGAAGGTCTTCTGAATCCGCAGCTTTGGCCGTGGGAGTGTATATGTGGGCATAATGTTATGTGAAAGCTTCTGCAACGTCTTGCGGATTGCTCAGGGTCTCGCCCTTCTCCGTGTGGAATGCGCGGACCCATCTGTCGGCCCGTTCTCGCCTGGCCAGCCAGGCTAGTATTTTCCCTGCTTGGTTTCCTATTTCATATATTCTATGCCGTGTCGCGGACTGCTTGGCTCTAGCTGCTTCCCATGCCTGATCACTATAGTTTTGTTTTTTGATGTCTAGCGCGTGTTTGGTCTTGTCTCTGGGATCGCTTGGTAGCCTAGCTTCCAGTTCTAATATATCTTTTTCAAGTATCTACATTGCCTACCTTTTGTCTTTTTTGTGGCCTACCATAAGGGAGAGTCCATGACCCCTTATTACGGTTATAAAGACCTCCCACAAGACCAGTGAGGACGTCACTGAATTTTCATTAAAATTGGGTTCCATGGTCTCCACTAATTCTGTCCGTATTTGGGGATCCTTCAGGCACCATGGGTGTAGAAATATGGTTCGACGTGCACCTTAAGTCTCCACCGTGTAGCAGGCCCACAGAGGGGAGTGGTCTGAGATTCCCCGTGCCAGGTGAGGCACATCTCCGAAACTAGAAAACTATCTGCAAGGGTAGAAATGAAGTCACTGCGTGAGGGACTGTTATGTGCCCCTGAATGGAATGCGTAGTGTTGTCTGTGGATTTCAGGTGTGCCAAACATGTACATTCCAGAGAGCCCTAAAAAGAAATCTGCCAGTTGCGAGTGACTTCGCGGCAGCTTTCTACGGGGGTGACGTTATTGAAGATCGCACAGTGTCATGTAGAAATCTCATCCTATTTGGAGCTCACCCTCCGGCATGTTCAGTAGGAATTTACTTAGGTCAGGCATGACTATGTTATGTAATGCTGGTGGCATGTAGACCGAGACAATGTTGCCAGGCGTCCCCTCCCAATTCCCCGCAATTGCAGTAAATCTACCCTGTTCCTCAGTCCAGGCCTGTTCTACTATAAAGGTAAATCGTTTCAACAGAAGAATTCCCACTCCCCTTTGTCCAGAGGTAAAGCCCAAGTGCATCACTAGTTTATAGCTTACCTGTCAAGGGCCCTGCAGGAGTTGCCCGCTAGAAGTGTTTCCTACAGGTGGACCACGTCTGGCAGACGTTGTTTAAAGTATTGCAGTACAAGCCCTCTCAAATTTAACTCCCAGGCTATTGACCTTCCATGAGAGCAGCTGCAGCCTGGGGTTAAGTGTCGTCTCTTGCGTGCCTCAGTACTAGAGAGAATTCTTCTCCCATACTTGGTATGTTTCGTGTTTGCGGGGTGGCCTTGGAGGCAATTACTGAATGATGGTATGTGACCGTGTATCTTATAGTATCAAAATACATGCATCCCCAAAACTGCAGAGTGATTGTTGTCCTTGCCCCACGGCAACTCAGGAGATGGTATCCCGGCTGCCCCGCCCTGTACAGCATAATAAACCTTGCACTGTACCAATTAAGTATAGATTTTCCCAGCTGCTTTCGCAGCCTCAGTAGGCCCCTCATGGGCACCACTGTAAGCGAAATCTGTCTGGATGTGTATTTCTGCCCCCCCCCTTTCCCCCCATAGTGCAGTGCCTGCACAGAGATGAGCGGACTGAGTTCAAGGAAGTGTTAGTATATCCGGCGTGCCGTCAGTTGGGTCTCCTTTTATTGAGGTCCGAGTCGCCATTGGTACTTTTCACGCCTTTGCTGGAGCCGCTCACCTGTTGCCAGCCATTCCCAAGTTTCCTCTGGACTAGGGAAGAACCACGCCTTTCCCTCTGCATCCACTTGTAGCTTCGCTAGGAAGAGCATTTCGTCTCTGTTTCCTAGGGCTCTTTTAACTTCCAGAAAGCTTTGCCTCTGCTTCTGAACTTGGATCGTGAAATCCGGGAAGAAGGTGATGGTACTATTTTCATAGTTCATTGGAGGCGCACTGCAGGCCCCCTGTAGTATTACATCATGGTCTCGAAAGTTGAAAATTCAAGCCAAGATTGTCCTTTGAGGCGCCCAAGGCCTGAGTCGTCCGCCCGGCACTCGGTGTGCTTGTTCGACTGAGAAATATTTTGATAGGCCCCGGTGTTAGAGGTGCTTCAAAACTAGGTCTTCAACTTGTATATCTGCTGATGGCCCTTCCAGTCGTTCAGGAACCCCAATAATTCTCTCACATTGTTGGGGTCTAGATCCCCCCCCCCCCCCCTCACATTCGAGTTTGGCTTCAAGCGTCTTGCTGGTGTCTTGGAGATCTTGAACTTAAAGCTCAAATGTTTTGGTGTCTGTACATAGATTTGTTGCTTTCGTCTCTTCCACTTCCGTGACTCTTGTGTTAATCTTTCCGAGATCTGATCTGACAAGTGATATCTCTATGGTCATGGATTCTATTCACATTTCAAGCGATGTGTGCACTCTTTTGAGGGCCATCATAATATCTTGGAGGCTTAATTTGCCTTTAGCAGGGGATGCACGATTGTCAGACTGTGTGGAGGCTCAAGGGCCTTCTGGCACATTTTGGTTTTTGTTCCAGGCAAATTTATCTAGGTTGGTTTGGTGGACATTTTGTGCCTCTTTCCTGCCTGTCATTGTTGGTTGAAGAGTGAGGCTGCTGAATTGTATACCAGTCACAAGTGCCGCACTAGGAGACTCACCGCCGCCTGCCTGTGGGAAGATAGTAGTCCATGCAGCCTCTTGTTTTTTTTCCCTGTGTGGCTATTGGTCACCTGAGTTCACCCCAGGAGGATTGTACACCATCCACTTCTGGCAACTCAGAATATGCACGGCGTTGCCTCAGCAGCCCCACCAGCATATTGCTGCCTCCTGTCCACTGCGTGGGATCCTGGACCCCCATTGGAAGCAACTGTCCTGTTACGATCTAACTGCCACACTTGCAATACTGCGGGCAGGCCTGCAGTATGGCGGTGGTTGGACCGCCACCGTGAGTATGGCGGTCCTATGGACCGCCGTACTCGTAATGCGTCCCTAAATCCAGCTATTGTCAGAAACCAGGTTTTTAAAATGATGAGCTGAATGATTCAACAGGTTGCATCTTTGTAGACTGTCATTTCAGGCACACCTACTAAATGTAGGCTAATGTTGGTGGGTAGCATGAGCTCAAAAATGCTTTGTGTTTGGAGGTGAACATTTTACTGTGCAGTGGAGATATGGCCTTTAGAGTGCACAAAATATCATAATATAACCTAAAAAGTCCTGGTTGGCTGCAAATAATGGGACTTTGCAGCCATACAAGAAATTGCTCTTGTTCTCCTTATACTTCCCTCTGAAGCACACAAACCTTGTCACCATTTCCTTAGTTTACATTATTCTTTCCTTGTCTTTTACATCTTGTGTTAAATGTATTCTCCTAGTTTACCCTTCCTTTTGACATTACGTAACGGTAGTCTGTGTGTCACTATATATAATGTATATATATTACACAATTTCCATCTCTTCTCCTTCCCCACCCTCTTCCATGAGTGTTTTAACCCCTCCTAAATTGACGGGCTCCGTCAGATATGTTTTTTTTTATTGAATGTCTTTCTGCTGTGCTCCAAAAGATAGCTAACTTGAGATTTCAAGAACAAAACTTCCTGCCGTTATTCCAGCTTTGTTATCCATTTTTCATGTTTTCCTTCTCCGTAGTCGTTGCAGCACAATGCTTGTTTTATGTTGTGGGTCCTCCAGAGTATTTTGGGTCACATGCCCTCTTTTCCTACTAGAAATATAATGACCCTGATCCCGGTTTACTGCTTTTACAGCCTACCAGCTAACTGATATTAAATTGCCTCCTTTATATTAAGGATTACTCCACTAAGGATATGTAGGTTCAAATGCAGGGTGCCAAATGATGATCCATTGGAGCATAGCAATAACATGCCTGTATTTGAAGGGGCCATTACATTTTCCAGTTTTTGAGGGTTTTAAGCTTATTTTTCTGGAAGAAAATCCTGCCTTTTACATGGAAAGCACAAGAAATATACAAAGAATAAACTCATTTAAAACGTGTTCAAAAGGACGAAGCTAGAAGGACATGGAGCTATCGCGACCCTCTGTCAAACCATTTAGCCAGCAAAACAGTCATTTTGGCACGTTCAGATCCTGCTGGCTCTGGCTTTGTTTCTAAAGGCCACTTGTTACAATGGCTTATCTGGTTCAAGTTTTAGATATATAATTTTGTTGATGTGTATTGAGAGCACATTCTGTGGTCATATTTTTCTACTGTGACTAGAAAAAAGAAGGGAAGGAGGATTATGCTGTACACTATGCAAATGTTTTGATTGTCGGTGACCTGAACATTGGCAATGACAATTGTCCCTTAGCCAAAGGCTTAGTGGAGGATCTTGGTCTGTTACAGCTCAATCAACTGGTACGGATGCCCACACATCTGCATGGTCACATTTTGGACCCTATTTTTATGAATTTGAACTTGGTACTGACTCCGATGGGCTGGTAGCATCATTATATGGTAGCTTTTGGTATCTCTGAACCTCCCCTGCCAGCAGCACAAACCCATAAATGGAGTGTGCACAAATGGTCCCTTATCACATCAAAATCCTTCACGGCAGCACTAAAACAGGAAACCCCAGTACTGAACACTTGTCTTCATATTGCTAATAGGCAAATAATGGGGTGTATTAATTGGGCCCTAGAGGCTTTAACTCTTAGGAAAGCTATCGCCAGCATGCGCTCCAACCATGGGCTGCGTGGTTTACAGAGTCATTGCTGGCAAAGAAGAAATCCATGTAAGCGCCTGGAACACATATGGCGTAAAGATTACGAAGACCACCATAAAACTACTTACTTTGCTGACCTGAGAGAATATCATAGGGATCGAAGGCAGGCACACATGAATGTCTACGCTAAAAAAAAACGAGCAGTCAAACATTTCCTCGATGTAACTCTTCAGATAATCAAATCCCTGACCCCTCTGGAACGTACGGCTGTGTCCATTCCACCCACCACTGCCCTCTGCAATCAGATCACACAATCATTTCTGGATAAGATAAACCCTATCTATACTACTTTTCCTGAGAGTGCTAGGAATTTTCAGTTTGCTAAATCTGCCCTGAAAACTACGGCTGTCCCGGGAAGTTTTTCAAATTTAAAAACCATCTCTGAGACTATTAGCCTGATACCTAAAGTGATTTCTGGATCTCCTCTAGACCCCGCGTCGCCGGCCATACTAGAGCGAGGCAGTGAAGCTATTGTCCCTGTACTCTTGCTCAAGCTATCCTATGTTTCTGGGCAGGTTCCTCAGGAGTGGAAGCATGCTACAGTGATTCCACTCTTGAAGAAACCAACTTTAGATCCTTCAGTACCTGAGAACTTAAGACCTATGCCTTTCTTTGCTAAAATTGCTGAAAAATTTGTCAACCAACAGCTAATTATTTTTGTGGAAGAAAAAGCACTTCATGAGTCTCTATCTGGGTTCAGGCCACTTTTAAGTACACAATCGGCCCTCTTATTTGAATCCGAATCTCTCCGCCATGCGGCGGATGAAGTCAAGATGGCTGCACTAGTCCTGATTGACCTTAGTGCTGCTTTTGATACGGTCTCCCAATGACTGCTACTAGAAAGGCCACAGAACTCAGGGGTGAGGGGCACTGTGCTGGGCCGACTAGGGTACTTTCTGCAGGGTCGCACCTTTCAGGTCATCCAACAACCGCATAACTCCAAAATTCAGTTGCTGCAGCAGGGAGTGCGTTAGGGTTCCGCCCTGAGTCCGACCCTGTTTAACTTGTACATGCGACCTCTGGCTGAACTTATTGAGGGTCATGGGGTTCAAACCGTATCCTACGCTGATGATTCCCAACTGATCATAACACTGGCTCAGGACAACAACCAAGCGGCTGACGATTTCTAACTGTCTGGTAGACCTGGCCAACTGGATGAAGGACAGTTGCCTGAGCCTTAATGCTAGCAAAACATAATCTTGGTGGCAGGGAAACAACCGTCCATCTGGTCTACTCTATGGTGGCTAAATCAGTTGGGCTCTCTGCCTATCCCTAACTCGAAGGTGAAAAACCTATAAGTTTGGTCTGATTCCACCCTATCTTTTGCAGCTCAAATCTCCACTCTTGTAGGTACTTGTTTTGGTACTTTGAAAATGATCCAGAAGTTTTTTGGCTTATTCCTGTCTCTGCAAAAAGAACAGTAGTGTGTGCTCTTGTGGTATCTTAGATAGATTACTGTAAGATTCTCTATCTTGGGGCGTCTAGGAGGAGCCTTCAAATGCTCGGGGGGGGGGGGGGGGTACAAAAGGCAGCAGCTTGTCTGCTGCTGAATATTCCCAGATGTGCCCCAACGGGGTCAGCTCTGGCTAAACTCTGCTGGCTTCCCATTGAGGAGAGGATTTCTTTCAAAGCAATGTGCTTTGTTCACAGGATCCTGCACGGAAAAAGGCCCAGGCTATCTCCTTCAATTGATTCAACTTTATTTACCTAGCCGGTGCCTGAGATCAGCTGAAACCTGAAATTTCGCAGAGCGTGTCTTGGTCACAGCACTTTTAGGTTCCTGACTGGTAAACAATGGAACCGACTGTTGCTCCATCTTGGATTAGAGGCTTCTGAAGTTCTCTTTCGGAAGCAATTAAAAACTTGGCTTTTTAGAAAGGGCCTCACCCATTAACATAGGAGCGATGTCAGTTATTAGTTCTGTCAATTAGAATTCAGCGCAGAGACACTCCAAATTGGAGTAACCAGGTGCTTTAAAAACTGCTAACATAACATAATTGGTTTTCAGTATTCATTGTATTCTGGTTTAAGCTCTTTATCAACCCTGTTCTTGTGGCCCTTTCATTTTCAGGAATTTCACTTACTGTTGATGCCTTGACTATGCTTTGCTTTGCTAAACTTGACATTTTTTGGGAAGGGGGAGTGGGCAAGGTACATGGTTTTTGATCTGTTTGCACCTTATGTGAGAGGTTGAAACACATTTTCTAATAATTTTATGGCTAAGTGAGGCACTCTACTCCTGAATAAGCAACTGCCCTCTTTGAGCAATGACTGTTTTGATTTAGAATTATACTTGGGTTGTGATGCTGATCAATAAATAATTGCATAATGTTATAAATTAAAGATAATTTAGAAACTGTGTCCTGTTAATACTGAACATGCACATATCAAGAATGCTTGTTTTTTATTTTCTTGTTATGTAGGCGAAGCGGGTGTTTAGAGTGTGGAACTCAAGCTTGCGGTCATGCCGTTCCCATTTGGAAAGTCCCATAAATCTCCTGCGGATATTGTGAAGAATCTGAAAGAAAGCATGGCAGTGCTAGAAAAGCAAGATATTTCTGATAAAAAGGCTGAAAAGGTACTTGTCATGAACATCTGCATGTATAACCAATGTTTTTATTTAAGCATGAATGAGTGGCCGCTACTTTTTACCTGTATGCTTTTAACGATAAATGACCTAGCTAGTTTTTCAAGTTGCAGCCACGCTGTCTGGTTTGCCTAAGACATCTTGGAGACTTTGAGAAAGTTGACCTAGGAATGCATTCCGCCCATTGATAACCATGGCTTTGTGGTTTGTAACTTACATTTTCTGGCTTTCTATTTGCTGACCTTATTAGCTTTAGGCTCTCTAAGTTGGTTTGTATTTCTCATTGCCTAAACTGTGTTTAAGAAAGCAATTTAGTGGCAGAATACAGTAAACAGGCCTTTAAGTCTTGATCTTATCCTATCACATTTGTTGTGAATTCAAAGACCGGTCAAATGTCAAGCTGAATCTTGCTGGGAGCTTGCTGTTTATTTTCCTTTCTCTGACTTACAACTGGAAGGATTTTTGTGACAATCATGCTGGCTCTAGAGAAGTACCTGAGGAAGGCTTTCTAGCACACAACAACATTTAAACATCTGTAAATGAACTGTGCTGACTATCAAGTCCATTCACAAGGTGATGACATTTCCACACATTGTTTATGCGATGTATCCATTTTCTCAGTAAAACTGTATGCAAGTTCAAATGTAATGGTCATTTCAATTGAAGATGTGTTGTCTGTGATGGCATTATCTTACCATACCATCCATGCTCCACGTTACCATCTTCCATGGCACTCTACTCTTCACCACCATTCCAAATTGCGTCACTGCACTCTTTTCTGCACAACTCCACTCTATGCCACTTCACCCTGTCACTCTACTCTGCAACAGTTCCCGCCACCAAACTCTATGCTACTCTACTCTGCATTGCTCCACTCTACGCCAGTGTACTCTACTCCAAACCACTGTAAGCCACTCCAATCTACTCTATACTAGGACACTCTTAAGTCACCTCATTATACTCTGAAACAATCCACTCTATGCCACTGCAGTGTATACCACTCTGTTCCACTCTACACCACTCCACACCACTCTATTCTATACCGCTACTCTCTATGCCACTGCACTCCACCAATACTCTCCACACCACTTTTCTCATAACCAATACACTACACCACTGCAGATTATGCCAATCTGCTCTGCAGCACTGCATTATATACTAAAATATACTCTACTGTATGCCATTGCACGCTATACCCACACCATTGCATCTTAATCTGCACCACTTAACGCCACTGCACTCTACACCAGTGCACTCTACTCTATACCACTGCAGTCTACGACACACTGTGCAGCACTACATTCTCTGCCACTGAACTCTCTACCACTGAACTCTCT
This sequence comes from Triturus cristatus, assembly GCF_964204655.1. Classification (NCBI taxonomy): domain Eukaryota; kingdom Metazoa; phylum Chordata; class Amphibia; order Caudata; family Salamandridae; genus Triturus; species Triturus cristatus. The sequence goes on from NC_140594.1 coordinate 967,502,331, forward strand.
ACCACTCTACTCTATTCCGCTTTACTCCATGCCACTGCACTCTACTTTACACTACTCTATGCCACTACTGCACTCTATGCTAGTGCACTGCCCCGCTCTACTATGCACCATTGCACTCCTCTGCTCTGCCTCGCCCCCACCCGCTCTGCACCACTCCACTCTACAACAATCCACTCCACGCAATTGCACTCTATGCCACTTCACAATACTCCACTCTGCCACTATGTTCAGCCCTGCACCAAAATACTCCTCTGCGCCGCCACTCCGCTCGTCCCTGCGCCGCCACTCCGCTCGTCCCTGCGCCGCCACTCCGGTCTGCACTCTATGCCACTACAATCTACGCTACTCTGCGTTACTGAATTCTATGCCACTCTGCGTTCTCCAGTATTGGATCTATTATAGATTCACATGCTTCAATCGTCCCCGTGGTCATAGTCGGAGTCCCACGGTATCCTTCTAAAAGAAGTAGATAATACTATCGTAGGCTATAATAAATGAACAGTCACCGCAATAAATAATAATACATTAAAATTACTAAAATTAATAATAAATAATAAATAATTAATCCGTATTAGTAAATTAATCCGTATTTGTAAAGCGCAAACTGCTCACCCTTCGGGTCTCAAGGCGCTGGGGGCCGTCGTGGAAATTAAGTGAGCTATTGCTCAGAGTCACGCTGAGCTGAGCTACCGCCAGAGCCAGGGTTCGAACCGTGAACCCTGTGCTCCGAAGTCAGCTGCCCTGGCCGCTGCACCACACCTCTCCAATAGCCTATCTACTTTCTTTTATAAAAAATAACCAAACTTAATTGAAAGTAAATAGGTAATCAGGCGACGGCACACTGCAGAACACTCCCAAGAGAGGCTAAGTTCCTTAGATTTTCTACCACACGTCGTGTGACGGGGAGTCTTCCTGACCTCTGTTCATTTATTTTCCCCCCAAAATTACCAGATATCTTCTTGGGAATGTCAGATTCTTCACAGTAAGGTCCCTTCAGTTCATGTGGAACATGCGGTAAGAAGAGGCTGCATGCTGAAGATCCCCCATACAAACTGTATTTACTGTCTCTACTCCCAGCATAAAGTAAGGACTGCAAGATTTGTACAACTTTCTCAACCAGAACCCTTAAAGACCGAGAGGGTAGGTTGTGGATTGCAGAGGCTGAAAAATAAATCTGATGTCATCTCTGATGATGAGGCAAGCTCTGCCTCACATACCTCTCTGGAAAGATCTAAAAGGGGTGAGGGGTCTCAAGAATCTCCTGAGGGTTCTTGAAAAAAGGCTTCCAAAATTCCCGTCATGAAGCAGCAGGACCCTCACAAAAAGGAAAGCATTCATTTCCCACTGAGGAGAAAAGCCATCTGATCTCTAAGCACGAGAAATCCTCTTCAGAGACCTCTATGAAGATTACAGTCTATAAAAAACCTGTATCGTTGATGGCACCATCCTCTGGGTGTCTGTTGACGCAGAAATCGAATCTGGGCATGTTTCCCCTGTATCGTCGACTGTCTAGTCGGCGAGAAATCCATCCTAGACGAAGGTCTTTGCTGTGCCGTCGATGGTGGCTCCACCGACGACTAAGGTATCATCACCACCAACTACTTCCTAGCCGAGGATGTCTTCTCAGTCAAGGATGACTTCCACATCGACATCCTTTTCGTCGACTACAACGTCAACAGTTCCTGCATCGTCTGTGATGGTGACGATAATTTCATCATCAGTTCCTATTATGTCCTCCTTGTCGATGACACAGACCCCACTACTGTCGACGAAGCTGTATGCTATTTCTGGCCTCAAACGACCGTCAACGTTACAACTTACACTATTATATCCGTCGACGACGTTCACATGGACACCATCGAGGTAATTTCTTCACTCCACTCTACAACAATCTATACCACACGATTGCACTCTATGCTACTGCATTACCTCCAACATTTTTGAAGGAGTCTGATAAGGATGACATGTTTGGCCCTGCTCACAGTCCCTCTCAGCTTCACGTCAAATATCAGGACGATGATGAAAAGGACTACGAGGGTTATCAGCAGGACATTCACACTCTACATGCAAAAATACAATACTTGGAACCTGTTTGTGAACCCTTGGTCCACCTTCCTGTGGCATTATCCTTCATCGACAAGAGCAGCTCTACCTCCTCTTCCACCTCCACTGACATTTCCGCCACGCATTTCTGAGCCTTCGCCTAGAAAGTCACCTGTGACAGTGTTTTACCTTTCCAACAGCATGATACCCCTTGATGACGGGGAGATAGAGGAAAGTGAACCTCTAGGTAGAAGACCAACTGGCAATGGGTGGCAACATTTCGTAATCTCAACTCCTGCTTCCCCGTCTCCTCACACAGCGGATTCTCTGCCAGAGGAAAAGGCAGCTTCTCGCTTTTAGCTATCAATGACTGCCATCTAGTCTGACTGCTTTCTTTAGGATTTTAAAGTCTTATCTCGGAAGACTGTGAGAGCAATACCTATTATAGACCATATTCGGAAGGAAGGTGTGAAGGTTATGAAGACACCTTCTACACAGTTATTGCAGTTCGCCTAGAATAGATAAAAAAATATGAGGCTCCTAATGATGCGCCAGCTTGTCTGGTAGGAAACCCAAAACCAGTCTCAGTGATAACTCAAGCTCCACAACAGAGGTCAAGGAATTCTTCAGCGCCTTAGATCGTTTAACCGGTCAAAGAAAGAAGGCGCCTTGATAATATTTGCAAAAGGTTTACCACCCCCTCAGACACTACAGTGTGCTCGGCTAACGTGCTAGCGATTTTAGTAAGATACAACCACCAAATGTCCGATATCGCTCCATACATGGACCTCCTTCCAGAGGAATAGAGGCAAGAAAGATACTTCTTGATGGAGAAAGGTCTCCCTCAGAGATCATTTATGCATCCATGGATGTGGCTTCTCTGTCCTTTCGTCAGCTCGCTGGAGCAACTGTCCTTGGGCGGGAAGGTTGGTTGAGAGAACCAACATTTGGCCCTGAGGTGCAAAGCACAATCCTAGATTTGCCTGTTGGTGGCGATGCACTTTTCAGTAAGCATATTGATGATGCCTTGCAGACCATTAAGGCAGACGCTGAGGCGGCTAAGGCTTTGGGCACGCTCCAATATAGGAAGACCCCCTTTCATGGAGTCCGTGGTAGAGGAACATATTCTTTTCATGGAGGTTACCAAAAAGTACCAACATAAGGCCTATAACTTAATCAGCCCTTCCTACCCACATCAACAGACCTATCGTGCACCACCACAGGCTGCATACTCCAGGCAACCCAGACTTAAACAACTGGTGCAGTCTAACAAGGTCTCTGTGCTTGTTGCTCCCCCCCACCCCCCATCATTTCAACCAGAGGAACTCTCATCTCACGCTATTTCAGTCAATGGCAAAAAATAACAGTCAGATTGGACCTCCATATGATAAAATATGGCCATACCCTAGAGTTTGTCACAGTACCACCTCCTCACCCACCACAAATATCTCTACCAACCCATCTTGAGTTACTAAAGAAATAAGTATTCACCATTCTACACAAAGGAGCCATTGGATCTGTTCCATGCTTTCAAAAGGGAATGGCTTCTACTCTGGCTTTTTCCCTGTGAAGAAGAAATCGAGAGAATGGCGTCCCATTCTGGACCTCAGAAAGCTAAAAAAATATCTACAGGAAAAAATCCTTCCGCATTTTAACTCTCCAGGATATATTACAACTCCTGAACCATTTGGATTTTCTGTTCAACCTCGATTTACAGGAATGTGTATTTACATATTCCTATCCATCCCAAACATCAAAGGCTTCTCTGTTTCACCATGGCAGGCCCGCACGTTCAGTTCAAGGTCCTTCCCTTCAGCCTCTGCTCAGCTCCTCTGGTTTTTACCAAATGTCGCGCTCACATGGCATAATACCTACAATTAGGAGGCCTGCAGATTTTCCTGTGTCTCGACGATTTGCTAGTGATTTCTCCCTCTCTTTACCAGGCCTCGGAGGCCATTTCCTTCTGCCTACATCTGTTTCGCTCTGTAGGGCTTGTAGTCCGTTATCAAAAATCTGTTCTTACACCTTCTCAACGGACAACTTTTATCGGAGCGACGATGGATACTCTCCAAAACAAGGCATTCTTATCCACAGAAAGGCAAAACACCATCCACCACTTAAAATTTACTTGCATGGTTCACTATACTAATTCAACACTAATCCTCTATGGGTCCCGGAGTAGCGTGCTCCTTGCTGAAAAAGCGCTTTGACGCCTAGTCAGAGGTAGTAAGCGCTATACAAATTCAATTACAATACAATACTATTTCTTCTGTCCATCTCCTCAAGTCCTTTCTTGGCATGATGTTGTCTGCCATCCTCATGTTGCCTCACGCACATCTCAAGATGAGACCTTTCCAAGAGCAGTTGGGCAAGCAATGGCTTCAGGTGACCAGATCACTCGAGGACATTATTCAGATCACTCCGATCTTGGAAAAAGGCACTTCCTTGGTGGCAGTCCGCCAGCAAGCATTCTGTGGGCCTGACTTTTTTCTCTCCACTAACAGAGTTCATTCTGACCACTGATGCTTCATTGGAAGGCGGGGGGGGGGGGGCACCTTCAAGTAAGTGGCAAATTAAGTCTCTTTTTCTCCAAGATGCACATCAACTTCTGGAATTTAGGGCAATTTTCCTTGCTTTTCAGTCGTTTCTTCCGAAAATACGAGCATCCTATGTCCTCATTCGTACAGACAATACCACCTGCATTCACTATCTCACCAAATAGGGAGGAACGAGGTCTCCAATTCTATCTTTGGAGGCTCAAAAGATCAGGGACTGCATCACATCATCAAGGCGGAATATCTTCCAGGAGTGAGAAACAACCTAGCAGAGACCCCTTGAGCAGGATGGGACAAACCTATCACGAGTGGGAGCTCGATCAGTTAATTCTCAACTCCATCTTCTGGAAATGTCCAACGCCCAACTTAGACCTCTTTGCATCTCAAGAGAACTAAAAATGCAGGTTCTTCACCAGCAGGGAACCTCAGAGTGGGTCATTGGGCAATGCGTTTTCTTTACGCTTTTCCCCCATGCCCTCTCCTCTCCAGATTGCTAATGAAGATAAAAAGGGAACCGTGCTGGCTGATCCTCATTGCTCCACGTTGGCTCCACCAGCATTGGTTCACGGAGCTACTCCTACTCTGGGCTCTAAAAATCCGTTCGCAATTGCGAGCCAGATTTAATTAGGGCAAGCTATTTTTGGGTCCTACTCGTCTTTTCTGGCGAGTAGAAAAATAAACTGACTTTTGACCTCTTTCTCTGAATGCAGAGGACATGTGACAAGATAGCAAGATTTAAAGGCATCTTTATTGCTCACAAAGTAAATGAGCAATAAAAATGTCTTTAAATCTTGTTAACTTGTCACATTTGCTTGCTTTCACAGACAGAGGTTAATTGCATTTCAGTTAGGTCGAGGAGATTTTGTAGGTTACTAGACCTGCAGGTCTAGTAAAATTTAACTGATTCTTTGAGCCCTGCTACTCGCGTCCAAGCCTTATCACCTTCCAGTAATAACAACTTTATTGACCCTCAGCAAAGGACAAATCCTGCACCCACATCCAGCTTCTGTTCAGTTGCATACTTGGCACCTGATTTCAGTTAATTCCAAGATTTAGACATTCCCCATGACTGCAGGGATGTTGTTGTCCAGGGCTGGAGCTGAGTCCACCAATAAAACATACACGTTAAAACCACCCTCTTCTCTCCTCTCCGAAACAAGTCTTGCCTTATCTACTCTCATTTGCAAAATCAGGACTGGCGTATGCATCAGTGAGGGTCCCCTGCAGCCATCTCCCGATACAGACACACTTCCGATGCTTCTTCTCTTTGTTCCTCTTACATCATCAAACCGTTCATGAAAGTATTATTCGGGACTTTTCCTCCCATTCGGCCTCCTCTGCCCAAATGGCATCTCAATTTAGTGCTAGCTCAACTAATGAAACTACTGTTTGAACCAATTCCCAAAATTGAGCTTAAGTTTCTCACTTGGTGTTGGAAACAGCCCACTCCCACTCCGCAGGGTGGTGGTGGACTCCCCGAACACACTGTGGTAGCTTGGCTCGAGTGGTCAGGAAACAGGCACAGTGCTAAGCATACAATATACCCATACAATAACCATGCGTGCATCCGTTCCAAAAACGACTCTACACCGTAAAAATTATGAAAATATTCTTCTTTATCTTTTTCTCTTAGTTGCTGATTGGAAAAATAAATAAGACAATCACAATATACAAATTTAAATAGTGCAGGTCAAATAAATACTGGCTGTTTGATGAAATAAATAGGGGTGATCATAAATAACAGGGCATAAATACAAGTGCAATATATACAGACAATTAAATACTTTGAGGCAATAAATACTGTACCAATAAATATTGTACACCATCAAGTCCTGTGGACCTATAAATATAGTGCAGCAATAAATAGGTAAAAATTCAATAAATACAGTACCCCCAATAAATAATTAAAAGTATACAGCAACACTCATGTAATCAGATGACACTTCAATTCTTAAGGGCAGATTTGGCCCAGGCACAGCTTGTAGGGTTGTGGAAGGCTTGAGGGGGGCTACTCCCTGGCTGGGACAAGGCTGAGGCCTAAGCTGAGGTAGATCAAAGGGGGGAATACCAGTGCCCTGTCTTTCTCTCTCCACACAACCTCTCTAGGTTAGTCCCAGTTCACCCCTTGCACAGTCAGGTTGGTTTCAGCACCTCCCTAGCCCCTTAGAGCAGTCTCTCAGGTCTCCACAGGGCCTTAGGCGCCCTCTACTCCACTTACTGCCCTTTTTCTGATGTTCCGACGCCGCTGGAGTCGTGTCGACGCCGTGAGGCAGTTCCGGTTCGGTCTCGGCGGCCTCGGCACAATGTCAGTTCTTTGACGACGCCGGTAGGTGGTTCCGGTCCGATGTCGGTGGCCTCGGTTCGATCTCGACCTCCGGTTCGACGGCGTCGGGCAGTCTCTCCACGATGTCGACTTCGGGCGGCTCCGGTCCGATGGCGCTCTCGGCTCCGATGACGTCAGCCGGCCTGGCCTCGATGTCGACTTCCGGCGACTCCGGGGTGCGATCCTCACCCCCGACCTCCGGTGCTCCTCTACCTCGGTCTCCGACGACTCCGGAGGGCGGACTTCACTCCTCCGATGACGCCGCTCGCTCGACCTCGGTTCACTTCCTCCTCGACCTCTGGTATTCCTCACGACCTCCGTCGGCGCCCTCTCACGACCTCAGGCGGCTCCGGGTACGACGTCTGCTACTTCAGTCAGCGCCGCTTCTCCACCTCGGGCTCCAGGTCTTCAGGCTACTCGACGCCCGACTCCAGGGAAACCAGTTCTCAGGTCAGAATCTTGCTGTTTTCTTGGTTCTAAGGCCTGTTCCTGCTGTCCAGGTCCTTAGGATAAGTTTCTTCTGTCTTCTTCCCACACAGGGCTATAGGCTGGGATCCATCAGTAGGGACAAGTATCAAGGGTGGGTTTATGGACCCCACTCCAGGCACAAGTTTCCACCCCTGCTGCTTCACTCCTTCCTCCTTCACTGTTGTGCTCCTCTCTCTTCACCAGTCAGGTGCCAACTGCCAGCTCCAACTGCCAACACTCTGTCTTAACCTCCCAACATTCTAAACCGCCTCCAACTGTCACAGAGTTCTGGAATGTTCTGGAAGGTGCTGGTAGGTTCCAGTGGATGCTGGTGATATCACAGGTGGCCACCATTTTGTGCTCCAGGCCCTCAGACAGAAGTTTCAGGGGTAGCTAAAATGGCTCCCTGAATCTGCAGCAACACGAAAAAGTCTGGTGGTTCCCAAAAAGGAAAAATTCAAACAGGGTTTGAGGCAAAAGTGGGACAAAATAAATAATGATGAGGAGGGACCACCCAAAGGGCTGACAGGTCTAACACGCGTCCCCCCCAGCTGAAAGTGGGGAGAGCTACCCAACCCCTTGGGAGTTCTCATCACTAAGGCGGAAATACCTTGAGAGACCGTCTGCATTGGCGTGGTCCATTCCAGGCCGATGTTCCACCTGAAAGTCTATCCCCTGTAGGGAAATAGACCACCTCAACAACTTGGGATTCTCCCCCTTCATTTGCATCAGCCAACGAAGGGGTCTGTGGTCGGTCTGAACTAGGAAGTGCGAGCCAAACAGGTATGGCCGCAACTTCTTCAGAGCCCATACCACTGCAAAGGCTTCACGCTCTATTGCACTCCACTTCTGTTCCCTGGGAAGTAGTCTCCGGGATAGGAAGACCACGGGTTGATCCAGACCCTCTTCGTTGAGCTGCGATAACACTGCCCCAATGCCATGTTCTGATGCATCTGTCTGGACAATGAACTCCTTGGAAAAGTCTGGGGCCCGTAAGACCGGGGCCTCGCACATGGCTTTCTTCAATCTCTCAAAGGCTTGCTGACAAGCCTCCGTCCAGACTACCCGTCGAGGTTGTTTCTTGGACGTGAGCTCCGTGAGGGGGGCTACGATGGTACCGTACCCCTTCACGAAGCGGCTGTAGTATCCCGTGAGGCCCAAAAATGCTCGGACCTCAGTCTGTGTCTTGGGGGGTTCCCAGGCCATGATGGCCTCGATCTTCGCCTGGAGGGGTTGCACCGCTCCCCTACCCACCAAGTGTCCAAGGTACACTACCGACCCCTGCCCGATCTGGCACTTGCTGGCCTTGATCGTCAATCCAGCTTGTCTCAGGGCCTGGAGAACAGCTTGCAGGTGACGCAAGTGATCCTCCCAGCTGTTACTGAAGACGGCTATGTCATCCAGATAAGCAGCAGAGAAACTCTCCATTCCGGTGAGGATCTGGTTTACCAGGCGCTGAAACGTGGCAGGTGCGTTCTTGAGCCCAAAGGGCATCACACAGAACTGGTAGTGGCCATTGGGCGTGGAGAAGGCTGACCTTTCCCTTGCTCCATCAGTCAAAGAGATCTGCCAGTACCCTGAAGTAAGGTCAAAGGTACTTAAATATTGGGCAGCTCCCAGCCGGTCAATCAATTCATCCGCCCTAGGGATCGGATGAGCATCAGTTTTGGTCACTGAATTCAGTCCCCGATAGTCCACACAGAACCTCAGTTCTGGTTGGGCACCCGGTGGTGCAGCTTTTGGTACTAACACCACCGGACTGGACCAGGGGCTGCTAGAAGGTTCGATCACTCCTAGCTCCAGCATCTTAGTGACTTCACTGTGAATGCTGGCCTTCACCTTGTCTGACATCCGGTAGATCTTGGACTTCACAGGTGGGCTGTCTCCTGTGTCCACGTCATGGACGCACAGGTGAGTCCTACCCGGAACAAGGGAGAACAACGAAGAGTACTGCCCCAGGACCTGGCGACAGTCCTCCTGCTGTTCAGGAGTTAGAGATGGGGAGAGAATCACTCCCTCCACCGACCCATCCTTCTCTTGAGACGCAAACAGGTCAGGGAGAGGCTCGCTTTCCACGTCCTCTCCTCCGTCAGTCACCATCATCAAGATGACTTCGGGCCTCTCGTGGTGGGGTTTGAGGCGGTTGGCATGCAGCACCCGCAGGGGCTGACGAGGGGTCTTCAGGTCCACCAAGTAGGTAGCCTTACCCTTCTTCTCCAACACCTCAAAGGGTCCTGACCAGCGATCCTGGAGGGCACTAAGCTCTCCTGGTTCGATCACCCACACCTTCTGGCCAGGCTCCAACTCCACCGGGTGAGCGTTGTGGTCATACCACGCCTTCATCACTGCTTGGCTGGCTTCCAAGTTGTCAGAGGCTTGCTTCCACAACTTAGCCATTTGGCTCCGGAAGGCCAGCATGTAGCTCACCACATCCTGGGGAAGCTTTCTGGGAGTTCTTTCCCATCCGTCTCTCACCAGGTTAAGAGGTCCACGTACAGGGTGCCCATACAGAAGCTCGAAGGGGCTGAAGCCCACTCCCTTCTGTGGCACTTCCCTGTAGGAAAAAAGTAAACAGGGTAGGAGGACGTCCCATTTCCTCCGCAGGCTTTCAGGCAGACTTCTGATCATGCCCTTCAAGGTTTTGTTAAACCTTTCCACCAGACCATTTGTCTGGGGGTGGTAAGGAGTGGTGAACCGGTAGGTCACTCCACACTCCTTCCACATTGCCCGCATATATGCTGACATGAAGTTGGTCCCCCTGTCGGACACAACTTCCTTGGGAAAACCCACTCGGGTAAAGATTCCCATCAGGGCCCTAGCCACAACAGGTGCTGTTATGGTCCTCAGAGGTATTGCCTCTGGGTACCGTGTGGCATGATCCACCAGAACCAGGATAAACCTGTGACCAGCTGTAGTTGGTGGATCTAATGGACCCACAATGTCGATGCCCACCCTTTCAAAGGGGGTGCTAACGACAGGAAGTGGTTCCAGGGGAGCTTTCAGCTTCACCCCTGTTTTCCCACTGGCTTGGCAAGACACACATGTCCGGCAGTAGGTATCGGACGACACTTTCATCTGAGGCCAATAAAAGTGTGGGACAAGACGGGCGAAGGTCTTGTCTTGCCCCAGGTGTCCTGCCAATGGTATCTCGTGAGCCAACTCCAGAAGGAAGGCTCGATAACGTTGAGGAACTACCGAGGCTCGTGACGATCCATGTAGGGGTGCCTTGGGTTCACTGTAGAGGAGGCCATCCTCCCAGTAAACACTGTAGTTCCCTTCAACGTTCCCTGCTGCCTGGGCTTCGGCCTGTCGCCTCAGCCCCTCAAGGGTAGGGCACTCCCTCTGGCCCTGGCAGAATTCCTCCCTGAACGGGCCTCCCTCCACGTGCCACTCGGCCGGGATGGGTAGGTCCTCCAGGTTGGTAACGTCCCCCTCCGCAGACTCCTGGTCCACCACCTCCGGTGGCCTATCCGTCCTACGGGGTGGAGACGCCGAGGCAGGCTCCTCCTGTCCTCGGTTCTTCCCTTGACTGGCAGCTGGCTGGGCCTTTGTTCCAGACTCCAGCCGGAATGAACTCCCTCTTCGGGTAGTCGCGGACCTTGTGCTAACACAGGCCCAGTCAGGTGTACCCAGCATCTCGGTGTGAGTCCGGTATTCCACCTCCTTCCAAGCGTTGTGCTCCATGTCATTTCCCAGCAGACAATCGACTGGCACGGCAGGGCTTACGGCAACTCGAAGTGAGCCTGCAACCCCCCCCCATTCAAAGGGAACCTCGGCCACGGGATAGTGGCCTGTTCTGCCGTCAGCCATCGCGGCTGGGTGGAGTACATCGGGAATTACCTGCTCTGGAGACACCAGCTGGCTACGCACCATAGTCATACTGGCTCCTGTGTCTCTCAGAGCCTCCCCTCTTTGGCCGTTGATGGTGATCCACTGCCCATACTTTGCGGTATTTGCGGGCACCTGGATCTTGGGAACCATCTCCCGTTCTCCCAGGGACACTAAAGTGACACCCGCCCACTCCCTTCCCTTAGTTAAGGGCATCTCCTCCCCGAGCACTACACTAGCTACTCCGGGGGTCTTTCCTCCAGTGGGAGGGGGTGCTCGTTTCTGACACTTCGGGTCTCCTTTATAGTGTCCAACGCCACCGCACTCGTAGCAATGGACAACCCTTGGCTGCTGACTCTGGCCAGGATTAGGGTTTCTGGGTGGGTTAGCCTTAGAGGTGAATCCTGTTCCCTTCCCTTGGAAGTTATTTTGGGGGCCTTTGGAGAACTCCTTTTTCTTTTCCCCTCCCTCTTTCTTCTGGGGGGCGCCCTGTCCGGCCTTTTGAGTATCCCCTCCAGTCCCCCTTGTGGACACCCGGGTACTGGCCCAAATGTCCGCCTCCTCAGCAAGCTTCCGGGGGCTGGTCAGCTTGCTATCCACCAGGTGTTGCCGCAGTTCAGGGAAACATTTCTCGAGTAGGTGTTCCTTCAGTACTAGGTCAAACAGCTCCTCGTAGTTCCTTACTTCACTGCCCTGAATCCAACCTTCCAGTGCCTTCTTTGCATAGTCCAGGAAGTCCACCCAATTCTGTGTGCCCAGTTTGTGACTACCCCTGAACTTCTGTCTGTACTTTTCAGGTGTTAGTCCAAACTTTCTGAGGAGCGCCAGTTTCATGGCGGGGTAGTGGGTCTGCTCATCCTCTTCGAGGGCCAATAAAGCATCCCTACCAGCTGGAGGCATGTACTTATACAATCCCCCTCCCCAGTACTTCACTGGAACCCCATGGGCCCTCAACGAGACCTCATAGGCTGCTAGCCACTTGGCGATGTCATCACCCACCCCATAGCTAGCTACTATGTCCTTTGGCAGGTAAGGTTTGGGTTCCCTGGTGGACTCTTGGATTTGGCTGCCACCATTAGGAACAGTTGGTGCCCCAATTCTTAGGATCTGAAGCTCTATCTCTTTCAGTCTTATCTCATGAGCCATCCTCTCTTTCTCCGTCTCATGAGCCAACCTCTGTTCCTCCTTCTCCTTCTCCTTCTCCAGCTTTGCTAAATCCCATGTGAGCTGTCTTTTCTCTCTCCGATCTGCTAACTCCACGCTGGATAAGCCCCCGCTAGAGACAGTGCTGCCCTTCCTAGAAAGTGTCCTGGGCCCTGCTGACAGGTTCCCCACCTCAGGTTGGTACATCTCAGCCCCCTCGGGGTCAGGCTCTCCATCCCTGTCTTCCTCCTCAGCCTTGCTTTCTCGGCGTGCCTCCCCCCAAGCCCTTAAGCTGGTTTGGAGTGCACCCTTCTTTGCTCCTGGGGGACAGTACACCCCCTCCCGCTGGCAAAACTCCCTGAGTTGGGCCACAGTGTACGTTTCTAAATCTTCTAGTACAAACTCCATCTTGCCCACTCAGGTTAGAGGACAGGTTTTTGTGCAGTAACTATGCAGGGGGGTACCTTTAATAATACCTCCTCCCACCACCAGAGTAAATTTGGAAAAAACAAAAACCCACAATTAGGAAGGCCGCTCTTGAGAAAACTCCCGGTGTAGGCCTATGGACTACCCACAGTTATTGTTGAGTATGCGTAGGCACAGCTCTATCCCACCACTGAACACCAATTTATGTTGGAAACAGCCCACTCCCACTCCGCAGGGTGGTGGTGGACTCCCCGAACACACTGTGGTAGCTTGGCTCGAGTGGTCAGGAAACAGGCACAGTGCTAAGCATACAATATACCCATACAATAACCATGCGTGCATCCGTTCCAAAAACGACTCTACACCGTAAAAATTATGAAAATATTCTTCTTTATCTTTTTCTCTTAGTTGCTGATTGGAAAAATAAATAAGACAATCACAATATACAAATTTAAATAGTGCAGGTCAAATAAATACTGGCTGTTTGATGAAATAAATAGGGGTGATCATAAATAACAGGGCATAAATACAAGTGCAATATATACAGACAATTAAATACTTTGAGGCAATAAATACTGTACCAATAAATATTGTACACCATCAAGTCCTGTGGACCTATAAATATAGTGCAGCAATAAATAGGTAAAAATTCAATAAATACAGTACCCCCAATAAATAATTAAAAGTATACAGCAACACTCATGTAATCAGATGACACTTCAATTCTTAAGGGCAGATTTGGCCCAGGCACAGCTTGTAGGGTTGTGGAAGGCTTGAGGGGGGCTACTCCCTGGCTGGGACAAGGCTGAGGCCTAAGCTGAGGTAGATCAAAGGGGGGAATACCAGTGCCCTGGCTTTCTCTCTCCACACAACCTCTCTAGGTTAGTCCCAGTTCACCCCTTGCACAGTCAGGTTGGTTTCAGCACCTCCCTAGCCCCTTAGAGCAGTCTCTCAGGTCTCCACAGGGCCTTAGGCGCCCTCTACTCCACTTACTGCCCTTTTTCTGATGTTCCGACGCCGCTGGAGTCGTGTCGACGCCGTGAGGCAGTTCCGGTTCGGTCTCGGCGGCCTCGGCACAATGTCAGTTCTTTGACGACGCCGGTAGGCGGTTCCGGTCCGATGTCGGTGGCCTCGGTTCGATCTCGACCTCCGGTTCGACGGCGTCGGGCAGTCTCTCCACGATGTCGACTTCGGGCGGCTCCGGTCCGATGGCGCTCTCGGCTCCGATGACGTCAGCCGGCCTGGCCTCGATGTCGACTTCCGGCGACTCTGGGGTGCGATCCTCACCCCCGACCTCCGGTGCTCCTCCACACAGGTTCCGGGCGTCTCCGGAGTGCGATCCTCACTCCCGACCTCCGGTGCTCCTCTACCTCGGTCTCCGACGACTCCGGAGGGCGGACTTCACTCCTCCGATGACGCCGCTCGCTCGACCTCGGTTCACTTCCTCCTCGACCTCTGGTATTCCTCACGACCTCCGTCGGCGCCCTCTCACGACCTCAGGCGGCTCCGGGTACGACGTCTGCTACTTCAGTCAGCGCCGCTTCTCCACCTCGGGCTCCAGGTCTTCAGGCTACTCGACGCCCGACTCCAGGGAAACCAGTTCTCAGGTCAGAATCTTGCTGTTTTCTTGGTTCTAAGGCCTGTTCCTGCTGTCCAGGTCCTTAGGATAAGTTTCTTCTGTCTTCTTCCCACACAGGGCTATAGGCTGGGATCCATCAGTAGGGACAAGTATCAAGGGTGGGTTTATGGACCCCACTCCAGGCACAAGTTTCCACCCCTGCTGCTTCACTCCTTCCTCCTTCACTGTTGTGCTCCTCTCTCTTCACCAGTCAGGTGCCAACTGCCAGCTCCAACTGCCAACACTCTGTCTTAACCTCCCAACATTCTAAACCGCCTCCAACTGTCACAGAGTTCTGGAATGTTCTGGAAGGTGCTGGTAGGTTCCAGTGGATGCTGGTGATGTCGCAGGTGGCCACCATTTTGTGCTCCAGGCCCTCAGACAGAAGTTTCAGGGGTAGCTAAAATGGCTCCCTGAATCTGCAGCAACACGAAAAAGTCTGGTGGTTCCCAAAAAGGAAAAATTCAAACAGGGTTTGAGGCAAAAGTGGGACAAAATAAATAATGATGAGGAGGGACCACCCAAAGGGCTGACAGGTCTAACACTTGGAAAGTAGCTTTTCTTCTTGCGCTTACCTCCGCAAGGAGAGTAAGTGAAATCCAAGCTTTCACTATAAGAGAACCCTATCTATGGTTTACAGAGGACTAGGTTTTACTGAGAACAAATCCTAAATTAACCCTGAAGGTTCCAACTCAATTCCACATTAAAGAACATGTTGTCCTCCGCACATTTCTTTTGAATCCCTCCTCTCCAGCAGAAAAATATCTTTACTCTTTAGATGTTAAACGATCCCTTAAGTTTTATTTGCAAAGGACTAAGCAGACACGCAGAACGGATCAATTGCTGGTCTCATATGGGCCTCAAAAACTTGGTGCTGCTGTCACGAAGAGTACTATTGCAAGATGGATTGCTGCAGCTATTCAGCTCTGTCATACTAAGGCCTGTAAACCTCTCGCGATCAAGGCCAGGGTACATTCTACAGGGGCAGTATCCTCTGCTGCTGCTCTTTTTGCTGGCGTCCCAGTGGACAAGATTTGCTGTGCCGCTACATGGAAGAGTGCATATCATTTCACGCAGCATTGTTTGGATCTAGAAGTTTACAGCGAGGCAGCTGTAGCACAGACTGTCTCAGATCATCTGTTTCTATAAGGTAAGCCTCTACTCACGAAGGTATTTCTGTCTGTCTGTCTGGTTTCCATAGGAAAAGCGTTTTTTGATTTGCCAATATCTTTAGCACCGTTTAACAAATCTTCGCAAAATTTTCACAACTTATGGCCCGTTCCGGTCAGCTCCTGTCTTTGAAAGTTTCTGGGTGATTAAAAAAGGGGGGGCCCAAAACGCGCTTTTTTTCCATATTTCTATCCATAGGAACTTTTGTTGCGGCTACAGCTCGAACTGCTGAACAGAATTATACCAAATTTGGCAGAGCGGTAGCTCTTGGTCCAGAGTGCACTCTTTGCTTTAAATGGTATAAATCGTTCATTAGTTCCTGAGAAATTTAAAAATAAAAAATATCTATCTGGTGACCGCGGTGGATCCGCAAACTCTTCTAAGCACGAGCTTGACTCTGATTGGCTACCAACACTCCAAAACAGGAAGTGTTGGCAGCTGTCTTGTTAGTTACAAGAAGATAGGGAACAACATAAAAAAAGACTAGGGGGCAGGGTAAAAACTCTCTGACCACCCATGCCTGGTCCCAAAAAAGCATTAAAAAAATAAATAAATAATATGCGGGATCTGCGTATCCGGCCGGAAAAAACGAAGCGCGGAATCCCGCGCTTGGTTTTAATGAGCCCCTGGGTGGGCCAGGTCCAGGGGCATTGCGCATATATATGCAGGGAAGGTGTGTTCACCCACACCCCAGGGGACCGCCACCTGCCCAGGGCTTTATTAATAATGTGCGGGGGCACATGGACCCCCGCAGCCCCGGGGACCACCACCTCCCCGGGACTTTGCAATAAAATGTGGGGTGGGCTCCTGCCCTCCCACCACGCTGCACCATGGACAGCCACCTCCCCGGGGCATTAGTTTAATTATGTGGGGGTGCCTCACAGGCAAGCCCCGGGAACCGCCACCCCCCTGGGGATTCAATTTAAATTGTGTGCCACTGCCCCAGGGACCAACACCTCCCGGGGGCACACTTTATTTGAATGCGGGTCCCGTTGCGGGGCCCCGGGGACCACCACCTCCCCAGGGCTTTTTTCACGTTTGGAGGGGCGGCCACGCGGCTGGGAGAAAGTGCCATCTTTCTTGCATGGTATGCCCCCACTTTTTGCTGAATTGCTGAATGTACTTTGACTGAGTGTGCCCTGGACTCCTGCCAATCAGGTGCCCAGAGCCTATGTTCCTTCCCTAAAACACAAAACACAAATTGGCACACCCTGGCCGCATGTCAGCCCCTGATACCCAGGGCCTTGTGACCAGGGAAGGCCTCCAAGGGCTGCAGCACTCATTGTGCCAGCCTTAGAGACCCTGTACCCTTACACACACACACACACACACACACACACACACACACACACACTACCCTTGCAGGCTGAGTGTCTGGGTACAAGACAAAACAGAGTCTACATGGCACACATCCCTGTGTGCCATGCCCACCACCTACACTGCCATGGCATACATCAGCCACCCCTCTAGCTGGGTGCCCTATGCCAATAGTGTGGGCGCAGGAGCCCTGTGCCCCTACAGTACCCAGGTCCATTCCTGGGCACTGTAAGTGCAGTGCTGCCATTAAAGAGTATATGGTGCTGGGAGCTCGTCAAACACGAACTCCACAACACCATAATGGCAACACTGAAGACTGAGAAGTTTGGTATCAAACTTCTCAGCACATTAAACTCACACTGATGCCAGTGTGGGATTTAATGTACCAAGCACCCCAGAGGGCATCTTAGAGATGCCCCCTGAAACCTAACCTACAATCCACGTCTGTGCTGAGGCTGCCTAGGCTGCCACACAGCAGACATGTTCCTGGACCCCTGGGTAGGAGAGCCCCTGCTCTCCTGGGTCTGCAACAATGCACATCCTGGGTGAGGTGCTAAATCTCCTCCCCCAGGATGGGCAGGGGGAAGCTTCAACGGTATGCCGCCTCTGTGAGCTTCCCCAGGCCACTGCAACCCCCCACTCTGGCAGGAAGCTTGGCCGGAAACCCCAAATAAGGACAGGGGATGTGCCAGCCTGCCAACCCCACCCCTCAGGTGGGGGAGGTGAAGCACATCTCCGGGCTCTCGCCATCTGGAAGATGGGAAGCCCTGCCCAATCAGGACTAGGCTACTGCCCCCCTCCCAAAGGAGAGAGGCAGGATAGGAGGGTGCCCCTGCCCTTCACCTACCTGTAACGCCCCTAAATCTAGTATTTAGGGGCACCCTGAACCTTCCTTCCCCAGATTCCAAAATCCGAAGAGCTAGAAGAAAGAAGACTTGCCCTGCAGCTGCTAAGAAGAGGAAGACACCAACTGCTTTGGCCCCAGCCCTACCGGCCTGTCGACCCTCGAACCTGCTCCTGCTCCAACTTGGCGTCTCTTGTGGCCAGCAACCTCACAAACCCCGGAGGACCTGGCTACCTTTGGACTCTAAGCCCCCTGGGACTCCCATAAGTAGAGGCTCTACTCAAAACCTACTTTTAATCCCTGGCAGCAGCCCGGAACCCCGAACCCAGCATACTCTGCACGCGCCAAGCCTGGCCTGTGCTGGAGTGAACAAAGACCACGAGGGCGACCCCACGGCGACTGTGACCCAGAGTCCAGCACCCAAGCACCTCCCTCGACACTCCTGAAGAAGCCTGCAGCCTCAGAACCAGGTGCCCCCCAACTGCGATCAACAGAGGGTAAGATTTCCCGACACCAAAAGGAACCCGGCGCCCGCGGCTCCCTGTGCCCAATCCCGGGGTACCTGCCTATCCTCCAACTACCCAACTTACCTCTCGAAGTGGTGGTGGCACCTGAAGAATCTTCGTCCCCGAGCTTGCAGTCTTTTTCTAAACCGGAGATTTCCCATTGAAATCAATTGAGCGCCCGAAGGCTCAAAAGCACCCTGCACCCAGCCGCACGAGTGGCCCTGGCAGTGCAACCTCTACACCTATCTACTTCCCCACTTACCCTGAGTAAGTGACCAGGAGCCCAGCTCCCACAGCCGCGTGGCCTGCTAGTCAGCAGCCACCAACCAAGGCCCCCCTACCTCTCATCGGTTAACATTGGGCCTAACTCTCTCTGCACCCGGCTGCCCTTGTGCCGCTGAGGGTGAACCAACTGTACCTACCTGACCCTGGGAGACCCCTGAGTCTATACCCAGAACCTTAACTCTGCCAGTTGAGTACTTACCTTTAAACCGATAACTCAATTTTCTCCATAGGGTAACATTGACTGGCTTTTCCTGAAATTTCTTCTAAGTGTGGACTTTTCAAAACTTAAAATATTCACCAAAAATCAGCCGAGTAACACAAACGAAAATACTGACCTGCTCTTAGGTGAGCTCACAGTGCTGGATCTTGGTGCCCAGCACTGACTCTGAAAAATACTTACAACTGTACTTACCAGTAACCCAATGTTCGAGGCATATGAGCTGCAGATTACACACTTTTGCATAGAACGCCATCTGGTGTTGGGCCCGGATGTTTGCAGTTTGTTTTCCCTCTTGGAAAGTCTTTGGAAGTCACGAGGTCAGTGACTCCTCCTTTGGATCGTATTGCGCATGGGCTTCAGCTCCATCCTCAGATTGTTTTTTTCCGCCATCGGGCTCGGATGTGATCTTCGCGCTCCAGTTCCGAACAGCTTCCAGTTCGACGATCGATGCAAAATCCTCACCCAATCGCTGTATTGTTTCGATCACGGTCTCATCAATCAACGCGCCTTCTCATCGACACAAACCTTCGGTTCCAGTCGTCGACGGCGTCCTTCCGGCCTACCCAGGCTCCGGTCCCGGCTCATGGAAAGAACTCCATTTTAAAAGTGCCCTCTATGTGGGTCCAAATTTCCCCACACCGATCTTCATGAGGTATGCAACCTTTTCCTCTCCCCGGAACACGAGGCTCGAGACTGTCCGGCCTGTAAGTCTTTCCGATCCAAAAAGACTATTCGGGACCGAAGAGCCAGAAGGAACATGGCACACTCCTCGACGTCCATTCCAGTCGACATCTTCGGAGACGACATCGACGATCAAGAACATCATCATACCGAAGAGGATCTCGTCAGCGCTTCCGAGGCCGACGAGTCAGATGTGGAGGACATCACCCCGGCGCAGAGGGTCGGGAGTACCAATCTACCCCCTCCCACACCCGCACCGACACCCAAAAAGGCTTCGGTCACGCCTTCGCCTCCGGGTCTAGGCAAGACCAGAAACACTGCTTCACACACCCCACCTTCGGGCCCGGTGAAGAAGCCAAGTAAGCCTTCCGGCGGCTCGGGCTCGAGCCAGCCTGCCAGCGGTGCCGAGAAACACACTTCGGCACCGAAAAAGAAGACGGCCTCCACCTTGACACCGAGCTCCACACTGAAACCCTCGGGGTTGAAACACAGCCCTTCGGCACCGACGCCATCTTCGGTGCCGACCAAACCACACAAGGCCACCGGCACCGACACTTCCAAGCCAAAGCACATCTCGGCGCCGACCAAGTGACCGGAGGGTCCCAAGCCGGGTTCTAAACATCAAACCAATACGGAAAAACCTAAAAAAATCATCGGCCCGACGCCTTCGGCGCCGACGAACCAAATTACCTCACCAGAGTTATTTACACCGGATCCCTTGCAAAAAACTCTTACCAAGGATCCAAAAACTGGCCATTTGACGCTCTACTAAGAAGAGACATTTGGAGAAGCCTGCTCCGCCTCCACCTCCAAAGAGGAAGGACTCTGCTACCTCTCCATTCAGAATACCTTCCCCTCCTCCTCCTTCCCCACCTCCACCCCCACCTTATCGTTCTCCTACTCCGTCTCCAGACGATGATGATCATGGGGACCCATATCATGATACAGGGGATGTGCCACAAGACCCCAACCCTACAGGATCTCCAGATCCATGGGACGATTACCATATACCAGATATCCCCAACGTCCCACTAGACGATATTTACCCTTTTAAACCATCTCCACCTGAAGATTCACTAGGGTTTCACCATCTTCTGCAAAGCTGCTAGATGCTTCAGGCAAACACACAGCATCCCAGGCCGCCAACATATGGCGTATAGCAAACACTCAGGCACTGCTGGCCCGATATGACAGGGCTCATTATGACGAATTAGAGAGCATAATGCAACATCTCCCTGAAAAATATAAAAGTAAAGCCAACGAGTTGATTCAAGAGGGTAAAACAATCCCAAACACCTCTATACGTTGTGCCCTAGCCCCAGCAGACACAGCCTCCAGGGCCATTAACACCAGCGTCCTTCTCCTTCGTCATGCTTGGTTAAGGGTATCTAGGTTTAAACCAGAAGTACAAGCCTCTATCCTTAACCATCCCTTTGACCAGGAACATCTATTCGGGCCAAAGGTGGATGAGGCCTTAGAAAAGATGAAAAAGGACACGGATACAGCAAAATCCATGGGTGTCTTACAGTCTCACCCGCCCAGACGCTCCTTTCGCCGCTCATCCTTTCGGAGTGCATCCAGAGGCTACACCTCAGACACAGCGTCCACATCGTACAAGTCCCCTACTCAGACCACCTTTACAAAACGTTACCAAAGAGGCGGCTACAGGGGTAACAACAACAAGGGTAGAGGCAAAACGAACCACGCCCGTTCTGCCACACCTACTACCCAATGACGACCCCCGCTCCCCCCAGACCATTCCACTCCAGTCGGGCAGACTCACAAATTTCCTTCATGTCTGGGAGACCATCACCTCAGACAAATGGGTGACCCAAATAATTTGGTCAGGATACTGCCTTTAACATCTACCCCCCCAAACATTCCACCCAGGCAACGCCCAATGTCACAAGAACATTCCACATTGCTAAAGCAGGAGGTAGTCTCCCTCCTACAAAAACAGGCAATAGAACACGTTCCTGTCAATCAACAAAATTTGGGGGTTTACTCCCTATATTTTCTAATACCAAAAAGGGACGAGACTCTACGACCTATTCTAGATCTCCGGCCCCTAAACACATATCTACACTCAGACCATTTTCACACGGTAACGCTTCAGCAGGTACTTTCGCTCCTCTCCCAGAACGACTTTCTCACCACACTGGACTTGAAAGACACATACTTCCACATTCCAGTACACCATGCTCACAGAAAGTACCTCAGATTTGTAGTGGACGGACAACACTACCAATTCAAAGGGCTCCCGTTCGGAGTCACAACAGCACCACGGGTATTCACCAAGTGCCTAGCGGTGGTAGCGGCACACCTCAGAAGACAGCACATTCACGTCTTCCCATACTTGGACGATTGGTTGTATGAAGTGGCTTCTATCAGCCAATGTGTACACCACACCGCCACCACAATCCAACTACTTCACCAATAGGCTTCACGGTGAACCACCAAAAGTCCCAGCTAACACCATCCCACATAAAACAATACCTCGGTGCCACCATAGACACCTCAAAAGCGATGGCCTACCCCAATCCGGCCAGGATTGCAAGCATTCAGGCTTTGTGACAAAAATTTGTACTTCAACACTCCCTTCCAGCACGAGTGTTTATGCAACTGATAGGGATGATGGCCTCTTGCATTTTCATTGTGCCTCACGCAAGACTCCAGATGCGTCCACTCCAAGAGTGCTTAGCGCGCCAATGGAACCAGGCCCAGGGGCAACTGACAGATCTGGTGTTGGTAGATGGTTGCACCCATCGCTCTCTGCAGTGGTGGAACACCACAAACCTTTCCAAAGGTCGACCGTTCCTGGACCCGGTTCCCCAAATAATACTAACAAAGGATGCATCGCTCTCCGGCTGGGGAGCTCATCTATTACCCCTCACAGTGCAGGGCACATGGACGCCGCAACAAAAGTTACTCCTTATCAACCATCTGGAGTTACTAGCAATCTTTCTAGCCCTGAGATCCTTTCAACCACGGATTTCAGGCAAGGCAGTCCTCATTCGCACAGACAACATGACGGCCATGTATTATATTCAAAAACAAGGCGGCACACACTCTCCACAGCTCTCTCAATTAGCACAGAGCATATGGAGATGGGCAATTCCCCACAAAATCTTTCTCCTAGCTCAACATGTCCCAGGAGTCCAAAACACCGTGGCAGATCTGCTCAGCAGACAGACACAACAGATCCACGAGTGGGAACTTCACCCGCAGGTTCTTCATCTGTTCTTTCAAATGTGGGGGCATCCACAGATGGACCTCTTCGCTACCCACGAAAACACAAAATGCCCAAGCTTCGCTGCCAGATACCCACACCCATTGTCCAAAGGAAATGCGATCTAGATGAACTGGTCAGGCAAATTTGCGTACGCTTTTCCGCCTCTCCCACTCATTCCATTAGTGGTGCGAAAGCTACAACAGCACTCCCTCGCACTGATCCTAGTAGCTCCAACGTGGGCCAGACAACTGTGGTACACCACGCTGCTGGAACTCTCGGTAGTACCACACCAAAAGCTACACCTCTCACCATGCCTCCTAACCCAGAACCATGGAGAGATCAGGCACCCGGACCCAGCGCAGCTCAACCTTGCGATCTGGCTCCTGAAATCCTAGAATTCGGGTACCTAAACCTTCCCCCTGACTATATGAACGTCATCAGAGAAGCTAGATGCCCTACCACTAGAGCCTGCTACGCTGCCAAGTGGAAAAGATTTGTTGTTTATTGCCATAACAACACAATCAATCCTCTAGACGTGTCTATACAACACATCATATGCTACTTACTCCACCTACAAAGGTGTAATCTAGCCTATACCTCCATTCGGCTACACCTCACAGCAATTGCAGCTTACTTACAAAACAGACAGCACCTATCACTTTTCAGAGTACCTGCCATTAAAGCCTTCATGGAAGGCTTCAAAAGAATAATTCCCCCCAGAGTACCACCCTCACCTGTGTGGAACTTAAATATCGTTCTCACAAGGCTGATGGGGCCTCCCTTCGAACCTTTGCATAAATGCGAACTGCAATTCCTCACATGGAAAACAGCTTTCCTTGTAGCCATCACTTCCCTTAGAAGGGTCAGTGAGATACAAGCACTTACCATACAAGCACATATTCTTTAAATGCACCAGAACAAGGTTGTTCTCCGTACCAACCCAAAATTCCTACCTAAAGTCATTTCCCCTTTTCACCTAAACCAATCTGTAGAATTACCAGTATTTTTCTCGCAACCTCAGACCGTTGCAGAAAGGGCTCTGCACACACTAGATGTCAAACGAGCCTTACTTTACTATATCCAAAGAACACAACGTTTCAGAAAGACCAAACAACTGTTTGTCTCTTTCTCTCCACCACACAAGGGCAACCCCATCTCAAAATCAGGGATAGCTAGGTGGATTGTAAAATGCATCCAGATTTGCTACCACAAAGCAAAACAAACGCTTTCCGTTCCCCCCTAAAGCCCATTCTACACGGAAGATAAGGGCTTCCATGGCATTTCTAGGGAACATCCCACTAGATGATATCTGCAAAGCAGCTACATGGTCAACACCGCACACTTTCACTAAAAACTATTGTGTAGATGTGCAAACCAAGCAACAAGCTTGTGTGGGCCAGGCTGTACTAAAAACACTATTTCAAACCACTGCAACAGATACCGGTGGTCGCCGCTAAGGTTGGGAACTGCTATATAGTCTATGCAAAAGTGTGTAATCTGCAGCTCATATGCCTCGAACGGAATATGCTACTTACCAGTATGCATCTGTTCTTGGCATGTAGAGCTGCAGATCTACACACGCCCACCCGCCTCACCGGCTACCTGTATCTGTTCCAGTCTATCTTATTTAGATACAACACACATGGGTTTCTTTACTGTTGTTACTACGCTCCATATTTCCTTGCTGGCGAAAAACAATCCGAGGATGGAGCCAAAGCCCATGCACAATACGATCCAAAGGAGGAGTCACCGACCTCGTGACTTCCAAAGACTTTCCGAGAGGAAAAACAAACTGCAAACATCCGGGCCTAACACCAGATGGCGATCTATGCAAAAGTGTGTAGATCTGCAGCTCTACATACCAAGAACAGATGCATACTGGTAAGTAGCATATTCCTTTCTCCCATAGGAAATCATTGACTGTTTTTCTGCAATCTTTAAATATTCTTTAAAAATCGTATAATATCTGAAAACGTAATTACTTGCCTGTTTTGGATAAAGGTCCCAGTACTGAGTCTACAACTTGAATTTTCTGCCATAGGGAATCATTGACTGTTTCTATGAAATATTTTCGAAGTGTCAACTTTTAAAATAGCAAAATATTGTCTAAAAATCATAACAGTAATTAAGTCGACTTTTATCATTTGATTCCAAGTACTGACCCAGGACTGAATCTAGGCTCCAGTCCTGGAATTCCAAAAGTAATCTGTGGCAAATAACTTGAAACTTCCATGGGGACTGTGGACTCTGTACACCCTGTACCTATTTGGGAACAGTATATACAGAGCCACTTTCTCACAGCGGCTCCCTCCTAGAGCCCTAGATGGCCCTGGGGACCACCACTCTGGAAACGCGCCTCCTGCCACAGTACTGGTTGTGGGATGAAGTCCACTTTACTCATGAGGGACTTTGGCGGCCAAGTAGCTCTCCTGGTACCTCCTGTAAGTCCTACGCAGCGGAGTTCCTGAGTGCTGGTTGGAGGCCCAGACCCCTTTATCCACCACTCTGCAAACGCGACTACCAGTTAAAGAAGCATTTGTAAAGTAATAGGTCTCGCATTTGCAAGAGTTAGAGCTATTGGCGTTGTAAATGCAAAAGTTTTTTACTAACTTTTTTGGGTGTTGAGTGGATGTACCTTGTGTGTAGTGGAATTATGTGGTATGTGCAGTGAAATTATGTGGATAAAAGGTATGTGTTATTTATTGTATAGGAATTATGTAGAGTGGGATTATGTGTTATGGAGAGTAATTATGTGGTATGGTAGTCGTTGTTGTGGTATCCTTGGGTTTAGTATTCCTCGTTTCCATAGAAGCTAAACTATGAACTCAATCAGACAAAAAAAGAAGGAATCACTGAGGAGCACTTCTGGACCTAGTCAGAGGGATGAGCAGGGCCACTGGAATTATGCGACTTTTTGACTGCACCGACTTTCTGCACCTCGTTTGCCTCTTTCTGCACCCCTCTTCCCACATCCCTCTTTCTGCACCCCTCTTGCCTCACCTCTGTTGCCGCTTTCTGCACCTCTTTTCTTTCTCCATCCCTCTTCCCTCTTTCTGCATCTGTTTATTTCTGCACCTCTGTTGCTTCTTTCTGCACCCCTTGTGCCTCTTTCACACCCCTCTTCCCGCACCCCTCTTGCTTCACCTTTGTTCCTTCTTTCTGCACTTTTTGTTTCTTTCTGCACCTGTCACTTCTTTCTGCACCCCTTTTCCCTGTTTCTGCTCCCCTCTTCCCTCTTTCTGCTCCCCTCTTCCTGCTCCCCTCTTCCCTCTTTCTGCTCCCCTCTTCCCTCGTTCTGCTCTCCTCTTCCCTCACCCCACTTCACCTGCTCTCCTCTTCCCTCACTCCTCTTTCTGCACCCCTTTTGCCTCTTTCTGCACTTCTGTTTTGTTTCTGCACTTCTTTTGATTTTCTGCAGCTATCTTGCTTCTTCCTGCACCCCCTTGTCTCTTTCTCCACCCATCCACCCTCTTTCTGCACCCCTATTGCCTCGTTCTGTACCTCTGTTGCCTCGTTCTGTACCTCTGTTGCCTCGTTCTGTACCTCTGTTGCCTCGTTCTGTACCTCTGTTGCCTCGTTCTGTACCTCTGTTGCCTCGTTCTGTACCTCTGTTGCCTCGTTCTGTACCTCTGTTGCCTCGTTCTGTACCTCTGTTATTTCTTTCTACACTTCTTTTGTTTCATTCTGCACAGCTCTTGCTTTTTTCTGCACCCCACGTGCCTCTTTCTGCACCCCTCTTGCTGCACCTCTTTTGCTTCTTTCTGCACTCCTCTTACCTCTAGCACACCCTTCTTCCCTCTTTGTGCACCCCTCTTGCTGCACCTCTGTTCCTTCTTTCTGCACTTTTCCTTCTTTCTGCACCTCTCGCTTCTTTCTGCATCCCCTTAGCCTCTTTCTGCACCCCTTTCTACACCTCCGTTCCATTTTTCTGCACTTGTTTCTTGCTGCACATTTCTTGCTTCTTTCTGCACCCCTCGTGCCTCTTTCTGCACCTCTCACCTCTTTTTGCACCCCTCTTGCCTTTCTGCACATCTGCTGCTTCATTCTGCGCCACTCGTGCTTCATTCTGCGCCACTCGTGCTTCTTTCTGCATCCTTCTTGCCTCTTTCTGCACCCTTCTTGCTTCTTTCTGCACTCCTCTTGCTTCTTTCTGCACCTAGTTGCTACTTTCTGCACCCCTCTAGCCTCTTTCTCTACCCCTCTTCCCCCTTTTTGCATCTGTTGCTTCTGCCTGCACTTTGCTTGCCTCTTTCTCCATCCTTAGTCTTTCTGCGCCTCTTTTTACCTTTCTGCACCCCTCTTCCCCCTTCTGCACCCCTCTTCCCCCTTCTGCACCCCTCTTCCCCCTTCTGCACCCCTCTTCCCCCTTCTGCACCCCTCTTCCCCCTTCTGCACCCCTCTTCCCCCTTCTGCACCCCTCTTCCCCCTTCTGCACCCCTCTTCCCCCTTCTGCACCCCTCTTCCCCCTTCTGCACCCCTCTTCCCCCTTTCTGCACCCCTCTTCCCCCTTTCTGCACCCCTCTTCCCCCTTTCTGCACCCCTCTACCCCCTTTCTGCACCCCTCTACCCCCTTTCTGCACCCCTCTACCCCCTTTCTGCACCCCTCCTACCCCCTTTCTGCACCCCTCTTTCTGCACCCCTCCTACCCCCTTTCTGCACCCCTCCTACCCCCTTTCTGCACCCCTCTTCCTGCACCCCCTTTCCCTTTCTGTACCCCTTTCTTCACCCTTCTTTCTGTACCCCTCTTTCTGTACCCCTCTTTCTGTACCCCTCTTTCTGTACCCCTCTTTCTGTACCCCCTTTCTGCACCCCTCTTTCTGTACCCCCTTTCTGCACCCCTCTTCCTGCACCCCTCTTCCCCTTTCTGCATCCCCCTTTCTGCACCCCTCGTCCTGCACCCCTCGTCCCCTTTCTTCACCCTTCTTTCTGTACCCCTCTTCCCATTTCTGCACCCCTCTTCCCCTTTCTGCACCCCCCTGTCTGCATCCCCCTTTCTGCACCCCTCGTCCCTCTTTCTGCACCCCTTTTTTCACCCCTCTTTCTGTACCCCTCTTTCCGCACCCCTCTTCCCCTTTCTGCACCATTCTTCCGCATTCTGCACCCCTCTTCCCCTACCCCCCTTTCTGCACCCCCCTTTCTGCACCCCCTTCCCTCTTTCTACACTCCTCTTGCTTCTTTCTGCGCCTTTCTTAATCTTTCTGCACATGTCCTACCTATGTAGGCATATTTACAAATTAGCATTTAAAAAACCTTTGAAATTCACTGAAAAAAACCAGAGGTATCTGAAAGAAACACGTTAGTTAGATTCCTCACCTTAGAATATCCCCAGGCGTCAGACTGGATCCGGAAGATTTTTCGTCAGCAATACCCCTTGCGCGTCGCTAGGCCTCGTCTGCGGCTCCGCGTCCGTCGTCGGCGTCGTGCGCCTGAATGACGTCGTCGGAGTACTTAGACGCCGCCCTCGCGCGCTGACGTCTGTTCTTCTTTTTTCCGCGCCAGTAAGCGCAGATCCGGGAGAGCTACCCCTTTAGTCACTTTTTGACTAACTTTTTCGATCCTTTTTGATCTTGTCAATCGACTCCGGTGCCGGTAGGATGCCTGGTTTTAAAGCCTGTGCTGACTGTAGCCGCCTGATGTCGGTTACGGACCATCACCGCCGGTGCCTTTACTGCTTGGGCCTCGACCACGACGCGGAGTCGTGTTCCGACTGCAAGGCCCTGACCTCGAAGGCTAGACAGGAGCGGTCCCGTAAGCTTCTCGAGATTCGCCACTCGGCTCCGCGCGCCTCTCGATCCCGGTCCAGGAGGAGGTCCAAGGATCGGTCGCGGAGCCGCAGCCGACGTCACCATCGGTCGTCGGGATCCAAGTCTTCGGGTAAGTCGAAGCATTCCAAGAAGTGACACCGCTCTTCGGACTCCCCTCGGCGGTCGCGTGACTCGGCTGAGGGTCAGGGTGGTTCCACCCCCGCGGCTCCGGCGGAGCCGCAGGCGCCGCGCAAGTCCCCATACCCGCCGGTCCCTGGGACTGACGCGACGCCGGCGGAGGTCAGTGCCTTCCTCTCGGCCATGAGGAGCCTGGCCCCGCCGTCGACGCCCGCTGGCGCGCCTTCGGGCCCCGCGGACCCGACAGGGCTGCCTTGCCTGCCGGTGGCTCCGGCGCCGTCGACTGCTCCGGCCTCGACGCCGCAAGCGCCCGAGGGACCCGTTCCCGAGTCCCTGCCGACGCCGGTCGACCTAGTCCGCCTCCTCCGCCGGCGTCGACACCGGTACCACCGCCGACTCCGCTCGACGTCGAGCCCCAGTTCAGTCCCGCTCCGGACCCGGCGCCGCTACGGCGTCGATGGACGCAGCATTCGGCGCCGCTAGAGACACTATATGTCTACCGCCCGGCTCCGTACCTTCCTCCTGTATACCAGGAATCGGATGATGGGGACAACTGGGAGGGATCCGAGGATCCTATGGCCGCTCAGGCTCAAATGTCACAGGACTGGGCAGATGAACTGGGGGAGGCCAGTGGCCTGGATACCTCTCCGGACACTGGATTCGTCTCTCCTCCGACTGTGGCTTCGGAGGAGGGCGCTGCTTTCTCTGTGGTGCTGCGCAAGGCGGCCGCAGCCCTTGGGCTCGAGCTGCCTGCCGTGGCTGTGAGGACTAACGTCCTCACTGAGGTGCTTCAGTCTGCAGCAAGCTCCACTGAGCCTCTGCTGCAATTCAATGAGGCCCTCATTGACGTTCTGCAGGGCACCTGGTCCAAGCCCTCCACAGTCCCTCCTGTGGACAGGAACGTCGCCAGGCGCCACCGCCCTGCTCCGGGCGACCCCAGTTTTCTGTCCCAACACCCTACCCCCGAGAGCCTGGTTATCCAGGCCTCTACCTCCCAATCCTCTTTCCCGACCGCCCCGCCGGACCGGGATTCCAAGAGACTGGAACAGTTCGGCAAGAAGCTGTTCTCCTCCCTTAGTTTGGGCCTGCGGTCTTTGAACACCGCTTGTCTCTTGGACCGTTATTCCCACTCTCTGTGGGATGCGGTGGAGGATGCGCTGCCCCTGTGTCCGGAGGAGGTCCGGACACGACTTACCCAGGCTCTGGCCGATGGGAGGGATGCAGCGCGACATGCTATCCGATGTGGGCTTGACACCACGGACTCGCTGGGTAGGGCCATTTCTACCACAGTGGCGCTTAGACGTCACGCCTGGCTGCGGTCCACGTCCTTTTCGGGCGATGTCCAGAGCACTCTCATGGACATGCCCTTTGATGGCACTCGCCTTTTTGGCGAGAAAGCGGACAGTGCGCTGAATCGCTTTAAGGACTCCCGGGCTACGGCCAAGTCCTTGGGCCTCTCGGCCCCGCGGTCGCAAACTTCCGCCTTTCGCCCCTTTCGTGGCCAAGGAAGGGGTGCCTCCTCACGTGCGCCTAGCCACCAGCCGCAGAACCAACCTGCGCGCGGTCGTGGTTTCCGCCGAGGCGGTTCTGGAGGACGACTAGGTCAGCCCACATCCACCCCGGCAGCATCCGCCTCAAAGCCTTCCTAGTCCGAGCTTTCAGGCCCATTCCACGCCAGTGGGCGGCAGAGCTCGCCATCACCTGCTCCACTGGTGGTCCATCACATCGGACAGGTGGGTGCTGCAAATCGTCCGAAGGGGCTACTCCCTCCCCTTGGAGACTACCCCTCCAGCCATGCCACCGCAGCACCACCGTATCTCGGGGGATCATTTGAATCTTCTCCACGAGGAAGTTTCGGCCCTCTTGGCCAAGGGGGCCGTCGAGCGCGTTCCGAGCCCAGAAGTAGGTCGTGGTTGTTATTCCCACTACTTTCTGGTTCCCAAGAAGGGCAAAGGGGGCCTCCGCCCTATCTTGGACCTCCGGAACGTCAATACCTTCCTCCGGAAGGAAAGGTTCAAGATGTTAACTTTGGCTCAGGTTCTAGCTGCCCTAGACCCCGGAGACTGGATGGTAGCGTTGGACTTGCAGGACGCATATTTCCACATCCCCGTCCTGCCGGCCCACCGGCGTTACCTGCGGTTCACGGTGGGCCAAGAGCACTTTCAGTTTACCGTGCTCCCCTTCGGCCTCACCAGTGCCCCTCGGGTGTTCACGAAAGTGATGGCGGTGGTCGCAGCTCATCTGCGCAGATCAGGGGTTCCCTTCTTCCCCTATCTCGACGACTGGTTGTTGAAGGCGGGCTCGCCCCAGACAGTCGTCTCCCACCTCCAGACTACGGCGGATCTCCTGCATTTGCTGGGATTTTCCATCAACGTGCCGAAGTCACACTGGAGTCCCTCTCAGAAGCTCCTCTTCATCGGAGCAGTTCTCGATTCGGCGCAGTTCCAGGTCTATCCACCGGAACAGCGGGTCTGGGATATTCAGGCCCTGATTCCCATCTTTCGGCCTCTATCCTGGGTTTCGGTCAGGCTAGTGTTGCGGCTTCTGGGGCTGATGGCCTCCTGCATCCTACTAGTGCATCACGCCAGGCGGCGCATGCGGGCTCTGCAGTGGGACCTGAAGTTTCAGTGGGCCCAGCATCACGGCAACCTGTCCGACCATGTCTTGATCTCGGAGGGCACTGCACAGCAGTTGCAGTGGTTGCTCACGGACCGCGATTGGGTCATGGGCAGAAGCCTCTCCCTTCCCCAACCGGAGCATGTCGTAGTGACGGATGCGTCCCTCCTGGGATGGGGTGGCCATATGGGAGAGGCGGAGATCAGAGGCCTCTGGTCTCCGGCGGAGTCTCGCCTCCACATCAACCTGTTGGAGTTGAGAGCGATCCGGCTTGCACTGAAAGCCTTCCTTCCCTCTGTCAGGGGAAGTGTCGTGCAGGTGTTCACGGACAACACCACCGCCATGTGGTATTGCAACAAACAGGGCGGGTGGGGTCGTGGACCCTTTGTCAGGAGGCTCTGCGCCTCTGGACGTGGCTGGAACACCAGGGCGTCACCCTAGTGGTTCAACATCTGGCGGGCTCTCTGAACGCCAGAGCAGACGAACTCAGCCGCCGGTGCATGATGGATCACGAATGGCGTCTGAACTCCGAAGTGGCGCAAGGTCTCTTTCAGCAGTGGGGAGAGCCTTGGTTAGATCTATTCGCCACCGAAGAGAACGCGCAATGTCAGCGGTTCTGCGCGTTGGAATTTCCAAGGCGGCACTCGCTCGGCGACGCTTTTCGTCACGAGTGGAGTTGCGGTCTGTTGGACGCCTTTCTGCCTATACCACTTCTGCCCAGAGTGCTGAAGATCAGGCGCGACCGGGCCCAAGTCATCTTGGTGGCTCCGGACTGGGCACGAAGGTACTGGTATCCCGAGCTACTCAGTATGTTGACCGATCCTCCGATACGTCTGCCCCTTCGGGAGTTTCTTCTGTCGCAGCAGCAGGGGACGGTCCTCCACCCGAACCTGTCCAGCCTCCACCTCCATGCATGGAGATTGAGCGGCGGCAGTTGATGCCATTCGACTTGCCTCCTGAAGTCTGTGATATCATTCTGGCAGCCAGGCGTCCCTCCACAAAGACGGTATACGCCTGCCGGTGGAACAAATTTGTGGCATGGTGCACAGCAAAGGCTGTGGATCCCCTTTCCGCCCCTCTTTCTGAGGTTCTACTATTTCTTCTTTCTTTGGCCCGGCTGGGCTCTGCCCTGGGCACCCTGAAAGGTTATCTTGCTGCCATCTCTGCCTTCTTGCGGCTTCCTGATCAGCCTTCTCTTTTCAAGTCCCCTGTAGTTACACGCTTTCTAAAAGGCATTACTCACACGTTCCCTCCTGTCCCTTTTGTAATGCCTCAGTGGGACTTGAATCTTGTTCTCACATTTCTGATGTGTGCTCCCTTTGAGCCTCTTCATAATTGTCCTCTTCGTCTGCTGACGCTTAAGACTGCTTTTCTGGTAGCCATCACCTCGGCTAGACGGGTGAGTGAGCTCCAGGCTTTATCTTCAAAGCCTCCTTTTCTCTCTGTTCATCCGGACAAGGTTGTCCTTCGGCCTCGTCCCTCCTTTCTTCCGAAAGTGGTGACTCCATTTCATCTTGGGCAGTCTGTCACCTTGCCCACCTTCTTTCCGCCTCCGCATCCTTCCAAAGAGGAAGAGAGGCTTCACCGTCTGGACCCAAAACGTGCGCTCTCCTTTTATTTGGACCGCACGAAGCAGTTCCGGGTGGACGACCAACTTTTCGTTGGATACGTGGGTGCTAAGAAGGGGAAAGCTGTGCACAAACGGACCATCTCTCGGTGGGTCATTTTGTGCATCAAAATTTGTTACTCCTTGGCAAAAAAAGGACCCTACTGTTGGGCTGCGCGCCCATTCTACTCGGGCCACGGCGGCTACTACTGCTTTGGGACGGGGTGTCCCTTTCCAGGACATCTGTCAGGCGGCAACGTGGGCTTCGCTACACACGTTTGCCAGGCATTATTGTCTTGACAGCCAATTCCGGAGGGATGGCTTCTTTGGCCGTTCTGTCCTCCAGGACTTTCTGGTGTGATCTTGGTTCGCAGACCCACCACCGGGGATGGTATTGCTTGGGTATCTATTCTAAGGTGAGGAATCTAACTAACGTGTTTCTTTCAGATGAACAAGTTACTTACCTTCAGTAACGATGTATCTGTAAGAAACATTAGTTAGTTAGATTCCTCACCGACCCACCCATCCTCCCTGTTCTGCGAACTGACATCTAGGGTTAAGGTTATCCTTTTCAGGCCCCTAGATTTTATTTTTGGCACCAGTGTGGGTCTTTGCATGGCTCTGCGTTCCTGGCGCGGAAAGCTATGTACAAGAACTGACGTCAGCGCGCGAGGGCGGCTTCTAAGTACTCGGACGACGTCATTCCGACGACGGACGCGGAGCCGCAGACGACGCCTAGCGACGCGCAAGGGGTATTGCTGACGAAAAATCTTCCGGATCCAGTCTGACGCCTGGGGATATTCTAAGGTGAGGAATCTAACTAATGTTTCTTACAGATACATCGTTACCGAAGGTAAGTAACTTGTTCTTCAGGGACGTTCTAGTTAGTTGGACATTTCACTCGTACAAAACCAGAGAAATTCCGCCGTTATAGTTGGTTGAGCTAACTATAACTTGCGACCCCGCAATGCACTGCTGATGGTCACATATTACATCACTCATGATATAGTCAGTGACATCACTGACACAATCACTGATGACATCTCAAATGACATCATCCAGAGACTGGGTGATTTTTAAAAGTTTAAGAATGTTAATTTATAGATATGCAAAGGTGTATTTAAGAATGAGTAGGTGTATGAGTGTCTGAATGGATGATTTTTTACAAAAGAAAGTAAATAGCAATTGACGTGACTGTTCTTTGCATTATACCCTATGATATTATTGTCTACTGATTTTATAGGGATACCGTGGGACTCCCACTACGACGGCATGATTCAAGCATGTGAATCTTTGAAAGATACCAATACTAGAGAACTGTAGTTACAGGTAAGTAACACATTTTCTAACTGCACTCTGCTACTCGGTTACCGCACTCTGTGCCACTGCCCCTCTGCACCACTCTGATTCTCCACTCTTCTCCTCTGTATGATATTCTACTCCATATGATACTCTACTCCATTAAACTGTGCTCCACTGACACTCTACTTGACTCTATGCAACTCCACTCTACAACACTACTCCACCCTACGACGCTCTATATAAACTCCTATTGTGCCAATTTACTCTGCTCTATTCTAGGACACTGTACTCCACTCAGATAATCTACTCTACATCTCTCTACTCCACAATATTCTACGGCGCTCTACGCAATACCCTCTATGCTACTCCACTCTGACACTCTACTCAACTCTGACACTGTACTCCACGCCACTTAACTGTACGCCCTTCCACTCTACATCACTGTACGCTACTCCATGACACTCCACTTCACTCAACTCTACGCCACTCCATAACACTGCACTCCACTCCACTTTACAACACTCCACTGCACGCCACTCTCCTTTACCCCACTAACTCTTATGCATGCTGAACAGCAGCCATTCTGGCGTACAACATTGCTAAAACATATTGGCAAAGCGAACGCTCTTTATTAAGCGAGTCCTGTTGGATTTGTCAATGCTTTTCATAATATTAATTTTAGACTGAACTTCTGCAGACGTGTCGCACTTGCCTTTCAGCACACATGAGCACTGAAACCAAATTTCAAAAGCTTTATTTTGATAAACATCTTTACCATAAACCAATCAATCAGATCTGATTCGATTATTGGTTTTTGTTTTGCTTTTATACTACTGTAAAGCCTCTTCACACACACCGTAAGTGGGATAGGTGTTGATTGTTGCAGTGTCTGTCAGGGATGGAAAATTCAAACCTGTAGTCACATAAATGTACTTTGTTATTGGGTCTCTTTTTGTTGTATTTGGTCTGGGATTCTAAGGATCCAATTAAAGTGATGTTCTATGCGGTAGTCCAGAGAATGTCAACAATTTTAGCCATGTATCTGCAGATGGATTGCCTGTCTACTGTACAAAACATTGTGGCAGAAGTAATGTGGGAAGAATCTTTTTTCTGAAAAACATGTAAGTAGGATTTTCTTTCGGTTAGGTTTTGGGTCGGTGTCTTCTTTCTTTGTAAGTGGCAAATAATTGTACTTTGATGTATGCAATAGTGATTTTCCTAAGATGAGGGAGGCAGAATCATGACAGGAAGTTGGTGTGGGGCAATGTTGTTCGATATCTGAGTGCTAGCCAATGTTTCAGCAGCCTTTGGCAAGCTGAGATGGCCAGAAATAGATGTGCATTTCACTGGTGTCATGGTGGGTACAATTGTTTGACATCTCCATCCCAGTAAAGGACAGGATGTTTAGCACTTGTGTCAGAATGTTTTTAGGAACTCAGTGAAGAGGGTTATGAAGGTCTGCAAACCCAATCAAGCCAACTTGGTATTGTGTATGTTTACTTGCAGTGATGAAGTTTTCATTTCTTTCAAGAGCTTTGTAATACTGCCAAAGTAGGGCATCAGGCGTGATGTGGTAGCAGGCGTGATTATTAACATTCTTGCTGTTGATGGATGTTATCAATTTATGATATGGACATTGGACGGTGTCTGGAAAGAAACCGTGTTTGGGGATGAAAGATCAATTTTGTATATCTGAAAGAGCTCTTACATGGAAGTATCTGCCTCAGATGTGCTTACCTGAATGCAAAATCATAATACTAAAAACCAGTTTCTTTGGTGGATTTTGGTTGCATGTTAAAGGACAATATAGTGAAGGGTTCAATTCCCCCCTTGGTCAGAAGGAGGGAAAGTGTTCCGATTTAGCATGGCTGCTTAGAGGAAGTAGTTGGATGGACACTATGCACTTTCCTAGCAGGTGATATTGTGTGTACAGTTGGAAAAGTTGGTTATACAGGGGTTTGGAAGAACATTGTAAAGATTAAGTTGAAGATGATTCCGACATGGTGCATTAAAGTGTGTTCATTCCTCAGCCATATTCCTGGACACAAGTGTGCAATCTTGCACTTGTGTGAAGGAATTGGATTGGTCATTTGCATACATATTGGCTCTTCTTGCAGGATACGTAGGAGATTGCTGGGGAAATATATCAAGTTTTTTAAGGGGCTTAGGGCACTTTTATTGCTGTGCATTATAGGGAGAAGATTGTCCGGTAGTATACCCTGTGAGAAGCTTTTGTAACTTGAACCTCTTTGCATGAGATGTAATCCAAGTGTGCAATTTCTTGTGGATTTATTTTTTGGGGGGACTTAGTGCTGCTAAATGTTCGATGAATATTAGGTCAGTCAAGTTTCTGAGAGTTGATTTTTGTATGTAGTAGCTCATGGTTATGTAGTGGCTGTTTGTGGTTTAATCACATCTGATGTTGAACGGTGTCTGCCAAGGGTAGTGTCTTCTTAAGAGTTGAATGTCACTGAACCAGTAGTCTAGCTGCCTTACATGCAGGATGATAAAGAAACTAATACTTTAGCCTATTGTGGCATACTCGTATCTGCTCCGTGTTATTGAACTGCAAAATTGGATTCCACAACATAACATTAGGCTTAGTTATAGCTACAGCAGGTACATCTCCCACACTGTTTCATATGTCAATGCCTGGCTGAATTGGATACCAAGGGGAAAACTGTGTCCGAAAGCACGAGGAATTGAATCTGGTCACGTCTTACTTAGTTTTGGTGCGTTTGCTTTTTGATGGGGATCTCAGCCTCTCAAACCCTCCGCTCAACATAAAGGCCCATAGTATTGAAGCAGCCACAGGAGCTATGAAAGAAGCCATTCCCTGTGTTTTGCTCCTTCCATGCTTTGGCACCCAAGAACAGATCGTTCAGCAACGTCTGACTATCATGCACTTACTAGCACCAAGTTAATTATCAAATGCAGTGTGATTTGCACTACCAACGGGACGGGCTGTAGCAGGTGGCCTAGTTGAAGTTTGATTTATGTTTACAATTAGTTGACAGACTTGCTCTTCATGTGAGGTAATTAGAAAATTACAGACCTGATTCATCCTATGCATTATTCCTCCAGTCGAAACTTGTATTTACCACAAACACCCCCCTCCCTCAGAGCATGTCTGGATATTAGAACACAAACTTGTTAAAATATAGACAAGCCATGAAGACATTCTTCTATAGGATTTTGAACAGTGGAGCATGGAGTGAATCTGTTGGTAGGCTGTGCGGCAGGAAGGACTGTGGGTGCTTAAGGAAATCCGAGGCCGTGATTCTCAAAAGGGATATGAAGGATGACCTCCTGTATCCTCAAGAACTGAAAAGCCGAAGAAAGAACTCATCAGTGGAAATAACCAATGTAAAGTTAACTTCACTAGACTTTGAGGAGATTGCTGTAATTGAGTTGTTTGCGTCCATCTTCCACTTATGCACCCTGGTGTCGTAAGAGTCTTCTTATGGTAGTCTGAGGACCTCATAAGTGCCCTCTTAATTCAAATTGGTCGGTGACTAGTTACTGACCTCATCAGAATTATGGGATCTGTGGGAACGTTTTGGCCTAAGTTTTTACCTCCAGAAAACAGCGGGCATCTTTGTGAAAGTCCATGAAGAAATGAGGAATTACCCAGGAATTCGTAGAAAGAATTACTGATTTTCCCTTGGCAATTCCTAATTTCTTAGTGGACTCTCAGGGCTCAACTTGTAATGAGACAGATTTTCCTCACCCTTGTGGTAGAGTTATCCACTGTGTCAAACTCTGGCGAAAATCGACCTAATTTACTCGGTCATTCCTAATGAGGGCATAGTGCCCTCGACCTCACTGAAACTACTTCACAAGTTCTTGGAAAAGTAGGATCCTGGCCTCTGGTTTGAGACAGAAACAAAGGGAGTGAGGCCACTGCGCCGTCTGAGAATTTGCAACAATTGATTTTCCCTCTGCTTGGATGTCCAGTGAAGACTCCCTAGACTCTGTGTATTTTACAGTCTTTAGTACAAACGTTTTCGTTGTAACTAAGGTACCGGGGCGTGGCTTGGACAGCAGAGCTGATGGCTGCCTGATCCCGTCTCTCTGCTCGACATGGAGATATCGATGCATTCTTCTACTTTCACCCAGGGCTAAACGGCAAACCACTACCAGTTTCTGGGACCTCATGGTGTCTGGCACATAACAAACACACCAACCGACATCGGGACGCCACAATCCTGTCATAATTCCTGTAATATCGCCGATAAGAAGCACGAATCTGGGCCAAAATGGCGGTCATCTAGACGCACCTGGTTGCTGTGCCTGCGGTCTAGCGGTACATCGGATCCCCTACCTGAGCGGCCTCTCTACAAGAGGAAAAGCAGCCACCGACTCTGGTCAAGATACAGTTTATCAGCAGCCTAATTATGCCTTAGATTCCACTGCGGCGATCATTCGTGAAACTTGGCCTGACCCTAAGATGGCGACAACGTTCGAAGCAATCGCGCACCATCTGTACCTATTCCACCGCATTAAGTGATCTAGACCCACTGCGGAGTTGCTTTTAAACATTCACACCATCCCGCTTTGGTTCCTCGACCCTAGAAAGCATTAAAGTGCAAGTTGCCTCATATCGGACCGCAAATGAGACCGTATCCTATCAGCACCTTTATCGGGCACACAAAATGGCGACCATTATATGAAAAAGCAAAAATTGTTGGCTTAAGTGACACCAAACTGACACACTGCATAAGTTTGTTATTTGGCACAATCTGCAACCCTGAAATTATACCAGGTATCTCGGTGCCTCATCTATTACCTAATTAACAAATGCCTTACAGCTACACCTGTGTACCGAAGTCTGCCATGCTTGCCTGACCCTAAAATGGAGTATCTCGCATTACAGATATAACACTATTGGTGTTATGAGAAGACAGTCCTGCAGCAAAGGTACCTAAGAAACAGAGCTGGCTCCTTAAAACAGCGCATGGCTGTGTCAGTAGTGTCTGTATCCTCTAATTTTGCTGGGAGCACCTAGAGACACCGAATAACTGCCAACAACAGCTAGCAACCGTAACTGCATTTAACAACTGCTGGCACCATCTAACAGCAACTGGTGGAATATAGATCTAAATCCAGCTACTTTAACTAACATCAATAAGGAGCATCAACATCACTCAATCCAATAAGTAGCTACTTCATTCAAGCATCATCCAAACCCTATCTGTCACCTAGCAGCACTAACCGTGATTAACGCTTAGTAACGTCTTATAGGCACAAAAGTTGCCTTCCGCAAATACACGCAGTACCAACAAGGAGAAGCTGCTTCAACAAATTCTTAACTGCCACTCTGGTAAAAAGAAGTCCAAAGTACATTTTAAAAAAAGGTGAGCGTTCTAGTACAGTTCCAACGCAAAGGTCTTACTCTACTAAAGCACTACTAAAACTCTGTACCCTAGCTGCCCGCTATACATCCATCACCATCATGGCACAAAAAGATTCCACGGCTCACTATAAATGATCCAAAGCTGAACCGTCTCAGACTCTCCTATCAAACCAAAAGCTGATATGAGTAGCGCGATGGAAATGATCCTCAAAAAACAGGCTAACATCCACGACCTGGCGAAATCAACAAAACATGAACGCTATGCAGCTAGAGCTGACCGCCATTAGTGCTGACATAAACACAACTCTAAAATCGTCGCCGCGGAACAGAGCATAAGCGGTGTAGAAGACTCTTCGAATCGCTCTAGCAAAGACATAAAGTACCTTCTTGCCATCACCAGCAGTATGAAAAGACAAGCAGCCAAACTTGAAGACCGGAATAGGAGAGGCAACATTAGAATTTTTGGAATACCTGAAGGGTCAGAGGACTCTGCAGAGTCCTGCATCTCCTCCTTAGAGAACGTGCATTACGGGCGTAAAATTTTACAAGAATCTGGAACTGGACCGAGCGCACAGAATACCGACCTATAACTCTGCGACAAGGAAAACCACACACCTGATCATTTGCAAACCTCTGAGATATCAGCACACAGCGGCCATTCTCAACTTTGCTCGCAAAAATCGCCAGATCACTTGGAACGGCCAAAGAATGACTTTCACACAGGACTTCTCAAACTCTACCATTGGCACAAGGAAGGTTTTCCTCTTGCTAAGGGACAAGCTACGGGACAAAAACATCTAATTCTCATTTGCGGGCTTATCAAAATTTAAAATCGTAGAGAATGGTTAACTCCACATCTTCACGGATCCAAATGATTTATCGAACTTCCTGGACAGCCCGGTCTCAAAGAACATGGATCATTCTAACTTCTTCTCTAACGAAAGGGAACCATGATATCCTTTTAACTGTTTGCCATCCTGCTCATGTCTACTATTTACTGCTGTCTAAAGATGCTTATGTGTTACTACCAACTTACTGTCAAATTTTTACCTAGGTGCAGTTCAATGGGTAAACACTCACCGACTTAATTGTCCAAATGTTAGGTGGTTTTGTTAATATCCTTGACTGAGTGGGTCAATTATAATGTTTCTTATATAGCGAGATATGCACTAGGCACCACTGTACCTTCTAAAATGCCAAAAGCACGTATGTCACTAGCTTACTTATAAGTAATGGTTAGTGCGGTCAGTTCACTCTACTGGCTGATACAATATTTGCTTTGACGGTTCTTTATCATAGTTCTAAGAATTTACAAAAGGCTGGTTACCTTAGTTACATACATTTTAGTCACCATGGTCCTAATAGAGACCCATACTGTAATGTCTTAGCCCTAATTTTGACGAATTGTTCATACCAGTGATTTGTTTAGTTCCTCTTACATTTATTCTATGTTTACAATTTAGAAGGTTAACTACTGTGTAATCTGTTCTCTCTCCACGTTGACGTATTGACGCTCCTGCCGTCGCACCTCCGACATTCGATGACCTCCGGGTTAGGGAGAAGGAGGGTGGGGGATGAGGGGGGTGTTTTGGGGCTCTATGGTATTTACTTTTGCTATCTTCATTTTTATTATCATGGTTATGTTTGGCCGGTTCTTCGCACTTTCTCTTACAATCACTTCCTGATAAGCAAGCTATTCAACCATCCGTTCTCTACCTGTAAACATGTAAACCTACCTGCTTAACATTCCCTATTAATAATTTCCATGTGTTTATCACTAATCCGGAAACTCGACTCCAGTCAAGCATTAGTTTTAACGTAAACTCATGTCAAATCACTACTACATACACATACAATGACGCATACCATTACAGACCACCTCAATATCGTTTCCTTAAATGTGAAGGGTCTTAACCACCCGATAAAGTTCCAGGAAAGCTATGGACTATCTAGCAAAGACTAAAGGGGACATCATACTGTTACAGGAGACAAAGCTATGTAGCAAATATTCAGAATTCATCAAACATAACTGTTTATCACATGTATCATGCTCACCAGCGGAACACAAAAAGAAAGGTGTAATCATTCTAATAGCAAAAAAATCCGATATAACCCTTGAAACATACACACAAGATGAGGAGGGCAGACTCCTGATTACACACCTACACAGAGGCGATGACTCCATACATGTCGTAAACATATATGGTCCAAA
The DNA here is from genome assembly GCF_964204655.1 of Triturus cristatus. Taxonomy (NCBI): domain Eukaryota; kingdom Metazoa; phylum Chordata; class Amphibia; order Caudata; family Salamandridae; genus Triturus; species Triturus cristatus. Next base: position 967,543,964 of record NC_140594.1, read on the forward strand.
TACAGACGAGCCCAATTTTTAGGTCTCGCCTGCGATGCAGCGCATGCGCTGCTTCGCCTTGGCGAGACCTATTGTAGTTGCTTTTGTGTCCGGCTTCTATGGAAGCGGGGTTGGTGTCCGCCCTGTTGGCATTAGGCCCCGCCCACCCGGACTGGAGATTTCGCGAGCCTTGCTCTGGTTTTTTCTGTACAGCATTCTCGGCGCTTGCGCTTTTCAGGGTGCAGAAGCGGAACCGGGCCATTCTCCGCCAAATGCAGATTAGGAAGAGCAAAAGAGTGCGTTTTGTGCTTATCCAAAACCAGCAGTAATGTATGCCCCAAATAGGAATAAATAAAATCAGAAATATTGCTTTTCTCCTTGAATATTTTCATCTGGACTTGGACGCAAGCGCAGAAAATCACAGTGAGCGTACGTCAACAGTTGGCTGACAAAGCTGCACATGGCCCATGTGGCCACTGAAAACTTAGAGCCAAAGAACAAATTATGCTTAATCTCCATGGTCTCTTTGATTGGGCATTAGATTAAAATATTGGGCACCCTGCCTGCCCCAGCACATAATGCACCAATTGTAATCCTCATTATGCGCAGTTCAGTCCTCGTGGTTTGCTGGATTGTGTTGTGTTCCCAGAATCCCCTTTTTCTGTTTGTCCCATTTTGATGGTAAACTATGCGTAAATCTTCTACAGACACGTTTTATACGGTGTCAGGTTGATTTTAAACCAGCTTTATTGCACACGGTGTGCTCTTGAAAGACATTGTTTTGGTGTTGAACTGAAGACAAGAGGAGATGTCTGCCATGCGACTAAGTGTGTAAATAGTGATTTAATGTGTCCTTCGGCACTTCACCAAATTGTGTGATCCTAGGCACTATCCTCCATTTACATTGACTGTCAAATATCCATTCAGGATACGTGCAATTCAAAGTCACACAAATGTAGTATACAATGTTGATTCATATATAATAACAATATTGCCCACTTCATACGGCACCCTGCGCAAACCAACTCTTGGTTCACTCATCACAATGTTGGAATGGGAAAGGGCTGGTATGCTTGAATGTTTTTCAGGTTCATGCTTGGAAACTATTATATTTGAAGCATATCGATCACTGTGTGGTGTTCTAATTTAAGTTGAAATTCTTATAAACTTTAAGGAAATAAACTTTTTGAACTTTAGGATTATAGTCATACTTTACATGACGTTTGCCATGATTTACATGATAAATAGTTTAACAGATCGTGCTGAGGCTGTAGGGGTCATACACCAGACCCCTGCCATGATTTTGACTATTGTGTGCAGAGAATGGGTGGGGCGCAATTTGCCCTCACTCACTCCCCCACATTAATTTTAGAACTTAATAATACAAAAATAGCCAAGAGGGGCTATTGCAGGAATATGACCTCACATCCTCTGATATCCCGTCCTGTGAAATCACTCATTGCCTAACCAATTTGGCTTTACTTCACTCTGGCTCTCCCTGTGATTTTGCTGGCATGACCACCTCTCCTTGCCTGTCTTACAGAGCTGCATCCAATCTGTAATTTTTGCAAGGATACCCACAGACGGTCCTTGTTGATTTGTAGTTTACCCAGTGCCTTGCCCCACGTCTACAATACTCACCTAGTGCACCATTTGCATGCTTACAGGTTAACCATAGTGCTTAATTTGAGCCGGTGGTTTCTGGGGCTCTGCACCGGCAGTTAATTGCCAACAACAGTACTTATTACAGTCTGCCACGTGGTGGCGTTGGTTGTCTAATTTAGAGACGAGTACAACAACAGTTGTTTAATAATTCAATATACATTAAATAGGGTGACCAGAAGCCCGGATTTCTCAGGGGGCACTCTCGGTTTTCAGAGGACTGTCCTGGTGTCCCGACATGATTTTTACAATTTTAAATACATGTCCCAGTTTTTTGGACTAAAATCAAGTCTTCTACGCGGCAGAATTTATAGGTATATTCTCCTTTCAAGCGCCTCTGAAGTATGAAATAATTTACTTGCTTCTACCAGGCATCACAGGAGTAGGTCACTGCTTGCTCCCAGCAAAGACAGAGTGGGGAGTAGGGATAAGCGGGGGCGCAAGGTGGAGGTCCTATGATTGCTAAGGGTATGTAAACATTGCCTTGTAAGTTTGTGTTTGTGTGCATACACACATTTACGAACACAAGGTTTACAGGTCGTTTGTGTGTATATATGTGTGTGTATGTATATGTATGTGTATATATATATATATATATATATATATATATGTGTGTGTGTGTGTGTATATATACATATATATTCACTGAAAAAAACATTGGTTTCAGGGGTGTTATAGTTAGCTGGACATTACCCTCGTACAAAACCCTAGAAATTCCCCTGTTATAGTTAGTTCAGCGAACTATAACTCGTGCCCCCGCAATGCACTGCTGATGACGTCACATATTACATCACTCATGACATGGTCTGTGACATCACTGATGACATCTCAAATTACATCACTGATGACGTCATCCATGTGAAAAATTAGTGCATCTTCTCACACCCTAATATAACCTTTGATACACCGACTCAAAATTTCAGACGGACGTTTTGACAACCATAGATACTCCAATACCAATAACTACTCACCGACTCATTGACTTTTAAGTCTACATACATCTCCACTCACTCACCTGTACAGTCACTCATACTAACAGTCACTCTGCATTTATACACCTATATAGACACTCACACACCGCCAATCATCCATTGAGGTACTGACACATCTAGTCAGTCATGCAAATAATTAATCACAGTAAAATTTACTCACCTATATAGTTAAAAACACTCAAGTTCACTTACTCATAAAAATACTAACACATTCTGTGTCTTCCTGCAGAAAAACAAACAGCACATGACACAGATATCCTTGCACTATGGCCCATACAGCCACTCCCAAAATCACACACACTCACATATAGATAGTTATATACTCTTACACACATATACACTGCGTTTCACATATGTAGTTACTGACACATGTACAACTGAGATATACATTCAATCACTAACACACCCATACATACACTCACCCAACCATACAGTCCATCACAGATGCACTCTTAAAAACATGCACCCACTGAATCACCCACTCATACATCTAGTCAGAGTCACACACACCCTACCCTACACAAACACTCAGGCACCCGTACAGATACTCAGACAACCAATCAATAACCCATATAGACACTCATATAGCTATTCACAAAACCATGCAGCCACTTATACACCAACACACAGACACATACAGACATTCACACAGTTTAGTCACTAGTCTGCAGTAAGATACATTTAATGACTCACTTATAGACTCAGTTACGCACCTAGAAAATCATCCATTCACACACTTGTACACCCACTTATTTTTCAACAGGCCTTTCCCTATATATATTAAACATATTAAAACTGTTCAGAAACACATACTCGATGTATGATGTCATCAGTGATGTCATCAGTGATGTCACTGACCATGTCATGAGTGATGTAATATGTGACGTCATCAGCAGTGCATTGCGGGGGTGCGAGTTATAGTTAGCTGAACTAACTATAACAGGGGAATTTCTAGGGTTTTGTACGAGGGAAATGTCCAGCTAACTAACACCCCTGAAACCTATGGTGTTTTCAGTGAATTTCAAAGGTTTTTTAAATGCCAATTCCTATCTATAACTTATCTCTGAAGATATCATGAAACGCATTCTTTTTTAAAAGTAGGGTGCACATTAGTTTTGTGGAAAAGCATCTTTGTGATTGGTTAAGAAAAAGCAGTTTCAACGTGGAGTACATATCATAGGATAAAATTTGCTCAGCTCAACCACACCTACTACTTGCATTTGGAAGGCACTGCTCGAACTTAAAACAATCGTCAACTTTTAACCTGCATGTGTCGTTAATTGTTCAAGAAAATGTTACAAAAAAATATTGTAAAGTTTTAAATAAATTGATGAACTTTTAACCTGCACGTATTGTAGAATGTTCTAGAAAGTGTGTTGATAGAATAAGTTGCACTTCTGACTTCTATGTGTTGTTGAATATTTAAAAAAACGGTTCATATGGAAAATTAAAAAGAAACCAATAGAGAAGTTTTGAAACCTAAAAGAATCAAGGAACTATTCTAATGTATTCTTTACATGTATTTATGTGTGCAGCAACAAAATTTTAGACACAACAGCACTAGGAAGAGGAAGGAGCAGGGAGTAGGGGGAGGGGGGGGGAGATGGGCAGAATGGCACACATGCACAATTAAGTACAACACACATATAGACTAACAATGGCCAAAATGAAACACACCAACAAGGAGCACAAGTCACACAACCTGCCAACATCACACCACTGAACGAGCATAGAAGTGAAAACCACGCTGCATTCATACAGGATGTCTACAAAGGCCAGTCGTTGGTGTTGTGGGATGTCTGCGACCGTGGTCATCATGGATGAGATGCCCAGCATGTGGCACTTGGTCAAGTTCACTGTGTGTTATGTTGCCAAACGGCTGCTCCTCCCTCCCACGAGCCCCCACACTTTTGTACGGTGAGCTGTTGTATCTCGTGCACTCGTACGGCACGCCATTGTAATGCCAATTTGCGCATGTCCTGCTACAATCTAACAACAACATCAGTGCCGTTTGGAGGTGGTGCATGCCACTTTACAACATCGACTGCTGCGGCTCTTGTAACAGGCCAAGACACCCCGATCCCCTTGCCAGATAGGCACACCCCTGCACTGACCTGTGAACAGACCAGCACACGCCAGTTGTGCATGCAGGAGGATGCGTACATAGCTACACATCCAGGCTCACTGCCAATGCTGAGGTGACAGCACACTGTGATGTTGCAGGGCTCGTGCCTATCATGCTAAGACAATGACCACAGGGACACATTTACTAAGATGTGGGTTTGGGGGGCATTGGCGGTCCTGGAGTTGTTGAGATGAGTCTTCTGGCCCTCATGGGTATCCCTGTATCATGCTCATTGACTCTATGGCACCTGTGGGTGTTCTGGTGTGGCTCTTGGCTGTGTTCCCTTTCATGGTGCAGGTAGTTGTCCTGCTTAACACCAGTAGAAAGCAGGTGTAAAATCCCTGGTGCTAACGTGTCTTATCGCCGGAATTTGTTTAGCATTGCAATTGGTGTGAAAGTTGTGATGTGATTTTTTTCGTGTGCACAACCATATACGAACTGAGCAGTGTATCTCGTCAAGATCAAGCACCTGACGCACTATTCCCAATCAATCTAAATACAATGAGATTTCTTAATAGATTTTGTGTGTACACTGTAAGTGCAGCCAATACCTCAGTGCAATACAATACTGGATTTTAGTATTTAGAATAAATCGCAAAGGTGCACCTCATGTCTTTTTGCACGGGAACGGCTACTCTCCATTTCATTATCATCACTTTAACGGAAGTAAAGTTGAGATAAATCTAACACACTATTCAGAAGTTGGTGCAAACTGCAGATATCACCAGTATTCCAGCGATAAGTGCCCCAAAATTTAACACCATGGTGGACTCCATCAAATAACAGTAATAAGAACAAGAAAGAGTCACACAGCAGTTAAGAGAACAACCAAAAACATTTGTTTTTTTTTTACAAACTTTCTTTTTTATAATGAATATATAAACGATAAACTATTTTCAAACTTTATTTTTTATTAACATAAATATAAACTAATAAACAAAATGTAACAATAATACAAAACAACAAGGCGGAACACTCCTGTGGGAACCACGGATGTCGACGACAGACCTGGAAAATCAAAAAGATTGTTAAAAAAAAAACATGGTATTCTCAACAAAATACCACAAGAAACAAATCACAGATGTATAAAATGTATACAGCTAACAACATTTTATAAGTTTAACTTACAAAAACTGTAAATGTTGCCGCTTTCAAATATTTACCGAATCTGAGGAATTTTTATTGCAGAAGGCACCACGCCCACACCGTTTTTCTTCAGTGGTGAAGAAATGTTTAACTTTTTCCAAGGGGCAAACAAAGACCAATGCCACCTTCTTCATTCACAAGATTTGCCAAAGAGTTCTGTTACGAGGGGATCCTAACAAAGAACACTCGTGCGGCACAGCAAGTATGATGAAACACCTAAGGACCCTTCATCCAAACAATCTTGCACGAGAAGAGTGCAAACAGATGAGAAACACTCCTGTTCTGTATCTGTAAAAAAGAAACACAAATGTATATTAATAACTTTCAAATGTATACTTTTCCATTACTGTACAAACACATTTAATATAAAAACTGACTAAGAAACTATAGCCCTGAACCACAAGTGTGATGATCGTTAAAACACTACATGCATAGTGCATACTACTTTGAAGCAGTTCATGCCCTAAAGCCTACCTCACTAAAAGACTACATGCTAACTAACTAAATGATTACAGTACTATAAGGAGACACACTGGGTGAGTGACAGGGTGTTTGCTAGAAGAGTAGGAATACTAACTAGGGAATTGAAGGTGTGAAACACAACTGGGTATGTGATTAGAGGACTGCATCCATACTGCATAGGCATTTAAAGCAGTCCATTTGCTAAGGCCTGGCTCACTGCATAACTACTTGGGTACTGACTGAATGATTAGAGTACAGCAAGGAGAGTGCCTAGGTGAATTTAAAAGTGCTAGGCTTTTCGCACAGGGAAATGGATTAGTACTTGGTACTGAATGGGTCACTAGAGGAGTGCAAAGGCAGTCAAGTGCTGGACTGTATGGATACGGACTAGGAAATTGAAAGTGTGAAAGACAAGTGTCTAGGTGGTTAGAAGACTGCATGCATAGTGCATAGGGGTTTGAAGCAGTCCATGTGCTAAGGCCTGGCTTAGTGTATGAATACTTAGGCACTGACTGAATCATTAGAGTACTGCAAAGATAGTATCTTGGTGAATTTATAAGTGTTTGGGTTTTAGCACAGTGAATGGATTAGTACATGGTGCTGAATGGGTCACTCGAGGACTGCAAAGAGTCACAGGGTATTTCCTGGAAGTGTGTGGATACTGACTAGGGAATTGAAGGCGAGAAAGACAATTGTGTAGGTGGTTAGAGGACTGCATGCATAGTGGATGAGGGTTTGAAGCAGTCCATATACTAAGGCCTGGGTCACTGGATGAGCATTTGGGTACTGACTGAATGATTAGAGTACTGCAAGGAGAGTGCCTGGGTGAATTTATTAGGGTTTGGCGCAGTGAATGGATTAGTACATGATGCTGAATGGGTCACTAGGGGAGTGCAAATGGAGTGACAGGGTGTTTGCTGGAAGTAAACGGATACTGACTGGGAAATTGAAGGTGTGAGAGACAAGTGTATAGCATGTTAGAACACTACATGCATACTGCATAGACATTTGAAGCAGTCTATTTGGTACTTAGAAACTGACAAAATAATCAGACTACTTCTAGGACAGTGCTTAGGTAAAACTTTTAAATTTTCAGGTCTGCCACAGTGAACAGAATAGTACATGGTACTACACCTTAGTGTCAAACCCTGACTCATTTTATCAATGCATAAGCAAAGACTTCTAATGCTACTAAAACTTGACGACATGAGAGGTTTTAAATTAGTTATCTGTCAGCAAATACACGATGTTACCAAATGCCTCTCTCACAGTGGTTCTCAAATGCACACAGACTCAGTGTGATTCTAGACAAGCACCACTATCCCTAGGAGTTTACCAAAACTCATTCACTACAGTGGAAGTGGTAAGCGAACTGCACACAATCTTCATATTTCAGGATTGCACTTTCATGTCAAAGCCTGACTCATATAATCAAAGCATAAGCAAAGACTGGCTTCTAATGCTACTAAAACTTCACAACATGACCGGTTTTAAAACAGGTATATGTCAGCAAATACACGATGTTACCAAATGCTTCTCTCACAATCCTTACCCAAATGCACACAGACTCAGTGTGATTTTAGACAAGCAACACTATCCTAGGAGTTTTCCAAAACTCAGTCACTACTCTGGAAGAGTTAATGGTACTGCACACAATCTACATATTTAAGTACACCACATCAGTGTCAAAGCAGGACTCATTTAATCAACGCATAAGCAAAGACTGGATTCTAATCCTACTGAAACTTCACAACATGACACGTTTTAAAACCGTCATCTGTCAGCAAATACATGATGTTACCAAATGCTTCTCTCACAGTGATCCCAAATACACACTAACTCACAGCGTGATTCTAGACGAGCACCACTATCCCTATGAGTTTACCAATTTTATTCACTACACTGGAAGTGATAAGGGAACTGCACACAATCTACATATTTCACGACTGCACTTTAGTGTCAATGCCTGACTCATTTAATCAACACATAAGCAAACACTGGATTCTAATGGTACTAAAACTTGACAACATGACTGGTTTCAAAACCGTTTTCTCTCAGCAAATACACAATGTTACCAAACACTTCTCTCTCAGTGGTTCCCAAATGCACACAGACTCAGTGTGATTCTAGACAAGCACCACTATCCCTAGGAGTTTACCAAAACTCATTTCTTCATCTACAAGGAGTACGACATTTTACTGCAGAAACATAACTCATTTCACAAATTCATAAACAATGACTGGTTTCTAATTCTACCAAAATATAAAAACTGCATAGTTATCTGTCTACAAACACATGAAAAAAACAAATCCTTATCACAAAATGGTTTCCACATGCACACACAATGTCAATAAGATTGTAGAGAAAAAAAGTACTCCCTACACTTTAGCAGGAAAAATACATTAGTCTGATTAAAATCAAAATAGTCTACATACATCCCCTCACAATTAAATAACTCATCTTTCAAGTTGTTTTGTATATCAAGAAGTATATCAGTCACTCACCACATTTTCTTTTACAGAATCTCTGCACTGTGCACCTCTCAGCAAAAGCAACGAATGAAAGTTTCTCTTTCATTTTCCACACATATACATGTAAACATCAAATCACAATCCTTCGCACATAAACTCAAAAGCAAACCCACATTTCTATTGGTTAAACATTTCAACCCTTTCCAACTGAAATACATTTCAACCCTTCCCCCAATCTGCCTTCTGCCTGTTACAATAGAAGCAGCTCATGGAACACTGCACTGAGCTCACAGGTCACAAGTTCAGCACACAATGTTCCTACACAAGGCAGGAAGTGTGCTTGACTTTTCAACATATCAGCTTATCATATATAATGTTCCTTACAATCTGTTTTCGTTAACCAATAACAATCATACATTTAAAAAACAAAAATATACACCCTACCTTTCAGTGTAGAAAGTTGTTATACAACCAATGATTTCTTGTGGTTTTTTAAAAAACGTTGGCGTGGATCCGCGCACCCACCGCGAGAGAATCGTGCATCCAACGCGATAGGATGCGCGCACCGTGCACGCATTTCGCCGCTTTTTTTTTTTTTAAAAAAAAAGCGGGGCCCACAGGGAGTCCTTCTGGGACCCCCTAAGCAGATCTAGAGGGTCAGAGTATTTCCACTCTGCCCCCTTTATATCTTTTACACACTTATTCCTTCCATCTTCAGCCTCGCTTCTACCGAGGCAGAAAATGGCCGCCAACAGTTCCAGGTTTCGAATGTAGAGAGACGCTCCACAGCCAATTAGCATTCAGCGCGCGATCGGTTTGGGGAGGGTGCGCTTACGGTGCGGGTACGGTCCGCGGATCCTCCGCGGCCATAGATATCACTAACTTTTTTACCCTAATTTTCTCAGGAACTACTGAACAGATTCACACCATATATGCAAAAGGCACGAGTCCGAACTGAGGACTACCTCTTGCCAAATTTGGTGTCATTCCGTTCAGCGGTTCGGACTGTAGCTGCGACAACAGATCCTATGGAAAATTGCATGGGGAAACGCGTTTTGGGACCCCCCTTTTTTCTCGCCCCCGCTTCACGGATCACCGCAAAACTTTCAGAGTAGGAGCCAAAAGTTTAGAGAATTTCGCAAAGATTCGTCAATCGGCGCCAAAGGTATTCCCAATAGAATGTTGCAGATTTCCTATGGAAAATAGGTCCTAACTATAACTATCTACTGGCGACCGCCAGTAGATAATATATATATGCACAAACAAGCATTAAAAATGCAATAGGTCTCACCTTTCATTAAGTTAAAGCCATTTGCTTTGCTATACAATACCATTAGCAAAGCAAATGGCTTTAACTTAATCAAAGGCGAGACCTATTGCATTTTCAATGCTTGTTGGGAATATGTATCCCAAAAAATAGAATGCCTACCCCAAGACAACCTAATTGTAGTAGGCTGCGACTTTAATCTCCCACTAGACCCTATAATAGACCGACAGTCCACTTGAAAATACCACCCTACAAAATCTCAAGGTGTAGTACAGAAAATGTGTTCTAAATATAACCTCAAGGACTCTTGGTGCCTTCTACACTTTGACTCCAGGGATTGCACACTTATTTCAGCCCCACCTAACTTGTATACAAGAATTGACTATATACTTATATCGGGCTCATTTACACACCCAATTAACCAGACTAATATTTTGCCTAAACGTGTCTGATCACTCGTGCATTATCACCATGTTAGCTGGCAGCCACTCGTCGCCACTTAAAACACGGTGTTTCAATTACGATATTTTAACAAATCCCAATGACCAAAACAAAATCGAAAATGCTGTACTGATTATCTAAAAAATAATTATCTCCTGGAGGCAAATGTGAACACTCTTTGGGATGCATTGAAAGCGACCCTGAGGGGGGGTTCTCCTCGAAATCAAAACAAAAATCAACAAACGTTATAACTCAGAACTAATCAAGCTAGAACAGAAGAGTAAACATTGCATTCCAACTATCTAAACAATAATATTCTCAACCAACTAACACAAAAGAAGTGTGAAATACAACCAAATTTTAAGTGAACGTGCAGGGGATGTGGATAAACAAATTTAAGGGTCTCAAACCCTGCGAAGCTAACAAAGCGGGTAAGATGCTTGCTTCTTACCTCAAACACAAACAAAACCAACATAGAATCACATCAATAAAAAATGCAAACAACCAAGCGCATACTAAGCCAAAGGAAATATTAAACTGTATTAAACATCTTTATGAAGCCCTATATCGTAACAATCAGGATTTTAATTTTCAAAACCTGGGAAGGTTGAATCTCCCAAAACTAACAAACTGATATACTTATGACTTGGCAAACCAATAAGTGGTTCAGAAGTGTCTAAAATCGTTAAATCCCTGAAGGATAACAAGGCACCGGGGTCAGGCGGCTTCACAGCCAAATTTTACAAAACATTCACAGATCTACTACAACCAACCATGTTAAACGTATTCAATAATATAGTTAGCTCAGGCGGTACAACAAATTTGATGGCAGAATTCAACATTATAGTTATCCCAAAAGAAGGGAAAGATCCCTTACTTCATAAAAAATTATAGACTGATATCCCTCATTAACGTAGACTGCAAAATGTATGTGAAAATATTGGCCACTAGACTTAACGAATTCCTCCCACAACTAATAAGCAACTCCCTAGTAGGCTTTATTAAACACGGTATGTCAAACGACAACACCCGTCTTCCATGCCATGTCCTCAAACGCGTTCTTTAACCCCACTCCATCTATAGCTATAACTCTAGATGCAGAGAAAGCTTTTAACAGACTATCTTGGTCATTTTTTAACCAATGCATGCAATTGTTCGACCTCGGTGATTCCTTCATAAAAATCGTCATGGCACTTTCCACGAAATTCGTTGTGCGGATTGAGATTAGTGGTTTCCTCTCAGAGTCTCTCACCCTTCAACAAGGCAAGGTTGTCCACTCTCTCCTTCCCTTTTTCTGGTAGTGCTAGAGCCCCTTTTACAGGACATAAAACAAAACACCGAAATCGCTGCAATAGGTTTTAATAACATTTAGGTTAAGCTAGCTGCATAAGCTAACAACATTCTGATAGTCACAGAAAATGCTGGATCCTCAATTAAAGGCCTGATGCACACAATAGAAAATTACTCTGAACACTCCGGCTATAAGTTGAACAGAGACAAATCTGAAGTTCAGTCTTTAAATATTCACTATACAAAAGAGATTGTTCGAGGCATATGAGCTGCAGATCACACACTGCGCACTGTGCATAGATCGCCATCTGGTGTTGGGGCAGGATGTTTGCACTTTGTTGTTGTATTGGAATAAGTCTTTGGAAGTCACGAGATAGGTGGTGACTCCTCTGAACAATAGTGCGCATGGGCATCGACTCAATCTTCAGATTGTTTTTTTCCACCATCGGGCTCGGATGTGTTCATCGCGCTCCAGTTCGATGTCGTTACCGTTCTACCTTTCGACGCGCAATCCTGCACCCATTATTCGGTATTGTTTCGAACGCGTTTTCCATTTGATGCGCATCTCTACAAACTTGAATTCTTCAATTCCGGTCGTGGACGCAGGCCTTCGGGCATATCTGCGCCATTAGGCCTTTTGGCTCATGGGAAGGACTCCTTTCAAAAAGTGTCCTCAATGTGGATCCAAGTTTCCACACGCTGATCTTCACGAGGTGTGTAACCTCTGCCTTTCGCCCGAGCAAGAGGCTGAAGACTGTCCAGCTTGTGCCTCTTTCGGCTCCAAGAAAACAATACTGGATCGTCTGGCTCGAAGAAGGGTGGCTCAATCATCAACATCGATACCTGACGATATCTTCCAAGAAGGCATCAATGTACCAGAACAGGAGCAGATTGAAGAGGGCAACATTAGCACCTCCGAAGCAGACGATTCAGACGTCGAAGACAACCCCATGTTGTACTTACGACCCACAGGGCAGTGAGTCATAAGTACTGACGTCGACCCCTCCCACCCCCCACCCCCACCCATTCATAAAAAGGCTTCAGTAACACCTTCACCTTCAGGCCTAGGTGCACACCGGGACAAAACTTTCCATGCCCCGCCTTCGGGCTCGGCATAGAAGTCCACACATAAGCCTTCAGGCCACTCTGGATCGAGCCAGCCTGCCGTAGGTACAGGAACCCCATCCCCTACACCAAAAATAAGACCCTGCCTCTACCTCCAAACAATGACTTCCCTCCACTCCCCCCAGACCATTATACTCCGGTCGGGGGAAGATTGCTACAGTTCCTACCTGTCAGGAACGCTATTACCGCGGACAGGTGGGTGAGACAAATCATCCAATCCGGTTATTGCCTAGAGCTCACGTCAACTCCCCCAAACATACCACCCAAACAGCATCCAATGTCAACAGAGCATTTAACGCTTCTAAAGCAAGAGGTGCTTTCCCTACTACAAAAACATGCATCATCAAAACACAGGGATTTACTCCCTGTATTTTCTCATTCCAAAGAAGGACGGAACTCTGAGGCCCATCTTGGACCTCAGACCATTAAACCTCGATATACAATCAGACCATTTTCATACGATCACTCTTCAACAGGTCCTTCCTCTACTCAAACAAGGCGATTTCCTTGCCACCTTAGATCTCAAGGACGCCTACTTCCACATTCCCATTTACCCTGCTCACAGGAAATATCGTCGATTTGTAGTGGACTGTCCGCATTACCAGTTCAAGGTTCTCTCATTCAGAGTCACCACAGCACCCAGAGTCTTCACAAAATGTCTGGCAGTGGTAGCAGCCCACTTAAGAGAACAAATTCACGTCTTCCCATATTTGGATGACTGGCTCATAAAAGCCAAGTTGCATACCCAGTGTGTAAATCACACACACCACAATCCAACTACTTCTCGGCTTGGGGTTTATAATAAACCTCACAAAGTCTCCCCTCCAACCGTCCCACATCCAACAATACCTAGGTGCCACAATAAACACCTCAAAAGGCCTTGCATATCCCAATCCAGCCAGTATAGCAAGCATGCAAGCCCTTATAACAAAATTCCAGACGCAACACTCACTTCCAGCTTGAGTGTTTAAGCAACTAATCGGGATGATGGCCTCTTGTATATTCATAGTACCTCATGCAAGACTCCAGATGCGCCCCTTACAGGAATGCTTAGCACGTCAGAGGAACCAAGCTCAAGGTCAGCTAACAGATCTGGTGTTGGTGGACGGCCGCACTCATCGCTCTCTGCAGTGGTGGAACCCCCAAAACCTTTCCAAAGGGCGACCATTCCTAGAGCCGGTTCCACAGATTGTGCTAACAGCAGACTCATCGCTCACCGGCTGGGGAGCTCATCTACTACATCACACCATACAGGGCACATGGACACCTCAGCAAAAGATACTCATCAATCATTTGGAGTTACTAGCAATCTTTCTGGCATTAAAATCATTCCAGAAACACATCAGGCAAAGCTGTCTTAGTCCGGACGGACAATATGACAGCAATGTATTATTTACAAAAACAGGAGGGGACGCACTCTCTGCAGCTCTCTCAACTAGCACAGAGCATATGGAGGTGGGCTATTCTTAAAAACATTACTTTTAGCCCAACATCTTCCAGGAATTCAGAATCAGATGGCAGATCTGTTAAGTCGTCAACCACAACAGATTCACGAGTGGGAACTTCATCCACAAGTTCTTCAACCATTTTTCCAAATGTGGGGGCATCCAGAGATAGATCTCTTTGCCTCACATTACAACACAAAATGCCCAAGCTTTGCCGCTAGATATCCACACCCATTGTCCAAAGGCAATGCGATATGGATGAATTGGTCAGGCAGATTTGCGTATGCTTTTCCGCCTCTCCCACTCCAACATGGGCCAGACAACCATGGTACACAACATTGCTGGAACTCTCAGTAGTCCCGCACCAAAAACGACACCTCTCCCCACAACTCTTAACACAGAACCATGGAGAGATCAGACATCCAAATCCAGCACAGCTCAACCTATCGATCCGGCTCCTGAAGTCCTAGAATTTAGTTACCTCAATCTTCCACCTGATTGTATGAACGTTATCAGAGAGGCTAGGCGCCCCACTACTAGTATACTGTACCAACAATACCATCAATCCTCTAGATGCATCCATTCAACATATCATATCTTACCTGGTGCATCTTCAGAGATGTAATCTAGCATACACATCAATTGGATTACATCTTGCTGCCATAGCAGCTTACCTACAAAATAGACAACATTTGTCATTGTTCAAGGTATGTTATGAGTATATGGGTGTACCTTTACCCTTTAGTGGCGATAGGCATTTTCCCCACTTGAAATGTAGGTATAAAAATGTGTAACCCTGACCCATTATTTTGGTGTTGCCACATCCAGCACCTCATTGCCTTGGACGAAGAAGACCCACTGTTGGCACAACTTACCTATGCTGATAGACTGCACGTTTAGCGGCTCCTATGGACACGTAGTCAGCAATCTGAAATATAGGAAAACATTAGGGAAAGCCAGGAAGAAAATATATTGCAGCGCCCAATTACTTTTCCAAGCCATGCAGAGGCCTTTTCTCTCCACATGTGTTCAGACTTATTAGTGAACTACCAAAATTCTCTCTTGGTTTATCACAGTTTATAGTGCCTGCCATTTTGGATTCCACCCCTGCAAATGCCTTTCCTTCCCTATCAGATGTTTTCAATATCAGACAAATCATTGGTATGTTTATGGGTTAAGAACAATCTTCGTGGTAGTTCCAAGGTATTCTGAAAGAACATGCATCCAACCTGAACAGTGCCTGCCACACAACCTCGGATCACTGGTACCAATTTCTGCACAGTCTAAGCTTGTCCCTGTCCATCTCTTCTGCCAACTTGGAGGATGTGCACTCCAGTCCCCAAATCTCATCCTCTTGCAATACAGGGTGTTGTCACAACTGAGCCTTCAAGAGTTTGTTTGAAGGCACAATTTGGGCCTGACGGTTTGGGAACTTCAGACTGTCTTTGGGGATCTAAGCAGTGTCTCTGATAGGTCCAAGTGACAGTATTTATTCCTCTATGAAGGCACAGATAGGAACCTTGTACAACCAAGTGTTGCTTAATACAAAAATGCACTTGAAAAGTGTCAATTTCATTTGTTTCCTTGTGTTTTTATGGGATATCATGTTACAGGTAATGACTGGTTTGTCAAGGCTTGCCTGGACAATGCTGCAACACATATTGGGCTATGTTCTAATGTGTCGCAGTGAAGAACAGGAATGGGGAAACCCTCCCCTGCCAAGTGATCACAAGGAAATTCAGATCACCATGAACCAATGACAACCTACAATGAAATCACCATATTGTGCAGTCTTTTGCACACAATGTCCATAGGCTTTGAGGAACCCCCCCCACCCACCAAAATCCCAGAGCCCTCCGTAAAGTCGAGGGCAGTACTGTATGCACCATTGTTCTAATAGGTGGGGTGTGGCCCAGCAAGTTGGAGGCTATATCAGGTGGAGCGATCATTACCATTAGTCACTCACCGTCAACCCCATTTGCTCTTGGGAGTTCTGTCCATGCAAGTGGGGACAATTTTTAACCACCTTCTACCATCACTCAACTTAATCAGTTGATTTCTGAGAAGCTTTCCTTTGACCATCATGGCCTTTTGAGAAGCTTGATTTCTCTGGGCTTCCAAAAAGTGCTCTACCACAGTAATGTTTTGAAGCAAAAACATGCGAGTCTCTTTACTTGGCCTTTGCGTCCGAATAACTTTACCCTTCTCTCCATCTCGTTGTATGGTGCCTTTCTAGCTTAATAACTTAATTCTGCCAGGCATATCAACAACCTGAAAGCAATGAGGACCTTGAACCTTGCACTGTTTCATTCGTTCAAGGTTGCAGTGGGTGCACTTAGTCTCTCTGTATCCTGAAAGCGTTGATTGAATTTCACCTAAAATAAACATTTCTTCCAGTGCTGTTTTTTTGCAACTTGACCCTTCCTTGACTAATAGAGCACTACACAGGCTTCCTCATCTGAAAATTCTCACAACCTCGATGGTAAATCCTAGTAAATTGTGTTGGACAGGCAGATTTGTAACAGTTGTACCGATCTAACAATGGAGCATGTTCTCAATGTTTGACCAAGCTAGTCTAGATTTCTTATTTAAAATGTATGTAGATGTAAATTCTACTATAAGTAGATAGTATGAAACTGGCCCTATATCAGTATACAGTGTGAGGTTTGGTGGCAGTGATTTTGTCTTTGATTTCTACCCCTTTTAATTTTTCATACCATTTCTGGTGCTTTATTCTGATCTTTCTAACATATATGTCATGACAGTTAGCGAAGCCAGGCTTAATACCTAGGAGCATTGTTTGATTACTGTCTAGCTAGCCATCTCCTCCTAGCCAAGATTTTGAAAAATCTCCTGGCCTCCAAATCAGTTGTCAGTGCTGTAATTCTTGTCTGAGGATCCTGTTTGGCTTCTGTCCTTACTAGCCAGAGATAATGTGCCATTGACTGCTGCCGTCAGATACTCTTCATCAGCCTATACTATATGTTCGACGTTCCCCAGTGTCACCTAGGTGTTAAAACTGTAAGGCTAAGTCTAGTCCTATGAATATATTTTAGACCTATTCTGTGAAAAGATACGCTGCAGGAGAATTTAAAAACGGCAAGTGTTTTTTTTTTTATAGATCACTTGAAGTGATGTGCTTTGGCCATTAATCTAAGACAGAAAAAATGCTCATTCATCTCTTTGGACTAGTTAGAACAATCCCGTAACAAGTCTGTGATTATATCCATCAATTTTTACAGAATTACCTGCAGGGCCACTCCATTTCGGGAAGAATGCTGAAGGCAGTCTGACTGGATCTTTGTCCCTGGTTTTCCTCAAGCTCTAGTGATATGCCTTAAAGGATGTAGCCTCTTTGACAATATACTTAAATTATCAGTGTTGTGTAAACTTCCTTATGTTGCATCCGACTTCTCTAAGTATATATCTCTTCTCTTGATAAGGGAAAACAACGTAAGGGCTGTTTTAAACTGCATCTAAATTGTCCATAGTTACAGATTTCAGACAAAACGTTTTTCGGGAAAGGTCTTGTATTGTTCACCAGAGATATGTTCTTTAGCTTCGACCATATGCCCCATCCATCCTTTGTTTATCATGGAATGCTTAGTTTCTGAAAAACGCGTTCTATCCTTTGAAGATATCTGCATTTAGCACGGATCTATAAAGAAGCAATACAAATTGTCAATACAAGAGTGTGTTCGGAGTTTGTTTTTGAAATGTGTTGCATCACTGTGCCCCTCTTTTCTTTTGATTGTCCTAAATACGTTTTGATGTTGATTTTGTGTAATAACTTTGTATAAACAAGATAATCAGTGGGTGGGTTGCACTGTGGCTGGCAAGACTGACCCAGTCCTCCCAATTGCATGCTGATACATGTAGGCAAAAACAAGTCTGATGAATTAGAAAGTATGAAGCACTGAACTGCGCTTGACTTGGCAACCAACTGCTATTTGCAATGATTAAAGACTGTGTGTGATTACCTGTACCAATGTGCATTGGGGAGAACTGGGACAGTCTTGCCACCCAGTGGCGACCCCACTCCTTTGACATTTTTTAACTCTTCAAGTCAGTACATGTCCATTTCAGAATCAAATCTCAAACAAATTGTCCTGTAGAGTACCCGCATGAGTTGTTCCATTATTCCATAAGACTTACTTAGTTCTATAAGACTTCTTAGTTCTATAGTGTTTGTTCTGTTAAACTGCTGTCTGTTACAGTGAAGCCTGACTTTGCCTTGTTTTTTCACAACCTCTGTCAAGTGTGCTTAGAGATTGTCCCATTTGTGGAGAATTATAGAATTGAAGCAATGAAACATTACCAGTATCATTGGTACTTTTAATT
The DNA here is from genome assembly GCF_964204655.1 of Triturus cristatus. Lineage (NCBI taxonomy): Eukaryota > Metazoa > Chordata > Amphibia > Caudata > Salamandridae > Triturus > Triturus cristatus. Next base: position 967,562,710 of record NC_140594.1, read on the forward strand.
TCTTAAGAGCTCTCTTGATACTGATTTGTCAAAGATGCAGCGTTGGCCTCCGTATACTAATCCGAAATTACTTCCAAAGTATGTCTCTCATCCAGACATCCTACTATTTGCTTTGTTGGAGGAGCTAAGTGCATCAACAGATTCCTTCTTGAGAGGAAAGGCCTTTCCTGATAATGTTGCATGTGGCACCATCCGCTACCAAACACAAGAGGGTTGTCCCTTGATTTGAATGTGGTATACTCTCTAAAGCTTTAAGGGGTGCACTTTATGGATTCAAAGGCTGAGGATACTCCACATCTCGCAACAAATCTCCCTATGTATCCTTCTAAGGATCAGCCACAGTATGAATATGCAATGAGATGCAGCAGATGCAAAGAGCTAGAGCCAGGGCCAAGGCCACATGAATGAGCTGTTTGCACACTGCTCTTAGTCCTTTCTGAGCAATAGTTGGTAATATGATAGCAATGGAAGTAAAACTATCCGATCTGGTGGTAAGTAAAGTTGTTTCGTTTCTTCAGTTATTTTACATTCATTGTGTAGTATCTCATTCAGTATTCTATAACTTTCTAGACCTCTATGGTTTTAATAAACAGTGACAATACATAGCCTGCTCTTTGACAAATTATTTTTTAAGTATTTTGTTTTAAATAACTTCATGTTCTTGCTTTAATCTTTGCTGTTTTCTTACAGTCCAGAGGAATTTTATCTTACACCCAAAGCTATCCTGTCTTACAAAACAGTCCCCTGGTTCCAAGACATAATTATACTCATACCACTTACTCTGATGATATGCAGATCGGCAATAAAAACAAGGACTCTAAGAAAATGCCATGGTCTAAGAGACACTCTTTTGTTGCTGGCAAGGAGAAGATGGACCGCACAGCTGTTTTAACAGTTAATATTTGTCTCATCCAGCTTTTATTCTAGGGATACCTGGTGGTGGAAAACACCTTTCTGATGGAGTTACTAACCCCAAATAAGTTTCCTCAACTAACACCACATGTAGGTTTTTTCCCAGCAATTATTTTGAATTCTTCATACCCTTATTTAGAGCTTCCTGAGATATGACACAATATATTAGTAAATGTTTTAAAGCAGTCACAGTTGACCCCTTTCTCTTCGTCTTCAAACTCTCTCATGGTGGTTGAACACATGAATTAATGTTTATGGGTTTGTACCTTTCTAAATGTATCTAATCGAATTGCTTTTCTGCAATCAAAATCACATTTTATGTATGAGAATTTGTATGTTTCCCACAAAAGCATCCATGGCCATTGCTTGATAATGTTGATGATTCTGATTTCTTTGAAAATTGACCTTGACATTATATGGATAATTCTCCTTTTTTAATTGGTGGCGCTGAGAAAGGGATGGTTTACAATACAACATTTTTCCTACTCTTTTTAAAGAACTGTTTGTTCTCCTAGGTTTTCTAAATACAGTACGTGTTATTGAGCCGCGTTGAGCTTTTGCTTATCATACGTGTTGTGTTTTTAGTGAGCTAGTCTAGTTTAGTCACTTACAGATTGGCGTGCATCACAAGAGGCCTAGGAGGAAAAGATAAATGAAGAAGTATTAACGTTAGGAGAATGAACAATAGGGAAAGAAGTTAAGTAATGTGTGGAAATAGAGAAGGCATGGCGGTATAGTAGGAGCCTCCGCCATTCAAGTAGGTGTACTATTATAACAGAACATGCAAAGCCATGGAGATGTCATTTGACTGAAATACAGTATGCACCAGTGCTCCCATTGAACCTACCAGCCTTTTGTTATTGCCTCATGCACAGTATTCAAATTTTGGCTATCTTGAAACTTGCAACCAACTACTGCAATGTACGTTTTTTCAATTTAGAAATTCCCGTCAAGTAGTGTATCATGGACTTATGGATGAACTTCCAAAGCTGGTTTCTTTGCACCCAAGTTCCTGACCATAGTATGTGGCGCAAAAATGCCCTTACATTGTCCCTGAAATGCTTAGGCCCTCCACCACTCCCTGTATGTAGCCTTTACTGTTTCCACTGCTGTCCGCACCTAATACTATCAACCTTAATCAGTTCTCCTGAGTCAGTCATTGCCTAATTTGCTTGCCCACTTTTCATCTTTGTATTCAAGTACCAGTCTTTTCCAGTTTGTCATTTACTGTTCTCCTTTCGAATATAGTTTGTCAGTTTGTGCTGCATAGAACATAAATATACAAACTCTGTATATTCCCCTAATTTTGTAGAAGCACAGGGCTGTTCATTATTTCAGTACCTCCCATCTCTGATTTCAACGCGAGGGATTCTGAGAGGGAAGGAGGGGCTGGGGCGACAACTTTTTTTCATATCCTTATTTAGTTCCTGGGACGTTAATGCACTACACACACCACAACTCCTGCCACTTGCTATGATCAGTTCACAAGTTTTGCAGTGGCAGAGGAAAAATTGCATCTACGAAGCGGACACATGGCAGTCTGTGTGAGTTGTGGTCTGATTTGCATGCCATAACTGGCGAATTTTTAGGCTTTTGTGTTCGCTGAACTATAATTAACTGTCTTGTTTTAAGGGAATATAAATGCATCTCGGCCCTAAAGGGTATTGGCATCTTCTGTTTTTGGGTGTTTGTGTGTACCTCTATTTTAACTGCCTAATGTTGTTTTCCATTTTAGTAATCTTGTGTTGCTCTTTGAATTTCTAGAACTTAACAGACTTTGATTTACTGTGCTATACTTTATCCAGGACCCCCAAAAGTAAGGCTTTGCTAGCAGTACAGAAGAAAATCACAGTACCCACTTTGGATAGTTCCATATAACCACTGACTACTGTAGGGGACTGTATGTGTGTGGAGACTCTTGACTTGCATCATTGCATCTTTTGAAAATAACTTTGTGGGTGGCACCAAGTGCAACGGTTGCGAAGTAAAACAATTCTAGTAGGCTTCACAACACAGGACAAACATTACTGCTTTTGCAAAGTGTAATGGTATTGCTTGGCAGTGACCCTCTTTCTGAAGAACCCGTCTCCCAGGTAAATCCTGACATTTGAGCTCCAGTTCTGTATTACCCCGATTTGCTGCTTTCTCCAGTAGTTCAAACCTTCTGCGAACATGAGAGGCTGCATGTGCAGTCAGGTTTTCTGCTGAAAGATATCTAGCTCTTACAATGCAGCAGAAAATTGTCACTTCTGTTAGCAAGCCAATGCTCAATGTGCACCTCTGTTAAAGTTGTACAAACAAATTGCGCTCGACTATGCTGCTGAATTTAATTACTTGTATGTCCTTGCCAGGACCCATAAAAAGACCTTCTATTCTTCTGTGGGAATGGTGACAGGACACTAGAGTGTAACAGAGATATGTTCTTGCTTCGCCCGATTAAGGGACCCATCACCCGTACTAACAAATTCTAGCTCCCCAGACAGTGCAGGATCCGGATTAAGGATGTTAACCTCTGAGCATCACCATTTACTCCTTAGATCTCTGCTCCGATCACTCATCACCAAGTGAAGGCAGTCGAGCTGTATCTTTATAACCCGTTACAACAAACAATTGATGGACGGAATGCTGACAATGCAGACATTCTCCCCCAGTCAAGAGATCTGGGTTAAATCCATCGTTCTTTTGCCCACTACACCACCCCAGTTTAGACATGGCCATATGCAAATCAGTCTTGACCCTGTGCCTCACGGGAACAGTCTAGCCCGAACTGCCAAGCCATGTCTTCCCTGGACCGGAATCAAGCATCCTAGGACCGGTTTCTGGCTATCAGCCGTCATCAGCCAGGATAGCTTGACTCCAGTGGCGTAGTGAGCACGGGTCCCACGTCTGGGAATACCCATCCCACTTAGGGCGAAAAGCGTTACAACAAACAATTGATGGACGGAATGCTGACAATGCAGACATTCTCCCCCAGTCAAGAGATCTGGGTTAAATCCATCGTTCTTTTGCCCACTACACCACCCCAGTTTAGACATGGCCATATGCAAATCAGTCTTGACCCTGTGCCTCACGGGAACAGTCCAGCCCGAACTGCCAAGCCATGTCTTCCCTGGACCGGAATCAAGCATCCTAGGACCGGTTTCTGGCTATCAGCCGTCATCAGCCAGGATAGCTTGACTCCAGTGGCGTAGTGAGCACGGGTCCCACGTCTGGGAATACCCATCCCACTTAGGGCGAAAAGCGTTACAACAAACAATTGATGGACGGAATGCTGACAATGCAGACATTCCCCCAGTCAAGAGATCTGGGTTAAATCCATCGTTCTTTTGCCCACTACACCACCCCAGTTTAGACATGGCCATATGCAAATCAGTCTTGACCCTGTGCCTCACGGGAACAGTCTAGCCCGAACTGCCAAGCCATGTCTTCCCTGGACCGGAATCAAGCATCCTAGGACCGGTTTCTGGCTATCAGCCGTCATCAGCCAGGATAGCTTGACTCCAGTGGCGTAGTGAGCACGGGTCCCACGTCTGGGAATACCCATCCCACTTAGGGCGAAAAGCGTTACAACAAACAATTGATGGACGGAATGCTGACAATGCAGACATTCTCCCCCAGTCAAGAGATCTGGGTTAAATCCATCGTTCTTTTGCCCACTACACCACCCCAGTTTAGACATGGCCATATGCAAATCAGTCTTGACCCTGTGCCTCACGGGAACAGTCCAGCCCGAACTGCCAAGCCATGTCTTCCCTGGACCGGAATCAAGCATCCTAGGACCGGTTTCTGGCTATCAGCCGTCATCAGCCAGGATAGCTTGACTCCAGTGGCGTAGTGAGCACGGGTCCCACGTCTGGGAATACCCATCCCACTTAGGGCGAAAAGCGTTACAACAAACAATTGATGGACGGAATGCTGACAATGCAGACATTCTCCCCCAGTCTAAACTGGGGTGGCATAGTGGGCAAAAGAACGATGGATTTAACCCAGATCTCTTGACTGGGGGAGAATGTCTGCATTGTCAGCATTCCGTCCATCATTTGTTTGTTGTAACGCTTTTCGCCCTAAGTGGGATGGGTATTCCCAGACGTGGGACCCGTGCTCACTACGCCACTGGAGTCAAGCTATCCTGGCTGATGACGGCTGATAGCCAGAAACCGGTCCTAGGATGCTTGATTCCGGTCCAGGGAAGACATGGCTTGGCAGTTCGGGCTGGACTGTTCCCATGAGGCACAGGGTCAAGACTGATTTGCATATGGCCATGTCTAAACTGGGGTGGCATAGTGGGCAAAAGAACGATGGATTTAACCCAGATCTCTTGACTGGGGGAGAATGTCTGCATTGTCAGCATTCCGTCCATCATTTGTTTGTTGTAACGCTTTTCGCCCTAAGTGGGATGGGTATTCCCAGACGTGGGACCCGTGCTCACTACGCCACTGGAGTCAAGCTATCCTGGCTGATGACGGCTGATAGCCAGAAACCGGTCCTAGGATGCTTGATTCCGGTCCAGGGAAGACATGGCTTGGCAGTTCGGGCTGGACTGTTCCCATGAGGCACAGGGTCAAGACTGATTTGCATATGGCCATGTCTAAACTGGGGTGGCATAGTGGGCAAAAGAACGATGGATTTAACCCAGATCTCTTGACTGGGGGAGAATGTCTGCATTGTCAGCATTCCGTCCATCATTTGTTTGTTGTAACGCTTTTCGCCCTAAGTGGGATGGGTATTCCCAGACGTGGGACCCGTGCTCACTACGCCACTGGAGTCAAGCTATCCTGGCTGATGACGGCTGATAGCCAGAAACCGGTCCTAGGATGCTTGATTCCGGTCCAGGGAAGACATGGCTTGGCAGTTCGGGCTGGACTGTTCCCATGAGGCACAGGGTCAAGACTGATTTGCATATGGCCATGTCTAAACTGGGGTGGCATAGTGGGCAAAAGAACGATGGATTTAACCCAGATCTCTTGACTGGGGGAGAATGTCTGCATTGTCAGCATTCCGTCCATCATTTGTTTGTTGTATCTTTATAACCCTTCTCTGTACTATCATCTGTGGGGGCGAGGAAGAAGGAATGGAAGACCTATCCTGGGACACTGCTCCCTTGTCCATCGCTTTACCTTATCCATGCAAAATAGGCCACTTGGCTCTTGCTGGAGATCACTTGTTGAGATTGGAGCTCCTGGGGTGTTTAGATGGAATCTATTCGCTTATGATATTTTAATTTTTTTTCCTGCTGTGCATTTCTGTACTGTACAGCCATTGCGATCTCCTCAGTTCAAGTGTGTTTATTGGTTTGTTTGTAGAGCTTCCTCCTGCTTCTTACTTTCAATACCAACATATACTAACTTTCCTCCTCTGTCCAACTGATGACTGTGCAGTTAGAACAATGTGTACTTACCTAGCTCTATGCGATGCGCTAAATGCAAGATCTTAATTCAAGACACAAAGCATACATGTGTTCAACCACTATGTTTAAGTTTTGTGATAGAGGCATGTGCAGCTCCAGTCCTTATGGTATACATTATAAATTTAAGGCAAGCAACAAAATTGAATTATTTTCACTCTCAATCTGTAACTTTGAGTTGCCCTTTTTTGGGACATATTACACACATTTAAGTTTTAAACCCATAAGGATGACAGTTGTGCATCATTTTCTTTTTAATAACCCAATCAACATGACAATTTTAGTGACAGTTTGAAACTGGATACTAAAGTTTTGATTCATCTTTTTATTCTGTTTGAGGTTCTTGGTGAGATGATAAATAAGCTTTTGCCTATTGGAATAAATGGTTGGAAGCAACATTTTATCACCGTTTTTAAAATGTGACATCTCTTTATGCAGTTTTCTGAGCCGACAGAATAAATCCATGAGAAACAAATATGTAACTTGTCGGCACTGTCAAATTAATTTAAACAGTCATGCCATCTTTTATAAGGTGAAGGATTGCGTTAAGGAGAAATGTGTCTCCCATAAGCTTAAACAAATATTCTTTGTTTCAAAATGTATTCTTTCTGTAAATGTTCCTTATTAAGTTGACCATTAATCAAGGGAGATAAGCACTCAAAGCAATTTCTTTAACTGTGTTTTCGGGCTGACTTTAGTGACTTATTCTTTACCTTTGCAATTGAGGGTGGCCGATCTGTTATGCTAAGAAAAAACTCAAGGATATGTTGTAATTTAAATTGATAAATCTGTCTCTGTAAATATTCTGGACAGGCTTATTGTGTCAAGCATAGCTTTATGTGCATTGTCAACACCATGCGATTGGTATCTTTTATGCATACACCACGTTGAGGATAACATTATTTTATTATCTTAGGTTAAGGTGAAAAAATGGGACTGAATGTAAATGCAAAAATCCAGGTTGCTTTTCCATCTTTGAAGAGCATTTGATATTTCAGTTATAGACGTTAGTCAAACCTGCTCATTTTCCTTATGAAGTGGAGGTTGATAAAACGCTGTAAAAAGAAATCTGATTAATGCTGCTTTATACAAATCTGCAATAGTTAGTGTGGCAATATTCTCATTTGTAGATCATCTTTCATATTGCTAATTTAAACCTCTTAAGTGGTAGGGAAGCCTATTTGTGGCATGCTATTGTCTGAAAATGCCATTATGTGCTGGGTGTCAGGATTCTGTCTAGCACTCTAATGCAGAGACCAGAACCCTGCCATTTTAGTCTTAATATGGCTTGTTTGCAGCCCAGATATGTTTATCCGCAGTACAAAACATTCATAGCGCCTTAAAAAATGGAACGTGCCCTGCTCTTGGAGTCCAGCACAGACCATTGAAACAGCGGCATAACCTCTTGTTCATTTGATTATGGCCACCACCATTGCAAATGTAAGATGGAACTGGAGGGGAGACAGTGCTCTGGTGAAGCGATTAACAGTGGGCATGGAATTACTCGAATGGCTTTAGTGCATTCTGAATATTGGATTTATTCCTCTTCCTCAGGCTACTGAAGAGGTATCCAAGAATTTGGTGGCCATGAAAGAGATCCTATATGGCACAAATGAGAAGGAACCACAGACGGAAGCCGTGGCACAGCTCGCTCAAGAACTATACAACAGTGGACTTCTGAGCACGTTAGTGGCAGATTTGCAACTAATAGATTTTGAGGTAAGAAACCCAAACATACGATCTTGTCTGTGTGAATGTTAGTTTCTCCGTTGGTGAAGGCTGCACAAAAGATTTTTTATTTTGAATGGTTTGAAGCAGCTCACTCTTTAGAATATGTCGTAGTTTTGTTTGAGAGATCAAGAAGCAAGTGTAGTGGCATGTTAGTGCATTCACAATGTTCACACTTGGATTTTAAACTGTATATTGATGTAAAAGGTTTCTGAGCAGTGGTGTTATAACTTTCCTCACTTCAGCCAACTGCTTCATATGAAAATCCGTATTTTCATCCATTGAAAGATAGGTTGTGTCTGTCATCAGTGAGCTACAAGCCAAGACCACAAAACTTTCCAAGCTAGCGACCTTGTTTGAGTAACATGAGCACCACTTTAACCTAAGAGTACCAGATTCCATTGGTTGTAGGCTAAATCCATGGTACACCAACCATAGCCCAGCATTTTAGGCAAAGTTTTTCTTATTTAGAAAGTGTAAACGGTTAAAAAATTGTGAAGTTTTCTGAACTCTCAAATAGCAGTCCGAAGACATGACTTTCTTTGCATAACTTAGCTACTCTGAAATCACGCAGAGAAAAGTGCATATCAACTAGCTAAAGATATCACCAACTCAAATTTAGCTATGTGAAATGCATTGGTTGGGACTGTGAATAGTGGTGCATATAGCTCAAAAATAATGATAGGGTAGGTTTATAAATGTGTACAGCTTCCATAATTGGAGTTCTTGCTTATATAGCATCCAAACTCCTTAACATAATAATTTTAAGGAAAACACCATTTAGATTATTGTGGCATTTATTATTTGATCATGTTTGGAAAATAGAAGAACTGCTTATTTGTATTTTCATTTTTTGATGTGCATTAAGTTATTTACCAAGCATTTTTTTTCTACCAGGGCAAAAAGGATGTAGCTCAGATCTTCAACAACATTTTAAGACGCCAGATTGGTACAAGAACTCCGACTGTGGAATATATCTGTACCCAGCAAAATATACTGTTCATGTTGTTGAAAGGGTATGTATTAATTTGAGTAATTGGCATTTCTTTCCTTATGTTTCACACTATTATGCCAGAAGACCTTTTGGTCTGTCTGCAGCAAAAGCATAATTCGGACAAGCGTGTTCAAAGAATAGGGTTTAATGGATTTGGAGAAAAACAAATGTAGAGCTCATTCAAGCACACTGACTTAGGGGGCTTATGATGGGCAAAAGGACAGCAGTGTTCTAGAGCAGACAATGATACCAAAAAGAAATCATAAGTCTTTTTACCGAGGAAGATTGTTGTTTAGAGGAGCTCACACACTCCTTCGTAATTCCAGCACACACATGTTCATGATACGACCTAGAGCTCAGGTGCCAGCGAAATATGAAACATTGGTTTCCCTTGTCTAGTTTGGGAAGTGTCTTTCTGTTGGGATCTAATGAACTACTAGGATGTCCTTTTTCTTTTTCCGATATACTTGAGCTTTGATACCTTTTCACAGAATAGATATGTCAAGTGAAGTAAGTCAGAGTTCACTGTATCTCAACTTGTGCCCATTATGCAAGCATCTATTGTTTTGTAGCGTGAATCTTTTCTGGATTCTCATGCTGTACATTATTCTGCCATCTAATGGTTGGGTCCGGAATTGTATTTCTTCTCTCTTTTTTTTGTTGTTGGTGGGCATCGACATACCACCATTTAGTGTCGTCCTGTCATGTTGATGTACTTCTTCTGGAAGCTCGCACCTTTGGTCGCCATCTTCAGATTCCTTTTTTCCACCGTTGGATCTGGATCATTACGGAAGGAGCTCCAGAGATTTGGAGAGAAGAATCAACGAAAATAGGTGGACCTTATACAAAACAGCGATAAAACACGTTTTGACGTACCGGACTACTATCCGACAAACCGCCGTAAAGGAAAAAAGTATGGAACTTCAACGACACGGATAACGTGCATGCAGGGGGCTCCCTGTGTACGCTAACGTACAAGACACCTTTCAGATTCTGTAAGAATTGTCATCATAAATATGTTCAAAAAGATCAGCATCCGGTCAGCAAACTTTGCCTGCCACTGGATCACCGAAGTGAAGATTGCAACGCGTGCTCGGCCTTCACCCCAAAGACCTTGAGAGAGAAAGAGAAGGGCCAACTACAACATGCAGGGCCAAGAGCCAGCACAGTCGCTTTGAGATCTGGGCCTGTCCAGTAAAGAGGAGGACAATGTCGCTGAAGGCCCTGAAGTCGACTAGTACACAGATGTCTCAGTTGTAGAGGTCCAGAAGTAGACTTCGAAGAAGGTGAGCCGTCGACCTCAAAGACAATAGGAAACACGAAAAAATGTTTCAACTACCTCAAAAGGAGCCTCGGTGTCAAACAGTCGACCACAGCCGCATCCAAAGAGAAAAAAATCTGTCGTATCCTTCGACAAGGACTCTGTGACGGCGAAAAATCAAAGACGTCGAAAGACGGTCCAGAAGAAGACGCCTCTGACGAAACGAGAGAGGTCGAAACAGCTTTCGACAAGTGTCGACGTCGTCGAGCACGAAGAGAAAGGCTGAAGGCCTCCACACCGAAACACACACACGTCCGAGATTGCAAAAAAGAGGCTAGAGGCTGAAATGGCGACCATTTTACAACACAAAAAAGAATTCGATGACATTTTAAAGCAATTGAAGATACCGCCGAAACCATCGACTGGAGTGGAGAAACCGGTCGAGGAACTGCAGACGCCGACAACCCCCGAACAGCTCAATGAAGAAGAAGAGGAATTGTTCGAAAATGAAGGAGACGATGAGGCACTAACTTATGTGGGTTCAGCGATCTTGGAGGCTCAAGACCTACAATGGCAGGATCTCAATGGCGAATCAACAGAAGAAGCGGTAGACACATCCTTCGAGGCTTTCACCACCAAATGACATTGGGATGTCATAAAAAGGGCAGCATATATATGGAGTGCAACGGGAAAAATAAAAGCCACAATCATGTTTTCTATTAGAGACTTTACTGCCTACACAATCAAGGAGCCAGTTTCTACCCATGCCACCAACTGTATTGGATCAAGGGAAGAAGGCATTTAAAGAGCAAAGAAGTTACACCAAGAGGTGAAAAAAAATACAACCATTCCTCAAAGGACCCATTGTACATCAAGGGGTCGGTGCCAGCTGGCTCAATCATTATGTCAGCAGCCAGGAAAAGGAGCAGTTACCAACAAATGTTGGGCCACCGCCAGACAAGGAAAGCAAGAGAATGGACCTTACGGGGAGAAAGGTCTAAAGGAGTGCAGCAATTCAGTGGCGCATTGCAAATTCAAATGCAATGATAAACAGGCACGCATATCTGCATTGGGAAGAGGTAGGAGAACTATTAAAGCACCTGCCTGAACAGTTCCAAAGAAGGGCAAACCACTTGGTGGAAGAGGGAAAGATCATGGCAAACACATGTTTAAAATCAGCCCTAGACACGTGCAGACACATCTAGCAGACAGATGATGATTGGCATTATCGAAAGAAAACATGCATGGCTTAGAATATCCGGTTTCAAGCCAGAGGTGAAGAAAAACATACTAAACTCACACAGTCTCTGCAAACAGTATTTACAAAAAGTGATAGAGACACTGGTTCAACTTGGTTTTTCAATACACTGGGACAATTCGTCACCAGAGACCGAACAGCAGCGAGAAAAGAACATTGACACTTCTGCAACAGACACAGCTGTACCACAAGGGGCAAACTCTGACAGTGAGGACAGTGGGGAAAATTCTAGGAATGATGGCGTCCTGCATTCATTTAGTCTCCAACATTCTCTTGCACAAGAGGCTGTCCAGGAATAGCTTCAAGAACAATGGTCACAAGCAACAGGGAGTTGGGAGGATCTAGTGGTTGTCACGCAAACAGTTCATCAAGAGCTGGCATGGTGGACCAAAACAAATATAGCACAGGGAAGACTTTTCACACAACCAACTCCAACAGTGACCATAACAGATACTTTCCAAATAGGATGGGGAGCACATATGAACAGCCTCAAGGTGAGCGTATTGTGGACACAGGAGGAGCTAAAAACAGTGTTCCTAGCTTTAAAAGCCTTTCAGATTCAGCTTTACGGAAAGAAAGTGTTAATACAAACAGACAACACAACCACCATGTTTTACATAAACAAGCAAGGAGGAACACAGTCTTTAGCACTCTCAATACTAGCTCAACAACTATGGAAATGGGCAATCCCAGGGAGCATAGACATAATTGCAGTACACTTGCCAGGGAAGGGCAATGTAGAGGCAGACGGTCTGAGCAGGCAGACGTCAGCATTCCACGAATTGGAACTCCATCAATTAGAACTACATAAAATACTTGGGAAATGGGGAACTCGGCAAATCGACCTTTTTGCAACTCCCCACAATGCAAAATGCCAACACTTCGCATCCAGGCAACCTTGCAAGCAGTCCCTAGGAAATGCTGGTCAGGGAAAACAAGCAGAACAGGCAAAACAGAGGGCCGAAAAACTAAAAGGAAAGGCAAACAGGTCAGAAAAACTAGCAGAAATAGCAGACCAGAAAAGTTCAAACAGAGCAAGAAACGAGCAGAGGAGGCACATACAGAGCAGCAGGTACAGGCAGCAGAGGATAGTGGACTGTGGGCAAGCTGGACAGCAGAACTGTTGCAGGGGAGCTGACATGAGAACCTACTTAATTTACACAGAACTTAAACCTCCGCTTGAAACACATATATAAACATAGCATGTACCCCATTTGAAGCTCCACTTCTGTAAAGGACAAATAATCCTGACCTCTTGGGTTTGTCAAAGGCAATCTGTGTTTTTTCATTGCAATTCCCCATTGAAAAACAATCTGAAATGCTTTGTGGAGGTGAATGCATCATTGATCCATTGGAGCGCAATGTGTATTGACACTGACAAGTGGGTTCTTTCTTGTCGTTACCTGGTGAGAGCAGAGTCCATGGTTTCCCTTTCCAGCGACTACGACTATACAAATGTGCAGAATCACATGAAGATCCACCTGTTTGGCCATTTCCCATCCATCTTAGTAGTATCCAATGGTCTTCCTTCCTCATGCCACGATGTTTGGCAGCTTACCAAAAGGCCCCCCAGTGCCTATCCCGTCGAGTTTGATGACACATTCTTGCTGCTGCGAAATATGAGGGCATATTCACAAAACAAAGAAGCACTTATTTCATATAGTTAAGAGGAAGTGCCCTTGTTTGGTGAAGATTTACATCTTTGTACTCATAGTCTTCTCTATAGGAAGATTCATGTTATCACAAATATTTGGATAAAGATGCACGAGGACCAATCACAAGGTCACTGGTGACATTTCTCGTGCTCCATTACGCAGCTGTTGTGTAGAGTACGTACTGGACATTTACCCAAGGAAGTAGCATTTAGTAATTAACTAGTAGAAAGTACTCCGCTTGGGTAGACATTTTGTGCAAAACTGTGGACTCTTGAATAAAGGGGCAAGCGTGGTTCCGTTGTGGCCCATACACTGACACAGCTACTGGTACAACCTTACAAACACTTAGACACACACTCACAGACCCACTCAGACACTCCGATTATGACTGATGAGAATTCCCTGGAAGAGAAATAGGATTACAGGTAAGCATTTTTCCTTCTTTGGAGTGCTATCCGAGCTGCATCAGATATAGTCAAGAAGAGCACCCTGGCCATACGACCAGTAGTGTTTCCAAGGCGTCTGTTCTATTTAGCCTGGCACTTGCTAAAGCCATTTGGATCCTTGCCTTCCTTCTTGACATGTGTTGTGACCTCAAACTCTCGTCAGTGAATGAAGGATATACTACTGCTACAGAAGTCTCACAATGCCTAAATGTTTTAGGGTCTTTTAGTAAGAGACACCCTGACTCAAGGGAGAGCACAACTGCTAACAAGACAATCTTGTTCACTTCACATTTCTGGCAATTGTCTATTTAAGCCCCAACCCTGTTAACCCCTCATTCTTTATTAATGCCATCTTCCCTAACATTATCACAGTCGCCACTAAACGCATCTTTCCAGAAACTTTCAAGCCCGGCAATATTCTCTCTCCAGAAAACTCCACACTAGACCCTGAGTCCCTCACCAGCTATCAAAGTACCTCATCAGTTATCGGGCCATCACTCACCTACCAATCATAGACCGGTCCGAAGAAACGCAACCTACCCCAGCTCCATAATACATCTAAAAAATCTGTCTTCAAATCCTTCTGCTGCATGGAAACAGCTACTGTACAAATGATGGACAATGTCCTCTTCTTTTCAGATATAAAGGACCCCATACCACCTCACATTTATGACTTCTCGTCTTCCTAAAACCGCATCCGCCAGCTACACCCTGTAAGTTTAATAGGTATTTACTATTAACGTTCCCCTCCTTCCTTTTACACTGGCATAAACTTGTTCACATGGCTCCTACAGATCCCAAAAGCATCACACAGATTGTGGAGTCCTCTCAGGGTTCGATCTTGTCTCAAGGCATCTTCAGCCACTACATAGAACCACATGAAATTATGCTTACCAGCAACGACATAAAATCCATCAATATGCCAAAGACAAACCCCTCTTCATAGAAAGCCCCTTCTTCTTTTTAATTCACATGTCTTTTTGCAAATCTCTTTTCCAGACATGGATGTCCAGCTCTACCTGAAATTTAACCCCACCTAAACCAAATCCCTCTTCTTTGTCAACAGTATACAACAACGTGTTCAACCCTACTTAACATTAACATTGATAAATTCAAATCTGAGATTTTGACCTTTGCGAAGTCACTCAAATTCACCCTCGAAACCAATCTCACCCAAGGAACACATTGCTGGGACAACAAGAAGGCTCTTGCTATGAAAGAAAGTAAAATTGTTTCTTCACATTAGTGACTGAAGAATTTGTTTTTGGCATTGTTTTGCTACATCTAGATGAAAGCACTGCTCTGCCCCACAGCATCATATTCTCCATACTGCAACTCGAAGAGCATCCCACAAACTGCATAACGACTTCTTGGAGGTCTAAAGTACGACCACATCACTCGCACCCTCATAGGACTCTTGCTCCTTTTGCCTGCCCGCACCAGTTCCAAGCACGCTGTATTGTCTGCAAAGGTTTCCTGACAAACACAGCTACATATATGACTGACCAGCTCACCATCTTTTGTGGTTCTTGGCACCAATGTGGCCAGTTCACCATCGTACTTGAGACCTAGTGTAAGAAATAAAAAATAGTCAAGAAGCTTTCCACATCTATGCACCTAGGACCTACAATGACATCCTGTTATCCATCAACTCTCCCTGGCCCACTTCAACGCAGGCTTAGAGGGACGGGTGCAGTGGTGTCTTCAGGCACCTGGTTTCTGCAGTCACAAAATCCTCTCAGGAGTCTTTGGTTGCATGCAGGATGCAGGGAAGCCAGTCCGCAACTTGAGAGCTTTTAGTTCATGGGTGAAGTGCTTGCGGGTGTCCGAGGCTTGTGGGACTCAGCAGCTGCGGAACAAGTCGTCTTTTAGCGCAATTTTTGAGATCAGCAGGCTGGCCAGCAGTATTGGCTCCAAGTCAGTTGTATGTTCTTGCAGTTGTGACTTTTCACGTCCATTTTCATCTTTCAGGTCGGCAGGATCTCATTCTCTGTTGCCAGGGGCTCCCCTAAATGCTGAATTCAGTGGCGTTAGGGGAAAGTACGATAGTAACCAATGGGCTACTAACCCTTAGGGTCACTCTGCCCCTATATGATCACTTCCTGTGGGAAGGGGGCAACACCTGTCACAGAATTTCTAAGTTTGCGATCATAAAAATGGCTACTTCTGTAAAGTCATGTCCACCTCAGATTAGGCCACCTTAGGAGTTGTACTAGCCTGGGGGTTGGCACGCCTACCTGACTAGTTAAGTTCCCCGCCTGTCTAGGTGCCAAAGGGCTCTGGTCAAAGGGGGTCAGCTTTATTCCCTGTGAGGGGAGCCAGAATTGCATTTCAAAGGCGATGGCTTCTTTGAAGCTCCCCTGCCATATACTGCTAACAGCAGTCCAGCCTGTGGGAGGAGGTGTAAACACCCTTTTCCAAGCAGGCTTTGTTTCTGACATCCTGAGAGCAAAGGCTCTTCCCCTTGGGGGTCAGACACTCGTCCCTGGTGGCAGGCTGGCGGAATCCTGTCAGCCAGCACACCAGGGGCAAGTACATTTTCAGGGGGCAGCTCTAAGGTGCCTTCTGGGTGCATGTGTTAATACATCCAACACTGAAATCCGTGTGGGTTTATTAATATGAGATGTTTGATACCAAACATCTATATCTTCAGTGAAGCCATCATATAGGTTGGGGAACTAGTTTTCAGCCGTGTCCAGCACATGTCTAAAAAGGTCTTCCCTGGCCATTTGCACTTGGAATAATGGAACTGACTAGCACAGTGACACTTCTGCTCATGCAGGTATTCCCTCGCTTGTAATAATAGGCACCCTGCCTTAGAGCTGTCAGGCCTGCTGTAGGGGTGACTTACAATTATTACATGCACTGTTAGGGTACATGGCACACAGGGATTTGTTGTGTTGTCGTGTTTTCACTTTTGTCTGCACCAAAACACACTACCATCTATGTCAGACTTGCATGTGCTTGGTGATAGGTCCCTTGGGGTGGTACAATTAGATTCATGCTGCAGCTCTTGGGGACCCTTCTTAGTACATCAGGTTCTAGGTACCAGGGGTACCATTTATTAGGGACTTTTAGAGGGTGGTAAAGGTATTGCTAATTGGGAGAAACAATTGTACCGTTTTTAGGAAAGAGTTCTGGCACTGGGAACCTGGTCAGCAGGAACCCAGTGCACTTTGTCAAAAATCACACCAAATACCAGGCAAAAGGTGTGGGTGACCATGTCACAAATGGGCACTTTCCTACATCAGTGACATAACTAATTGCAAGATTGATGTTCAAAACCTCTTTACATTAGCTGTATTACAAATCTGATCTTGTCCCCTCTGATGAGCACATAATTCACTACTTGTATTCACTACCTGCAAAAAAAAATATTACCCCACAATCATTAATTCATTTAGTTGTTTGAAAGGGGGGGGCGGCGGCAGGATCAAGCTTAGATTCCAGTCATTTATTCTGAAATGCCCTCATCAAAGCTCCACACAACACTGTGTCAAAAATCTCCCCTTTATGGTCCTCCTTGTTTGCCATGTTTTTTGGATTAGAACTCCTAGCAAAACCAACAAAACCCTATTTTCAGTTTTTTTAAATTTCTTTTTTTAAGCTCTGCCTTCAGAGTGCACCTCAGTTGCAGAGCATTCTCCCCTTGTGCGACTAAAGCAATTTTCTCTACTGTTTATCTTTTAGTTTAACTATTGCATGCTGTGTACATCATTTAACTTTGTTTTGATTAGCATTTGACTCCTCAGAAAACCAATTTATGGATAGTTGTTTACGGAAACTGAACTTAATAGATTCACACATGCCATTTTTTTCTTCCTGTACTTTTAGTGCCTGTTGTAGTAAACCTGTGACCTTTCCAAAATTGTACCAAGATGGTACCGTTGAATACATTTTTAATAAATTCCCTATGGGATGGTTGATTTTTCTGATCTTGTTATTCGCAGGCCGCAAACCTTTTTTTTATTGTAGTTTTTAAGTCCTACCTGTGAATTGTTTAATATTTGACTGTTTTTATAGGTAGGTAACTTTTTTTTTCTTCTCTGACTGTACAAGCATACATAATAGCTTCTGATGAATGGATATGCAGTTGCATACCTGAGCTGAAGTGAGAAAACATTATCTGCACAATTTGCTTTTGTATTTATTTTATCTCAGTAAATGCCAAAGCGCCTCTTGCAGTTAGTTCAGCGAAGCCAAAGGAAATAAGATGAGCCCCAAACAGATTAGACAAGGTATGTTAATCTAATGAGTCATATGCTTGAGTAATAATTAGGTAGGTTTGGTACTTTCTGAAAGCCTGTTGTCCCGAATAGTCTGGGCCCAGTTCTCACCAACAGGCCGACAAAATATCTCCAGGCAATTTTGTTGTTTTGCCTGAAGGGCATGGAATTTCGTTGTTCTCTAAGGGAGAAGCAAAGATTTGAATACTATATGGTTTTCACTAAAGAGACCTTGTTAAAAGGTGGAGTGATTGTGAGACCTCACCATATAATAATGTCACAATCTTTATCACGTACAGTTAGGTTTCCTAAAGAAAACCCTAAGCTCAGTCCTGGGTGTGAGAAAGTGCCCTTTTTCTTGCATGGTATGACCCCACATTTTGCTGAATTGGTGATGTGCTTTGACTGTGTGCGCCCTGGGCTCCTGCCAATCAGATGCCCAGGGCTTGTGATCCTTCCCTAAAACTGCATTGAAGCCTAAACCCAATTGGCATCTCTGGCCACAGGTCAGCCCCTGGTAAATGGTACCACAGGTACCCAGGGCACTGTGGCCAGAGAAGGCCCCTAAGGGCTGCAGCACTTCTTGTGCCACCCTTGGTGCAGAACAAAGCGAAGAGTCAACATGGCACACATCCCTGTGTGCCATGCCCACAAGCCACCCTCTAGCTGGGTGCCCGATGCCGGTGGTGAGGGTACAGGTGCATGAGCCCTGTACCCCTACAGTGCCCCAATCCATTGCTGGGCACTGTAAGTGCAGTGCTGCCATTCAAGAGTATATGGTGCTGGGAGCTTGTCATTACGAACTCCACAGCACCATAATGGCTACACTGAAGACTGGGAAGTTTAGTATCAAATTTCTCAGCACATTAAACCCACACTGATGCCATTGTGGGGTTTAATGTAAAATGCACAACAGAGGGTATCTTAAAGATGCTCCCTGAAACTCAACCAACCTCCAGTGACCTGACTGAGTGGCTGCCTAGGCTGCCACCAACAGACATGTTTCTGGACCCCTGGGTCGAGAGCTTGCTGCTCCCGGGGGCCTGAAACAATGCACATCCTGGGACGAGGTGCCTAGCCTCCTCCCCCAGGATGGGCAGGGTACACGAAGGAGAAGCTTCAAAGGCATGCCGCCTTTTTGAGCCTCTCCAGACCATTTGCTGCTTTCAGCAACTGGTCCCCACTGGTTCTACCCCCCGCTTTGGGCAGGAGAACCGGCAGGGAAAACAAGTGAGGAAGAGAGGTGTGCCCACCTCTGCCAATGCCACCCCTAAGGTGGGGGAGGCGAGGTGAAGCACAACCGCGAGTCCCCACCATCTTGAGGATGGGGGGACCCAGCCAACCAGGGACAGGCCCCTGCCCCCCTCCCACTGGAGAGTGGCAGAATTAGGGGGTGTACCCACCGCAGGGAAGGGACCCATTGGTCCCTGCCCTTTACCTACCTGTAAAGCCCATAATTTAGTATTTAGGGTCACCCTGAACCTTCCTTCCTCGGATCCAGCAACAACAAGAAAAGAGAAGGACGAGAAGCCATGCAGAGCTAACAAGAGGACGACGCCCACTGACTTGGCCCCTGCTCTACAGGCCTGTCTGCCCTCGAACTTGCTCCTGCAAAACCCCGGCATGTCCAGCGGCCAGCAACCTCAAAAACCCCGGAGGACCTGCCTGCCTTTCTTTCCAAGCTGATTCTCCCGTGAACACCGGGCGTGTTTGAACTGCAGCTTCTGGTGCCAGTCAGGAACCGCGAATCCAGCCCACTCTGCACCTGCCAAACCCGCCCCAGCTAGAGTGGAAAAATACCACGAGGAGGTCCCCCCGGCAATCCTGGCCAGAGATCCTGCGACCCCTGACCCGCCTCCAGACGACGCCTACAGTCTCAACCCAGAGGACGCCCACTACCGGGACCAGAGCGGATAAGAAAATCTGACGTCCCAAGGCACCCCTGCACCCGACGCCCCACGGCCTTGTGTGCCCAACCCGGGGGTGCCTAACCAACCCTCAACATCCCAACTTACCCCTCGAAGTGGTGGTCACTCCTGGAAGATCCTCGTGCCCGAGCCTGCGGTGTTTCTTTGTCCCGGAGACTCTCCATTGAAATCAACAGGGCACCCGACCTCAAAACAGCACTCTGCACCCGGCCGCCCTAGTGCCGCTGAGGGTGCCCCTTTGGTGCTAACTTGGTCCCCAACTTGCCCTGAGCTTAACCCTAGGTGCTTTGCTCCCACAACCCAGTGGTCTGCTTGCCAGCAGCCACCAACCGGAGTCCCCCTATCCTCCATAGGATAACATTGGAACTCCAAATTCTGCAACCGACCGCCCTGATGCCGCTGAGGGTACCACAGTGCATCACTGACCCTGGGAGACCCCTGAGTCTTACCCCAGAACCCTAACTCTAAAGACCGATTACCTACCTGGAAACTGATAACCTCTTTTTCCTCCTAGAATAACATTGACACTTTTTCTCCCAAAAAGTTTTTACGTGTCGACTTTTGAAAACTGAGACTATTCCTTAAAAATCACCCGATTAACCAAAACGCATTTTCTCAACTGTTTTCAGGAAATGTCCCAGTGCTGAGTCTAGGTATCCAGCACGGAGTAAGAAAAGTATCGTTAAAGTAACTTCCCTGCTAAGTGAATTTCCTCCCATAGTATAACATTGGTAATTCTATGTGAAAAAGTTTCTAAGTGTCAACTTTTGAAATACCATAATATTCTTTGAAAACCGTACCTCTAACTAAAACGTATATACTCAACAGGAAATGCCCCGGTGCTGAATCTAGGAGTCAAGCACTTTGTTAGTAAAAGTAATCCGATAAGTAATCTAATTGCATTGCAACCCCTGTAAACTCGAATTTGTACAAAGTCCTACTATCTTTTGAAAGTATTCAACAACAGCATCTTGTAGAAGAAAAGTATTTACATGCTTACCTGTGCCAGGCTTGCTTGGTTCTAGAAACAAAACCGTATATATTTTTTTTTATATACAAAACAATTGGCCTAGAGTTCAGTTCTTGAGTGTGTGAATTCATTTGCTGACTGAGTGTGTACATCAAATGCTTAACACTGTCTTCTGATACTGCCTTATTGCTCGACCAAGCTACTACTTTAAGAGAGTAAGGTTCTATCTAACTCTAACCTCTGCCAAACCTCTGGAGACCCTTGTACACACTGTACCTCACGTTGGTGCAGTATATATAGAGCCAGTTTCTTACACTGGGTAGCTGTGGCACAGAGCAGTCTGACTTAACCCCTTCCATGCCCATGACGGAACGGTTCCGTCATGAGCATCGGTTGCGCTGTGCTCATGACGGAACCGTTCCGTCATGGGCCCGCCCGCGCTCGAACCCTTCAGCACCGCGGGGGAATTCCCGCAGCGCTGAAGGGGTTAAAGGAACTAGTGTGAAGCGCCAAAGTAACAGGTACACAAAAACGACACAACACAAATACAACACAAATGTATAAAAATAGTGTACATTTTCATCTCGGTTTGGATACCAAAGCAACAAATCTATTGAGGGAATCCCCAGATATGATTTTTCAAAGGTAAGTACATTCTTTTTAAAAGATGCAACAAATTGCTACAATCATTTGAGTAGTTCCTAACCACGTGGCTAGTCGGGATTCTCCTTTCAGCTTGGCCAGGGCACAACGGAGAGGGAATGAGTCAAAAAGACCACTTAGTTCCAGGGAGACAGTTGCCCATCATTTTTCAGCAGACTTAGGGTCTTCAGTATCTTTTCTTCCTTTAACACGGTACCGCCAAGAAGTGGTGGTGATGGTGAGGATGCTAGGAGTATTCTTGGGGCTGCCCCGATATCCACAAGTGTCTGGTTGTCTCTGGCCTCTGGTCTCAGTCTCTGACTTTGCTTGCAAATGGCAAAACCATCTATTGAACAGTACATGTCACACTTAAGTTTGGATATGTCGTTCTGAATAAAAGCATGCGATATTCAAATGCATCATTGGGTCTAAACATTCTCCCAAACTTGGTTGCATTAATACAAAAATGTTGATGTTTGAACCTAGTTAGATTTTCATTTTGTTTAGAATTGCTGACTTATTGATTGTTGTTTACTTATTAATTTCATCCCACCTTAAGCAATTTATGTAGTGCTCAAGAGACCGATAGTTAAATTTCACCTGAAAAAAGAATAGGCATTTATTAAAATACATGCAGTCAGTTGTGGCCTGTTGAAAATGAAGTATTGGTATCAATAGGAATGCTTTTTTAACATGTTTAACGTACGTCTTTTGTTGTGAAGAAAAGTCACAAATTTTATAGATCAGCTGCACGTTTTTTTCTTTGATTAATAGGAGCTGAGGATATTATATTAACTATTAATTATACCTAGTTATGTACTATTTTGTAACCATTTTCTTTACTTTTATAGCTATGAATCTCCAGAAATCGCTCTGAATTGTGGTATAATGTTAAGAGAATGCATACGACATGAACCATTGGCTAAAATTATATTGTGGTCTGAACAGTTCTACGATTTCTTTAGATATGTGGAAATGTCAACATTTGATATTGCTTCCGATGCATTTGCTACCTTCAAGGTAATTTATTATCATTAACATTTTGTCATGTATGGTGTAAGCAGAGAGTGGAATTGAGCTCACATTAATCATGCTAGTTCACCTAAAAGTGCAATTTTTTTAGGCAAACCTGGGTTAGATGACTAAGAGAAATTGCAGAAAGTTCTAAATCCGAGCTTTGCTCTGTAAGCATGTAGACAATATTTGAGTCATTGTATCGTAAAAGCACAATAGTCCCCTTTGCAGTTGAACCCAGCATCAGTGGAGGAATTTTATTTTGTTACAAGCTTCTTTTGTCACCAAAAGACTTTTTTTTCGACTGTTGATGCCATAAAAGACACCATTGTGGTTAAGGCTGTGTGACTCATTCCAAAGGCTGGCTTTGTAATTCCAGCCTTCTGGCTCGCTTAGGTTTCTTTAAATTGACACCACAGTACCATCAAGTGCAAACAGTACATCCAGTGGCAATTTATTTTTGTCTTTCTACTCTGAATTGGAAGTTGCATCTAGTGGTATTTGAGTGATTGTTTTTCCCTAGTCCCTAAATAACCACTGTCCAATAACTTTCAAGTGCTATCCGTAGCATTATTCTCAATTAAACCACCCATGTAGAATGTATTGTGAAGCTCCTAAATTGTAAGCACAATTGCAAATTCTTAACAAAACCATTAAAAAGTTTTCAAACTTATTCTCATTCCTTGTTAATTGGGTCTTTAAGACAAGTCATTTTTTTCTATGCTAAATTGAGCATAATTGTGCCTCTCAGTGACAAAACGCAATGGTCCTGGTTAAAATTTGAATTGAGTAGGGGCAACGAGAAAAACAAAAATATTTGTTGAAATCAAAAAAGGTTTCTTAATTCGCAAAAAAAACAGCTGACATCTGTGCCTCCATACAAAAGATGCATTAGCCCACTATGTTGAAATTATCTTTGTGCTTTGCTGGTTAAATGCGCACAAACAAGGTTTTACTTAATTGTGACTATTTTATTTATATTAACCCATCCATTCAGTAGATTATGTTGACAGCGCTTGGGTTTTTGACGGTGCTAAACCTATAATTTCAGGAAATAACTTCCCAAATCGGTAATATTGTTTTGAAAATGAATGGTCTGTCATGGAAGTGTGAAGGTTCTAATCTTGAGACAAGGGTTGTAAATACTTTATTGGTACTGTGAATGAGAATACAATACTTTCTCAGGAACAACGTAAAAGTAGGGCTGTTGTATAATAACAGAAATCCTATTGATATAAGAGCAGTTTAGAGGCAATTCACAGAAAAGCCTGACCAATCTGGTGTGTGTGATGGTCTGCTGTCAGTTAGAGAGCTATGAACATCATGGTGAAATTGATTACCAGAGGGTTTTCATTTCAGTTCACCAAGTTCAGTAAGACCAAACTCAAGATGTGTATCTACAAAATACAGCAATTAGCAAAATTGTTACAAGTTAGATACATTTCCTTACTATCCTATAACAACGTCATGGATGCTATACTCTGATTCAGAGTTTAGCATCCCTAACTTTTGTGGTCGAGAGGTTATAACCAAGGTCAATGGAATGAAGTGCAATGAAGGACCAAACCAAGCTGTAGAGTTCACCAAATTGTTTTTTTTTTAAAAAAAAGGCAATTAACGGAGCATAATGCAGGACGTTTGGTAGCAGGATTATTTGGATATTTTATCATTTTAAAACACATTCATTCTGTCTTGTCAAACTTTTTTCTGCATTAACACAAGTTTTACACCTGAATGCTGCATTCTTCACTGAAATGTTATGTGCTTTTTTTGTAGTATTTTAGTAACTTCTCTTCTGTTTAAACAAGAAACATATGTTGAAATCCAAACATTCTGCTCCAAATGGTGTATATTGACAAATTAAATCAACCCTTAATCATGCTGTAAATGCTGCGGCCTCAGAATTGCATAATTCCTGTGGTCCTGGCTGTAAGGTATCCATAACAAATTAAGCGGAGCTGCAGCTTTCATTAAAGTGTGTTCTGGATGTCTTCCATCTCAGCAGAAATTAGAAGTTTTAGAGACAAATGCATATTTAAATCTGTATTCTTTCTCAAGCATGTTTAGAGAAGAAGCTGCGCATAGTAGAGAACAAAAGTTAACAGTTAGTGATTGAAATTAAATGAAAGGTAGCCAACTTACTTGCTCGCCCACATTGCACTGTATGTTTGTGTGCTGAAAGGTAAACTCGACTCATAATAATTTGGTTGGAAAGAGTCGTATACGTTAATGCCAGTTAATTAATTTGGTTATACATATATCTTTCAAATGAAATGTCTGTGCATCGCGGGCCTTTAATTAAAACTCGATTTTTCAGGATCTGCTTACGAGGCACAAATTGCTAAGTGCAGAGTTTTTGGAGCAGCATTATGATCGGGTGAGTAAAAGGCTTCCTCTTTCATTTAAGTTATGCAATTTATACCTTGTCTACCCTGGAGAAACTGTAGAGTGGTACAAGCCTCTCCAATATTGATTACATTTGGCAGCTAAGCATTGTGTGCCGGTTTTACGGCATCATGACTAATTTTGATGTATTTGAATAAAGTTGTAACAGTGCTTCATTTTAATACTTTTGGTTGATTAACGAGTAGTCTGAGATGCATACTGTAGCCTTTTCTCTAAGTTTATAATTAGGCTGTCCGGTTTTAGGTTCAAACCTATAATAACTGATAAAAACCCCACCAGAAGGGAAATAGCCCTCACCAGTGTAAACATATAAACACTGAAAAAAAAAACTGCACAGCCATACTAAATGCCATTTAAAGAAAGAAAATGAGAGTGAAAGACTCATTTTTATTTCTTTTTGAAGGGGCCAATACAATGTAACTTTGTTATGTAAGGTAGCAGTAAGAAAGACTGGGCTAACTTTCCGCTTGAGTTTTGTTGTTTAGGGATGTCACTAAAATATTGTTTCTTCTTCCTTTAAGTTTTGTAGTTTTTGGTCTAAAGATACAGTGGTTAGAAGCTTTAGGTGGTGTTTATTTATTTTATAAACTGTGGAGAATCAGGAAATATCAAATCATAATTGATATTTTGGCTATGTTTCAGTCTTTCACTGATAGGAAAAAAGTAGATTTCATAAGAATCTTTCCCAATATGTACCATCACATTTACCCACAGAGAATGGGTAAAAACCCTTGATACATCAGCCCCCTTTTTCTAGTGAGTCAGTGTTGATAGTAGGTGAATTGCCAAACACGCCAGGCTTTAAACATTCATTGCAAGGTATAGTAACCAGTATATGTGAAAAGAGAGCAGTCATAAAGCATCTGGGATACTGGTGAGAACATGACACCAGATTTTTGGAAAACGTGGGATGCTGTGTCATTTGGAATGCTGCTGCAAAACGTTCTTACCAAGTTCAACAAAGATTGGAGTGATATTGTTTGTATTTCCAGTGATTCAGCTACGTATATGAAAGTCGTGTGATGACCTGTCAAAATCGATACCTGAGCTGACGTGCTTCCCTGTAAGAGATCCTTGCCACTTGTTAGATGGTGTGCTGAAAGCATATTTACAAACTTCAGAGTTAATGAAGAATGCTATTGACGTTTTATTCCATTCTGGTGCATTTTGTTATGCGCTGAAACTAAAACACAAATATTTCTCATTTTGTGCTTGTGTGGCATCAAAGAAAGAGTCCTCAACTGTGTCACTTAGCTGTTGGTTCTCAGTCCTAACAGCCACGAATGCTAGATTATCCGTGTGGCAACCGTTTATAGAACTTTTGCTGAGTGATGATGCCAAAGGCAAGAAATGTAATGATCTTTGGTCACATATTGATAGTAATTTGAAAAAAAAAGTGCACTCTAGTGCATTCTTAGATTTTTACAGGAAAGCATAACTGCTGTAGTGGACATAATAAAAAACGAGGGTCTGAAAACACCCTTGTCTACCAAGTGTTCAGCATAATTGGTGTAGATGTCAAACATCTCCTCGAGAGTAGGCTGGGCGACACTTTAATGACTTTGACACTGCAACATGTTCCATGTTAGAGTGCTTGCCACTTGGTAAGCAAAGAAATGTTGAGATGCAATTCAGGAACTTTTATTTTACAATGTATGAGAAAAAGCCCTTCACCAACCATGTAGGACCAGACTGGGAACCAAAACTGGCCCTGGCAAACTGCTCAGCCGGCACCCTCCTGGGGTGATGGGGGTGTGCAGCCGAGCAGTTTGCGAGGGCCAGTTTGGGCTGATTTTGTTACAGGGGGCCGATATTGCTGACCACGGTAACAAAAACTGCCCTCCAGGGGCCCAAAACCGGCACCCACCCTAGCGACCCACCGAAAGCGATCTCCGGAGTTATCCTACGGCCTGTGCCTGGCTGTGAGAAGACCCCGTGACCCCACCCCGCCCTCCTAAAGAGGCTGCCTTTAAACACGTGGCAGGAAAGTTAACAACTGCCAGCCCATATGGGGTTAGTGAATAGGGGACTCTGTCACAGGTATTGGAAAACACACAAAATCGACGATATTTCCTCATCTTTTTATTTTTAAATTATTTTGCTCAACCATTGATGCTTCTCTGTATCCCACAAAATGTACAAAACTTCAAATATTACTTGCAATAAAAATATAATTTACATATCTTCTCCCCCTAAGCAATACATGTCATTTAATTTCATTGTCATTAAACGTCAGCACGCTATTTATCAGCAAAACTTTATATGTATGTTCCATAATTATTTTGTATTTATGTGTATTTTTATGCCCCTTCTACACCCAGTGGCATTACTGCCGCACACACTCTCAATTAAGCTAATATTTTTGTCCTCTGCTCTTTAAGCACACTCCTCGTCGCCCACCTCCCCATTATCCAGTATTAGGGTATCTTTCATAGACTCACATGCCTGAATCATTCCCCGTCGTCGGGATGGGAGTCCCCGGTATATAACAAAGCAATGTCTTAGTAGACATATAGAGTAATAGGCCCCAAAAAGGCCTTATCGTAGTAACCTATCCACGTCCTTATGTAAAAAAGGACCAAAGTTTGGCAAGTAGCCAATCAGCTAGCACCACCCTCTAGAACCTCCTTGGAAGGAGCTCTAGTCCCTCAGATTTTCTACCGCACGTCGTGCTAAGGGAGTCTCCACTGAGCTCTGCTCATTTCTTCTGGATTTCCAGTGTTTCTTGCTCAAACTTACTTGGTTATGTCATGGCTGATACCCCGAAGAAGGGACTGTTCAGGTCCTGTGCATCTTGTGGGGAAAAAGAGGCTTCACGTGGACGACCAGCATAAAGACTGTCTTTATTGTCTTTATCCTAACCACAGAAGTACAGGGAGTTCCTCCTAACTTTGGCTCATGACATCCCCCTAGCTGGACATATGAGGCAAACCAAACCTTGGGAAAGGCTAGTGAGTCACTTTTACTGGCCCCAGATGCACCAAAAGGTGAAGGAGTTTGTAAGCTCCTGTGTCCCCTGTCAGGCCAGTGGCAAGACAGATGGCCACCCAAAGGTCCCCCTGATACCACTGCCTGTGGTGGGGGTTCCCTTTGAAAGGGTAGGTGTGGACATTGTGGGTCCACTTGAACCTCTCACAGCCTCAGGGAACAAGTTCATTATAGTAGTAGTGGATCATGCTACTAGGTACCCTGAAGCAATTCCACTTGGGACTACTACAGCTCCTGCAGTAGCCAAGGCCCTCCTGGGTGTCTTCACCAGGGTAGGGTTTCCTAAGGAGGTGGTTTCAGACAGAGGTTCCAACTTCATGTCTGCGTACCTGAAACACATGTGGAAGGAGTGTGGAGTGCAGTACAAGTTTACTACACCATACCATCCACAAACCAATGGCCTTGTTGAAAGGTTCAACAAGACATTGAAAGGCATGATCATGGGACTCCCTGAAAAACTCAAGAGGAGATAGGATGTCCAGTTGCCATGCCTGCTTTTCGCTTACAGAGAAGTGCCACAGAAAGGAGTAGGGTTCTCCCCGGTGAAAGAGGGTTGGGAGAGGCCTCTCCAAGAACCCAAGCAAGACATTGTGGACTATGTGCTTGGCCTAAGGTCCAGAATGGCTGAGTACATGGAAAAGTATCCAAGAATCTTGAGGCCAGCCAGGAGCTTCAGAAGCACTGGTATGACCATAAAGCTGCACTGGTTGAATTTCAACCTGGGCAACAGGTGTGGGTTTTGGAGCCAGTGGCACCAAGAGCACTCCAAGATAGATGGAGTGGCCTTACCCTATCCTAGAGAAAAGAGTGAACAAGCAGGACACCCAAAAGGGTTATCCATGTGAACCGCCTTAAGCTCTACAATGACAGGGTGACATCACCATGCTGATGGTGACTGATGAAGAACAGGAAGCAGAGAGTGAACCTCTCCCTTATCTCCTCTCCTAGAGCTCAAAAGATGGGACAGTGGATGGTGTAGTCTTTTCAGACACCCTCTGCCCAACAGCAGGCTGACTGCAAGCAAGTCTTGCAACAGTATGCTAGCCTCCTTTCCCTGACCCCTGGTCTGACAAACTGGTGTACCCATGATGTGGACACTGGTGACAGTGCACCTGTCAAAAACAAGATCTGACCCTACAAAGCAATTAAAACTGATTTTTCCGATAACCAAACTTTCCTCCGTAGTATATCATTGCCTGGTTTTTGCCAGAAAGTTTTCTAAGTGTCGATTTTTGAAACATACAAATATTCCTTAAAAATCGCCTGTGTAACAAATACGATTTCTTTCAACTGTTTACAGGAGATGCACCAGGGCTGAACCCAGGATCCAGCCCTGAGTAAGAATATTCCTATGCAAAGTAATTGATATTGCGTTTAGTGTTATAATTGTATTTAACTTGTGTTGCCTATTGCAACAACTGTAACTATTCTGTTTAAAAGTCTATTGCTTATTGAAAGTATGCAACTAGAGCATTTCATTCTGAGAAAGTATTTTGATACCTACTTGTGGTTCTAAAATAAAACTATATATTGTTATATACAAAACAATTGGCCTAGAGTTCAGTTCTTGTGAGTGTGTGAGACCATTTGCTGACTGAGTGTGTACAACAAATGCTCTACCCTGTCCTCTGATACTGCCTTACTGCAAAAGGAGTTTGAAAAAACTCTTTGTAGTCAACATTTAGGAGGCTTATAGGCCTATAGGAATTCACGTTCTCACTATCTTTATCCTTCTTTAAAATGCTGACCACTACTGTTGTGTTAAAAACAATTTATAAAGCGCATGTTCACCAATGGTTTCTTGGCGCTAAGCGGAGTCGGTCAATTGCTGGAGCAGTAAAAGAAGAGTTCAGTTGTAGGCCTGGACAAACAAGGCAGGTTTTAAGAGACGTCCTAAACTGAGTATAGGAAGAAGACCGGCGCAATTCGAGGAGAAGAGAATTCCAGAATTGTGGCTCCAGAGTCGAGAATCTAAGAACCCCTGTTTTTTGCGTTTAAACGGACAAGGGGTCAGCAGATTCATGTTGACAGAGCGCAAGGCTCGAGAGGGGACATAGCGCTGTACTCTAGACGCAATGAAGGCCGGGCCACAATCCGAGAGGGCTTTGTAGATAGTGCAGCCTAATTTAAAAAGACTCGCGCTGCGGGATAGGTGAGTGGAAGAAAGCGAGAGAATTGGCTTCGGAATTGGTAGAAATCTAAGTTAGTCATCACGCCGGACTGCTCCCCATTGAAGAATTGTGTACACGGACAGGTGGCTTCATTGCCACCAGACCCAGGTACTCATAATTAAGTGAGACGAAGCTCCTTTAGTCATTGGAGAAATGCCTTAGCAATTGCTTGTTTCTCTCCATAGAATTGAAAACAGACGGGCTGGACTCACGCTCTCTCTAGTACAATTGGTTCGCTGAGCGGTTCCATCGACTCGAGATTGCTGCTGCTTTCCTTGTCCTGAAGAGGCCAAAAGGAATTGATTGGCTGAAACGCGACCGCGTCAACATTTTGGTTTCACAGAGGGCTCCTAAAAAAATTGGAATGTGTTGGGACTTATGAGTTTCACATTGCTTTTGAACTTATGGAGATAATGTTTTTCCTATGCAATGTATATGCTCTCATGGATGTCCACACTATTGAAAGGTGGATCCTTAATTGAATACTTATTTTGTGGATAGTAGCATACTTGCGTTTAATGTACATAGGTTGTGTTTTGTAAATATGTTTGTTATACATGCTCAGCAAAAAAATGAAGAAAGAGATGTGAATTTATATACACGCGAAAGGATAATTAAAAGTATCCTTTTGCAAATAATTTCGGCCTATTTGTTCCTCCATACTGTTTTTTCTACATTTTAATTTAAAAAGACAGCGTTGGGTCAAGGGAAGCCAATGTAAGGTTTTCAACAAAGGTTTCACATGGTGATATTTAGGTTGGCCATTCACAAGCCTAGCAGCTTGGTTCTGCACCAGTTGAAGCCGACGTAGTTGGTAAACTGGTATGCCGGTATACAAGGAATTTGCTTAGTCAATATACGACATAACCAGGGCAAGTATAACTGGAATCTGGGCCTCAATGGTTAAATATCTGCTTATTTTGCTAATTCTCCGGAGGTGGAAGTAACAAGCAGATACCTCCGCATTAATCTGTGCCTTCATCGTGAGGTCATTGCTAATCATGATTCCCAGGCTTTTGACTGAGTTGACAGGAGATGGAGGGCATCCCAGAGAATGTGGCCAAAAATTGGAGTTCCAGGGATTTCCTGAGCCGCCCGTGAGAATCAGCTTGGTTTTATCTGGATTTAATTTATGGTGCTTAGCATTCATCCAGTTGCTAATGAATATCATAGTAGACTGGAAGCTTTCCGTAGATGAAGGGGAAGAGACAATGTTAAACACTAATTGGAGATCGTCGGTGTGGTTAAATATAACCACCTCTCTCTTTTGAAGGGCCAAAATTAAAGGAAGAATATACAAGTTAAAAAGGAGAGAGAGCGATGAGCCCTGTGGGACCCCACACGTCAGTATCCCTTTCTCAGCCAAGAAGCTAGCGAGACGTACTACTTGAAAGCGGTCGCGGAGAAATGAAGATATCCATTTCAGAGGAGGACCCCAGGTCCCGCCGCAATCGACCCGGTCGACCAACAGATGGTGATCGACCGTTTCGAAAGCAGTCAAGAGGTATAGGAGCACCAGAGCTTGCATGGAGCTTTGGTCAGCCCCCTTCGTAATTCATCGTGGACTGCTAAAATAACAGACTCGGTGGAATGTTCTGATCTAAAAGCAGTTTGGTGAGGGTCCAGATAGTGTGACTTCTCAACAAAAGTGCTGAGACAGTTGGCCACATGGGCTTCCAGGATTTTTCCCAAAAAGGGCAGCAGTGAGAGAGGACGAAAATTGCTGGGAATGGAAGGGTCAGTACCGTTTTTTTTTTTTTTAAATAGGTACCACTTCTGCGCTCTTAAAAAGGTTGGGGACAATGCCCATAGTGAGGGAATTGTTAAGAAGGGATATAGGGGGCTCAGGGCAATTGTGGAAGACTTCCCGGAGGATAGAAGGAGGACAGCTGTCAGTGGAGGATCCCAAACTAACCTTCTTAAGAAAGGAGAAAAAAAACCTCTTGGGTGATGAGAGGGAATTGATCGACGGTGAGGATTGGTATATGAGCCACAGGGGTCTAACTACTGATGTGCGAAAAGATAAAGGGGGGTCACCCCCTTGTAGTAGATGGTTTGCAAGATTTAAAAATTCAATAGTTGGAGTTGAGGCAAATTATAAAAAAAAAAAAAAATCTGCGGGAAAGCCATCTTACCCCGTTGCTTTATAGTTGGATAAAGAGCTTATGACTAAGTAGAGTTCTTCCTTTGTAAAATCAACTAGCAATTCCTCTCAAATTCCTATTTAAGATGGGAATAGGCAAATTATGCAGAAAACCGCGGATAGATTCCAAGGGTGCATGGTAGTCTGATTGATAAATTCCCTTATAGTGCTTAAGGAAGACCTCTCCTTTGTCTAATGTACTAGTTGTACTAGTTGAACGTGTTTTAGTTGGTTCATTCCAGATACTTTCAGTCCTGTTGCGAACATGTTTCTCTTTTGCCTGCCAGGCTAAAAGCTTCCCTGTATACTCGCTATCTTCATAGACTGTCTGAAGGTAAGCTCTACTTGCCATATCGCCTAACCCATAGTAGAATTCTTTCATTTGTGTTTTTGCTTCTACTAATTCCTGTTTACTTTTTGGATCCCTATTTCTAATGTATTCCTGATTTGCGTGGGCAAGTCTTGTTTCAATATTAAACCTTTCCTCTTTTTTAGCCCTTTGTTGCGGGATGTCCTTCGAGGTAATTATGCCTCTTCGTGTGGCCTTAAAAGCGTCCCAGATTATATTGATTGGGGTGCAATCTATATATAAAAGGCACTAATCTCGTTATCTATTTCTGTGCACCGCAGGTCATTTGATAAATTAAATTTATTAAAATGCCATCTTCTCGATGCACTTTTGTCCATACTCCCTACAACGATTTAGATTTTTGATTAAGGCGTGATCTGAAAAGACATTTAAAACATGTTCATATTTACTAGCTACCAGATTGTGTGGTCAGAAAAAAATCTATTCTCGATGCTGAATCGTATTTTGCTGAGTAGTACGAGTACCCACGTTTAGCTGGGTTATTAAGGCGCCAATAGTCTACAATGTCTAAATCGAGTTTACGACAGGGCGATAGAGACTTGGGGTTTATTTTGTTTTCGTTCTAACTTTGTCGTGTCGACTAGGGGATCCTGTTAAAAAATTAAAATCACCTCCCCATATGATCTGACCCGGGGTGCCCGATAGAGCTTGCTTTAATTGTAGAATGAGGAGTTGATCATCTATCACTGGTACATAGATTGTGGCCAATATAAGATCTACACGGTACAAAAGGGGGTGGTGATGGACGGAGCATCAGAACCAATCAAACACTCACACCCAGTCAACAGATCTGGGTTTGATCCATCACCGTTCTTTAGCCCACTCTGCCACCCCAGTTCAGACATGGCCATATGCAAATCAGTCTGACCCTGTGCCTCATGGGAACAGTCCTGCCCGAACTGCCAAGCCATGCCTTCCCTGGACCGGAAACAAGCTTCCTAGGACCGGTTTCTGGCATTTCAGCCGTCTTCAGCCAGGCTTGCTTGAATCCAGTGGCAAAATATGAAAGCCTAAATAAATAAAACTGGAATATATGTATAGCCAACTCAAGAAGTGTCTTTCACAATTATATGCTGTCCACTTAGCCAATTGGGCATCTGGGCTCAAGCAGCCTGAACTGCCAAGCCAGGTCTTCCCTGGACCGGAAACAAGCATCCTGGGACCGGTGGATTTAGGCCCAGATCTCTGTACTGGGGTGAATGTATGACATTGTTCTGTATTCTGTCCATCAACTGTTTTTGCATTTGTCACCCCGAGTGGGAAGGGTATGCCCAGACGTGGGTCCCGTGCTCTCCATACCACTGGAATCAAGCTATCCTGGCTGAAGAGGGGTGAAACCCCGAAACCTGTCCTAGGATGCTTGTTTCCAGTCCAGGGAGGATCTGGCTTGGCAGTTCGGGCTGGACTGTACCCATGAGGCACAGGGTCAAGACTGATTTTCATATGGCTGGGTTCAAACTGGAACGGCATGGTGAGCAAAAAAACGATGGATTTAGGCCCAGGTCTCTGTACTGGGGTGAATGTATGACATTGTTCTGCATTCTGTCCATCAATTGTTGTTTTTGCATTTGCCAATATAAGATCTGCCTGACTTAGTTTTCCATGGACAAATGTCCATCTTCCAGCCGTATCGGAGTGTGATGCGTTAACATGAAATTGCACATGCTTGCCTAAAAGAATACTCACTCCTCTCTGCGCAATGCCCGAAACAGATCAGCAATACAAATCTGCCCAGTTCTTAGGAATATTGCTAGCATCTGATAAACTTCAGAAATGCGTCTCTTGAAAAAAGATAACATCGGAATAGAGCCCTCTAAGCCAGCTCTCTACAGCGTAGGCTTTCCGTCTATTGCTAAACCATTAGCATTAAAAGACAAAATTGTTAGTTTATTCCTATTCAACATTCAACAATGACTAGGATACTTTAAGTGACTTGTGCCGGTGTGAAGCTGGCCAGAGACTTAATATGATCTTAATTATATCATATTGAGCTCTGGCCCTATTAGGGATATAGCATAAAACACATAGAAGTCCTTCATATAAAATCTCTTCCTAGAAGTTAGCAAACTAAAGTGCGAATTGTGCATTAGTTCTGAATTGCAGCGGAGACATAACACTTCAATAACATAGATGTCTAAGATACATTCTCCATTTACCATATCTGGCAACATAGCATCCCAAATAACTACTTCCAAGAAGATGGCCATCTAGTGTGCAAATTTATCGTTAAGCAGCAGGTCATAATAAACAAGTGCAAAGAAATGTGTATATATACACATAATTAAAAACATAAAGTGCCTAGTGCTCATTCTCCACCTAAAGTGCATAGTGTGTTTTTACCCGTATATTGACAGTTTCTGTGCCAAGTCTACTTATATTCTGAAACATTGAAACTTTGCCTAAGAACTCTTTTTTATGAATGCTTCACTCCCACTACCCCCCCCCCCCCCAAACCACCCCCTTGAAGGAAGTAAAACCCTGCTATTCCCCCTGTTCCCTCCTTCTCCCTCTTTTTGCTGGATGCCATCTTGTTGCATCCTTTTGCGTCTCCTGATTCATCTCGTACCCGCCCTAAAGTGTCCCCATCTCAGAGATCTCCTAACACATCATGGTATTGCCCGTTGCCAACTTATGGCTACAGTGTTCCTTTCTCTTACGCAGCACTCAGATCTATCAGAAAGGTTTGAGCCTCTGATGTATCAGAAAAAATAAAATAAAATCCTTTAGCCAGGACTTTTAGTGTAGATTGTTGCACAATAGATGCTTGTGCTCCTTTAGCCTTAAAGGAGTCAATCATTTTGATAAATTCCTTCCGTCTATATGCTAAAGCTGCGGACAAGTCAGAAAAAAATTCAAAAATTTTGGATATCCGAGGTGGAAAATGATCTCTTGGCTATTGCTGTATTTAAGATTTGTTCCTTAATTCTGTAGTCTGAGAAGTTGATTAAAATCGTACGTGGATATTTGGCATTCAGATTTTTCTGTGCAGGAACTCTGTGCTCTGGTGACTGTGAGATCTCCTTGCAGCTCTGGTATTACCTTTCATAGAAGTGACTCAGACCATTTTATCATATCTGTGTTTTCCATGCCTTCCGGAATTCCGACCAAACTGAGATTAGATCGTCTATTATAGTTTTCAAGATCTTGAAGTTTTAGCTCCATCTGATGTTTATTTTTATTTAGCGCATGGAGATCCTTATGCATAGCTGCGATATTGTCCTCTAGGTCTGAGACAAGGTTCTCCACTTCTATAATCCTTTTAGGGATGTTAAACAGGTTTGCCTCAAGCTTAGACAGTCTTTCATTTAACTGTGAGATTTCAAGCGTTTGGGAGACTTTGAAGTCTCTTAATTCTTGTAGAATGATTGTGATCATGTTTTTATTGAAGAATTTCCTTTAGATCCCTCGCCTGCTATTGGCAGGAATATATCTAGTTCTGATTCAGAAGAAGACTCAGACACTGGCACTTCTGTCCTAGATTGAGTGTCGCTTATTGCCCTTTGGGTCGGCTGTGGAAATGATTGGTCTTCTTGAGTAGAAGGGGAATTAGCAAGGGTAGTTTCTTGAGGAACTATCTCAGGTTGCGAATGCGGATAAGGCTGTAGATGGACTGCCTGAATAGGCAGAGCAGGCTGAACTATGTGGCTTTGTAGAGTTTGCTGATCTGGGTGGTCTAATTGAGATTCAAGTCTTGGACTCTCATTACTAGAGTGTAGCGTGTTTTTTGACTTGCCCTGTGCGGATAGGTGCTTGCTGAAAAGAGGATATTGCTTGGGGCTGAGTGGGTTGTCGTCTCCCCTGTTAGATCCTTCTCCAGCTCCGCAGTCTCCGCCTATAGCTAGTGCACTTAGGTCTGCTGAATGATCAAATGGATTTTCATCCTCATCTGAGGGTTCGTAGACAATATTCAGCTCAGACTGTTTATCTTTTTCGGCCAATGCCTTTGCCTTTAGCTACATTCTCTGCTGAGCATTCCTTTGCCCTCTCCGCATTCCTCCGGTGGCAGGTGAAGGTGTTAGCGCGGTTTGACCCGATGGCTCTAGGGTTTCTTTTCCCATGCTGGCTTTATTCTGTTTACCTCGCATTTTCCAGTTTTTTTTCCCTTCAATACTTTAATACACAGGGTAGGGGTAAGTGTGGTAGTAGACCAGATACAAGCTCCACTCTTTCCCACGTTCTCGCCTGTTTTGCCATCTGGTTTCTCCCCCCCGCCCTTGCCGCTACCATGGTGTCGCTGCCGGTGGTTTATTTAAAGACTCCACTACAATATTGAAAGCAAGAGCATGCTGAGATGAAGTGTGCAGGAAATAGTAATTGTGTACAGCAGGCTTTTCCTCAATCTGCACGTAAGGCAAGTAGTGGACAGTGTAGCAGTGAAACAGTCTTTCCTCCTTTCCCCCTTTTTTTCTTACAACGCAGGAGACTGGGTGCAGTCTTTGTAAAGCAGTGGGGAGGAGCTTTTCAGCGCACCATACTTATACAAACGGCGGACAGCAGGCACATGACAAACTTTCTTTTGATCAGTGTGTGGCACAGGGACACAGGAGTCACAAGCGTCTTAAGACGTTTTTAGTGATGTGCCGTTTATCGTTTCTGGTATATTGGCGTCCGGGCATTAGGGCTACTGGGTTTGGGGCTGACGGGTAGGGCAAAAAAGAGCAATATTTAAAGAGTGAGGCGTACTGTCCTTACATTTAATTGATGCAGCCGCCGTGCCTCACTCCTCTTTACTCCTCTCACTCCTGTTGGAGTACCAACACCAAAACACACCGAAACTCACTGCCGAAAACTCCCCGGGTCCCTTGTCACCCTGTCCCTCTGGATCCACAGCTCCCGCTCGCTCGTCACTCGCTTGCTTTTGTTTGCTCGATAGACCTTCCAGGCACATTAGTCCATACCGGTGCCCATCCGGCTTCTTTTTGCTCCGGCCTCGCTCCGGCCTCGCTCGCTTTACTTATGCATAGACCACTGTTTTAGGAACTGGAGTCATCAAAGCGTAAAAATGCAACAGCCGTTCTTCTCCAGAGCATCTCATGGGCGGGGCATCAGTGAGTCAGGTGACGCTGACTGCAACGTGTGTGGGTCACGTCCGTCTCATCCTCTGCAGAAATAATTCTAATTCAGTTGTTGGAAGTATTGGTTTATGTGTGGATGCTGTTTTGTTGGATGCAGTTGAAAAGGAAAATGGGGAGTTAATTTTTCAAATGGACATGCAAATGATCTGAGTCCCTTTTAGGAATATCGATGTAGGAGGTATTATGAATATGAATGCTTATTTGGAATCTTCCTTTATTCCAATACCTCTTGCTTTGTCTATTCAGTACTTTGGGGTAGAATGCTGCTAGATAGAAAGTTATATTTCAGAGGAGGCGAGCAGTTGCTTTTGAGCCTGCTACTGGCTGTTAACATATCTGGATGTGCAATAAAGTTCGGCAATTCCTACCTGCTGGTTTCTAGTTACATCCTTTTACTTAGTTGGCTGTCAGATTTGGACTATATACTTCAAACTTCACAGTGAAAAGATTTCAATAGAAAAAAAAAATACATGAGCAAAGGGCAAAGTTGTGTTCTGATTTCTTGGCGACCATGCCTCACTGAAAACCAGAGCGAGGTTTTATGAGAATGACTCGCTTGAGGAGGGAGGCAGGACATCATGGAAATTCTCCTTGTAAACGGATCTCATTTTAGTTACATGGTCTGACATTTCATCGGGACTACTATATATGCAGACCCCAAGACAACAAGTAAGATAATTGCTCAGCGTATAACACGTTTACGTGTAAAATAATCTTTGCGCACAGATGGAATGGACGGGTACCTCATGCCTTAATTGCAAGACGGAACTCTACTCAGTTTAACAAGGAACACTTGAGGAGGAATCAAAAAACATGTGCATGGGGAATAAGATGGATGTAGTAATAATCCACATTTGTAAAGCACGAACAATCGCCCATAAGGGTCTCTAGGCGCAGTGGGCTGTTGGGAAGATTAAGCAAGCTATTCCCAGAGTCACATGGTGCTGGGCTAATCTGCCGCCGGTGCCGGGGATCAAAGCGTGATCCCCAGATTCCGGAATCAGTCGCCCTGACGGCGGCGCCACACCTCTTCCCATTACGGATGTCGATGTGGAAGAGGGGAGCCATACCTTTTAGTCGCTCCTGCAAGAATCGGTGCTCTTCAGTATATCCCCTATTTAAACACACCGACAAGTACACACCAGACCTCCCTAGGATGTTGCAGCATGAAAATTAGCAAATTTTGTAGCACTAAAAAAATTTTTGCTGCACACAATTGAGTTTTGTGGAGATGACCTACATACATAAGTCCAGATGCTCTTCGAATTCATTGCATCCATGGAAGTCCTCCAACTACATGATGGAGCGTCGGTACTCCAGAGGCCCTGTGAGTTGAGCTGGCCTGATCCTGGCTCTGCTCCACGTTTCCCTGATTTCCTGGAGCGACCAGCCTCCCAACGAAAAGAATTTTGAGACCATGTGCCTAATCAATGGGCCGGGTGACCCATGGATGCGAGAGTGGCCCCTACTGGGACCAAGCCATCAGGTTTGCCTTTGAGGCCATTCGGGCCCCAGTGATTCTCTGCTAGATCCGAAGAAGAGACACTGTTGAAACTGAGGCCTTCCTCGGTGGCCGCTCCGGTGCAGATGCTCCTATGCAGCACAACCCCCATCGATATTCCTGACTCGGACACCGTGCCTGTTTGGGCGTCGTCCAGTGCTGACCAAGGACAATCTTCCTTGGCAGAGGCAGTGTGTTATTTGATGGATAGGCTTGGTGAGAGCGATGTTTGGGAGCTGTCTCCGGACCTTTATGAAGATGTACCAGTTGAGTAACAGGACAACTAATGAGGAACCAGGTGAGGCCGGTGAGTTGAACACTTCACGTTACACTGGCTTGGTTTCCCCTCCTACTGTGGCTAAAGATGAGGGGACCTCAATTGCTATGGAGGTGCGCATGGGGCGGAGGTCCTGGAACCTTAACCTTCATTAGGAAGCTGGCTCTTTATGTAGTGGACCAAACTGAGGTACACTGTGTAAAGAGTCAAGACAACCCT
This sequence comes from Triturus cristatus, assembly GCF_964204655.1. Lineage (NCBI taxonomy): Eukaryota > Metazoa > Chordata > Amphibia > Caudata > Salamandridae > Triturus > Triturus cristatus. The sequence continues at coordinate 967,602,298 of NC_140594.1, forward strand.
TATTGATTTACAGGGGCAAAAATGAAAACCCTAAATGCTCTTTTGTGGTAGTGTGGGTGAACAGTTTAGGCTTATCAGAGGGTAGTGATAAGCATTTGTTGTACTCACAGAGGCAATAAATGAGACCGCACTCAAAAATAATCCAAGACCAATTTAGAAAACGAAGTCTTATTCTTAAATACATTTTGATACCAAGAACTTCGTTAGTAGCTAAGAACTTTTTAAAATATCGTATTTCACAGGGGGCAGCAGCATGGTAAACCAGGCTCTGCTTCTACCGTGCCTTTGGACTGCAGGGGATTAGCTCCTATACTACACAACACTTTGAGAAGGTCTGGTAGTCTACTGGGGTTCTTGGTAGTTGCTCAGCTGCAGGACAAATCACTGGGTCACGATTGTCGAGACTGGTGCAGGCAGGGTTTGGTGCCAGAAGTCCACAGCAGTCTTCAGTTCTAGTTGTCTTGTGACTATTCTTTGTCCTTTTCTTCTGTATGCGGCAAATATAAGTTCCTGGCAGCAGAAGTGCCTCCGAAATACTCGATTAGGGGTGTTAAGGGAAGAGACTGGTAGTAGCCAATGGGCTACTTACCTTTAGGGTGTCTACACCCTCTGTATGACCACTTCCTTTGGGGGAGGGGGCATAAGCATGACCCAGTGAACCTAATTTCACCCAAAAACAAGATGGTGGAATTTTAAGTTCTGTATTTACTGCAGGTAGCCCACCTTAGGGATGGAGCTAGCCTGATATGGGAAATTCCTCCGAGACTAGCTAAATAAACGTGGCCAGCGGTGGGTTTGTGCAAGTGCTGCATATGGTCCTGGTGGAGGCTCATGCCTTTCTCTCTCAGGCTGTTGCAGATGGGAGAGATGCGGCTGAGTTCACCACTTGACACAACCGACTCACTGAGCAGAGGGATTTCATAGTTAGTGGCCTTAAGGCGCCCCGCCTGGTTTAGAACATATGGCATTTCAGGGGAGGCCCAAGCTTCTCTTATGGGCATGCCCTTTGATGGCTATTGCCTTTTTGGGGGTGTGGCAGATTCAGCGCTGGAGAGCTTCAAGTACAGCAGGGCTATCTTGTCTATGGCCCCTCACCAACCCCAAACCGCTTTCATGCCCAGGGAAGTGGTTTTCTGCTGCGCCCATACTGTCCCAGCCACCGCGGCCAAAATGCTTCCCAGCCTTTTCGTGGCCAAGGGCGCGTGGGTCCAATAGACCATGTGAGACAGGCAGCCAGCAGTCTGGCTAGTCCCACCCCCGCCACACACCCTCCCTTCTGCAGTCACTGCCTGTAAGCTTCTCTAGTCTGCCCTCAGACCATCATGGGCATCCTGTGGGAGGCAAGACACGCAATTGCCTCGTCTACTGGCTGTCAGTAACTTCAGACCATTGGATACTACGGATTGTCCAAAGGGGCTAGTCCTCTCGACTTCACCACACTCCGAGGGCCAGCCTTGCTTTCATAGCATCTCTCTCCCGAGACTTTGGCCGTGCAGGCCTTGAAAGCCAAGGCAAACCGAGGTGTTTGCTCTGCTACCCCAACAGATAGGGAATCTAAGAGGCTGGATACCTTTAGGAATCAGATCTTCTTTAACACCAGTTTGGCATTGCGGTAGGTGAAGAGTGCATGTGTGTTTTGGGCTGATACAATCACACCTTGTAGGATTCGGTTGCACAGCTGCTGCCCATGCCTGCCAAAGAGGGGTGAGTGATTCTGATTTAGGCATTGGTCGGTGACTGGGATGCAGCAAAGTTCACCGTTCAGTGTGGACTGGACACCACTGACTCACTAGGCAGTGCCATGGCCTCTAAGGTTTGAATCTGCATGAGTTTCTGAATACAGATTGATATAGAGAAACAAACGACTTGGCTACAGTAATATCATCAAACGATTAAGGACACAACCACGCCCCCTTTTCCCAAAATGTACCTACTAAGGAGGATTACAACCTAATTGAGACATCACCAGGTCCTAATGAAAACCCCATAATGACTGCGGGGTTGAAAACGTGTGGACCTTGGCATTTGGGACAAGACATCCTCCGAGTGCTCGGGGAGAAAGCCCATTATTAACCCCCCCCCCTCCTTTTGACAACACTAATAATTACAGGTCCCAGAGCTGTGCACACAGGCAGGAGATATTACACATTTAGTGTCTGCATAGCGTGTTTATTCTCTGCCCAAGTGTGATTGTTACCTTTGAGTTAAGGACTGGTGTCCTACGTTGAACAATTACTTGTGTATAATTTATGCATTGTGTACCACTTGTTGATGTTTTATGTACACCTGTGAAATGTTTGTCAGCAAATTGTTTAATGTTTGTCAGCCAATTGTTTGAATTTGTTATCCTTTATGGTGACATGACACAAATGTATCAAATTTTTCTAAAAAGGAAAATAAAAAAAAGTTATAAGAAAAGTGGAATAAATCGCACGAGCTAGTGGATTCATGACATCGGCTCGTTAATTGAACAATTTCTCAGAGAATTATAGCAACTAGATATTTCATTTTATACAAAATATTAGAGGTCCCATCTAGTTTGCTTATGGACCCAAGCCTTCCATAGGTTTTCACTTCATGGCCTCTAAGGTGGCACTCCACGCCATGCCTGGTTGAGGTTTACTTGGTTTTCAGGGGATGTCCAAACGTCTCTGATAGACATTCCATTTGACTGCTCCTGCAGAAAGGCTGACACAGAGCTGGTTGAAAAGCCTTCCCCCCTTCCCCGCTTCCCCCCACCCTCCACACACACACACACACACACACACTCCTCAAAACAGCCCAACCATCCCACTGGTGCAGGACCAGTCACCACCCGCTCCAATGGCAAAGGATAATCTCCGACAATTGGATGCTCCAAGTCATGCAGTAGGCTTATATCCTTCTGTTTCTGGAACCATGCCTACCTTGCCACCGTCTACTGAATGGCAGACGAAGGACCGTCTTTTTGCTCCGTCAATGAATGCAGGCCAAATCGAGAGAGTGCCAGCAACAGAATTATGGGGTGGTTCTTGTTCCCGCTACTCTGGGGTACTGAAAAAGGACAGGCCTCCACCCTATTCTAGATCTTCGCCCTCTCCGCGACTTTCTATGGAAAGAGCAAATCAAGATGCTCACATTGGCTCAGGTTCTGTGTGCTGTAGACTCGAGAAACTGGATGGTAATGTTGGACCTTCAGGGTGACTATTTCCTTATTCCCGTCCTGCAGGCCCACTGTCCTTACCTTCGATTCACAGTGGACCAGGAGCATGTCCAGTTCGCTGAGCTCCCCTTTGGCCTCACCAGCGCCCCTCAGGTGTGCACAAATGTGATGGTGTAGGTTGCGGCTCAGCTGTGGAGGTAAGGGCTTCCAATATTCCCCTCCTCCCAACTATGGGGAACGTTCTGCATTCTCTGGGTTTCACTATCAACATGCTAAAGTCAGATCTGACTCCTTTTGAGATGCTCCCTTTCATCTGCGCCATTTTGGACCCAGTGCAGTTTTGTGCCTATTCTCCGGAATGAAGAGTCCAGGATATTCTGGGTATGATACCGATGTTTCAGCCTCGGACCTGGATTTCGGTGACACTGAATTTGAGGCTCCTGGGATTCATGGTCTTGTGCAACCTGCTTGTGAAGCATGCTAAATTGAATATGAGGCTCTGCAGTAGGATCGGAAGTCTCAGTGGGCACAGCATCAGGAGAATCTTTTCGATTTGGTCCTGATTTAGGAGAATACCAAATATCTGCATTGCTGGTTGTTCAACTGCAGTAAAGTCAACAGCGTACCTCTCTCCCTTTCCCACCCAGAATTGACTGGGTGACACATGTATCACTACTGGGATGGTGTGGCCACCTGTGGGAGGTGGGGATCAGAGGACTCTGGGCTCCAGCAGAGAAGATGCTTCACATAAACCTTCTGTATCTCCGATTGATTCACTTGCCATTAAAGGCCTTCTTTCCTACCATAAAAGGAAGGCTGATTAAGGTGTTCACAGACACTACTGCCATGTGCTACTGCAAAGAGCAGGATGGGGTGGGGTTGTGAACCCTGTGCCAGAAGGCTATGTGCCTCTGGACTTGGCTGAAATGGCAGGATATCTTCCTAGTGGTGTAGCACCTAGTGAGATCTCTAAACACTATGGCAGACTAACTCAGCCGTCTATGTGTTGCTGTTCATGAATGGGGGTCTGAATCTGAAGGTGGTGCAGGGTCTCTTCTGTGTGTGGGGAGGACCATACTTTGACCTGTTTGCCACCACGAGAACACACACTGCCAGCGCTTCTGTGCATTGGAATTTCCAAAGTGGCTTTTGTATGGAGACCCATTCCGATTAGACTGGAACCCGGGACTCGTTTATGCCTTTCCACTGGTACCACACCTGCCATGGGTTCTCAAGATCAGGCCAACTGGGTTCAAGTCATCCAGGTTGCTCCAGATTGGGCAAGTAAGGTTTAACTCCTTAGCATGAGCATCTGTCCCCTGACTAGACTCCCTTTTGGCAAGATTTCCTATTGCAGCAATGGACCATAATTTTGCACCAGAACCTGCGCACACTCCACCTTCATGCGTGGAGATTAAGCCACAACATTTGAATACTTTTGATCTTCCTCCTAAGATCTGTAATGTCATTCTGGCAGCCAGGCATCCCTCTGCCGTTGTGACAAATTTATGGCCTGGTGTTCCTCCTGTAATATTGATCCACTTTCTGCCTCCTTGGCACGGGTGCTGTTCGTGCTGTTGATACCCTGGCAAGGCCTTGCTCTAGGCACTGTTAGTTTATCTTTCCACCATCTCCGCCACTGCGACTACTAGATCAGCCCTCATTGTTCAAGTCACCTGTTGTGACACGTTTGCATAAGGGCTTGAAACATTTGTTCCCTCTTATGCCTTTTCCCCATTCAAGCCCAATGCTGCTGACCATTAAGACAGTACTCTTGATGGCCATTTCATCAGCAAAGATGGTCAGTGAGCTAAATACTCTGAGTTACACCTCCACACACAAGCTTCTACCCAGACTAACTGGTTCTTTGAACTCATGCCTCCTTTCTACGAAAGTTGTGACTCCTTTCCATGTTGGCCACAGCATTACGCTATCCACCATTTTTCGCCCCTCCTCGTCCTTGTTTGCAGACCCTCCTTCAGGGGGATATTGCTTGGGCATCTATTCAAGATGAGGAATCTCTTTTAGAAGTCTCTTTTAGAAGAACAAGTTACTTACTTTCACTAACACTTTTTCTCATAGAGGATCCTGTGAGAAGTTGGCCTGATATATGCTGTCCACTGGTTATAGAGGGCACTCTGTATCAGTCCAAACAACCCCTTATTGGTTGTGGGTTAAAGTCATCCTTTATTGAAAGCTATCTTAGTGGTGGCTATGGAGAGCAGCCTTCAGGCTAAGTCTTGAAGGAATGTAAAGCAGCTTGTTTTACCAGTCTATAATATCTTGAGTCTCTAAATGAAAGCTATCCACACCAGGTATATATATAAAACATATGTATTTATTACTAAACACACCCTCCTAGTCTCTTTATGAGAATAGAGGTCAAAACACATCAGTTATACTTCAATAATCACAGTAAAATAGCACAAATAAACGTCAGGCCCTAGGGGCGAGCCAAACCATATACTAAAATAGTGGTATAAGAACCACAACTGAACTAGACACAAGGCCTAGAGCCTGTAGAATCGCTGGGACACCAAGGAACCACCCAAGGTAGTGACACGGGACCCACGGGGGCCGTGTGCAGTTTGTGAACACAGCCGCGAGCTCCCGTTAGCTTCTATGAGAAGTCGTGGTTAGATTTTTAAAGATTAGGGACACTTAGAAATGAGTCAGAACCAAACCCTTTTGGACTTAGGAAGTTCTAGGGCTAGTACCCACAGGAGCACCGGAGTACTCTTGTTACCTCACCCAGGGAAGCAGGGTGCATAGGTGTCTTTTGGTGTCGGTTCGCGTCGTCCATTTCAATGGGAGCTGGCGAAGAAGTGCTGCTGCTATGAAGATGCGAAGTGTCCGAAGAAATCAAAGCCTGGATCGAAGATGAGAAGAACCTGAAAGCAGAGGGAACAGTCTGGGTCACTAGCCAGTGACCAGGAAGGCGATGAGCACGATGCCCACCGATGTCTGGTGATTTCAGGTGAAAGAGGTGAAGCTTGGCTCTTCAGTCACGAGGACCAGGAGGTGTCAAGGACGACCAGGAGCTGGATTCGAGCTGTCCCACAAAGGATGTCGAGTGCTGCAGCGTCGGTGCCCGGATTTGACCCAACAAGCCTTGGCAATAGCAACCCACGCAGAAACGAGAAAGATGCTTCGGTGCAGACTAGCAAGGTCTGAGGGACTCCCCACTTGGTAGGGAGTCTGGGCATGTCTGGAGCAACCAGGGAAGCCCAAAGAAAATACAAAGTTACCCCCTCAGGGACCCACCAGTCAACAGACCAGGGATCGTGAAGGGACCTAGAGACGAAACACAAAATGGCGGCCCACGGGTCACTCTGAATGACCAGGCTGACAATCTTCAGTGGATTGAGTGCCCTTGGGGAGTGGGGGGGGGGGACGGGGGCTACAATTAAGCCCAAGCACGACTTCAGGAGACGTTGAGAAGTCAATGCACTTGCAAAAGTGCATGGTGGCCAGGAGTTCCGGTTCCACGCTACTCACGAGGGCTGCGGGTCTCAGCTTTGCCGGGGACTCGGGTCGGCCTCTGAGATGACTGGAAATCCTCATCCTGGGCTGCAAATATATCGGAGTCCAGCGGGAGCTTTGATAATGCAGACCGGCAAATTGCTTTGTTGGTGCCTGCCAAGCAGGGGGGGTCACTCCTTGACCCCACAGGAGATTTCTTCAGTCCTCTGGTCTTGAGGGGAGCGTCGAAGGTCCAGGATTCGGCTTCAGAGTTTCGTCCAGGGTAATCTAAAGTCCTAAGGACTGGGGTCCCGTACTTATACTAAGGTAGGGGGTTGGACATACTCTGGGGACCCACCTATGGGAGGGTTTGGAAAGCGCGGTGGTTACACCCATTTCCTTTGTCCAGTTTTGTGCCAGAGCAGGGGCTGGAAGCCCCTGAACCGGTTTGAACTAGACTATGCACAGGGACACCAAATGTGCCCCCAGTGCAGGACTTCAAAGCACTCAGGGAGTGCTCCCACCCAGCCCCAATACACATAAGTCTGTCTGTGACAAGAAACCTATTGTCCAGGCCTCCCCTGCCGGAGTTTCGGTCATCAGCAGGAGGCCAGACCCGTGTCTGTGGCTGCAGCATCCATGCAGCATCCATTTTGTGATGCCAGGGCTCTATTAAGTTTCTACCGGGTATACCAGTGCTGTCATGTCTCTCCCTCTTGAAGGGTGGGATCATACTCCCAGACCAGTTGTTGGTGTGGGGGTATGATTCCAAGGTGTTTGACACCAAACACGACATGTTTCGTGCAGCCAGTCCAAAGTTAGCATTTACCGTTTGGTTATAATGCACGTAAGAGTATTTGGTCAGGCTGCACTACTGACAACCCCGAAGAAGAGATTCCGAAGGCTGCAGAGGGGCTCAGCTCATGCTTGGGCACCCCCTCACATATAACCAAGCATCCTGCCTTCAGGATTGATAAGGCCTGCCATAGGGGTGACTGATAGGTTTGTATGTGCAGTATATGGTGAGATGTAGTGAACCTATATCTCAGTAAGGGGTGCATGCACCACCTTACTCAGGCTGCAGTAGCAGACCTGTGGTGTCATTTTGGGTGGCTTTCCAGGGGTGACATAATACATGCTTCAACCCCTGGTAGGCCTCTGGGGTACCTATGCCCTGGGTATATAGTATACCATATACTAGGGACTTATAAGGGCACCTCAGATCCAATCTGTAATGTACCTAAAGTACATGGAATCATTTTAGAGAGGAAGCAGCTAGGCTGGGGCCCTGAATAGCAGGGTCCCAGCCAAACTAAAGTAAAAAAACAGTGAAACACCAGCAAAAAGTGGGGGTAAACATGTGAAGCAGATCCTACTCTCCTACAGATCCATCTAATCACAGATCCCTCCTCGCTCTGCAATATCAGCTCTTCACGCTAGAGCCTGTTAAATGTCTACATACTGGTCACACATTGATCAGTCGTGGTTCCACTTTTTTTTGCAGATATACTCGCAAATTAAACTGATGTCAGCTTGCCGGTGTGGCACCTTTATAGGCACTACCCATATCAACTTCTGGTGTGGAGCCACGTGACAGCACTTTAAGGCCCTCGGAGGTACTGTTCATCATTTTTCGGAACCAGTCTGATGCCTTGGGAATGTTCTAGAGGAATCTACAGTTAGTCTGTATCAGAAAAAGTGTTATTGAAGGTAAGTAACTTGTTCATCAGGACCAAGTGAAAGGGGAGGAGCAGAACAATGCTTGTAGTAGATACTGTGTGAGCTTGACAGCTGAGGAACCTTTTGTTTATACAGTTAGGAGCATGTCGCATCAGAAGGGGAGATCCTATCATGCATTCATTATGAACGCATCCTTGAGCCCTATTCTCCCCATGTAATCGGATAAGGATTTCTCTGAGAAACTGTCCCACACTAGAAAAGAAATTGATTTCTTGCCATGCTAAAACCAAATCTTGGAATGTTCAAAGACTAATTCAGAATCAGACTTGTCACACTTGGGGATAGAGGAAATGTTTTAACCCTACACCACAAATGAGGCTGTTCATCAGGGGCCAGGCTTCCCAAGTTTTATAAGTTGTATCTGCCACAAGGAAATGACTTCTGTGCCGGGCACCAGACACTGCCCACCCAGTAGCAAGTGAAGTTAAAAAAAAAATAGATTCAGCTGGCAGTAGGGTTTGTAGTAGTTCCTCGGTCGATGTGTTGCAGATTCCCTAGCACTCCTATGCCAATATGACTGTATCACATGGAGGGAATTAAACCACTTAGTGAACAACTTTGTCAGCCTTTATGTAAACAAGCTAAAAATATTATGCAGTAGGTGGGGAAAAAAATCCAAACTTTTGCATAAGAATCATGTTTGCGCCTGATACAACCCTTACCAAGTTTATATCCGCATATTAAGGTAGTATGCATTGATATTTCTTAATAAGTTCCAAGTTTGGCAGAATGCTAGAAGAAAAAAAAACACACTGCCTTGCCATGGGAGCCATTCAAAACCAGCACCCTTTTTACCCTGGGACAATCAATCAGGGGTTGGTGAAGCGCGCTACTCACCTGTGAGGGTCTCAAGGCGCTGAGGGGAGGGTAGGGCAGCTCCAGGTCAGTCGAAGAGCCAGGACTTGAGATCTCATCTGAATGAGTGCAGGATACGAGAGCGCCGTATTCCTAATGGGAGAGAGTTCCAAGCTGTGGCAGCGGTGTAGGAGAAAGCTCTTCCTCCTGATCTGGCTCAGCGGATGCCGGGGACCTCTGCCAGGGCGAGGTCCGCTGAACAGAGGTTCCTTGTGGGTGCGTGGAAACTCATTCTGTCCTTGAGGTAGCTGGGTCCGATGTTGTTGAGCGCTTTGTAGGCGTGTGTGAGTAGTTTGTAGGTGACCCCCTTCTCGACAGGGAGTCAGTGGAGTTCTCGCAGGCGAGGGGGGCCATGTAGATGTTGAACAGGGTGGGGCTCAGGGAGGAGCCTTGGGGGACTCCGCAGATGATGTCCGTGGGTTCGGAGAGAAAAGGAGGGAGCCTAACTCTGAGTCCTGTTGGAGAGGAAAGAGCGGATCCAGTTGAGGGCGGTTTCCTGGATCCCTGCGTTGTGGAGTCTGGTGGTCAGTATGCCATGCAATACGGTGTCAAAAGCTGCAGAGAAGTCCAGGAGAATGAGGGCCGCGGTGTGGCCCTGGTCGAGCAGCATGTGTATGTCGTCGGTGGCGGCGATTAGGTCTGTCTCGGTGCTGTGGTTGCTCCGGAAGCCGGATTGGGAAGTGTCTAGGATGCAGTTGTCTTCGACGAAAGTGGTCAGTTGGGTGTTGACGAGTCTCTCTGCTACTTTGGCCATGAAGGGAAGGAGGGAGATGGGCTGGTAGTTCTTTAGGTCAGTCGGGTTGGCCGATGGTTTTTTGAGGAGGGGCTTGACTTCTGCGCGTTTCCAATCCGGGGGGTAGGTGGCCGTGGACAGGGAGGAGTTGATGGTGCGGGATAGCTCTGGAGCGATGGCCGAGGAGGCTCTGTCGAAGATATGGGGGGATGCAGGGGTCCGTGGGGGCTCCTGAGTGAGTTTTCTTCATGGTGGTGGTGATGTGATCGATGCAGGCGGGGGGCCAAGTGGTGATGGTAGGCATAGTGGAGATGGTGGTGGTGAGAGTGGACGTATTCGTTGGTTCGTTGAAGTTGACGTAGAGGGTCATGATCTTATGGTGGAAGAAAGTGCTTAGCTTGTTGCAGAGATCTTGGGAGGGGGTGATGTCTGAGGCTACGCAGGTGGGTTTGTTGAGATGAGTGATGATCTTGAAGAGTTCGCTGCTGTTCATTGCGTTGGCGTTGAGCTGGTGGTAATTCCTCATGGCGCTTCTATAGTCTGCGTGGACTGCCGGGGTCTTCTGGTTCCTCCACGATTTCTCGAGGCGTCTACAGGTGCGTCTGGACTCGGAGTTCCGTCGTGAACCAGGCTTCTTTCGGAGGGCGTATGATGGTAGCTTGTCTCAGGGGAGCTAGTTTATCTGCGCAGCTGGTGATCCACCTGTGGAGTTCCGCTGTGGCCGCTTCAGTGTCGGTGAAGGAGGCGGGGGGGTCCAGAAGGAGGGTGGAGTTGAGGAGTTCCGCGGAGATCTTGCTCCAGCTTCATCGAGGAGGGCGCGGAGCTATTCTGGGTGCGGTGCCGGACGTGAAAGTGAAATGGATACAGTGATGATCGGTCCAGGCGTGCCCGGATGTTAGATCCTGCGGCGAAAATGGGGTCAAGAGTTTTTTTTTTTTTTTGTTTTTTTTTTGTCCTCATCTCACCATATAGCACCTGCAATACAGAGCAGTAAGCCAACTATGGACCTGAGCTCCCCCTGGCGTCTGCATTTTGCATTAGCTATAGACCTACCCAGGTCAGCTTCTTTTTTTGAAGCTAGGTGTAATCATAGGACCTGGGGGTACTAGATCAATCTCAAATCTCTACCCCAACTTAAGAGTGGTGACCAAATGCTAATTTCCAGACCATCCAATTGTCCGATATCTAATCGGGCTGCACTAAAGGAAGCCCGCAACCATTTTTCGTACAGTGGGGGTGATGGATCTTTCCACAGCCTGCATATCTCCCTTCTAGCTATAAGGATTAAATACATAATCAGACCTTTCTGTTTTGTAGACATCCAGTTCATCGAGTTCTTATCAATTCCAAAAATTACTAACGGGAGACTCAAGTTGATCTTAGCTTTGAGAATGGCATGGAGTGCATATTCTACTTGCTGCCAGAAAGGCCTTAATTTCACACACTCAAAAAAAATATGTAAATCATCAGCCGGGGAGAATTCACATCTTGGGCATTTTGCAGATACTAGGGGAGCAAACTTGGCTATTTTCTTGGGGGTGTAATATAACCTGTTTATAACATAAAAATTGTTCTTTTTTAACGAAGCAGGTTTGATAGATTTATATAATATAGCCAGTGAAAGTTCATATAGCTCTTCTGCAACATTGTCCAGGGCTGACTGGTTCCAAACCATCTGTTGTGGGGGAGACTCAATTGTAGCGTTTTCCAAAAGACTTTTGTACCAAAGGCCTACCTCTTTTTTTGATGAGATTTGTATTTTGCAAAAGAGACTCAATTTCCCAATTTCCACCTATATGCTCTCTCTGCGGCAAACCAGGAAACCAGTTGGAGATATTTAAACTTTGAAAAAGAGCAACCAATTCGGGACTTTAACACCTCCCAAGGATGGACACCTTCTGAAGAAATGAAGTCAGCCCAGGTCATAAGACCTGCATCCTTTATAGGTTTCGCAAGGCTGTCTTTCAGGCAGGCGGGGATACCGGGGGAATCCCAGATTGGAGCAAACTCGGAATAATAACAGATTCCCCACATTTTCCTGATTTTATACCACCCATTTAGGGCTGTTTTTAATATCTTCAAGCGTACCTTTTTGAAAAACCTCGGGGCTCCAAACTTGTATAGAAAACCCCTTCCTCCACCTTCGAAAGTAGCCATTTCTTTCAGGATCATCCCCCAGTTTGAATCCCCCAGAGAGATAAGTAGCGCCCGAATATTTTTAAATTGGAATGAATGGGAGTACAAAGACAGATCAGGAAGAGCGAGGCCTCCCTTCAGAAGTTTTCGCCTTAGCTTCTTCCAGGAGAGCCTTGTGGTTTTATTGGACCAGATGAAGCTGCCAATCTTGCCTTGAATTTTACTAATATCTTTGTTAGAGAAACTAAGAGGGATGGTACTAAATAGATAAGTAAATTTTGGCAAGATTACCATTTTTATCAGGTTAACCCTTCCGTATATGGTTAGGGGTAAGTTCTTCCATCTTAAGAATGATGATCAATCTCATTTGACACTTTTTTCAGATTAATCCTCGGGATATCATCTAAATTACTCACTATAGTTACCCCAAGATATCTAAATTCCTTACTGATACGGCCAGCCCAGTTCTCGATGTTCCAGCACATCACCTCCGTTTTAGATGAGTTGTAAAGATAACCTGAAAAGACTCCAAACTCATCCATAATTAACTCTACTCTAGGGAGTGCCTCACTTGGGTTATTAGTATATATGAGTAGGTCATCTGCATATAGAAAATGGGGCCAAGAGTGTGACCCGCCGTGTGAGTGGGGGATTTTACCAGTTGCTTGAGTCCCAGGTTGGAGACGTTCTCCAGTAGAGCGTTTGAGTCGGGGTCCTGGTGGTTGTCGAGGTGGAAGTTTAGATCTCCGAGTAGGATGTAGTCCGTGGAGGTGATGGCGTGGGATGCGGCAAGTTCAGTGATGGCGGTAGTGGGTTTGGTGCGAGGTCCCAGTGGTCTGTAGATGAGCGAGCCTCGGAGCGTGGTCCTGGGGTTGGTGTGAATCTGGAAATGGAGGTGTTCTATGTTGGGAAGAGTGGTGTTGGTGTTGGGAGTGGAGAGTTTGAGGGAAGTTTTGTGCGCGATGGCGATGCCTCCTTGTAGTGATCAAGTCCACTCGGTTGTGATGATTTAGGTAGGTTTATTGGAGATGGTACAAGATCACAGGGAGACCATAAGTAGGCCAGATAAGGAACCCCACCAGGAGCAGCCATCTCTCATTACTCAACTGTCATTACTCACTGCAGAATCCCAACATTCTGACAGCATCATAACATGAACATTCCACTGGTGGTAGATTGGCATTGCATCAGCATAAGCAGGATATAACATATCTCCCTTTCTTATACGGGAAAACATAAAGCTAGAAACATAAGAGAAAAACCTGAGAAAGTGAAAGCAAAGTGATTATACAAAAACAAGGAGAACAACAATCATAAGAAAAGCAGTGTGAGAACAACCATAGAGAAAAGCAACCAGAGAGAAAATAAGAAACAGAGAAGAATCAAGCATAGAAACCATCCTCCCTTCTTACACAACAGCGAAGAAGAAAAAAAAACAACAACGTAAGAGAAAAGGATAAAAGAAAACACAAAAGACTGCCCCAAAACATACCCACTGGCCAGAACAGGAATGAAATGGAGGCTGAAATTGTAAAACGAAAAAAACACAGGGCAACAGATAGCGACACACGCAGAGGAAGATAACACGAAAGAAAATCCAGAATCCACAAGAGACACGAGAAGAAGACCTCAGAAGGAAACAGAAAAGAAGAAAGAAACAAGAAAAATGAGGAAAAAAATATAAGGTAATTCCCCATCTAAACACCACCATCTTAAAGCAATGACAAAATTGTAATGCAAAGATAACCGTGCAAAAACAGCAATAAAATATAATATCAACAGAACCTAATTAGCAATGAAAATATGAAAAGCATTGAAATAAGGTATAAACCTAAGCTAAATATGTGAACTTAACTGCATGGGTGAGAACCCACGACTGATCTCTTGGGAAAGAGATGACTTGTGCACCAAACTGGGAAGGCTCCCCATACACATGTAAGTGTAAGAACAAACTTTGTGTGGAAAAGCCACACCGTGCACTGAAGTAATGTAGCACATATGAGTAGGTACTCATGACATATTCCAACCAATGAAAGGAATATTTGGGTAAGAACCCCTGATAATGCAAAAGGACTGAAACCTTTGCATGAAATCCCTGTAAAAGGGTCGAACAGACAGTGTTTGGGTCGGAACCCACACTTGTGCAATAGGACTGAAACCTTGCATGAGAATTGACAGTGCTTGGGTAGGAACCCATGTACTTAATGCAAACGGGCTTGCAAACACCCTTGCATAGCTCCCAGGAGTGAGAATCGAGTTGTGCACAAAAAAAAAATACACCCTATGTAGAGTAAAAAGACAAGCGAACTAAACACATGAGAATTATGCGTACAAAGAGCAAATGGGACTGTCAAGAATTCCTGTCATGCGAGGGGAGGAAAACAGTAACCAGCGAAAACGGACTACATCTCCCAGGATGCTTAGCGGTTGAGAGGTTATGTAAACAGGAGAGCTGTTACATAACTCAAGGAAAACACGCCCTTATGTAAACAGGAGAGCTGTTACATAACTCAAGGAAACACGCCCTTATGTAAACAGGAGAGCTGTTACATAACTCAAGGAAACACGCCCTTATGTAAACAGGAGAGCTGTTACATAACTCAAGGAAACACGCCCTTATGTAAACAGGAGAGCTGTTACATAACTCAAGGAAAACACGCCCTATAAAGGGAGGAACCGGGAGGTACAACGCTGTCGGATATTGTGTTTACACCGACGTACCTGCTTAGTGAAGAGCAGTGTTCCGGAGTGGTGCTCCAGTAAGGCAAGAACGGAGGTAGGTCGAGTCGTTTCTCCCTGGGCCGTGTCTTGCCCCATCGTCACCTGTGAAGGACCCGGAAGCTCTACCGGATAACCATTGAGCTTCGCTTTTTGACTCGGCTGAGTCAAAGCGCAGAGGCGCTTTTGCTGGTTGGAGTCGTAACTCCCAGCCCGACCAGAGATACAGGGACTGCCAGCTGTAACGCACACCAGGAGGTGTTTGCTGCGTTACAGACTCGGAAGTCCACAGGATCGATCGAGCGGCTGCTCTCGGTTCAGTCTTCTTTGCTTGTGATTGGGGTATCGGTGACGCATCACCAGGAGGTGACTCCGCGTCCCGGTGCAGTCTGAGGAAGAGGTTGAGCGGCTGCTCCCTTCAGGTAGAGACCCCGGCTGGGTGTTTCCCTGACTCCTCGATTCTCCCCAACACTCTTCGTGCCCCTCACAGCCTACCGATTGGCATTGTCGGCCATTTCATTTCTGCCCTCTGTTGGCATACGCCGGGATCGGCGTATATGCAGAGGACGGTTAGGACCATCCGTGCTGTGGGCTGGTAACGTACTTAGCCTGGAGGATTCCAGTGACTATAACCTTTGTTTATTCCTTGTACTATTTTTGCCTTCATTAAAATAACTAAACCTTCACAAGTGGTTGCGTTCTCATTATCGTGTCTGTTAAACGATCCTGAGACGTTCAGGGCGTTACAGGGACTTAAACCCATTGCTGGCAAATGGGACTAAAACCCATTGCGATCCCAAAGTTGAGAGACAAATGGCATGCACACAGTGAACAATGGACTAAATATGACGTGTACCCTGACGGTATGTACCTACGGGATGAATACCTAGAGTCCATGAACAATATTGACATAAGCAATCATGCGAAACAATAGCATTTGAAACAAAACGTAAAACAATAGAGGTGTGACACACGCCGGTGAGCGATCTCTCACCCGAGCACAATGCCTTTAGAACAAACCTTCAAACTCGAACGCGCTAACAGCATAAGTACAGATGGTTAAAGGTGGAGTTAATAACAATTGGCATACAGATACTGAATGGTGACACGTTGACCAAAAAGCTTCCAGCTTGCAATGTTTGAAATTATCACAAGATGGCAGCATAGCGGTGAATAAAGCTCGTTAAATTTCAAAATATCAGTAGATGGCTCAACAGAACTGGAGAAAAGAAATATCGCCTCCAACGCCACTTGTTAAAAAAAAAAAACGAGTCAATGCATTATTTCAAACTCACAGGTGCTCCGATAAGACAGCTGATCCTATGCACCCAACGTTATGCTGTATAAAAAAAAAAAAAAAATCCGTTGCTGTTGGCGCTGCAACTTCGTCACAAGAAAAGGCTTGTCTCCACAACTTGTGGCACAGAAAAACGATCCGACCTAACCCAAAAGAAACTTTATTGAACACACAGCATGTGGTTGGCAAAAGATTTGAAGAGTAATGAGCGTGGCTGGCACACGGCTTGTAAACCAAGGCAAAGAAGAACCTCAAGATGGCGGAACGTAGTTTACGTTCAGCCGAGTGGCTCACATCACGTTTGGGCAGCAGAGCGTCTATCAGCAGCTAAAGAAGATGTCACGAAGGAACCTTAAACGATGACAGAGGTAAGTTGCCCGCGCTGGAGCCAACTTGAAGAAAATTTGAATGGGTGGCTCGCGCTAGAGAGACTGTATTTCCAACTGTACCATTTATTGAAAACCACCATAGAATTCCATAAATGGAAGCATAAACATCCCACGCAGGTAATATGGTGCCGGTCATTGTCACAACAGAACTGCCATTTTTCTCCCCATGGGTGTTTAAAATGTATTCCAAAAAAAACATGCACACAAACCTTACATTCACTTCACTTGAGGCTAAAAGTGGAATAAAGTCAATGTGCGCAGATCAACTTCACCCAAGCTTAAGAAACGCTCTGTTGTGCCTAAGAGTGTTCTCGCCCTGGAAAGTGCGGGACAGAAACGGTAATCCAAGAGACAGCGAAAAACAGCAGAGTCCTTGGTAGTGACATAAAGGAAACACGCAGGATGACCAAATAAAAGAAAAATGCCAGTCTGATGGCACAGCATGCAGCACTCTTCTTCCCCAGAGCATAGGACAGAGACGTTGAAAGGCTTGGAGAGCGTCAGGGTTACCTTCAGTGAAAACACAACACAGGACACAGGCGCTGAAGAAAGGCAGGCTTACCCTCACCACATTGAAGGCACAGCACATGATGCTGACACAGTACACGATGCAAGAGTTGACAGTCACATACGTTGGCAGGCTTGAAAAGTGCCAGGTTTACCCTCACTGAAGGCACAGCACCTCCCCAGACTTAAGAAGGCTTACCCTCACATGAAGGCACAGCAAAAGACGAGTAGCAATAACTCTGGAGTTTAGAAACCCAAGACTGAATGGGAAGCTGCAGAAGTAGAACTCCCAGACGCTTTTCCTCACAGAAACAACTGGCAGACAGGTAGTGGGCGACCGATGGGAGGTCACTGGTGGGGTCAGGATGCCAGTTGAGATAACTCGAGTTGAGTTGCTGGAGGATGATGTATTTTTGAAGTTGCTTGAAATTGAAGTTGCTTGAGGTGACAGAAGTAGGTTCTTTAAGTTTAAAATCGTCGCCAAAATACTGTAGTGATCAAGTCCACTCGGTTGTGATGATTTAGGTAGGTTTATTGAAGATGGTACAAGATCACAGGGAGACCATAAGTAGGCCAGATAAGGAACCCCACCAGGAGCAGCCAGCAGGCAGCTCAGCCCAGTCAACTGTCATTACTCACTGCAGAATCCCAACATTCTGACAGCATCATAACATGAACATTCCACTGGTGGTAGATTGGCATTGCATCAGCATGAGCAGGATATAACACTCCTCCTGGGCGGTTCGGGCAGTCCAATCTCTTGAATTTGTAGCCTTCAGGTATAGCCGTGGCGATGTCCGGTCCGGAGCTTGCGTTTGTCCATGTCTCGGTGAAAAAGGAGACATCGGGAGTGAGAGTGTCCAGTAGGTCCCAAATCTCAGTGGCGTGTCGGTGGAGGGACCGGACGTTCAGGAGGATGCAGTGGATGGTGTTGGTGGCTGAGGCGGCTTAAGGGGTAATGCGTGTGGCTGTGTCCGCGTTTGTCATGGAGAAAATGCTATGGCAGTGCGCGCATGAGAAAGCTCCTTGAGTGTTATGAGGGGCAGCTTGTACGCAGAGCTGGCGGTAGCTGGGTTTGAGAGCGTGGAGAGTGGTGCTGGTGTAGCGTTAGGGGCCTGGAGGGCCAGGGGTCGTGGCGCTGGGTGCGGTCCAGGCGCGGACGGGCACAGACGGGTTTGCCTTTGGCGCGCCCGCTGCACGTGTCCGCTGCTCGACCGTGCAGCGGTCGCCGTTATCAAGGGGAGGTGGGCAGGATCAAGGAAGAGCGGGCGGGAGTCTGGAGGGGGCGGGGCTAATGGCGAGAGGTGGCAAGGCGCTACGGTGCTGAAATTACTGAGTGCACAACCTGTAAGTGAAAAGGAGAAAGAAGCACGAGCACACACAGTAAAGAACACAACACACAAAAACCACAAGCGCTGATGCCAGGAGCGTGCGAGTACGATGAACATGAAAACCTGAGGCAGAGTCTGGAGCGAGGCTCGAACTCTGCTGCTGGGGTCAGAAGAGGCTTTGCTTGGCTGGCGGAGCTGCTGGGGAACGAGCTGCCTGGACAGAGGTCTGATCAGCACATCTTAACAGACCCTTAAATCTTTTTTTGCCACAGGTCGTCTATCCTTTTCTAGTCAGCCTTAAATTACCTTTTTCCCCCACAACCACAGTTGGCAGAAAGGGCATGGCAACTGCTTGTGCTCCTGCACAGCTACACCTGGCCACCCAATTTCAAAAGTTGCCATTGCCTTGCGGATTTTAAAAAGCATTACAACTTGTATGCCAAAACAAAAAGCACAATACACTGTGTCTAGGACCTGTTCTGCAAGGAAGAAAGGAGCCGCTGAAGTGGTACCTTGGCAATTTCCCTTTAGCAGATATCTGTAACGCTGCTCCTTGATCATCTAGCCACACATTCATCAATCATTACTTTGTGTTCATTCATGCCCAACAAGAAGCACAATCAGACAAACGGTACTTAAAACATATGGTGCAAACAAAATCATTTACTTAATCGGTTTGCAACTTGTAGTGCTGCAGACCTACAAGCGCCCTACCCTCCTTCCCAGTTGTGAGGGCACAGTAACATGTATGTATCCTTCATTCATGCTCTTTTGCTGCTTCACATGCATAAAAATAGTTAGTATCTCCACGTTTACTCTTACCCTTAGAGGAAAACTGAAGTGGAGTCTGTGTCCTGATATATAAGAGGTTATAGAGAGTGACATCAAAACTAGCACTCGTCCTCGGAAGAAAAACCATTGGTAGCTTTCTGGCCCCAGTGCAAGTTGGCAGGAGTATGGATAGCATCTACATCCCAACAAGCAAACCAATTGTTACTCATAGGTGAGGTTTTCCTTGTAAGGGATAGGAACTGTGGACAGGGACTGCACTAAAATACACTATACACATTCCTCAACTGGACATAATGGCATACATCCATAGATCCATGGTCATTAAACAAGTGAGAGATAAATCCCCTCTAAGTGAGACATCACTACAATTTTTGACCAATCTGCAATACTTTAAAATCGATACCTAAATATAACGTCTCTTTAACCTTTGATTTTGCAGGTAAATATATGTAAAATATAAACACTTAGAATTTTCAAATCTTGTGTGTGCACGCACACACCCTCCTTCTTTCCCTCCCCCTCCAGCCCTACGTTGGTGCTAACCTCTTTAGTTGTAAGGGGCTGGCACAGTGTAGATTAACTCCATTGCTTTTTTCATATTAATATGTGCTGTGTTCAAGCTGCATGGAGAGAGGGCAAGGTGGGCCCCTGGTATAAGGGGAAACATGATGTTTGGACTCAGACCAGACTCCCATTGTCATGTCTCACCAGATTAAGGCAGAAATTGTTCAGATAGTGATACGGGAAGTAGCCAAGGCCACTGTTTCACCTGTTCACAGTGAGCTGTTTTGTTTAGTTCTGTACCCAACATTGTTTTTGCAGCTATGTTATTACAATATGGTACTGGGGAACGTTTTTAAGGGTACATAATTCATATTTGACAATGTAGTAAAAAGTTTGAAAGCAGACTGGTAAATGGAGCACTACTTCCAATTGAACTGTAGAAAATATAGGCTAATTAGAGGTCAATTTTGACAATAGTAATACTTTGTTTTTCCTTCTGTTTGTATAGTTCTTTAGTGAATACGAGAAATTGCTGCATTCAGAAAACTATGTTACAAAAAGGCAGTCACTCAAGGTAAGATTTTTTTTGTTGTGTTGGTTTATGTACTCAAACCACTACCCTTTTTCTGACAGTTAAATACGTGGATTTGGTCATCCGTGGATTATGTGCGTGCCTGTGTTTAAGCTATGCTTGTGCAACTCCCTTAAATCATTCACCTCTGACTATGTATGTATGGAACTTATTACATAGGGGAAACCTAGCTACAAAGCTGTACATGAATGAGGTGTTAAAGCTGAGATTAAGACTTGGGTCACTGCATCTTTTAACTAAAAGGTCCTCTCTAACATCCAATAAGTGATCTTTTATTAGTATAATGCTTTATTATACTTGCCAGCACTTTAGTTGTTTCATTTTTTTAAGAGCTTGCATGTTTATTAGTATAATGTGAACTACTATCCAGAGAAGACTTTACAACCAGTCTCAAAATCTTTCAAGTAGTTTTAAGATAAAATCATTTGTGAAGCTTCTAAAACCCGCTCTTTATCTCTTCTTCCAAGTTCTTTCTGGGACTACCTTAAGTGTCCCAGAACTTTCATCGAAATAAGACTGTCTGTAAAAGCAAATATTTCTCCTTTAGGGCATTTGGGGATAAGATTCGATTGACAGTCTGATAGTTGTGTCACTGCTTTGAGCTCTATGAGGTCTGAACAGATCCGGACATGAACCCTACATGGCCAGATGTGTTGGGGAAATATATTACTGAAGTAAACCTTTTTCTTAACTGCCATAGTAGTCTGCCCACGTCTTTAAGCTCCGCATGGGTATTAGTCTGTATTATTATCCTTCCCAGTTTTTCACCATTAATCATTTCTGGATTCACATGCTGTGCAATATTCCGACATCTACTGGTTGGATGCAGAATAGTCTCTTCTGGATTGGGTGTGAAATAGTCTCTTCTGTATTTTTATTTCTAGGCACTGTCAATGTCGTTTAACATTTTGTGTTCCTGTCCATCTCCCAATGATGTCAGACCTGTGCCATGGACGCCCTGAGTGAGGTCTCCATCTTCAGATTCTTTTTTCTCCTTTGGGTCTGGAAGCATGATTGGAAGCTTCACAGAGGAAGGAGAATTCAAGAGTTTTCAGAGAAATGTGCAGTTTTTGAGGGTTTGCAGCACACTCCTTGTAGGTTTTGCCCCAAATGCCATCTTAAGTTCTCTCAGAAGGATACCCATAAGGTGTGCAGCCTTTGTTTGCTGAGGGATCATAATGCTGAGGGATGTACTGGATGTACCAAACTTGAACCAAAAATGTTGAAGAACAAGGAATAAACAGAGGTTGGCACATTATGAAATGTCGCTGAGGGATCTGGGGTTGTCTAACGATGAAAAGACACACGGAAACAGAGTTGGTGCAAGGGGAAGGCTCTGATGTTGAGGCGGTCGAGAATGAAAGTTTGCAGAGAAAGCCAGCGAAGGACTCTGATGAGAAAACCTGGGGTAAAACTACAGGCACGTACTGAGGTCTAGTTAAAACCGCGAGAGGAGGAGCACATTTAGCTGGAGCTACATTCAACATATCAGCCACCAGGGGAAGAAGTCCTCTTCTACTAAAAACATAGGGGTATCCCAGAGCAAAGGCCAATACATCAGTGTTGAATCAGCGGAATGGTGACAGGCTTATACTCACTGTCCAGAAGATTATGTTGAGTCATATACTCAGAGCCATCACCATCCATAATTTAGGACTGTATAAAACCATCATCAAAAAAACAGCAGACACACATGGGGCACAGCTGGAAGAGGAGCAAGCAGAATAATGCTTCTTGCTGGAGATGTGGTTGGTGAACCAATTTCTGCCGATTCTACCCAGTGAGCTAGATCAATTATGCAAGGCTTTCAAATAACAGGCATCAGCCAAGGTGAACAGCCAAGAGTTGGAAAACATTTTTTAATTGTGCCAACATTGTTCTTGGGTGCCTTTTTTATATAATGGGAATTGCTGTGGCAGACTCCATCATAGTGCTTGAGGCACGTAAATGAGCCAATGCCCACGTAACAGTGCCCCTCCACGTTGAAAAGGAAAGTAAGAGGGTGAATATGTTGAGAAGAAAAATAAAAAGCTCCACTACATTTCCGTAGCCACAAAAAAATGTGAAGACATTGAAAACTTTATTTTTGGACTTGGCCTTTTTTTGCACGGTCATCCCAGAACATTTTGCTTTCCTCCTGTGTTTTTTCTGAACTGTTGGTGGTGGTTTTAGGACTCTGGGCCCGTTATCAATGCTGTTCAGTGCTGAAGTGCTTGGTAAGATTGATCTACATCTGTTGGGCAGATTTAATTTACTTATCAGTCCCTTGTACAGTGGTATCTCGTATACCTAGGGCCAGTAACTTAAATGCTACTGGTGGGCTTGCAGGGCTGCTTGTGCCACCCACCAAAGTAGCATTTCAAACCTGTCTCAGGCCTCTGCCACTGCAGTGCCTGCGCGTGAAGTTTACTGCCGCTGTGACGTGGCACATAAAGTGGTTGCCATTTCTGTGACTCCCCTTTCACTACATATCAGTCACCGCTAAGGTAGGCCCTAGCTAACTTTATGGGCAGGGTGCTGTGTAGGTAAAAAGGTAGGACATGTGCCTTAGCTGTGTGGCATGTCCTGGTAGTGACAAACAGCCTATTTGCTTTCTCACTGCTGTGAGGCTACGCTCTCATAGGGATGCATTGGGGATTCCCTGATATATGCTTGAGTGGTAATTCCTGACATGAGAGGGGTAGTGTGATCAAGTTTATGTTTGGAATAGTGGTGAGAAATGCTGCATACTGGTGTTCGCGGATATATTATCACTAGATAAGAAATGCCACTTTTAAGAGTAGGCATTTCTGTGTGCTATGTGTCTTTGTGACTGCCTGTTGTGTATTGACTGTTGGTCCTTGGAGTGACAGGGGCTGGGGAGGTGCAGTGGCTCCGGAGAGTCTGGATGAGTGATAGGCTTAATAGGCCTGATCTGCATTTGAAGTGGTGGGAGAAGTAGCACTTGCGCCTGAATAGGTCTGTGCCTGCCTTCCACAATGAATGACCCACCCCCCTGTGGTTTGTCAGGGGCCAAGGTTTACACCTACAATGGGGAGTATTCTGAACTGTAAGGCTAATTTTAAGTGCCCCCAGAACTGGCTTGGACTGGGTCCAGGGCCCTGTACTAGGGCAGAACAAAGACTTGGTGGACTATAAATATTGGAGCTGTGACCCCATGTTTTTGTACTTGTTTGAAACTAGTAGAAGAGGACTGCTGGGCGCTAGGAAGAATCGCTACTTGGACTGACCTGCTGCCAGCTGGCTGACCCTGTGTGCTGGGCTGCCTGTGCCGAGCTCTATCCTGTGTGTCTTTCGGGACTTAGTGCCAGGTGGGTGCTTTATTGGTACATTGAGTGTGGTGAGTGCTTCCCTGCAGTAACCGGGGAGGAGCACCTTTGGCTCTGCTCCCTGACCAATGCGGGTGGAGAGTGCTGTTGTCGTGTCCTCGAAAAAGTAGCCCAGCGCTCTCCTTTGTGGCCAAGAAGCAGAAAGGTAGAGCAGGGGTCAACGGAGGGCTCTCCCTCCCGTGTTTTTGCCTTAGTGCTGATAGCTGCAGCCGGGGCTCTGCTGCGTGGCCCTCGGCTGCCACACCACGCTAAAGTCGACAGACTTCACTTGGTATGCTATCGGCCCTCTCGAGGCCGGAAGTCAGGCAAGAGACGCCTGGTCATGGGCGGGGCTCCCGGGAGAAAGAGGAGAATCCTGTGTGCTACCTGAGCCTTTCTGTGGGCAGGGCTGGTGGCACGATCGAGGCAGAGGCTCTCGGCCTCCATGTGCACCCTGGGAGGAAGGAACTGGGTCGGCGGAGGCACCAGGACCCCACTTTCCCAGGGCCCAAGCGACCCGACCACGGGTGAGGCACTGTGGTTGCACTTCACTGGAGTACGAAGGTGAGGCTGCCCACTTGAGCTTTTCTCTCAGCCGCCCGCGCGGCCCTGGAGGGCTCCGTAAAGGCTGCCTCGCTAGTCTTTGCAGGCCGCTGCCTTATTACCTGCTAACCTGCACAGTGAAAGGAGGGGAGCTCAAGGAAGGCCCTCCATGATATTTTCCCAGGAGTGTGCCCTTACCTGGAAATGGGCCCGGGAGCATGGTCGCACATAGCGCAGGCTATTAAAGCGATCCCCTAACAAAGAAAAGGGGTCACCTCAAAAGAGCTTCCAGGATTACTGTACTGTTGGTCGTAGGTGCACAGAGATCTGTGCCCTAAGTCTTTACGCGGAATCACCTCACTACACCTGCTATGAGAATGGGTGTGCCATCCCCTATGGCCCTGGAGGGATTGAGAGTTCCCCAAGCGTACATTGAGATTCAGATGGTGCAATGGCTTACTTTGACAGGATGATAAGTATTCCTTCCGGGCCTGCATAATATGTGCAAGGAGCGTGCTTTTGTAATATGTTCAACATTCCGGACTTGGGATCATACATCTGATGTGGTTGGTTATTCCTAATATGTGCACTATGACAAGTGTTTACTGTGGTGCACTATGGTGGAGGTTTATGCCTAATGTGGTGTGCTAAGTGCACTCTTACCAGTAGTTACTGGTTGTCCTCACTAACTGTGATGTTTACCACAGTGGTCCGATTGGTGTGATGATTTAGGTAATCCCTCTAAAGTCATGACAAGTGCCTGGTGGCACAGTGTATATATGTGATGGTGTGCTGATGTGTTTTATAGATAATACAAAGGCTATTTTTATGTAACCTTGTGTGGAGTTTCTTCTGTGGTGTGCCTAGTGTGTCGCTGCTGTGTGAGTGTGTTGTGCAAACGCTTTACACATTGCCTCTGGGATAAGCCTGACTGCTCGTGCCAAGCTACCAAGGGGGTTAGCAGAGGTTATCTTCAGCGTGCAACTCCCTTGCCCTGACTAGAGTGGTGTTTTCTGCCTGGCTTAGGCACATGCCCTATCCAACCAGAAATCCCATTTCTAACAGCTATTCACCACCTCCCACAGCAGTATCTGTAGAGTACACAGAATTCTTATCCATGAAGGCAAAATAATCACCAAAACATCTAAAATCAGTTTCAGACACAGCAAGCCAGCATCTGTGCTCATTAGCAACCCTTAAAAGACCAAGCGTGTCAAGCTCCTGCCATAAGCATAAGCAGCATTGATCAACATGCCATTCAATGGAGAAAGCCTTACTGTATCCTCAATGGATGATTCTTAGTAAAGTTGAAAAAAGTCAATGAGACAGCAAATGAGATGGCACTACAATCTAGAGGGGCATTCAGAAGCTACTTTTACCAGAAAATGTGTCTATAGAAGAGGGGGCTTACAACCAATCACCCCAAAGTCGCTTTCATACTGCAAGCTCTTGGACAAGACACACTGGTGCGGTTGCAATGCTGGAAGGGAGGGGGGCAGACTACAGCCCTTTTGAGGAAGGGCAAGAGAAACTGCGGCCAACCCGCGATGGACCGGAAGCTTAAACAAGTGACTTATCCCAAAATGTGCTGCACACAACACATCTAGGAAGTAGAATCACGGAGACATGTGGAGACCCATAACCTTCACCAAATGAACACTAAACATTTTAAAACATGAAGATTGCATAGACCTAATACAGCAGCCGCCACAAATCAGGCCAGAGACAAACATCTTGCATCAAGGATGAGGAATGGTGATTACAACACTATGTCAAAGACCAGGTAAACAAATAGGCAACAGAGCAGGTACATGGATGGAAAAAAAAAGGATTGTACTTTATTTACTTTCTGGTGCCCAAAGCGGCCGAGACATTCAGCCCAATTCTAGACCTGCGGAACTTGAACAAGTGCATAAAGCCTAAAAAAAAATTCAAGATGACAATACTTCAAGAGGTTGTTCCTCTATTACAAAAGGTGGACTTTATGGCTACCATAGACCTCAAAGACGGCTTCTTGCACATTCCCATGAATGCAAGGCACAAGAAGTTCTTGAGGTTCATTGTGAAAGGGATAAAATACCAGTTCAGGATAAAAACAAGAGTTTTACAAAGTGTTTAGCGGTAGTTGCAGTACACTTGAAGAGACTGGACATACACGTATACCCATACCTATACCATTAGTTTGTAAGGTGGAAACAGTCACACAGTGTTGAGAAAGCTTTAACATAATTATCAACATGATGCATGACCCGGGTTTCTCTCTAAACATGGTAAATTCATCCCCAACTCTAGAAAGGGGAAAAAAATGACTGGGGTCGAGATTAAATCCACAGCCTTCCCTGTGCAAAAGAGTCTTGGCTATAACAGAGGGGGCAATCTCTGACAGTGAGGAAACTACTGGGCATGATGGTTTCTTGCATTACAGTAATCCCCTATGGCAGGCATCATATGAGGCCTCCCGAGAAGTGGCTGCAAAGTCAGTGGTCACAGGCAGCCAAGAGTTGGGATGATGTAGTGGCTGTCACAGAGTATATGGACTGGAAAATACAGTGGTGGAGCATAGGAATATCCACGTAAACAGACCTTTCAACTCCCATGCGATAACCATCACAACAAATGTGCCCCTTATGGGTTAGCATGAACATATGGGGAAGTTGAACATCAGGGGCTTATGCAGCCCAGTAGATGCAATACAGCACCATAAATGTGTTGAAACTGAAGACGGTCTCTTTTAGACATGAAGGCCTTCCAAACATGTATTGAAGGAAAAACCATTCTGATACAAGTAGGCAATCTAATCACAATGTTTTACGTCAACAAACTATGAAACCTGGCCACAACCATTGTCCCGACAGGTACAAGCAGTATGGAAATGGCCATACAGAGAAGGATTACCATAATAGCTATTCACATACCAGTGATGCAAAATACCCAGACAGATAGGCCGAGCAGACAGGCTGAGGCCTCTCTCAAGAATTGGAACTAAAGTAATGGATAGTAGAAGAAATCTTCAGGCTATGGGGCACACCACAAGCCGGGCTCTTCAAAACCAGAGACAATAGAAAATGTAAAAACTTAGCAATCAGGTTCCCACTCCACCGCTCTCTAGGGAATGTAATGTGAGTGAAATCGCTTTTCCACCAATCCCGCCGGTACCTCTTGTACTTGAGAAATGCCGTCAAACATAGGTGACACTAATCCTGATTGCTCCCCAATGGACTAAGCAGTCATGGTTTTCAGACCTAGTAGAAACGGCACTGGACAGAGCGATATCAAAAAAACAAATTGCCAGCTCCACAGAAATTACTTGGGTATAACTCCAACTAACCTGCTGGGGGATAAATATGCATATGTGAATACCTACATGATAATATAGGGAATTTGCCAGTTAACGGGTATACTACCATTACTTGGACTGTAGCCGGACTGGCAAATAAAAAGGAGTCGCTGGGCTGGGCAGATTTTATTAATAAACATGATTTGTTTACAAGAAACCTGGAGTATAGATCATGTACATTTTGAAGGGTTTACCTCCTTTGATCTGCCTGCATCACCCTCCTCTGCAGGCAGAGCTAAAGGTGGGCTGCTAATTCTTTTGTCAAATAAATTGCCTTTGGTAGTCAGAAGGGTGATCAAAATAGGAAATCACTCGCTGATATTGTGGATGAATTATAAAGACGGGTGGGATGTTTTGCTGATTAATTTTTACAATAATATCTTTGATTCAACTCGCCATAATGTAGTACTTGAATTAGAGAAGGGGATAGATAACTTGGTTAAAGCAGTGAATGCTAACTTTGCAATTGTATGGGTCGGGGATTTTAATTCACCAATATGCCCACTATCTATGACTAAAGTCTGTTGGTTTAAGAGCGATGAAGGGAATGATTGTATACACTTCCCGTACAATATTTATGGAGATACCCTAAATACAGTATTGGCTAAATATGATCTTGATTTAATGCAATGTGCACAAGATAGGAATGGTAGGGAGATACCAACCTTTATCGGAAGAAATGCTAATACTACAGTTGATCATGTTTTAGTATCCGCAAGTATTGTACACCTATGCTCTACCCCGAGGATTGCCCAACTGTTACTCAGTGATCATAATTGTATTATTATACCAATGTTTATTTGGGGCTACAAATTTGTAATGCAAAACATGGTTACTGGTAATATTTAAAAAAAAAGTTGATGGACAGAATGCAGAACAATGTCATACATTCACCCCAGTACAGAGATCTGGGCCTAAATCCATCGTTTTTTTGCTCACCATGCCATTCCAGTTTGAACCCAGCCATATGCAAATCAGTCTTGACCCTGTGCCTCATGGGTACAGTCCAGCCCGAACTGCCAAGCCAGGTCCTCCCTGGACTGGAAACAAGCATCCTAGGACCGGTTTCGGGGTTTCACCCCCTCTTCAGCCAGGATAGCTTGATTTCAGTGGCATGGAGAGCACGGGACCCACATCTGGGCATACCCTTCCCACTCGGGGTGACAAATGCAAAAACAGTTGATGGACAGAATGCAGAACAATGTCATACATTCACCCCAGTACAGAGATCTGGGCCTAAATCCACCGGTCCCAGGATGCTTGTTTCCGGTCCAGGGAAGACCTGGCTTGGCAGCTCAGGCTGGACTGTTCCCATGAAGCACAGGGTCAGACTGATTTGCATATGGCCATGTCTGAACTGGGGTGGCGGAGTGAGCTAAAGAATGATGATGGATTAAACCCAGATCAGTTGACTGGGGGTGAGTGCTTGCTATGTTCAACACTCCATCCATCATCCCCTTTGGTTTTGCTTTGTTTGCCCTAAGTTGGCAGTGTATGCCCAGACGTGGGTCCCTAGCTCACTTTGCCACTGGTTTCAAGCTAGCTTGGCTAATGACGGCTGATTAGCCAGAAACCGGTGCCAGGATGCTTGTTTCCGGTCCAGGGAAGACATGGCTTGGCAGTTCAGGCTGGACTGTTCCATGAGTCACAGGCTCAGACTGATTTGCATATGGCCTTGTCTGAACTGGGGTGGCGGAGTGAGCTAAAGAATGATGGATTAAACCCAGATCAGTTGACTGGGGTTGAGTGCTTGCAATGTTCAACACTCCGTCCATCATCCCCTTTGGTTTTACTGGTAATATTATCCCGTTCAATCCAAACGGTACAAGAATTAAGTGGAAGGGTATTAATCCAGCTAAAGTTTTAAATAACATTGTTATAGAATGTGGTACAGAGATTTCTGTTTGCCTTGAAGTGGAGGTTAAACCTACAACAATATTAATCAATTTCTGTAAAATTAACAATACTATCTACAAGATAATGACTGCACCACCTACAGAAAAACCTACACAAAGTAGGGGTTGGTTTAACCATACATGTAGCCCGTCTCTGAACCAGCTAAAACAGGCACTTTGTAGGAGACCAAGGGATAAGGTATTAGTTCAAAATTTAAGATCAGACCACAAATTAGCCCTTAAGCTGAGGAAGAGGGAACTCCAAGAGGATGCGTGGGATAAACTATCATTGGCTGCGGGTACATCTAATAATAAGCTTTTTGGGGAACCTGTTAACTCGCCATTTCCCAAAAATGAATCTTTATCAGAATTACTGTCCCATGTTAGCTGTGAGGAATGGGTGCTATACTTCTCCAGCATTTTTAACCCACATGATCACAATGTTTTTAAAAATTCTAGTCCAGTAGACTGTAAACGGCGTATCATCCCCCAAAATCTCACGCTTGATGAGGTTGAATTAGGAATTAGGTGTTGCAAAGGAGGAAAAGCCCTGGGCCCCGATGGTGTCCCCATAGATGTTTCTAAAACGGTGCCAGATCTATGGGGATTTTGCTTCAATAAAGTTTTTTTTTTATGTTTGAAAAGCTTTATTCAAGAAGAAATAAATACATAGACATCAGCTGTAACATAAGAGATAAGTGAATGGAAATTAAATGGCATTGAACAAGCTAATATCATATAAAAACAGACAAAAGCATTTTGTACAATTTTAAGGGAAAATGGGAAGGGAGGAAGGGGAAACAAGAAAATAAGAGGGAAAAAGGGAAAAAGGCAATAACATATTATATAGTAAAAGACGATAAATCTTTGCAGTAAAGAGTGGAAGCTGTAGGCAAAACAACAATCAAAATGTTACTTAGCAAATCCAATAGAATCATAAACAAATCTGATATTATTAAAATAGGAGAAGGAGTAATTCCCTCAAGGTGGTTTGAAGTTTTCCGAAGTGATGGCGGAAACCTTCCTCGGGACCATCCGATCTAAGTATGTGGTAAGAGGTAGCCAAAAGAGATCCCTATTATGTGTAGGATTATAGGAGGAAGCGAAAGCAGTATCTAGCCTGTGAAAATGACACAGAGAATTCCACCAGTGACGGATGGAAAGGTTTGCAAGGGTTTTCCAGTTGGAGGAAATGTGCTGAAAGGCTAGAGCAAGCATGAGGTCGAAAAGACCTCGAGAGCATAGAGGAAGACTTAAAGAATCAGATAAACTGCCTAAAAAAAGGGTAGAAATTGAGTATGGAGAAGGGAGTGTGAAAATACGAGAGATATAAAGCCAAACAGAGTTCCAGAATTGAGAGACAGAAGGACATAAGAATAAGAGATGAAAGAGATTAGCATTAGGGGCAGAACAAGTCCAACAATTCGAATCAGAAGAGGAAGAAAAACGGGCTAGAGGGAGTGGAGAGAGTTATAGTCTATGGTATAAGTAGAATAAAGACTGGGGAAGCCGAACGGGACATTTTCAAGGATCTAGACCAAAGCTTATCCCACAAGGCAACGGACCAAGTACAACCCAAGTCACCCTCCCAGGCAAGCTCCAGTTTAGATTTAAGGCGCTCTGGATAAGGAGATGAAAAGAATTTATAAATGAGAGAGGCCTTGGGAAGGGTTGAAAGAATTTTAAGAAGAGGCGCTTGGGAGAGCGAAGAAGGGGAGGGGGGAAGAGAGTAAAAAATATCAAGGATAAGCGTCATCAAGGTAACAAACTTTTGCAGAAAGGAACGAGGACAGTGAAAGGACATCTGAAACTGGGGAAAAGTACACGGAGATGTTCCATCAAAAAACTGGTTCACCCATATGATGCCCAGTGATCTCCAAGATTTCCAGAAGATGGGTCTATTATTTATAAGGATGAGGGAGTTATGCCAAACAGTGGAATTCAAGAAAGACTCCCGAGTAATAGGCGTAGGATTGAAAAGAGGTCTTAAAAGAGAAGAAGTATGCTTAAATAAGGGAAGTGCCAAGTGCGGCACCTTGGCAGAGAAGCGTATGACCTCTCCGAAAGAAAAGGGTAACAACAATATATGTTCGATGTGAAGCCAAAGAGGAGCAAAAGCAGAAAGATCAGAAGCAAGCCATCTAGATGCCTGGCGAAAGGAAAAAGATTTATGGTAAAGACGAAAGTCTGTGAAGTTGACACCACCATTGGCCTTCGATTTACGGAGCAATGCCAAAGAGATTCTAGATCGCTTCTTGTTCCAAAGGAAACTAGACAAACAAGAATCAATACGTTTAAAATAAATTGCGGGGATATGAACGGGTAGCATAGAAAGAACGTAGATTAAAATGGGGGCTATCATCATTTTGATGGAATCTAATCTCCCCCACCAAGAAAGGAAAAGGGGATTCCAAGAGGAGAATAATCGTTCAATGCGGGACAAAACCGCTGACATATTAAGAGCAATTGAAGAAGAAATAGAATTAGAGAACCATACTCCTAAATATTTAATTTTGGAGCCATTCCAAGCAAAGCCAGTAGGGGAAAAGGCGTGAGGAGTGCAAAATTTCGTAAGGGGAAGAATTTCAGTTTTATCCGAATTGATTTTATAACCCGAGACCTGAGAGAAAGACTCGAATTCAGACAGTAGAGGGGGAATGGACGTTTCTGGAGTAGAAATGAAGAGAAGAATATCATCTGCGTATGCAGAGAGTTTCAATTGATTGTCACCATAGGGAAAACCGGTGATGGCATCATTGTTACGGATAGAAGACAGAAAAGGCTCAAGGGCAAGAACAAAAAGCAAGGGAGATAAAGGGCAACCTTGACGAACCCCTTGCTGAAGAGGGAAATATGAAGAAACTTGACCATTGACCAGAACCGAAGCTTTAGGGGCAGAGTACAACAAGGAAATAAGAGAGATGAAGCGAGGACCGAAACCATGCCAGCGCAGTGAGGCAAATAAGAAAGACCAGTCAACTCTATCAAAGGCTTTCTCTGCGTCAACAGAAATAGCCGCTAAGGGAATAGAGAGAGATGGGACTTTATTTAGAACATTAAGGAAGAGAAGAGAATTATCAGAGGTCAACCGACCTTTCACAAAGCCACACTGCTCCTTACCGATGAGATGGGGCATTAAGGGATCTAAGCGTAAAGCCAATACTTTAGCAAACAGCTTATAGTCAACGTTCACTAAAGAAATCGGGCGGTAGTTCTTACAGAATTTGGGGTCGCGACCGTCTTTAGGAATAAGACAGATGGTGGCTTCTTGAAACGTACCTTCCGCTCTACCCGATAAATAAAACGATTGAAAAAGAGACAGGAGTTTGGGAAGTAAAAGGTCAGAAAAATGTAAATAAAATTCAACTGAAAAGCCGTCAGGACCTGGAGTTTTACCCTTGGTAAGAATAGTCAACGCCGCAGAGAGCTCATGTAAAGAAAGGTCAACTTCCAGGTCCGGGAAATTAAGGTGAGACGTCGAGGGCTTAGGAAGTTTGTCTAGGTAAGCTTGGACAAGAGAGGGAGAGGGAGAAGACTCGGGTGTATAAAGAGTACGATAAAATAATTGAAATTGTTCAAGAATATCCTGAGCTTTATGCAATAAAGTATTATCAGAAGAGTAAATGGAATCAATGGATGAACGTTCTTTGCGCGATTTAAGATAATTGGCTAAAAGCTTCCCTGTTTTGTTACGCCCACCATAAAATCGGGCACTACTACCAAGAAGCATTGACGAGGCATTATCGGTAGTTGATTTGTTAAATTCTAGTTTGGCACGAATAAGCTCCGGAGGAACGGAATTATTATGGGAAGAGTAGAACTGGTGCTCCAAAGACTGAATATGGGCTAATATATCCCTCTGTTTCTGGAGAAAACGTTTCTTTTTCTTGGAAACAAAATCGATAACATCCGCGAGCGGTAGCCTTAAAGGAGTCCCAGAGAAGATGAGGGGAAATGTTAGAAACATCATTTAATAGAAAGAAATCAGTAGCAAAAGAGCGGAAGGAAGAGGAGAAAAAGGGATCAGTAAGGAGAGAATTGTTAAAGCGCCAACGAGAGGACCTGGGAGGAGGGGAAAAAAGGTCAAGATCCGTTACAATAGGAGCATGGTCAGAGATAAGTATAGGTTCGATAGAAGACGACATCAAGTTTTGCGACAAGGAAAGAGAAAGAAAAATATAATCAAGACGAGAGAAAGAGGAGTGAGGAGGAGAGAAAAAGGAGTAATCAAGTGTGTCAGGGTGCGAAAGCCTCCAAGAATCAGTGAGACATGCTTGAGAAATAGTGTCGAGAAATTGTTTGTGAGGTATGAAACGAACACTTGACTTACGATCAAGAAAGGGGTCCACAATCTGGTTACAATCGCCACCTAGAATGAAGAGGTCATCTTTATATTGAATACATTTGCTAGTAACTGAAGACCAGAAAAGTAAATCCGGTTGTGTAGGGCCATAAACATTGAACACAGTTAAAGGGATAGATTTTTTTTTTTTTTTTTTTTTTTTTTTTTATTTTTTGTTTGAAACCGTTTATTGCAATCTCAAAAATATACAAGTATGGGCCTACAACCTGCCGGCCGCTAGAGTGACAGGAGCATATGACATACATACAAAAAGGCTCTTGGCGTTGCAGAGAGATAAATCAGGAGGTATCAACGACGTGGGCCACATGACTCCGTGCCCACAATACGGTTTCATTTTATAAGAACACAACAACACAAAAAACCACACCCGCAAGGCAACTCGCAATCCGAAGTGACAGCACGTGCTCCTTAAGTGGGGGACCCCAACCATCTACAAGAATCTAAAGAGGGGAATGGGAACAGATCAGGGACTGGGGAACCCTGTGCCCGGGGCTGGGGGAGGGGGTCAACTAGGGGGACGGAGCTGGTGAGGCAGCCGGCAGTAGTGGTGGCTCACAAATACCCCCGCGGTAGGCGTTCCAGGGGCCCCAAACTTTCACCCACGCCCCAGGCTTACCTCTCGCCACATACACCACCTTTTCTCGGAACATGCACCAATCCATGTGTTCTTTCCAGGCCGACACCGCCGGGGGCCTCTGGGATCCCCACAGCTGCGCGATGTCACGCTTAGCTATCATATATCCCAGAGTCACCCATCGTGTCTGCGGAACCGAGTAGTCAGTTGGTTCCCACACATTCAGCAAGCATCTCCTCGCTTCAGGCAACAGCGCGACACGCGTAACCACTCGCAGGACCTCGTGCACACCACGCCAGAATCGCTCCACCTTCGGGCATTCCCACAGAATATGCAAAAAAGTCGCCATAGCACCACACCCACGCTTACACAGCCCATCCTCGGCATAGCCCATACGCAGAAGCCTTGGCCCCGTCATATAAACCCGGTGGAGGATCTTTAGCTGGACAAAGCGAAGGCGAGCCGGTATGGCCACCTCCTTCGGAGAGGCCACCGCGGAAATCCAGTCCTCGTCGTCCAACTCCAGCCCATCGGCAACCCAGGCCTCGCGGAGGCCAGTCAGCAAGCCCGAGCGATCATTAATCAGTTTTTTGTATATGAGGGAGATCGTGCTGTCCGGAACATGGCCATCCAGCACTCTATCCTCCAGGGGGGAAGACTCCGGAATGGAGGCGACGTCTGGGAAGACGGAGCCCAGTGCGTGACGGACCTGCAAGTACCGAAAGTATTCACTGCCCTGCAGCTGAAACTCCGTCTGCAGCGTCTCGAATGTTTTAAATCCCCCCCTCGTCCAGAGATCCCCCACTGTACTGATGCCGATCGTGTCCCACTTCTCGAAGCCCTTCGAGGTCCACAGGGAGCCCAACCTCTCAGACGCATATAGCGGTGACGCCCGGGTCAAACGGTCCTTCCACCCCATAGCTGCGTTAGCCGCGTGCCATACTCGCACCATGACACGCGTAGGTCCCGTCAGGCGGGGGCCGGGCGCGCCAGAGTAGAGCGCTCGATTGTAGTCGCCACCAGGCAGGAGCATCTTGTCCATTTCAAATGCCGGGTTTAAGGCGGGCCCGTAGAGGCCATGATTAATTGCAGCTAGCTGGGAGGCCCAGTAATACCGTTTAATATCCGGGAGGGCAACCCCCCCGTCGTACCATGGGAGCGTCAACTTCGCCAAGGCAATACGCGGCCTCCCGTCCCAAAACAGGCGACGCTGTAGACTCTCCACCTCACGGAAGTAGCGCGCCGGGACCAAGTCCATAGTGTTCTGGAGAGCGTACAGGAAGCGTGGCAACGACATCATCTTAAACAATGCCGCCCGGCCGAGCGGCGAAAGCGGCAGGCGCCGCCAACGCGCAACGTCCTCCTTCAAGCGCTGGAGGGGGGGGAAGCAAATTCCGCTCGTAGCGGGCCTCCGGGTCCAGAGTAATATAGATACCCAGGTACCGAAACCCCTGAGAGGCAATCTGGATCGGACAGTCCCGCGGGAGGACGGGAGCCTCCCCGGAAAGCACATACACACATGATTTAGCCCAGTTGATGACAAGGCCTGAGTTGCGGCCGAATGAGCGCAAAACATCAACCAGGACAATCAGTGATTTACGCGGGGAGGCGAGGTACAAAAGGATATCGTCAGCGTATAGGGACACGCGGTCCTCATACTCGGGGGTCCAACGGAGACAACGGATGGAAGGGTGCCACCGCAGCCACTCCGCCAGGGGTTCCAAGGCCAGTGCAAACAGGAGAGGCGACAAGGGGCAACCCTGTCGCGTGCCCCGTCCCAGCGCGAATGGGGCCGAGACTCGTCCATTCACCACCACCTGCGCCAATGGGCCCGAATACAACAATTTGACCCAGCTGATGAATCCCGGCCCAAATCCAAACTTCGCCAGCATCGCCCAAATGTATGGCCACTCGAGTGTATCAAACGCCATGGTGGCGTCTAAGGACGCCAAGATGGCCGGCTCCCGCACAAACGGAACACGCGCGAGCACCCCGTGCAGGCGCCGTAGATTAAGGGCCGTGTTACGATGGGGTATAAAGCCGGACTGGTCTTGGTGGACCAGATCGCCCACCACGCCGACCAGCCGGTTGGCGAGCACCTTGGCGAGGATTTTGGGCTCCGCATTCAAGAGCGAGATAGGCCTATAGGATGTGACCCGTTCTCGGGGTCTCCCCTCCTTGTGGATCACCACGATTGTAGCCAGACGCTGGTCCGGCGGGAGGGAGCCCCGCGAGTGGGCCGCCAGGAACATCGCGCGGATGTGGGGTGCCAGTACATCCGGTCGCAGCTTATACAGCTCGATAGGGATGCCGTTTGGGCCCATGGCCTTGCCAGATGCGACCGAGCGTATGGCAAGGGCAATTTCGTCCGAGGTGGGAGCAGCCTCCAACGACTCCCTGTCCTCCACCGAAAGGGAGGGCAGCGCGATGTCCCGAAGCAGGGCACGGGAATCCTCCTCCGAGCAGGGAGAAACCGGGGAATACACCTCGCGGAAATA
This sequence comes from Triturus cristatus, assembly GCF_964204655.1. Classification (NCBI taxonomy): domain Eukaryota; kingdom Metazoa; phylum Chordata; class Amphibia; order Caudata; family Salamandridae; genus Triturus; species Triturus cristatus. Next base: position 967,639,014 of record NC_140594.1, read on the forward strand.
ATCCGCGAAACAAGAGACAATGTCTTCTGGCTCGGTGACACGTACACCATCCATTCTCTCGATCAGCGGGACCACACGATTCGCTCTCTCCTTTTTATCCAACCACGCAATCAATTTACCAGCCTTATCACCCACATCATACAGTCGCCCCTTTTGCTCTCTACTGAGGCCCCTGGCCGCCTCCGTGACGAGGGCCCTATAGGCCGCCTGCTTAAGGTGTAGAACATGTAGTGCGGCATCCGTCACCCCACTCCCCAGGTCACCCTCTAATTCAGTAATTTCGGCTTCCACCCGGGTCACCTCCTCCTGCTCGCGCCTCCGGGCATGGGAGATAAAGGAGAGGGCCTCCCCTCTAAGAACTGTCTTAAAGGCTTCCCACAGGGAGATAGCCGAAGGGACAGACCCCACATTCTCCTCAAAATACCGCTGCAAGGATTTAATCAAGTCAGCACGAATAGTTGGGTCGCGCAGGTACCATGCATTGATTGGAGCTACCCTGCCCTCCCCCCTCGGGAAGACATCAAAATGCAACAGGAGTGGGGAGTGATCTGAAATACCCCGCGCCAGATGACGCACCTCTCCCACTCTCCCAGCATAGGCCGCAGGGACAAGGACATGATCAAGCCGCGAGAGGCTACCATGGGCACCCGAATGGAAGGTGTACTGCAGCTGCGCGGGATGTTTTAGTCGCCAGCAGTCTACCAATCCCAATGTATCTAAGAGGCCGGGCAGCCACGCCTGTGCCCGGGGGAGGTCCCTAGGGGGGTAACGATCCATAGTCCCAGAAGCCACCGCATTGAAGTCCCCCCCCCCAACCACCAGAAGCCCCCCCCGGGAGGTCAAGGAGGAGGCGCCCCAGGTCCGCAAAAGTGGTAGATTGTAACCCCGGTGGGACGTACACTGATACAAAAACGACTACTTTGCCCTCCATTCTCCCCACCAAGACAGTGTAGCGTCCCCTCTCATCATGGCGCACCTCATCTATTTCCAGCGGGAGCGAGTTCTTAACCATGATGCCCACCCCCCGCGAGCCCGACGTGAAGCCCGAGTGGGCCACCAAGCGATAGCCCCGCCGATTCATGGCATAAAAGGAATTACCAATAAGGTGTGTCTCCTGCAGAAAGACCACATCTGGCGAAATTCGTTTCAGATACTGCAGGACCACACCTCGCTTAATCCTATCCCCCAGTCCGTTAACGTTCCACGAGTCAAATCCCTACCCCCCATCACATACAGAAGCCATCATTTGTCCCCCCAAGAGCACCTCAAAAACACCAATACAGTAAAGGGTTTGCCTTGCGGTAAAAACGAACAACACCAACACCCCACCCCAACCCACCCATCCCAACAGAACTCCCCCCTCCCTGCACCCCTGCATGAGCCCAGACAGCCCCCCCAAAGTGCAGTGTGCCTGTCGCCCCATAGATGAAAAAACTAACTAGTCCCCCAAAGGAGGAGGGAAAGCCCCCAAGAGACCCCGTACGACCTCCACAGGAGGGGAACATACACGAGCAGTCAATGGTGACAATAATGTTGTCCAGAGCAAGGCCTACTATTTGTCCCTCAGTCCTGATCCGGCGAGCCCTCCCCGCCAATCGCACCCCCCCCCCCCCACCCCCCCGGCCCCGATCCCCGGGCAAAGTGTCCAACCAGTCCCCGGCCGCCTCGGGACGATCAAAAAAGTGCGTGCGGCCATCCACCTCTACCCTCAGCTTAGCTGGAAAAAGCATTGCGTACTTAAGGTTCAGGTCCCGTAGGCGACGTTTGACTCCGAGAAAACTCAGTCTCTGCTTTTGGACCGCCGGAGTAAAATCAGGGTAGAAATTTACGTCCATGTTGTCGAGTCTGACTGGTCCTTGTAGCCTAGAGGTCTGCAGGATAGCGTCTCTGTCCCGAAAGTTGAAAATCCGGGCAATGAGAGGCCTCGGCGGGGCTCCGGCCTTAGGTCTTCCTCCAGGGACCCTGTGGGCACGTTCCACCGCAAAGAGTTTACTCAGCCCCCGGGGCTGGAGATGGGTGAGAATCAGGTCCTCCACAAACAGATCTGCCGCCTCCTCCTCTCGTCCCTCCGGCACCCCGATAACGCGGACATTGTTCCTCCGGGCCCGACCCTCGGAATCCTCCAGTCGACGATCCATCAGGGCGCTCGCCTGGCCAAGCCGGCGCACCTCCTTTTGGAGGGCCGCCACGTCCGTTGTGAGGCCCGAGGTAGTGTGGGCCAAAGAATCGACCCGGTCATTCGTTTTGGACAAATCGGCCCTCACCAGGCCCACATCCACGAGGACCGAGTCTATCTTCTGCGCCAGAGTGTCAAAGCACTGGTCCACCGAGGCCTTCATCTCGGCGATGGCGCCCATGACGTCTCGGAGGGTCAGATCCGCGGGCAGAGCAGGAGCATCAGTCGGGCCCGCAGGGGACGTACGCGGCGCCTCTGGAGATCCCTTCTGGAGGGTGTAGCGGTCCATGTTGTTGGACTGATGGGCCGTGCCACGGCGGGTCGATTTCACCTTTGCCCGGTCGCCATCTTGCTTTGTGGACATGGCTGCAGTCCCCAAACCGTGCCAATCTCCTCGAAAGGGCCGACAAACCAGTTCACGGGCTCCGGGGGGGGGGGGCGACCACAGTTCCGCAGGACGAATCACAGCCGGCGGGTCGGCTGGGCACCCGGACAAGGCCACACCACCGCACACCGCCCCGCAACCCTACCTCGCCTGTCAGCAAGGAGGGCGCGAAAGTGAAAGTGCGGGGTACGCGAGTCGCCCAGCCTTGCCCGCCGCTGTTGTTCACTTTGTCTCCGGATCGCCCCACAACTCCAATCCGGGGGGCCGGCGTGGAGAAGGCCGCAAACCACAATCGGTGCTCCCGCCGGTGTCCGAGGTCCGATTCGGAAACGGAAAACGGGTGTCACCTCAGCTCGGGCTCACGAAATCAGTCCCCTCATCTAGGACAGGATATAGTCAGGATTAATGCAGGAGGTCGCGGAGGTCCTCGGGAGCTTCGCACCTACGCGGCCATCTTGGTTGCGCGCTAGGCTCCTCCCCCAAAAAGGGATAGAATTAATTGACAATTTAGCTAGTATCCATCTACCATCAGAATCCGACTCTTGTACTAAAACTTTACATACTAGCTTTTTATGACACAAAATAACCACACCATTCTTCTTATTGGTAGAAGGAGAAAATAGAACCGTACCCACCCATCCACGCTTTAATTTGAGAGACTCGGCCTCCGAAAGATGCGTCTCTTGTAAGAAAACTATGTCAGGGTTGTAAGAAGCAAGGTGGGAAAGGATTCTCTGACGTTTGATAGGGTTAATAAAACCTTTTACATTCCAGGAAATTACTCTGAACTTAAACACTGAACAACATTATCAGGAACAATACCTACAGCAATGGATAAAAAACAAAACATTTGTAAAAAGTAGAAGTAGAAAAGAATAGAGACAAGAAAAGAAAGCTGAATCAAGGTAAGGGAAACGAAGAATAAAGAATGCAAGAATAAAGAAAGGAAGAGAGGGAAAAGGTAAAGAGAGAAAAATACAAGAAGAGACAGTACAAATCCAAAAAGGACGACTGAAAATAACATACCTGAAGGGAACATGGAGAGAATATCGGGGCAATGGAAGACGCAACAAGACAAGAATGGCCTCCCGAAACCAGGAGGACAGTCCGGACCGCACCAGGCTGGAATGAGGAACACGACTCACATGAGGGAAGAGGGGAATACTTTAGTCGATCTGGGTAAGGAAAACAAACGCGAGAGTAAAAAACGCTGATAAGAAAAAGGGACACATAGATAAATGCATAAATAATGGAATGCAAACAGCCAAGAATTGTGGGCAATAATAAGAATGGGAAAGACAAAGACTGCTTCAAAGAGAGTGACCAGCAAAGTTAATAAGAGGCAGTGAGAAACATCATATCAAAACTCTTAAGAATAACACAAAATTAGGAAAACCAACAGCATAATAGACCAAGGCAATGCAGAAACATTATCAGGAACGACCTGGAAGAAAAAAGGAGAGGGAGCATTCAACCACAGGTAGAAGTGGAAGTATCCATGCCAGCGTTGGACTGTATGTGAATAAAGTTTTTAAGTTCCGCAGGATCTTGAAAAGTCCAAGTCTTATTCTGATGAGTAACTTTGAAGGTGCAAGGATGGAATAAACCGAATCTGGCACCAAGAGAGCGTAGAGGGGTACGAAGGTTCAAAAACTCTTTTCTTCTTGCTGCAGTAGCATTGGAAACATCCTGAGCAAGGAAGACCCTCTGGCCCAACCAGGAAACTTGGCGCTTGGCACTAGCCGCAGAGAGGACAAGGAGTAGGTCTGTGAACTTCAGAAAAAGAATGATGACTCCTCGAGGCTTAGTTGCAGTTGATAAACGAGGACCAAGTCTGTGAGCCCTTTGGATACTAAGAGAGGTGGTAGGAGGCATATCCAGAAGTTTCGGGAGGAAAGAGGAGAAGAACGAGACTGGGTCATCACTCTCCTAAGACTCCGGCAGACCATAAATGCGCAGGTTATTCCTCCTATTTCTGTTTTCTAAATCCTCAGTATGTTGCTGAAGAGCAAGAACAGATTTCTCCAGCGAGGTGATACGCTGAGAGTGAGATTGGATCTCCGAGACCTGTTGTTCCACCACCGACACTCTGTTCTCCATAGTTGACCATCTCTCTTCAAAAAGCTGCATCTTGTTATTGGTTTCCTCAACAAACGGACGTAAAGCCCGTATTTCCTCGAGAATTAACTCCATGGAGATAGGGAGTGATGGTTGATCCGGAGGAGGAGAGTCCTGTTTTAAGCGCTTGGTTGACGTTGCAGAAGAAGAGGACTTACTGGAGGCTGGCTGTGACAAGGGAGGACGACTGGACGACGCTGCCGCCATTGGATCCGTAGGACTGGAAGAAGGATCAACTGATGAGGAGGAGGAAGGAGGAGCCGTGGAAGAGCCCTTTGAGGGTACAAAAACAAACTTCGGGTTGCGTAGCTTGCCCATAGGTACCCTCCAAACAAATCCTCACAAATATCGCACCTCAGAGGAGTGCGCAGCGTCGTCACAAGGAATTTAATAGGCACTTAACGGGGTCACACCGATCCACCCAATGCCCTCACAGCCACCTCCACCTGCCACGAAGAAGAACCAAGGCCTCCGAAGGAATTGAAGCAGGAAAACAAAGTGACGCCAAACAGCATCTGACAGTAATCCTCAATCTGCACATAAACTGAGGAAAGGATAAAAACTGTGCACCAATGTCAATAAAGACTCCTTTGAAAGTTGGCTATAGAGGGTTAAAAAAAAAAAAGAAAGTGAGGAATTATGCATTGGTCTAGCGTGATCGTATTCTGAAATTCCATGCTCATGAGGGGAAATAAAGCTGCATGCAAATCATCGCGCCGAAAACAAAATGGCGGCCGCTATGAGGCGCGTACAAAACGGGATAAAAGCGAAGCTTTTGAAAGTCACCGAGCGCTCATTTCATGCTCACCAGGCGCTCCTCATGTTCCGACTCCAGGAACCGGCAGAGAGCGTGGGGAAACATCGCAGAAACCAACGTGAGGCAGGAGAGATCATCCCGGTGCGGCGGAGCTCCGGACTCAGGCGGCCATCTTGAGCGGCGTCCAAGCCACGCCCCTTGTTTATGCTTTTCTGATCATAGTAGTGCTTTTAATCTGGTGGATCATGCCATTCTCTGGCCAGTTTTACTTAAACTTGGTTCCCCAGAGTCCATTACTTATTTTCTTGCAAGGTTATATGTGAAATTATCAACTAGAGTCCAGTATGGCCAACGGGGTGAATGTACACTAAAGTTTAAGGTCAAACGTGGCATCCGCCAAGGCTGCGTCTTAGCGGCATTGCTTTATACCTTGTTTATAAACGGAGTTGATGCAGTTTTAAGTTGGTGCAGGCGGATGCACCCCAAGGCAGATGCACCCCAAGCCGCAGACCAGGCTGTACAGTTTCTGCTATATGCAAAAAAATGCTGTGCTTTTATCTAGAACTCCTGTCGGCCTACAGCGATTTAATAGATAGGTTTGCAGATTTTATTACTGGAAAGAAGTTGTTAATAAGGCCAAAACATATACTATGGTATGTGGTATAAAATCCAGGAATTTGAAACTTTTATTTATAGATGGTGCAAGAGTGGAAACTGTTGACAATTTCTGTTATCTGGGTTAACTTTTTATGGCAACAGTAATTGGTCATCCGATCAAAAAGTGTGCATGGGGTCTTTCGGTTTGCATCCAAACTGGGAGAACGACGCATCAAGGACATGACAGACATCTATAAAGCTAGATGTGCCACCCATTCTCTATTTTTCATTTTAACAGCCGCAGTCTCTCTAATGTGTAGAAGAAAGTGGATTCCTCACCTTCTGAGAACTATCTGAGGACCTCCTGTTCATGCTTAGGGGCCCATGTAAAGTGTTGCCCTCTTTGAATTTTGATTAATTTCTTCTTTTTTGTGTTGGCTCTGGATACTCGTAAGGTGAAATCTTGTTCTTTATTGAGGGCAGGTTTTGGTCTTTTTGTGGACCATTAATTTAAAATTTTAACCACCATAAGAGAAGGCTGACCTCTCTCATGAACCTGTGGGTTCGCCCCAGTAGGAGCGCTCTCCAATGCCATGTTGTTTAATATCCATCGAGGAGGATCTCTGCTCCACTGCTGTCTCAGTAGGTTCATTAAAATAATCACGTTTTCACTGGGAAAACGTACTCGCTCTGCCTGAAATATCAGGTATGTATTAACGTCTCACATTTAGTGGTGAAAAATAGAATGTTTTGTCACACATTATAGCTGGGAACCTGGTTAAATTTGAATTTTTGGTTTTCCTGTCCATGTTTTCTACACCCTGGGACACATTTTGTATGGACTTTATCTCAGTTCCATTTTCCATTTGTTGGTGTATGTATGCTGTGCCCCCAACCCCCTTTCTATTGAATGTTGTTCTTTGTTTCTTTATTATATTGTTTCATGTTCTTAGACGTTCTCCAGCCCTTGGGTCAGCACCCGCCTCTATTTGACCTGTATGGCTGCTGCCATCTCTCCTTCCCATCATTCTGCGCCCTGTAGAAAGTGACCTACATCTGAGATTCACCAAAACATGCATCACCGCAAACACCAACCTGGATTCAAAACCACGATCTATATTTGAAGATATGTTGAATCTATAATTACATGAATGTCCTACAAATAAGTATGCCTATAATGCTTTGTGTAGGCTCTGCTCCCACTTTAAAGAATCTTGGCTCCACCTCCCGTGCTGTTGCCCCAAACTGAAAGACGAGCATCAGCACCTACTTGTAGGAAGCTGGGTTTTTTGTTGCAGTAACACACACACTTTTTGCCAGATTTCTGATGCACTTTGACTTGATGTGCCCTGGGCCCCTTCCTATCAGGTTCCCAGGGCCTGTGTTCTTTCCCAAAACTGTACCTTTGTACCCCCATTTGGAATCTCTCTGGCCACATGTAAGTTGCTTGTAAAAGGTACCATGGGTACCAAGGGCACTGTGACCAGGGAAGGCCTCCAAGGGCTACAGCACACATTGAGTCACCCTTGGAGGTCCAGTACTTTAACACACACACTCTGTCATTGCTGGCTGTGTGTTTTGGTGCAGACAAAAGGGAAGAGTTGACATGGCACACATTCCTGTGTGTTATGCCTGTACCCCACTGCCTGTGGTATAGGTAAGACACCCCTCTAGCTGGGTGCACTATACCACTGACGAGGGTACTGTTGCATAAGCACTGTACCCCTACAGTGTCTAAGTCCATTCTCAGACATTGTTACTGCAGTAAAGCCATAGAGAGTATATGGTCTGGGAGTTTGTCATTACGAACTCCACAGCACCATAATGGCTTTACTAAATTCTGGAAAGTTTGGTAGCAAACTTCTCAGCATAATAAACCCACACCTATGTTGGTGTGGGATTTACTGTACAGTTCACTCAGAGGGCATCTTGGAGATCAACCCTGAATAACGACCAGCCTCTGGTGGGTCCTCTGACTGGTAAACCCCAGCATCAGAGAGATGGGTGCTTGGAATTATCCTGGAGCTTACAAGCAATCCCCCAAACAGTCCACCTCGATCCCACAGGTTATCTACAGAATACATACACTTGCTAAAGCAAGAGGTTTAGTCTCTTTTACTAAAGGGGGCAATAGCGCCAGTTCCAATACCGTACCAAGGCTCAGGGGTTTACTCTCTTTACTTTTTCATCCCCAAAAAGGACGGTTCCCTAAGACCTATTTTCGATCTGAGAGAGCTAAACCAATACATACTGTCCGAGCATTTTCACAAGGTAGCACTTCAGCAAGTACCCACACTTCTACAAACAGCAGACTTTGTCTACTCTAGATTTAAAGGACATATGTTTTCATGTTCCAATTCATCCAGCTTATCGCAAATACCTCAGATTTGTCATAGCAGGCAACACTACCAGTTCAAAGTGCTTCCCTTTGGAGTGACAACAGCCCCCAGGGTTTTTACCTAATTCTTCGCTGTAGTTGCTGCTCATCTCACAAGACAACAAATTCACGTCTTCCCCTAGACAACGGGCTCATCAAAGGCAGCACTCACCAAAGCTGTCTGCAGCACACACAGATTACAATAGATCTACTTCATCGACTAGGCTTTACCATCAATGCACAAAAGTCTCACCTTCATCCCTCACAGATGCAGTCTTACCTGGGAGCCACTCTAGACAGTCAAAGCTCTAGCCTCACCCATTGTAGCCAGGATACATAATATTTAAGCTACCATTCAACCGTTTCAGCCCAACCAATCAGTACCAGCCAGAATATTCATGCAACTACTCAAAATGGTGGCATCTTGCATAGCAATTGTACCCCAGGCAACGCTTCACATGCGCCCCATACAAGAATGCTTGACACATCAGTGGAATCAGTCACAGGGTCAATTAACCGATCTAGTGTTGGTAGACAGCTGTACACATCGCTCTCTGCAGTGTTGGAAATCTCAAAACTTATCAGCAGGCTGGCCTTTCAAAGACCCTGTTCCACAGATCGTACTCACAGCGGACGCATCTCTAACAGGTTGGGGAGCTCATCTCTAAGATGACACAATACAGGGGTTGTGGAGCAACAAGCACAAGACTGTTCACATCACCTATCTGGAGCTATTAGCTATCTTCCTAGAGCTAAAATCTTTTCAAATTCATCTCGTAGCCAAGACTGTCCTTGTCGGACAGACAACAGAACAGCAATGTATTATGTGCAGAAGCAAGGGGGACACACACACTCTCAAATTGTCAACACTCGCTCAAACCATTTGGAATTGGGCAATCCAACACATTTATTTCCTGACAGAACATCTCCCAGGTGTAAACCAACAAATTGCCAATCTCAGCAGAAGGAGGCAACACATTCACGAGTGGGAACTTCACCCACAGGTTCTTCTTCCATACTTCCAACAATAGGGATTTCTGCAAATGGACCTATTCGCCACAGCCAACAACGCAGAATGCCCGAACTTCGGCTCCAGGTACCCTCACCCGCAATCCAAGGGCAATGCTTGTTCAGGGATATTTGCCTACGCTTTTCTGCCTCTCCCGCTCATTCCATGGGTTGTTTGGAAGCTCAGGCAGACATCCCTCACACTAAATCTAGTAGCTCCCATGTAGGCTTGTTAACCATGGTACACCACCCTGTTGGAGCGGTCACTAGTTCTACATCAAAAGTTACATCTGAACTCCAATCTTCTCACACAGAACCATGGAGAAATCAGATAACCAAATCCCACAGAACTGAATTTAGCGATCTGGCTCCTGAACATAGAGTTTGGGTACTTAAATTTACCACCAGACTGTATGAATATTATAAAGGAAGCAAGAAAGCCTACCACCAGAGCTTGCTATGCTGCTAAATGGAAAAGATTTGCGATATATTGCAACAACAAAATCAATCCTTTAGACGCTTCTATACAAAACATTATCTGTTTTTTTGTTGCATTTACAACAAACGGGACTGGCATACACGTCTATTCGTTTACACGTCGCAGCTGTAGCTGCGTACTTAGCGAATAGGCAACATCTCTCACTATTCAGAGTTCCAGTAATTAAAGCTTTTATGGAAGGTTTAAAAAGGGTAATACCGCTAAGAATTCCTATTGCTCCAGTCTGGCATCTCAACATTGTCCTCAAAAGGTTCATGGGCTCACCTTTTGAACCTTTACACAAATTCCCTTTACAGTTCCTCTCGTGGAAAGTTGCTTTTCCCATTGTTATCACATCACAGGCATTAACGCTAGAAGAGCCTTTCTTTCAACTATATAAAGACAGAACAGTTTTCCGGACCAATCCCAAATTCCTTCCTAAAGTGGTTGCCTTTCATATAAATCGGTTGAGCTACCAGTTTTCTTTCCTCAACCTGATTCTGTAGCACGATTGATGTTAAAAGAGCGTTATTATATTACATAGAACAAAGGACTTTCCCAAAACGAAACAACTTTTAGTAGTATTTGCTCCACCTCATAAAGGCAATCCTATCTCTACATCTGGTATTGCAAGAAGGATTATTAAATGCACTCAAACATGCTGTACTAAAGCCAAAATTACTATAACTATACCCCCTAGAGTGCATTCCACTCGCAAAATAGGGGCTTCTGTCGCCGTTAAAGGTAACATTCCTCCAGCTGACATATGTAAAGCAGCTACATGGTCTACACCACACACACTTACCAAACACTATTGTGTAGGTGTATTAGCACGACAACAAGCTAATGTAGGCCAAGCAGTACTTAAAACACTGTTCCAAACAACTGCAACGTCTATAGGTTAGCCACCGATTTGGGAGTATACTGCTTTATAGTCTATACAGAGCATGTGTATCTATAGCACACATGCCTCATACAGATAATGTTACTTAGTAAGCATCTGTTCTTGGCATGAAGAGCTGTAGATTCACATGCACCCATCCTCCTCCCCGGGCACCTTTAGTTGTTGCAGTTCATTACACATTTATACGCATGGACATCTCTATACTACTCTTATTTACTGAATTCTCACCCTCCTGCAGGAAAACAATCTAACAATGGAGTCGATGCCCTTGCGCACTATCACCGAAAGGAGGAGTCACCTTACCTTCTGACTAGGAAAGACTTCTTCAAAGAAAGACAACTTGCAAACATCCGGACCCAACACTAGATTGCAGGAGTATGCGAAGCATGTGAATCTACAGCTCTACATGCCAAGAACAGATGCTTACTGGGTAAGTAACGTTATCCCTTTGGACCCCATGGGTGGCAGCCTTGGCTCCTTGAGCCCAGAAACTAAGCCTTTCCTGGGCGGAGGTGTACACACCTCCCCCAGGTCAGGCAAAGCCATCTGTGGCAGGGGAGCTTCAAAGGCCTTTCTGCCTTTGTAACACGACCCCCAGCCTCTCCTGCTATTAAGAGCAGGCCCCATTCTTGTCCCCCCTCCTTTTTGGAGGTAAGACAGGCGGGAAAAATTAGAACAGCCCATAAGGTGTGCCCATCTCGGCCAACCGCACCTATCAGGTAGGGGTGGCGAGGTGAAGCCCACTCCTCAGTGTTTGCCATCTTGCAGATGGCAGACACGCTCCAATCAAAGTTAGGGATTGTTCCTACTACCCACGTGGGGTGAGCACACTAACCTCATTGGCTACTGACCTAGAGACCCCTAAATCGCCCTGTAAATACTGTATTTTCTGGGCAGCCCTGTACAAAGACAGATTCCCGCAACCTACGAAGGAGTACGAAAGAAGAAGTCCAGCAGAGGAGACTGCAGAGAAGAACTGACTTGGCCTCAGCCTTACCTGCCCGTCTGCAGCTTCCGGGGACTCTGCGCTAAAAGTCGCCTTGTCCTGCAGCCAGAGGCCTCCAGTACCCCTGGGAGGACTGACTGCCTTCTACAAAGACCGGATCGCCTGTGAACAGCAGCTCTGGTCAAAAGAAACTCTCAAGACGGATTGAGCACTGCTTAGAACAAAGAAACCCAACACCTGGACTCGCCACTGCACCCGATGGCTACGGCCTGAGTCAGAATGGCCCACTGGTCCCAGCAAGGTCCCCAAGCGCTCCAGAGTCCGAGTCCACTGTGGGTTGACCCCTCCAGGATTCCTAACGTTGCCTGCAGCCTCTGCACTGAGACCCCCCCCCACCCCAACCGCGAGTGGACCGGTAAGGTGAAATTTGACCACAAAAGACACCCCTTCATCCAGCCACCCTGCGCTCTGGAGAAGAGGACCTGAGGTGCACCTATGTCCCCAAGCCCTCCAACTTCCATGCCCAGATGTTGGTTCCTCCCGTACGTGTTCCTGGACCGAGCCTACAGCCAAAATCCAAAACTGCAACTCCCATTGAAAACTGGGCACCCAATGCCAAACGAGCACCCGGCCATGCCTGCGCCGCTTTGGGTGCACCTTGTGTGCTAAACCAGAACCTCTTTTGCCCTGACCCTAAGTCCAGGAACTTTGCTCCAACAACCTTGTGGCCTGCTCATGAGCAGCCACCACTCAAAGGCCCCCTATCCCTATTGGATAACATTGGGCCTCAACACACTGCACCCGGACGCCCTAGTGCTGCTGAGGGTGCTTTGAGAGTGAATCCTCGACCCTGAGGGAACGCTGGTTCTAACCCCAGAATACCAACTCCAAAATCTGGGAAAAATCTTTTAAGTGTGGAGTTGGTTTTATGAAAAACTTAAACTGCAAAAGTACAAACACTGATTTATTTACCTTTTCTCCAGGAAATGTCCCAGTGTGATATCTAGGCATATCACACTGAGTAGTAAATAACTTCTAAATAAGGCTCCCTGTTTTCCGTTTTTACAGATATATACCGACAGAAAACCATTTATTTTCTTGTCTGTATTTATTTTTGATTGTGGATAAAAACTGAAATTGGATGCTTTTCGAGTGATTCTAAATACACTTTGCCATGGCTGCCAGGCCAATAACTGTGAATTGATAGGTAAGGGGGTTAAAAAAATGAATTTTAGTAAAGAGGTTTATACAGCAGTAGATATGCACAAGGCTGATAATGAAATGCACATATTTTCATATAAGTGCATTGCTTTATCTTCAGGTGCTCATATCACTGAAACCCAACAGGCATCCAAGCCTGACTGCATATTTACTGGTTAAATAAATGCAGAACAATAGCAGTTTCCTTTCTTTTTTTTCTTCACAAAACCCATAATAAATATGGATAAATACAGATAAAGATGACCAAAAATAAATATGGATAAATACAGACAGAAATGTCCAAACAATAAATGACATAAAACCGGGAGCCCTACTTTTAAAGTAATTTGCAAAGTAATCAAAAGCAATCTAAAAGTAATTTCAACTGTCTTTAAAGTATTACAAATCTGTAACAAAGTTATTTTCATTCAGCGTGCTTGTATTGTTAAACCCGCCTTCAAAAGTACCATTTACACTTACCTGTGCCAGGCTTGCTTGGTTCTAAAAAATAAATATAGCTATATACTATTTTTATATCAACAAATTGCTCTGAGTTCAGTCTTTGAGTCTGTGACATCATTTCTTGCCTGAGTGTTCAATAAATGCTTAGCACTACCCTCTGATACAGCCGTACTGCTCCCCCCCCACTACCACAAATAGAGAGTAAGGTATTATCTACTTTTATCTCTGCCTACCTTCGGGGTTCCACTGGACTCTGTGCACACTATACCTTACTTTGGTATAGTATATACAGAGCCAGCTTCCTACACTACTTCGCCCTATACTCCACGCAAAGTGAGTCAGAACTTGCAGGGGCTTCGGTCTTGTGCTTCACTGAATCCACTTCAAGGAATCTAGCCAGACTAGGGAAATTCACACACTTAATCAGGACTGCTCTCACAGAGGCTCTACAAACTGAAGCTATTCCCCTGATAGGCTAACAATTATACACACCTACCAGCAAGGTGCACCTTACTCCATGAAGATGGTAGCATGGTGGGTCTCCGTTAGGTTTTAAGGGGGAGCCCCTCCAGGGCGACCATCTTTTTTAATACATAGTTTAACTTACTAAACCTGACTTTTATGCTTAAACACCCATTTGTCCCATTACACAAGTAACTGCAATTAACTTAAGGAACTAGCACGTGAGCCAGGGGACTATCGCTGATCCAAGGACTAAGACTTTGGAGAGGTGGGGATGGGGGTAGGTGGAAACTGTTTTAAACATTCTGTTACTGTAATGACTTTAATTAATTGAACAATCAAAATAATGATAATGAAAGTATGCCTATAGCAAGATAGATTTTTATCATGTTTATTTGGACAAGTTGACAGTTCTAAGTCAATTGCGGACACCTTGATGTTAATCTCAAACTATAATTTGATTGGTTATGTTGAATGCTATAGAGTGCATGTATTATGGCAGACGTGAGTATGGATGTGATTCTTTTTAAACTTTATTGGAGTTTTGGGGTTCCTGTCACTATTGTTCAGTGTATGAATTGTCTGTAGGTCTACATCTCCCTTTGATGCACTGAAATGAAAGATGCTAAGACATTCACGATTTGGAATATATTTTGGTACAACAAATCTTTGCTAAACTCTTTAGAATGATTTTTTGAGAATGTCTGACTCACGAACCTATGTTTATCAAATAAGTAAACTGAGTTATTCCCTAGTTGATTAGTTGGAGTTCCACCCAAGTAATTTGTGTGTAGCTGGCAATTTAGTTTTTTTTTTTATATTATTCCTTCCCCTGGTTTTGCTATCTCTGTATTTTGTAACAGGGATCCTCTTCTGTCGAGTAGACAGGACAGAGTGATAACATAACCAGCCCACTGGGACCTCCTGACAACAGTGAGGGGGCCAGGCGTTCCACCCGTAACTGAACACCTGAGCCTAGCAGTGTGGCTCTAAAACAAATAGTTTTGGTATCTAGGATTACCTCAGAGGACTATGAAAACTCTAAAAGAATCCAAAAGAGCAACCACAAGGAAATGTTACAGAAAAATGGAACAAGTTCATTAAGTGGTGAAATACAAGAAGTACAAAACGAGTGGCGCAGGAAGCGACCATCTTGAGGTGCCTTATCTACCTTGTAGATGAGTAACTTTCTTATACCTAGCTTAAGGTACACTTCTGAACCACAATGTAATAATCAAAAGGGGTCACAGGAAGCTTCTTCAGCACACCAGTGAGCAAATAGCCCCAACCAGCACCGCACCATCACCTTTGTGGAACTTAAAACTGTTACTCGCACAACTAATAAAACCACCATGTGTACCCATGCAGGAAACTGGAATTAAATCCCTGGTCTTCTGTACTTAACGCTAACATCTGATTTTCTCATAGCCATCACATCCTCAAAACGGGTATTCAAGCTCCAACACCACAAGAATCTTATTTGCAAAAGCATAAGGATATAATGGTGAGGAGACCAAATCCAAAATGTCTGCCAAAATTATCTCTCACCTCCATGTAAACCAAGGTGTATTCAGCTACTGCCTTTTGTTTCCATAAGGCAGAAGCACATGCAGAAATACCACTACTCGTGCTGGCTATTAGGAGGGCAGTGATATACTACTTAAAGGAAACAAAGTCATCTAGAAAAGGAACCCTTTATTTGTCTCCTTTGCAGCAGCTACCAAAGGTTCGCCAGTAGAAAGGGAACTATCTCCAGATCAATATTCTAAACAATACGGACATGCTATAAAAAAGCAGTAGTACTACAAGAGAAACCAAGAGCACACTTAACATTGAAAAAGGATCAACACTGGCCTTCATCGCCAATTATTCTTTCAAGAACATTTTTATGGCTGCCATAGTCATCTGTACACATATTTGCAAAACACTACTTGTAGATATTCAAGCCAATAAAGAAGCAAAAGTGGAGCAGCAAGTTCTTAAACATTTATTTGTAAACGCAAACTCCTTTCAACCCTTCCAAAAAACAGGGAACACCGCTACGTAATCTATGCAAAGCATGTGCATCCAAAAAAGATTCACAGTGCAAAATTAAATGCTTACTTAGCGGTAGGTGGAGTTTTGCAGCTTGAAGAATTTTCTGGGTTCCCGTGATCCTCTTTTATCCACCAAGAAATTGTGTATTAGCTATCTTAAATAGAGGCGAAAAGATCTATTTCCTGGGAAGCCAAACAAAACAAAATAAGTAGCCATGGAGTAAAAAAGAATCTGAAGATGGGAGTCGCATGCAGTGGCTTCCACAGTGTACATCTTATATCATTAAAAGATGGACATGGTCAGCAAATTGTGAACAACAATAACTCCCACACAATAAAGAGACTACTCCAGACCCATCCACTAGATGGCAGAATAACACACAGAATGTGAAGCCAGAAAAGTATTCAAGCTGCAAAGCTGTACCTATAGGTAAGTTACCATTTCGTTCCCACGCTGTCCCACTCATCTCTTAAAACGTAACTCCTAAAAATGTTATAGTTGAAAGAATAAACCACACTTAGTTTAACAGTAATGAGTATTTTGGGTATCTTGTTGTGTAGTGTTCCATAAAATTGGCCTAGTGTTCTCTCTGGAGACCTGTCCCTGAAGATAATTTAGCCTTGATCCAGAGTTTAGGGGGACACAGTTTCAAGTATATTATTCTTTACTAATATCAGGTATACAATGTTTTCGCAGTTTGTAGAGATTGACAATAAATCATAGTTTTATTTCAGGAAAGGCTTTTTAGTGGTTTTGAAGCATTGTATGTTTGATTTTTTTGTTCATTCAAAGAATATAGTTAATTCAATAACTTCTATCCTATTTTGTCTTTTAGCTACTTGGTGAACTACTGCTAGATCGACACAACTTCACAATTATGACAAAATACATTAGTAAACCTGAAAATCTAAAACTTATGATGAATCTTCTGCGGGACAAGAGTCGGAATATTCAGTTTGAGGCCTTTCATGTCTTTAAGGTACTGGAAGCCTACTTCTTTTTCACCAGTATACATCGATTTGTTTGACTTGATGGAACAACAACCTTTTTAAACTTGTTTTTTTAATTGTTATTTTAATTATTGAGATGCAGACCATAATAGCTTGATAATATAGCATAATAAATTCTTAAACTGTCAATTGTAACACAGTTGAATACTGCCTGCTTACAACCTTCTTATGAAGGGCTTGCCACTGACGGTGTTACTCATTGTGTATGTTTTTGCAGTTTTATCTGCCAAGGCTCTATGCTTATTTTAAATCTCGGTTATTATCGGTAAAACCTTTTTCGAACAGTCTTGCTTCCTTAAATCTCCTAAACCTATTTGTACGTAGACTAATCTGTAAAGCCATCTGTCACTTTTTCAAGGCACACCCATTGAAATATCATTTGTAATGCATTGTGGGGTTATTTTGAATCTCTGTCTAGATAAAAACAAAACTTTGTGTTACAAATTATGCCATCTCGCATCTTAATTTCCACCAGAGTTGTAATACAGTCTCCAGTTCCCGGAGTCGGTCACATGCAGGTGTTTTGTGACAGCTTGGTTTTGTGCTCATCTTCCCAATATTTAGGTTCATCCTTGTGTTGTGCACAGTTAAGCTCCTCAACAGGCAGGTAGTCTTTCTTCTTTTCTCAGGTTTGGAAAGGAAGAATACTCTGCAGGCTTTGCCTCTTCTAGGTCCGGTTTGAGGGGAGGATAGCAGTTGAGCTTATACTTTATCCTCTGTGTATAGTTTTCTTTCACTGGTCTACAGACCACCTCATTTTGCGTTAATGACTGTGAACAAAGCATCTTTGAGGGGTTTGGTACTTACACACCTCTGGTGTTTTAGCGCTTATCAGAGGGTGTGCAATACTCAAAGGTTTTGGGCTCCTTCCATCTGAATAATTATTTTCTTACTGGTGTACTGAGTGAGGCCTTTTGTAGTTTACTCATGTGCAAAGCCTGTTAGCCTCCTTCTTGAGGCTCATTCTGCTCCTGCTTCCAGTGTAGATGCGAAAGCAAAAGACACACAATTGATGGACGGAATGCAGAACAAATCAAAACATTCATCCCCAGTCAAGAGATCTAGGTTAAATCCATCATTCTTTTGCTTACCATGCCACCCCAGTTTAGACCTGGCCATATGCAAATCTGTCCTGACCCTGTGCCTCATGGGAACAGTCCAGCCCGAACTGCCAAGCCAGGTCCATCCAAGGACCGGTTTCGGGGTTTCACCCCTCTTCAGCCAGGATAGCTTGATTCCAGTGGCACAGTGAGCCCAGGACCCACGTCTGGGCATACCTGGCGCACTTAGGGTGAGCAGGCAAAAGGCTCACAATTGATGGACGGAATGCAGAAGAAATCAAAACATTCACCCCCAGTCAAGAGATCTGGGATAAATCCATCATTCTTTAGCTCACCATGCCACTCCAGTTTAGACCTGGCCATATGCAAATCAGTCAGTGTAGATGCAACATTTTCAGGAAATGTGGAGATGTATGACTTTCACCCAGGTAGTGGAAATACACCCTTGAACAATGGGAATGGGCTGTCGTTCCCCCACACCCACCCCCGCTCACCAGTTAAAAAGGTTGGCGATGACTCAGAAGTGACCCCCAATACTCATAAACCCATTCATAGATGGCACATTCCCAAACATACTAGAAGGTATCTTCCTTATGTCCCAGCCATGAAGGAAACATATAAACTGACCTTTTTCAGGGGAGAGCAGTCAGCCTACAAGGGTAAGACTAGGCTCTCACTTCCTCCATTGCCAGCCACAGCATAGCTTGTGGTAGAGTAGGACAGAAGCTACTCTCAGAATGTGGGTACCCTACACACACACTCACACACTCACACATGCAATGGTAGAAAATCATAGGATTGTCCATAGAGCATTTCAACTTGACCAAAGCCATGCAGAAAGCTTTCCTCAGAGCACATTTGATGACCAAACCAGATTTTTGGTGGTGGCGACAGGTTTGTAATTAGGGCATGGGTCTTTTCTCTGTATCCCAGTTGAGAGATTGTATACCACCTTTCCCATGTATAAGATGAATTCATTTATGCTCAATAGTGGCTGTGTCTGTAATATTGTGGAGGGTGTGTGTGTTTGTATACAAATAGGTAAGTGAGCGCTGGGGTTCATGAGACTCCACGTGTTTGTGTAGGATGCACAACATGGAGATCTCTATTATTCGAGGAATGGTGCTGTCCATCTCATACACCCCACGCACATGCCTGATCCCATAGCTAAAGGCTGAGTTATTGTTTGGGGTAGTACGGTCTCCATCCAATTCCCTATATTTACAGTAGGTTTCCTCTAGCACTGGAGATCCCAGACAGAGGTGAATACACATCACACTTGAGCCAGCTCTAAACCCATATTATAGAGAGAGGGTCTGACAATGGAGAAAAAGGCTAGAAACTGTAGGAAGTTGTAGTATATCTGCTGGGTTGCCATTCTCCCTTAAGGCTGAGCTGAAGTCTTGAAAGCTGGCAAAAGTGCACTGCTGCTTGACATGGGGACCTGGTCTGCACCTACCGAAATTTACAACTTCATCCCCCGGAAGACTGCACAAGAACTCACTGACTGCAAGAACAGTCATGAAACGGAATGTGCCTATAAGCCAGTTGCCCAGGAGGAAGGACCATCAACTCAGTCATTTGCCTTCAAAACTGAGAAAGGTGAGCCTGGATCATACCGGACCGCACCCCTTGCCCATGTTCCACTTGCACCTACAGTTCTCAATCCCAGATGAACAAGGAGACTGCATTACTTCAGATTCCCTGTGTAATTTCTGGTTGCTGAATGTGTTTTTGAATTTGAAACCCTTGCATTGTGGCATATATTGTTGGTTAAAGTTGGTGACCCATTTACTTCCATTCTGATGAGTAGCCAGTGATGACTGGTACCACCGTCACTTAGTGCGAGTTCATGCTTTATCTGCGGGTGACCTATCACAGGAAATGTCTACTATTACCCGTTGTTAGAACTGGGGGTCTCTAGTTGGCAGAGGTAGGTACCTTTGACCAAATAGGGAGGGACCCTTGCTTCTAAGTCAGGGAAAGGGGATTACACTGCTGAATAACCCCTGCTCACCCCCTTGGTAGCTTGGCACGAGCACACAGGCTTATATCAGAGGCAGTGTGTAAAGCATTTGTGAACACATACAGTAATACAGTGACAACACTACAGATGGACACCACACAGGTTGTATTCTAAAAATAAGTATTCTTTATATAGCCTTAGCACAAGACCATAAACAACAAAAATCCACAATACTGTAATCAATAATAATACTTCAAGATGGTAGAAATAGTTCCAAAATAGGTTATTCACTTAAAAGCAGTCTTTAGCAGCCGATAACCCCAACTGAAGTTATCACTACTTCCAGGTCAAAGACATCCCAAAGTACGGCGCCGACCACGAGGTGCGCGGGCCCAGAGTCAAAACAGACCCACAAAGAAAAGTACCTTGGAAAGCGAGAACAAAGACCGCTCACGGCGTCGGAGGTGCGGCGTAGTTGGCGCGTTGTGGCGTCAGTTCCTTGCTTCGGGGGAGATAATGCGTCGGGACCTAGATGCTTGCGCAGGCAGGGGATGCGTCTGTTCCTGACCTGAGAGGTGACATCACGATGGCGCCAAAACCACGGTTCCGTACGTTGTCGCGATGTCTATGGTTTTTTGACCACCCATGTCGACGATCGGCTCTGCGATGTCTGCTTCAGAGTCAATGCGGCACAGCAGCAGGTGTCGGGCTGGCGTCGCAAGTCGGAGCAGCGCTCACGGCTATGGCAGGCTTACGATGTCGTTCGCTGGCAAAGGAGCCATAGAGCTTGCCCCGGCCCTGAACTAGGAGCTGGTTCGTCAGAGGGTGGTTATTAGTTTTGCAGCGTGAATCCTTCTGGATTCACTATGCTGTGCATTATTCCGCGGTCTGGTGGCTGGGTCCGGAATCGTAGTCTTTCTTTGGTCTTCTTTTTTTTTTTTTTTTTTTTTTTTTTTTTTTGCCCAGGTGGGCGTCGACGTACCATTTGGTGTACTTCTCGTGACGTCGTCATGCTTCCTGCGGAAGTCCCACCTTGGGGCACCATCTTCAGATTATTTTTTCCGCCGTTGGGTCTGGATCGTCAACGTGAAGCTCCAGAGTTTTTGGAGAATAAAAGAAGAAAGAGCACGAGTTTCATCGTAGAAGTTGAGGAAGACTACAGAAGGAATATCAACGAGCCGGGACGACGAGGAAGGAGGAGAACCTCGAGATCTTCGACGTCCAACGGAGAATGCGCACTCAGGGACACTGAGCGCAGGAATGGACATGACACCCTTTAAATTCTGCCGTAACTGCCACCATAAATAAGCGCAGAAGGACCAACACACCGGTCTGCAACCTTTGCCTGCCAGTCGACCACGAGAGCAAAGACTGCAACGCCTGTTCCGCCTTCACACCGAAGACACTCCAGATGAGAGAGAGACAGAGGAGAGCCAACTACAACATGGAGGGCAAGGGACAGGCCCCAACGCTGTACGAACTGGGCCTCTCCACCGACAATGAAGACAACGTCGCTGAGGGATCAGATGACTTCACGGTCGCAGAGACCGATAAGAAAACGTCTGGTAAGGTAGGAGAGACTTCGAACACTAAACCCTCGACAGGGCCCCGTAAAACAGAGTCAGACTCTCGAAAAACAGAGTCAAAGTCCTCGAAAGGAACACCGGCGCCGAAAATTTCGACGGCCGCGAGTGGATCAAAGGACGAAAGGCACAGCGGATCCTTCGAGAAGGACTCCCAGGTGCCGAAGACCGGCGAAAAGCAAAGGTCGTCGAAGCAAGGCCAAGAACTTGGGCGATCGACTTCGAAAGATAAGGTCGCGTCGACGACAGCTCCGTCAAAGACCAGCGCTCGACGCCGAACATGCCTCCGAACTGGAAAAGAAGAGGAGGCTCGAGGCAGAAATGGAGAGCATCCTACAAAGGAAAAAGGAGTTCGACGAAAAGATGAAAAAATTCACAATTCCAATGAAACCACTGTCGATCATCGCTGAAATCGAGGAACAGGAAGAGTTCGAGGCTGAAGAAATGGCGAAGACTCCCGGAGATGAGGAAGAGGACCTTTATGATGAGGGAGAGGAATACGAGGAACAACATTCGGACTGTGGCTCGGCGCCGTAGATGACGCAGGACCTGGAGTGGCAGGACCTCGACGCCGAAAATCCAGAAGAGCCTGTGGAGAATTATCCTTCGAGGCCTACGCCGCCAGATGACATTGGGGCTTACAATATGGTCGTCAAAAGCGCAGCAGCAGCTTTTGGCGTTAAGCTGGAAGAAGAAAAGCCAAAGGCTGACTTTTTACTTGAGACACTGCTCCCCATCCAAACGAGGAGCCAGTTCCTCCCTATGCTACAGAGTGTAATGAACCAGGGGAAGGAGGCGTTAAAGGACCCAGCTACATGTAGGTCCATCACACCCAGGACGGAGAAATAATATAAATACTCCTCCCAGGACCCTTCATACATCAAAGGATTCGTCACAGCGGATTCCATCATTGCATCTACTGCCAGGAAAAGGGCTAATTTCCCGGCTACCTCTGGACCACCACCAGACAAGGAAAGCAGGAGGATGGACCTGACTGGGAGAAAAATTTAGAGAAACGCGGCGATGCACTGGCGCATGGCAAACTCCAATGCACTACTGAACAGGCACCAATACCAACATTGGGACGAAATGGGGGAACTGATCCAGCACCTCCCCGAACAATACCAACAAAGAGCTTCGCATCTAGTCGAGGAGGGAAAAAATATAGCGAATTTTGCCTTAAAACAGCCTTGGATGGAGCAGAAACATCAAGCAGGTTGATGGCAATAGGAATAACAGAAAGCAGGCAAGCCTGGCTCAGGATCTCAGGCGGTAAACGGCGTTTACTTAGCATGCGTTACTTCGCATGCCATTACTACGCGGACGTTAGTACGCACGCGTTGTTACTTAGAAAACCTTTACTACGCAAATCGGAACAGCGACTTGTGTTAGGGGGGGGAAGGTGTTGGATTTAAAATCCAACACCTTCCCTAGTGTCCGCATAGACTGGAGTTGGAATAGTAAATTATACTATTCCAACATTCATCACCCCCTACTGCAATTCGTTGTTCCGAATTGCGTAGGACAGGAATGCGAACTAAAAACGCGGTCGTACTAACGACCGCGTAGTAATGGCATGCGTACTAAACGCATGCGAAGTAACGTCGTATATTCTCTCAGGCTTCAAGCAAGAAGTCCAGAACAACATTCTGAACACCCCTTTCAAAGGAGAAACGTTGTTCAGAGCGCCAGTGGATGAGAAACTCACACAGCTCAAAAAGGAGAACGAAACTGCAAGATCCATGGGGCACTGCAATTCAGAGGGATGCGTAGAGGTACCCCGACAAGGAGACCTTACGGAAGGGGAGGAAACCAGCCAGGAACGTCACACCAGACATTCCAGCAGGGCCATCAAGGCGACAATCACGGACAGCAGGGGCAGCAGAAACAAAACTGGCAGTACCAGCCTCTGGGCCAGTCCTTTCGCAGTAGGGGGAACGGACGAGGGCAAAGACTAAGAGGGGGAGAACAGCCCGCCTCGAAGTGACTTCGCCCAGAGAGGAGTGCTCACCCATAAGATCCCTCCGAGGGTAGAGCACAGAAGATCCAAAACGAGTGGGTTACACAGACCAAACGCCAAGGAGCATGGAACACCGCTAGGCGGCAGGCTGAGACATTTCTTTCAGGAATGGCAAAACATAACAGACAAGTGGATACTCAACATCATACAGTTTGGGTACTGCATAGAGCTGGAAAGGAAGCCACCAAACAAAAAAACCAAAGAGAAGGGAACACTCAGGACAAGAGCTAGTGCAACTCGTAGAGGAAGCACAAGAGCTACTCCAAAAGGAGGCCATAGAACCAGTACCATTCAAAGAAAGGAACAGGGGAGTGTACTCAAACTACTTCCTGGTACCAAAGGTGGACGAAACACTAAGACCCATCCTGGATCTACGGTTCCTAAACAAGTACATAAGGACGCAGAAATTCAAAATGACGTCCCTACAAGAGGTACTCCTGCAAATGAGAGATGGGGACTTCATGTCCACCGTGGATCTCAAAGATGCCTTCTGTAGTAGGGGATCTCTGTGTATAGTCATAATCTAGTGAATAGTCCCGCCCATGTGCGTGGACCCCGGAGCAATAAAAAATAATCTCTAAAGGTGACAAATCATGCAGACCTGCATACACCTTTAAGAGAGAATTTAATTTAAAGACAGATAATGCAGCCTATACCCACAGGCTACACTGTCCAGTACTTCAACTAGAATTCCACCAACATCCACAAACAGCACTGCCTGTCCAGCTTTTCTCCACATAGGAAAAAACCCTGCCTCTACCAGCAAAAGCTCTGGAATGATGGAGAGGAAGGAGTGGACAGACAAGCCGCATAGGCTGCCATTATGTGGCTTAAAACAGGATACTGTGCCTTTAAGAAAACTTTCCAGGTTTCCAGAACTTTCCCCAGTATCCCAGAATGCCCAGCAGGTCCCATTTACTTTCAGTTCTTTTTTCCGGCTCCTGCTAGCAGGACCCTGGAGCATTGAGCTCTCCCCTTTTCAAGGGTTTATTGTAGTTTTTTTTGTCAATTTTTGTCACTTTTTCAAGTGCTTAGTGGCTGGTACTGTCAACATGCCTGGCTTGTTCGACAAGTGCCCGGAATGTGGTAGAAAGAAGGCTAAAACTGATCCACACGAGGTGTGTATAGGTTGCCTTCCCCAGTCCCACGTGCCTGAAGGCTGTGATATCTGCCACTCGTTCTCTGCCAGGACCCTGAGGGACAGAATGAAAATCAGGCTTCAAATCCTGGAGGAGAGAAGGCTGAAGGCACCAGGTGGGTCTGGAGGGGCTGATTTGGCCCATACTGAGGCCTCTGGGGGGCTCCCCAGGGGCAGGAAGACCAGTAAGCGTTCCCACTCCCCGTCGACGGCGGCGTCGAGGAGGATGACCACCATCTGTTCGCCGTCTCCCCAGGGCTCTGGGGAGAAGCGGCGTCGGCGGTCGACGTCGAGGGACCTGAATAGTCCGCCGTCGACTACATCGGCGTCTTCGGCGACGACGCCGTCTATGGCGCCTTCCAGCAGTCTGCGTCGAGATCGGACCCGGCGTCGGCGCTCGCCGTCGGGGGGAGATCGCCGTTCGCCGTCGGTGAAGAGGAGACGGTCGACGTCGCCGTCGAAGAGAAGATCGACGTCGAGACGCTCGAGGTCAAGAAGATCGCCGTCGAAGCGCAGATCGCCGTCGAGACGGAGGTTGCCGTCGAGACGGAGGTTGCCGTCGAGACGGAGGTTGCCGTCGAGACGGAGGTTGCCGTCGAGACGGAGGTTGCCGTCGAGGAAGAGAGAGTCATCGGGATCGGTGTACTCTGTGGTGTATACGCCTCCTCGGATGCCTACGCCACCGCCTCCACCTCCGATTCCGCCTCCACCACCTCCGCCAACACCACCGCCGCCACCACCACCACCACCTCCACCGCCGCATCCGTGGCCACTGCCTCCGCCGCCCCCACCTCGGTCGTTGCCACGCACTCCAGTGGGACCGCCGGCGGTTCCCCCGCGGTCGGTTTCACTTCCGAGGTACCCGACTCCGCCGCAGGGGACTCCGAAGCCACGACGCCCGCGGTCGCCGGGACCGGCTAGACCGGCGGGCAGACCGCAGCCGAAGAGGTCGCGCTCCCGCTCTCTCAGGAGGAGAAGATCAAGGAGCCATGGACGGTCATCGTCGGACTCAGGACGACGCCGTAGGAGGCACAGGTCCAGGTCGCACACGCGATCCTCGACCAGAGATTTTTCCCCGACGCTGTCGGACTCGCCGGGGACTAGGGTGTCTCCGGTGGACGATTTGGTCTCTTTCCAAGAGGTGCTGTTGAGAGGGGCAGCGAAGTTGGGTATCACGGTGACGGTTCCAACACCCACGACGTCCGTGATATTCGAGACACTTCATAAGAAACATCTGTCTCGCCCTCTACTGCCCCTGGTACCAGGACTGGTGGAACCCGCGTTGGAGCTGTTCCTCACTCCCGCGGTGACGAAGGCCGCCCCCTCCAGGCTCATGAAAAAGTATAGGGCCCCGGAGTCTGACCCTACCTTTTTGAGGGTGGACCCGAAGCCGGATTCGATCATCGTGACGGCGGCGAGGAAACAACATGCGACCGCCCCTTCATCGACGGTTCCGCCTGACAAAGAGAGCCGCTGGCTGGATTCTGCGGGCAGGAAGGTGTGTGGTACCGCCGCCACCACCATGAAGGCGGCGAGTGCAGGGGCTTTGTTGGGCCGTTACGACCGGGCCCTGTGGGAGTCCCTGCAGCAGTATGCGGACCTGCTGCCCCGGGACAGGAAGGAGGACTTCTTGGAAACAGTGCGTGAAGGCATGCTGGTTTCTAATCAGGTGATCGGCGCGGCGGCGGATGTCTCCTTGTTGGCCGCCCACGCCTACTGCCATGGCGTCCACCAGAGGCGGCATTCGTGGCTGCGCCTGACGTCCCTCAAACCAGAGGCGCAGCACAGAGTGGCCAACCTGCCCTTCTCGAGGGAAACCCTGTTCGGAAAACATGCGGATGATGAGATGGCCCGCATGAAGGCGGAGGCGGAAACCCTGACGGCCGTCGGGTTGGAGAAGGCCGAGAAGAAGAAACGCCCGTTCCAGAGGCGGTTCGGGTCTTCGGGCAGAGGGCGTGGGCAGAGTTCGGGACAGCAGCAGCACCAACAGCAGCAGTTCCGGAAGCCCTTCCAGAAACGCCAGAGGGGTAGAGGAGGCCAGCAGGCGACTACCACTACCAAGGGCCCGGCCGGGTCTCGGCCCTGAGCGGCTACTTCCCCCTCAACCGTTACCCACTCCAGTGGGGGGGGAAGCATTCAACTTTTTCCGGCAGAGTGGAGAAAAATTACTCAGGACAAGTGGGTGCTGAATATTGTTTGCAATGGATACAGTCTTCGGTTTATCAGCCCGCCTCCAGCGATTCCGCCGGTCAGCTCTCGGTTCCAGCTGAGAGAGCTCCAGGCGGAGGCAGACATCTTGTTGAGAAAGAAGGCGGTAGAAGAGGTACCTCTGTCTCAAAGGGGAAGAGGTCTGTACTCTCGGTCCTTCCTCGTTCGCAAGAAGGACAAGAATGAGTTCAGGCCCATTCTGGATTTGCGACAGGCAAACAAATGGATTTGCAGAGAGAAGTTTTGCATGCTATCGTTGCACCAGATTTACCCTCAGCTGCAACGGGGAGACTGGCTTTGTGCCATAGATCTACAGGATGCGTACTTCCATGTGCCCATAGCAAGGAAGCACAGGAAGTTCCTGCGATTCCAAGTCGGCGCCAATCACTATCAATACACAGTACTGTCATTCGGGCTAAAGTCTGCGCCCAGGACCTTCTCGAAGTGCATGGCGGTGGTGGCGGCACATCTGCGAAGGAACAAGGTGTTTGTCTACCCGTATCTGGACGATTGGCTGATCAAGGCTTCATCCTTCTCGGAAGCGCAAGATCACTTCCGATGGACGTGCGCTCTCTTGCACAAGCTGGGGTTACACGTCAACATGTCCAAATCGGTCCCGACCCCGGTCCAGTGCATACAGTACCTGGGAGCCTCCTTCGATACGAGGTCAGCAAGCGTGTCTCCTTCGGAGGAGAGACGGTTATCACTCCTTCGGAAGGCTCAGGACCTCAGGACTGCGCCATCGACGACAGTGAGGGAGGTGTCTTCTCTACTGGGATCGATGGCCTCCTGTATCTTCCTCACGCCTCACGCTCGGCTACACATGAGACCACTGCAGGAGTGCTTGGAGGATCAGTGGGATCAGAGGACAGGCTCTTGGGACGACAAGATACGACTGTTGCTACATGCTCTTCAGTCTCTGAAGTGGTGGTGTTCGGCGGAAAACCTCCTCAAGGGGGTTCCCTTCCACAAGGACATTCCCACGACGAGTGTCGTGACGGATGCGTCTCTCCAGGGCTGGGGAGCGCATTCCGGGGACTTGCAGATTCAAGGAAAGTGGTCTGCTTTGGAATCGACATACCACATCAATTTCCTGGAACTCAGATCTGTCTTCCTGGCACTGAAGGCCTTCCTTCCGTCCTTCCAGACCAACTCGCTGCTGATACAGACGGACAATACAACCACGATGCATTACCTCAACAAGCAGGGGGGGGTCGAGATCGCGCACTCTGTCGCAGGAGGCGCAGGCGATCTGGCGCTGGCTGCTGGCCCGAGGACTGACGATTACGGCCACGCATCTGCCAGGGGTGCAGAATGCTCAGGCGGACGCCTTGAGCAGGCGGATTCAGGTAAACCACGAATGGGTCATAAACGACGAAGTACTAGGAGAAGTCTTCGCAAGGTGGGGGACTCCAGATGTAGATCTGTTCGCCACCGCCGAAAACAGCAAATGCCGAGACTTCGCATCCAGGTACTACCAGCGGGGGACGCTGGGGAATGCGCTATGGATCGATTGGTCGAACAGCTTTCTGTACGCTTTTCCACCCATTCCCCTGATTCCGGCAGTGCTCATCAAGCTGTCCCAGTCCAGGGTGCGGATGATCCTGATCGCCCCGGAGTGGCCCAGGCAGTGGTGGTTCACGGACCTACTTCACCGGTCTCTCCTTCCTCACATGCGGTTGCCGTGCAGGCCGGACCTTCTCACGGAGTTCGGGGGGCGGATGGTGCACCCCAACCTCTCGTCTTTGAGTTTGGCGGCATGGCTCCTGAAATAGTGCAATATGGCCATCTGAATCTACCAGACGATTGTATGGACATACTGAAGGAGTCTAAACGACCTTCCACTAGGACATCCTATGCTTACAAGTGGAAGAGGTTCTGTATCTGGTGTAAGTCCAAGAACTTTGATCCGACGACATGTAAGGAAGATGTCATCCTTCCGTACCTTTTACATCTGGCGCAGTCTGGCCTTTCCATTCCATTAAGGTTCATCTGGCTGCTTTGACTGCTTACAGGAAATGCCCTTCACAGACTTCCTTCTTTCAGATCCCTGTGGTCAAGGATTATTTGGAAGGCTTGAAGAAAGTGTTTCCTCCCGTTAGACTTCCCTCGCCTTCCTGGGACTTGAATGTGGTGCTGTCCAGACTGATGAAGGAGCCTTTTGAACCCATTCACAAGGCTTCGTTGCAGCACCTATCCTGGAAGGCGGCGTTCCTAGTGGCCATTACATCGGCCCGCAGGGTGAGTGAACTTCAGGCATTATGTTGTCAAGAACCTTATACTGTATTTCATGCTGCTAAGGTTGTGATGCGTACTCACCCTAAATTTCTTCCTAAGGTTATCTCTGACTTTCATGTCAACCAGACTATAACTTTACCTTTGTTTGTTAATTATGGCTCAGTCAGGACTGGTCTTGCGACCTCTAAGCAGTCCATTTCTCGGTGGATTGTGTCCTGCATACAATTGTGTTATCAAAAGGCTAATAAGACCTTAGGGGGTAAACCTAAGGCTCATTCCACCAGGGGCAAAGCTGCCACGACGGCTTTGCTGCGTAATGTTCCGATTGCGGAAATCTGCAAGGCGGCCACTTGGAAGTCGGTCCATACCTTTGCTGCGCATTACTGTCTGGACACGGATGCCAGGGCAGATGCTCAGGTTGGGCAGGCTTCGCTGCGAAATTTGTTCGCACAGTAGTGGTAGTGTCTTGTGTGTTCTCCACCGCTTTTGTTGTGTGGGGATGGGTTTGCCATTCTATTCACTAGATTATGACTATACACAGAGATCCCCTACTACAGAAGGAGTAGTTTCTTTTCTGTAACTCCAGTTCTGTAGTAGGGGTATCTCTGTTATAGTCATAAGCGCCCGCCCTCCTCCCCGGTGGAGAGATACTTATTCATATGTAGAATGCTACAGGTCTGGCGTGCTACGCCTTCAAAAAGAACTGAAAGTAAATGGGACCTGCTGGGCATTCTGGGATACTGGGGAAAGTTCTGGAAACCTGGAAAGTTTTCTTAAAGGCACAGTATCCTGTTTAAAGCCACATAATGGCAGCCTATGGGGCTTGTCTGTGCACTCCTTCCTCTCTATCATTCCAGAGGCTTTTGCTGGTAGAGGCAGGGTTTTTTCCTATGTGGAGAAAAGCTGGACAGGCAGTGCTGTTTGTGGATGTTGGTGGAATTCTAGTTGAAGTACTGGACAGTGTAGCCTGTGGGTATAGGCTGCATTATCTGTCTTTAAATTAAATTCTCTCTTAAAGGTGTATGCAGGTCTGCATGATTTGTCACCTTTAGAGATTATTTTTTATTGCTCCGGGGTCCACGCACATGGGCGGGACTATTCACTAGATTAGGACTATAACAGAGATACCCCTACTACAGAACTGGAGTTACAGAAAATAAACTACTCCTTCCTGCACATTCCAATGAACAGGCAGCACAAACATCTGTTAAGGTTCTCCATCAACGAAGAACACTACCAATTCACAACCTTGGCATTCGGACTAAAGTCCGCACCAAGGGTTTTCACAAAATGCCTGGTGGCAGTGGCAGCGTACCTGCGGCGGGTAGGGATTCATGTGTACCCTTATCTCGATGACTGGCTAATAAAGGCAAGTTCACGCGAAAGATGCGAGGAACAAGCACAACTGGTCACAAGCATACTAACGAAGCTGGGATTCTCAATACACTAGGTAAATCCTCTATGGAACCAGAACAGGTGAAGATCTTCCTGGGGGCTCAGATCAACACCATACAGGGAGCGGTGGTGCCCAGCGACAAGAGAACACTGGCCCTGCTGAAGGAGACGCGCCTCTTCCAGAAGGGACGAGCTCCGACAGTGAGAACAGCGAGCAAGATCATGGGGATGAAGGCGTCATGCATTCACCTAGTTCCCAATGTACGCCTACACATGAGACCGTTCCAGGAATGGCTGCAACAGCAATGGTCACAAGCAAGCGGAAGTTGGGAGGATCTAGTGGTTGTAACGCACGCAGTGCAAGAAGAGATAGCATGGTGGAACAAGGAGAACATAACTATAGGGAAGCCCTTGACACCACCAAGCCCAACAGTGACCATCACCACAGACTCATCCCAGATAGGATGGGGAGCACATATGAACAAGCTCAGAGTGAGGGGTCTGTGGACTCCAGCAGATGCGGTCAGACACATCAACTACCTGGAATTTGAAGACCGTATCCTAGCCCTGAAGGCCTTCCAGAAAAAACTGTACAACAAGAAGGTGTTGATACAAACAGACAATACAACAACGATGTTCTACATCAACAAGCAGGGAGGAATTCAATCAATTCCCCTATCCAACCTGGCTCAGGAGATTTGGAGATGGGCCATCCCACTCAAAATAGACCTGCTGGCCATACACCTACCAGGGAAGGACAATGTGTAGGCAGACTGCCTCAGCAGGCAGACTTCAGCATCCCACGAGTGGGAGCTCAATGGACAGGAATCGCAAAGGCTATTCAGAAGGTGGGGTACACCGAAAATAGACCTGTTTGCAACACACCAGAATGCAAAATGCCAAAACTTCGCATCCAGGCAGCCAGAAAAACAATCCCAGGGGAATGCCCTATGGAGAAGTTGGTCAAAAACATTTGCCTACGCTTTTCCACCAATACCACTGATACACAGGGTACTCAACAAGTGCAGGACCAGCAACATGACACTGATCCTAGTGGCACCACAGTGGCCAAGACAGACATGGTACTCACAAATAGTGGAGATGGCACAGGGACCACCACACAAGTTCACCAAAAGAAAAGACTTACTCTCCATGCAGAACGGAGAGGTACTACACCCAGTGAGCCTCGGCCTAGCGGCATGGCTTCTGAAGACTTAGAGTTCGCACACCTTAAGCTACCTCTAAGCACTATGTGAGTGCTCCGGGAGGCAAGGAGACTGACGACACGAAAATGCTATGGGAAAAAATGGAAGAGGTTCACACAATGGTGCAGCAAAAAGAAACTGCAAAACAAGTTGACGAAGGAATCAACAGTGCTGAGATACCTCACGCACCTACTGAAGGCTAAACTATGCTCATCCTCGCTAAGGGTACACCTAGCAGCGATTGTAGCCTACACACTGGGTGAAACGGGTGAAAGTTTCTTTACGTCACGAGTAGTAAAGAGATTCCTGGAAGGGGCGAAGAGGATAGCGCCACCAAAGAGGATGCCGCTGCCGGCATGGAACCTCAACATAGTCCTAACGGAACTTATGAAGGTGCCCTTTGAGCCCATCCACAAGGCCTCGCTTCAAATGCTAACAATGAAGACTGCCTTTCTGGTGGCAATAACCTCGCTGCGCAGGGTCAGCGAGCTGCAAGCGCTAACGCTGCAAGAGCCTTGCATCCAAATGCACAAGGACAGAGTCGTAATGAGAACAGACCCACACTTCATGCCGAAGGTGGTGTCGGCATTCCATATGAACCAGTCAATACAAATACCAAGCTTCTTTCAGAACCCAGCCACAAGCGCAGAAAGGGCACTGCACACTCTAGACGCTAGAAGGGCAGTGATGCACTACATCGAGAGAACCAAGGAGCACAGGAAAACAAAGCAGTTTTTTGTGTCCTTCCCAACCAGCTTCCTGGGTAGACCAGTAACAAAAAGCACCATCGCGCGATGGATCGCAGTAACGATACAATTCTGCCACAAACGGGCAGGGCACAGGCCCACTCCACGAGGAAGAAAGGAGCAACAATCGCCTTTCTGGCGAACACACCCATTCAAGACATATGCCTGGCGGCACCATGGGCTTCAGTCCACACGTTCACTAAGCACTACTGCGTGGATATACAAATGAACAAAGAAGCACAAGTAGGACAGAAGGTGCTTTAACATATATTCAACGCTTATCTTCCACCCAGCCGCCACAAAGATGACAAACCGCTACAAAATCTATGCACAGCATAGTGAATCCAGAAAGATTCACGCTGCAAAACGAATAGTTTACCTGTCGGTGTAGTTTTGCAGCTTGAAGATCTTCCTGGATTCACTAGCGAACCCACCCACCTCCGCCAGAAAGATGAGGCTGGATAAGAAGGGGGGAAAGACAGAGAATGGAGAACAAAAAGAGACTTAAAGAAATGTGACAAAGGATAGGATTAAGAAGAAATACTAAAAATTGCCTAGGGTTAAAAAAAAAAGAGAAAAAAAGAATCCGAAGATGGCGCCCCGAGGTGGGACTTCCGCAGGAAGCATGACGACATCACAAGAATTACACCAAATGGTGGGACGTCGAAGCCCACCTGGGCTACAAAAAAAAGACAAAAGAAAGACTACGATTCCGGACCCAACCACCAGACCGCGGAATAATGCACAGCATAGTGAATCCAGAAAGATCTTCAAGCTGCAAAACTACACCGACAGGTTAACTATTAGTTTTCCCCTTCCTCGGTGACTGGTTGATGAAAGAGTTCTCCTCGTAGAGTCCAGAACATTCAGGCTAAGAGCCCAACGTTTCGGCCGCGTCCTGGCTCCTGGGCAGAGGGGCTCTGCTAGTCAGCTATGCCAGGTGACGTATGCGGGCTCTGCAGTGGGTCCTGAAACTCAGTGGGCCCAGTACCACGGGAACCAGTTGATTTTTATACAGATTTCGTAGGAGACTGCAAAGTACTTGATGTAGCAGCTCAAATGCAGTTGAGCCACAGTAGACCCTCTCCTTACACGACCTAGATTTGACAATAGTGACAGAATAGTGACAGCTAGGATGGGTATGTCATCTTGGCGAGGTAGAGATCAGAGGACTCTGGTCTTCAGTGATCTGGTCGACACCAGCTTTTTGGAATTGCTGGCCATCTGCTGCTGCTGAAAGCCTTCCTACTGTTGTCCATCAAAGATTGGTGGCTCAGATATTCACGAACAACACCATGTGATACCGTAACAAGCAGGTGGGAATCTGGGTCTCTGGAGCTGGCTGGAGTGGCAGGGTATCTCCATGGTTGTGAACTGCCAGGTTGGATCTTTGACCACTAAAGCACATGTAACCCGGCTCGTAGTTACATCCCAAGGTGGTTGAGGCAACTTCCAGGAGTGGGGGAGAACCCGGATCTTTGACCACTAGGGCACATTAACTTGGCTGGTAGTTACATCCCAAGGTGGTTGAGGCAACATTCAGGACTGGGGAGAACGCGGGCTAGATCTTTTTGGCACATTTGAGAATGCATAATGTTAAAACTTTTGTGTGCTTGAGTTTATAAGAAGGTTTTTTCTAAGACTCATTCTGAGTAGAGCTGAGCATGGGACTCCTGTATGCCTTTACCTTGCTTCCTGTCCTACCCAGAGTTCTGAAGATCAGGAGCAACAGTGAACAAGACATCCTAGTAGCTAAGGTTTGAGAAACAAGTGTGTGGTACCTGAACTCCTTGACATTAGCGTCTGTCCTCCAATCAGGCCAACCCTTCAGGAGGACCTCCTGCCTCAGTAGCAGGGAAGGGTCCTGAACCTTCACAATCTGCAACTCGATGCTTGGAGATTAAGAGGCGGCAGTTATCTTCATTTGATCTTATCCACAATTTTGGGGGTAAGATCAAATGAAGATGTCATCCTTGCTGCCAGGTGCCCTTTTTGATAAATCTGTCTACGTCGGGCACTGGGTACAAGTTTGTAACATGGTGTTGCATCCGCAATACTGATCCATGAGAAGAACACGTTTCTTACTTTCAGTAATGCTCCTTCTTGTGGATAATCTAACAGCAAATTCTTCAACACTCTCCCACCTACCTTTTCTGTGGAATGGTCTCCATCTAAAAATGTCCCAGTTGACGAATCTGTACACTGATCCTTCTAACCTGCCAATGGGCTCAGTATCTATGGTGCGCTGACAAACTTTTACAACAAACTGACATCCGAACACATAGTCTGCTCTTATGAGGGGCTCAGTTTGTCACTTCTGCAGTGTAACGAGGCTAGCGCAGAGCCACACAGTATCAAATACTGGCACACAGGAGCACTGTGTTTTGAGTTTCTGCCTCCGGTCTAGCATCTGGAGATATTCAGAAGGTGTGGAATCTTGTGTTGGATGCAGTATCCTCCAGAAAGGGAGTTACCGAAGGTAAGTAACTTGTCCTTCAAAAATATTCCCCTTCCCTTTAGGGTGTTTTCCCACAAAGACATTGTCTGCTCATAATCAATATGGGATTAGACCACCCTGGCCTAAATAAGTTGTTGCAGTAGATTCTTATGTGTAACACTTGGATTTCCTGGGTATCTGATACCTTTAAAATTATGAACTGTGCAAAGGCAGGAAGGGTCAACCGGAAGTGAGCAGTGCCCCTGCCCCTTTCTGTATAGCAAAAGTGTTAAACTTCCTACTGTCTGATGTGGTCATTACCATCGTAGTTGGGCATGAAAGTATGAAAACTAATTTAATTTAACCTATTTAATTGCCTCTGTCCAATCTGTTACGAACTGCCACCCAAAACCATTTTCCGATTAAGGGTTGGTCTATCTTAGTGTCCGGATATGTTCAGTTATGTGGAGCTGTCTCTTTTCAGACTGCTTAGCCGATGCATATACTTATCTACACAATGCTTCAAATATTACTTGATACAGAAGTCTATTCTCTCATATTGAACAAACTGATGCGTTTCACTTCCCATGTAAACCAGACGTCCTGTCTTGGTGTCATGCTTGTCTTTCATAAAAGGCTGCGTTTAAAAATGTTACTTTACACAAAGCATTCAGTCTCTGAAGTTCTTCAAGAAAAGGAGGCACATCGGAACATATTTGGACGTTCCTAAATATAGTATACTATATTTACCACAGTTTATGATAATTCTACAGCTGTTGTTACTCTGGGCGACCCAGTCAGCGACCCATCTCTGCCTGTTGAGCGAATGCTCTTGTAGAAGGAATTAGCAACTGAAGTGAAAGTTAGTGGGCGTGTTGCCGTGAATGCTATGCTATCCATTGCGC
Organism: Triturus cristatus; assembly: GCF_964204655.1. Classification (NCBI taxonomy): domain Eukaryota; kingdom Metazoa; phylum Chordata; class Amphibia; order Caudata; family Salamandridae; genus Triturus; species Triturus cristatus. The sequence continues at coordinate 967,674,833 of NC_140594.1, forward strand.
TGGATAGGAATGGCATTTGCCCAGACTCACATTTACTTCAGCACATGGATTAGTCTGGGGGAAGAGCACTGCAGTCTAATGATTACAGGAGTCAGTAAACCAGGTTATTTGTAATTACCGTTCTAATCTTCATGGGTATTGTGATCCCTAGTTAACTGCTGCGAATTTTCATGCCTGTGCTAGCCAGTCAAATAATGTCCTCTGCTTTATTAATTTCTCCGAACCATTTTATTGGTTGCAGGTGTTCGTAGCCAATCCCAACAAGACCCAGCCTATTCTAGACATCCTTCTCAAGAACCAGACCAAACTCATCGAGTTTCTTAGCAAGTTCCAGAATGACAGGACTGAAGATGAACAATTTAACGATGAGAAGACCTACCTAGTGAAACAGATAAGGGATTTGAAGAAGCCAGCTCAGCAAGAAGCCTAGATCTCCATTGAAACCTTAAAATCGTCAAAGTAAAATCCGCATCAGCATCGATTTATGAGGAACATTACCGCTAATCTGCTGTTCAGAGAACGGTTTTTTGTTTTTCTTATTTTTTTATTTGGTCCAAGTTCATAAAAAATAGCTGCTGCTTTCTTGCACATTATAGCACAATGTGGACTTTATTTCTTAATATTTGCGTCATTTGCGAATGCTAAGACACTGCTTGTTTTAGAAGTCCTGAAAGCAATGAGATCTTAGGTTCATCAGACAACCTGTATATACTAATTTGATTCAGGACAACAATTGTGTTTGTAGTTTTATGCAGAAGGGTGCATGCTTGCAAATCTGATGGCCTATCACTATGTCTGTCTTGTTTGAGATGAGCACAATGCGACCTGTGCATAGTTGGCACCATAGCATAAGATTGTATGCCTTGAGATAAAAACACAAGATCTGATTGTTCAGTGCTTTACCTGTAATCAAACGGGACAAATGTAACTACGATTTGAGCTTTTTGGCTAAAACAGCTGTCTTGACATAAATCGATAGTGCGAATTTAAATCCCCGAGACGGATTAAAAACGTTGTAAATACAGTACCTATGCCTTTCGACTGCTTTCTAGATCATTTTTCTTTCTTTGTTCCACTAGGATATGATTTGATTTGAGAATGGACAGTGTAAAACCTGGGATTCTGTCCTAAGGTTCTGTTAATTTTACTTTGAAGTTATTTCAAACAGTAGATCGAGCAGTGGTACGCTGCATTTAATTTCAGATACTCTTGCTGGTGTCTTTTGTACATAACTCCTAGACTGCTCATTTCTTTTTAAATATGTTTCATTTGTACAGCAAAGGAATGTTATTGTATTAGTCTGTAACTATTACCTGATATTAAAGGGGTTGGGGTATTTTTTGAAAAAATGAATGCTCCAATGTAACTGAATACATATGATCTCATGGTAGTGCTGATATAATATTTCTAATGTACTGCAGCATTTAAATGACCATTAAGCAAATTATTTGTATTCACTTATAAACAAGCGGAGCAATCGGTGTAGCATAGGATGATGACTTAAGACTAGAACCTGGTAAATTGCATTCTTAAAGGGTTTTTTTTGGCCTTATTTGCTCAAGTATTAAAATTGTTTCACCAAATCTGCAAATGATTAATGTAATTACTAACTTCAACTTCCCAATCATTGTCCTCTTACTCTTCTGAGACGATCACTAGCGAATTCCAGTGCAATAGTTGTCAAGCTTGCATTTATTTTCCTTTTGTGACAGGTTGTCTTATAGCTCAGCCATATCTTCTTTTAGCGAATGTCCTGTTTAATATATTACTTTTCGTTATCTAGCTATGCCCTAATGCTTCAAGTGTTCAGTGTTAATTGAATGTTTGAAGGGATTCGGATTCATTTTTCGCCAATATTGGTTCTGTAAGTGAACAACCTTATTCATGATTATTCAAATCTGAATTCTTTTTCTTTTGGTGCTATGTAATCGTAGAGTAGTAGTATTGGCAAATACCCAATAGACTTGTATTTTAGGAACAATTCAGATTCTGCATTTCTGGAACGGGTTTCTATAAAATGTTGGACATGCAGATTTATTTTCTACCCTAATTTTGAGCAGCCCTTCTAAACAGATTATTTATTAGGTATTTTATGCATGCTATAAATGACAGTGTTCAGGTACAGTAAAAAACTTATTTCATGAGCTCAATCTTGAGGAGATGTCACCAGTTCGTATTGCAACAACAAAATGGAATTGTATTGTGTGCCCACATCATACTTAAATAACCAGTCTATGGGGAAAAAACACAATTGGGTTCTGTGAACCCAATATTCCAGAAAAGCTCTAATGGAAATTTAAATAATTGACTGACAAACAATGTAGCTATTGTGTAGAAGTGTTTGTATTTCAGCTTTCACTTTACTGCCAGCTTAGTACTTCAGTATGCATCAGAGGCAGTGGCTACATTCATAGGTTTTTTAGAGTAATGCCTGGTTTCATGTGATGCGTGTGCTTTGAAGTTTGTGCATAAAAATGATGGTTGGTTTACAAATGAAGGTTTCAAAACTCGTCCCTGCAGATAAATCTATTTTCGGGTAAGCCCTTGACGAGCCTTTCTCTGCAGGAGATTCAGTAGCTAAAAGTTGTCTTGCCCTTAAGCTTACGTCTCAGTTTCACTATGTGATGAAAAATGATACTTTTTTAAACATCCATAAATACATTGCATTTCCACATTAAAAAAGTAAAGGTGCATAATAAAATGTCTTTGCTGCATTTTTTTAAGACAAATTTACGATTTCACAGTAAAGTACGATATAAATATAAAGTGAATTGGGCTACATGAGACAGTTATTCTCTGAAAATGTTTAAAAGTTTCAAAATTGGAAAGTGAATTGGATACTTAAACTGCGCAAACATACAAAAGGTGGAAATGGTAGGAATTAGGTACTGATGTCGAACTCACTCAAATGATCACCAGTTTTTATTGTCTAAATGTATGAATTGACCTGCAAAACATATATAAAGTTATTTAACATGTTCAAATATTTGTACATATTTATATATAGCTATTGTACTGGAAATGGTTTCTTCTCGCCTGCCTAGAGGATTGAAAAATGTTACTAAAAGACCTGCAAAAAAGTAATTCAATAGGAGTCTTTTGAAGTGAAGATGTATACAATTGTGTCGATTCTTCAGTAAAATACATCTCTCCTAAGAAAGTGAATTTCATATCAGAAAAATCAGGTTGGCCCCATAATTTAAAGACTGAAATAAAATTTTGAAGAAACAACTTTTTGTGTATCATTGTTTGGCTTTGCTGGTCATAAACCTCTTATGGGTCTACAGTGTTTTCTTTTCTTGATGTCTTGCCAGTTATCAAGATAATATTTTTCAAATTGTTGATCAACTGTTCTTTCTTAATTGACATTACGATTATATAATTGTATGGCAGTAAAATATAGCCTAATTTGTTTTCTCACGGCTACGAGTAATGTTAAAAAGCATAATGTACATGCTGTGATGTATTTAGCTATGCACTTCCTAGTTTGGCACATTTTAATTGAACACTGATTTGTAAAAAAATAAATAGATTCCCCTAAAATTATAAACTACAGGGGTTTTTGCCTTTATGCCTTTCACCAAGGCATTCTTTCATGTCATACCTTTTCTTGCATAAATAATTGAAGCAGGTTCGTAAATAAGTCTCAGCAATGTTTTGTTGACTGACATAAAAAAAATGGCAAAGAATAGAAGAGGACCATATAATCAAGCTTTACCTATGTATATACTAATTTTCAGGATTATTCCTAAGCCCATACAAAAGTAGTTGGCAACTGATTGGTGCTAGAAAAATATATTTCCTACTACTGTTATTGGAAACAACATCCTAACACCGATCTTTATTCCTCAACAATGCTGGATGAGCTTCAACACATTGTTTGGGCAAGTGCCCTAGTTTGAGAGAACTGTTTATTTGCTGTTTTCCATGATGTTAGAGGTTCCGGTGTCACATATGTTGACATTGAGGAAATAGGGTTGAAAAGCACATTCATAAGCTGGCATTTTTCAGAACATTAGGTTTTCACATCCACTCTACCCTGCATGGGGCCAGCAGTTTTGTTGTACGTTGTGGGGTAAACTGTTTGCCAGGCAAGGTGAATGGAGCATACATGTCTTATCTTTCAGATTTTAGAATCTATATATACTACAATCTGATCGACATCTAGCAGCAGATTCCTTACCTTAGATTTTCCCCAGTGTCAGGCTGGATTTGGAAGACTTGATCAAGCAATACCCTTGCGTGTCAGTAGATGGCATTGGTCAGCTCCGGTGACTTTGTACGTGCCAGAAGTGAAATCTGCAATACCTATATAGGCACCACCTGGGCACGCAGACGTCAGTTTTTATGTTTCCATGCCAGATCCTTGACGAGAGCTACCGTCCTGTCACTTTTTGGTTGGCTTTTTACATTGTTTTGTCGAGTATTTTTGGTGTGTAGGTTTTTTCCTCAATGTCTAAGAAGTCTTCTGGATTCAAACCGTGTGACGAAGTCGAACCCCAACTGTTGGATCATGGCTCCGAAGGCTTTGAGGGAGCCATCCCTAAAGCTGCTTGCATCCTGACATTCGACTACACTCCATTCGCCCTGGAGGTCTCGGGCCCCGGTCGAGAATAAGGTCCGGGCACTGCTCCGGGAGTCCTAAGTCCGAGTCCTCCCAATCGAAGTCATCGGGTTGGTCAGGTAAGAGGCATGAGAAATGCAAGAAGTCGACGCGCGCTTCAACTTCTCCCCATCTGTCAGCCAACGTGACTGAGGAGTCTCAATGCTCTAGGCCTCTTTTTGTTGAACCTGTGCCTGGGTCAGCTTCTCGCTTCCCTGTTTTTCCAGGAGCCGGAGCAACCCTGCCCTGCTTAAAGAATTCTCTGACGCCATGTGCTTCACATTTGGGCGACCTTACCCTCCTGGTGTGCCTTTGGACCCCGCAGGCTCAGGGGGGCACCCTTGGATCCTAGGTCAGTTCCTTAGCCTTACTTTGAGGGGCTAGGAATGGAGGAAGATTAGGAGGGGACGCTGGAACTTTTACAAGACCAGCCTGAGCACGAAATGGACTGGTATGAGGAACTGGGTGAGACTTGTTTCCCCCCCCCCCCCCACCAACCACCATCATGGCTATGTAGGAGGGTGCTTCATATGTTGTGGTGGTGAGAAGGGCAGCCGGGTGTCAACACCCTGGAACTACTCCTGCTTTTCTAGTGAGGCCTTGACTAATGTCCCTCTGGGAACCTGGTCCAAGCCCAGCACAGGGACTCCTGTGAATAGGATAGTCACCTGCCGCTATCACCCTGCACCGGGTGACACAATATTTCTCTCCAACCACCCTACCTATGAGAGCTTGGTGGTCCAGGCCTTTACCTCACAAGGCATGTGCCCTACCACTCCCTCGGACAGGGAATCCAAGAGGCCGGAGGGTTGGGTAAACAAGATTTATTTTTCCACCAGCCTTGCATTGCGGTCAGTGAACACTGCATGCCTATTGGGCCGTTACATCCATTCCTTATGGGAAACAGATCGTAAATGCTGCCACAGGTCCCGGAGGTGGCCTGGGCCATTCGCTCTAGAGCGGTATCAGACGGGAGAGGTGCGTAAAAGTTCAGCATTCGTTATGGGTTTCTCACCAGTGACCTGCTAGGCAGAGGTATGTCATAGACGATGGCTGTTCGGCACGCCTGGGTGAGAACTTTTGGCTTTTTTGAGGATGTCCAGGCTTCCCATTAGACCTGGCATCTTCTTGTGTGTTTCGCCTGTCTTTTTGCTTTCTTATCTCCAGATTTTAAGGGTATGCTGTGCTTCGTTTTTGCTGGCTTAGTATCTCTGCGCACTTTCACTGCTTTTCATTGGTAAAGTGCAAGTGCTCTTACTGTACATTTTGTTATGATTTGTTTTCTATGATTGAGATATTTGATTTACTGGTAAGTCCCTAGTACAGTGCACTGTGTGGGCCCAGGGCCTGAAAAAATCAAATGATTCTAGTGGGCTTGCAGCACTGGTTGTGCCACCCACACAAGTAGCCTTCCAAAGGTTTCTCAGACCTGCCCCTGAAGTGTCTGTGTGCAGTAATTAGGTCTTGCAGACCTGTGTTGCATGTGCTGCTCGCTCTGCGAGCCTTCTTGTAATCTGGACATTTCTGAAGTGGAGTTGAAGCCCCGCCCATGAATCTAGTTGAAAATGAGGCTTGTTTGATACCGCCCTGTCTTCTTTTGGCCCCACCCATCCGGACTCTATCGTCTACTTGCAGTGTTACACTGTCTCCTTTAGCCGGTGAGCACTTTTTTTTTTTTTACATTTACACAATGGCGACGGCTTGTTAATTTACCCAGCAGCAGCCTCAGCTTCAATAATGGTGAGATCGCCTATGTTTTATTAATTGCGATCGCCGAAGTGGGCGCATGCTTTTTCTTTCTGTTTATTTACTTCTCTGTAGTAATGGTGGCACCCGTGCTTTAGCATCTTAAGCCAAACTCTGGTGCCAAGATTGCCTCAAAAGTAAAGAAATAGACAATTCTTTACTTTTGAAGCAATCTCAGCACTCGCGCTTTAGCTTAAAATGTTTAAAGCTAAAGAGCGAGTGCCAAGATCGATTTGCAATGCGCTGCGCTGTCGAGACAAACCTTGAATTTCTCCTGCACTAAAAATGGAAGTAAAAGCGTGATGCGCCCAGAGTGTTAGGTGAAAAAGGGTCACCAGAAGTGCCATTGACGATGTCAAACTGCTACATGAAGTACAGTCTGTACACTTTTGCTCCGTTCTACCCAGGAAAAACCATCCCAGTAAACGATTCTGTGAGGCAAATTCCAGTCCCAGCAACTTAACACAATAACAATGCAAATGTGACTCTTGTCAGCAAACAGCAGGCTTCCCTTTTCTCAAACGCGTTCAATCAGACTTGTTACTGCCATGTCGACCTAGCAAGTGCACCCACTTGCCAGGCCCTAACCTTCCCCTTTCTTACATGTAAGGCACCTTTTGGGTAGGCCTAAGGTACCCCCATGGGCAGAGTGCAGTGTATGTAAAAGGGAGGACATGTACGGGTGTGTTTCACATGTCCTGATTGTGAAATACTGTGTATTTCGTTTTTCACTATTGAAAGGCTGTCTGTCCTATAGGCTATAATTGGAGCTGAGCTGTAGCATTTTACATGTGTAACTTTCATTTGAGACAATATAGAGAAATGGATTTTAGGCACTCTGAACTCAGAATTTAATAACACATTTTTTAGTAAAGGTGTTTTTTAAATTGTTTCAAAATGCTACTCAGGTCACAGTGCAGGCAGCGGCATCAAGGTCGGCATGAGCCGTCGGTAATACGAGGGTAGCGCGGCAAAGCGAGGCGGTGCAAAGTGTGGCGCACTTGGGTCACTGTGCGAGCAGCGGCTCGGTGGCGGTGAGACCAGGCATGTGGTACGGGTGCCCGGCTCCTGCCGGTTATCCTAACTTAAATCTCACAGAGTTCGATCTGCAACACGTATGATTTCAAGGGCCCGACGACACCTGCACCGACCTCCGAAGCAGACTCCTTCCAACGCCTCTTCTTCAGATCTCATCGCAAGGTCCACGACTCCCTGCATTTCCAAGTTACTGTGTGCCGGTCTTCTCGACACCATACCTCGTCTGCTAGGCCTTGGTTAGCCTGAACTGTTAGATTTGTTTGCTCACGACGCCATGATCGCCCCGGAGGGAGCTATAATCTTCAAGGAACTGTGTTTTAAGGTTATTCTTGCAATATTTGTATTTTGATCACTGTATGTTGGATTTGGATCTTTTTGGTCTTGTTTTACACAGATAAATATTGGCTATTTTTCTAAAGCTGGTGTTGTCCTTTTTTAGTGATTTCACTGTATTACTGTGTGTTGTGTTCAAATGCTTCACATATTGCCTCTGAAATAAGCTTGACTGCTCATGCCAAGCTACCAAAGGGATGAGCAGTAGGAAGGGTCCCTACTTGGACAAGGTGCCAACTAGAGAAACCCCCCCCCCCCCCATTACTAACATTGGTTGCCAGTGGTAAGGATAGGACTTTCATTTGCGCTTGAACTACAGTGATTGGTGTATACCATATCGCAGACCACTACGTACCACATACTGTTTTTCTTTTTTGGTCTATTTTTGTGTTCCCATCTTTTTCTTTTTCTTTTTTATTAAACTTCCTGCTGCATCATGCCTGAGTGAAGAGCATCATCAGCTGTGTCCCTGGAAGTGGTTTTTGTGGAGGATAGGTTGGAATCCTATTCTGTGAAGGAACTGAAAGCAGTTTGCAAAAACCTCATAGTCCAAGTCAGGCCGCAGTGGGCTGTCCCCCCAATAGCTGGAGGACAGGAGAAAAGCTAGAAAGCATCAAATAGAGCTGGAGAGGCTATAGAGGAAATGAGGATTCTTTTAAACCATGAGCTTTGAGTAAAAAGTGGATCATTGGAGTAAGTCCAGTTCAGATGGTGGCAGCAATACATCACTGCACTCAAATAGAGTAGTACACATTCCCAAGAACTTAGGAATGGAGTACAAGAAGGAAGATAACATACAGAGGTTGTTTCACTGCTATGAGGTATCTATCCACATGGATGGGGTCCCTGAAAAGAATTGGTGAGGGGGGGGGGGGGGATTGTGGCCTTATTTCTCAGAAGAGGGGAGGGACACATTGTTGGCTTTGGGGTACAACCACACCTACACTGGCCTGAAGGAGGCCCTTCTCACTGGGTTTGGTCTCCTGAAAAGTACAGGGATCAGTTTAAAACCAGTACGAGTGCATAGATTCTTATTGCAGGTCAATGGATGGTTATGTGAAGGGCAGCAATGTGACAGTTTTTCTTGGGCTGTACTATTTGATTGTGTGGGAGCACATGTCTAGTCTATGTTTTGATGAGGTAAGCTGACTGACCCCAGGAAGCTTGCTATGGAGGTGGACCTCTGGGTTAGTATCTGGGTCCCCAAGAAGACTCCGCCAAAGGTGGGCAGGGTCCCCAGCAGAAGAGTGGGGGGGGACAAGAGTAAAACCAAGGAGTTCTCTAAAGCGCCCCAAACTAGTACCCAGACTAAAGATTTCCAGCTCCCAGGAGATTAGAAACCATGAGTCTCTTCAGGAAAGCCTGCAAGGATGGGACCCCATAAGTGCAATGCATGTGACCAGGTGGGTGACATCAAGGGGGATCCCAAATGCCAGAAGTAGGCACAACCACCCACCGTTGGGTAGTCCAAGGTGTTGGCTAGTGTGCTTGGGGAGGAGGGGCGTCCCAGAGGAGGGTGGGAATCCCTTCAGAAATTACTCTTGTCTCACTAGGGTACAGTGAGGTGGTCCAGGGAAGCCAGGTGCGTGTGACCATCAATGGAGAAAAGGGTAGAGGCTCTTAGAGATACTGGAGCCAGTGTGAGCTCAGTCCTGTCACCTGAGGATCAAGTACTCCCTGGTGCATTCCACCAAGTAGTTGCTGTAGACAACTCAGAGCGCCAACGTAAGGTGGTGGTTCCCTTTGAGGTGGGAAAGGGTCTCCGGTAACTTGAGGGTGGTTGTGAGCCCCACCATGCCTGTACGTTGTCTGCTAGATAACGACCTGGAGCAGTCCTTGTGGAAGGATGTGGCGCTCACGTCCCACTTGAAGATGCTTGGGTTGCCAGAGTAGGTGTGCGTGACCACTGTCCATGACAGCCAGCAAGGGTGATCAGAAGGACACGGAGCCTGAAACAGTGGCCCAGGTGCCTGCCAAGAGAAAGTGCGGGGGGCGCGGGAAACCTGCTGCTAAGTTTCCCACAGTCCGGGAGGAGGCTGACCTCAAAGGGGATTCCCTGGAAGACTGAACTGTGGCACTTATCTGAGCTGACCTATTGGCAGCAAGAGGGGGGGGGGGCCGCATGGGAACAGTACTACATAGAGAATGCCCTTCTCTGGAGGGTTTGCGGCAGCACGCTGCAAACCAGGCAGCTGGTGATCAGTATGGATATACTGGGAGAATGGTCACCTATACAGCAAGCCTAAGGTTGCTGAGCATGGGTCAGCCTTTGTGCTGGTGGTACCCCAGCGCTTAAGGACCTGCCTACTGGGTCTGGCTCACGACGTAAATTGGCAGGACATTTGGGGCAGTACAAAACCTTTGACAGGATTGTCACTCACATTGTTGTAAAGTGCCCCTTTTTGCATGGTTATCACCTAACGTTTTGACATATAACTGATGCCAACTTTAACCGTTTGTGCCCAGACGCCCTGCCAATCAGGTTCTCAGGGCCTGTATTCTTTCCCAAAATTGTACCTTTGTCTCTATAATTGACACACCTCTGGACCACATGCAAGTCACTTGTAGAAGGTATCCCTGGTTCCAAGGGCCTTGTGACCAGAGAGGGCCTCTGAGGGCATGTATTCTGCCATTCTGATGGACCCTCACACTGCCATTGCAGGCTGCATGTTTTGGTGAAGACTAAACTTAAGAGTAAACATGGTACCCATCCCTGGGTGCCATGCCCACCAGCACTGCCTCTGGCATGGGTAAGTCATCCCTCTAGCAGGCCTTTATGCCCTAAAGGCAGGGTGCACCATATCACCTTTCAGGGCATGTGTGCCATTCACAGGCATTGTAAGTGAAGCCATTTTGAGTATAGGGGCTGGGAGTTTGTCATTATGAACTCCACAGCCCTATAATGGCTCTACTGAAAGTTGGCAAGTTTGGTACCAAACTTCTCAGCACATTAAACCCACGCTGATGCCAATGTGGACTTTAATGTAATATGCACTCAGAGGGCAACTTAGAGATGCCCCCTGAAAAACGACCATCCCTGGTGTAGTTCTTGGCTGGCTCCCAGCCATCTGCCCACCACCAGACATTTTTCTGGACCCCTGGGTAGAGAGCCTCTGGGTCCTGGGCAGAGTTGTCATGCCTCCTCCCCCAGAATGGGCAGAGGCGAAGAAGGGGAAGCTTCAAAGGCCTGCCGCCTTTGTTAACTACCCCCAGCCTGTTGCTGCTATCAGCAACTGGTCCCACTGGTTCTGACCCCCGACCCCCCCCCCCCCCCCCCCCAAACACACTTTGGTCAGGAGAATAGGTGGGAAAACGTAGCCAGGAAAGGAGGTGTGCCCACCTTTGCCAAGTCCACCCCACAGGTGGAGGAGGCAAAGTGAAGCACACATCTCGGTTCCCTCCATCTTGAAGATTAAGGGACTTAACCAATCAGGAAGAGACCTATGCCCTCCCCCACTGGATGGTGGCGTAATAGCGTAATAGGGGGGTGTAGACACCCCAGGGAAGGGACCCATTGGTCCTGAACAGCACACCCCTGTAACGCCCTTAAAACCAGTACGTGGGGGGGGCACCTCTCAACCTTGCCTCTTTAGATGTGACAACCTAAGAAGGAGGACCCACGTGCCTTGCAGCAGTGGAGAAAACTACTGACTTGGCCCCAGCCGTACTGACCGGTCTCCTACTCCAGCGACCCTGCTTCCAGGAACCAGTGTGGCCTGCGGCCTGCAGCCAGCAACTTCAAGAACCCCGGAGTTGCTGTGCTGTCTTCGACAAAGACTCCTGTCTCCCATGGACACCAGATTTGTCCAGCAAAGAAACCTACCCCAGTCTCCGGATCCGGGCAGTTCCGCGACTCTGCACCGGAAGCCCGAGTTCGAGTGAACCACTTACCCTGAGACATCCCCCTGGCAATCCTGATCTCGTCTGCATCGGTGACTGACCTCTCCAAGACTCCTCAAAACCTGCAACCACTGTTTGAGAGGTCCCCCCTGACCTCGACCGGTTCCAGCTATAGAAACCCAACTCCCCTGCATCTTCCACCCCTGACTTTGGGAGGAATACAGCTGACGGTGCCAAGGTGTCCCCCCAGCTTTCCATCTTATCTGTCCAGCCATTGGTGGCCCTTGTCCTGCCTCCTGGTCCAAGCCTGCAGCATTTCTTCCCAGCAGATGTCCTTCATTGGTTTGCATTGGGAATCCTACTCTGCACCCTGCCGCCCAAATGCCGCTGGAGGTGCGCTTTTGGTGCCTACTTGTGGCCTCCTTTGTGCCTATTTTTGACCCCTGGGCCCTGACCGGGAAACCGCAGGTACCTACCTGTGAGCGGTGTTCTTTCGAGTAGCCCCTGTCTCTATAGCAGTACATTGGGCCCAAACCTCTCCTTTGACTTCTGCTCCTGGCCCCCCATGCCGCTGAGGGCGCACTCTTTACCTATGTGACTCCTGACCTGTGTAAGTGCTACTAGCTCAAGACTTAACTGCGATACAGAGTACTTACCTGTATGCCTCTAACCTTGTTTTACTCAATAGGAATACATTGAACTGTATCATAACATTGCATTGCATATCTTTATCATTGCAAGGTCGAACACTATACCTCTTTTTGGTATGGTATATATAGAGCCAACTTCTGGCTCCAAATGTGAAGGCAGTCTGATGCACATTGTAGGTATTGCCAAACTTGTCAGGCATGTGGTAAGAGTGGGATGAAGTGTAAGGCTCCTCCAACTTTTTACGGTTGTAGGCACCCCTTTCGATATGGCGTGGATGGATATTGTGAGGCCTCTGGACCCCAAGACAGCCATGGGCAACAGATATATCCTGGTCTTGGTGGGCCATGCCACCTGGTACCCGTAGGCTATCCCTCTCAGGACGACGACTGCCCCTGTGGTAGTCTGGTGTTAATGGGGATCTTTTCTCACGTGGAGTTTCCCATGACTGGTGTACCAATTTCATATCCAGGTATATGACATCCCTGTGGAAGGTGTGTGGTGTACCCTACCGGTTCTCCAGTCCTTACCACCCTCAAGGTAATGGTTTGGTGGAGAGATTCAACCAAACCCCGAAGGGCATGATCAAGGGTCTGACCGAACCCATGAGGCATATGTGGGATGTCATCTTACCAAGCCTTATTATTGCTTACATGGAGGTACCGCAGAAGTCATAAGGATTCAGTTCCTTTGAGTTACTGTATCGGCACCTTGTGACAGGATCTCTCAATCTGGTGAAAGAAGGCTGGGAGACAGCTCCCAGGAAAAGACCCCAGGATGTATTTAGCTACATGCTGGCCTTTAGAAACCAGACTGCACGCTTTAGGAGGCTTGCTCAGGCGAAGCCAGCCAGGAAGAGATGAAATGCTGGTATGACCAGAATGCCACTCTGGTAGTTTCAGCCTGGCCAGAAAGTGGGTCATGGCCCCGGTAGAGCCTTGCACTCTTCAAGACTAGTGGACTGGAGCACAAGAGTGATGTCACCTACCTGGTGAACTTGCAGACTCCTCAAACCTCATTTTTGAGATCTAAAGTAAGCATGCTCTCTGAGACGGATGATGGGTTGGAAGAGTAGAGTGAACCTTTTCCAGACCTCCTGTCTGCCAAGGAGTACACTTGGTTCAATGGAAGGTGTGAACCTCTCCCCTACCCTGACCCCAGAGCAGCAGATTAACTGCAGCCAGCATTTGGGGCAGTTTACCACACTGTTCTCCCTGACCCCGGGCATCACCCACCGGTGTACCCATGATGTGGAAACTGAAGATAGTCCTCCTGTGGAGCACATTTACAGGCTGACTGACTGGGTCAAAGCCAGCATCTAAGAAGAGGTTTATAAGATGTCAGCTTAGGCATAACAAGCCCTCTAACAGTCCTTGGGCCAGCCCAGTGGTCTTGGTCCCAAAGGCTGCTGCACCCGTGTGCCACTCCTAATCTTCGGTTCTGCGTAGATCACAGGAGGCTCAATGCAGTCACCAGGACGCTCACCCCATCCCCTGGGCTGATAAGTTCATAGATCAGTTTGAAGCTGCCAAGTTCCTCAGTACATTTAATTTATCGTTTGGGTACTGTCAGATTGCCTTGACTAAGGGGGGCAAGGAAAAGTCTGCATTCTCAACACAAGAGAGGCACTATGAGTTCCGGGTAAAGTTGAAGAATGCCCCTGCCACCTTTCAAAGGTTGGTCAACCAGGTTTTGGACTGGAGGATTTCAGCACTGCTTACCTGGATGACATCGCAGTGTTCAGTTTCTGCTTGGAAGATCACTTGCAGCACCTCTGGTAAATGTTGAAGGCTCTGCAGAAGGCAGGCCTCACGATCAAGGCCAGTAAGTGCCAGATCAGGCAGGGGTCTGTGGTGTACTTAGGGCACCAGGGAGGAAGTGGCCAAGTGGCACCCCTACAACCGAAGATTGACACCATTCTGGCTTGGGAGCCCCCCAGGACCCAGACAGAGGTGAGTACCTTTTTAGGTCTCACGATTACTACAGGAGATTTGTCAAGGGCTAAACCATTGTTATCCCCTTGACTGAGCTGACTTTCAGGAACCAGCCAAGGAAAGTGATCTGGACTGATGCCTATCAGACTGCTTTTGATACCCTAAAGGCAGCTATGTGCTCAAGGCACCCGACTTCTCCAAAGAATGCTTCACAGCATGGTGTGGAAGCAGTGCTCCTACAGCTGAATGAGGAGGGCTTAGACCAGCAGGTAGTCTTCCTTAGCAGGAGACTACTCCCCAGGGAACAGATGTGGAGTGCAATAGAGCGAGAAGCTTTTGCTGTGGCCTGGGGGTTGAAGATGCTAAGACCCTACCTGTTTGGGACTCGCGTCCGAGTTCAGACAGACCCAGGCCCCCCAGATGGTTAATGCAGATGAGGGTTGAGAACCCAAAACTTAAGGTGGTCCATATCCCTACAGGGAATGGACTTTACGGTAAAGCACCTCCCTGACACAGAACACGGCAATGCAGATGATCTGTCCAGGCACATTGCCTTAGTGAAGAGAACTCCCAGGTGGGTGGGTAGTTCTCCCTACTTAAATCTGGAGGGGACCTGTGTTAGACCTAGCATCTTTTGGCTTGTTTCCCCAGTCTTTTTGCTTTCGGATCTCCTATTTTTGATGGTATGCAATGCTTTCTTTTTGCTGGCTTAGTATCTCTGAGCACTTTTTCACTGCTAATCAATGCTAAAGTGTAAGTGTTCATACTGTAAATTTTGTTATGATTTGTTTTCTATGATTGGGATATTTGATTTAGTTGTAAGTCCCTAGTAAAGTGCACTGTGTGCCCAGGGCCTGTAAAATCAAATGCTTCTAGTGGGCTTACAGCACTGGTTGTGCCACTAACACAAGTAGTCTTTCAGTGGTGTCTCAGACCTGCCCCTGAAGTGTCTGTGTGCAGTTTTTACTGCCCTGGCGGCCTAGCAAGTGCGCCCACTTGCCAAGCCCTAACCTCCCCTTTTCTTACATGTAAGGTACACCTCAGGTAGGCCTAAGGTACCCCCATGGGCAGAGTGCAGTGTATGTGAAAGGTAGGACATCTACTTGTGTGTTTAACATGTCCTGATAGTGAAATACTGTGTATTTAGTCTTTCACTGTGGAAAGGCTGTCTGTCCCATAGGCTATCATTTGAGCTGCACTGTAACATTTTACATGTGTAACTTTCAATTGGGACATGGTAGAGAAATTCAGTTTGGGCTCTCTGAACTCAAAATGTAATAGCACATCTTTAAGTAAAGGCGGTTTTTAAATTTTGTTTGATAATGTACTTTTAGAAAGTGTGCATTTTCTTGCTTAACCATCCTGTGTGCCTCTACCTGTGTGTATTCAGCGTCTGGTTTTGGAGCACAGGAACTAGGATGTTCGATGTTCATTCACCCTAGACAGTCACAAGGGGGAGTTGAGGTGTGCCCTAACGAACCTGCCAAGAAGTAGAGCTGGAGGAGCTTTGAGGAGGAAATACCACTGTGCTGTGTTGGCCTGGAGTGGCTGCTTCTGTCTTGGGCAGTGCAAGAACTGGACTGAACTTTCTGCAGCTTATCTTGTATGTTTCTCCAAGGGCTTGAGGTAGAGCTTGCCCTCTGTTCAAGACTTCTCAGGAACGATAGGACTTCATCATCCTCTGTGTACCCGCTACTAGAACGGAGTGGAAAAAGCAACTTGATGCCGTCAAAGACATCACTGCCAGCTCTGTGATCTGTTGGCACCAAAGACAGCACTGCGTCACTTCACACTGCAACCGTGGTCTCACCGACTATGCATACCGCTGCTGCCACCAAGCCGCTGCTTAAACTGCAACCTGAGGGCACCACCTCGCTTCACATGGCCGTCCCCAATGACACTGCTCTACACTGACCTCGATGATGCTGCCTGCACCATGGCCTGAGGGCACCACTCCTAAGTTACTCGATGCACCATACTACACCGCAGCCTTGGCCTACAAACGCCAGCACCATTGATTTCAGGTAGTCTGCCAATGACAGCGCTTCAGCAACTACGCCCCTGATGCTTGCACCGTCACCTGCCAGCCATGCAATGAGCAGCGCCACACTTCGGACAGCAGCCCTGGTCTCACCGATGCTGATGGGTGCTGTCAATGAGCCGCTGCCTGCACCGTGACCTGAGGACACCGCACGCCACACTGCAGCCCCTACGCCTGCTGATCCTGGCGGTCCAGACTTCAACCTCACAGAGTTCAATCTGCAACAGGTGCGACTTCAATGGCCCGATGACACCTGCACTGACCTCCAAAGCAGACGCCGCCTCTTTGGATCTCATCGCAAGGTCCAAGGTGCCCTGCATTTCCAAGGTACGGTTTGCGTGATTAGCTTGAACTGTTGGATTTGTTTCTTCACTATGCAGTGATAGCCCCGAATGGAGCTGTCTACTTCATTTTAGGGTTATTCTTGGAATATTTGTATTTTGATCACTGTATGTTGGATGTTTATTATTTTGGTATTGTTTTACACAGATACATATTGGCTATTTTTCTAAAACTGGTGTGGTGTGTCCTTTTGTAGTGTTTTCACTGTATTACTGTGTAATGTGTTCAAATGCTTTTCACATTGCCTCTGCGATAAGCCTGACTGCTCGTGCCAAGCTACCCAGGGGTAGAGCAGGGTTTTTTTTTTTTTAGAAGTGTAATCCTCTTATCCTGACTAAAAGGAATGGTCCCTACTGGACAAGGTGCATACCTCTGCCAACTAGAAACCCCCATTTCTAACATTTCCCTTATGGACATGCCCTTTGATGGCACACGTCTTTTTGGAGACCTGACAGGCATGGTCCTGGACCACTTTAAGGACTTGCAGGCTCTGGCCAAGTCTTTGGGCCTTTTGGTGACTCCCTGTCTTCTGTTTGCCCCTTTCATGGCCACAGAAGGAGGTTTCAGCTGCGCTAGCCAGGCCTTGCAAGTTCAGAAACCTCTGCATGTCTGGGTGTGGCTCCTTTTGACCCCCATGGGTCAGATGGCCAGAGGCCTAGTCAGTCTACTTCTCCCCTGCTCTGCTGCCTCTAAACCTTCCTAGTCCTGCCCTTCACAGCCATGGATGGGAAGTCAGTGGCAGGATCAGGCGTCACCTTCTCCACTGGCAAAACCTCACATCTGACAAGTGGTTTTTCACCTCTCTCTATGCCTCTGACTTACGACTACCTGACAGAGAACAACCTGAACTTGCTTCAGGAGGAAGTAAGCACACTCTTGGCCAATGTAGCCTGACAGATGGTTCCAGCTCCTGAAGTAGACTGTGGCTGCTATCCATGCTACTTTCTGGTCCCAAAAAAGAACAAGGTCATTCGTCCTATTCTAGATCTGTGAGCCTTCAACTACTTTCTCAAACAAAAAAGTTCAAAATGCTCACTCTGGCTCAGGTCTGGTCTGCCATAGACCCCGGAGACTGGATGAAAGCATTGGATTTGCAGGACTCCTGTTGTCACGTTCCCGTCCTGCCTGCTCACCGGCACTACCAGTGGGTAATGGTAGGCTATGAGCACTTTGAGTTCAGTCCTCCCTTTTGGCCTTACCAGCGCCCCTTGGGTGTTCATTAAGGTGATGGCGGTGGTCACAGCCCATTTGTGCAGATCAGGAGTGTTAGTCTTTCCCTATCTCGATGACTGACTATTGAAGGTGAGCTCGCCCCAGAATGTCCTATTCCACCTCCAGACTGCAGTGAATCTCCTGCTTTCGCTTGGGTTCACTGTTAACTTGCCAAAGTCCCACCTGACTCCCTTCATGATGTGCCCTTTCATCAAAGCTGTTCTGAACACAGTGCAGTTTCAGGCCTATCCTCCCGAGCATAGAGTCCAGGATATTCAGACTAGGATGCTGATTCTTCTAGCCCCTATCCTGGATTTCAGTGAGACTGACTCAGAGGCTGCTGTACCTTATGGCTTCCTGCATCCTGCTAGTGACACATGCCAGATGGCATATGTGGGCTCTGGTGTGGGAACTGAAGTTCTCCAGTATTTGATCTTTCATACATTCACATGCCTGAATCTTCCCCGACGTCTTCTAACGGTACTTAAATAAGCAGTACTATTAGAAAGCATTGTGAAAAACAGTAAATTTATAAACCCATCCACATCTTTAGAATAGACCCAAACTTCAACCAATCGGAGACAATCCTCAAACCACATCTCCCCTGCAGAGCCACCATACCTCAGATTTCTAACCGCATGTCGTGTGTGAGTGAGTCTACCTGAGCTCTGCTCAGTTCTTTCAGTTGGTGAACATTTGACCCTGGTCTGCTCCTCTCTGGAATAATTCTTTTGATTTCAGCTTAACCCCTTCTGTGCCCATGACGTGCTGGACTCGTCATGGAGCACAGTCGCGCTGTGCCCATGACGAGTCCAGCACGTCATGAGCACGTAGAAAGACGGGAGAGGTATCGTTGGAAAGGGAAGTATCTCCCCTTTCCAATGGTACCCCTCCCCAGTGGATCCCTGCTTGGGGATCACCACAGGAGGGCGATCCCCAAGCAGGGATCCACCCACTAGACACCAGGGGGGGGGGGGAAGCGGCCCCTTGGGTAAGGGCCTTTGCTCCCCACGAATAATTTTGGTATTATTTAGTCTTTCTGCCATAACAATAAAATAAAAATAGGGGGTGGGGGCTGCCCAAAACGAGCAGGCCCATGCCCCCACCCCCCAATAATCAGTCTTTCTGCCCCCCCCGGGGGGGCAGATGGGGCATTGGCCCCTAATCTGCCCCTTCGGGGGGGCAGAAAGCCCACTATACACCAGGGATTTCTTCTCAGTTTTTTTAGGGCGGGGGCTGCCCGAAACGGGCACGCCAATGCCCCCACCCACCCACCACCATTACAGCCTTTCTGCCCCCCCTGGGGGGCAGATGGTGCATTGGCCCCCAATCTGCCCCCCTGGGGGGGGCAAAAAGACCACTAGACACCAGGGATTGTAAAAAAAAAAAAAATATAGGGTTGGGGGCTGCCCAAAACGGGCAGGCCCGTGCACCCACCCCACCCCCCAATTATTACAGTCTTTCTGGCAGATGGGGCATTGGCCCCTAATCTGCGCCTCCGGGGGGGCAGAAAGCCCACTAAACACCCGTGGCGGGTACTTGGGCCTCCCACACGAGTGAGGCACCGTTTTTATCGGGAGACCCAGGGAAACGCTGGGTGGTAGGAAATTTGTGTCAGCCCGCTGATGCCACAACTTTCCCACACACAAATGTGTGAAAAAGGTGAATTTTTTAGCTATCTTTGAGGTTTGCAGGGCATTCTGGGTAAGGAAACGGGGGATCCACGCAAGCCATACCTCCCTGGAATCCCCCTGGTGTCTAGTTTTCAGAAATGTGTGCGTTTGGTAGGTTCCCCTAGGTGGCCGCCGAGCACCGGGCCAAAAACCCAGGTGACCCCCCTTGCAAAACCAGGTCGTTTTGATGTAGGCAATTTTCATGTCGCCTCAATACGTTTTGGGCCCTTGCCTGTCGCGGGTACTTGACCCTCCCACACGAGTGAGGCACCGTTTTTATCGGGAGACCCGGGGGAACGCTGGGTGGTAGGAAATTTGTGTCAGCCCGGTGATGCCACAACTTTCCCACACAAAACTGTGTGAAAAAGGGGATTTTTTTCAGCTAAATTTGAGGTTTGCAGGGTATTCTGGGTAAGGAAACGTTGAGGGATCCACGCAAGCCATACCTCCCTGGAATCCCCCGGGTGTCTAGTTTTCAGAAATGTGTGGGTTTGGTAGGTTTCCCTTGGTGCCGGCAGAGCTAGGGTTAAAAAACTACAGCTAGGCACTTTGCCAAAAAAGGTTCATTTTTCACTGCGAAATTGAGGTGTGTCCACGATGCGTTTTGCGCCGTTTCCTGTTGTGGGCACTAGGCCGATCCACACAAGTGAGGTACCATTTTTCTCGGAAGACTTTGGGGAACGCGGGGTGGGTGGAAATTTGTGGATCCACGCAGATTCCAGAACTTTCCACCAGAGAAATGTGGAGAAAATGTGTTTTTTTTGGCAATTTTTTAGGTTTTCTGGGTAACAGAACCGGTGGGAGGCAGTCAAGTCACCCCATCCTGGATTGCCCTGGGTGTCTAGTTTTCAAAAATGTATAGGTTTGCTAGGTTTCCCTAGGTGCCGGCAGAGCTATGGTTCAAAAACTACAGCTAGGCACTTTGCTATAAAAGGGTAATTTTGCATTGTGAAAATGTGGTGTGTTCATGTTAGGTTTTGAGCCGTTTCATGTCGTGGGCACTATGCCTACCCCTACAAGTGAGGTACCATTTTTATCGGGAGACTTGGCGTAATTCAGATTTGTAAAGGAACTGTTATTACCTATTGACTTTCGATGCATTTCTGCCTTCCAAATGAAAGACATTGTGTAAAAAAGAAGTCATTCTAAAAAATGTCTGATAATTCTCATGCTAGTATGAGTATTCCCAAATTCGGAAATGTGCAAATATCTACTGTTTCTAAACTATATATTTTGTTCCCATTTCAGGAATACATAGGTTCTTTCATACCGATTTTTCCATGTTCACATTTTAACAGAATAATTACTATATACCCGGTACATAATAAAAAAAACATTTCAAGTTGCTGCTCAGTTTTTGGCTCTGGGTTTGTTGGGTTCTTGGTGAACCTACAAGTCCTATATATCCCCACAACCAGTAATGTCCAGCGGATGTAACGGTACATTGCTTTCAAAGAGCTGTCATAATTAGAAGAAGTTACAGGTGAAAATGTTGACACAAAAGGCGCTTTTTTTTCAACAAATTTTCAATTTATCCTATATTTAATTGTTAGTTTCTATAAAGAAACCTTGATGGATCTACACAAATGACCCCTTGCTGAATTCAGAATTTTGTCTACTTCTCTAAAATGTATAGCTTTCCAGGATCCGTTATTGCTTTTGTACCCATTTCTACCATTAACTGAAAGGAGGTCGAAAGCACAAAAAATAGCAAAAATAGGCTATGTCCCAGACAAATGCCAAAACTGTGTAATAAATGTTGTGTTTCTGACAAAAGACTGGTATCCCCTAAAAGCTGGGAAATGGTGATTTCAGCCCCATAAACCCTTTTTTGATAACACTTGCAGGGAAAAACCCAGATGCTTTCATTTGCAGCCTGTTTTTCTCATTCCCCCCCCCCCCCCCAAACTAAATTTTGCTGTATTTTGGCTCATTTCTGTGACCCCTCCAGGGGAATCCACAAACCATGAGTACCTTCAGAATCCCCATGATGTTGGAAGAAAAGGACGCAAATTTGGCGTGGATACCTTATGTGGTCAAAAAGTCACAGGGGCCTCAGCGCGCACTACCCCAAATAGCCAAAAAAGGGCATGGCACAGGAGGGGGAAAAGGCCTGGCAGCGAAGGGGTTAAGGTATTATGTTTTATCTTCATTTACACTACCTTTTCAAGAGGTATCTAAGAAAATACTTTTTAGGCCTTGCAGGTACTGTGGGAAGGCAAGGCTTTTTTTCAGAAGATCCTCACAAAGACTGCCTTTACTGCTTATATCCCAAGCATACGGCTTGAAATTGTAACTATTGCAGAACCTTCTCTACCAAAACTCTATAGGACACAGAAGCCTTATTATTATGGTTCCAAAAGAAGACCAGATCTGAATCTGATGAGGAGAAAAGTCCTAGTCGCTCAACACCTCATTAAAAGCAGACTACAAAAAAGGAAGGCTGAGAAACCATGTCAGAGAAAAGGCAGTCCATAAAGAAACATCTACAAGGTCTGCCCAAAAGAAACCTTCCACTTCTTCTGCATCTTTGCCTGTAACCCCTCACAAGTTAACTCTGTCAACGAAAAATACTTGGTCGACAGACCCGTCGTCAAGAACGACCTCCAAATCCAGTGCTTTACTGACGACGACCGCTCTGACAACGGCTGTGATCATGGCCTCGTCGACTAGAACAGTGATGACGATTATCTTGTCGACGGCAACTGCGAAGACGGCCCCATCTACGACTTGGACGGCTGCAACCTTGTTGACGACTTCGTCAACAACTGCATCGACGGTCACTCCGTTGATGACGGTGCTCAAGTCTCCAATGAGGGTTCCGGGTTGGATGACTAGCTCCATAAAACGACTTTCTTTGTCGACAACTGAGCACAAAAAAGAAATTTGTCTGCATTAAGTAAGATCTTCCTTCTCTAAGTAAACTGTCCCCTCTGCCTTCATCTCATCTTTTAAATACAGAGGAGTCAGGAGACGAGAGCCTGTTTGGACCAGCCTACAACCCTTCACAGCTGAGAGTAAAATGTCCGGACAATGATAATGAGGAGGAGGATCCTATGCAGGATACCTCTGAATACATGGAAGGAGAATATTCTTTAACAGCTCGTCATCAGCAGCAACAACATGATTCTTTTTAGGACCATTACCAATAAGAGGAACAGCAAGTTATGAGGCAATTCCATGTTATTGCCAACTTCTCTTGTCATGGATCTAATGCATATGCTAAACGCCTATTATAAATGTTTCCCGAACACTCATGCTCCAGTTCCTCTCACTCCTAGACTCCCTAGGATACAGATTACACCACCATTACCTGTTACTCCTTCGCCACCACCCGCACAGGAAGAAAGGCCAGCCCCTTGTGATATTACCATCATGGATTATTACATTGAAAGTGATCCCTATGATCAGCCGGAGGAAGGGGAGCTCATTCAAGATCCAGGCATGGTTGGTCAAGAATGGGATGATTATATCACTCCTCCTTCATCGTTGCCATCTCCTTCCCTTGCAGATTCTCCTCCAGTGGATATTGGAGGATTCCACAAGTTGTTAGAAAGAACATCCAAAAGATTTGAACTACCACTTCCTGCAACACAGCAGCTGGAATGTTTCCGTTACCATTTTAAGGATTCTACCAGAAAATCTGTGCGATCCATCCCCATAGTCAGTTACACCTGGGAGGAGGGGTTGAAGCTGATGAAGAAACCGGCTTCGGTCACGCCTGTGTTGGAAAAGAAGTATAAAGCCCCTGATTCTACTCCTGTTTGTTTAGTTAAAAAAAAAAAAAAGTAGGATGGTTACCCCCCTACTTTTTGCTGGTGTCAGGATGTGTTTTTTGTCTAGTCTGACTGTGATTCTGCAAATCAGGACTCCAGTGACTGTGCTTCCTGCCTAAATTTACTAAGGTAAGTACTTCTGTACATTCCACAATTGGCTACTGGTGTGCCCTTATAAGTCCCTAGCATATGGAACTGAGGTACCCAGGGCATAGGTACACCAGGGTTCTCCCATGGGCTTCAGCACGTATTGTGCCACCCATGAGAGACCACTCAAACTGTGACTACAGGCCTGCAATTGCAGCCTGTGTAAGCTGGTGCTAGCGCCAATTACGGCAGATATAAATATTCTTATAACTGAGGTCACTACATTTAAAACCTATGTCACCACTAGGCAGGCCTTTCAAACCTCAATGCAGGGTGGTGGGTAATAAGTGTGAGGGGGCCCCTACATGAGCAGGACACCCCTACAAGCCCCAGAGTCAATTCTCCAGGCTTTGTAAGTGCAGCCAGCTGCTTTGATCCGTACAAGAGGATCTACATTGGCTTGTATTCGGCTCTTCAAATCTCTGGGACTGCAGCTCAATGTAGAAAAGGCATTTCTCATCCCAAGTCAAACACGGATATTCCTTGGAGCAGTTTTGGACACAAAGGTTGTGAAGGCATATCTCATGCCAGAACGAATGTGCAAGATATTGCATATGGCGTCTATACTTCAGGGAAGAAAGTCCCCTTCAATGAGAATGTGCAAGTCTATGCTGTGAATGCTATCCTGATGCATCCCAATGGTTCCAAATTGTCGTTTGCATATGAGGCCGCTTCTGGATAAACTGGATGCCCAGTGGCTTCAGATTCGACGATGTAATTTTCAACACAGGCAATGAAGAAGGCTTTGTCATGGTTGGGAAAAGAGCGTTTAATTTTTCTCTTGGCCTATCCTTCAAGGCGACAAGCCTTAGCTACATTATGACTACGCAGGCCTCTCTGGACGGTTGAGGAGCTCATCCCCAAGGCTCGGCGATTCATGGAAAAGGGTCTGTCCAAGAAGAACAGATGCAAATAAATCTCTTGGAGTTGAGGGCAGTGTTTTTATGGCTGCAAGCATTTCTTCCCAGAAGGCTCTCCTGTTCTGGTAAGAACTGACTACACCACCACTATGTTTTCCCTCGCTAAGCAAGGGGCTTCCAGATCACAGATGCAATCGCTTCTGGCACAGGAAATCTGGAAGTGGTTGCTAAAGCACACAATATCTCCAAGTAGAGCATGTCCTGAGCATAGACAATGAAAGGGCAGATTCTCTCAACAGAACAAGCAGCCAATGCCACAAATGGGAACTGAATCGGGTGCAGCTGGAACAAGTATTCAAGGTATGGGCCACTCCAAAGTTAAATCTCTTTGCGACTCTGAACAACAAAAAGTGCATTTGGTTTGGCAGAAAATTGCCTCAAAAAGGATCTTGAGGGAGCGTTCTCCATCTGCAGTGTACAGGGATGTTCACCATGCCTTCTCATTCTCGTAGCCCTAGCATGACCAAGGCAGCTTTGTTATTCGGAGCTCCTAAGACTGTTAATGTCTCTACACTTTCAGCAGTTGGACAATCTGCTCTCCATGAACAATGGCCAGATACTACACCTGCGAATAAAATCTCTGGGTTTATCGGCATGACACCTCACGAGTATGAGTTCAGAGCTTTAGATGTAAATCCATCCTGCAGCATTCAAGAGTTATTTCCACGAATAAGGCTTATGTAGTGTAGGAGGCTGGCTTAGTATATGGTGCACAGTTAATTAAGGGATGCACTTTGCACTAATCCAGGCAACCCTTATGGTGATCTTAGTGGTCTTTGATAACCATAGAAAGTGGTAGCTATGGAGAGCACCCTTCAGGCTTATCTTGAAAGTGTGTTAAGCAGCTTGTTTTACGATATAAAAATATAAAATGTATTACGCAACACTCACTATTACATTGGTATATCTCCTACCCGGAGAGATCAACACAAATGCGAACTGTGAACAAAGTCAGGACTTGAACCAGGAGACTCGGTGATGCTGGAGACACAAGGAACCACCCATGGTAAGTACCCAGGAGACCCATGGAGGCTGTGTGGAGAGTGGAAACACAGCTGTGTGCCCAATAGAAGTATAGGGGAAATTTGCGGTTTCGGTTTTTAAGAAGGACCCTTCCCAGTGTACCCGGAAGAAACCCCATGGAAGACAGAAGGTTGAAGAGTCACCCCATCCGTGGTTACCCCAGAAACAAGGATACCTACACGGGGGAAGCTGGGTGCATAGGTGGGGAAGTGACATCGGAAACCGCTGTAGACCACAATGGAGGATTTTTTGAAGAAGATGCCGCTGGAGAGGACTGTGCAAGAGTCTGGTGGAATCCATGGACGGATTCTTGATGAGGAGAACCTGTAAGCAGAGGGGACAGAGTCTATGCCACTCAGAGGTGACCAGGAGGCACAGAAGTCTGAAGGTTCAGGAATGCTGACTGTGACCTGTCACTGAAGCTATGAGGACCAGGTGATGCTGAGGAAGACCAGGAACAATTCTTGAGCTACCCCACGTTGGATTACGGAGGCCAAGGTGTTGGTGTCTAGTGGGTGCACCAACAAGCCTTGGTAGCCGTAACTGGCATGGAAAACTAAGAAGGAGCAACTTTGGGACCAGCAAAGTCAAAGTAGGCTAAAGCAGGAGAAGACCCTCAAGAGGACCCACAGGCTGAAGGAACATAAATCTCAAGAGGACCTCTAGCAGCTCACCGAGAAGAAAGGCCCATGGTGCGATGGATGTGGTGTGGATGCTGTGCTTGGCACATAGATATGCTGGAGGCTAAAGATTCTTGTAGCCCTGGAGTGCACACCCAACAAGCCTTGGCAACGGCAAGTCAAAGTAGTGCACAGGGGTTTCGTCCCAGCGGCCTCAAAATTGCAGAGGGGGCAGGTCAGGCCCCGAAGGAGTTGCAGAACCACCAACTGTGTTGCTGAGCCTTTTGAAGTCCATGGGATGTCAGGAGCAGCAGACTGGTCAGCTTCATTGCGGTGCCTGCAGATGCAGGGGAGTAACTCCTTCACTCAAAGGGAGATTATTTTGGGTGTCCTTGATGCCCACAGTTCTGTTGAAGATCCTGGAAGAAGCACAAACACAGACAATGAACAAGACTTGTATAACAGCGAGACCAGGAGTCTTCCTTTGTGCAGTCTCGGTTCCAGGCGAAGTACAAGTGTCCAGATGGAGTGACATGGTTTCAGGCTTGAGTCTTGTTCCATGACGGATCTGAAGAGCCATCCACAGGTAAGCCCTTAAGTACCCTAATGAAAGGGCTGGAACAACTCTGGGGTCCCTCATGGAGGACGGGCAGGACAGAGGGGTGGATACTCCCATGTCCTTTGATCAGTTTCATGCCAGAGCGGGAGCCAAGGGCTCCCTGAACTGGCTCAAACTGGAGTATGAAAGGGGGGTACCAAAAGCAGTCTGGGGGTGCTAGCAGGTGCTCCAGCCCAATACACGAAGTCCTGTCTGGATGGTGGTCACACCTCCTTGTGACGGGAAACGTATAGTTCTACCTTCCCCTGCTTGAGCTTTGCTCAGCAGCAGTAGGCCAGAATCATGTCTGTGGGCGGCAGTAGCACTAGCTTGCTGTCAAACTCTGAAAGGTTGTTACTAGTAGTCCAGGGGGGCACCCCAAGGGACCCCCCCAGTACATGGGATCATATTTCCAACACTGGAATCGGTGTTGGGGTATGATTCCAACATGTTTGTTGCCAATGGTTTGGTTTAGTTCGATACCAACGGTTTGGTGCAGCCACTATATAGTTAGACATCTTGTAATGTCCACTATATGTATTAAAATGGTTGACTGCGCTTACCAAGTCTGGAGAATCGACTCTGGGGTTTGTAGGGGTGACCTGGTCATGCACCTTCACACTTATAACCAAGCACCCTGCCCTCAGGAATGAAGAGCCTGCCATAGGGGTGACTTATAGGGTTTAAGTGTAGTGTTTCTAGATATAAAGAAACGTATATCTGTCACAAGTACCAGCTTACACAGGCTGCAATGACAGGCCTGTAGTCACAGTTTACGTGGGCTCCCATAGGTGGCACAATATATTTCTCAGCCCATTGGAGACGCCTGGTGTGCCTATACCCTTGGTTTAATCAGTACCATATACTAGGAACTTAAAAGGGTACAGTAGTAGCCATTTGCAGAGGTACAGATGTTTTTACCATGGTCAATTCAGGAGGACAGCACTGTGACTGGCATCCTGATTAGCAGGATCCCAGTCAGATTAGTCAAAAAACATCCTGACACCAGCAAAACAAGTGGGGTTAAGCATGAAATCACACCCTACTTTCTTACAATGTCCAATTAAACAAGCAGGAGCAGGTTCAGGGGATTTATACTTCTTTTCCATTCCCTGCAACACAGGCATGACCGTAGCCGGATTCTTCATCAGCTTCAATCCCCCCCCCCCCTCAGATGTAACTGACTATGGGGCTGGATTGCACAGATTTTCTGGTAGAGTTCTTAAAATTGTAAAGGAAACATTCCAGCTGTGTTGCAGGAAGTGGTAGGTCAAATCTTTTCTAACAGCTCGTGGAATCCTCTGATATCCCCTGGATGAGAACTTGCTGGGGAAAGAGATGGCGAAGAAGGAGCGATATAATCTTCCCGCTATAATGACACCAAGCAAAAAGTGGGGGTGACGATGAAAGCATATCCTATTTTCCTACACTACCCCCAAACGACAGAAGATAAGACTAACCTTGCCCTGTTGAGTCTTCATTTTCTAAGTGGAAATACCTAGAGAGTCCATATGCTTTGGCATCGCTACTCCCAGGTCTATGTTCCACAGAACAGTCCATCCCCCGTAGGGAAATGGACCACCTCAAAAGTTTTGGATTTTCACTCTTCATTTATTTAGGCCATAAAAGGGGCTTATGGTTTGTCAGAACAATGAAGTGAGTAACAAACAGGTGTGGCATCAACTTCTTCAATGCCCAGACCCCAGTAAAGGCCTCCCTCTCAATAGCTGACCAATGTTTCTCCCTGGGGTGAGGGGGGTCAACCTTTTTCTTATAACACCTACTGGTTGGTCCTGGCCATCTGCATTATGTTGTGATAAAACCACCTACCCCGATCTCAGAGACATCTGTCTGGATAATGAATGTTTTGGAGTAATCGGGACTTTGCAGAATGGGAGCAAAGCCCATGGCCTGCTTCAGGTCATCAAATGCCGTCTGACAGCTAACTGTCCACTGAACTTTCTTAGGCATCCTTTTGGAGGGGAGGTCATTAAGGGATGTCACTATGGATCCATAGCCCTTAACAATCCTCCTGTAGTACACAGTCAGGCTCAATAAAGCTCTGACCTGAGCCAGGGTAGTGGGAACTACTCAGGACCTCTATGGTCTGCATTTTGCTCTTCAATATCTGGACTTGGCCTCCACCTACAAGGTGGCCCAAGTCCACAACCTTACTCTGCCCTATCTGTCATTTCATTTTGTGGCCTTGATATTGAGGCCTGCCTTTTGCAGGGCCTCCAGAACATTTCTGACATGGACCCCGTGACCTCACAGGTGGAGCTAAAGACAGCAATATCATCTAGATATGCTACACTATAGGCTTCCAGGCTTGTCAGGACTTTGTTCACCAATTTCTAAAATGTGGCAGGTGAATTCTGCAAGCCAAAAGGCATTACAATAAATTGATAATTCCCACTAGGGTTTGAAAATGCTGTCTTTGGTTTGGCATCCTCAGAGTGTCTGATTTGACAGTAACCAGCGGTCAAGTCAAATGTACTGAGCTACTTGGCAGAGGCCAGAGTATAAATCAGCTCACCTGCCCTAGGAATTGGATGGGCATCAGTCATAGTGACTGTATTGAGGACTCTAGAGTCTTTACAAAACCTCATCTCTCTAACCATCCTGGCTGTGAAATTTTGGCACAAGGACTACAAGGGATGGCTGAAGGCTCAATGACCCCCCCAATCCAGCATATTTTGGACCTCTGTGCTGATGCAATCTCGGACATGGTCAAGTTGTCTGTAGAGTTTACTCTTCACAGGCAGGCTGTCACCTGTGTCGACTTCATGGGTAAACCAGGTAGTGTGACTGGGAGTCAGAGAAACGAGATTGGGAAACTGAGAACCTGTCTACAATCAGTTTGCTGTTGATCAGTGAGACTGCCTGCCAAGGTTACTCCATCACCTGACCCATCAACAGGGTCCTGAGAGACGAGATCAGGGAGAGGATTACTCTCTTCCTCCTGTCCCTCATCAGTGGCCATGAGCAAGCTCACATCAGCCTTGTCAATAAAATGTTTTTGACAGTCCACATGAAGTACTCTGTGAGGACTTCTTAGAGTGCCAATTTCAACGAAGTAGGTGACCTCACCTTTTTTAACTCAATGATAGTGTGGGATGCACTCCGCTTGCCTTGGAGAACTGATGGGGCCACAGGCTCCAACACCCACACTTTCTTTCCTGGCTGGTAAACAGCCTTGTGGTCATGCCAAGCTGCCTGGAGCTCCTGGCTGGCCTCAAGATTTCTTCTGGCCTTCTTCAGCCATACGAGAACGCAGACTAAGTACATAGTCTACTATGGATAAACAACAAGAACACAGTGGTAGGGATAAACTGCGCAGGGAAGTGACAATATAAGGAGAAAATATCAGAGTTAAGCCACTGCTTCAAGGTTAACAATACGACGACCACTTCACGTTGTAATTGGTGAGCTAAGCCCACCTAGTACAATTACAAAAATGATAACCGAGCAAAATGGTTCAATCGTAAAGCACAAATTAAAGTCCAAATTTCAATTCAGTGATGTAGTCTTCTTTTAATTCAAGCTGTTCATATCTTTGTCTCTTATTCCAATGTACAGTCTTCAAAGTGTGCCTTCAAGCCAAGCCAACACGTGTTTCGTCCTGACAATTATAAGTCATGGACTTCATCAGGGCAAGATCATAAACAGTCGAATCTTGTAAAAATAAGAGTATAGTTCAAAGAAGGCTCAAGCGCAACTTCTATGGTCCTAATATAATAATGCACTTTCCTTCCAAAGGTTCAGTCAAAAATTTATCTCTGCTTATATCTTTGAATTTTCAGGTTAAAATATTAACCACGCATCCTGCAAGCGGCATAGTCGGGCCCTCAATCCAGACCTCTCGTGACAACGTTGGCGTCTCTTCCTCCTGTCCCTCATCAGTGGCCATGAGCAAGCTCACATCAGCCTTGTCAATAAAATGTTTTTGACAGTCCACATGAAGTACTCTGTGAGGACTTCTTAGAGTGCCAATTTCAACGAAGTAGGTGACCTCACCTTTTTTAACTCAATGATAGTGTGGGATGCACTCCGCTTGCCTTGGAGAACTGATGGGGCCACAGGCTCCAACACCCACACTTTCTTTCCTGGCTGGTAAACAGCCTTGTGGTCATGCCAAGCTGCCTGGAGCTCCTGGCTGGCCTCAAGATTTCTTCTGTCCTTCTTCAGCCATACGAGAACGCAGACTAAGTACATAGTCTACTATGTCCTGCTTAAGAGGCTGCTCCCATCCCTCCTTAACCAAAGACAATGGACCCCTAACTGGATGTCCAAACAAATGTTTAAATGGAGTGTAGCCCATCCCCTTCTGAGGCACCTGAGGCAAAGAGAAGGCAGGGTGTAAGACCTCTCATTTTCACCTCCGCTTTACCTGGGGTCCCATTAGGGTCCTGCGGAAACTTTCAACCTACCTATTCCACTGTGAATGATAGGGTTTGGTAAACTTGTAATTTACACCACACTCCTTCCACATAACAGTGATGTAGCTAGGCATGAAGTTCGTACCTCTGTCTGACAAGATCTCCTTAGGAAACGCAACCCTGGAAAAGCCTACCAGGAGGGCCCTTGCCACCACAGAAGCTGTAGTGGTCCTAGGTGGAAATGCTTCTGGATACCTAGTGGCATGTTCCACCACCACTAGTATGCAACTATGTCCAAATGCTGTTGGAGGTTTTAATGGATCTACAATGTCTATCCCTACCATCTCAAAGGGAACCCTAACCACTGGAAGTAAATTAAGGGGGCCTTTGTAGTGCTACCTGACATACCACTGACTTGTTAAGTAACACAGGACCCACAAAACTCCTTGGTGTCTTCAGACCTGTGGGGCCAGTGAAGGTGAGGGACAAGCCTGCCCCAAGTCGTGCTTTGCCCAAGATGTCCTGCAAGGCGGATGGCATGTGCAAGGCACAATAGAAACCCCCTGAATTTCTGAGGAATGACCAACCTCCTGGTGGCACCAGGCTTAGGCTCTCTACACTCATAACATAGGAGCCCATCTTCTGAATAGATCCTATGGGACCCACTGACATTTCCTGCCTCCTCAGCAGCAGCTTTCTGTCTGAACTGTTCAAGAGATGGTCAGGTTTCCTGCTCCAGACATAAGTCTACCCTGGAAGGGCCTCCTGTCCCCAAGAACTCTGCTGTGTCAGGCCCAAGTTCCTCTGCGACCGTTCCTTCACAGTCACTGCGGTCATATCTCTCAGGAGACTGATCCTCACTGGGAGTCTGAGAGGAGGATAATTCTTTACTCTTCCTGTTCCTTCTCTTAGGAGCTGGCTGGCCCATTTTTCTAGGATCCAGAGCACCCTCGGTGCTTAACTGTTTGGCCTGAGCCCTGGTAACAGCAAAGGCACTGGCAGAGATTACCATAATCTCTGCATTTGTCCTGAACTCCACTTCAGGCCAAGCTGAAGTTTCTAGATCATTGCCCAGCAGACAGGTAGTTCTGGGGAAACCAGAACTCTCTTGGAGCCAGTTATTCCTCCCCAGCTGAGAGTCACAACTGCAAAGGAATGATCAGTCCTGACATTGCTTGCATTGGTCACTTGGTAAATTTTACCAAGTATGATCTGTTTAGGGGACACAAGTTTCACTGTCACCATAGTGTCACTGCCCCCTGTGTCCCTGTATGCCACAGCTTCTTGACCATTAATTGGGGGCTGCTGCCTGTACTTGCCCAAGTTAGTGGGACTCACAAGCAAAGTGGCAAGCTCCATGCAATTGCCACACACAAGGACAGCCTGAGTGGGTGTTTGACTAGACCAGAACTCACTTCTGAAACCAAGGTTAACCCTACTAATCACTTGGGGGCACAATTGCTACTTGTACCAGCTGCTAGGGGTGTTGGTTGCTTTATGGGCAGTAGAAATAGTTTCCTTGGTGCCAGATTTAGAGCAACTGGCATTTTTTGCTTTATGGCCGTTCTCCTTACACAGGTAACACCAACGTTTCTTGCCAGAAGAGGAGGAGGTTTGGGACCTACCCCCAGAGGAAGACCTTTGGGGACATTTTGAAGAGTCTTTTTGTTGTCTTTACCTTTCTCCCCATCCTTCTCTTGGGCCTTAGAAGAATCTTGCTTCTTCTGGTCACCACTACCACCATGAGATTTCTGCTTGATCTTGGTGCGGACTCATTTGTCTGCCTTCTTTCCCAACTCTCGAGGAGAGGTCCGATCAAAGTCCACCAGGTACTGGTGCAGCTGCTGATTGGGACAGGTATTAAGGATGTGCTCCCTCATTAATAAATTATACAGTCCCTCATAATCATGTACATTACACCCACGAAGCCAGATTTCCAGAGCCTTAATAGCACTGTCTACAAAATCACCCCAGTCTAGTGTGTGTGCGCGCCTTCTATGTGTCCCTAAACTTAACCCTGTACTGTTCAGTGGTTAAACCAAACCCATCTATGAGGAAACTCTTCAAGACTGAGTAGTTAGCATCTTTGTCCCTGACAGGCAGAAGGTTGTCTCTAAATTTGTTAGCAAAGGAGAGACACAGGATAGCTAACCACTGCCCTTGAGGGACCTGCTGAACTTTATGGGCCCTCTCTAAAGCAGTGATCCATTTATGGATATCATTCCCATCCTACTATGCTCAGGTTCCGAGTATCAAAGGAATTCTCCCTGACCCTAGGATCGCTAGTGCTGCCACCATGGGACCCTAGTCCCCAATTCTTCCCAGCCCTCTGAACTTCCAGGGTGTTCTTATCAAAGGCCAGCTGCTCCTGCACCTTCTTGAGCTTAGCTCTCTCAAGCTTGGGCAGGTGGTATTCCCTTTTTAAGGAGTCCCTCCTCTGACTAGAGATGGAGGTCCCTATGGAATTCCTTAGAGGCATTGGAATTGACAGAGGAGGACCTAGACCTCCCCTGGACTCTTCTGACCCTCCCAGAATCCATAATAGGGGACCTACCTCTAGAGACTCTGTCTGCATCATCTGTACGATTCCCTGGGGGAATCAGAGTTCACCAGTGTGGAGTCATCAGACTCCTCGTCATGTTCAGAAGTGGGGCCATTGGGGTGAGCCACCCCTAACCACTGGCGGGTGCCACAAACAAAGGGTAGGAGGGCGGGTGGAGAGAATGAAGGAGTGGTCACTCTGGGTGGCTCAGGGTGTTAGTAGTAATATATATTTAAAAAACCAGAACTTACCTGAAGACGTCGGTTGCCTCCTGTGTCATGTTGTGCCTCCTGTCCTCTTCCTGGGTCAGCAGTCCGTAGGACAGACACTAATCCAATCCCTGTGCTGCAGAGCAGCTTAGGGATTAGCCTGAGCAGGCTGGAAAGATGCTCCGCTCAGACCAGGGAGTCTGTGGGGTTTAGTAGCTGGGCTGGAGAAACATAAGGTGCGCATGTGTGTTTGGCTGGCCTGACACCGCCGGAGAAAAACACATATGCATTTAGGGAGTTTAAATAGCACTCCTCCTCCTCCCCTCTCGTATGCCTCTGCCCACCCCTCCCTACAGTGCTGGCTCAGAACTGGCGAATGAAAAATAAAAGGATGCTATAACATAGTTTTATTTTTCATTTGCTTGCTCTGAGCCAGGGAGTGGGGCGACACTCCTCCACCATTGTGGAGGAGTCGCCACTGCCCATGACCCTTCTGCATAAGGCCCACCCAACCCAGAGTTTTTCTGCTCTTCTGTCCTCTCAGGATTGTGAAGGGCATAGTGCAGGCACATCTATAACAGTTGCTCTGTGTCAGGAATGCTACCTGTCTTTAGCTTCCTGGATGCAGTCAGTCTTAAGTTCCTGGAACTTAGGACCACTGTATCTAGAAGGTTCAGATCAACTGGCTTCCTCAACTAAAGACATGGTGACTAGGTGTAGTGTGGTCTTGCACCTACCTACCTACTCTAGTGAAACTTAACTTCCAAAGATTAGACAAAGGGTTGCGCTAGACTCTTAAATGCCAATCCAAGAAGTTCAATAGAACTTGCTAATCTCAAAAAGTATTTTATATGTGCCTTTGCTAGTGATGGTTTTTCATTTGATCACAGCTAGATTAAATGGTAAAACTGTGCAGGCTTAAACCCCCAACCACCACACACCAATGTAGGAAGCTGGATAAGTATATGGTGCACACTTATTTAAGTGATGTACCTTGAACTAATTCAGGCAACCCTTATGATGATTTTAGTGGTCTTTCATAACCATAGAAAGCTCTCAAAGTGGTAGCTATGGAGAGCAGACTCCAGGCTTATCCTGAATGAGTATTAAGCAGCTTGTTTTACCAGTTGAATCATGTAGTGTAGGTTAAAAGAAAAAGAACCACACAGTGTGTATATAAAAATGTCTATTTGTTACACAACACTCACTACCGCATTGGTATTTCTCCTACCCCGAGATATCAACACAAATATATAATAATTCAATTGTAATAAGGTAAGTAGCATAAAATACAGTTGTCTCCAGTGGGAGACCAAACCATATACTAAAAAGTGGAATGTGAACTGTGACTGAAGTTGAAACTTCGACCAGGAGACTCAGAGGAGCTGGGGACACAAGGAACCACCCAAGGTAAGTACCCAGGAACCGCACAGAGGCTGTGTGCAGAGTGGAAACACCGCTGCGTGCCTAATAGAAGTCAAGGGGAAAGTCTCGGTTGCACTTTTTAAGAAGGACCTTTCACAGTGGATCCCAAAGAAATCTGAGGTATGGTGGATCTGCAGGGGAGATGGGGTCTGAGGCTTGTCTCTGATGGGTTGAAGTTTGGGTTTATTCTAATGATGTGGATTGGTTTACAAATTCACTGTTTTTCTCTGTGCTTTCTAATGTACTTCTAATAGTACTGCTTATTTAAGTACCGAGGGACTCCCACCATGACGACGTGTAATACTCAAGCATGTGATTCTATGAAAGATTTCGATACTGGAGTGTGCAGGTAAGTAATTTGTTTTTTCCAGTAGGTGCAACAGCGGGGGAATCTCTCTGACAGTTCAGATCTCAGAGGGAACTGCACAGGATCTACAGTGGTGGCTGACCAATCTCCATTGGGTCAGAGGCAGGCCCCTCTCCCATCCCCAACTAGATCACACAGTAGTGACAGATGTCCCTCCTGGAATGAGGCGGCCATTTGGGAGACGTGGAGATCAAAGGACTCTGGTCTACAGATGATTCCGGACTCCACATCAACTTGCTGGGGCTCTGAGCGATTTGCTTGGAATTGAAAGCTTTTCTCCCTTCCATCTAGGAAAAGCTGGTTCAGGTGTTCACAACACCACTGCCATGTAGTACTGCAACAAACAGGGCAGGGTGGGGTCCCGGACCCTTTTTCAAGAGGCCGTGCTTCTCTGGACATGGCTGGAACATCAGGGCATACCACTGGTGGTTCACAACCTGGAAGGTTCCCTGAATGCCAGGGTGTACTAACTCTGCTTTCGATGCCTAGCGGATCACGAATGGCGTCTCCATCCAGAGGTGGCACAAGGTCTCTTTTTAGAAGTGGGGCAAGCCTTGGTTAGACCTGATCGCCTCCACCGAGAACGTGTAATGTCCACAGTTTTGCGGGCTAGAGTTTCCAAGTCGGCACTCGCTCAGCGATGCTTTTTGTCTTGAGTGGAGTTCAGGCCTCCTGTACACCTTCCGCAAATACCACACCTGTCCAGAGTGCTAAAGAAGATCAGGAGCGACGAGGCCCAAGTCATTTCTGTGACTCTGGACTGGGCATGGAGAATCTGGTATCCCGAGCTTCTCCAACTGAGTATCGATCCTCCATTCAGGCTGCCCCTCCAGGAGGGTCTTCTGGCGCAGAAGCAGGGGAGGGTACTCCACCCAAACCTGTCAACTCTATGCCTTCTTGCATGGAGATTGAGTGGCGGCAGTTGAAAGCAATCGACCTTCCTCCCGAAGTCTGTGATGTTATTTTGGCAGCCAGGCGTCCCTCTACCAAGACCCTGTATGCCTGCCGATGACAGAAATTTGTAAAATATTGTACAGGAAGGTCTAGTAACTCGCTTTCTGCTTCCTTGTCTTTATTTTGACCCTTACCCAGCAGGGCTCTTCTCTGGGAACGCTTAAAAGGCACATTTCTGCCTTGTCTGCCTTTGTGAGGCTGCTAGACCAACCCACTTTATTTAAATCCCATATTGTAAACAGATTTGTTAAGGGGTTTGTATATATGTTCCCACCTGCCCCATTCATAATGCCTCAGTGGGTTTTTTAATGTATTCTCATCTTTCTGGTGTGCGCTCCGTTCTAAACTCTGCGTAACTTCCCCTCAGGCTGCTTTCCATCAAAACTGCCTTTTTAGTGGCAATAACTTCTGCCAGGAGGGTGAGCGACTTGTAGGCTCTGTCATCCAAGCCTCCTTACCTGACAAGTTGGTGCTTCGCAGTATGGGCTCCTTCTTACCGAAAGTGATAACACCATTCCACGTGGGGTAATAAGTCATCTTGCCCACTTTCTGTTCTCCTCCGCACCCCTCTAAAGAGGAGGAGCAACCCCACAGTCTGTACCCAAAAAGAGCATTGTCATTCTACCTTCACCGCACTAAAGAGGTAAGGGTGGATGGCAAACTCTTCATGGGGAAAATTGGATCAAAGAAAGGTCTTGCAGTGCAGAAGAGGACTATCTCGCGATGGGTCGTCCTCTGCATCAAAATTTGCTACTCTCCAAGAAATAGCCTCCTAAAAGATTAAGAGCTAATTCCACCAGAGTTAAGGCTGCGACCACAGCGTTGCAATGTGGTGTACCAGTCCTTGACATTTGTCAGGCAGCAACGTGGGCATCATTTCACATGTTCACTAAGCACAAGTGCCTGGATAGTCAAGTCCACAGGGATGGCCTTTTTGACCGTTCTGTACTGCAGGACTTCTGGTCTAAACTTGTTTGCAGTCCCTCCTCCGGGGATGGTATTGCTTGGGAATCTAGTCTAAGGTAAGGAATCTGCGGCTAGATGTTTCTATCAGATGGACAAGCTACTTACATTCGGTAATACCTCATCTGGTAGAGACATAATCTAGCCGCAGACTCCTTACCGACCCACTCATACTTTCCACACTGCGAACCGGTTTTTAGGCTTAGGGCTGATCCCTTTCAGGGCTCTAGTTGTTCTAAACACACCACTCAGTGCGCTTCATGGCTCAGTGCTTCTGGCTTGGAAAGTTTTGAAAAGTAACTAACGTCAGCATGCCGAGGTGACACCTATATAGGTGATGTATACATCACTTCTGTCGTGGACTATGGCGTCACACGGAGCCGACCGACGCGCAAGAGTATTGCTCAAGCAAAAGTCTACCGGATCCAGTCTGACTCCTGGGAAAATCCAAAAATAAGGAATCTGCGGCTAGATTATGTCTCTTCCAGATAAGGCCGTACTTCTCAAAAGCAGGGGTGCCTCAAGGCTCTATCATTACCGACACAGATCAATCAATTTCACTTCACCTGCTATAACTCTGCAGATGACACGCAAATGCTCCTTCAACTGGAATGTCCCAAAGACATTGTAAACTTGCCTATTTTCAGTTGCTCAGAGCTGTGGATCAATGGATGACATGGAGCCATCTCAAATTGAATGCTTCCAAAATAGAAATACTCATGTGTGGCGACTGGAAACATTATGACCCGCTCGCCGCGTGGCCTGATCATCTGGGAACACCGCCTAAAGTGTCGAAGGAAGTAAGAAACCTCAGAATGACCATGGACTCCAAGCTATCAATGAATGCCCAAGTGACAAACTAGCAAGATCAAGCTTTATTACTATAAAAACTCTGCGATGAATCTTCCCCTAGAGTCACCCATACTACCTCCGGTCTTTCAGCAACCTGGCATGGAATCTGATAACCTCAGTTCTCCTCAACCCACTACGGAGTATGAGGATAATCTCAGCTCCCAATCAAGCAAAACTTACAAAGCCATGCAACTAGCTATCAGGGATATGAAGAACCTACTTCTCGTATCAGAAAATGTCTTTTAAAACTGGTGTGCCTGCAGAAATACGATCACGATACCCACAATAAAGTAAAATCTATCCCAATGGCAGTGACAAACAGACCATACCGCTCTTGCAATTAACTCTGATGTCTGACAGACCTTGAGCTATAAACCCCTGTGCAATCATATGAACCTTCCCCAACCCTCCCACTAAGTTAGACGAACATCTCATTCAGTCAGTCCAAACTGCAAAGACGAGCCTTAGAAGGCCAAGCTTCAATAACCTAAAGAATGTGATACTAATCCCCGAAAAGCAAGAATCACTACTCATCAAACCACAAAAACCTATTTTGTGTCTACTACACAACTGTCAATCAGCAAAGAAACATGAATCATGGCTCTCCGATTCATCCTCCCCATGCCTAGATCTATTAGTCCCCCCGAACTATTGTATTATGAAACTAAACAGACCTAACAAAAAGGGCAGAAGCATAGCCTCTATACATAGATACAAAATAGCCATTACCAAAGTACAATCAGACCCCTTAGAGTCTTGTGAATATCGCGGTCTGTCATTAAGATCCTTAGATAATCCAATTTGCAAACTTCACACATTTTACCACCCTCCCAGTAAAAACACCTTGTTTATAGACCAGCTGATAGAAATTATCACAGCAAACTCTACTCCCCATTCTAATGATATTTTCCTAGGAGACTTCAAGCTTCACTGGGAGGATCATACCGACAATCAGATCAATCTACCCAAAACCTTCCTTGTAGAGCAATCGCTGGTCCAAGAGTGCCACCCACCAACCCATTCGAAAGACTCCACCCTAGACTGGATCATCTCTAAAGAAAAAACGGTCGACAAAATGGAGATCACCCCTTGTGACTGGTCTGATCATCACATCTTTACCTTCCAAATACCACACATAAAAAAAGAAAACCTCCTCACCACCAATAAAACCCCAAAACTGGATTTGCGACACCAGAGGACTCAACATGGAAAGTCTTGCAACACGCTGTGAGGAAGAATTGCAACCTCCAAATAACCTAGAAGACGTCAATGACCTCACGGAGTACTACAATACTACAATGATGAGCAATATTGAGGCCATAGCCCCAGTAAAACTCAAAAGGGTCCCAGACAAAGATAAGTTCCCTTGGTTGAACGGGTCCCTCAATGAAGAAAGACGATCACTCAGACTCACAGAGCGGTAATGGTGACAACACCCTTCCTCACCACACTTAACCCTACTTAGACAGGCCAGAAAGGTCTACAATAAAAGTATTCCAATTTTAAAAAAAAACTTCTTTAGAAAAGAACAGAATAATGCAAAAAACAGACCGAGGTAACTCTTAGAAATACTAAAAGATCAATCAAATAAAACAGCCAAATCTGCACCAACAGCTACAAAATCAAACATAAGCAGCGAAGAATTCTCCTCCTTCTTTACAGCCAAAGCCATATCGATGGAAATGGAGCTACAAAAAGGCAGCAGATTGCCCTTCAATTAAGAAGAGCACCCTAGCCAAGCCTCATTCTCAACCAGTGCTGGAAAGACTTAAAAATAATGCTCTATGGTCAGAATTCAAGCCAGTCTCTGACACAGATATCACAAAGATTATCGCGACCATCTGCTCATCCTCTCATGGACAAAGATTATTAACGTATCGCTATCGCAAGGCTCACTTCTGGTGTGCCTAAAAATAGGGCAATATTATCAATAAAAATAGGGAGAGGTGGAGGTAGACGTTAGGTTCATCCTCCAGCTGTGTATAGCTATTAACGAAACTGTAAATGACAGATCTGAGAACCTAACCAAAGTGAAGGGCTTCTGCTAAATGTGCGAAACAACGCCCTGAATCTAAAAAGAGAAAATTCTCTTCTTGTGTCCCCTCACTCACAAAGGGTTGACCCTAGGTGATACTTCATCATTGGGGCCATCCCAGACAGCTACTCTCTGGGGCGTGCTGCAACTTGCGGAACTACGCAGGAGCACTTTCTCTGAAAAAATGTGTAGTGCAGTGTTTGGGGGGAGCGGTGATGGTGATGCTAAAAATACCTAGCTAGTGAGCGATTAATTTATTCCTGCTCCTAGATGATATGGATAAAAAAAGGGGTTAATAGTAGGGAGGAAGTGTAACTGTTATGTGTATGTTCCTCATGTTCATCCTCATTTGTTCCAGGAGTTGTGCCCATTGCACCTGTTGTCCTCTCTTGGTTTTTTCTCTTTGTATGCCTTTTCCTAAGATTCCCAGATTGCCCTTCAATCAAGAAGAACACCCTAGCCAAGCCTCATTCTCAACAGTAATGGAAAGACCTAAACATAATGCTATATGGTCAGAATTCAAGCCTGTCTCTCACACAGATATCGCAAAGATTATCGCGACCATAAAACCAAAAAATCACTTCAACGATCCTCTACCTGCAAATTGTGGTATACAATAAACCATCCGCTCATCCCCTCATGGACAAAGATTATTAACGCTTCGCTATCGCAAGGCTCACTTCCGGTCTACCTAAAAATAGGGCAAGTCACCCCAATTTTAAAAAAAAACAACAGAGAACCCTGCAGACCTGAACAACTGCAGACCAGTAACAAACATTCCCATGCTAGCCAAAGCCCTGGAAAAATGTGTACAACAACAACTGAGCCAACACATCGCTGACTTCAAACTGCTGAATGACTTCCAATCAGGATTTAGACTGAAACATAGCACTGAAATAGCAATTCTGCACATAGTGAGCGATGCTCTACTTGCCCTTGACCACAACGAAAGCTGTCTCCTAATCCTGCTTGACCTTTCAGCAGCATTTGACACTGTAAACTATACTAAAATGCTAGATCGCCTGAAAAAAAGGATGGGCTTAGTGGGTACAGTCCTAAATTGTTCAGCTCGTTCCTAGAAAACAGATCGCAAAAATTCATAGTAAACCAAACTTTATCTGCTTCATCCAGAAATTTTATTGGGGTACCACAGGGCTCAACACTATCCCCTGCTCGATTCAATTTGTACGTAGAGCCACTCACTGATATCTTACAGCAAGCAAACATCTCCTTCCACATGTACGCTGACGATACACATCTTTACATAAAGATCACATCGATAGAAGAGATCGGTATCATGAACCAGGCATTAAAGAAAACTGTCCATTGGCTAACCAGTAATCACCTCAAGCTTAACCCACAGAAAACTGAATTCCTCTTCATTTCCCCCCCAGAAAAGCACCACGAATTTCACGGAGTGGACCAAACTAATCATGGCGCTAAACTGTATCCCAAGGATTGTAGATTCAACCAAATCCTTGGGCATTATGCTAGACAAAAACCTGAACATGTTTGCACATATCAACACGATGGCAAAAAATGCCCGCTTCCATTTAAGCTACCTCAGAAAACTGAAACCTTTCATAAATAATGCAGACCTTAAAACTTCAGTACAGGCACTAGTCATATCAAGGATCGAGTATGGTTGCACAACACTAGCTGGTCTCCCTAAGATTTCAACAGCTCCACTAAAAGCCTGTCTTAGTGCGGCTACAAGACTTATAAGTGGATCCAGAAAATTCGACCACATCACCCCCCATCTGAAAGTGCTCAACTGGCTGCCATACGAAGCAATAATACAGCTAAAAATGGCTTGTGTCACTCACAAAGCGATACATTACAATACACCCAAGTACCTAGCTCAGAAAATCACTCTATCAAGAGATTGCCAGGTTTCAATGAGTCATGGAGTGTATTACTAAAACTGGCCCTGTTCCGAAAGAAAACAACTTATGATCGAGCTTTCTCTGGCGCAGCACCAAGAATTTGAAATGCTCTCCCCCCTAATATTAGACACATTTCATCCATCACGGCATTTAAAAGCGCAGCCAAAACCTTTCTTATGAGCAAATTCCTGCCATAACTCCAGCAGTCTGGTCATTATCAGAGGACCCTCTTGTTTAATACAGACACTAATGTCATTTTGATCTCGATTTTGTAAATTTGTATGTCATGCACAAATGTCTATCAAAATTCAATGTACAACTAATTTATGACTTCGTAGTATAACTGTTGCTAGTAACTTACTGAATAATCATTAGGTTTACTGAAATTGCAAGGTGTTCGTGCTGTGATAAGTGGAAAACATTATGTGAATGGAAAGCGCTCTGATACCCTATTAGGGTCAAGTTTGCGCTATATAAAACACCAATTAAATAAATAAATGAAAGACTGCAACGGATTCAGAACTCAGCTGCCAGACTACTCTTACCTAAAAAACTGCAAGACTGCATCTCCCCTTCCTTGAAAGCCCTGCATTGTTTACCGGTTGCCAGAAGAATCTCATTCAAGCTGCTTTGTATCACCCACAAAGTGATGCATGGAACAGGACCGCTCTTTATGAGGAATAAAATCACCAAATCATTCAATAAAGGAACTTCCGCTCTAGAGTGGCACCTCGCCTCAAACATCCTAACGTACAAGCAAAAAACCATGGGTGACACATCATTCTCTGTTCAAGCAGGAAACTATGGAACTCTTTATCCCTCCAACATAAGATCCATGGATAACCACCTTATCTTCAGAAA
This sequence comes from Triturus cristatus, assembly GCF_964204655.1. NCBI lineage: Eukaryota > Metazoa > Chordata > Amphibia > Caudata > Salamandridae > Triturus > Triturus cristatus. The sequence goes on from NC_140594.1 coordinate 967,717,800, forward strand.
ACTACTCAAGAATTGGCTCCTCCCCACATAACCACCATACACAAACAGAAATATACAGCATATCCCTCTGTATATAAGCATTTATTTGGATGATAGCTATGTACCTATATGTGTGTATTGCTTTGGTAAAAAAGTGTAGAATCATTGTTTAAAAAAAATATAGATATGCATTAGTTCTGCTTAACAAATGTATATATTACTGATAGTTATGTTTGCCCCAACGCAACATCATCCACCAAGCACGTTATTAAAAGATGAGTGGACCAAAGGTGTAACAAACTAAACAAAATCTTTGAAAGGGAACAGCCCCACGGAACAAGCAGCCAGAAACACCTCCAGCTGAAGGAAATCTATGGCAACCGGCAGGTGAGTTTTCCCAGCCTGCCCCATGGTAGGCACCGGCAGCCGGTCTCGAGGAGAGAGAAACGCCGGTCCCTACGGGATGCCTGCGGTGGGGTACAGGTCCCTGTGGCTGTAGTCTTGCCCTCTACGCGCCGGAGGAGCCACTCCTGCCTTTCCCTCCGTGGCCGGACCCGGTGAGAAAGAGGCGGCTGCTGCTGCACAGCCTCGCTGCCGCTCCTCGCACACAGACGCCCTCCCTGAAAGGGAACTTTGGGAATTCCTCCAGCAGTGTCATTTGAGGGGGATACCGTGCTAAGGGGCTGTAATATTGCGCCGTGATGCTGGGCGCTAGGACCTCCTCGGCTGAGGAGGCGTGTCATGAGGGCGGGATAAGGGAGGAGGAACCGGCATGCCCGGGAATAGGGGCAGGATAGAGTAGGCATTAGACAGAGAAGGTCGCTAATAAAGAAATAGTGAAACCTTCATCTGTTGTCCGTGTCCTGTGTGCCAAGGACACTACAACTGGCGACGAGGGTGGCCACGGCCCATGCGGTGTGGAGCCCTGTGACTGCGGTAGCCTGGAGGAGCTGCGCGCGCGTGTGGAGTGCGCCTCTGCATTCACGTGGCATGGTGCGGGAGTCTACCCCGACCATGTTCAATAAGGCGGGTTGCAACGCGGGTGCCCACCCCGGTCGCGTCTGGAGTGCCGTCCGACTGCGGGTAGCTGAGAGCCCCAACACGAGAGTGGCGGCAAGAGAGAAGGACATCTGCGACCCCCAGAAGGTGAAGTGGCATGAAGGTCTCACGGTCCCTGCACGAAAAGACGATCTGGATGCCCACCCCAGTCACGTGTCTCCTGTGCCCTATTTACCTGTGGGTGAGTGCCTTCCTTCGTGTCCGAATGCTGGATGAAGCCCGGTTGCCTGAGACGATTCTGCCGGTGTGTGCGAGGCTGCATCACGAGGGGCGCGTGAGTTTGAGGCGGCCATCTTTGAATCAGGCGCCTGCACCAATCCCCTGCGAGGAATCCTTGGCGGCCATTTTGAAGTCAGGTGAGGTACAGAAATCAGCACCAAGCACTGGTAAATGCAACTGGAAAGCCTAAAAGTCATCAAGCATTGGTAAATGCAACGGAATGACCTGGAATTCATCAAGCACTGGCAAAGTCGACTGAACAGCTTGAAAGTCATCAAGCATTGGTAAACTCAACTGAATGGTCAGAAATTCATCAAGCACTGGCAAATTCAAATGAAAATGCAATAGAAAGACTAAAAGTCATCAAGCATTGATAAATGCAACAGAATGATATGAAATTCATCAAGCATTGGAAAATTCGACTGCAAAGCTTGAAAGTCATCAAGCATTGGTAAACTCAACTGAATGGTCGGAAATTTATCAAGCACTGACACATTCAAATGTAAGAGACGGAAAAGTCATCAAGCACTGATACATGCAACTGAATGATCCGGAATTCATCAATTGTTAGTAAATGTGACTGACTAACCTGAATGTCAATCAAGCACTGACACAGTCAACGGAAATGTGTAAATTCGACAATATCTCAGCAGGATATATTGGAATTATTTAGAAAGGTATGTACAAGACATTACAAAGAACAAAAGAGAGGAGACTTAAGGTTGTTCTTTCAAAGCGCCAATAGGCGTCATATATTTAGAAGATCCAAAGAAATGCAGTGATAAGAGCACAACAGGGCATAAATACTCAGGCAACCCTAGTGGAGAAGGTGTACAAAGTGCTCGTGCTAGTGAAACAACGGCGCTAGTGACAACGTGAACAAACCACAGCAGGCGGCGCAAAAAAAGGGCAATATATACAATGAAAGGTTCATATAACAATTTACTCAATAGTATAATTGGTATTTTTCATTATTCCAATGAACCAGGTTTGCGTGCGCCAAGGACGTTTAGGCTAGTGGATAGTGGTCGACGGCTTTTCGATCCTGTCAATTTAGGATCATCATCAGGACCTGGGTCGCCTAAATTGGGCGTGCTCTGTAATAAACAATTTCCGGATCAGAGCGGCGGACAGGAGAGAGGAGAGGAGAGCTGGAGCGGAAAACAAGGGGGGGAGGGAGGGGAAATGAAAAGGAAAGATAGGAAAGGGGGGGAAGGGAAAAAAGGGGGGGTGTAGTGGGAAAAAAGGGAAGAAAGGGGGGGGAATGAAAGGGAGAAAAAGAGAAAAAGAAAAAGCAGGGAGGGGGTAGTGGTAGGACAGGCAATAACTGGAAGCCTACCTTGCGCATGGAGAGAAGGCACTGGTGAGAAAACGGGGTGTTCAGCTGTGGGTGGATACCACAGTGACAGGCGAGGGGAGAATACTCTCCCTCGTGGTTCTGTGGAAAACGAGGGAGGGAAAAGTGAGAGGTAGATATGGAAAGACACAAGGGAAATGAAGGGAAGAAAGGGATTAAGGAGACTCACCGAGGTGAAATGAATTAACAAAACTTCACAGGAAGGGCAACCGATGCAAGGGGAGGAACGGTATACAGCCTAGGGATAAAAAGGCAGGAGGTTACCGGCTGAGCAACGCGGGGTGAAAATGGAGCGCACACGGACCAGACGAAGCTTACCCGAAAGTTAGTGGAGCTGGAGTCAAGGCTGCGGTCGCGGAGTCAATGCGGGATCAGCAGCAGAAAAGGAATGAATCCGAAGCGGGACAATAGGCGTGGGGACGAGAGGAGCCACCAACGTGTGCAACCCTTGGACGATTAGTGACTGTGTGGTGGACCACGGTGCCTACTATATGAGGGAGGAGTTGGCGTAACGCGGAGAAGCCGTCTATAGGACGCAGGACACGGAAGGTGGGGTATGAGTCAGCGATCTGGTTACTAGGGGTGTGGGAAGGCAAGCCGGTTGCTATGGACGCTTGGTGATCAGGGAACGGACGGAAGGAAAGGGAAGAGTTGAACGGGTCTGCCGGGGATCGAACCGGCGGAGTGCGGATCGGGGAAAAACGAGAAGGCAGGAAAGAGGTCAGACAAGGGGGAGACATGGCGCGAAGGGTGTAAAGGAAGGGGAAGCTCAAAGAGGTCTGAGGGAGAGAAAAGGAAAGGGGAAGGGGAGGCATAGGAAAAGGAAACAAGGAGGAAAGAGGGGGGTAAATAGGGGGGAAGGGGAGGGCACAAGAAGAAAGGGGGGAGTAGGGGAGAAAAAGTGGAAGGAAGGCGGGAATCCAAGAGGGGGGGGAACAATTTCAACCTTATGCACACTTCAATTGTGGTAAACAACAGTGTCATGAAGAAATGAGCATGAACAGACATCTTGGAAGAAAAAACAATTAAAATGTGGAAAAACAACAATGTTTTAAACATGAACTACCATTGCGGAGAACGGGTTAAGGATCACTTGGTCTGTCAGGACATGGAGGGGAGAGTATATATTGGCAAACAGAGTATGGAAGGGGCGAGGAGGGAATAAACATCAGGTGGTGTAATGGATGGTACTGTTCCACTCATCAATCATGTTCAAGCCATGGTGTACAGAGTTGCAACGAGTTATCCATTTGCATTCACTTTTGCCAAGGAGAGCTTGAAGATTTCCCCCTCTGGGAGGCAGGCGGGGCTGATCAATAACTTGCCATTTCATGTCCAGAGCATCGTGATTTTGTTCCAGATAGTGTGAGACCAAAGGTGCTGTAATGGTCCTACAGTTGATTCTGCTCTTATGCTGAATGATTCTTTGTTTAATCATCTGTGTAGTTTGTCCAATATAGATGAGATGGCAGGGGCACTCGATGGCATAGATCACATTCTGTGAGCGGCTGTTGGTAAATGTGTTCAGGGTGTGTGATTGGTTATTGAACTGAAAATCCTTGGTGTTGGTTGTTAATTCACAAACGCTGCATGATTGACATTTGGAATGACCCAGTATGGGTGGTAAACCCCAACTCGAGGTGATGGTATTAGTTGTGGTCGATTTGTTGGGCCAAGTGATGGCATGGACCAGATGGTTAGATAAATTGTTGCCGCGTTTGTATGAGAAGAGGGGCGGTTCTTGGAAGGATTTGTTCGTCCGCAGAAGTATCCAATTACGAGTAATTATTTTCTTTACCTGGTTACTGCTCGGACTGAACTGGGAGACAAATGGAATTCGGGAATTGGTTTTCTTAGGCTGAGGTGTAAGTAAGAGATCACGATGGCAGTACCATGCCCTCTTTCGAGCCCGTGAAACCAATCTACGTGGGTAACCTCTGTTTGTGAGTTTCTTGCATAGGACTTCTGATTCTTTAAAGTAATCTCTGCGCCATTTACAGTTTCTCCGAATCCGAAGGAATTGTCCATAAGGTAGCCCATCTTTGAGCCCACGTGGATGGTAACTAGAGTAGTGCAGCAGTGTGTTTCTCTCGGTTGGCTTCCGGTATAGTGATGTTCCAATCAAGCCTTCCTCAGCGTGTATGGTCAGATCTAAGAAAGGCAAGTCATTAGTTGTCTGTTCACATGTGAATTTCAGGTGGGTTTGGGAGTTGTTCAACCAATTGACAAAGGAATTCAAAGTGGCGGCACATCCTTGCCAGAGTAGAAGGACATCGTCGATGTATCTGCGCCACAAGGAAATTTGATGTCTAAATGGGTTGGTGGGTGAGAGTATAAGGGAAGTTTCGAGTCTGTGGACAAAGTGAATGGCAAAATTCGGGGCAAAGCATGCTCCCATCGATACACCTTTGATTTGCAGATAGAAGTCCTCTTTGTACAAAAAATAATTGTTTTCTAAAGCAATGTGTAATAAGTCCATCACAAATTCTGTGGGAATACGGGTAGGTTTGGGTCTGGTTTCCAGTAGTTCAAAGATGGCTAGAAGGCCTTCTTCATGTGGGATGTTCGTGTATAGGAATTCGTCCCGCTTACTGACACTTTCATAAGAGACAGCATGGATCTTATCAAGACCATTGAAGACAGACCCTTTGATGTAGATACGGAATTGATGGCTGGTCTGGATATAGAGTCCCTATACACGAACATCCCACATGAAGAAGGACTTCTAGCCATCTTTGAACTACTGGAAACCAGACCCAAACCTACCCGCATTCCCACATAATTTGTGATGGACTTATTACACATTGCTTTAGAAAACAATTATTTTTTGTACAAAGAGGACTTCTATCTGCAAATCAAAGGTGTATCGATGGGAGCATGCTTTGCCCCGAATTTTGCCATTCTCTTTGTCCACAGACTCGAAACTTCCCTTATACTCTCACCCACCAACCCATTTAGACATCAAATTTCCTTGTGGCGCAGATACATCGACGATGTCCTTCTACTCTGGAAAGGATGTGCCGCCACTTTGAATTCCTTTGTCAATTGGTTGAACAACTCCCAAACCCACCTGAAATTCACATGTGAACAGACAACTAATGACTTGCCTTTCTTAGATCTGACCATACACGCTGAGGAAAGCTTGATTGGAACATCACTATACCGGAAGCCAACCGAGAGAAACACACTGCTGCACTACTCTAGTTACCATCCACGTGGGCTCAAAGATGGGCTACCTTATGGACAATTCCTTCGGATTCGGAGAAACTGTAAATGGCGCAGAGATTACTTTAAAGAATCAGAAGTCCTATGCAAGAAACTCACAAACAGAGGTTACCCACGTAGATTGGTTTCACGGGCTCGAAAGAGGGCATGGTACTGCCATCGTGATCTCTTACTTACACCTCAGCCTAAGAAAACCAATTCCCGAATTCCATTTGTCTCCCAGTTCAGTCCGAGCAGTAACCAGGTAAAGAAAATAATTACTCGTAATTGGATACTTCTGCGGACGAACAAATCCTTCCAAGAACCGCCCCTCTTCTCATACAAACGCGGCAACAATTTATCTAACCATCTGGTCCATGCCATCACTTGGCCCAACAAATCGACCACAACTAATACCATCACCTCGAGTTGGGGTTTACCACCCATACTGGGTCATTACAAATGTCAATCACGCAGCGTTTGTGAATTAACAACCAACACCAAGGATTTTCAGTTCAATAACCAATCACACACCCTGAACACATTTACCAACTGCCGCTCACAGAATGTGATCTATGCCATCGAGTGCCCCTGCCATCTCATCTATATTGGATAAACTACACATGATTAAAAAAAGAATCATTCAGCATAAGAGCAGAATCAACTGTAGGACCATTACAGCACCTTTGGTCTCACACTATCTGGAACAAAATCACGATGCTCTGGACATGAAATGGGAAGTTATTGATCAGCCCCGCCTGCCTCCCAGAGGGGGAAATCTTCAAGCTCTCCTTGGCAAAAGTGAATGCAAATGGATAACTCGTTGCAACTCTGTACACCATGGCTTGAACACGATTGATGAGTGGAACAGTACCATCCATTACACCACCTGATGTTTATTCCCTCCTGGCCCCTTCCATACTCTGTTTGCCAATATATACTCTCCCCTCCATGTCCTGACAGACCAAGTGATCCTTAACCCGTTCTCCGCAATGGTAGTTCATGTTTAAAACATTGTTGTTTTTCCACATGTTAATTGTTTTTTCTTCCAAGATGTCTGTTCATGCTCATTTCTTCATGACACTGTTGTTTACCACAATTGAAGTGTGCATAAGGTTGAAATTGTTCCCCCCCCCTTGGATTCCCGCCTTCCTTCCACTTTTTCTCCCCCCCTCCCCCCTTTCTTCTTGTGCCCTCCCCTTCCCCCCTATTTACCCCCTCTTTCCTCTTTGTTTCCTCTTCCTATGCCTCCCCTTCCCCTTTCCTTTTCTCTCCCTCAGACCTCTTTGAGCTTCCCCTTCCTTTACACCCTTCGCGCCATGTCTCCCCCTTGTCTGACCTCTTTCCTGCCTTCTCGTTTTTCCCCGATCCGCACTCCGCCGGTTCGATCCCCGGCAGCCCCGTTCAACTCTTCCCTTTCCTTCCGTCCGTTCCCTGATCACCAAGCGTCCATAGCAACCGGCTTGCCTTCCCATACCCCTAGTAACCAGATCGCTGACTCATACCCCGCCTTCCGTGTCCTGCGTCCTAAAGACGGCTTCTCCGCGTTACGCCAACTCCTCCCTCATATAGTAGGCACCGTGGTCCACCACACAGTCACTAATCGTCCAAGGGTTGCACACGTTGGTGGCTCCTCTCGTCCCCACGGCTATTGTCCCGCTTCGGATTCATTCCTTTTCCGCTGCTGATCCCGCATTGACTCCGCGACCGCAGCCTTGACTCCAGCTCCACTAACTTTCGGGTAAGCTTCGTCTGGTCCGTGTGCGCTCCATTTTCACCCCGCGTTGCTCAGCCGGTAACCTCCTGCCTTTTTATCCCTAGGCTGTATACCGTTCCTCCCCTTGCATCGGTTGCCCTTCCTGTGAAGTTTCGTTAATTCATTTCACCTCGGTGAGTCTCCTTAATCCCTTTCTGCCCTTCATTTCCCTTGTGTCTTTCCATATCTACCTCTCACTTTTCCCTCCCTCGTTTTCCACAGAACCCAGAGGGAGAGTATTCTCCCCTCGCCTGTCACTGTGGTATCCACCCACAGCTGAACACCCCGTTTTCTCACCAGTGCCTTCTCTCCATGCGCAAGGTAGGCTTCCAGTTATTGCCTGTCCTACCACTACCCCCTCCCTGCTTTTTCTTTTTCTCTTTTTCTCCCTTTCTTTCCCCCCCCTTTCTTCCCTTTTTTCCCACTACACCCCCCCTCCCTTTTTTTCCCTCCCCCCCCTTTCCTATCTTTCCTTTTCATTTCCCCTCCCTCCCCCCCTTGTTTTCAGCCCCAGCTCTCCTCTCCTCTCTCCTCCTGTCCGCCGCTCTGATCCGGAAATTGTTTATTACAGAGCACGCCCAATTTAGGCGACCCAGGTCCTGATGATGATCCTAAATTGACAGGATCGAAACGCCGTCGACCACTATCCACCAGCCTAAACGTCCTTGGCGCACGCAAACCTGGTTCATTGGAATAATGAAAAATACCAATTATACTATTGAGTAAATTGTTATATGAACCTTTCATTGTATATATTGCCCTTTTTTTGCGCCGCCTGCTGTGGTTTGTTCACGTTGTCACTAGCGCCGTTGTTTCACTAGCACAAGCACTTTGTACACCTTCTCCACTAGGGTTGCCTGAGTATTTATACCCTGTTGTGCTCTTATCACTGCATTTCTTTGGATCTTCTAAATATATGACGTGACGCCTATTGGCGCTTTGAAAGAACAACCTTAAGTCTCCTCTCTTTTGTTCTTTGTAATGTCTTGTACATACCTTTCTAAATAATTCCAATATATCCTGCTGAGATATTGTCGAATTTACACAGTATTTACCCAATCTCAGTTGGGTCTACGGGTATAACTCCTGTGATTGTTCTACAGTCAACGGAAAGGCTGCGTTTCTCACCATGTCTACCTCACCATCTCATCGAGCAGGCCCAGCACAAGTCAATAATGGACACATGGGGATGCTTGGGGTGTCATTTCTGCGCCCACCCGAGCCACTGGTTCTTGAAACAGGAGGAGGTATGGGTCTTCGGTGGAAGGAGTGGCTTGAGGATTTTGAAGACTTTATGAAAGGGTCGCAAGTGACGGACGCCGGTCAACAACTAATAGCACTACGCAATCTAATAGGCAAAGATGTCGGCCAAATCATAAAAGAACTCCCTGCCGCCGACGTGGCATCCTACACGGATGTGTGTGTAGCCCTAAACCGGAAATTTTTGCATAAAAAGAATATTGATACATGTTTAACCTGGCGGCTCAAGATAAAGAAGAACCCATGTGCTCCTTCATCACTCGCCTCAGACGTCTGGCACGCTATTGCGAGTTTGACTCTTTCTCGACCGAAGATGCCCTTCGTCTGAGGGTCATTGAAGGGTGTCAGTCCGAATCATTGAGACGGAAACTGTTAAAGAAAAGCTATTCGCTGGACGAAATTGAAGAAATGACACGGGTGCATGATCAGGCTGAAGAGCATGCAAAAAAGATGGAAGCAGGGAGAAGTGAGAAACGGGAACAAGCCTTTAGACTTCAATCCCGCAACACACGCAGATATTCTCCAGTGAAGCCGAGGTCTTCACGGTCCAAGATGCAACAGCAGCCTGTACACCGACGACGTCGTAGCTCCAGTCGAAATAACAGACGGCGGGAGAGGTCTCTTAAATGCTATCGGTGTGGCTATGATTTACCCCACCCAGACGGGTGCACCGCTATAGGTCAAAAATGCCGGAAATTTGGAGGGGAGAACCACTTCGAGAACGTGTGCGGAAATTACAGAAAAAACAACCAGAAAGATCAGGAAAGGTCATCTCGATCTGTGAGCACGCGTCATCAGGCCAAAGCAGTACGTGGTCACAGGGACTCGTCAACAGGATCCTTCCGCTCCAGCTGCCAATCTCCCCGAAGTTATAGATCTCGACACACGTCGTCTCAAGAATCAAGGTCACTGTCCCCGATCTCGCAGGACAGTGACGAATATGTGTGTATGGTCGCTGACCCTGACCGATTGAAGAAATACCCTCGGCTCAGCATCCAAGTCGGCAAACACCGGACTAAATTTGCCAAAACTATATGCCAGTGGCGGAATATCAGCAAATGAAACCACCCCCGCGACTAAGCCCGGCTCATGTGAGGGTGTACACGTGGATGTCAAAAAAAACACTCCCATGTTTGGGGAAGTTTTCAACATCTCTCACATATAAAGATCGTACCATTCCTGCGCACATCCACGTCCTTGAAGGGCCAGAGGCTGACTGCCTTCTGAGTCTTCCGACTGCAGAGCGACTAAGATTAGTGGACATTTTGTACAAGGTTGATGACGAACTTGATGTGGCTCGAAAATTTCCAAAACTATTTGTTGGCCTGGGAAAGATGGCTCATTGCCAAGTCCGATTACATATCAACGAAAAAATAGCTCCAGTAGCACAACATCATCGCCGGGTACCCTTTCAACTCCAGCAGGCAGTGGAACAAGAGCTACAAGATCTCCTCGCAGCCGACATCATTGAAAGAACAGATGGACCTGCACCCTGGGTCTCTCCGGTAGTCGTAGTGCCGAAAAGAGGAGAACCTGACAAAGTCCGGCTGTGTGTTGACATGAGGGCGCCTAACACCGCCATTGAAAGGGAAAGACACCCAGGCCCACATATCAGTGACATGATTGCGTCACTCAACGGAGCAAGAATATTCTCCAAACTAGATCTTAATAAAGGTTATCACCAGCTGGAATTACATGAACAGTCGCGCTACATCACGACTTTTTCAACCCACCTTGGCCTCTTCCGATATAAAAGACTCAGTTTCGGCGTGTCTTCCGCTGCCGAAAGTTTTCAAGAAGCCATCAGGAAGACGATTCACCACATCCCCAATGCCCTCAACTACAGCGATGATATCCTAGTGTATGGGTCCACAACACAAGAACATGACACTGCCCTAGAAAGAGTCTGTCATGCACTAATGGAAGCCAATCTCACGTTGAATAAAGCCAAGTGTGAGTTCCACAAGACCACATTGAAGTTCTTTGGCCACATCTTTTCCCAGGCGGGCATGAGACCAGACCCGGACAAAGTGGCGGCACTGAATGACACCCCCAGCCCCCGGGACGCAGGAGATGTTCGCTCCTTTTTAGGGATGGCCAGCTACTGTGCTCGGTATATCCAAAACTATGCAACCATCAGCTATCCCCTGAGGCAGCTCACGAAACAAGGTCACTCATTCCAGTGGTCAGCGGGATGTGAACAAGCCTTCAATGAAATTAAAGTGGCTGTGGAGTCAGCCGACAACATGGCTTACTTTGATCCCAAAAAAAAGACAGAAATTACTGTAGAGGCCAGTCCTGTGTGGTTGGGAGCAATTCTAGCTCAATATGACTCAGAAGGTGATCAAAGATACATAATCGCATACGCAAGCAGGAGTCTAACTGAGACGGAGAAAGCATATTCACAGCCCGAAAAAGAAAGCTTGGCCGTTGTCTGGGCCTGTAAGCACTTTCACATTTTCATTTACGGGAAACACTTTACACTAATCACTGATCATCAGGCCCTCATTACTATTTTTGGTAATCCTCGAGCTAAGATGCCACCGAGAATTGAACGTTGGGGCCTTCGCCTTCAAGAATACACGTACACCATTGTGCACAAGCCCGGAAAAGCAGAGAACCCTGCTGATTATATGTCAAGACACCCGAAAGAAACAACAAAGTGTAGATCATCAGTAGCCGAGGAATATATCTGCTTCGTGGTGGACCAGGCCCGACCACCAGCAGTCCCGCTGGAGGCCATCGTAGATGCTACTCTCGATGATGTTACCCTGCGAGAGGTCAAGCGCCGCATACAGAGTAATGACTGGAGACACTTAGATGTGGACACCCCAAACAGTGCTGTCGACAGACACGAACTTGCAGCATTCAAACACGTGAAGGAGGAACTGTCAGTAGCCACAAATGGTCTGATACTAAGAGACAATCGTATAGTCATCCCAAAACATTTACGGCAAGGCATCATTCATTTGGCACACGAAGGTCACAGAGGCATTGTGGCCACCAAGAGAGCCCTGAGGGAGCGAGTATGGTTTCCGGTCCTAGATCAAATGGTAGAGATCACCCTGAAGGACTGTCCCCAATGTCAACTGGTCGGTCGACCTGATTCTCCAGCGCCGCTGCAAATGTCTCGACTGCCGGAGGGTGTGTGGCAACAAATTGCTGTAGACTTCTTTGGGCCATTCAAGTCTGGACAATATATCCTGGCCATCATGGATGAGTATTCACGGTTCCCGATTGCCCAATCATTACATCAACCAGAGCGTCCAGCACAATACCTGTGTTGGATGAAGTGTTTGCCGCTTGGGGCATTCCCAAAATAGTGAACACTGATAATGGGCCCCCATTCAACAGTCAAGATTTTGCAGACTTTGCTAAACATCTCAACTTCAAGCATCGCAAGATTACCCCTCTGTGGCCACAGGCTAACGGAATGATCGAGAGCTTTATGTCCACGTTAAAGAAAACCATCCAACAGGCTGAAGTGTCGCGACAAGACATTCAAAAGGTCTTAAATGAAGTTCTGAGGGCGTACAGAAACACGCCTCATTCTACCACTGGCAAGTGTCCCGCGACCCTAATGCTGGGCCGGCCAGTGCGCACCAGGATACCCATGGTTGACTGGACTGACGAGGCAGCAACCCATGAGTCTGACCCAGATGACATAGCTAGCACTGATCGACTCAGGAAGGAGAGGATGAAGACCTATGCAGATCGTCGTAGAAAAGCTGCCCCACCTGTGATCCACGAAGGTGACTGGGTATTAGTGAAACAAGAGCAGCAAAAGAAGACTGACTGTCGTTTTCATGAAACTCCGCTAGTGGTCACCAAGCAAAAAGGAACTATGATCACTGCGGAATCTGATGACAAGAGAATCACCAGGAATGTGACGCACTTTCAGAAATGCAGTCCTACAGTCAAAGAACTACTCGATGGTCCTACCACCTGAGAACTGAGACCAAGTGCAACCGAAAGCGGTGATCACTCACCGAGAGCAATTCCTGGCGGAGGAGAATCAGACTGTCCAGACGTCTATGTGCATCCCCGCCGAACTATCAAGAAGCCGAGCCGCCTGATCGAAGAACTGTAAATATGTGACATTACTTTTGGTTATTCCAAAAAAAAATATATATGATTTTGCACATTTTGTCAAGAAAGGGGGAGATGTAATATTGCGCCGTGATGCTGGGCGCTAGGACCTCCTCGGCTGACGAGGCATGTCATGAGGGCGGGATAAGGGAGGAGGAACCGGCATGCCTGGGAATAGGGGTAGTATAGAGTAGGCAGTAGACAGAGAAGGTCGCTAATAAAGAAATAGTGAAACCTTCATCCGTTGTCCGTGTCCTGTGTGCCAAGGACTCTACAGGGGCCCCCCGAAAGGCTGCAGGTTTAAGCGATCAGCTGGGGACGCAGATACAGCTTCCTGCTTGTACCTACAGCGTGATGGTTTTGTCTGATAAAGGATTCCATTTCTGAGTCTCACTTGAAACCACTGACCCCAAAATAATGGAAATTCGCCCTAACATATGTGACTAATTCAGGGTTTCTGGAACTGTGGTGGAATTTCTGAGTGAGCAATCCTGGTACCAGATACACTTTGAGAGCCTTTATATCTGAGTTACAGATTATCAGGAGCCCGTGTTGTTGAAACTTTCCTGCCGCCACCAGCTGCCATCAGGGGACTCCATCCCCCAGAGTGCCTAGCGCCGGGAGGCGCCAACGCGTTTGCTCTTGCGCCCAGGGGCCGAAATGTGGAGCTTGATGTAAATGAGGAAGTGAGTTTTTCCCTTATGGAAGTAGAGAATGCAATCACTTCCCTACAAACTGGCAAAGCCCCTGGACTCGACAGACTCCCGGGAGAGCTTTACAAATCGGAACCCAACATCTGGGGCCCTCTGCTTCATGCTGTTTTTAATGCTGTTATACGAGGAGGCAATATCCCGAGCACGTGGCTGGGTGCTGAAATAATCCCAATACATAAAAAAGGGGACAAAGGGGACCCGACTATTATAGGCCTATCAGCCTCATAGACGTGTCCCCAAAAAGGTTTAGTAAAATAATTTGAACTTGTATTCAAAATTGGGCAGAGGACAATAACATAAACTCACACTTGCAGGCGGGGTTCCGAGCTGCCACCAGCCCTCTAGACCAAGTGTTTCGTTTTTTAATTCTTATATAGAAAGTGGTCACACTTAAGATAGGACACCTCTATGTAGTATTTGTTGACCTCAAAACCACTTTGGACTCCATTGATCGCACCCGGCTCTGGAATACCCTGAGGGACATGGGATTTCCCCCTGCCCTACTCCATCTTTTAATCAGGTTACACCAGGATAACTATGCCAGAGTCATAATCAAGAATCAAGATGGGAGGTAATCTGGAAATATTTTAATTAGGAAAGGAGTACGCCAGGGGTGCGTGTTAGGACCAACCATGTTTACTTTATTTATAAATGAGCTCATAAATTAGCCATACGACTGTGGAGGTGACCCATCGAAATTGGAAGGCAAGCACATACCATCGCTCCTGTTTGCTGACGACACGTTACTTATATCTAAAACCCCTATGGGCATCCAAAATGTTTTAACTAAATTTTCAAAAGCATGTGAATCCCGGGGTTTGAAAATCAATTGTCTGAAAACACAGTATATGGTTTTCAACCCCTACAAATTTGCTAAGGGGAAAGTGCTGTTGGAAGGTCAACTTTTAGAGCAGGTTAAAGCCTTTGATTATTTAGGCATTAGAATTTGTGAAAACCTGGCATAGTCCCCTCATATTCTGAAAAGTGCCCTGACACTACAAAAAGTAGAATATACAATTGTTAAAAGAGCTAAACGCTCAGCCTTTCGCCCAGTTTCCCCTGCAATAGAAATCCAGAGGGCCAAAGGTTTGGTCGCGGCACTCTATGGGGGTCAACTTTGGGACCACGAGGACACCAAACAATTAGAAGTTGCTGAAAATACATTTTCAGGAGCTATTCTAAATATGCCAAAGTATACTCCCTCATTGCCATTACGCATCGACCTTTGGTTAAAATCTATCTCCCATTGTGCTGCTCTAAAGGTGCTCATGTTCTGGGTGAGATTGTAGACTAGCAAAACCCAAATACCCGTAAAGGATGCAGTGGAAGAATTGCTGTCCCTACAATGGAAATCAGGTCTCTTGCCCTGGTTTGGGAAGGTTAAGGGGTGGGTTCTAAAAATAGGGTTGAGCGGCATGTGGGATGACCACTGCTCCAAATCTAAAAAAAAATGATCCCCAACTAAAAACGATGTATTGGAATTTTATTAATATTGCACTGAATCAAAGTCATTAGGCACTTTAACTACACAATTTTTTAATGCTAAAAGTTGTTTTAAATTCTAAATGTATATGGATGATGTAGAAGCCGCTCAAGCACGTGCACTTTACATTCAGTTTAGATTTGGCACGCTTCCTCTAAACGCTGTGAGAAGCAAATGGACTAATTCTACTTCTACCCCCATGTGCCCGTCCTGTAACTCCACCACTGAAACTATTGATCATTATCTTTTCTTTTGCCCTGCTTACTCTACACTGAGGAAAAAAAGGATTGTTCCTGCATGTCGTGTCCTGTCTTTTTCCCGCCACACAGACGCTCTGCGTGTTTTTACCTCTGACACTACCAGATGGCTTGTCTATACTCTATCTAGATATCTCCTATATGCCTGGTGGCTGAGGGCCAAGGTGGCTAAATGAATGCTCACCACCGGAATGGGAGGCATTCCAAGGGAGTGCCTTGACCTAAGCCCTCTGTCGCACACCAGACCCCCTAGATATATCTAACATATATTTGTTTTTATATCATTTTAACCCATTTTATCTTGTTCTGAAATTCTAGAATGGTGATTTTTGCTGCTACTTTATGTTTTTTTAAATTCTTGCACTGATAATTTTTATCAGTATGATTTGTATTTTATGATGTGTGTGTATGATCTTGATATTGATCGAACAATAAATATATATATATGTTTTTAACATTTATATAAGTGACTGCATAAATACGTAAATCTTTTATCATAACTATTTATCTACAATTGCTTCACTACTGAATTACAAACAAAAAATATTACTTTAAAGTACAACAAAATTTGAAAGCCGGAGTTTATTAAATGCATCTTTAATCTACATATACTACCTTCCTTATTCATCTATATACCTTCAATGTACTTATGGACTATATATTTATTACTTTTCTTCTAATTCATCATATTCAATGCACTACCATATTTCTCACCCTATACCGCTCTCAATATATCCTCTATCTCAACTCTCTAACTCACCTCAAACATCTTTTTACTACTCTTTCCAATGCACTACCCTATTTCTCACCCTTTACCTCTATCAATATATCCTCTACCTCCATTCTCTCATTCACCCCAAACCCCATGCCACTACTATGAGACCCAAAATAACCCTTTCTAGACTCCACCCTCCTCTACCCCTCCTTGCATCATCTCATACCTTTTACTCTTCCGATCTCCCAGAACAAGCGTTTCTAAAACCTTTCCTCTGACTTACCCCTTCACCTCCCTTTTACGCATCCCAAGCCTCCTCCTACAAGCTCCCCCCCAAAAATATTTCTAAGTTCTTCCCTCTTCTATCCCTCCACTATTCTTCTCAATTCAACAGACTGACATGTCCACCACTCAAATTAATTGCATATTTCAATATACTAATTAATGACTAATCCTATACTGGTTCTGGAGTAGCATGCTACTCGCCGAAAAAGCTCTCCATCACCTCATCAAGGGTAGCGAGCACTATATAAATGTAAACCTTCTTCCCTCTTCTATCCCTCCACTATCCTTCTCAATCCAAATATCTGACTAACTATCCACCACTCAAATTACTTTCATACTCCAGTATACTAATTCAACACCAATCCTTTGTGGGTTCTGGAGTAGCATGATACTCACCGAAAAAGCACTTAGACGCCTCATCAGGGGTAGTCCTTGACAGATTTTTTTTTTTACCAGGTTTTGGTGTGAAATATGGTCACTGATCGAGACATACAAGTAAATATAGAACATGCTCTCTTTCCTTGTTCATAGTAGACTGTGCCTTTGCTAAATTTAGTTGGATAAGATCTTTATTGACCCTGACTGCATCTTGACTAACTACATGAGGAGAAAAGTGGTGTCAAGAGACTGCATTGAAACCTAATGGTTCTTTTAGTCGACTGTTATAGTGCATAAAAGAGACTCCCTTTTGATGGGTTACTCTCAAATTCGAAACGCTTTGAGAACTTGAGATACAGCAATATTTTACATAGCGTTGGAATTACAACAAAAACTGTTTAAATGGCAAGATTTCAATGTATTTTAAAGAAGCCAAGTAAGTTGACTGTAATCAATAAGTCATAAGGAAGCCATATGGGGATTTTCTAAAAGCATTAAATAAAAACAGTAAATATTACAACCACAAAATGCTCATGCTGCTGAGCAAGAGGAGATACTGCATTCTTTAAGCATGGTATTCTCCAAAAGTCTAAATTGTCACTATTGCTAAACAGACATCCATTTGAATAGATGTAGGAAAGTGCCCTCTTTTTACATGGTTGCACCCCCCCCCCATTGCAGGCTACGTGTTTTGCTGCAGAACAAAGTGAAGAGTCAACATGGTACACATCCCTGTGTGCCATGTCTACAATCCACTGCCCTGGCTTTGGTCAGCCACCCCTCGAGGTGCTGCTCTATACCAGACCAGTGGTGAGGGTACAGGTGCATGAGCCCTGTACCCCTGCAGTGTCTTAACCAATTCCTAGACATTGTAAATGCAGTAATGCCATTAAGAGTATATGGTGCCTGGAGTTTGTCATTACGAACTCCACAGCACCATAATGGCTTTACTGAAAACTGGGAAGTTTGGTATCAAACTTCTCAGCACATTAAACCCACACTGATGCCAGTGTTGGATTTAATGAAAAATTCACACAGAGGGCATCTTAGATGCGCCATGAAAAACAACCCAACAATAGTTTCCTGGCTGCACGCCAGCTGCCACCACCAGACATGTTTCTGGACCTCTGGGTCGAGAGCCTGCTGCTCTCAGGTGTCTGAAACAATGCACATCCTGGAATGAGGTGCCAAACCAGGAGGTTTGGGAGAATGGGCAGGGTCCACTAAGGGGAAGCTTCAAAGGCTAGCCGGCTTTGTGAGCTACCCTAGCCATTTGCTGCTTCCAACAACAGGCCCCACTGGTTCTGACCCCCACTTTGGGCGGGAGAATCGGAGGGCAAAACCAAGTGAGGAAGGGAGGTGTACCCACCTTTGCCAATCCCACCCCTCAGGTGGTGGAGGTGAGGTGAAGCACAACTCTCAGTCCCCACCATCTTGCAGAAGCCTATGCCCCCCTCCCACTGGAGGGTGGCACAATAGGGGGTGTACCCACTCCAAGGAAGGGACCTATTGGTCCAGACCTTTACCTACCTGTAACGCCCCTAAATCTAGCATTTAAGGGCAACCCAAACATTGCTTCCTCAGACAAGAACCAACCAGATCAAAAGAAGAAATAGGACCGAAAAAGCCGTGCTGAACTAAGCAGATGAGGACGCCCACTGACTTCGCCCCAGCCCTACCGGCCCATTCCCACCTCGAATCTGCTCACCCACAGACTCTGGCTCCGTCCAAATCCGAGAGTCTGCACCACTCTGCACCTGACGCCCATGGCCCGAGTTCGAGTGGCCCAACACCATGAGATGGTCTCCCCGGCGATCTTGACCTGAGATCTGGTGATCTCTGACCTGCCTCAAATCTCCAATTGGCACCTGCAACCCCTTTCTGGAGGATCCCCCGACCGCGGCCTGAGCTGGTAAGAAAACCCAACACCTAAAGACACCCCTGCACCCAACGTACCACAGCCTTGGTTGGCCTAACCAACAGTGTCCCAGCATCCCCAGGCATCCAAACTTACCTCTCCAACCGGTGGTCACCTCCAGGAGATCTTCATCCCCGAGCCTGCTGTATTTGTTGCAACCGGATAATCCCCATTGAAATCAACAGGGCACCCGACGCCAAAACAGCATCCTGCACCCAGCCGCCCCTGTGCCACTGCGGGTGTACCTTGGGTGCTAACGTGGAACCACCTTTGCCCTGAGACTAACACCAGGAGCTTTGCTCCCACAACCTAGTGGCCTGCTCGTGAGCAGCCACCAACCGGAAGCCCCTTATCCCCCGTTGGATGTCATTGGGCCTCAGCACACTCTAGCCGGCCACCCTAGTGCCGCTGAGGGTGTTCTGGGAGTGCATCCTCGACCCTGGGGGAACACTGGTTCTAACTCCAGAATACCAACTCCAACAAATAAGTACTTGCCTGCAAACCTTTAACTTCATTTCTTTCCATAGAATTGCATTGACATCTTTTCCTTGTTATTTCTTCTAAGTGTGGAGTTGGTTTGTATGAAACATTGAAAAACTGCAAATATACTAAAAGTGAATTACTTACCTTTTGACTAGGAAAGGCCTTAGTGTGATATCTAGGCATATCACACTAATTAGCAAAAGTAACTTGAAAAGTAATCTGAAAAGTAACGTGCACAGTAATCTGTAAAGTAACTGAAAAATAATTTTGAACTGTTGACTTACCTGTAATTTAACCAACTGCATTTGAACCTGAATTCAACTGTAAATCACTGCATAACGATTTGCAAAGTATATTTCACTTACATGCACCTGGCGTGGTTCTATAAATAAAATAACTAAATAATATTTTTTATACAAACACATGGGTCTGAGTTCAGTCTTTGAGTCTGTGACATAATTTCTTGCCTGAGTGTGCACAACAAATGCTTAACACTGTCCTCTGATAAAGACTTAATGGTCACCCACACTACCACAAATAGAGAGTAAGGTGCTATCTACTTTTACCTATGCCTACCTTTGGGGTTCCACTGGACTCTGTGCACACCACACCTCATTTTGGTATAGTATATACAGAGCCAGCTTCCTACAATAGATAAATATGATGTCATCATGACGCTTGAGAATACCTGTACATCAAAGAATGGATAATTTGAAAGGTAGCCAAGACACCCATAATCTGCACCCCTTACGTTATCCCCACCACAGGTAGATCTTTTTCTTCTACTCCAGTTGATCAACCATTTTTGTACGCTCCCACTGACCAGAATTCTGGTTCTTAGGACCAGCTTCCGGTAATGCCACTGAAGCCAGTCTGAATTCTTTGATGAAGCTTGCGCTGGCTACGGCCGAGGCGGATGTGACCAGACTACATACTGTCTCTTCTTTTAGGTCGTTAACAAAAAAACATTTTAATGGTCTTCCATCTTTAGGCTTAGTGTGTAGCACAGCTTAAGAGACCTTAAGTAGGTGGGCCATTAGTTTCTCTGGCCAACATTCCCACCATATTTGGAGCGCAGTTGAGCCTTTCATTCAGGAGGAAAGGAGCAGTACTGCAGAATCTTTGCAGAAGACCAGAGTAATGTGTGTCTCTGTGAAATTCTAAACACCTCTGTGAGCTCGCTCTTTTGAATATCTGAAAGGGATCCCTGGTCTCTTTCCAAAGGTCATTTATAAACACTCAGCATCTGATAGAGGCTTCTAGCCACATACTCCTCACTTTAGAATATTCCCCAGATGTCATACTGCATCTGGAAGATCTTTAGCAGTACCAATGCATGCTGGTTGGTGCTGTCTGTCGACTCCTCTGGTTGTGACGTGCACGGTGGCTATAGTGGCTCCACCTCAGCATGCTGACAGTTCTTTTTGTCCCTCATCATCAGCGCAGATCTGGAAGAGTAACCTCAATCATTTTTTGACTTTTTTTATTTGCCTTTTGTCGAACCTTTTTGAGCTTTAGCTCCTAGTGTGCTTTAGGGATCCCAAAATGTGGGTTTCAAACACTGTGGAGTCTGTCACAGGCTGTGACAGAACCCCAACTGGTTTTCTTGTGGCACCTGATGCCAGGCCACGACTGCCAAACCTGCCAAGAATATCGTGCAATGAATTTCAAGGTGATCTGGGAGTGCCCCTTAAAGCTTTTGTTCGCTCTGCATTGGACAACTCTGCACCGCTCCAGGTCCCAGTCGTGAGGAAACGTTCCAGGCCCACTCTAAGAATTGCTCCCGTAGGTGGTCTTCTAGGTCAAAATCTTAATCGGGTAAGTCCCACAAAAGAAGAAGGCAAAGAAGTTGAGATGCTCCTCGACTTCACAGTGCCTGTCCAAGTCATTGGACAAGGTGCAGCAATGACACAGCAAGTACACGCCCCACTCCCACACTTACCCCATGGAAGCCGAATCTGGATCACTCCATGCCTTCTTGAATTTTACTTAGGTGTAGGGAACCACACCTGCATCTCATATTTGGCAGAGACGAGCTCTCGAGCTCCTTCAGGCCCCAAGGGTTTGAAAGGTGCCCCAACTGGATTTACCTTCGGCACAAGTTGGGCCCTTTGGATCTGTTCTTGGATTCAGATCTGCTCTGGTCATGAATCCATGACATTCGCCGGAGTCTGTTTCAGCGGCACCCTTCCCTTCACTGCGGATGCCGACCCCTATTGTCATTCCCAATTCCATTACGGAGCCTGACAGATGTTATCCAATGTAGACTGCAGAGCCAACCAGACCAAAGACCCACTGGTTTGGAGGCTCTGTGGAGTATACTATTGGGGTGGCTCTGCGAATACTTATGATGATCCTGATTCCCTTGAGGAGTCCTTGGCTGAGGATAAGTGGTATGAGGGAACTGGCTGATGTCAGTGGTCTGGACATCTTATCAGTGTAGCTATGGAGGAAGATGCTTCATTTGCCATGGTGGTGCAGAGGGTGGCTGAGGTCATGGACCTTACGCTGCCCATGGTAGCAGTCAAGTCTTGACAGAAGTGCTTCCGACCAGTGCATCCCACTGAGCTCTTCTGCCCTTTAATACAGCACTCGCAGATGTCCTGCTTGGTACCTGGGTAAAGCCCTCCACTGGCACGCCTGCCCACTTTGGGCAAGAGAATCGGCGGGAAAACCAAGTTGGGGAGAGAGGTGTGCCTACCTTTGCCAACCCCACCACTCACGTGGGGGAGGCGAGGTGAAGCACACATCTCAGTCCCCTCCATCTTGAAGATGATAGGATCCAGCCAACCAGAGAGAGGCTCATGCCCCCTCCTACTGGATGGTGGCATAATAGGGTGTGTATTCACCACAAGAAAGGGACCTATTGGTCACAACCTGAAGGGACCTATTGGTCACAACCTGCAAACCCTGTTAGTGCCCTTTAGCGCCCACCCTGAACCTTGCCTCCACAGATATGAGAAGAAGAAAGAAGAAGGACAGAAGAGCCATGCTGACCGAGTAGGAAGAGGATACCAACTACTTTGACCCCAGCCCTACCGGCCTGTCCCGACTTTGACCTGCAAACAGCAAAACCTGAGCATGTCCTGCAGTCATCAAGAACCCAGAGGACCTGCCTTCACCAAAATGACTCTGTCTCCCGTGAGCACCTGATCTGCTCAAAATAAAGACCCCAACACAGAACCCAGATCCAGGCAGCTCTGCGGATGTGCACCACCCTGCACCTGATGCCCACGGCCCGAGTTTGAGTGGGCCAACACCATGAGGAGGTCTCCCCAATGATCCTGGCCTGGGATCTGGGGATCCCTGACCTGCCTCGACCTTCTACCTGATGCCTACAGCCTCAAATTGAGGGATCCCCTCGACTGCAAACGGAGCAGGTAAGAAGATCTGACGCCTAAAGGCGCCTCTGCACCCGATGCCCCACGGCCTTGGGTGGCCCAACCGATGCTGTCCAGGCGTCCCCCAAGAACCCTTCTTACCTTTCCTGCCGGTGGTCGCCCTCAGGAAATCTCCTTGCCAGAGCCTGCAGCTTTTGTTCCAAACCAGAGATCTCCATTGAAAACCACAGGGCTCCCAATGTCTCCTTGACACTCTGCATCCAGCCGCCTCCGTGCCACCAATGATGCAACTCCTATGCTGATTGTTGGCCCCTGCAGTGCTGATTCCAACCACAGGACCTTTACTCCCACACCCGAGAGTCCTACTCGTGAGCAGCCCCTGACCGAAGGGCCCCATCCCCATTGACTAACATTGGGCCCCTGCACCTTGCTCCCCTAGTGCTGCTGGTGGTCAACTTGAGTGCCTCGTTGAACCTTGGGGAACCTTGATTCTAACCCCCAATCAATATTCTTGCAGGTCATTTACTTACCTGCAAACCGGGAACATTTTTTTTTTCCCATAGGAGCCCATGTGAGGATTTTATTCCTAAAATGTTCTAAGTGTTGAACTGACTTTTGTATTGAAACCAAAGTAACTTTGCTTTGAACCCAAAACTGTCTCACTTACCTTTGTATTGTAGGACCCCCGGTGTGATATCTAGGCATACCACCCCAAGTAGTTGAGGTAAGTAAAAAGTAACATAAAAGTAATCCAAAGTAATTTCAATGTATTTTGAACGGTTTCGAAAGACAATACAAACCAGTAACAATCCCAATTCCATCCCCAATTGCATCTCCGTGAAATGGCTTGCATTTGAAAGTGTATTTTACCTACCTGTGCTAAGTTCTGCTTGTTTATAGAAAGAAAACCTACGTATATATTTTTGTACTTAACTAATTAGTCTAGATTCTGTCTCTGAGTCTGTGCTATCAGTTCTTGATTGAGTGAATACAATAAATGCTTAACACATCCTCCTGATAAGCCTAACTGCTAGACCACACTACCACAAATAGAGGTGTTAGACATTATCTAATTTAGCCTCTGCTGAACCTCTAGGGATCCACCGGTCTTTCTGCACAAAATACCGTACTTTGCCATAGTTTATACAGAGCAAGCTTCATACAGGCTCTCGTTTAGAGATGTGTTTAATCACGCATGATGCTCAGGACTCCTGTACTTCTTCTTGCTTATACCAATCCTGCCTGTTCCTCCACAAAGACGGTAAACACAAGCCTTTGGGAAAGGTTTGTGGCTTGGTGCACTGACAAACATGATGACCCTCTATTCGCACCTTTGTCCTAAGTGTTGATGTTGGTGTTGTCTTTTATCCCGGCAAGGCCTTGCTCTGGGCACAGTTGAATGATATCTTTTGCCTTCTGAATGTTTTTGAGTTGCTGGATATCTGTCAGGCTGCTACGTGGGCTTCTCTGCACACATTTACTTAACACTACTGCTGTGATAGTCAGGTCTGTTATAACAGGCCCTTTGCCTGTTCGGTCCTCCAGGACTTTTTAGTCTGAACTAGTTTTCAGGCTCTCCTCTGGGGAGGTATTTCTTTGATATATTTAAATGTAAGGAATCTGCAGCTAGAAGTCTCTGTCAAATGAACAAGTTACTAACCTTCGGTAATGCCTTATCTGGTTGGGTCTGTGTCTAGCCGCAAATTCCTTACTGACCCTCGCAGCTTCACTCTTTCTGTGAAATTGTATTTCTACCTAAAAAGGTCCATGTAGGCCCTTAGGTTCTGAACACTGGTAAATCAGCCTTCTGATGTGGCTCCGTGCTTCTGGCGCAGAAAGACACACATAAAGAAACGGATATCATTGTACTAGTGTGGCGCCAATCCAGTCACATTTGGTGCAGAGCTGATCGGCTCCACTTCCCGGGGCGTGGAGGTACTGTTCTAGATTTTCCAGATCAATCAGAACCCTTGGGAATGTTCTAAGGTAAGAAATCTGCAGTTAGATGAGTCTCTATCAGATAAGGAGTTACCAAAGGTAAGTAACTTGTTCTTCTGTGTTCTTCGCTGCTTGATTCAACACCAGAGCATGGCATTTTTGAGAACTGGGCGCTCATGACCATGTTTTCAGATGGTTCAAGTTCTGGCCATGATGTAAATTTGCCATGTGTGTCTTAGGAGTTGTCTGCTCAGATCCTCATTTAATAGAATTCTTTGGACTTCGGTGGTTTTGTAGCCCCGGTTATGAAGGCAGTTTTCAGAGCAGCTTGAACATTACAGCTGGAGGTTATCGATTTGATCATGTGATAGCGTACACAAATTGGTGGCCTTTAGAGTCCACCGTTTTGCATAAAAATTCTGGAACAAAATTGACAACCTTGATCGTCAGGCCTTCTTTCTCTTAAACTTTTACGACCATGGTTCTAGCGGAGAACTTGACCACATTGATTTTCCCATCAGCTCTGCTTCCTTTACTGTTATAATGTGGAACAGGTCTCTCACATCAGGAATTTAGTGGATTGTTAAACTTGATATATTTCTGCGATTTACATTTTTTTTTCTCTTAGCAGGCTGATGTGTGCTTTCCAGTTGCAAGTTCAATACAGTCGTCTTCATTTTCTGTATTTGAGAGGTGAGGAATGGCGGGCGGGCGGACAGTAATGTTTGAAGTGCAAATCTATTTACACTCAGCAGGCTGAACTGCAAGTGTGCTCTTATTGCAATGTGGATGAGAGTAGCCCTCTTTCATAAGAAGGAGCCTGTTTAATGCTCTCTATGTCACTCAGAGTTAGCAAGTAGTGTGGCCATCCACTTGATGCTCCGAGATTCAAGCAGCTCCTCTGGGACTGAAACAATTATGGTTCTCTGTCTTCATACATCTGACTACTTAAACTCCTTCATTTCATGATTAGATGCAGATGCGTCAGTTTCCTTGCGTCAGTGCCGAATCTCCTTGCGCCACTATGAATGTGCTGTATTTACAATACAGTGCTCCATGGCGCAAGGATTAACAGATGCGTCAGAAATTCTGACGCATCTATTGCCGCAAAAGTGATGCATTGCTGGAGTTGCTCATGAAAGTGACGCAACTCCAACAATGTGCCACAATAGATGGGTGTGTCCCATTCAAAAAGCCTTGCGTCATTCCTTACGCCCGGTCTTAGCAGACGTAGGGATTTTGATGCAGTCAAGGCGTAGAGTGACGCAGTGAAATCTTGTAGATTTCACTGCGTCAGTTCTACGTGGCTTTTTGCGTGGAAACCCCCACCCTGCATACAATATACCTGATGCAGGTATAATGTGACGCAGGGCTTTACAACGTGACACATCTCCCTAGATGCGTCACGTTGTAAATAGGCAGCAACATTTACGCAGCGGCTGCATCACAAAAGTGATGTAACGGCGGCGCAAACGTCCCGCAATGGGCTTGTAAATCTGCCCCATTGTATTTCCTGGTAAAATGGTGCAATCGCGAGTCTGATGCACAGCTACATATTAATTTTCTTTGGTTTCGGTGTCCTCGCCAAAAGTAAGATCTTGTTTTGGTTACAGAAATATTTTCTCACAAGTCTTATGTGTGTTTAGCTATTGGTAACATTAAGATGGTGATCTGGAAACTTTTTCCAAGAAGCGAATCCTTCTAAAGGACCAGTAAGTTATAGCCATTGTCTTGTTGGAAGCCTTGTTAGGTCTCGCCTAGAGTTGCTGCGCACATGCGTAGCTCGCTCTGAGAGATTTATTATTGATGAGTAGTTTTAGAAAAGGGCGTGAAGCCTCGCCCCTCATTCCCATTGGCCGGCATCACCGTTTATGGTAAACGGTGGCCTGCCATTGGAAATTTGGGTTTTTGGTGGACGCCCTTTGGCCTCCGAGCCGGACTCGGTGGCCTGCTTTGCGTCTGTTGCATAGCCGTTTCTTATCTTTATGGGGCCATGTGTTTAGAAACACATGGCCCCATAAAGACAAGAGATCCCCATGCTTGCAGCGCGGTCCTCCTTTCACTTTCGGGACCTCACTTGTATTTTTTTTTTACTTTGTCTGAAAATTTGAAGAAAGTGTTAATGTGGCCAAAGGGGCTAAGAACACCATTGAGGTCCTTGAAAGGTGATAATATTATTTACCCAGTCAGTGTTTAAGTCGCAAACATATTTTTCAGAGAAGAGCCCCAGAGGAGCCCGTCAGTCATTTACCAACCCAAGGTTAGTCCTTCGAGTGTCCTGGAAGCACCCCCATGTTTAAGCGCTTCAGTGTTACTGCTGCCCCCATTTCAGAGGCAATGGTCTAGCGCAACTGACTCTTCCCCAGCCCCACAGCCCTTGCATGCCAGATCCTGCTCTTCAGGGCACTAGTCTGGCCTGTCACAGACCACTCGATCTCGACCTGCCTCCGAAGATGTTGGTTAGTGGTTTCTATATCGTGCCGCCTGCCTCTGTCCAGATGTGGGGGAGCGACGGTACAGGAGCCGGGTTCGTAGAACGGTGAATGCCTAGAGCTGCAGTGTGGCAGACGAGGCGCCCCAGGAGATTTTTGAGCTCTAGGGTGGTAGGAAATAGACAAATAATAGTTGGGCCCATGGAGAGATGGGCGCCCAGACCTGCAGTGTGTCCCTAGAGCTGAAAACACCCCCCGAGGTGCCTCCAGGGTGTTCGGAAATAGCCAATTAATAGCTGGACCCCGGAGCAGCCAAGGTGCTCATTACAGCCCCTGACGCCCCCAGGACGGACACCTGTGCGGGACTGTCAGCACACTGAGGGCTGGGCTGGGAGCTAGCAGACCCACAGCCAAGATGAATTGTGGGAAGGCATACTTTACGGAAGTCTGTGGGCACTGGTCCACGAACCCAACGCTTGCCCTCAAATATTCACGTTAGCGAGCCTCAGAGTCTGCACGAAACAGACACATTGAGCCAAGCGCTTCAAAGCGTCCGAATGGTGGCACTCGGCGCTTTATAAAATTACTAAATGAAAAAAAATGAATATGAACTGATGTAAAGACAGGAGAAACTCCATTTGCATCATGGTTCCTGCCCTCGGAAGGGTATCGGGCAGACAACAGACATTTCCTCCAGCCGGGGCCTCAAGACTTTACCGAATGTCGACAAGCGGGGCCCACAATGAGAGGGATTTTGCTCTGGGGGCTGCTGATGTCACAAACACCCCTAAAGTGGGCAGATCTCCCTGTGCCTAAACTATGAATCTGACCTCCTGTAGTGAAACCTGAGCCCACATAAAGCGCTGCAATACCTTCGGGACTGAACTGCTGTAAAGGGCACAGAAGTAAACAAAAGAGTTAATAAACAGGAAGAAAGACACATTGAAACCCATTTAGTGGCTGATTTGAACAAAGTGAAACCAGAATTTCTGCATAAATTGCGGCCTACCCGCTTGAATGAATAAAATGGTCCCTACATCTTTCAGTAGACGTGCGCATGCCTGGTGACTCCTATGCACGCCTCGCGAGGGTGCCAGTAGCGTCATAGGGCATTTGGCCATGACTCATTTTTAGGTCTCGCCTAGCTATTGCGTTTACGCAATCGCTATGCGAGACTCTAGTAAGAGGGGCATTTCAAAGTGCTCCCTAAAGTGGATTGCATGGCGAGCACGCGCACAATCACGTGCATCGTGCCGCCATGCAATTCGTTTGGGGAAGCGCTTCAGCCCACTGGTGCCCTCGGCATCATACTTCAAAGGGTCCGATACCCCGCCTGGAATGCGCTCCCCCGCCCCCGCCAAGCGCGCGCGCCTCGCTCCGCCGCGTCTCGCCGTGACAAATTTGCTTTCACTTTCGCGCAGCGGGCGCTCGCTCGCATCCGGACCACTTTAGAAGCCGGGCTTGTCTTGTTTTCTTTGTAATACGCATTTGTTCTCTACCTGCCTCCCCTCCTTTTCCTAGGCCTCTGTCTCTCTTACGACCCCATTCCCTTTCGCTTATGTCTGTATTTACTACTCTCTCTCTCTTCGCTTATGTCTGTTTTACTGCTCTCTCTCTCTTCGCTTATGTCTGAATTTACTGCTCTTTGTCTCTCCCGCTCTCCCCATTCTATCCTGCTCTCTCTCACGACCCTTCCATCATTTCCTATCTCCAACCTGTGGTCCCCGTCTACCTCGCGCCCTCTCCCCTCTTTGTGCCCGCTCCCTTTCTTGCGTCGCCACCTCTTCCATCATTGTACCTCGCTGTCCCTGTCTAACCTGCAGTCCCCGTCTACCTCGCGCCCTCTCCACTCTTTGTGCCCGCTCCGTCGCCACCTCTTCCATCATTGTACCTCACTGTCCCTGTCTTTCTCGCGCCCCCTCCCTTCTAAATCTCTGTGTCGCTGTGTCTCCTTCCC
This sequence comes from Triturus cristatus, assembly GCF_964204655.1. NCBI lineage: Eukaryota > Metazoa > Chordata > Amphibia > Caudata > Salamandridae > Triturus > Triturus cristatus. Next base: position 967,746,623 of record NC_140594.1, read on the forward strand.
TGTCAGGCCTCTTCTTTCCTCCCGGCGTCTGACATTTGAGGGTCGCTAATGAGCGCCTCCGCAGTCCGGCTCTCACTGATCCCCCGGGGGTATGGGATCCTTTCCCTGCAAATAATTAATTTAGCTACGTGTTGCGTAAGAGCCTAAAAGGCTTTCTGCTGCTACCATGCTGCTCGGCGGCCATTAATATTATATCAGGGCCGGTGCTGTTGCTGTAGTGCAGTTTCATTAAAAATGTGATCTGTAGCTTTAAACATGCAGCTTTCCATGCAGAATTATGCCAAGTAATTCTTGGTCTGCAAACTCGTAATTGCGTACAGAGATTGGCGTCGGTACCGGAAATTCAGAACGCCTGGAACAGCTGCATATAGTTCCTCAATACTTTGTCCATTTCTACTAGTTGTGTTTCATCAGCTTTTAAGAGTAGCGTTCGGGCCACTCCTCCCCCCCCCCTCTTATCTAGTCTCCTTCTAGGCCACTTTTTCCATTTTGCTTGGACATTTGATCCTCGTCTTTTGGCTGCCTCTTTCTCTTCTTAATAATTATACTATAATATAATACTAGGATTTGTATAGCGCCGCTAATAACCCGTGAGGGTCTGTAGGCGCTGTCCGTAGGCAGGGGGAAGTGATTTTCCCAGAATCACAGGATGTTGAGCACATGATGAGACTTAAACCTGGATCTCTCAGCCCCCAAGTCGGCTGCACTGGCCGTTAAGCCACACCCTCCCCCTTCTGAATGTAGCATTTGGACCACTTCTTTGTCATTGACTCGACTCTGGAACACGTCCAGGGCCGGACTGGTAATTTAAAACAGCCCTGTCAAAAAGTATAAACTTAGACCCCATGTGCACCAAGTGAGTAACCCCCAGCACATTGCTCAGTAGGATTTTATGTAGGATAATTTTGGAAAAGTGAAACCAAAAGGTGCATGTTAACTGCTCAATTTTTCAATTATATTTGCCACTTTTACTGACTGCTCCGAAAGGGATTCAAATAAAGATTCCAGTACATTAGTGTTTACCACAGTACCGCGAAGCGCTATTTCTACACAGCTTCTAATCATGCATGCCATGTGCCTGGTGAGAAAAAGGACCTATTTGTTGGTACAGTTATGAGAGGTTTTCTTTTAATGCTTCCATTCAAAAGTCTTTGAAGCTCATCTAACAAGCATTGAAAATGCAACAGGTCTCGCATTTACGCGAGGAAGCTATTGGCATTGTAAATGACAATGCCTTTTATTTTATGTTTTAAAAACCAAAACATAAATAAAAGGCATTGTCATTTACAATGCCAATAGCTCAAACTCCCGTAAATGCGAGACCTATTGCATTGCAAATGCTTGTTATTCCTTCTGTTTTTTGCTGATACTGCACAGCATCGACAAAATGCATTCTTTCTTTTATGGATGTTCTACAACATTGCTGTAAAGGCACTGATAAGATAATAGGTGCCAAAAGAGAGGTGTATTGCCTTTGCCAATGCTTGTTTAAATAGGGAAGCAAAACGACATGCTGTTCTAGCGACTGTGGACGTAAGATTGGATTGTGCAAACTCATTCTACTGAGGCCACCCTGCAAATCTAGCACAGAGATTCAGGTCTTACAGACTCTGTGCCTAGCAGGTGCAGTGGCACCGGGGCCCAGAGGCCTAACGCCCACACTGGCCCTTGATAATGATGTGTTTTACTACCTAACCAACCCCTGGGGGGCATTTTCATTGCCTGCACTGGCCAGCCTGGGCCCTCACTGCATGCCCCCACGCGTTCATTCCTTTCATTGGCCGCCAGTTCAGGTGCGCATCCAGTTTAGGGTTTTGTGCACAGTACAGAGATAAGGTAACGAATCCGGCGTCATCAAATAACTTAAATATATAAATCCGTCAGAAAGCCCCATTCAGCCTCGGTCTACCAAGTCACTCTACATAAAGTTTTAGCAAGTAGGCTGCGCTGTAGGCGCTTCTCGGCCTGTGCAGCAACACCGTGTACCGCCCCCCCCCCCCCGCCTTCACTATGTGCAACACCCCTGAAGTGGCAGAAATCAAAGCCTCGTTATTTGCACGGTGATCAAACCACCGCCAGATATTGATGGAACAAGATAGCGTCAAGAGAGGCCCTCGTGTCCGAGCGCCATAAAAAGTCGTCACAACACAACATCTTTGTGCCAGCGCTGTAAAGACAAGTGGGCGCACTGGATCCGACACGCTATGGCACAGCGGGGCATTTTATGTTTGCACGAGTTAAAGCCCTTTTAGAGTATTTCACTTTCGAGACTTCTATATCACCTTTCTTCACAGTTATTTTATTTTCTGTATTCACGTTAATGAATTACCGTTTTTTGGTTTCACTTGGCTGCTTTTTAATCGGACCTCCCCCCCGCCCCCGCAGTTGATTCTCCATGACAGACCCTCGTCCTTCCACCACCAAGCACGTGTTTACATTCTTCCAGTTTGTTGGATTTGTGCGTTTGGATTGGTTCTTTAACAATTTTACATTCCCAAGTGGTGCACACGGTGGGATAAACATACCAAGGCTTTGCACTGGTGCAAAGTCACCGACGGTAACACAAACCAGCGCAACTTCTGCGGCTGGCCGACGCCCCCACAGGGGGCCACTAGAGAAATCAGCACTCTAATGTCGCCTGGGCACCCCACACTCCCACCCTCTTCAGGGGCAGGGACTCTGGGTGGAGTCCCCCCAGCCTGGTTGTGGTGCACGAGGGGCGTCACTTCCTGGGCGCCAGGACTTGTGAAGAGGGTATATATCTCTCGCCCCACCATTTTGGTGCCCTCTTTTGCGCGCCTGACACGCCGTCTTTGGACGTGTGCCACTTGGACTCCGGCCGAGATCCCCAGGAGCAGGGTGCACGATGAGTGAACCCCCCCCTCCCCTGCCCCACTTGTGGGCAGTCCCCCAGGCCGGGTTGCTTAGCCCGGCCATTGCCGAGGCTTCTATCCGCCTAAGGGCGAGGTGAGGGTTGGGGCTGCTCCTGGCACGCCCAATCCATTATCCTGGGCCCAGGCCATTCGGACGGGTCATGCGCCCCCGGGGGGCACCTGGGCGATAGAAGGCCAGGAGTCGGGCCACGCCCCGGTCTGGGTCAACCCTCGATCCCAGAGATCCCTGGAGCCTTCCCTGGGCATGATTAGATGGAACCTTCCATAGTGCCAATATCGGCAACAGTTATCACAAAATACATAAGTACATAAATAAAACACACGACACTGTAATGTAAGTGGAGAAATATTGCTGCAGGTTTATTAGCATAACCAATATGCAAACATGGTGGGTTATCTTACGGGCGATCCCAGGGCAGGCCAGCCCCTATGCCGCCTGCCCGTCTGATAAGCCTAGAGTCACTATGGCAACGCCAAATGGTGTATACCAAATATTGGGAGGGGCCACCCCTCCCATCCGTGGACCCCCAGTCCACTTGCTTCACACGCCCCCCCGTGATGTGTGGGCGGAGCATACATGGCAGCCCCCGGTTGCTCAGACCCACAACCGCCTGTCGGCTAACGGGGCTCCGTCGTTCTTCCAGGGGACACGCTAAAACATCCCTGGGTATCCTGGCTTAGCACCCCGCGGTGCTGCTGCATGATGTACCCTTTGGTATGTGCAGACCCTGGATCGCCCTGTAACTCCTCCTGCAACACAAAGTAAAATTGTTAGAAGACCTGGCCCCCCCTTTGTCCCTCCGGACGCCGGGTAAGCGGAGGAGCGGGCAAGGCGAACGAGCGGACAAGAGGACGAGGAGGGGGCAGAGACAGTATATGTACCCCTGTCTCCTCCCCGCCCTCGCCGGAAGCAGCTATCTGCTGGGGTCTCCCCTGGACTAGCCCAGGGACTTGAACTCCCACCCCTGTGCCTTCCTGTGGCACTAAGGCTGCCGCCCTCCAAGGGGTGGGCCGCTACTCAACCCCACCACGGGCAGCCTTACAGAGTGCCAATATCGGCAACAGTTATCACAAAACACATAAGTACATAAATAAAACACACAACACTGTAATGTAAGTGGAGAAATATTGCTGCAGGTTTATTAGCATAACCAATATGCAAACATGGTGGGTTATCTTACGGGCGATCCCAGGGCAGGCCAGCCCCTATGCCGCCTGCCCGTCTGATAAGCCTAGAGTCACCATGGCAACGCCAAATGGTGTATACCAAATATTGGGAGGGGCCACCCCTCCCATCCGTGGACCCCCAGTCCACTTGCTTCACACGCCCCCCGTGATGGGTGGGCGGAGCATCCATGGCAGCCCCCGGTTGCTCAGACCCACAACTGCCTGTCGGCTAACGGGGCGCCGTCGTTCTTCCAGGGGACACGCTAAAACATCCCTGGGTATCCTGGCTTAGCACCCCGCGGTGCTGCTGCATGATGTACCCCTTGGTATGTGCAGACCCTGGATCACCCTGTAACTCCTCCACAGCCTTGGGAGTGGCCACCGTCACTGCCAGGGCCCCCCACCAAGGTAGACCTGTTTACTTACAACCTGCTGCAGCCCAAGCTTCCCCTAGGTCCAGTAGGAAAAGGTCCATGCCTAAACTAGAGAGGTGCACCCCATCTCCCTCCAGGCACCCTGTGGACTTGGCGTGTATAAGACCATGCCTGATGAAGCCAAGGCCTCTTTGCTCTGCGCAACTGCGCATGGCTCCCGGTAGGCCTTTATACCTACAGCATACTGATACCGGGCTTCTCCCAGGTCCAGCCAAAACAAGTCTACGACCAACCGGGCCGGCGGCCAGCGTGCACCTTCAGGACGGGTTCCCCCATCCTTTCTAAACTTCCCCGTGGATTTGACTGAAATGACCTTAAACCTAAAATAGGCGATGGTCCAAAGTTGCCTTTGCATGGCTAAAGAACAATCCCTTTGACAAGACACTCCTGCCTGGCAGTGCCCATGCGGGAGGAGGTAAGAGTTGACAAGCCTGCCTTACTTCCTCTTTCACTCCGTTGGAGTACGTCCATCGTATTCCATCAGTCACCACCAAATGTAAAGCCCTGCCCTCCCAAAATTCTGCTAGTATACCAGGGAGGGACAGGTCAGAGTGACCACAGAGGAGAACAACGTGTAAAGTTCTTCTCTATTTGAATACTGGGAAAGCCAAATGTTCTCCTGCTGATTTGTAGCCCAAAGTGTTACCCCGGTGTTTCCCTTAATCATATGGACCCTAAGCCCCTGTTGGAAGGCCACTTCCACAAACTGCATAGCTGCCAGCCAGTGCTGGAGGGCGGGAGAAGTTACCCGGTACCGATTCTCGCATCAAAGGTACCTGTTTCGTCGAACTCAAGGGCGGGCTACTAAGTGAGCAACCAGGCTCCGCCCTAGTATCCAGAGGTCAAACCCAAGCCCCTCCAAGTTCTGCTGCTTCACCTGCCTGTTAACACGAATCCCGGGGCAGACCACTGGCCTATAACCCATGCTTGGCCCTGCCTGAGCTAAAATACCTCTGAACAGCCAACAGGCTAACCACCAGCATTGCGTTCTGAATGTTTCTGACACTGCCAAGAAACATGCGCATAACTAAAGCAACTGGTACCATGCCATAAAAGTAACAATTCGGCCTTCTATGAAACAAAACGTGCCCGTGTGGCGATCCGAGTAGTGCTCCCTCCAAGCCAGCAGCCCTACCCAGGCAACCCGCACCCACTTGGCACTGGCACTGGCACACCCCCGCCCCAGCTGCCCCCGAGTGCCTGGTCGTGTGTCGCCACAACCTATGTTTCATCACTGCGTCATACCGGGGTATGATGACACATCTAACTTTACTGCTGAGGGCCCGTTGCACCATCGCAAGTGTGCCTTTGCCTGCTCAGAGTCTGGCTGCAAAGTTGGATGACATTGACACCCCAGCCCAGGGCGAAAATGGCAGCTTTACAGTATCTGGTGCTATAGACGGTCCCCGTACCCTGATGGAACAGAATGCAATTCCCTTGCTCCTGTTGAGCACGAACCCAAAACCAATTGCTCACCATGGTTCAATACCTTCCTGCTGCTAATCATTTCCTAGCTGAATGTTGACAAATCCATGTTCTGTAATGGCACTACTTCGCAGCCTGCACCATTCTGCCAGTGCCGAAAAGACCTTTGTCATGCTGCCTGGCCTAATCAATCTTGCCCTGTTCTAGAAGCGCCCGCTTCAGCCGTAGAGCAAACAACTCGCCAGTAACCCCAAACTGGCCCTGATGCGAGACAAACCGAGCCAAGGCACAGAGAGTGTACTAACTAATAGCAGGTCTAACAGCGTCAACAGGCATCATCAGCTTACAATAGGCGTGATGGAGGGAGGGTATCCAGTGAGAATCAAGATGACAGCTTCCCATCTGACCAACCGTGGTGGGACCACTCCTGTATATTCTAGTACACATGGTCCCAGTTCACCTGTCACTGCCTGATGTACGTGACCTAGGTACATGGTCCCCTTGCATGGCGGCATGCCATTGAGACCAACATCCAGTCCCCGATAAGTACCACTATCTGCCTACGCTACAATCTTGCCTGGCGTTCCTTCATGCCCAGCTATACCACGCGATGATTGCTCTCCTCCGTCACTTGACCCGACCACACCTAGAAGAACAAACACAGCGAGAGGAAGCAACCTGTGACCTGCCCCAAAAATCATCATCCCGCATCAAACCGACCCGATGGAAAGACAAGCGCCTAACGCTCTACGCCCGCGGATGACCCAGGAAATAACCAATCGTTTAACAATCGAGTAAATAACAACGGACATCCTTTCAGCATCTGAAGGCCTAGCCCTTCAGAAGTAACCTGGGAGCCCAACGCCAGGCATCAGGACAGGCCTCAGCACCTGTGTTGTGTGTGATCTTGCCCACTACCGTGTGAGCCAGGGCCCCCGTTGCATTTTTTTTCTTTTTTTTTTGATCACTGAAGCACACGAAAACCACCCTAGCTGTTCCTTGCCGCTAGGTCATCCTACCCTCAGGAGGCCAAGAACGACCAGGAACATTAACACTCACTCAACACTAGGCGTAACTCTTTGCTTCGCCTAGGTGCTGGATGCAAAGTGACACCTCCCCCCACCTCCCGACCATGGTGGTGAAGAGTCCCAGGAGTGCTCGGCTAATATAAAAGACCTCGACAGAACAGAGGGAGCCCTGCGCAGCTACAAGTGTTATCCAGAGTAAAACTGGACTGCAGGGCTACCCAGCATGCTCCGGCACTGGCTATGGCATACAGACCGGCCACCAACCCACCGCGCATTTAATCGGTGTTCCAAGTCCACTCGGCCTAATTTGCCAATGCAACAAAGCATTGCAACCAGGCCCCCCCCCCAGAACCGCTGAGGCAGGAATACTACCAATCAACCTCCCATCTCACATCAGTACTGGCTAGACTAAGCCTCTTTGGTGCATAGGATAATGCGACATCATTGTGGCTAACAGGCATATCCTCTTGAAAAATGCCTCCGTTCAGGCATGGTAAGGCCGGGTCACCAACACTACTAGCCAAACTTCATAAAGTTTTACACTCCCAAGCCCTTTCAGTGTGAATATTTTTTTTAATCAGAAGGCACCTGGGATACCTACGGGCCCCGAGCCCATCCCGATGAAGGGTGTGCATTACCCACAGTGAGAGCCGTAGTCATTATTGGTGAGCCCAGGCAAAGTCAGGCAGATCATTGCTTCCCCAGGTCTATTTACAACATCTACTGGGTTACCAAATACGTTAAGGACATCTGCAATGCATAACCACCAGAGTACGATGTTGGGCCGGTGGCGATGAACGACATACACAAAAGGCTGGTAAAGCAGTGGCCACCAAGAACTCACACAATAGGTCAACCTGCCTGGCCCACTGCAGGCAATAACCGGGAAATCACATCTCCTTCCGGGACAAGGGACGTTGACGGTCACAACAAAACGGGCCCCTCACCCTATGCCATTGGCCGACTCGGGCCACGAGGTAATCTACTGTGGCGGAGGACACCTACCCCTTGGTGGATGCTGTATGCACATTACCCCTTCAGGAGCGTGCCTCCAAGGTGACCGACTCACCACGTGCACTCCGACAGTTCCAGCCCGGTAGAACTCAGGCAACGTCACCCAATCTCTAAGACAAGCAACAATGCCATGACATGTCAGTGCATGGGAGGAAGGCAAATCAACCCCCGCTAACCCAAACCGCAACAAGGGACATATGACCTGTCTTAGAATGCACAGCACATGTGGTAAAAACAAGTTTAAAAGGCATACTTATAGTCCCTTCACCACCAGCACACTACTTTAGAATAGAGGCACCGACGACCTAAACCGTTCCTTAATTACTGGAAAGTGTCGAGGCAAATTCGACGTTAAAATCCCAAGAGCATCAGGCCATCTTCCACGTGCAAGTCGAAGAAGCTGTGGCTCCAGTTTGCCAAGAGGTCAGGTGGCTCACGAAAGGTCCCAAAAGAGACGTGCGAGGCCATGTTCTTTATTTACTTTCAGTTCAACTTTTGGCTCTTAGCAGCTCTTGCTGCATATCGACAAAGTTCACCCCTACTTCTTGCTACATACTCACAATATGAGAAATTTATGGAGGTATGTACAAGGTTTCCTCTCCAAATATGTTGGATTCTCCCAGGGATCTAACAATTAGCTATTTACACGAATGCCTTCCAACTCAAAGCCCCTGCATATAGCTGCAGTTCACCGTTTGTGCTGCGTAGCGACTACTTCAGTACCAAATTGTGTGATGCAGCCCCTATGTTTCATTAAGCCATATATCACATTTCACACAAAACAAGGCAATGATATACATGACCCTTACTTTCCTCCTCAAGGTTATTTCTAATTCGTGCCAATCAGAATATGTAGACCCCTAAAGGCCCTTTCGATATATTTCCTTGCCAGATGAAAATCATCTCACACACAAAAGCAGAGTTCTTAAAAAGTGCCTAGTCATAACTAAAGGCTTGAGGCAGTCTACTCAACTATGCTCGTCTCCATCACATGACTAAAGTGCTGTAAAACTCTCACACTCTCGCGGAGACAACGGCAATGCTGTGGCCAAGAGGCAGGGCTTCAGGCAGTAACTACAACAATTTCCAGAAATGGCCATCTTTCGCCTACAATATACAGTATACATATAACGGGGGGGGTGTAACGGTGCTGGTGTCTGGGACAGAGTAACCAGAAGCCTTTAGGCATAGAGAGAACACTTGAAAATTACTATTCATATTATGATTGCACTCCAAATATTAGTTCTTGTTGGGGAAGGGGCCAAGACTGAACTTGGAAGCCTTAACACCTTTGGGCAGTAACAGAAGGCCTGCTCTCCTGTCCTAAGGGAGGTGTACAGTGCTAAGTCCTGAAATGCCCTTTCTGGACCCCTGCTCCCTACATTTCCACTGCTCCTCCCTTCGGTGTGCAGCTTCTGTAGCCACAGAGAATTTTTGCATGTATATATGGCGCTAACTCGACCAGAAAGTATGGAGCGCTTACACGAGCCCCGTTATACACGGCATCTATAGTATAGGCACGGGAGCGTAGGAGATATGCCCAGAATCACAAGACCGCGATCCCCGAGGCTCGAACCCTTGTCCCAGCACCCAAGTCGGCAGCGCGAACTCGAACAACCGACTGCCCGCGCCGTGTCCAGGAACAACACAACTCACAATACAGGAGCTGGACTGTCAGGGCTAGACCGCCCAGCCCCTCCCTTTTACTGCAACCCTCTTTCGCCGTGACCTCGCTGGTGAGAGACGCCAAGGGCACACTTTGGCTAGCTGCATGGCTTTGAATAGCGCAGACTCGGCCGGAGATATTGGTGCACTTTACTTCGTCACCAGTTCAGATACATTACCCAAGCCCATATTTATTTGTAGCGTCACAGGCTGATGAGCCTACGTCAGGTGCGACCTGCACTCACAGCTCGGCCGCGCTGGCCTACACCACCGCCTGTGATGACTGCTTCCCGGCACCTGGAAATGTCTGGCTCTCCACACCAGGATGACAATCGAAAATGCAACCCCTATTCACAGAAAGCAACCCACTCCTGGTGGACGACGCAAACAACCAAAGTTTCCTAGATGGGATACACCATTATACAACAGTGGCATGTTCCCGAAAGTAGTAAAGCACCCTTTCACTTCCACCTCCATCCTATGCAAGCCGATCATGGGAAGGAGGGCCCAGAAAAGGCTCTCCGATACATGGGTGTACCCACACCACGCGACAAAGCACCCTGCACACATTGCACATTCAGGCACCGCCACAGTTGGTGACCTGCTCAAGGCACCGACGCGCCTGACAGCACCGCACCAACGCCACACACACAAACAGCGCTGCGAGGGCCCAGGCGCGAGGCATGAATGGCGCTGCGAAGCCCCGGCATGAGCAGCGCAGCTAGGACATGTAGGGGGGGTAGTTGAGCAACATATCTTACAAACACTAAAACCTCCCGCTTCAGTATGCGGAGACTCCATCAAAACCCTGCCTCCTATGCTGATGCGTTTCTGGCATTAACCCAAAAAAACGTCAAAATAGTCTTCCCTGAGGTCCCGCGGCTGAATCAACGGACATAATGTGAACAAACCGCAAGACTCGACTCCTTCACCATCAAAGGCTCAGAGCCGCTCCCTGTCCCCTCGCCTCACCCGCGTGCACATGTAGCGCTCCGGACCTGCGCTTGCCGCGTGGGCACGAGGCACTTCAAAACCCGGTTACATCGTCCATGCAGAGTCTACGGGCCACTCCCATGTAAGAGACCGGAATCAGCAATGGACATCAACATCAGCACTCACCTGGGGGATGAGACTTCGAAATGAAACCCGAATTCTCCTGGGGGGCAGCCGGGCCAGTGCTACAACAGAGCCACAAAGCGACGATGCCCCGGAGTTCTGGGGGAGGGCACCGGACAACCCCCACCGCAAACAATCCCCACCCAGCCGTTCACAGAGGACACCACGAACAGCGGTTGGCTGCAAAATTAGATACATTTGTATTTGCTACGGCCTCTCTCGGACCTGCACGACCCGCTCACCCGAAAGCCAAACAAGGCCCACTTGCATTGCGCAAGCGTGACCCGACGGTACCGGGGCGCCAACACCGCACCGCAACTTACACTACACATTCAGACACGGGTGAACGAGAGAAGGAGGAGGCGAACTCGAGGCTCGAACACCGGTTATCTGCGCCAGAGGCGGCAGCGCAGCCGATGGCCCACATCCTCTCCAAGAAGAAGTAAAGCTCCCGAGGAAAGGCGCGCGCTCAGCAGAACACCGCATCCACACGTTGAGGCACTGTGAAATGAAGTGACTAGCCCCGCATCACCTAATGCGGACCAGACCTCAATGCACAAACCATGGCAACTTGCTCCAGAAGCGGCATCGCCATCGACGGAGCACATCCTCCCCTGCACCCACAGACTCCAACACTCTGCCACAGAAGTTCAGGGGATCCGCCTATAGTCCCGCCGCCCCCAAACACACGCCAAACCTGGACTCTGCTGCGCGAGAAGACGCCGACTGGGACACCTCTAACTGCCAGCTTTCAACGCACAAATTCTAATATCGCCCAATAAAGCAACCGGGAGGCCCTAGCACTCGGCCACCTCAAGCAGACTCACCGCGACAGGCGGACGTTCTGGGCCGCAGACGATCGTACCAGGCGATCGATCGATCGAAGTGTGACTCTGCCTCCCCAAGAGAACACGACCGACGCGGAACCAGTAGCCAAGGCAAACGAGGAGGGGGTGGAGACAGTATATGTACCCCTGTCTCCTCCCCGCCCTCGCCGGAAGCAGCTATCTGCTGGGGTCTCCCCTGGACTAGCCCAGGGACTCGACCTCCCACCCCTGTGCCTTCCTGTGGCACTAAGGCGGCCGCCCTCCAAGGGGCTGGCCGCTACGCAACCCCCCCCCCCCCCCCCCCCCCCGGGCAGCCTTACACTGCTTGCTCGTGCCCTGAGGGAGACAGAGCGTGATGGCGGGGCACATGGGCGATTAGGGTGTGGAGACTGGGGAAGGTCGTGGAGGGGGGGGGGGCACTGAATGCCTGCTTATCCACGGACGGGGCTCAGAGGTAGAGCTCGGAGGTCAGGCCTGCCCTGCGACCCAGCTGGGCTGTGCCCCAAACCCTAGTCACGCCCCAGAGGCCCAGGCTCAGCCAGCGAGCGAGCCTGGGCCAGCAGCGGAATACAGCAACAGCTGCTGCGAGCCCTGCTCCCACCGCTCACAAGGCCGTCAATTTGCCCCGAAGCTCACCCTTAGTGCTTCCCCAGCGCCGCCGGCAGGATCGCAACCACACAGCTTTTATTGCGTGCGAACCCTGGTAAGCTTCTTTTACCATGGCTGGGTTTTGAGACAGAGAAAGGAGAGTATTCTGCGACACGTGAACGAGAGAGGGTCCCACAGGTATGTTTACTCTATCATGTAGTATTATAGAACTCCCCTCGCGTTTCATAGCAGTGTAAATAGCAACGCTTGCTATTAATCAAGATGATTCGGAATGCAGGGAAAGATGGGGGCTAAGAGTGCCCGGTTGGTTTCCCCTACCAGTAATGTTAGCGGGACTGAGTTTTAAGGGCAGTTTCTTTTGCAGCGCTGCCTGTTCCGAATTATCCAGACACAACGTGTTGGGTGCATTGACTACTGCCACTAGATGGCAGTAGTGGCAGTAGGCTCATAGCAACATGTGGCCTTGTCTACAGTTGTTGTTTTAATTTTAGGAACGATCCACGCTGCACACGAGCAATCGCCAAGGGTGCGTTTGCTACCGGGTTCAGACTTCTTGTTTGAATTTGAGGAGTTGTAGGACTCATTCCTTGTTAGGTTCACCGATGCTGTTAGTCAAGCAACGCTCTTTCAGAGACCCGCACGTTGCATGTTTGAAAACCCGTGCTGCTCTCGTATCGGCCGAGTAGCTCAGTTGGTTAGATCATGGTACTGAACGCCATGGTCGCGGTTCGATCCCCGTACTGGCCAGAATGTTGTATACTTCGAAATAGAAGTCCCTGTAGTATCCACGACAATAGAGTTGTTGATCAGTCCCCGGACCAACCTAAGAGGTATAGGCGGCAGTAGTGGCGTCCGCCTCGCACACCATGTTTGTGTAATCGCTCGTGGCGCTGGGGGCATAAACCCGCTTTTCGGGTTTGCATTTTGCCCGTCTGTGCTGAGGTAGCTACTGAAACTCCCCGGCCTTGAGTGCATGCCTCGGGGCCTTGACCTTCCCTGCCTGAGCAGCGCGGGGGAGCTTATGGCTTTACTGGGCGGTGGGAGTGGATCTTGGCCTTAGGGGCTTCCTACGCTGTGTTTTCGGTCGCTGGGCTGGGGCTCGCTCGGGGTTGGACATCATGGACTGGAAGCGCTAGGGCGGAGGTCGCAACGATGCTGACAGCAACGCAAGACACAACAGGTTTGCAGGGCCGCCTCGGTGGGGGCGCGGGTGCTCTCGTGTCCTGGTCCCTGCTTTACCCGCGGTCGACTGGGTCCGCTCTGCGGGGCCAGTGTCATGTTTTCCCCGGCCCGCGGGGGCCATCTGGGGGTGCGGGCGGGCCACGGGCCTCGCTCGCGGGAGCTGTTAAAGATTGCAGGGATCTGTTAGCATGAGCTGAAAGCCATTTTGTACTTGGCAGCCACTTAAGTTAGCCATGTGCTCGCCATGTGCTGTTTCCCTCTTCCAGAGCCTTGCACATGCTAGTAGAATGCACCTGCTCCTAGTATAGAACTGTCAGGCTGTTCTAACTGATGTCAGCAACTTATTACTCCTCCTACTTGTTGACTGTGCATTTTCTGTATGACCATCTATGTGTGTAACTCTTCTCATGTGGACTTGTACCGCCTTCTTTTGAGCCCCTGTGTGGGTATATAAGGCCCCTGTTCTCTGTACTCCTTAGAATGCCTCCTACAGTGACTTGAGATCACTGTTGTGACGCAATCTCCCTCTTCTGAGGTTAATAAAAAAGATATCTTTTATATTACAGCTTCTGTGCCAATCTCTTCTTTGTTGGTTTAAAAGGACCAGGTGTATCAGTGAAGCCCCCGAGAAGGTTTTGATTTCTTCAGAGCCAGTGATGGATGAGCTCACTTCTCCAGCCATCAGTCCTACGTGCGGCATCTCCAGCCTAGGGCCTTTAATTATCATTTGAGTCACTGCACGTGGCACACAGGATTGTCTGATGTGGCAGCTCCGTTCTGGGCTCTGCACGGCATGGTGATGAAACATGTGAGGGGGGGGCCTATGGGTCAATACCTTCTGTTTCTGCTGTCTGGCTTTAGGTAGGATGTTACTTGGATGTGTCATCTATGTGGTCACACCGCCCCTTGGACGCATCGCATCCTTGCACCTGCAGGCCCCGCTGAAGCTATGGGAAGTGGCTGGGTGAATCAGATAACTTGCAAGTGCTGCAGAGAAACAAAGCGCGGTTATTTGCATTCAATGTGTCCTAATTATTCAGAGATCGGAATGTGCGAGTTGGTGCAAGTTCTTGGTGTTCTCTACTATTGTGTTGAGGGCCCAGTTAATTTCGAGGCAATGTCTCCTAATTATTCAGGTTTATGCATGTCCATTCAAAGATGAAGGGTTCGGTGAGTCTGCCCTCAACCAGGGTTACGTTGTCATTATGCTGGGGCAGCATTAGGATTTCATAGGGGCGGCCATCCCCGTACTTTGAGCTTGCTTTACCCTCACTGGTAGTGGGGCATCGGCAGATGCATCGTGCTAACATGGTGGGCCTACCTGCGGTGCCGGAGGCTTACCAGGCACAATGTTTAATTCACACGGCATGGGGGCGCATCGGGCAGCCGGGCAGGTCCCTGGGCCTATTGGTGTTCACCTGACCGAGCTAAGTGCCTGCCTCTGCCCTCCAGCGGCGGCTGGGGCATCGGGCCATCGCTCGGGATCCGAGGGTGCCCCTGTCAGACATGCGCCTGGTATCTGGGTTCCGTGGTCTGGCAAGTCAGGGACATTAGTCTCTGGGAGAGCTTGAGGCACTAAAAGCCCCCTGCTCCCCTCCCTATTGGTCCTGTGGCGCCGACCTTCAGACATTTAAGGGTATGTCCATGGTTTGTGGCGTGGCTAGTTATTGTTTTCTTGACATACTAACACCCATTGTTTAGGGCCTCATGCTCCCAATTGCATTAGTCCTTGGGCAGGGCGGACCATAGTGGGGACAGTCCTAACGTATTACGTTCAATGTGCTACAAAAAAAAAAAACATTTAAACATGGAACGCTGCCCACAGTCCAAAAGAGGTTTGCTATAAGCCTGCAACTCTGCCCCTCCAATGTGCATATGTTGGCCATTATCTGAGCACGATTTTATGAGGGATTGCCACGTAAAGGAGCAATTTACAGCCGGTTTGTCCTTTCGTTTGCATGTGTTGGCTAATGGGTGGGGTCCATGAGCCGGGGGTGGGTCTACTATTAGCCAGGCCTACCAGTAATGGTGACTATGATCCAACTAGTCAGAGCTATGAATTGTATGGCCTATAGACTACTGTACACAGGTATCTTTGTGTAATTACTGATATCGATATGTCTTCCTCATCTTCATGGTTTGATTTTGCTCGCAAGAAAGTGTGAGTCATAGGCCTTTAAATTTTACTCATAGTTGCACTGATATGATGAAAATGTCACACATAGCAAACTGAAACCTTGGCAGCTATGGATGGGGTGGCTAGCTCTTGGTTGGCTACGCAACTGAGCTAGAATTGTGGCTTATTTATCTGATGCAAATAGAAGCATTGACTAAGCCAAAAGATGGACTTGTAGGCATAGTGCCCCTATTGTTTGAATACAGGGATGCAATGACATAGCGGCAAAATACTAAGCAGCCACTAAATAGCGGCCTACTACATAGTGGCCACTAAGGCTAAATTACAGCAAAAAGTTTACCGGTGGAATTTGACTAAGTGGTTGCTGGTGCGCCGCACGTGACTTAATTGCTCACTGGCGCTTGGGACAGTCTGCCACGAGTTGGCGCTGTCTGTCTATTGTAGAGATGACCCAACAGGCATGGATTAATGCATTTGGCATTAAAATCACTGTTGCCAGCTGCCCAAGCCATTCTTATAGTTTTGAGGGCTTGGAATAGACGGAATTATCTTCCTTGCACGAGTGTCAGGGTTAGTTGTGCTGTTACTATGATTGGCAGCACGGCAGGAGCAAGGTGTGGTGTAAAAGAAAGTGGCCGCCTGACATGTGTCCTGGCATATAGTCACACAATTATCAGGTGTTCCATAGAACTGCCAACTGTCATTTGGAGCACCTGTTTCGAACGGCTTTTAATTGATACTGTCTGTTCTTTCATGCCCACTCTGAGGACGGGCACAGGCACACTCGTCCAAATTACGAATGTTTGCATACAATATGCGGGGACGGTGACGCGCTTTCAAATCTGTAACACAGGAGCAGCTAGTTATGTTACCAATGGCCCCTCTTGGAGCACAGGGTATGCCCAAACCTCGACGCTGGGGGCTGTGCGGAGCATGTGGCGTGGTGCATCAGGAAGGCACGATGGGCACCCTCATGCCCATTCCCACCCAGCAACGATGTCCCCTCCTTGCCCTCTGGTGGCAGGTCTTCTACTTTACCCTTGGCTAAGGGTCCGTCCCCCTCTTTCATCTCCAACCTTCTCTCCCTGATCCACGAGTATCCTAACCCCAAGGACAGACTGCTCCTAGAAGAGGGGTTTGTGGAAGGATTCAGAATACCATACCAGGGCCCACTAGTGAGGTAAGGCCACAGTTGGTTGGGCAATTCATTGGTGAAGCATTAACCAGTCAGCCCCGAGAATTAGGCAGGCATACGATTAGCTAAGATGTTTGTTCAAACCTGGTAGAGCATTTCGACCATGATTAATAGGGAACCAGGAACAGCTTTAGAAAGCAAGGCTGTAGATTTTCGGTAGATTTCTGGATGGACGAGCTGCAGGGTTAAGGCCCTGACCTTTTACCCCTCGAGGGACCATCACCAACACCGAGCAAGTAGGCGTGGGGCATACTAATCCCCCAGCGGGTGTAGCACAAGGGAAACAGATATACGTGAAATTGTGAGCTCATGACGTCCTGTCGTAGCAGTCCAGGTCACACCACTGAGGGCGAAGGATATGTCTCAGGCCCCTGATGGGACTATGTTTAATTTGAGTTGTGTGGGAGTGGGGCTCGTAAGCTAGTCGCATCTGGCTAGGTCTGGTCTATGCAGCTAAATGTGCTCTCTGCAAACCGGGGCAGGTTACAGGTCGCTTCATTTAAAGACATATTCACCCGTGCTTTGGCCAGGGCAGCAGGCGGGTTGTGGTAGTTGTCATATAACAAGTTTGCTGCAGTGCATAAAAGTTTGGTAAACACTGTGTTAGAGCCAAATGGCGACAGGGTATTATAGACCAGTGGGCATTCCCAATATTCAGGAAAGGGCAGATATTTGCACATAAACCTCCCCTCTGGTTCCACAGACTTGTCTGCCCCCCTGGGTTATCCTTCTGCGGGCTAGAACCAGACAATAGAAGGGGCCCTTTTGGGACTGGGGTCCCTAACACATTGATAGACAAGCGCTGGGGTAGATGTAACATGAAAGGCATGGTCACTACTTGGGTTGTCCCCAAGTTCTGGGGTCAAACTGGGTTGGAGCATTAAGTCTTCAGTCCTTAGATACCATTCAGCAAACCTTCAATCCAAGTAAGGGCAGTTAGCGATAGATAAGTATCAGCAAGTGGGTAACATACACTGGCTATTCAGCGACATCGTGCCCCGGGGGCATGCACGCTTCACAAATACACAGAGCTGCAACCAGAAGGGTGCCAAGTGGCATAAACCCGTAAAGAGGTTTAAGATATGTGTGTCTCTGGCGTTACAGATGGGTGGAGCCAGTCCCATTTAGATGCAAAAAGAGGCATAGGGTCAGACTGATTTGCATATGGCCATGTCTGAACTGGGGTGGTGGAGTGAGCTAAAGAATGAAGATGGATTAAACCCAGATCAGTTGACTGGGGGTGAGTGTTTGATTTGCTCAAACGCTCCGTCCAAAATCCCCTTTGGTATTGCTCAGTCCCATTTAGATGATGGATTAAACCCAGATCAGTTGACTGGGGGTGAGTGCTTGCAATGTTCAACACTACGTCCAACATCCCCTTTGGTATCGCCTTGTTCGCCCTAAGTAGGCAGGGTATGCCCAGACGTGGGTCCCTTGCTCACTTTGTCACTGGATTCAAGATAGCCTGGCTGATGAGGGTTATGAACCCGAAACCGGTCCCAGTATGCTTGTTTCTGGTCATGGCTTGGCAGTTCGGGCTGGACTGCTCCCATGATGCACAGGGTCAGACTGATTTGCATATGGCCATGTCTGAACTGGGGTGGTGGAGTGAGCTAAAGAATGAAGATGGATTAAACCCAGATCAGTTGACTGGGGGTGAGTGTTTGATTTGCTCAAACGCTCCGTCCAAAATCCCCTTTGGTATTGCTCAGTCCCATTTAGAGGTACACCTGGGGGAAAATGGTGGGCTCCTTAAGGTTCCCATGACCTAAGCGGTGTTTGGCATCTCCCACATCAAATGTTAGGCACCATATTACAGACAGTGCGCCCTGTATCGGCTCAGACAGATTCTCTAAGGGGGTATGCCTAGGGGGCTTCACCAGAGGGAGCTGAGCGGGCAACATTTCCATAAGGAATAAGGGATGCAGGGCAAGTGCTGGAGGGCAGCCTTGCTCATTGTCTCATATGCCTAGTTATGGACATTCCTGTGCGCCTTGATTTAGCATGTAAAGGGACTGTGCCAAGGTTAAGTATATACATACTTCTCGCCCTAATAGCCTAAGTGGGCAAGCGGGGGTATGAGCGGTCTCTTAACAAGTGAGCTGCTGTCCCAGAGATGGGAGACACATGTGTCCAGACACACACGGTGCTAGAAGGGCGGCAGCTAGTGTGATCAGCAAATAGGTGGGGCATTGTGAGCCAGGGTGTCTGAAACTGTTGTGGGGTGAATACTTCACAGACCAAAAGGGCTTTTTGTTTCATCAGACACTAGCTGATCCAAGCTAACGCCAAGGGCGTACTGCTTAAATCAGACAGATTCTCTAGCTTGTATGCCTAGGGGGTCCACCACAGAGGGAACTGAGCGGGCAAAATTCCCATAAGGAATAAGGGATACACGGCAAGGGCAGGAGGGCACCTTGCCCATTGTCACACACTTCTAGTAATGAACACTCCTGTGCGTCATGATTTATCAAGCAGAGGGACTGTTCAACGGTTAAGTATAATCCTTCTTGTTATAATAGCAGTAGGCAGGTGGATGGGGGAGTGGCCACCTAGAAAGTGGGCTGCTCTCCCATAGATGGGGCACGCAGGTGTTCAGGCACACATGGTGCTAGAAGGACGGCAGCTAGGTGAGATCAGCAAATAGATGGGGCAATGTGAGCCATGGTGTCTACTTCTGTCCCGCCCAGAGTTAGCACGGGGCTGAGGCATGTGATGCAGTGGAACTTTACCGCATGAGGGTGAATAGTTCTTGGCACAACTTCACAGGCCAAAAGGGCCTTTTGTTTCATCAGACACTAGCTGACCCAGGCTAACGTCAAGGGCTATTGGGATATAAATGGGGTCATCTATAACCAGTAGGGATGGTTCTCTTTCATCTAGATTTGCATGAGGCTCTAGACAGGAGAGGTTGCGGGTAAGACTATAGCTGATTTGGTGGGGGCTCTGGCGGCGACGGTGGCCGCCTCCAGAGCTGTGGCGGAGTTACAGGGCGATCTGGAAGCAAAGGGGTACAGAAGGGTACCTCTGCGCGGCACCATGGTGGGTGCCAGAGCCAAATCCTTGGAGCCTCATGGGAGGTTCCTGGAAAACCGTGTCGGCGGTTGTGGGCCTGAACAACCAGGGGGTATCCTATGCTACGCTCGCCCTGAAAGGGGCGTGAGTAATAAGGTACCAAGTGTCACATGATCCGGGAAGAGGATCACCAGTAAGGGCAGCACAGGTGGGGTTTGCCCCAGTGCTGCCTGGCTCATCAGGCGGGCAGGCGGGCAGGCGGGCCAGTTGGTTGCCTGCCCTTGGATCGCCCGTAAGATAACCCACCTATTACATAACGGTGTATGTAATAAACCTGCAGCAACTTTAACCAAACAAAAAATTGTGTTCTGTGCTTATTTATTGACATGTATATTATGTTGGAGGGGTGGGAAAGGACGCCAATGACGATACTATTCATAAACTATTTACTTTTGTCACTGAAATGTTGTCTGTGGCCCAAGCGGCTTGAAGTGCGCCAGTCCCGGGGAAAGGTGGGGGGAGGAGGTGGGGGTCTTGGTAGATTTGCAGATTTTTCAATTTCTTTCTCACACAACTCAACGCAGCAACTTTGCTCGCTGCTCTCATGGCGTAAACTGTTCGTAATTCTTATTTTTGATGGCCCAATCCCGTTCCTATATCCCAGACCAGGAATGAGTGATGGATTTTGGGTGCACAGAAATGTTATGTTCACACCCCCATTATTGTGGGAGCGGTGGTTCGGGCCCTCCTGAGTTAGGGTCACAGTAAGCTGGTAGCGCTCAGATACTTGCACCTTTGTGACTATTTTCCAAACCCTTTGCATGCCGTTTCCCACCTTGGAAATGATTGGACATTGTCTCCGATTAAAGGCTTCAGTGAATGTATTTCCAGAGCAGGGGGGTAGAGGAGACATTCTGAAGACGGGCACAGGATCGGAAAATGTTTTGCTCGCTCAGTGGGAAAAAAACAGTACTACATACAACCTTTGTATTGATGTTTATGCATGTGGTAAAGTGCACCTAAAAGAAATGCACAACTCAGAACTCCGGGCGTCTGAGAGCACAGAAGATAGCCAGGAGTTCGTCTGGAAATCTTGAAATCACTAAGAGGTCAGAATTTGCTCCTGATGGTTTTTATCTTCACTTTTGTTACTTGTACTACAGAAAGCCCAGCGACACACCTGGTCAACCACTGGTACTGCAACACCCTCCCTTATAAAATAACATGGGCAGGGACTTAAACTAAACCTCGTTGGAAATAATGTTCATTTAAGTTGAATAATTTAGAATAGTTACAAATATAAATACATATAATTTAAAGTTTAAACAAATCTAAAAATAAAAGTTATTTATTATTAATTATAACATGTTTTTACAAACTTTTGTAAATTTTCAAATTAGCCTAATATTAATCTGTCAAAAATATAATTAAATTACTTTGAATTATTTCTATGCATCACTTTTAATAATTTTTAATGCATGATAAAAAGCAAACTTTTTCAATTTGAAATGGGAATTTATTTTAGAAGAATACCTTGTACTTCATTAATATATTTAACTTAATTAAATATTGAATCCAATATTAAGTTGAGTGCTGCAGCATTTTTTATACTCTTCATTTAAAATAAATATATACATTCACTTGCAGTGATTTAAAAAATAAATGTTTTTATTTTTTGTTAAATAAACTGTTAAGGTTGACATTTCCCTATGGTAAGGTATAGGAACAATTAAAAAAAGTTAATAAAAATGTATAAGAAATCAGAAAAATACTTCATGTTAAATAATTAATATGATATATTTATTTAAATGTAGGACAAAATAAGATAGATGCTACAACAGTACTTACATTTGAATTAAATCCTTGAGTTAGTTTAAATATATTAAATTAAAACTTTTTTTAAGTTTAAATTCAAATATATATTCCCAACTAATGTAAAAAAGAAATTTTGTTCTGTTATGCATTAATAATTATCAAAAGTGATGTGTAGAATTAATTGAAAACATTTAATTATATTTTAATAAAAAATGATGTTACATTAATTTATGAATCAAAACGACTGTTAAAATATTTTATAATTAAATAATAAATATGTTTTCTTTTTAGATATTTTGTTAACACTATATATATATATCTTTTAATCTTTAGTTGTTTAAAATAATGTAATCTATTAAAAAAAACTTATGGGGTTTAATTTTGAGTGCATACCACCATTTTTAGGTCTTGCCTAGGCAGCGCGCATGCGCTGCTTTAGGAGGGCCTTTAGCCATCGGTCTGCTCCTTTTCAAGCACACTCGTGCTGGCATCCACCTTGCGGGAGCGAGCAGCGGCGCGCGTGGTAATGGAAAACCTATGGCTCTCGCGCCGCCGCTGCTCGCTCCCGCAAGGCAGATGCCAGCAGAAGCACGAGTGCATTTGCCAGCTCTTTCACAGCCGCGGGGCCGCGCCACGCTCCCTCACGCTTGTTTAGGAATGGATTCAATATTGGACTGAAAAAAGTCAGTCATTTCTTCATCTGTGAAGTACCAACCCGAGATGTAAAGGTCATCCTTTAATACAGCTATTACCTGTAAGTTCCACGCGATGGCGCTGGTGTACAACGTAAAATGCAAAACAGATCTTAAGACGATAAATAGTGAAATGCCTAATGCAATGTGCTGGCGAACTTGCACGTTAGCACACTCACGTAATTCCAGTGGGTGACTATTTGGAGAAAGTGCAACTTTCTAAAATCTCTAGGAGTTGTATATACTATGCCAACACAAGCCCTGGAATATTCTGAGGAATGTTAAAAATGTATATTTTGAAAAGGATTGACAAATTGTAATTGGGTAGTGCTGATCTGAGGGCGCAGCTCGAGGCAAAAAGAGTAGTCGCATTGATAAACAGACACACACAGTGCAAGCTGACTTCATTGCTCTTATAAGTAAACATCTCAGCAGCCATTCCGTGCGCAAATGCTTCCTGATTACCTTTTGTTTGCTGCTCAGTGTGGGAATCTGAGCTTCGACGAGATGCTTGTAAAGCGACCGTGAGCCCTGCCCCCCCGTGCCTTTACACTAACCCCAAGTGCAAAAAGTCCCTCTTCAGAGTGGGCTCTTGTAGCCCTTCAACAAATCCCACCTTTTGTTCTCAACCCGGGACTAACCAGTTGAGAAATTGGGTGTATTTGCTTTACTGTACAATATTGAGAGGTGATATGACTACCACAGAGTCACTCATTTTCGGCTTCTTATTTGTGCACTTTGAAAGCCATCAAAGCTCCTCCGTCAAAAACATCTAGTGAAATAAGCAATAAATATCCCTGCAGCAAACATTATAAATTGATGTACACAGCATCGTCAGCTCAGTACCACAAATAATATATATTTTACCTGTGCAAATAAAAGTTTGAGTGATACTGAACGAGACCTCAGACAAAATATCCATTTAAAATACTTGAAGACTGGATTGATCATTGATGCAACTTTTGTTGGCTGCATAACATTTAAGACAAATATTTTATATATTAACTTCTTTGCAAGGTGTAATTCCATGCATGTATTTGTAGTGATTTGTAGTGATTGATTTGTGCCTACTGTCTGATTATTAGCCTTGTTGACCTTTTTTCGGGTCTTCACTGTTGTGACCAGTTGCTGGTGCTTATTAGTATTGCATACAATTAGGGTGGGGTGGGGGCGGTTTCCACACTGTTAACAGTGGTGAATACTGCTGGTATGTTTGAGAGGGGGCGGTGTTGGGTTAATTGGAAGTTGACCTCAACTTAGAACAAGCATTAAAAATGCAATAGGTCTCGCCTTTCATTAAGTCAAAGCCATTTGCTTTGCTATACAATAGCATTAGCAAAGCAAATGGCTTAAACTTAATCAAAGGCGAGACCCATTGCATTGTCAATGCTTGTTTTTTTCATATGGACAAAGCAATCTCTTTCTGCCACCAACCCTCTGCAAAGTCGTCTCAAAATGTATAGTTCACTTATTTTTCAAACCTACCGAAAGGAATATACTTTGTTTTGGTATTTGGATGAACTCTTTGAGCTCCTTGGATAACTTCTTTGATTGCGTCCAGGGCTCTGCTTAGTTCAGACTTTGGCGGGCTGCTGCCTGACAGATCATTCCTTCAAGGGCAGCCTGCTTCCCAGTGCCATCTTTCCTCTTGCAGTGAGAGCTATGGTGACATCTGTTGATTTCCAACACAATTTATAGGTTTTCGTTTTCAAATGAGTTTTGAGAAGAAGGGGGCAGAATAAATAAAGAAGGAATAGTTGCAGTTATAAGTTTCACTGCCTTGACCGAAGGTCTCTTGGTGCCTAACTTAAAGTACAAGTTAGGGTGATGACTTTTGGGATGGTAGCTCTTTGTGCCCGTTCCCTGAATGTGAAACAGCGTTTACAACGCTGTTCTTACCCTGCAGGTTGGTAACAACGTGGTCGTTACAACGACCGCGTTGTTACCACGCGTGCCTTTACAACGCAAGTTGTTTCTATGACTTGCGATGTAATATGTGGCGTTGTAACATCACATATTCTCTCTGTACCATTGCATGCATTTTCCACATGGGAAAGGATCACTGTGACGATGAGTGCATGAACTGATGGAGATAGCACACAAATCTCATTCAGATTTGGGTGTCTTTACTGTGAAAGACATGTTGGGGTGCCCCAGACGTCTTCCAAGGTGTGCCAAAAGTGTGCAAAAAAAGCAGACTAAGTACTCTCCGTATTATTCACTAGGATAAAGTAACTTTTATGTGGAGTTTTTAGAATGAGCTTTGTATGTTAATGCCTTTCTGCTTCAGTATAGAATCTAAAGTAAGCATTTTGTGACAATTGGATTGGGCCAACTGAGAGATGTTACTTCCTCTTGGTGAATTTCAATTGTCTACAGTAGAGCAAAGAAAACAACTCTAGTGGATTTAAGGCTTCTTTTGTGAGCTATTGACTTTCGATGCAACGACTATTGAACTGGGTTCCCTTGGATTGGATGAAGTCTGATGACGCATACATGTCCAATTTTAGAGAATTTTAAGATTTCCAGCCATTGTACTAGAGTTCTGTGTGCATAGTGAGCATAAGTTGGCTGAGCTAGTTTACAGGATGTTTTTCTTTATTTAGTCTTTTTTATTATTATTAATATTAAAGTTAATGGTAACCTATTGAATCTCTCACAAACTTCCAATTGGGTTTAAACTGCACAGACCTGAAAATAATCACCTTCAAGGCTCTCACAATCGAACAATATTAGGTGTAAGCTGGTTCTATTCAGTTGTTCCTGTTAGGAGGTTTCATCTGGTGGTAGGGGAGTCAATCCCCCCCTTACCACACACTACTACTGTTCTTCTAAGGTGAGTGACCCCCACCTAATGGCCAGCTACATGACCGGCATGTGAGTATGTTATGATACGCATATTCCACTTGTGCAGTCAACAAGGGAAAACTATGGGCTCTGCTGGGCTGACTTGACTGGCACTCTGTCCAATCTGATAAGAGAGAGCTAGGGAAGGCCAAGGATTTTGTTGAATGGGGGTGTTTATTTAAATGACTCGATAGTGGGGGGGGATCAGTTGTTGGCATTTGAGTCCATATTAGTATACTTATTTGGACATTTTTAGAGAGGAGAGAGGGAGTATTTTGTTACCAAGTGCTTCTGTAGTGACCTCCACCTTCCCTTGACTCTTACTGTAAGTATAAACCAGCTGGCACACTGGAATGTTGTACTGTCAGCTTTGCCTGTCCTTGGTCGGCAGCTCTCCCTAACATCAGCTTAGGCAGTTCACCGTGAGTGGATTGGCAGATCCCTTGTGCTGGCGCTTTCAGATTTGTAGTTGACAGCCTCATTTTCTTTGTTACTTCAATATCTACGTGACCCATATTCATGGGTACCGCATTGCATGTATCTTTCAGGGCCTGAGTCTGACACTAGAGAAAACCCTTGTCACCATTTCCGCCTCCACCAGCAGCATTTTCACTCTTTCATACCATCGCTTGGACATCTCAGCTGTTGAGTATTTCATCTGCACCGCCTGTTTGACTGTGTCATTAAAGCAATTTAAAGGTGGGGATGTGGCTTCCAATTGAATAGGATTGTACAGACTTCCATTTCCAGTCAGCAGAATAAATGTGTGTAATGGGCTTATTTCTGTGCGCCTCTCACAGTGAAATCCTTATTTACTTTATGGTTTCGTTTCTTTTGCAGGTGTCTTCGCGATCATGTGCAGTTGGGGTTTCTCCACTATAGCAGTAGTGTCGTATGCGCTGTCATTTTTAACAGATTCCGTTTTGCAAACAGACATCTACTGCACTTTCCCTTTCTGTCTTGGTGTTCGATGGACAGCTGGGTGCAAAAAGCCAAGACTCTTGATGTAAATGCCGGAAATCAGAATTTACCTAGCACTGAAAAAACACTGCGCACACTATGCAACCAGTCTCTACAACAGCCACCTTCCCCTCCTAACAATCCAACATAATCTTCTTTCTTGGAGGAAATTGTTGAAATGCATGTCCCATCTTCGCATGAATGTTTTTAGGTCGAGCCGGGCAGTGCATGCGCTGCTCTGCGAGGCATGCTGTATTCAGGTACGGACTTGAAGCTCCACCTACTCTCTGCCCATATTTTTGATTGGCTTGTGTCATTGTCCACAGTAAACTGTGGCTTTTCATTAGTCAATAAGCTACGTAGTCACGGAAACTCTTCTATGGACGGATTTATCCTGGGACTCAACCTACATTCTTTGAATTGTGGATTTTTTTTACATATTACTATGAAGAAAATTGGAATGTAATCTACCCTTGTCAGATTGTAGGACCTTCGAACATTATACCTAGCCTTGAGAAAACCCTGGCCCAACTTGCCACATAGCCTTCTTTTCAAAAAGGGGATTTGCCCTAATAATCCACTTGCATCTGGGCTAGAAAGACCAAAGAAAAAAAATGATAATGCAGTGGAATCAATAAAACAATACTTATTTGTAAAGGTAATGGAAACCCAAATTAATCCATCAACAAGAAGTTATTCTCTGGAAAACCAATTCTATTAATTCAAAAAAGTACACTCACGTTTAGTAGTGGGTTCAATGAATATCATTGAACATCCAATTTTTTTTATATATATGAATCTTTGTATCTATATAAACATTATTAGAAAATTACTATCTATTTACATAGTGTTAAACACGACATAGAGAAGTGTGTACATACAACAAATTACATGCATACAAATAACTTACATATAAGTAATACAACAATATGTCTGTAAACAAACACAAAAGACAGGATCCTTTTAGCCCTGGTTTTGGATGTGCTGCGAAAAAAGATTATAAACACCAAAATTACGATTCACAGTCCACACAAATTCAGATCGCCCTTAAGTCAGCAACTCTTAGGGTATTTATCATTAAACCCTACTATTTCCTGGAGTTTGCGATATATCCTTTGTAAATAAAATCTAGGAATCCTAGAAGCCAGGACTGCACGTTAGGAAGCATTTCTCCAGAGATTGTTCGCCCACGAGTATGTACCAGGGTGAAGCACCCCGACTTAGCAGTAATGCGTGAATGAAGAGTTAAGTTAACTGCGTGTACGTGCTGCCGTCTATCATAGATGCTGAGTAAATACTCAGTAGTGACCAGCTCGGTTGTGCCCGGAGACCTTAGCCTACACTTCGAAGTAGGCAGTACTGCAAGGTCCTCTTTGGCCCCCAGTCCTGGTGAGGCCCCAATTAGATGGGCTGAAACGCGTCAACTCGCTGTAGAAAGAAGCCCTGCTTAAAATTGAATTTTGGGGGGAAAACAAAGAATGAATATTCACTCATGTTTACAGAAGAACTCCGGTGTTCATAGCCCATAAGTTCTTGGCCATTCTAGAGTCACACTCTGATGGTTCTTTTTAGCAGCATGAACATGTAGGGGGAGAACAGTCATTAGAGGAACAGTAAATTGGCCAATAATCTTTTTGGATACATAATAACCCACAGACAACTTCTTAAGGTTAATTAATTTATTACAAAGCCAAGAATAAATCAACATAGAGACACCTCAACACAAGCGTATAGAAGTACATAAAAATTAGCATGAAAGCAAATCTGCGTATCCAGTTAACACGATGCAGCATAAACAACACAATTAGCTCAGGAAGTAGAATACAGAAAATCAGGAAGAATAAGTCCAAATTTCCCTGCATTGAGGGCTGGTGATTGACAAGCATACATCTAGCCCTACTCTAACACTGATGTGACATCCCTAAATAAGCATTTTCAGATAGGAGGATAAAAGGTGTCCGCACGTGGAGCCTCCCTAAGAATTCTCTCCACGATCGATGGGTCAAGTAGCATGAAGCTGCAAAAGACAGAGCTCATTCTAGGATGCTCTCTCTTGGAAGGTAAGAAAGGAGTGGTACACTATCCCTAATTTCAACAACCAGTTAATCATGGGTAGCATTCCAATGGTGCAGTTCGTATCGCGCCATCCATTCTTGGTACAGTCCTAAAGGTATTTTTCCACGATGTTGACGGTGTACCTTCCTTGCTACAATTTGTCCTTGGTTCCCGTGCCTTCTCCTGTGTGAAGCACAATGACCTTCCATTATCAACCCAGCCACACAATTGTAACTTCTTCTCTCCTTGCCTAGCTTACTAAAACAAAAACATTACTTTTCCTACAAAATGTATTCTCCACTTGCAATGGAAATGTGAGAAAGAGCAGACTCTGTGATGCACATGAAATTCAACTATTAATTTAAAGCGAGAGTTTCCATGGTCTTACATTTCAGGCCTAGGACTTCAGATAACATAAGAAGTGTCTCTTTCTACAATCCAATTTGCATAACCATTATTAGCATTTCTATTAATACATTTATCTACTAGATAAAAACATCGCTGTCGAACACATTTAATAAGTGAATAATGTTAGCTTCACAGCACGAGTTCACATGTTAACGTTTTCTGGTATTTACAGCTATTTCCTATGTCAATTCTCCATGACATTTATCCATAAACTAAAGCACGTCACATAATTGCATTAATAGGTTCTCAATTCTATCACCTCATGTTAACAATAATTGTATGATTATATGTGACATGCATTCTACATGTGATTATAATGCACCCCGACAAATTAAATGAGAATTCGGCTACATCGGTTCCCCCCTCTGATGACGTTGAGTCAACACAAACCTTTCAACATCCCTGCAGAGTAGACCGATCTAATCAGATGTTGTAGCAGGTCTTCTCTGTCTGAACTCCTCTATCCGCTTCAAATTCTCATAATGACTGTCCTGCAGTATTTCCATCCTTCTATCTCTTTCCCATAAGGAGTTCTCCACTTGCCTTGCTTTTGTGCTACTTTCATGCTCCTATCATTCCTACCAGAACGATGATGCAGATTATGCAACATAAAAAGATGATGGATGGAATGTTGAACATTGTCAAACATTCACCCCCAGTCACAGATCTGGGTTTAATCCATCATTATTTTGCTCACCACGCCACCCCAGTTCAGACATAGCCATATGCAAATCAGTCTTGACCCTGTGCCTCATGGGAACAGTCCAGACCAAACTGCCAGGCCATGTCTTCCCTGGACAGGAATCAAGCATCCTAGGACCGGTTTCGGGCTTTCAGCCCTCATCAGCCAGGATAGCCAGGCCATGTCTTCCCTGGACAGGAATCAAGCATCCTAGGACCGGTTTCGGGCTTTCAGCCCTCATCAGCCAGGATAGCTTGACTCCAGTGGCGTAGTGAGCACGGGACCCACGTCTGGGCATACCCTTCCCACTTAGTGTGAAAATGCAACATAAAAAGATGATGGACGGAGTGTTGAACATTGTCAAACATTCACCCCCAGTCACAGATCTGGGTTTAATCCATCGTTATTTTGCTCACCACGCCACCCCAGTACAGACATAGCCATATGCAAATCAGTCTTGACCCTGTTCCTCATGGGAACAGTCCAGACCGAACTGCTAGGCCATGTTTTCCCTGGACAGGAATCAAGCATCCTAGGACCGGTTTTGGCCTTTCAGCCCTCATCAGCCAGGATAGCTTGACTCCAGTGGCGTAGTGAGCACGGGACCCACGTCTGAGCATACCCTTCCCACTTAGGGTGAAAATGCAACACAAAAAGATGATGGGCGGAATGTTGAACATTGTCAAATATTCACCCCCAGTCACAGATCTGGGTTTAATCCATCGTTATTTTTCTCACCACGCCACCCCAGTTCAGACATAGCCATATGCAGTCCAGACCGAACTGCCAGGCCATGTCTTACCTGGACAGGAATCATTCTGCATTTGTCACCCCGAGTGGGACGGGTATGCTCAGACGTGAGTCCTGTGCTCTCCATGCCAGTGGAATCAAGCTATCCTGGCTGAAGAGGGGTGAAACCCCGAAACCGGTCCTAGGATGCTTGTTTCCAGTCTAGGGAGGACCTGGCCTGGCAGTTCGGGCTGGACTGTTCCCATTGGGCACAGGGTCAAGACTGATTTGCATATGGCTGGGTCCAAACTGGAATGGCATGGTGAGCAAAAAAACTATGGATTTAGGCCCGGATCGCTGTACTGGGGTGAATGTATGACATTGTTCTGCATTCTGTCCATCAATAGTTCTTTTTGCATGATGCAGATTATAACAATCAATATCGGCTTCAAGACACTGGAATCAAGCTATCCTGGCTAAAGAGGGGTGAAATCCCGAAACCGGTCCTAGTATGCTTGTTTCCAGCCCAGGGAGGACCTGGCCTGGCCTGGCCTGGCCTGGCCTGGCAGTTCGGGATGGACTGTTCCCATTGGGCACAGGGTCAAGACTGATTTGCATATGGCTGGGTCCAAACTGGAATGGCATGAGAAGAGAAAAAAAGCTATGAATTTAGGCCCAGATCTCTGTACTGGGGTGAATGTATGACATTGTTCTGCATTCTGTCCATCAATAGTTCTTTTTGCATGATGCAGATTATAACAATCAATATCGGCTTCAAGATATATCCAAATGTTCCCCTTTCCAGATTTGCAAACCATTTTCCGACTGCACCAAACCCCTTTCCAACTTTAGCCCAAACTCCTTCAGCTGCCAAGTCCTGTATCACACGATGTATATTAGTGATGTTATTAATATAAACTCTCAGATATTTACTTCTATCTGGGACATAAGTACAACACTGGTGGAACTTCAGCATCCGACAGACTCCGCCTTCTTTTGTTAGTAATACATCTAGTGCAAGACGGTTCTGCATCACCATGGCTCTTATCAAGACCATCTCCTCGTCTAGGAGTAACAAAGACTGAGTCATGTTAACAGACAACTTATCCACTATTGTAGACAGCCGACAGCCTTCTGATCTTGACATCATTTAATACTACTCCCTAACCAGGTATTATTGCTCCAAATATATCTTCTGCAACCTCTACTGCACTCAGTACACGTTTTTCCCTACTATTCGACTTCTTTTCTAAACTCTACAAATCCTCCACATGATATATCTTTGGAAACACGACAGCCAAATAAAATTTACCATACTATTTGCTCAGTAATCAAACAGATGCATTCTTTCCACACACATAATACAGTCCTGGTACCATTCGAACTGACTCTGGCAAAAACGTCTTCCATGGACCATTTATTGAGATGATATGATCACACTCACTTTGTCCCATAAACACTGTATCATACCTACTTGCAACTTGACATATGCAAAGCTTCCTCGTTGTTCCCAATCTAAAGCTATAGGGCCAGAACTTTCCTTAGCCTTGTGAGCTAACTCTACCTTGGTCCATTCAGAATTCTTCCCTTCTTATCACAACTAACAACAAATCCCCTATGTCTATCTTCTACTTGATCTACAAATTTCTTGTCTATATTTGTTAGGATGCAGGTTAGATTATGTCTATGCACTTAAGCAGTGCCTAATGTTACTGTAGGTGAGAAATAATTTACCCTTCTCTCTATTTGCTTATAATAATCATATTTGTGCCGATGTTTTTACACAGAGATTTCTGAGAGTATTACATCATAGTTCAAGAAGTAGTATTCCTAATGACCTTTTCCATAAAACATACTAAGAAGTAAACTACAACTAATGCCATAACTCAAGGGTAAGTGATGGTATCGGATTCCCTCCTTGACTGAGGCAGGCAATTGCATGCACACATAACAATCTCTCACTTCCAGTGTGTCAACATACTCATAAAGCAACTTGGCATAAGCATTCAGCGTGTTATCACCTTTGGATAGGTCTACATCACGAAAGCAAATAGTTTGTTCTATTAAGCCTTTCTCTGATCCTTATGTACCCTCTTTTGAAACAGCAGTGGTAGGTGTGGATGTATCTTGTATCTCCACCCCATGTTCCCTGCTTTTGGATGAACTCCAAATGGATTCTACAATGACTTCAGCTATTACTATAATTACCCCTACAATGAGTGTACCTATGATGCAATTGTACCTGCGATTCGAATTTCCAGACTCCATCTTTAAGTAGCTCGGATCACAGTTCAAAAGAGATTCGACTCACAAAATCTCTTTCCCCACCTCTCTTCACATATAGCAAAGTCTTTTGAGCAACTTTTGAAATCTTGGAAAGTTCTTTTCAAAATGTCTCTGCTTTACAATATGTACAGAGCTTGGAAGACTTTCCTAGCCATCTTTCGTCTTCTTCGAGATGAAATCCCTAATTTTATTCTTCTTCCACTCAGGCCTAGGTTATCATATGAAAAACAATTGTTTTACAGTTCAAAGTTCAGTTCAGATCCCTGATCAGATCAGAGACAATTTGCTCAATGACATGTTGCAACAGTTCATCTTTCAATGCTGCAATCTCTTGAGGAGGCTGTGGTGTTCCAAAACGTGGAAATCCAATTCCAGAATCAGAGTATGCAAGCCACTTAACCTTGGTAATGACAATGACAGTAGTGCATTTGCTTCAATTCCAGGAAATCTAATCGAAATCTCTGACCTCACTCTCTCCAGAATTTGTAACCAAGTAAGTCCACTCGGGAGAGGAATATCTCCAACATCGCACTCAAGCTCTCTTGGGCCTTCTTGCGCCTTCGGTGTTTGGCTCTGTTTCGCTTAGATCAGACTCCGAAGATTCATCTATTGGTGCAAGCTCTCTTTCCGACGCAAGTCTAAAATTTTTCCTCCTTTGTTTCACATGCCACGTTTCACCTGCAATATCTTTCTTTCTTAACTGTGTATGGCCATTTCTCACACCAGTCACTTCTACTGAGTCAGACTCTCTATCACTCGCAACATTACCAGCTCCCTCTGAGTCTATACTGGGGTCTTGTGTAACGTGACACCCCCCCTCTCAGATTGTCTTGGTGTGTGTCCAGCCACTTCAGGTACCTCTACAGCTTGGCCTGCCCTCTCTGGTGACCCCTTGGTCACGGCAGGAAATACTTCTGGGAGAGGAGCAGTTTCATCAAAGGGAACTGAAACTCGTCAAGAGTGGGAAGCATGAATTCAGTTTGGCACTCCTCCACACTTCACAGCAGTTATAGTTACCAGTATCACTTGGTATGGACAACGCCAACGAGTGTCAAGACAGTTTTTCCCCAAATGCTTCTTGGCGAGAACCCAATCTCCTGGGTTCAGGCCGTGGAAGAGGTCCTTTGAAGTCTGTGCAGTTGCAACTTCAACCTGATGAGACACAGAACAATTCACGTCCGCCAATCCTTTACAGTAGTTAAGGACCAATTCATCTGTGATGCTCACTAGTGCGGTGGAGGGTACAGCAGGTAAACACACTGCTCTTCCCATGAATATCTCATGTGGTGACAACCCAGTTCTCCTGTCAAGAATGCTGCGCAAGCTCATCAGCACTAAAGACAGTGCATCAGGCCATTTCAAAGATGTTGAAGTGCACACTTTAGCCAACCTTGCTTTTAATGCCCCGTTGACTCGCTTTACCATTCCCGATGCCTCTGGTCTGTAACTACAATGCAGTCTTTGATCCACATTCAAGGCGGTGCACAACTTCATGATCTCGTTATGGAATTGTGTGCCTGTATCCGATTCCAATGTAGTTGGGAATCCAAACCTATGAATGCATTCCCTCAACCACAACTTCGCTACTGTGAGGCTATCACATCTCCTAGTCGGGTAAGCTTCAACCTATCAAGAAAAGATCCACACAACAACCAGAATGTACCACAATCCATTACACACAGGCATTGTTCAGAATTCCATCCATCATTTGTTCCTTTTGCTTTTGTTGCCCTAAGTGGGAAGGGTATGCCCAGACTTAGGTCCTGTGCTCACTGGGCCACTGGATTCCAGCTAGCCTCACTGATTAGGGATGATGCCCTGAACCTGGTTCCAGGATGCTTGTTTCTGGTTCAGGGAGGACCTGGCTTGCAAGTTCGGGCTGGGCTGTTCCCATGAGGAGCAGGGTCAGGACTGATTTGCATATGGCTGGGTCCAAACTGGAGTGGCTTGGTGTGCAAAAGAACGATGGATTAAACCTAGATCTTTGTGACTGGGGGTGAATAATTGTATTGTTCAGTATTCTGTGCATCATTTGTTCGTTTTGCTTTTGTTGCCCTAAGTGGGAAGGGTATGCCCAGATGTGGGTACCATGCTCACTGCACCACTGGATTCAAGCTAGCCTGGCTGATGAGAGGTGATGCCCAGAAACTGGTCCCAGGATGCTTGTTTCTGGTCCAGGGAGGACCTGGCTTGGCAGTTCGGGATAGACTGTTCCCATGAGGAACAGGGCCAAGACCGATTTGCATATTGGTGGGTTCAACATGGGGTGGCTTAGTGAGCAAAAGAACTATGGATTAAAACCAGATCTTTGTGACTGGGGGTGAATGTTTGCATTGTTCCGCATTCTTTGCATCATTTGTTCCTTTTGCTTTTGTCACCCTAATTCGTAAGAGTATATCCAGACGTTGGCCCTGTGCTCACTGTGCCTCTGGATTCAAGCTAGCCTGGCTTATGAGGGTTGACGCCCCGAAACCAGTCCCAGGATGCTCGTTTCTGGTCCAAGGAGGACCTGACCTGGCAGTTCGGGCTGGACTGGTCCCATAAGGAACAGGGTCAAGACTGATCTGCATAGGGCTGGATCCACACTGGGGTGGCGTGGTGAGCAAATGAACAATGGATAAAACCCAGATTTTTGTGACTGGGGGTGAATGTTTGCATTGTTCAGCATTCCTTCCATCTGTTCCTTTTGCTTTTGTTGCCCGAAGTGGGAAGGGTATGATAATATAGTGCCATAAGCAGGACCAATGGAATTATATGATTCTGTGGCTGCAACGTATTCCACATTATTATGTATTTGTGACATTATCATCATATTCTGCATAATTTGCAGCTTTTACCAGAAGAAAAAAAAAATTCTAGTTCAATCGAATCAAATCTTACTAAAAACGCATCCACTTGGAAGGCCCTTGTAAAGGTTAATGGGTCATGTTTCAGTAGCATATTTGGGTATGATAGTAGTACTAACAAATTGGAACCTTTTCCAAGAGGGTGTTAATGTGTAACATTTTTAAAATAATGAATTTGTACTATAACAAAATGTGCCACATTACAGTAATTTGTCTTATTTTGCCATATAATTTAGTCAACCCTGCCACATAATTTGGTTTACCCCAGTAGGAAAATTCCAGTGGCCCTGGGAAAAGGGTAGCTAACCTCGGAGGTCCTGGCTCACCCTCTAGAACCGGATGGAAAGTAGCAGCAGAAAGCAAAGTGGGGAAAACCAGGTGGCAACGGGGGTGAAAGGGACAAGGGGCAGCAGAAGGAAAAGCAGCAGGGACAGCACCATAAGAAGGAGTAGGGAGAACATCCACGAGGGAGGAGTAAGGGAGCAGCACGTCAAAAAGAGCATTAAGAGTAGGTGTGGCGGAAAGCAGCAACGCGAGCAGCATTTCCAGGAAGTGTTGCACCGGAACAGAAGCAGCAGGAAGATCAACAGAGGGTGAGGGCTGCAAGAAAAGCAGAACCGGGGGATAGCGGCAGCGACAACGAAGCATTCACAACAGTAGTGGCGAGCGAGAGCACGGAGAGCAGAGACAGGGTTAGCCAGAGCGGGGAGAGCAGCACCAGGGAGAGCGCAGCATCAGCAGCTGCTGGGAGAAAATCAGCAGCATCCCTCCAGCAGAGGCGCGTCAGCAGCACAGTCCGGCCCCCGTGGTCAGAGGCCATCGTCAGGGCGAGTATCCCGAGGCACCTGTGCCGGGGCGGCAGCCGGAAGCACCGCAGCCGCGATGGTGAAGATCGCCTTCCAGCAGCCGGCCGTGGGGCTGAAGGACGCCACAGAGGAAGGCGATGGCGCCCATTCGGAGATTCTCCTGCCGCAGGGTCCTGAGGTGAGTGAATCTGGGTACCAGGGCGAGGGGACCGCGACGGACAGCGGGGCGGAGAGGCGAGAGCAGAGTTACGCTTCGGCAGTGGTCTGGAAAATTATATGTCTCCCTGAGGACCGATCAGCATCCTAGCGTTGCCAAA
The DNA here is from genome assembly GCF_964204655.1 of Triturus cristatus. Taxonomy (NCBI): domain Eukaryota; kingdom Metazoa; phylum Chordata; class Amphibia; order Caudata; family Salamandridae; genus Triturus; species Triturus cristatus. Next base: position 967,782,774 of record NC_140594.1, read on the forward strand.
GCGCGCGCAGCCTGCTCACCTGCGCGCCTTGTATTCGTACCACATTTTGCCCTATCACTTTGAGTTACACCACTGTACCTGGTGTGGTTTCCTGACAACAGGACACGTTCAGCCGTTACCCACACTTTGTCTGCCTTGTGTTTAGAGCATCGACCTGCAAGGGGTTAGAGGCCTCTTATTTTCCGTTCCATCTGGGCCTCTCAAACTGCCTCACTTAAAGGGCCATTAGCACTCCTTTTGTTCGAGTTAAGTTCCTGGCTGAGAGCAAGGGGAACCGAACAACGTGATGCCAATGTCATGTAGGACACAAAGGCACTCGGCTTGCCACTCCACAAGTATTTAAGAGCTAAGCTATAGGCTGGAGGCAGGTTTTTATTCTTGTCTTGCTCTGACTGTAAGAGAATATGCATGCACTGTGAGAATGTCTAATGTATCTGTCTATTAATTTCAATAATAACCATTTATGTAGCAGCTATTGATAAGCCTTTATTACCACCCAAAGGAACCATTTTTATCAACTTTACACTAACAAAATATTGAGAAAAAAACAAAAGGGTCTCAAACGTATGCCTTGCAGTTTCCATGCAGATCTTTGATACCAGTTCTTAACTCACAGAGCCGTTGCAAGAGTTATAACTTGTGACCTGAAGAAAGAGATTTCTCTGCCAAAGTAGAAACTTACTGTGCTAAATACTTAAGATTCAAGTCTTTGACCTGCATGGTACAATTTGTGCTTTGCAGCAAGTACATTGACACTCTATGACATTTTACATTGAGTCAAACCTGTGAGTAGACCGCTCACTGATCTCTCCAGCAAGCACATTAACCACCAGAGATGTCTTATGGTTGTTATTCCCTGGAAATTGCTGAGTACACCAAGATCTCTGCAGCAGGTGCCTTAACCCCAATAAAGTACTTTAAAAGGCACCCTTTTTGTGACCAATTAAGTAAGCTAGAACAGATTTACTATCACATTTGTCCATGTTGCCAATTTTTTTGTTGCAGAGTTTTTACAAAATATATGTATACGTTGACTGACGGATTCCACTTCTACACCGTCCATCCTGGCTCCACTCTGTTTCTGCTGCCACCACCTGACCTCAAATTTATAGGTCCTTGAGTGATTATTTACTATTTCCAGCACTACTGTTGATATCTATTTTCCTGCACGCACACACTTTCTGAATGTGCATGGAGAAGCATGACCTCAGAAAGGCCTCCTGATTGGAAAGCAAGCAGCACTGTTTCACCTCCACTATCCCTATATTCAGCAGCACCTCTTTCTCAGAGCTATTGTGGCTAAGAGTGTTTTGGTATTTAATTTACTGCTCAATGGCTGTTGGCCATCTTCGAACAGTAAATTAACCTTAAAAACAAAAGGTCATTAAAATGGCTGCTAGTGTGCCACAATATGCGCATGCCTCTTTACGTAATGAAGCATGCATGCGCAATGCACCAGCGGCCAAATTGGGGTGCTTTTTGGTGATGAAAACTGATTCTAAGATGGCCGACCATGTGTGCGTGTATCTCATGATGCACTGGCAGTCATGAGGTATGCACAAAAAACATTCTAACATGACCAACCATGCAAGTGCATACATTGTAATGTACCAGTGGCCATCTTGATAATTTTTTTAATGATTCTTTCAAACATGCATTGGCAGAGACTATAGATTGGCACCTTTAATATAAAGGCGAGGCCTATGTGATTTGACAGTGCTTGTTTAATAACACTACTGATGCTCAGTTACACAATGTTTCACAATTCTTTGGTTTTGCATGATGTAAGAGTATATTTAGCTGCTTGCTACATTTTCCTTTTATTGACTTCCCCCTACAACAAGCATTGACAAAGCCAGTAGATCTGGGATTTATGTGCTAACGCATGTAGCCTCAACACATTAGAGTGAGAGACACAGGAGGGATCTTGAATGATCGTACACAGAGGGATGTAGTCGTCCAGTTGTCCCTCATGCAATGTAATGCAAGCACTGAAGTGGAGGTGGAAGGGTACACTTTAACAGCCAATAGTATTAGGTGAGAGATGAATATTTTGCAGAGCCAAGACGTAATTGACAATGTCTCAGGCTAATATCTGAAAGTGCCCAGGAGAAGAAAAGTGGTGGTTAAAAGGGGCATGCCCAAAGCCCACTCTATGTATATTGTAAGCAATAGGTCCTTGTAAGAAATTAGGTTATTAATTGAAAGGGGGGGGGGTGGAAGCCTCAGCCAGGCAACAACCACAGTCCTTGTCAGGGTGAACCACAAAAATCTCAAAATTGACTTATGTTTAACATAAGTCAATTCAATTGAATTGAATTGAATTGAATTGAATTGAATTGACTTATGTTTAACCTTCTATTAGCTTGGCAGAAAAGCAATCAGACTTAACTTAACTACTGTTAAGTGTTAAGTATTTATATAGAACACAAACAGTAATCAAGTGAAAACACAACACAAGAAATATCCCAAACCAATTTAGGAAAACAGAGTACATTTAAACAAATAAAATGATACTAGAATGACAAAAATCCAACCAGCAGAACCAGAAATATTCAGTTTGAAAGATTTTGGTAGATATTGCGTCTAAAATCACAATGTACCACACGCGGTCATCTGGTCATGTTAGGCCAAGGAAAATACACAAGTTAAGGCCGACTGCAATGGTGCGGGAGCTGGATACAGGGACCAGGGTAGTGCAGCTGTAAACATTACTGTCTCAAGGTCTGGCGCAAAGTGTTCCATTCGTGGTGGAGTAGGCCGTGAGGACCAGGGAGAGCATTGCATATGGTCGTCATTGAAGCATGAAAAGCAGGGCAGGCATTGCGGACTACCATCGTTGTACCGTAAAGAGCTGGCCGGCCGTTTTGCATGGTTGTTGCTGGAGTTTCTCTTTGGTGGTCACCGGGGGATGTCGTTGCTGTAGCACAAGTGCAGATCTTTAGTTGCCGGTTGTTACTGGTGGACGTTGTAGCACCAAGATTGGGGTTCACTGGTGCTTCCCATTGGCAGTCGTTGTGGGCGGCAGAATCTTGGCACGACCAGGCCTGTTTGTGGTAGCAAAGAGTCCAAAACTTCAGAATTTCACCCTTTCTTCACAGGAGGAACTCAACTGATGCCAGCCAAGGGTCCAGGACCTTCGGAGGCACCTTTTGGGAATCATGTACTCTCTCCAGCAAAAACCAGCTGGGCTCAGGCAGCTCCAGCTGCAGGGCCTGGCAGGTCCAGTGAAGCAGGACAGCTGGGTAATTTCAAGGAGGCCTCTGGAGCGTGTCCCTGTAGCTCAGACAGGAGGTCTGCCAACTGACCCTTGGAGTCACTTCTGTGGAGCCTGGAATGAAGAGAGTAGGTCCAGCGCAGGGCAATCCTCATGCAGCAGGGTCAAGACAGTCCTCAATTAGTAGGGCAGTCCTCAGGTAGCAGAAAGGCAGTCCTCTGGGTAACAAAGCTGGCCTCAGCAACAGGGCAGTCCTCTGGCGAGCAAGGCAGTCCTTCTTCTGTAATGCCCACAGGTCCATTAGCGTATTTAAGAGTGGTTCAGAAGGTCCAACATTTATACTTGGTGCCAGCCTTTAAAGTGGGTATATTCCCTATACTCCCTGCACATCTGATTCTGGGAAGTTCTTCTGTTCCCCGGTCAAGGCTCCAAGAAGTCTGGGGTGACAACAGGCTAGTGTTAGGTTCCTCTGTGTGTACCTGAGGCAAGCCTTTTAAAGTGTAAGTGGGGCAAGGCACAGTTCCGACCCAGCCATCCTAAGAGGATTTCCAATCCTTCCCACACCGAGTCCCTTTTTATTTTTTTTTAATGTCTGGGAGGAATACATAATCCCCTTCAACAGAGCCAATCACAGTTAAGTGACCCAAGACACTCTTAGAAGGCACAAATGGTTAGGACAAGAAAATGGCAACTTCTAAAAAGTTGTAAAGCAACAAATATCCCTCTAGGATTCTTTTAACCTAATACATGTTGTGAGTGTTTGATTGTCTATAAGTACAACAGCAAGCAAATAAATGCCAATAGCGATCTGTATGCAGTACAAACATCCTTTATATACATAACATTGTTTAGAATTCCAAATATAATGTACACAATTGATCTACAGAACATTACGATGGTGCTCCAAGACAAACTTGACCTCACAGTGCAAGTGAGTGTAGTGGTGAGAAAATACATAAGTTGGTCATAAAATAAATAGGCAATAGACCATGCAAATTTCCATTCAAGGGCTGAATGTAATTATGTGTGCTCCTAGAGGACCAGCTTCGTAATAGGGTGTCTTTATGTCCCTTAGTGTCGATGGCATGTCGACCCGAAAGGTATTTGACTGGGTCACCATCAGGGTAGTAAGTGATTAAAAGAGAAAGGTAGATCCTCTGAAAATAAATGAAATACTGGTGAGAAAAAAGAAGACTAAAAAAGGACAGACTGAGACCTGATCTGAGTGTGATAATTGCCTAAAAATTAAGCAGGAAAGGGTGGGTCCCTGCAACAGATAAAAGTAGGAAATCATTCACACTGAAGGAGTGACTCCAAAGTGACTGTGCAATGCACAATTCATGTGACTTACTACTGGTGGGGGGGGGGGGGGCAGCAGAATCTATGGTCTGTAACAAAGTTTAATAATCAGAGTTAGAAAATCAAGCTATTTTGAAAAATATAAGTTCAATACAGACTTAACATGTAGAAGCCGAAATCAGCTTAGAGCTTACACTAAACAGAATCACTCTGTAATAATTGGTTGAGCTGAAAAAACATATGAAAATAGCTAAGTGGTGTATTGGGAGGAAAGGATTAATTTAGAAAAATAGCCAGAGAGTACAGTAGTGAAAAATGAATTCAGGAGTTTTTCACTGCAATGACATGTAAAACTTAAGTGCACATGTCCTACTTTTTCGAAAGGGAGAATCTGTTTCCACGTTTTCTTTGGGGGAATCAGGGTTGACATGTTCTGAGGTTGCAGACACCATCAGGTACCTTGCATGTTTTAGAGGTCCAGATTGTGCACTGTGAGCGAGCCAGTAACTTGGTCAGCATAGTCTGATGGTGTGAGTGGACTCAGTCCCCCATAGTTTTAATGCTTATGTTGCCCAAAAGCACAGTCACTGAATTAGTAGGAACCATACAGCAGCAGTGGCAGGCCTGAGAAATGTTTAAGAAGGCTACTTTAGTGGGTGGCACAGTGAGTTCTGCAGGCTCACTAGTAGCAATTAATTTACACATCCTTGGTACACGTGTCACCATTTACTAGGGACTTACAAGTAAATTAAATGTGCCAAACAAGTGTAAGACAATTTTACCATGTTTGAAGGAGAGAGCACAAGCACTTTAGCACTAGTTAGCAACGGTAAAGTGCGCAGAGCCCTAATGCCAACAAAAAACAAATTCAGCAAAATAAGAGGAGTGGAGACAAAAAGTTTGGGGGAACACCAACCCAAGAATGTCATGTCTAAACACCAACCCAAGAATGTCATGTCTAACAGTCTGTTTGACAGGTGCACTGTGAAACCCAGACGTAAAAATGCAACAACCTAATTTATGCTACAAACTGGTGTGGGCTGCACATATAATGTTTACTATATCAATTTCTTTTGTTTTTTATCCTCAGATCACCTTAAAACGCATATAGATGGTTTCTTTAGTATCTCTGGCGATACATCTCCTGTTTTTGCATTAGTAAATGATACCAACCATTAACCATTCCAGGCATCTCAAACAAAACCATATTAATATGAGCCAGGAGAATGATCTGGTGTAATCGTTGCTTCACAAGTAAGGGAGAGATACCCTTCTGACAAAAGGGACAGGGTTAAAATCCAGTTAAAAAACACAAAAGATCCCTCTTGTGATTCACACTCGTATTATCACACCTATATAATCATTTTCTGTGGGTAAACCCCACATTCATTTACTATCCACTCAACTATCTAAAAAGTGAACCTTGTTTAATGTAAACATTTCTCTTTTATTTCATATAATGAATCCTCAAAGTATACAAATGTACTGTATTCAGTATTATCTTTATATAATACAATATTGTATCATTAATTACAGTTTTATAAAACATTATTCATAATTTGCACAACATTCCATCAATTAAATAACTCACTAACACAGTAATCTGTTATTGTATAAAAAATAATTTCTATTGGTTTCAGCGATCACAAAGCTAAAAAAATACCATACTACACAAAGACTAACAAATTTCATCACACGTTATCACAATGAAAAACCGTCCTTTACTTAAAAACTTCAGTTTGTCACCTCTCCTTTTCCTTTCAAATGGCCTTATCCTCCCTTCCACCGTCTACCTTCTATCTCTCTGATCACAATCTCTATTAAGTCACATGTGGGTTTTGCTTAATCTCTATTAATGCATTTTTGAAAATTGCCCACAACTCCTTTCAAAGAACACAATCTCTCCTTTGAAAGTCCTACCCCTGCACCCTAGCAATACCTAATCTCTAGCTCCTCTTTTAATGCTACCAGTGCTTCTGCATGGACTGACGTACCCCCGCCACTAATGCTCACACCTAACTCATTTAAATTCCTCTACTGCAAACAAACTGTAGTAAATGGTTTGCCTGAGCACACAAGACTAATCCCAATAACCAACAATGCTAATAACACACAACTAACCACTAACCTTGGGTCCTGGCACAGCGTGCTGCCTGGCATAAACCGCTTCAACGCCTGGTCAGAAGTAGTAAGCACTCTATAAATTTAATTACTGTTAAAATTAATTCGATGGTGGTGGAGTGCCAGGCAGCAAAGGAGAAGAGTTGAAGAAAATTGCATAACCTTTTCAAAAGTAAAAGAATCAACTGATGACACCTGACAATTTAATGGGAGAGTGCTATTTATCTTCACACCAAAATGTCTCACAGATTGAGAGGGAGTGGGGCAACTTCTGTTGGTTGGCCGAAGAGAGGGCTGTCAAAGGATGGACCGGACACCAGTAACTTGAATCTAATGTTTTTCAGTAAGTCGTTTTAACCTGCGGTGGACAATACAAGGGCACACCTCAAAAAGACACTGCTGAAGGTGAGACTGTCAGTGGAAGGCAGGGCCGGACTGACCGTAGCGGGCATCGGGCATTTCCCCGGTGGGCCAGAAGGGTGGGGGCCAGTTTTTGATCCATGGAGGCCGGTTTTGATTCTGGTGGCCGGTTTTGCAGCAGTGGTACAATATCGGCCTCTTGTAACAAAAGCGTCAGCGGTGCTTGACACTAGCAGGCCCCCGCCAAGGCTGGCTGTTCTTTTTTATTTTACGGAGTTTTATATAGCGCGAACTTGACCCGAAGGCATCGGGTATCAGAGCACTTTACATAGCACTAGTTGCGTTACCTGAGGACACATACATTTTTTTGTTAGGCACGGGGAGATTAAGTAATTTGCCCAGAATCACATGATGTTCAGCGTCGTTGCCAATACTCGAACCCAGTTCCCCAGATTTAAGGTCGACCACTCTAGCTGTTAGGCCAATTCCTCTCCTGTTCTCAGTAATCCCTCCCTCCCCGGCGTCGGCTCTTCTAAGTAGCCCCCCCTCTCCACAGGGGCGGTCGAGCGGAATAGCCAGGGCTGGTTTCTGTTCCCAGTCTGGCTGTGACAACGGACAAGTCTACACACAATTTGGGTGCCATCGCCACAGCAATAACATCGGAAGTTCTAAGAGCAGATGAGCTTGGCAAAGTGTCTGAAGTAAAGGTTAAAAAGCGGAGGTGACAAGACAGATCCCCGATGGACACCACAATACAGTTCGAAGGAAGAGGAAATGGACCCAGAGAAACACTCTGGGTTGATTAGGGAGGAAGGAACAAAACCACTGCAGAGTGGGCCACCAATACCTGCATGCCAAAACAACTAGTGTAAGAGGGGCCGAGCTATTGCCCCCTCTCTCTCGCCGGATTGCATAAACTTGCACTTCATGCACAGCATGTATTGCGGCTAGGCATGTCCAGCTCCTGGTCTTTTGTACATGAAGGAGCTTGAGTTCGGCAGACCTGCTCCTCATGGCTGCAGAGTACTCAGACTACTGCATTGATGGATTCCTGACGTCAGAGCGGTTGGGAAGTTCATGCTTTGACTGTTCTTGGCTGATCTTTGCATACCAATTCTTATGCCAGGCGCTTATGGAGCTTATGCCTAGGTCGGTGTTGCCTGCCCACAGGGCCGGCTTTAGCGCTGCTGGTGCCGAATGCGACAATCATTTTTGGCCCCCCCACACCCCATGACCGCCTACTCGGATTCTCTCACTACCACTGGGCAAAAGTGCCCCTCATCTCTCCAGTCGTGTTATTGCTAAACACAGCGCCACCCTGATGTCAGCGCCCCCCTCCACAGGTCAGCGCCCAGTGCGGCCGCACCAGTCTCACTGCCCTAAAGCCAGCCCTGCATGCCCACTCATTCTCTTAGATGTGATTGTTGCATGTTATCACAAATGAAACCGCTCTTTGTTTAGTGTCATTGGTCTGTAAATCACTCACCCATCCACCCACTCACTTATTTAACTATCGGCGCATTCACTCATTGATCCAGCATTCACTCGTATGTTCACCCATGCGTCCATCCACTAATGCAGTCATTCATCCATGCACTCGCTCATTTGTTCATTCATGCTTTTAGCCACTCACACTCCTATCCACTGATTTAACCAGTGACTCGTGCCTACATTCACCCACTCACCCACCTACACACACAAACTCTCCAATTAAAAAAAGAATAACTTTTATTTATGAAAAACAGTCCTATTAGCTTTGTCAGTGTTTGTTTTATTAGAAACTGAATTCGTTTTTAGGCTGAAACCATATATTGCAATGCATATCTCAGAGCTACTACTGGATATGAGATTGCCAAACCCAGTGGTCAGATGCTGTTATAACACTAAGTGAGCCGTTGTGGTGTCATCAGGGACGCACCACAAATAGTTTAACATAAAATATCTGGAAATATATCAAATACAACTGGATGGCCAATGTCAAGCGTCTGTAGAAAACAAGAGTTAAACTGTGAAATTTATAATCCTTCTTTCAAACTCGAGGTTCTGTCGGTGGGTAAGAACGAGGTGACGTAAACATCTCTATATGCAAATATTCGCGCGAAATGAAACGTCAGTTTTGCAGAAACACTGGAATAAAGTAGATTCCTGCCATGGTTCGAGCGGTTTCCGGAACGAGGAAAAGAGTTAATGAAGGCATTTAAACTCCCCGTCTCCTCTGAGAACAGCGAGTCCTCGCCATTAGCAGAAACCACTCAGCGATCTATTTGTGCTCATTGTAATGCGCTGAACGCCGCAGTCAAACTGGGGCAGGATTTAAAGTGACCGCGTCTGCAAAAATATTCTTTCTCCTATCGAAGGAACAATCGCTTACATTAATTGGTACAGCTTAATCAGTGCGATCGTGCAGAGATGTTACCTCAATTAGTCTAATCCATATTTTCGATTGTTTGTTTTCTGCACCCTATTGGTTGATAGCCACATAATAATTTTGTATTCTTGTATTTTTAGAATTTCAGCAACATTAAGTTACAGTAACAGTAAGGTAGTGGGAAGTAAAACAAGCATTGGCATAGCCAATCGGTCTCTGCAATTGGAGTGGCAAATTAGGGCTCTGCAAGAATCACTTTCTTATTGACACTACTCAAGTTTTGTTGCCCTGTAAAAAAATGTTCTCTGTATAAAGCGCTGCACATTGGTGTCACTTCATTTATAAAAAGCGCTTTTATATTCCTACAAATATGTTTAAACCTTGACTACTATAACGCCTACTTTGAAGTGAATAGCTTCAATCCCAGGATTGAAGCATGGCGGCTTTGGTGAAGTATAGTCAAAAAGTGGACATTTAAATGACTTCTAGAGGAAATGAATGTGGTGAACCCGCACAATCAGGAGGGTGGGGGGCAAATAGCCAATAGGTCCTGCCTTTGGGAGCATATAAATATTTACCCATGCGGAACATTATCCTGGGTGCTACAACATCTACTGTTAATTCACATGCCACTAGTGAACGGCCACACACTGTGTTTTTGTATAACTTGTAGTCTGAACTTATATATATGGAAGTGCTTTTATATGCAATAATGTAGAAAAAAAGGAGTTTTAGTGAAATCAGAAATAACAGAGGCGTGTTAAACCATGACATATTAAATAACCAAAACCGTAAAGCATTGAAAACTAAACGTTCACATTGATTAAGGTCTTTAAAAGAAATAAGCAAATAAAACGCCTCAAAAACCTATTTAAAAAGAGGCGGGTAAAATAAAGCAATTTCTGACTTTAAAATGGGATATGTACGCATGTATGAAATTACATCACATTCAGAGATCACCAGCCACCACCACTAGTGAGCAGACATGGCAGGGAGCAGAAAGGGCATTGTATAAGAGAAGCATTGGCAAAGCCAATAGGTCTCGCATTTGGGCCCTAATGGCTTTGCCAATGTTTCTAGCCATGTTGTATTGCATCCACAATGCTGTAAAGCGTGGCTAAGAAACCCACAAAAGCTAGATTGGTAAATCCAAAAAAATAATAAGTGGCACTAAAGTGGGGGGGAGCATCACAAAGGATGTGGGTGGGGTAAACATCTCAAAGAATGCAGGTGGGGTAATATCGCAAAGGATGAGGGTGGGGGAAGCATTATCATGGGCATGGTGGTGGAAAACAACATGGAGGGCTTGGAAGATAGGAAGCAACTCGTAAGGGTCCAAGAGGCGTGAGGGAACACAGAGAGCAAGCAATTGATGCAACATAGAATGGGGTTGTGAGAAGAAACGGGAGAGACAGCAACGTGAAATAGGTTGTGGTGAACCAAACAGGTGATAAAAGCAGTGTGGGTGGAGAAGTACTTGAGAGCAAGTGCTACATTGAATGGTCAGGGAGAACCACACAGGCGACAAACAGCAAGACAGAGTGTAGAGGGAGAGAAATAGATGGAGGAAGACAACTGGAATACACATGCTGTCTAATGTAGTGCTTAACCCAAAAGCCATATGTAGTGCTTGCAAAGCAAGCCGTGGAAGGACACTTGTAATGCATCCATGTTCCGGGGAAGGGACAAACACAAGAAGTAGAAGGAAAAGGCCACACAAGCTAAGAAATAAAAAATCAAGTTAATGAGAGTGACAGTAAAATAATCAGTGCTATCACGATCCACGTCACTCCTTGCTGGGGATTACTGATGGGCAGGATGGGTCCAGGAATGATAAGTTGTTCTTTAATACAGCTGTGATGGTGGCCAAGCGGGACATTACGGCGGCCTGGATAAGCCCTGACCCACCCACCCTGGAAAGGTGGCGAAGTGGGGTGGACTGGTGCGCGACCCAAGAAAGAGCCCTATATAAAGCTAAGGGGTGCGTTAAGAAATACCGCAGAGTGTGGGGAAAGTGGTTGGGGAATGTGGAGGGTCCAGCTTAACCTGGTCTTAACTTCTGTCTTTGTACTTTTGTGGGACAGTGAGCCGGGGATGCAATGAACGTGCAAATGAACTTAAACATGTGATTTCCGTACATTGGCTGAATTGTTCCTATGTTTTTAAAATCAATAAAAATTTGTTTATCAAAAAAAAAAAAAATCAGTGCTAAGCAATGGCCGTGCTCTAAGCCCACTGTAAGCTGACGTAGGTTTTATTGTCAACAGGCAGCTTGTGCTGTATGGTAGGCAACACGTAATATAGAAGCCATGAATAACAAAAAGTGCCATTTATTTTAGGATATACGATCGCCAGGAAGTGCTCTCTAATGAAAAGCTTGAACATTTCTCGATCAGCAGCTCTTGCTTTGAATCCTAACTCCTTTGGCCGAGCGATTTGTGTGATCCTGCACACATCATGAAATAAACCTGTTCTTTGATTACCCAAACTAGCAAAAACATCAAAATACCTAGCAGTGACTCAGCGACAGAGTGTTGTGCACTACGTAGGGGTTGATGGTACTTTGCTCATGCACTTGTGCTGGGTTTTGCAGGTCATCACTATTGTAAACTAAAGAAAGACATGTTTATTCTAAGGTTGGAGTGGGAATATTATGGTGGCAATTATTAATGTATTCATCCATTTGATGACATGTTTGTTTATTGTATTTCGTCTTCTGTCACCAGGCTTGCTCTCCAACTTAAATGCTTTTCAATATATGGCTGTATTCTTCCACTTTATTTGTGAATGGATATTTGTAATAGAATATTTTATGCCTCTCTCCCGCCTAAATATTTAGCTTAAAACATGCACCAAACTCGTACACCCTTTAGAAAATGTAAAAAGTACTGTAGTTTGGCCCAACTCAGGATTTACGTGTCGCGGGGCACATTGCCTGCAAGGTGGTCGCCACACTGCACAACACCACACATCTGTGTTAAAGAAATATCCAGTTTCTCAGCAGCAGAGCAGAAATATTTGGCATTCTTGCTGCAGACCTATTTCGTGTGCCGAGTCGGTTCTGCGCGGGGGCATGTGACTGGGTCCCACCACATCAGGAGAGCCGAATACTATGAATAACTCCAGTGACTCGATGGATTCAGGTGCTGGGAAAAAACAGACAAGTGCGAGAGAGATCACAGGGGCAAGCACACATTCAGAGGGGGGGGGGGGTGAGAAGCCACGCTCATAGCACAGCTTCGCTCTTCATCAGGAAACGCTTCAAAGAAAGATACCCTGTTGGAAGTCTATGCCGAGAGGCCAAGGATTACCTGGTCAGTGTGAAGAGCTTGAATGCGTGGGATGAATACTGAGCTGAAGTGGGTGGACATTGTTCAATTCAAAATTACTTTATTCGGCATAAAACAATACCATAAAAGTACAATATTAAAAAGGTATCTCAAACATTTTTAAAAAAAAATTGTGGGTGAACATTGTTACAAACTGGCACAGGTGTGCAGTGTGAGGATTTGGCACTGAGCAAACATGTGTGGGTCTGTTAGCGGTTGGCAGTATCTGCAGATTCCTCAGGTGGACAGTGACAAACTGGAGTTTGTGAGCAGGGTGATAGGCTGGCCCGAGTAGGCAGTGTGAGATGTTTGCAATACAACAGAAAGAGGGCCCCTTGGGTACAACTCATACTAGGTAGGAAAATCAGGGGAACAAAGGCAATACAACAGAACAGTTAGATTCCTACCTATACACTTTATTGGTTGGCGCAATCTCTCACAAAGGCTCAATTAGAGTCCTCAAGGAGCCAAGAAAGTATCCTTAGAGTCAACTAAAATTTCTAGACCTTTGTTGAAAAAGCACAAACATTACTTTCTTTAATTCTTATTTGTTTCATTTTTATTTATATTGTATATTTAAAAAAAGTTATTTATAGTTCGTTTTCAAAACAAATATGCATTATTTTGTATTGCCAAATAACAAGTTGTGCAAAAAAACCCAAAAGCAAATATAAATCTCTGACCAGACAACCTCACATACCTCATTCAAAACCCACTAAAACAGAAACATCAGAAGCATAAGACGCTTCATCAATCTATGAGGACCTAAAGGGGACAATCAGCTCTTCTGTTAGAGCACAAGCTGTGTGTATGTAACTATTAGAATTAACATTATATATAATACATTGATTTGAAAATTTGGAGCAATATCTGGATCTATCGGTCCTCTCCTCTTGTCTCCTGAGACTGCGCTGGGTGAGACGTTTGCACCAGTGGGCAGAGTGTGAAGCATGTGCTGGTAAGCAGTGTGAGAACCTGGCATTGCTGTGCACTGAGAAGTTTAAAAAGCAGGGACTCTCGTAAGCAGTGCGAGAATCCAACACTGATGACATTTGTGTGAAGCAAGCACAGGTGAACAGCAGGTAAGATGGCACCAGTGGGGTGTCTGTACATGTGACGGAAGCTTGCGCTACTATACTAACACTTCTAATTACAGTGACAGGAAACAGAATAACTGTAGCTGGATATGGAACAACTATAATTATTTGCATTGTCTTTACTACTGTTTTATGCGCTTCTGGAGTTGCACTTTTACTCTCTGTTACAAAGTGCGCTCTATGAAAAGCCTGCTCCACTGCTGTCTTTTCTGTACGTGCTGTGTCTGACCGAAGCTTGCACTGCTTCTAGGGTCGTAGCTATCAACTGTGCTGCAGGTACAGTAGCATCGGGTCCCAGAAGTGCGAGGGGCGCTCTGGACTCCAATTACAGCTGTCTTTTACAGCCAAACTGGTCCATGTAAGCGAGGGAATTGTGCACCACAAGTGTACGTGCTGCACCTGTTCTGTGTGTGAAGGATTAAACCAGTGCTGCATGTGGTGTACCAGATCCACGTGTAAAGGAAGCATGCACCACAAGTGCATGTGCTGTATCTGTTCTGTGTGTGAAGGATTGCACCAGTGCTGCATGTGGTGTACCAGGTCCACATGTAAAGGAAGCATGCACCTCAAGTGCATGTGCTGTATCTGTTCTGTGTTTGAAGGATTGCACCAGTGCTGCATGTGGTGTACCAGGTCCACGTGTAAAGGAAGCATGCACCACAAGTGCATGTGCTGTATCTGTTCTGTGTGTGAAGGATTGCACCAGTGCTGCATGTGGTGTACCAGGTCCACGTGTAAAGGAAGCACGCACCACAAGTGCATGTGCTGTACCTGTTCTGTGTTTGAAGGATTGCACCAGTGCTGCATGTGGTGTACCAGGTCCACGTGTAAAGGAAGCATGCACCACAAGTGCATGTGCTGTATCTGTTCTGTGTTTGAAGAAGGCATCCACCAATGTTGCGTATGCTGTACCTGGTCTGTGTGTGAAGGGTTGCACCAGTGCTGCATGTGGTGTACCAGGTCCACATGTAAAGGAAGCATGCACCACAAGTGCATGTGCTGTACCTGTTCTGTGTGTGAAGGATTGCACCAGTGCTGCATGTGGTGTACCAGGTCCACATGTAAAGGAAGCATGCACCACAAGTGCATGTGCTGTATCTGTTCTGTGTTTGAAGAAGGCATCCACCAATGTTGCGTATGCTGTACCTGGTCTGTGTGTGAAGGATTGCTCCAGTGCTGCATGTGGTGTACCAGGTCCACGTGTAAAGGAAGCATGCACAACAAGTTCATGTGCTGTATCTGTTCCGTGTTTGAAGAAGGCATCCACCAATGTTTCATATGCTGTACCTGGTCTGTGTGTGAAGGATTGCACCAGTGCTACATGTGGTGTACCAGGTCCACGTGTAAAGGAAGCATGCACCACAAGTGCATGTGCTGTATCTGTTCTGGGTGTGAAGTATTACACCAGTGCTGCATGTGGGGTGCCAGGTCCACGTGTAAAGGAAGCACGCACCACAAGTGCATGTGCTGTATCTGTTCTGTGTGTGAAGGATTGCACCAGTGCTGCATGTGGTGTACCAGGTCCACGTGTAAAGGAAGCATGCACCACAAGTGCATGTGCTGTATCTGTTCTGTGTTTGAAGAAGGCATCCACCAATGTTGCGTATGCTGTACCTGGTCTGTGTGTGAAGGATTGCACCAGTGCTGCATGTGGTGTACCAGGTCCACGTGTAAAGGGAGCATGCACCACAAGTGCATGTGCTGTATCTGTTCTGTGTGTGAAGGATTGCACCAGTGCTGCATGTGGTGTACCAGGTCCACGTGTAAAGGAAGCATGCACCACAAGTGCATTTGCTGTATCTGTCCTGTGTTTGAAGAAGGCATCCACCAATGTTGCGTATGCTGTACCTGTTCTGTGTGTGAAGGGTTGCACCAGTGCTGCATGTGGTGTACCAGGTCCAGGTGTAAAGGAAGCTTGCACCACAAGTGCATGTGCCGTATCTGTTCTGTGTTTGAAGAAGGCATCCACCTATGTTGCATATGCTGTACCTGGTCTGGGTGTGAAGGATTGCACCAGTGCTGCATGTGGTGTACCAGGTCCACGTGTAAAGGGAGCATTCACCACAAGTGCATGTGCTGTATCTGTTCTGTGTGTGAAGGATTGCACCAGTGCTGCATGTGGTGTACCAGGTCCACGTGTAAAGGAAGCATGCACCACAAGTGCATTTGCTGTATCTGTCCTGTGTTTGAAGAAGGCATCCACCAATGTTGCGTATGCTGTACCTGTTCTGTGTGTGAAGGGTTGCACCAGTGCTGCATGTGGTGTACCAGGTCCAGGTGTAAAGGAAGCTTGCACCACAAGTGCATGTGCCGTATCTGTTCTGTGTTTGAAGAAGGCATCCACCTATGTTGCATATGCTGTACCTGGTCTGGGTGTGAAGGATTGCACCAGTGCTGCATGTGGTGTACCAGGTCCACGTGTAAAGGAAGCATGCACCACAAGTGCATGTGCTGTATCTGTTCTGTGTTTGAAGAAGGCATCCACCAATGTTGCATATGCTGTACCTGGTCTGTGTGCGTGAGGGAAGCTGCACTGATCCGCCTATAGAGAATCTACGTGTGCACTATCACTGCCGCTTCCATTTAGTGCGAAGTGGGTGTGCGCGCTGCTGCTGCTGTATATGTTCTCTGTGTGGTATAAAATGACGTTCTTGCATGTGCTCTATGTGAGGGTAGACTTATACTGTGTTGTGCCTGTTCTGTCAGTCCGGTTGAAATGTGTCCTTTCCTGTTGTACCCTTTCTGGGAATGTGCATACGGCTTGCACTGCTGTGCCTGAGCGCTGCCTCTTTTGTGTGTGCAACGGAAGGTGTATGGCTGATGTTCCTATTCTGTGCATGATGGACTCTTGCGCTGCTGCGTGTTCTGTACCGAGCCTGGGTAAGGGAAGCTTGCTCACCTCATGAATGTGCCACCTGTTATGTAGCTGTTCTGTGTGATCGACTCGAGTGACTTTCTTGCTGTCTCTCTCTGCTGTACTTTCTGCTTGTGAAAGGAATGTGTGCTGCACCTGTTTTGTCTGTGTGAGGGACACTTGTTTGGCTGCTGCCTGCCTGCACTGTATATGTTCACAGCATGGGGAGGTTACACCGCTCCTGCCTGCGTACTGCCTGTTCTCCATGCGTGCACGTAAGAAGGGCTGTCGTCCCCTGCAGTTCCAGTTCATCTTATACTCATACAGAATGGCACGGGGAGATTATGTGATGCCAAGGCTGAAACATGTGTCACTGGACGAGTCGCCTAGTTAAATTAAAATAATAAAGTAGTCAAGAAACAATGGCTAACAATGGCTGCTACGAATGTTTATTGTAGTTGGGTGGTGCACTCGGGGAGGGCTAAATCCTGGAAGAGGCATGATGTATGCATGTCCTTCACAAATAGTTGCAGCAAAGGAGATACAGCATGTCTCGGTTCAAGACAGGGGCACTTACTATGTTATGTGCTGTCTGTTTTTATATTTGCACAGGTTCCCCTCGACATACAAAGGGTTTTTTGATCGGTGATATCACCCTATTTCACTTCTGAATTCACTGAAGGGGAGGATGAGCACCCAGGGTCACAGAGGTGAGAGTCCTGAGGAAAGCCGGGGCATTGTCAATTGCCGGCTGAAACATGTCTACACCCATGCAGAGTGGAGCAGGTGGAGTCTCATTATAAGCTCCTCTACTTAGCATCCACATATCTTGCTATAATTTTTAACTCTGGACAGGGGACCTAATATTAAAATTGCAATAAGGATCCCTTGAGACCAGTTTTTATGTCACTTTTTCTGCACTATTTTTCTCAGCCTTGATTTCACATTACTTGTTGTTTTGTCTTCCCCTCCTATTGCTCCACCTCCAGTGTTGGGTAAACACGGAGGTGTGTTAGCTTCCCTATGATGAAGCATGACACAGCTTGCTGTGTGTGAGGGCAGTTTTTAACGTAAGGTGCGCTTCCTTTTCACTCATGTTTCATCACCATATATATTTTTTTTTAAATGTTCCCTCTTCTTTTTGTGATAAAAGTCTGAGCGGGAGGTCGAAGAGGGACCTGATACTCTCACCCCTTTGTTCTATAATGTTTTTCATCTCTGTTCAAGACAGCACATGCGCTCCGTCTTAGAGAAGAGACCTATAAAAATTGAGGAGTCAAATCCACTGAAGATACAGTAGAAACATATAATTTTCTGCAATCATTCACAGAACTTCCTACCTGCCACTGTTGCTGCTGCCCTGGAGGGAACTGGCCACGCTACCACCACCGCCACGCTAGCGCTGCTGGCACCGCTGATCGTCTCCCACGCTGCCGCCATCACCTCACGGCAGAGAGCGGGGACTACAGCCCCCAAGCACCCCTGCGGCCGCTGACGCTGCCAACGCGCCCGGAGGCGCTTTAAAAACTCGCGCCGTTCACGGAGGAGCGGGGGAACTACCAGAACTTCCTACCTGCCACTGTTGCTGCTGCCCTGGAGGGAACTGGCCACGCTACCACCACCGCCACGCTAGCGCTGCTGGCGCCGCTGATCGTCTCCCACGCTGCCGCCATCACCTCACGGCAGAGAGCGGGGACTACAGCCCCCAAGCACCCCTGCGGCCGCTGACGCTGCCAACGCGCCCGGAGGCGCTTTAAAAACTCGCGCCTTTCTCCGCGTCGCGGGACGCGCGCGGGCGGCGCCGGGCTGAGCCCGGGCAGAGGGCGGGCCGTCTGTGGCCGTCAGAGGCAGGAGGAGGCAGGGCAGGGCCACGGAACTCTGATCGTCGTTCAACCTGTATGTGATTAATCCTATACACATATCTATTCTGAAGGTTACCGCATACGTCTATGCCTTCGCTGATGTCGAAGTCCAAGTCTTCTAACCAATCCGGTGCAGGGGATAAGAGGACTATGGACAATTACCTGGTAAAAGTTGTGAATAAGATTAACAAAGACCGGAGACTTTCACTGGGCAGATCTAACTCTGAAGCCTCCTTAGTGGACACATCAGTCTCTAATACCGAAACACTTGCTGAAAGCTGTAAGGGTAATACTGGCAATGCTGTTGGGATTGTGGATGTTGATGTACTCCCTGATATGGATATTATTGGAAGTATTGATGAACCCTCTTCCCCATCGAATTCATCTATCCTTTCTACTAGAGCCCGCTCTAAAACCACCCTAACTCCCTCCCCGATGCAGAGGAAAATGCGGGCATGTAGGAAAGTACAAGTAAAGAGAGTGGGGACCTATAAGCCAAAAAAGCAGGGTTCTTCTCAATTAGGCAGGGGGGTTTCATTAGATTCGTCAAAAGATAAATCGGGGACTAATGACAAGGCTGAGGGGGTCTTTCTGCATGCTGACCCAATAGGACACTTGGTGTCAATTTTTGAGACCAAATTAGAGTCTATCATTAGTCCCCTGTTGGCGAAACTAAGGGTAATTTCAGATGAAGTAGATACATTAAAGGGCCTTTTGGCTTCTTATGAAAAACGATCCTCCCCTATGTTACCCCCCCCTGTTCATAAACCTATAGATGGTGCCATGGAATCTATTTTGCGGCCGTCTGACACTCACAGTATGGGAGTCCCTTCGGTTTTAGGGGACAGTTGTCAGTTAAGTCGGCCCATGGACGCACCTTCCACTGTGACATCAGTTGTTGTACCTCCTAATGTAGCCATTTCATCAGGAAAAGTAATTTCTGCACATACATGCCCAATTAATAACCAGAAGCCTGTAGCCAAGGGAAATGATGGACATATTAAGCATAAGAGAAACCACATCGTTAACCTCCCACCACAGTGTGCCCCCTACACAGTGGTATTGATTAATGTTCCGGAGGTTGACTCTAGTATGCTTAACTCTAGCCAGGAATCTCACGATTCCTTAAAAAACAAATCACTTGCCTGGCTCAATAAAAATTGTGGGTTTCCACTGGCACTGGCTAAAGATATTATATCCACCCGCAGAGTCAGCTGGATAGGAGAAGGAAGGAAAACTACCTTAGGGGACTGTATAATAGTAAATTTTAGATACCCACAACATGTGGCAACCGTCCTCCTAAGAGCTGCCTCCCTACCCAACCAAGTTAATTTGGTCTCTGCTAGGCCTTTAGGTTATTTTTACAGCTATCTAGATGGCTTACAATTGCCAAGGCCCCAACAGATCGAGCCGTTTGAACCTGGTTTAATCAGGGGTGGGGGTAGTTATCCTCCCTTTTTCCCACTAAAAGCTCCCCAGTATTTTAACAGAAGGAACATGCAGGTTAATGAGGAATCAAGTTGGCAAAGGGATTATACCATCCCCCTTTTTAACCATTACTCTGCCCTGTCCTCATTGGAGGAAAATGACTGACTGCCCGATAATACAAGGAATACGAATGAGATAGTAGTGAGGGGTGACCTTACTGATAAAATAGTGACTGTTCCCTTATCACCTCCACCCGAACCTATCACGGTGGATGTCGTCATGGAGAACATAGGAATTAAAAAAAAGAATCAGAATTGCTGTACCATTGCAGACCCCCCTTTAAACCCAGACTTCTCCCCGGTAGACCCTGTAAATGTCCATACAGGGGGCAAGTGTGATCCTGATACAGCCTATCGCGTTGTTACGTGGAATATTGCTGGGTTGAAAAAGAAGTTAGATTCCCCTCTGTGGAAGGACTTTATTAACAAGGGGTACGACATAATATGTCTTCAAGAAACGTGGTGTGAGGAACCTATCTTTATCGAGGGATACCTAGCACACAGCCTGAACGCAGTGAGCTCAAATGCTGGAAGAGCCAAAGGTGGTCTCTTGCTTTTAATATCAACCAAACTAAGATTTTGTAAAGTTAAAAGCTGTGTTTCAGTGGATGTCTATTCCCAGGTTTTATGTCTAGAGTTTGATAAAGGGAAAGATTTGTTGCTGATAAATTTTTATAATAATGTATTCACTGCCGACAGAGGTAAAATCCTGATCCAGCTTGAAAATGAGATTGAGAGGACAATGGCAGTTACAGGTCACCAATCTATAATCCTCTGGTTGGGTGATTTTAATATAAGTCCTTGCCCTTATGCCTCGAGTAACTCATGTGGCCTAACAAGGGAAAGTGGTATCTTGGAGGGATATGATTGTTCACACTTCCCACACTGTAAGTACGGCACTACTCTTAATATGATGTTAGCAAAGTTTGATTTGGATATGCTAAGTTGCACAAAGAATAGCTCCAACGTTAACTGTCCAACATTTACTGGAAGAGGAGCTAATTCATATATAGACCACATTTTATTGTCTAACGATTGTGCATATTCCAACTTGAGTGTTAATGAACAGATCTTAAGTGATCATAATAGTATTTCTTTATCATTGCACTGTTGGGGTCCTAAAAATATGGATGCTAGCAATCGTATTAATTTTATCGAGGCTGTACGACCCAATGGGTTTAGGATTAAATGGACTAAGGTTGTCCCACACGAGTTGTTGGCGGAGGTTTTAAGCAAATGTACCATGGAGATAAACTATTGTCTTAGCGATGAGGTACACCCGCAAGTTATATTAAACCACCTATGTACTATTAATGAAGCAATCGACAACCTACTTACCAAACCATGCAAGGGGAAAAGAGAAATCAACACTGGTTGGTTTGATAAAAGTTGCACACAGGCCCTTCAAGCTCTAAAACATGCTATGAGCTCTAAACCACGTGATTGTATAACAATTAAAACTTGTCGTTTTGCCTATAAAACATCACTTAAGATAAGGAAAAAAGCTCTCCAAGAAGAGGCCTGGGACAATCTTAGCTGCGCGGCCGAAACAAACAATAGTAAGTTATATTGGCAAACTATAAATAGTCCTTTCCTAAAAAACGATTCAATGCCAGAAATAACCTCCTATGTCGACTGTCAATCATGGATGCTTCATTTTTCAAACATTTTTAATCCGGATAGGTTGATTTTAAATTCCCATATGGACAATGTGTATACCTGGCCTAGATTGCCTTTAGATATCGGCCTTGATGAGGTTTACGAAGGCATACATAATAGTAAGGGCGGAAAAGCGCCAGGTCCGGATGGAGTCCCGCTGGACTTGTACAAATCCGAGTTAGATCTGTGGGCCCCCATCCTGACCAGGTTCTTTAATGCAACAGCAGTGGGTCAGATGCCAATTTCCTGGGGCCAGTCCATAATTATTCCTCTGTTTAAGAAGGGTTCCAGATCTGAGGCAAGTAATTATCGTCCCATTTCTCTATTAGATGCATCGATAAAAATATTGAGTAGAATAATTTTAAATAGGTTGGAGACTTGGGCCGAGGACAACATGATAATCTCAAAGGCACAATATGGATTCAGGAAAGGTCTGGGGACGCTGGAACAGTGTGTTAATTTAGACCTCCTCATACATAAATACACTGTTGCTAAGGAGGGGAATCTTTTCCTTTGTTTCGCAGACCTAAGCAGTGCCTTTGATCTTGTAGACCATAACATCCTTTGGGACACCCTGTTAAATCTTGGTGCTCCCAAAGAGTGTGTTTTCTTTCTGGCCCGGTTATATTCCGGCCTATCATGCAAAGTACGCTATGGTCCTATGGGAGAATGTACACCTTTTTTTAAAGTTGCACGAGGGATTCGTCAGGGGTGCGTTTTGGCCCCGTTTTTATTCTCACTATTTATAAATGAAATTGATATGATTTTAAGTAAATTATCCTCAGACGCCCCATCGATTGATGGCAGCGCTACCCCTATTTTATTATACGCAGACGACGCAGTCCTTTTATCACGAACACAGAATGGTTTGCAACGCCTTATAGACAGATTTGTGTTATTTACCAATGAGAGGAAACTGATTATTAATAAAAGTAAGACTTTTGTTATGACCTGTGGAAAGAGGGTGAAATCCAACTCTTCCTTCTTTATCGACAAAGTGAAAATACAATCGGTCAACAGTTTCTGCTATTTGGGGATAACATTTTCAGGCGATGGGAAATGGTCTAAAGAGGACGAGACTGTGAGGTTAAAGATGAACAGAAACACCAGTAGTATTTTTAGATTTGCGGCTAAGTTAGGGCAAAGGAGAGTGAAGGACATGCTGGCCATCTACAAAGCTAGGTGTATTTCATCTGCCTTGTATGGGGCAGGAGTTTGGGGCCACCATTCTGTTGATGGTTTACAGAGTGACGAAAATAAGTTCCTGAAGAAACTGCTATGCGCCCCATCCTCGGTCCCCAATATTTTAACTCACTTGGAAGCCGGTATTGATTTTATTGCGGACTTAGCCGCATTACGCCCATTGCTGCTTTGGCGATCTATCTGGTCTAAAACAGAGACAGTATTTACACAATCAATTATTAAAGACTGTCTGAAACTTGATAATTTATCTCGTATACCTTGGCTCAGTTATATCTACTATTGGTTCAATCTTCTGTTTGAATGTAATATTCGTCTGAACCCCGATGCAGCTGCACTGATACCAAAGAAAGACATAAAATCGAAGTTCCTAGCATTTAAGAATGCGGCTAGAGAAAATCAGTCCAAAAATCTAATAACAGTTGCTTCTTACCTAGATCTGAACTTAAGGAGAGGTTTTCAGACATATCTAGAGATCGTGACTTACAACCAACATAGATTTGTCCTAACCCGATTAAGGCTCGGGATTGTGCACCACCTAGTCTCATTCCCGGATATAAAGATCAAATCCAATATGCTGTGTCCTTGTGATAATATTTCAAAACAAAGCTGCTGTCACTTTTTATTGTTTTGTAAGTTTTATTGTCATTTTAGGAAATTTTATCTAAAACCTATCCTTTTAAAAAATAAGATACGCACTATTAAATCAGCAATGAAGTTCCTTACAACTCTAGAAAGCCCGGATACCTGTTTTTTTGTGGCATCCTATGTGCTCAAATGTATGAGTATAAGGAAATCCTTAGTCTGCATTGATTAGTTCCTTTTGTTATATACTCTGCACTTATAGGTACCGCCTAGACTCTGATACGTACCTTGTAGCCTAAGTGAACCTTAGATGAATTTTGTAATTATAGGATTGTTACTATACTTATTATTTTTGCTTATTTGCACATATTAGACAACTTACCTGGAATTTGCACTTTGTTATAAATACAATGTGGATGCTTGTTGGAAATTAAGTTTAATATTGGACTCTTTAATGAAGCACTATGCACTTTAACAATGTGTCAAATATTGTTTTTTCTTTTGTAATATCCTGTGTATATGACATTCCAGTCTAATATGTATTTTAACTGTTTGTTCTGCTTTTATGGTTGTATTTTTACATACCGAATAAAGCTTTTGAACTTGAACTTGCATAGCACACTTTGGGCATATTTACAAAGAAGTGGCGCAACGCAGTACAGCAAGCAAAGGTGCTGTGTTCCTATGGGTTGCATCACCCGGAGAGAGCAAAACTGCACCTTATCATCAAAGAAATGGTGCAATTTGGTCTCCATGCACATGCACACTTTGGGCTGCCCAGTACCTACGCAGGCACCTTTGCACTATAGTGCAAGGGTGACTGCATTTTGATCAGGGCTACCTTCATATACAAAAATTATCCTTTGAGGCTATTTCCAGGGAGATAGCAAGGAAAAATAAGGATATTTTTCCTTGTTACACCAGCTTCAGGCATTGTTTACCAAAGTGTAAATACCCTCTTTTAGTTAAAACGTAACTTTGCTTATGGTGGTGTACAGGACATATATTTATTTTTCATTAAGTGTTGTGATACCTGTAGTTAAAACAAGGTTTTTGTCGCCTTTGGATTTTTTTATGACCTACGTTTCAAAGATTTACAGATTTTGCCATCTTGTCAAGAAACCGCGGTTAGTGTTTTATCGCCATATTTGCCCGTTGGTAATTTTGAGGTTGTTTTCTATAGTTAATAACTATTGCCATGATTGATTGACTTTAGTGCCTCTTTGCTAGTATGGCAGAAATGTCACCATGAATATGTTATAGTTGTTGAAAGACACATTGGTTTATGCGTACGCCATCATATATCCCTAATTTGGGCAGTCAGTATGTCTCAGGTGCATTCTTTCTTTTCGCTTTTTCTGGTCTGCATCAGCAGTCAGTTTGCTGCCTGCAGAGTGTCAGAAAGACTCTTAAGATGAGTGGTCTGGTGTGCATGTTGATTGCATAGTTTTTTTATGTAAAAATATATATCCGTACATATAGGAACCACATGGGACACATGATATGACCCTTTCTTTCTTAGGTCTGCCTTGGAGTGCATGTTTTTAATTGTGCAGGGAAGCACATTATTGACACATTGTTGTGATTTGTGTTTCAGTGGAGGTGATAGGGCGCATCTAATGAAGTTGGCATACATATGGCTTTGTGTGCAGCAACCTCCCTTTTTTTAAATGTATGCCTTGTGTGCTCGTCATTGATCTTGCATTGCTTTTTTAATGGCAGGGCAGCACTTCTACTGTAATATTTTGTTCGCTATCTAGCAAAAGTTGGTTTATGAGTTTGCCTATTTGAAAGCAGTGAGTTGCATTTATCAAAAAGTGGTCTCAAGAACTGTCAAACTGCTGTTCTTTGGTCAAGTTTTCACCTACTGGCATGAGTGAGGCATTCTACAATGTCATAATTTACTATTTATCTGCTGTGGCGGATAATGATACTATGATTTCGATTGGTACTTTTAAAACAAATGTACTGTTATGAAGAAAAAACATTGCCACACGTTTCACTCCCAAAACATAGAAGACCATGCCTTTCTCTCCGTAAATCTCAATTTCATAACCTTGGTGATTTGAGGATCACTGATGGCATAGCACGCCAACTGCAGTGCTAATTGGTTCCACACAATTCAACTCGAGATACCATTCCACATAATTAACTCCATAACACACAATCTCACTCTACGTAATTCAACTACAGTTAATACCATTTAATTAGTATCTGTTAGACGGACCGGGAGGGTCGGCCGAGGACAAGGGGAGAGGTCTCCGGGGAGAGCCGTCTCCAGCGATCGTACAGACGAATAACTTCCCCCCCACAGAGGTACACCACACAATGATAAGGTTTTGACGTTCTTTATAAGCAATCTTTAGGTACGATAGAATGGTACAAGGAGGTCAGGACTCAGGGGTCCCCTCGATTCTAGTCTCTTGGTTGGGAAAGGGGGTAGCGGGACAGTCTTGTTACCAATCTGGTAGCGGAGATGGTATGATGAATAGCTCACAATCCTCGAGCTCGGCGTTCTAGATGGACGGGCCGCAGCGGCGCCAGCAGGTCCCGGTGAAGGTGGTCGTTACAACGGTCCGCGGCAGCGCCAGCAGGTCCCAGTGAAGGCGGTAGTTACAACGGTCCGCGGCAGCGCCAGCAGGTCCCAGTGGAGGTGGTAGTTACAACGGTCCGCGGCAGCGCCAGCAGGTCCCAGTGAAGGTGGTCGTTACAACGGTCCGCGGCAGCGCCAGCAGGTCCCAACGAGGATGGAGGATGCAGAAGGCCGCGGCAGTGCCAGCAGGCAGGACGATAGTTCGCAAGGCAGGGCTACGGCAGCGCCAGTAGTCCGTCAGGGATGAGTTATTCACGGTGTCTCTCGACTCCAGGATACAACTCCCTTCCTGCTCTGGAGCTGCCCCAGTTATAGGTCTGGCGCCCTTTGATGTCCGGACCCTCGCACTTGGCGGTCGGGAGGTCCGGGATGAGGGAGTCCAGACACCCAGCAGGGGGGTGGAGCCAGCGCCCGGGGAAGCTGGGAGGCGAGCGGCACCTGGCGGGGGAGAGCCATCGACACTTCTTTCTCCCATCGACCTGCCAAGTGGTCCGTTCACCTCCTGGGTGGATGGTGGTGCCGGGATGTCGGGGCCTGGCCAGGCCCAGGGTTAGGGTCGAGCTGAGGCCACGCGGCCTCGTGGTGCAGTGTCCAAGATGGCGGCCGGGCCGGGTGAGGGAGCCGGTAGTGGTTCGGCCCCATGATACAGAGAGGTCCGGGGGCAGGAGTCCCGTCTGGGGACGGGGTGCGGGTTGTTTCTGTGGGTAACACCTGGAGGGCCGGGGCTCGGGCCCTGTCATGCGGGGAGGGAGCAAGCCCTTCACGTGGCCTGTCCAACAGTATCCACATAATTCCACTGCACACCATGCCACATATTTCCACCATACAACTCCACACCACACAATTCAACAACAAACACTTCCAATATAACCCATCTCTACCTTCCTCTTCCACCCACTGCCCTTCTTATCTCTCACTCACACTCCCACTACCCCTCTCATCTCACAATTCTACTGCCTCTTTCATCCCTCCTTCACACTCCCTGTCCCCTCTCTATACTGCCTGCACATGCTACCTTCCTGTACCTCCTCGTGCTGTGCCCTGGTCCACCTCTTGTCTCCCCCAGGTGTCCCTCCCACTCGTCCCTCTCTCTCTCTCTCACACCTCTCTCGCCCTCTCACACACTCTTCCCACCTCTCTCATATTGGTTCACTTCAGGTCTTCGAGCACAGTTTCTTTCTGGTGCCTTTTCAAGATTTCCATTCCTCAAACCCATGCTCTCCTCCTCTTCTTGGGGTGTCTTCTGGTTACACAGGCACATCCTTTTTGTGAGTCTATGGCCTGCTCTCCCCTTCTTTCTCTCTTTCTGAAACACTCTTTCTGCTCCTCTGTCCTCAGTTCATTCACCACTTTGTACACAAACTATCTATCCCTCCTCTATCTTCCTTTCTATCTATTCTCTGCAGCTCTCACCCATGTCTATTCACCATGCCACATAATTCTACTGCACACCACAACTAACAATGTCAATTCAACCCACATAATTCCACCCCAAACCACATACGTCCACTCCAAACCAAAACACATGGGTAAAAGACATTGTCATTTACAACGCCAGTAGCTCTAACTCTTGCAAATGTAAGACTGGTTGCATTGCAAATGCTTGTTTTGTAGCGGCATACTTGCTTTTAAAGCAATGATTTCCTGTGATACTTGCTTAAATGCTGTGGGATGTGGTAGAGGCAAGCATATATGGCAGTCTATCATTATCCTCAAAGGCGCTGTACTAACAAGTTCCAGGCCCATTGGGCTCAAATGGCTTCAGCACCCCCTCCCCCCCCTCGTCGTGTGTGTCAGCCCCGGGCTGAGACCGCTTCCCAGGCACACACACAGACAGTTTTTGAGCTGTTGTGGTCTGGTGCCATCTTACTGCAGCCGCACCGAGCACTTCACAGGTCTTTAAAGACCATTTACTAGTTAACAAGGCTTTGTTGTTCTTTCACCCCTTCTGAGGCCCCTGCATCTCTAGTTGCGCCTCTGACAAGTTCCCATGTTTGTGATTGTAGTTCTGTGCTGGCTTGTGCATGCACAGGAAAGGTAGGTTTAAACTCTTCCTATAGTCAGACCCACTGTCAGTTGTTTCGTTCCCTGCCATGTTCTTTATTTTATCTATCTTCAATTAAGCCACCAGGAAAGCACAGTAGGTTCACACTCATCCCTGATATTATCTGCAGGTCGTAGGTTTGAATTCTGGCACAGCCAGCTCCTCCTTCCATCCTGCCGAGTTCAGTGAGCCGGTAATGTGACCTGTGCCCAGGGTTTTACGTGGGATAAAAAATCGGGAGGGGGGGGGGGGGGATTTGGGGTCTCTCAAAGGGGCGTTGCCGATACAATTAAGGGCGTGGCTTAAAATCTGTGCTTAGCAAAGTGTACCGCCCAATTGGTAAATGTGCTGCTTCTTTCATTGCATCCACATAAACAATACAACAAGTAACAATACACCGACAACAAGCCAGGACTATTGGCTTTGCCAACAGTTGTTAGCTGCAAAAGCTAAATGAGCAACTACTTTGGCTTCGTTGTATACAACATTGAAAATGTTTCAGCTCTGAAATTACGAGACTGTGACAGAGCTATAACGAGTCTCTTTGAAGTTACATCAAAGGCAGCAAAGGGTGGTACTCTTGCAGAGTTAAGATTGTTTTCCCACCCTGGGATTTGGCCAAAAAAGGACAGCCCGATAGGGAGACGTCTCAGCATCTGCTTCTTAGAGTTGCCCGTGCTGAGCACGGCAGGACCCGGCCCACTTAAAGCCCTGCCTGTGCCCCCGAAATGCAAGTGGATGTGTTGGTTTTTCCACCTTCACAGGCATAGTAAAATGAAGCGCTTTACATGTTATCTTTATTTGCACAGTGTTCTGACTGCCCCTGCCATGTTTCTAGTCCATGTTGCTAGGCGATTAGAGAGGGAGATGCAGAAAACATCCCCTTGCATCATATTGGTTACCTCATGCTTCTCGAGTCCGCTCCAGCTCGTGATCGTACACGGGGGAGTGCGCCGAAGGCAGATGGCGCTGCAGTGTGGTAGAAAACAAATGTTTTTATGAACATTTCATAGCATAACTTTCCCTGGAGGATTCCAAGGGCTTCTGAATCAGTGATGGGAACATGATCTCTTCTCTTTAGTACAATTATTTGTTTCATAGCCACTTTAACACGCAATGCCGAAAAGTTATGCATTAGTTTGCAAAGTCCGACCTGGTATCTTCCTTTATTTTTTTATTATCGAAAAATAGACCAGCGCGATCCCTTTTGGGTGTAAGGATGCAGGGGCGTAGGAGACACTAAAATTCTGGGGGGGACAGGGACAACCTTGTGCACTTTCCAGTGACCCTATACAAATCACCGCCCGTTAAACAAATACAATCACATACTTTCGAAGTGAAATATTGAGAAAAGCAGGCATGTAGTCACAGTTTGCATGTATGTGTTAGACCCGGCCCTCGTGACATAGCCGTACCTGACCCCTGCACCTCACACAGCCCCCGAGCCCACGACCTAGCCGATCCTTCCCACCAGAACACACACACCGACCAAGACTTTCCCGTCCGTGGCCTTCCTCCTTTCGGCCACCCCGGGCCCGCGTGCCAACTTCATGCACCAAGATGGCCGCCCGGCCCCAGCGCGACCCTGGCCTAGAGGCGCCACTCCGGCTGGAGGACATCGCGCTCCCCTTGGGATGAGAGAGGGAGGAGCAGTTTCTATCACACCTCTGCGCTTCCCTGGGAAGGTGGGTTTCGATCGGCCCACCGGCCTCCCAGAGGGCTGGCTCCACGCCTGCTGGGTGTCTGGGACTCCTCCCAACCCGGCCCTGAAAGGATCAAAAGACAATGGCAGGAAACCCCGACAAGCGACCCCCAGGTGACAAGACCCCTCCCTGCACAGACTCCGGACATCAAAGAGGAGTCGCCCTATAACAAGGGGTGCTCTGGGACTGTCCGGCAGATTCGCCTTTGGAAACACCTGAGCCCTGCTGAGTGACTCGCGGCTCCCTGAAGACCGTAAGACCTCCGAACTTGTGCTTGAGCCCTGCTGAGTGACTCGCGGCTCACTGAAGATCGTAAGACCTCCGAACTCGTGCTTGAGCCCTGCTGAGTGACTCGCGGCTCCCTGAAGATCGTAAGACCTCCGAACTTGTACCTGAGCCCTGCTGAGTGACTCGCGGCTCCCACAGACTCTCTTGGTCCCGCCGGACCCCACGACGACCAGCGTATCCCCCAGCTCGAGGATTGTGAGCTGTGCGCCGGGTACGCTCCTGCATTTGACCCATATCCCCCAAAGACTGTCCCGCTACCTCTTACCCCCCTCAAGGACTCTGTGAGCCATCGCTCCACTTGTATATATTTGCCGTGCTGATCATAAAGATCCTACAACTCCGATCTGATAAAGATTTATTCTTAAGAACTCCCGGTGTGGTGTCTCTTTGTGGTGTGTTGCCGAGTGTACGATCCTAGATACGAGATTCCTCCCCTGAGGAGTCTCCCGCCAGTTCCCGGCTACGATACCTCGAGGGTTGGTCTCAGAATAGTCAGGGCCCCCTCCGGGCTCCTCTGAGGTCGCCTTCTAACAGTATGCTTTATTGTTATTTACATTCATATAGTAATGAGACCAAATGTTTAAAAAAAATATATATATGAATCTTGCATCTTAATGCACAAAGCAAACAAAGGCCGCTGACTTAGGGTGGGGGTGTCGTGTTTGCAAGTGCATTAGGGTTTGAAAAGTACCTGCTGCCTCATTCCTGGTCTCCAGCAATTTTCAGGCAACAATAAAAATGTGAAGATAACTTTGGTGATTAATGTTCTTTTTTTGAGAGAGATCGAAGGCTTGTCTCGTGAAAGTTGTAATTCAATAGGTCAGTGAGTTACTGCTTTTGTCTGAGATATTCTTTTGGTATTTGAAGTTTATAAGTTAAAATCCTAACATTGAACAGTGAACTATTAACCGTCATCAAAGAGCTGCATAAAAACTTCAATGTATAGATTAGAACGTTATGATTTTTCCCCAGTCTTTCCCTATCCTAATGTTGGAAAATGGGTTTATTAGGATAGAAATCAATTCTGATTATTGAAGAGAACCCCCCAACCATGGTGTTATGTTTTACATTCTGAGTTTGTGTTTCTCTGGTGTTGCAAAGCCGCCCTGGGCACTCCCCAACTTTTTGCTGACTGGTACTGGTGGTACCTGACTGACTGACCCTGGCCTCTGCCTAAACAGCCAGTGCTATTCTGAAAAGAGAAAAAATACAGTGAAAACACCTACATACACTAGGGTGCACTATGGGTTAGGGTACCCCTATGATTGGCATGACCTCTCCTACAAGGCCCTAGTACATAATAGGGCAGGGGGATTAGAACTACTTTTAAGTCCCTAGAATATAATAAGGCATGGCAGTTTAGAGGCCAGCAGCCCTTTCTGCGCTTGCATGTGTGCACTGCTGAAGCCTGAGGTCAGTTTAAAAGTAGCCCTGTGTTATAGGGCTGCTTTTAAAATGCAAATTGTGCCCAAACTCGACTTTTGGGTTTGGGGAACTTACAAATTGATCAACTACAATGTTGGGGCAAAATTAAGTGGAAAAATATTTTCCACTTAACTATGGCTGTATCATATTTGCCACATAATACATCATCTACTGCATAATCTAACGATTTCCTCCAAAACAATTTTGTAGCTCAAACGGATCCCAAATTACTAAAAGAAATGTGACTTGAGTTGCTGTTAAGTTTAGGGCCCTTTGCAAAGGTTAGTATAGAAAACAATTCCTAAGAAAACAATTGGTCCCAGACACTCCTAATGACACTCAAATTAATACCTGTAGGAGAGTGTAGTATGCAATCAATTCATACAACCAAAAATGTATAATGTAAAGGCACATTCAACAGGGAAATCTCATAGATAAGAGGCCAACCTAAGTCAATTAAATTGCAAACATCAATTTATTTCCCGCTGAATCATATTCATAAAATGCAAACTTAGGGGCTGACTACGATGGCAGGCGGACTTCAGTACCACCGCCATCGAATCGGGGAATGGGACCGCTGGCCTTCAAGGTGGAGGCCCCACGATAGGCATTACAATCCGACTGCCACTACGGTGTTCGCAGTGCCTATCTTTTACATTGCAGCAGGTGCTGCTGGCTGCATCATCCGCCGCAAAGTAAAAAAAAAAGGAACATGTTAAATATATCGGTGCCTGCCACATGGTGCAGTGATATGTTGTGGGGCATCATAGATGCCCCCCAGGACCCATGTCTGAGGGCCAGGGGTAAAGGGGTCTGCTACGGGCCCCCAATGTCCCTTTCGCCAGCATTTCCATGGCAGGTGAACCGCCATTGATAAGCTGGCGGGTAAGGGACATCGTAATCCCTGCTGCGGTGCATGGTAGGCACCACCAGCATTGTAGGAACCACGAGCCCCTCCACCACACCGGCGGGCCCAAGAAGCCCGTCGGGTGCGTGGTGGTTGGTCTTTCCGACCGCCAGGTAACCACCCGCCATTGTAATATGGCGGGCTGTGATGCAGTCACCAATGGCGGTGGGACCGCCACCGACGGGGTGACGTGGCGGTCCCACTGCCATTATAATCACCCCCTAAGTTTGGTGTGCATGCAAATCCTACATTGCCAACCCCTGGCAAGTTGCACTGCTAGTGCTGGAAAAAGGCCAATGGAGGTACCAATGGGTGAGGTGGACTGGCCTCAAGGGTCTTGTGACCTCAGTGACAGATTCACTGTCGATCTAGGATGTGCTTCTTCATATGCCTGCCCGTAAGACTGGAAGTGAACTGCAGTATGGATTGTGGTGGACAGGTCCACCCGCGGGTGCTAAGACACCTGGGCTTCTAAGGTCTATCGGGCCTTCTAAGGTGTAGCATCGGAATAAGCTCTGTCAGGAGTGTGGTATGGTGAACTGGTCATGAAGGTCTGAACATGGTTCTCCAGTTCCAAATTCAGCAGCTCTGGCCAGAGTGCCACATTCTCTCCCACACTGAACACCATACTGCCCCACTGAGAGAAACTCGCACTGCCTTCAGCACAACTCAATTGTGCTGCGACTAAATTCAAATTATGCACTAGACAACAGTAAAATGCTGCCTGAAAAAAAATGAATAACACCCTGGAAAAAGCAAACACTCATATAGAATGCAACAATAAGCAAAGCATGTGAACTGTAATCAGAAAAAAACATGGTTACCTTAACAGTTTTAAAGTGATTTTGCCTGAAAAGTTCAAGACATGGCTACAGGACCAGGAAGGGACCCCTTTCAATGTCCATTGCTTATATCCTTTCAAAATGTATGCAGTTTGGTTTAAAAAAGACCACATCCCCAAACACAGAGCCGCATTTTATAAGCTAAAATAATTAAAAAGTTGAAAACGATCGTATTAAACGTTTCCACTCTACCCATCAACCAGGTATTGCAGTCCCTTTAGGAATGGCGCACTTACCCACCCTGGGAAAACAATGTTGTTCAAAGAAAGAAGATAAAAGGAAAGTAGCGCTTTCACTGGCAAACTCTGTAAAGTGGCGCTAATGTGTGTGGGTGTAAATAACAGTCTGGCCTGTCTGCTGTCCACTCTTTATTGCTTTATTTAGGTATTTAACAATTTTTTCTCTCCATTCCGAGGTTTTTCTTTTCAATAGAAAACGGTCAGAAAATTAGGACATTTACAGCCAAAGTGTTCAGCCTTTTTTGGATCAATTTCACAGGGGAACAAATAAAGAAAAGGAGAGGCAAGAGAGAGTACCTTAAGAGCTGCCTCTTGAAATCAGCACGTAAGCAGGAGCGAGACAGAGACAGAAAGAGATGGAGGAATAAAGAGAGGAGGGCAGCCGCCAGAGGCAGATCAGGAGAAGCGGACACGGTCCTTGCCATGAAGGAAAAGAGACAGCGTTTATTTTTTCTCCGTTCTCTGCCCTTCCCAGAACGGCTGAGCCTTCCTGCAGCATAACAAAAGGCAGAGGGCGGGTGGCCTCTGACTCCAGGCAGGTCAAGTGCAGGGCCATTAGGTAGCGCTTTCGCGTGCTAATGGCCCTGTGATAACAGACGAGAGAGGGGAAATTCCTTTGTCCTTTCGTCCTCCCCACCCTTGTCCCCCGTGTCCCCCCCACTCCAAAATCTGGGAGGGATATATCCCCGCGTCCCCCACACTTCCTACGCCCACGTAAGGATGCCTTTTGCATAAAAAAATGGCATAAAACCGCACGTGACGCGAACAGCAGTAAGTTGCATTCAGTTTGTTTGCATTGTTCCAGCACTCCTACAATAACATTTTTACCCAATCTAAATGTCATTTACTTGGCCGCCGAAAACAAATGATGCCCACCTTTTTATTTCTCCGTGAGTGAGGATTGTAGCACAAGAAATAACTCGTGCAGAAGTTTTTCATCACTGTTTTACACATCTATCAGCAACTCTTTCAAGTACCCCGCGCTCATCATTTTGTTTTTATCAATTGCTGTTGGTGAATTTCTTTCCTTTGCTCTTTATCACCATTAAAAAGTACAGGTTTTTTTACCCATTGAATAGCAGGAATACAGCTGTGGTGCAAGAACCAACAATGGAACCCAACTCTTGATATGTACATTTCCTCTTACATGTCCATTGTGTATGTCCTGGAACCCACTGGCTATTGTAGTGCGGTGAGTTGACCAGCACGCCCCTCTACCAACATGCATCCTTTCCTTCAAGACTTATATACCCGTAACTTATCCCACCCTGACACCATTTATTTCACTGCCGGTGAGTCCACTTCATTTTATTTTTACAGTTTTACGTATCAGACCTTCAGGTATAAGAGCAATTTGCATAAGGTAAAAGCAGTTTAAAAATACTGAAGATGGAATATCCTTGTTTGATGGAGAACACGTTTGTCGAGTAACAATCTCTGTTGGTAAGCTTTAATATTCGCAGTGAAGAAGACATGGTGAAAAAAATCAAAGAAGAAAATATGCAGATGTAAATGTATATACGAAAAGATGAGAGCTTGATATACTCATTGCTAGATAACGAAAACCTACCAGGTGTATGTCTTTGTGTGTTATGTAGGCAATTTTGAAATGCGTTTGCTTCAATGAGAAGTGGTTTGAGAGTAATTAGGCCTGTGGTGATGTGAGTAAAGCATCTAACAGTCAACGTTTGGAGGAGAAAGCAATCACAGGCACTCATTTAGGTGTTAAAGAGACGCTTTATTGGGCACAAGCTGGGTGTATTAACAAAACATCTTTTAGCTTCTTGTAGGCCAGACTAATAATTCCCTAAGCGATTAACTCAACAATAACCGACTAACCAATCCCTGCTCTCCTAAACAGTTCCCGCCCCCTTTAAACTTCTCAGTTTCACCTCCTCCCTACCTTATCGGTCCTTATGCCTTCCTGAAGCCCCTCCGGCGTTTCTTCTGACCCCCCTCTGCTTTTCCCAACTTGCAGGCTTGCCTGCCCATAGATCAAACTGCTATTCTATCTTTAGCTCTTTGCCTCCTAACCTTCACTTGGACCTTTCCCTGAACTCCAAATCCTGTCCTGAGTTCCCTTCTGAACACAGCCCGAGGATCCCTTGCTCAAGATGGTGCTTCTGGAACCCCTCCCTCATCCTTTCTGACCAGGGTTGCTCATTTCCAATCCTTCAGATTCCCCTAAGCCCTCCTTATTTCACCTGAGTATTGCTCATTCCAGAGTTGTAATTAGTGCATCCCTCCTCTTGAATAAAACTCCAGTTTCTCATCAACTAGTTCTAGGTAACTTTAACATCCTTGCGCCCAGCGAAATTTCCCTGTTGAGCTCCCTCCTGGCTCTGTTGTTGGCTGCCAGTTTTTTTGCTCCCCGCCAAAACCTTCTTGGTAGCAATTGGGTCCACCATATCTGAGCCTTTGTCTACCACTCTTTCACCATTCTTAAAACCCTTTCTTATCATTTTTAAAAGCTTTTAAAATCTGCTCCAGATCCTTCTCATCCTCATGTATTATCAAAACATCCAGCTATCCTTACAAATCCTTGATTTCCAGTAAATCTGATACCAACTCGTCTCAGCTCTCATCTCACCCCCCCCCCCCACACTTCCATACCATCTCACTGTTGGCTTGTCACAATCCACTCCCAGTTGTTCATTGCTGTAGATGTTCCACTTGTACTCCAGCCTAATGTATCATGGAAAGTCTGCATATCCACATGCAGTCACTCCTCCGCCTCCCCAAATGTTTTAATTCGTTCTCATCCATCCCATTCTGAAATCCCACCATTTCCCCACCTATCCTGAAAGAATGGGTCCCAAAGGCATTGTTTTTCAAGCCTCCTCTCTTTAAGCAAAGTCGTAAAGCACCCATCACTTGCCTAACCATTATCATACTTCCGGCCACAAGCACAAGTAGTGGTCCATTTTCCTATCCACTTTTCTTCAACCATTTTTTCAATGCACGCACTGGGCATGTCACAAACCCCCTTGCTTTACCCATTGACATACACATGCCCTTCCCTCTTTGACCCATTTAACTGCTCCTAAGATGGAGCCATACTATACAATCTTGTGTCCAAACATCTTCCCTTTGAATTCCCCCAAAGGCCCATGAGTCAACCTTCTCTGAGACCCTCAAAGCTCTGTAAAACATCAGTGCAAAAACTGATTGACATAGGAGGAATTCCCAGGCGGATGCACATGTGTCTTGCCTGCTCCACCACTACCTCCATTATTGGTCTCCTCTTAGCTTTTCCTATTCTTTGTTCTCTTGACTAATCTTACAAAATCCTCTGTAACAATTCACCTTTCTCGGGTTCATAACCGCAAAAGTACTTTCCATAAAAAGCAAAAACCTGACATTTTCCCAGCTATAGTAATGGGAGAGCATCCCTTATCCATCAATGCTACAACGTAGTGGACTCAACAAGTACCGTCGCCACCTTCCGTGAACCAGGAGGAGGCATGTGATGTCCCAGAGATACCTAACCCCTCCTTCCGCACCAGAGTTTGCAACCCCAGGTATGCACTGAGAGACAATACTCGACCGAGCACTTACTTGGCATGCAAAGTCTCTCAGGCGGGTGCTCGGTCGAGGATTGTCTCTCAGTGCATACCTAGGGTTGCAACCTCTGGTGTGGAAGATGGGGTTAGGTCCACTGGGCGTTGACGGTGTCTCTGGGACCTCGCGTGCCTCCTCCTGATTCAATGCAGGTGGCGACGGTGCTTGTTGGTTGTACTCTCCCTCGTCTCGCTTGGCTGATCTCCCAGCCGTCCGGGGTCTCATCTGATTCGGTACCGGCGAGGGGTTCAGAACCTTCTTGAACCAGGAGATGTTTCGTGCCACAACTTCTCCTCCTTTCTCCACGATCACCATGGTTCCTTTTACATTGATTACTGTCGAGTATCCAGGTTCGTAGCGGGTTGGGAACTTCCCTCCGGGCCTCCTGTCTTTTATTATCACTGTGTCTCCCCTTCTCAGTTTGCGGGACACAGCCTGTCTTGTCTGACTGGTGATCCGGTTGTGCTTTTCTCTCCTCCTGATGGCGCCTTCTTCATCGTAGGGGGGGTGGTGTCCACCCCGGGACGGTGGGGAGACTGTCACGCCGAACTCCGTAGAACATTAATCCCCATGGCAATTGACGTGTGGTGCTGTGAGGAGTGCTCCTGTACTCTAGGAGGAACCTTTGCAGATGCCGTTCTCGGTCTGAGTTCTCAGTGACTGCAATACGGAGAGTCTTGTTGAGGGTCCTCATAAATCTTTCTATCTCTCCGTTGGCTTGTGGCCATTGTGGGGTGATGCGCCGGTGTTGTATCCCGTGTTATTGTAGGAACTCATTTCCTTGGAACGGAGGTCCGTTGTCGGTTTTGATTTCTTCCGGGCACCCAAACATGGCGAAGACCTTTTTAAGCACTGGGGCAACGTGAGCGAAAGCAGTCGAGCTGACTACCTCCACAAGGGGGTACTTGGAGTAGCTGTTGATCAAAGCCAAGGTCGTCCGGCCATCCGTAAAACTCCCGAAGTCGACACTCACTTTCTCCCACAGGCTCTTCCCATGGTCTTCTGTCGGAATGGGCGCAGGTCTTTCTGGTGCGCTTATCACTTGGCAGGATGGGCATCTTCTGACAGTCTTTTCTACTTGAGGTCTCTAGCCCTGGGAATCAGACTTTCTCTCTCATGCGGGCCTTCATCTTCTCCACTCCCTGATGCCCTCCATGGGCCATCTGTGTCGCATGATGTTGTAGGGATGCCGGGATGACTATCCGGGACCCCCTTAGTTGGATGCCTCCTTGGGTGACGCTTAATTCGTTTTGGATCCTCCACATTTGCATAAGGTTCTCCTTTTCTGGACCTGACCAGGAGTTAGCGGATTGTAGGAATTGGTGCCAGTGCCCTCCTTGGACGGCTGCACAGACTTTGGTGATGACTGGGTCTCCTTTTGCTGCCGCGGCCACTTCTTCCAGCATCAAGGCTTTGGGGCACGTGATGGTGGAGATCATGTTCAGGTGTGCCTCCATTGCCTCTGTGTCTGGCTCTTATCCTCTGCCCTCTTGTCGGACCGGGTGTCTCGAGAGGAAGTCATTTCATACTGCTGGAGTCCGATGGCCCACCGTTCAATCCATGGGGGTGGATGGGGTGCTGAGCCTTTGAACAGTGGCAACAACGGCTGATGGTCCGTGATGACTCGGAATGGTTGGCCTCAGATGTATAAGTGGAAGTGGTGGCATGCCCAGCGGATGGCTAAGGCTTCCCTCTCTATCTGCGAATAGCGCCTTTCTGTAGGTAAAAGTGCTTTGCTGGCATAGGCTAAGGTTGCCCATCTCCTGGGTTCCTGTTCTTGGGCAAGGACGGCCCCCAGGCCCATGGGACTCGCGTCTACAAGTACTTCGGTTTGTTTGGTGGGGTCGAAGTCCACTAGCGTAGTGTGGTCAAGGAGGGCATTCTTGATGGCTTGAAACGCTGCTTCCTCATTTGTTCCCCACTGCCACATGGCATCAGCGCACGTGAGGGTCCGGATTGGTTCCATGATGGTAGCTAGACCGGGGATGAATCAGCCACAGTACGTTGCCATCCCAAGGAAACTTCATAATTCGGCTACAGTCAGTGGCCCTGGGGTGTCCTTGATCGCCTGAGACTTCCGTGGGTCGACCTGGATCCCTTCTTGTACCCAAAGAATTCTATCTGCTTCTGAAAGAATAGGCACTTTTCCCTGTGGAGAGTAACGCCATAGTCCTGGAGCCTTCTCAGCGTGGCTCGTAGGTGCTTGTAGTGCTCCTCGGTGGTCTGTGAGTGAATGAGGATGTCATCACTTACGTTCAGTACGCCCGGTATTCCAACCAGGATTTCCTTCACTGCATGTTGGAACACCTTAGCCGCCAATGAGATTCCGAAATTGAGGCGCTTGTACCTTCGGATTCCCAGGTGTGTACTGAACTTAGTAATGTACCGGCTCTCCTTTGCCAGTACCAGCTGGTGATAACCGGCATTCAAGTCCAGCTTAGAGAACCATCTGGACCCGTTAAGGTCGACCACAATGTTGTCCATCGTCGGCGTGATGTGGCGCTCACGATGAATGGCTTTATTGGGGAGGCGCATGTCTATACAAAGTCTGATTTTCCCTGGTTGACGGGGTTTTTTCAGCAATCACCATGGGGGATATCCATGGCGTAGGTCCAGACACTTTCTTGATAACCCCTTGGTCTTCCAGCTTCTGCACCTCCTGGTCCACCTGGTGTCGGAGGTGGAAGGGGATCCTTCAGTGTCTCAACGCAGTCGGCACGACAGCCGGGTCAATGTGCAGCTTGATGGGAGCCCTCTTTATCCGTCCCAGTCCTTTGAATAGGCCTTCGAATTGACTGAGCTATTCCTCCGTTTGGTCAGCCTGTACACTCCTCGCAAAAGTTACCAGCACCAGGTCTTCTGCCGCATGGCTGCTCAGCAGGGTGTATGCCTCCTGGTTTATCACGTGAATGTCCACAATGATTTCACTGTCCTCGGACAGTATGGGCATGGTCATTTTACCTCGGAGTGGCAGGGGCGAGTCTCTCCCATATGTGAAGATCTTCGATTTGGAGGGTTTGACTTCAGGTTTGGGCCTTACTTCTGATCCAGCAATGTGCACTCTGCACGTGGGCTGGGGCCTTCTCCGCCTTTTGAGTGCCTGAGCGAAAGAGACCAGGTACGTCTCCCCTTCTTCATCCTCTAATGAGGTGTCGTCAGCTTGGTAGGTGCTCGTCTCATTCTTTGTCCCTCCTTCGGAGGATGCCAGGGAGACACTTGACAGCTGTCGCACCAGCTTGCGCACTGGCCTTTCCCATCCTTCTGCTGTGTCTTTCTCCGGCATACTGACGCAAAATGGTTTGGGATGCCGCAGTTGGTGCATGTCTTCCCTTGGGCTGGGCACAACTGTGGCGGGTGTTCTTCGTGCCCACAGTACCCGCATTGACCTTTTGATGTTTAAGGTGGGCAGCCTCTTGGTCTATTTCCTCTGTCGCGTGTCCTGACAGCATCGGCTCGTTCCACCTTGACAGAGGTGCCCTTCCCAGTCGTGCGTGTCCATACGAGGTCCATTTCCTCGGCTCGAGCACCCGATAGGTTGTGCGATCTTGCAATGACCAGTATGTCGTTCATTGGTATGTTAGGTTGTTGCAGTATGAGCCCCCGTAACACCTTGCTGCGCATGCCTTGGATTAACTGTGCTCTGATTTCTTCTGCTACCCTTTCATCTACGAGGTGAGTGCTGGCCAGCTCCCTCAGCCTCCCATGAAATGTGTCTATGGATTCACCTTCCATTTGCCTGGCTTGTCGCATCTTGAACCGCTCAAAGTCAGGGTTCAATTGGGGGTCGAAGTGTGCGTTGAGCGCAGTCACCGCTGAAGCATAGTCATTAGGGGCTCCGACGTTAGGGAGGTGCTTAAAGAGCAAGTAGACTTCTTCTCCAGCATAGTGGAGCAAAAGGGACTGCTTGACAGCTCCATCCGTCTCTCTAGTGGCGATAAAATAATTCTCTAGGGGGCCCAGCCAAATCTTCCATCTGGAGAATGCTGTGGTGGGGTCAGCAGCCTCACCGAATGGGGGCAGTATGCTAGTGGGGGGGTGTTGTGCCATCACCCACACCAAAATGGAAATAATTCAATTATTTCGAAAGATGAGACTCAAAATATTCTTCCAAGAAAGAGAAGAAATGACATCCCAAAACTTTTCAGGTTTAAAAAACCCTCGACTTTTTTTCCCAACGCATCCAATATGCCAATAGAACTCCTAACATTTGAGAAAAATGTATTAAGAGACTTGGACAACTTAGAAAAAAAGAAAACATTCACCAACTGGAACCTTACAAAAAAAGAAATGGAAGCTTTCGACCATCTATCACACAACAAGAGTCTCATAATAAAACCGGCAGATAAGGGAGGAGGAATCGTCATCTGGCC
The DNA here is from genome assembly GCF_964204655.1 of Triturus cristatus. NCBI lineage: Eukaryota > Metazoa > Chordata > Amphibia > Caudata > Salamandridae > Triturus > Triturus cristatus. Next base: position 967,824,184 of record NC_140594.1, read on the forward strand.
GAGAGAAAAATACGAGTTGGAAGTACAGCGACAACTAGCGGACAATAAACACGACAGAAAAACAAATGAAGATTGGAAGAAGAAAATCAAAGAAAAACTCCTGCCTATTATAAATATTGGAAAAGAAGAAGGCTGGCTAACAAAAAAAGAGTCACAATTCTTGATCAATGACAATCAACGAACACCCATCATGTACGTCCTTCCCAAAGTACACAAGGACTCTAGCAATCCACCAGGCAGACCCATAATCTCGGGAGCCAACTCTATATTGGAAAGACCGGCCAACTATGTGGACACTTTTTTTAAAACCACTGGTCTGTGATACACCAAGCTATATCAAAGATACCATGCAGGCAATCACCATGCTGGAAAACTTCCCCTTTGATGTAGAAAATGAATTCCTAGTGACTCTTGACATCGTCAGTCTGTACTCCAACATTCCACAAGAGGCTGGTTTAGAAGCTCTGCAAGTGTTCCTTGACAAACGCACCCGACCACACAATGTACCAACGATCTACCTCATTTAACTAGCAGAAATCTGCTTGAAATACAACTTCTTTACCTTCAATGAAACACAATTCTTACAAACCATGGGAACCGCGATGGGTTGTCCCTTCGCCCCAGAAATGGCCATAATGTTTATGGCTCTCTACGAAGAAAAATGGGTCTACAATAACAACCCCTACGATGGGCACATTAAAATGTGGCGCCGTTACATCGATGATGTTTTCCTTCTATGGAGAGGAGATGAACAAACATTAGAAATCTTTGTGGCTTGGCTAAACAACAGGAACCCAAACATTCAATTTACAGTCAATTACAATAAAGCAGAAATGAACTTTTTGGACCTCTTAATCAAACACGAAGAGGGCCATTTATACACTACACTCTACACCAAAAAAACGGACAGAAACACATTCCTACACTTTTCAAGCTTCCATCAACGCAATTTACGTGAAAACCTTCCTTTCAGCCAGTTCCTGAGGATAAGGCGGAACTGCTCGAAAAAAGACGACTATTTCAGCAAGGCGTTCACACTAATGGATAAACTGCTAAAGAGGAATTACCCTAAAAAACTCCTTAAGAAGGCACTAAAACGGGCTTGGTACACCCCTAGAGATTCTCTCCTTACCCCAAGACCAGATAAAAAAAGTACACCCCTTGTATGCGTCACGACATTTTCAGGCCGAACAACTGAGATGCAAAAAATCATTCAAAAAAATTGGGACACAATAAAAAGCATACCAGCTTTCACACAGATACCAATATTTGCTCTAAAAAAAAACACAAGTATACGAGAAAAATTGGTGCGAGCCAATACGACCTTCAAACAACCAGCAACATCCTTGAGGACCATGCTTTCACTACCTCCAATTAAAGGACACAGAAAATGTGGTACTTGCATATCTTGCGACAGCACATTAGAAGGTACCAAGTTTGTGTATGGGCAGAAATATATAATTCATGAAAACTTTACCAACTGTAACACACACAACGTTATATACTGTGTTCTTTGCCCATGCCCATTGGCATACATCGGGAAAACCACCCAATCTGTAAAAAAATCGCATTTCTCAACACCGCTCAAGGATCAAATGCAAAACACCCAAAGCCCCGATGGTATCACATTGCATTGAAAAAAACCATGGTCCAAATGACCTCAAGTGGACAGTTCTGCGCCATATTCAAGGCAAAAACATTGACGCAATACTATCCAAAACTGAAGCAAAAATCATCATGTTCCTGGGAACCATCGAAAACGGGCTAAACGAGATGACAGAAGTATCACACATCACATAGAAGAAGGGTTCCATCTGTCACCTCCTCCCGAAGCAAAGAAGCTTGACTACAAGAAGAATGAAGATACGCCCATTAACATAAGCTATTGAATTATTCAAACAAGCAACAAATTTGAAACACATGAGAAACATCAAAAAGCTTGTATTGACAGCAACAAGCGTCATACAATCTTTATTCAATATCAGGTTATTAAACATTGAAACTAAGAAGGTTGGTCTCTTGAGAAATGGAATCAATTCACTCAGAAGCGAGTATATGCTAAAAAATTCTGCCTCTTTCATAAAAACATGACAGCAAAAAGGATAGAAATGCTCAACAGCGATAATAACATACATGGACACGCCGCATTAAAGCTTTCCGATTCAAACAACAGAGCTCCAAAGCAACACTCCCCCGTTACCATAACGATGTCGCGCGTAATCACGCCGGAAGCTCTACAAGAACCAATCAATGCACTCCATCAAAACGAAGCATTTCACAAATGCCGAAGACGTGGAGGAAGGAAACGCCGAAGACGTGGAGGAAGAAAACACCGAACACAAAGTGAGCCAGTACGCCACCAAAAGCAAGGTACGAAATGCGATAACACGCGCGGCCCCTTCACAAGCATGCGGTGACTCGAAGGGGCACACGATATCCTAAAGCATCGCCACTGCAACGGTCAATCTAGATAAATCGCTATGATATTGGAGACGTAACTGCACCACGCCTGTAGTCCGTAATAATCCTGGGAGACAAAACCGGCACTTAAAGTCCTAACACCACGCAACCGAGGTACGCAAAAAAAAGGGGGACGAGCACCAGTAACCACAGCCTTACACCACGCACTGTCAGGATCGTTAAGACCTTCGAACTTAAAGATAGCACGGCCACGCCCCCATATTGCAGCAACTAACAAGATAAGAGCACAAAACCAGACGGATAAGGCTTGTCTTCACCCAAAAAACTAACCACATTACTTGGACTTTCTTACACAATTAAATCACTCTCTCCCCTCCACCCTCTGCTTTTCATAGAGGAATTAGCCACAGCAAGCAGGACTGGATCAACTACGCACGTCAGTCCTTTACCCCAAGAATCGCCGTTTAGGGTATGTATCAACTAAGCAGAATGATTACAACGAGGCAAACTCAAACTAGTGAGTGTAAATTCTCACTTAATTGATCTGTTATATTTGTGTATTATAGGCAAAGACGAAACAGCATCCCTCAACTGAGTGTACGTAAGTTTCCAAAACAATCATGTTTTCAGAACAACCCATTTTAGCACACAAACTAAAATAGGCATATCTTTGTCCCCACAGCAATAGATGTCCCACTTGAACCATATAACAGCCCTGAAGACGACCTTATGAACACAATATAGGTCCAACACGACACAGGTCGAAACGGGTCGGCTGGCTAGCAGAGAACCAGACACGCTTGGGATAGAATAAATCAGACATCAGTGTCCCCCAGAGAGCCTAAATAGCAAATCAGTCTATTGCTCCCCTGAATCATTACGTCACAACTATCTGACTCTGCTCAGGACCACATTCATAGTCAAAACTTGAGGAGCCAATTGGCTTGAGTTCCCAAAGACACACAAAAGTGGACACCTTATTATTGTTATGTAATAATTCTTTCGTCTGTTTAAAGCACTTTTTTCATGTTGTATGATATGTCATGAAGTCACTGTACAAAATGTAAATATTCGTCACTGTTTTATGTATAGGACACGTGTATTGTGAAATGAAGTAGTGTTCTTTCTGTTTCAAACAAACAAGAGATTGTAACAATTGATTTATAACTCGCAGTCATTAAACAGGCTAGCTGTGTAAAGACATATTTGTGATCAATGGTGTCAGAGGTAAATGCATGTCAAAGAAAGTTAGTATAGATTCCAGCCTCTGTACACCTTATTGAATCTTCCCCCCAATTTTTGTATCTCTATCACCCACATTGGGGCTTGGTTCTCCTCTGCCTGTTCCCCCATGTCGCTGAGAGTCAGTATTCCTCTTTGGATCTGATTCAAAATTCGCCAATTTGTGCTGGCACGCTATGGTTTGGTTCACGTGGCTGATCTGGGGTTGTGGTTCTCCTTTCAGCCTGCTCGGGCAGTCCTTCCGCCAGCTGCGCAGGTGGTCCAGCGCTTGGGATACGCTGTGTGAGGCCTGGACAGCGCTTCCTGCGCTCTGCGAACTCACCGGTACTTTTAGGGTGTGGCTGTATGCTAATTTCGGCATCGAGCCACCTACAGGCCGTTGGGGGGGAATGCCCTCTGCCGCTATGTGTGGGACGTGGGTGTCCCGCGGACATCTGCCTTCAGTCGAGCCTTGTATGGACGATGTCGCGGAGTCCTCGCATTTTGAGGACTAATAGGAGCGTGGCTTCGGCTCTGCTTCTCGTCGCCAGTGTTGTGATTGGGGCGGTGTGAGCCCTGGTGCGCTGCGCATGTAGGCCGCTGCAGCCGTGCGGGAATAAATCACACCACACCCTGTCTGCAGTGTTACTGTGGACTGACCCCGTGCGATCACGCCCACCACTCTTTATTTGCGCGCTCCGCCTTCCAGCGTGAGCGCTACATATCCGGCGCGTTCCCACAGAGATCAGCTAGACTACTGACTCTTCACAGACTTTGCTTCTTGTATTAGTCTTAGCCCCATCTGATCCCTATTTCTGTGTTGTGCTACAGAGTGCACAAAATCAAGCCATGCAATTCTAGATGTCCCCTTGGTTGACCAAGTTCCATCTCTTCTGGGACTGCTGTTGCTGTGGTATCTGCCCCTGAGGCTAAACCACAGAACCTCTTTCACTGTGAATGAGACAGAGCCTCAGCTATCTGATTATGTGTTATGATCTGTATTCCCCTCTGTGTTCTGTAGATTGCTGGGGAGCGTGGTTTCCACTCACTGTCAGTTGCTCCACAGCTGGCAGGAGGAAAGCCACACACCAGGCAGCCTCGATTAAAGTTGACTGTTTCTCCTTACAACAGCGTGCAAGCGGCCTCATTACCACATTTGGCAACAACTTGCTAGCTGCGGCCTGCCGGAGTGGCTACGAACACGACAGAAGGGGCAAGGCTAAAACTGGTATTGTACGGCGTAGCGTCAGCTTTATAGTTAATATGCGTGCGTACGCCAGTACCCAGCAAAATTATGATCCTTTGCCTGTCCTTGAGCTCCCACAGCGCTTAGTGATATTTACTGTGCCTGTACATTAAACTATTTTGAGGAGTGCAGTACGGGCCTTAGTGCATGCACACATTTGCCCTGTGTTCCATACTCCTCGCACTCTCTCTAAGGATCAATGAAGGGAAAAACTCGCTGTGCACTGCCTGGTCTTCTTAAGGCTTCCCGCGTAACCATTCCTCTTCCCTCCCTCTGCTAACCACTACGTCACAGGCATAAGGGAAAGTGAAAATGGATGTACAGAGTCCTAAGTATCTGCGAAAGAGAAACAGGACTTTCATACCAACCTTAGAGAAACAGAGAAAAGACTACTGCTGCAACTCCACCTGAGAATATCTGGAGAAATCTTACTGCTGGATCCCTGGTGAAGAAGTCTAAAACATTTCCAGCTACATCTTACATTACATTTTTCACCACTCCTCTTATTTAAAAAAAACCAAAACATTATACTGTATTTTCGTTATGGCATCAGCATCTATTTTAACGCCGCCTGTTTTTCTGGCTCATCAAGGACCACCACCTATTCCCTGTGAAGATTGGATAGATATTTTTGAGAATTATATTTCAGCTCTGGGTGGCGAAAAGCTTAGTGCTGCTCATACAAAGTCCTTTTACTGAGTTTACTGTGTTAGGGAATGAGGGACAACATTTATTTAAATACCTACCGGACGTTTTGTGTGCTGATAATGAACCACTGGAGGACGTCTACAAAGAGGCAAAATTACTTCTGGAATGCAGATTTGCCAAGAGGCTAATGTAGTGATGCTGAGATACAAATGTTATACACATCCTCAAAAAGCAGACGAGTCCATCGATTACTTTGTTTCATGACTACACGAGTTGTCAATGAAGTATCAGTTCGGTCAAATGACTGTTGATTTAGTTAGAGGCCAACTAATAGTACAATGTCACAGTAAAAGAATACAAGAACGGTTATGGGCGGCAAAGATCCCTTCTCTTAAAGATGACATTCAAATTGCAAATATTGTAGAGGAATCAGATTCCTGTATGCGTGAAATGGGAAAGAGAGATGGGTCTGAAGGAGGGGGGAGTTCTGCCATTTCTAAAGTTGATGAGGATCAAGAGAGTGTAGGTGTGCTGAACAGAGCTGGGAAATATGACAAAAACAATGGTTTAGTGGACAGGGCCAAAAGGTTGGTGAAGGACACCATTTTGATGGCCCTTTAGAATGGCAAGAGAGAATGGTGAAGGACTTGGCTTGGGCTCATCGCTCTACCGTCAATTGTGCATTGAATGTTTCTCCATTTGAGTGTATGAGGGGAAAGAAGCCTGAGTTAAATTGCTTCCTGCTTGGTTGGTGTTGAAAGGAGATGATGTTGAATTCAACAATAGTGCTTATGGAACTGGGTTTGACAGGATAACAGTGGGAGATTGGGTGAAAGTCAAAAGTGGGAGCGTGCAAGAGAGGGGCTGTCCAAATTTTTGGGTCCCTTTAAGGTTAAAGCAGTCTATGACAGGCATGTTGTGCTTGCAAATGGTGACAGGTGGAACAAGAGGAGGGTAGCTCTTTATCAGGAAGGTGGTGGGGTGTCATTGTCACTTGTCTCCGGCAGAGGTATTAGCGGGTACATGATGATGGATGACGATGAGTTGGTAGGAAAGAGTAATGGAGATGACACAAGAGTTAGGGAGGGTGGTGTTGTTGCACGGATTATGCACTTTCACCGAACTATGTACAGGATTATGGGACCTCGGTGTATAGGGGCTAAACCTTCCCACCACCTTAGTGCCCATATAGTACCTATAGTGTCTCACTCGCTGTCCTACACACTCACAAAGAAGCAAATGATTAGACACCTCAGAACACAACACTCCTGGATCTCTCAGGAATCGCGGTAACAAGACACACCTTTTCGCTCACACTCTCGTACCTGTCCACAATATGCAACGGGGCCTCTATCTATTGTCAAGTTGTGTTTGCTCAGGGAGCCTGTTATCGTTGTGTGTCTCTAGGCGCTCTATAAGCTCCTCCCTCTGTAGCGCTATGGGGTATTTGCGCAGCCCTCCCAATTCTTATGTGAGTAGTGACTGATGTTCGGCTGTTACCCAGTGCATTTAGGCATTCTGCCACTTGGCAGGGAGCAGGTGCTGGACTGTTTCATGCCACAGTTATATAGCATTGGGCCAACAAAAGTGCCAGATCAAAGACGCACGCCAGCGCCCTATTTAATTCCACTGCTCTGAATATAAGGTGTGAGAAAGACCCATGCTGGTTGATTGGGGGTGGGTGATGTTGGCAGTAGTGACGGGTCCGGGTGTAAGTTTCACAGCTCTCTCCTGTCTGAGTTTCCGACAACACACACTATAGGGGTCTACCGCCTGTTTATTACTCAGCCTGTCCTTAAAGCGGACATTTTCAGATGTTTTATGTAATACAGGTGGTGTTCCTCCTTGGTATGGATTTTCACAGGGTGTGTATTCCAAAGCCGAGGTCATTTGAGTACAGAGTCTATTTCCGTTTCGTCTGAAGCATATTGTGAGGAATCAGAGGTGTTAGTTGAACAGTCTCCTACTGTTGTAGTGCTCATTTGTCCATAGGCACATGTTTAAGGTTGCACGGGGATAGACTGGGTACGAATGAAGCGTTCTAAGAGTCCGGGCGCTAGATTTAACTTCTTTTATCCAATTATCAGCCTCGCTGCTACTTTTTAAAGCAGCTGAAAAAAACTTATCTTTACCGGGTGAGGTAGAGGCTGTTGTTGTAGTGGAGTTGTGCTACTCACACTGTACTCTGGTGCTGAGATGAGGAACTTGTAGATAAGGCTGCGGGGGCAGTTAAGGCACAGCACTAATTGCTTTATTAACCTTCCTGCTTCCTCAAATTTGCTTAAAATTGCAGTTTGTCCACTCTTTTTTCTAAATCTTCTTGGGGGAGAACCCCCCAACCCCCTGTATGGTTGTTCGAGCTCACGCGCTACGCATGCTCGCCGCAGTGCAGTACGACAATAATGTTACGCCTCACCACTTTCAAATGTCACCAGCCGCCACTGCCTAATCACATCTACGTATTTCAACAGTCCCACACTTTCCTCCGTCATAAATAGAGAATGCTGCTGTTCATGTATCTATATTGATAGGCACTCTGCCTTTTCACCAGCTCTCTCTTCTTCACCTTTAACCCTTCTTTGCATCTCGTTTCTCTGTGTAAGAGTTTAAATATCTAAATGTACCCCCCAGCCTATATTTTCTCTATGGTGCTTACCAGCAAATGGGTATCCAAAGCATCTTGTACTCTCAGCTATTGAAGTTTTCTGCCCCCCCCCCCATTGTCCTTGTTTTTGTTGTTCTTGTCTTTGTCCCTTCTGTTTGAACTGCTGGTGCAGTAGGAGTCCCTATCTCACTCTTGTCCCCTGCTGTACACTGTACCTTTCCTCGTTTATTTTTTGCATTCTCTGTTCTTTGCCCCCTTCCCGATTGCTGCTAGCTGTCATCTCGTCTATCTTGTCATTCACTTGACCTTTTTCTTTTTCATAATTTTCCAATGACTCAAACAGCGGTATCTGAAATTCTGACTACCCGCTCCCTGCCTCCCTTCCTGCCATTCTCTCTCGAATGTCTTCTTTACTTTGCACCTGTTCATTATCCCGGTCACCGTACCTTCCCCTGTCCACCAATCATCGTCAAACTCATCTCGCTGAGTGATGGAGCTCTCCTCGGACTGCCTTTGCCTGCCTGGGACAATTTTTGGCTTCCATTTTGCTGCCTCCCCTCATGTCCCGCGCCGCCTTTTTCCTGCGTGTGTTTGCTGGTCTTTGCTGCATTTCCTCGATATTCGTTCAGTGCCCTGTTCTGTGTGGACCTTTCAATTCACGCCTTTGCCCATCCTTTCCAGGGGCGGCTGGTGACATTTGAAAGTGATGGGGCGTAAAATGTGTGATGGAGTGCACCGCGGCGAGCAAGCGAGCCCGATCGGCATAAGGAGGGTTCGGGGGGATTCCCCCCCCCCCCCCCCCCCCCCGAGAAAATTTTGAAAAAGAGTGGGCAAATGGTGCATTTTCAAGCAAATTTGAGAAAGCAAGAAGGGTAAAAAAGCAGTTGTGAAAGTACAGTTTTTACATTAATAAAGAGAAGTCAATATCATATAATAACATAGGTAGTTGCTTATTCAGTATAATCACAGAACTTCATAACAGACTTCGAGATAACAAGCCGAGTACCATTCATACATAGCACATTTGGCATCAAAATGCTCTTTTTTTTTTTTAAGCATTCACCTTATCTGTTTGAGCTCGTAAAGTAAGTAAAGCAGTGGCAGCTGGTGATTTATCAAAGTGTAAAAAAGTTAGCCCCAAGTGAGCCCAACCGATATTAGTCAAGATCAGGGGGAGGGGGGTCTTCCTCTGAGAAGTTTTTGAAAGAAAAAAGGGCAAATAGTGCATTTTAAGTTAATTTAGAAAAAAAAATGAAAAAGCACTGGAGGCAATGCTCAGGCACTGCTCCGCTGCACTGGGCTCTAGAGGCACTGGTGCACTGCGGTAAGGAGCTTAGAGGCCCTGCTCCACTGCAGTGGGCCCTATAGGCACTGGTGCACTGCTGTGAGCACTGGAGGCACTGTTCAGGCGCTATTCCACTTCAGTGGGAACTACATACATTCTACTAATGTGAGCACTAATGTGAGCACTACAGGCACTGTCCAGATACCACTCCACTGCATTGGGAGCTAGAGGGACTGGTATACTGCGGTGAGCACTGGCGGCACTGCTCAGCCTCTGTTACACAGCAGTCAGTGGGCACTACAGACACGGCTCTACTGCAGTATGCACTACAGGCACTGTCCAGACAACGCTCCACTGCAATGGGCACTACAGACACAGTTCTACTGCAGTGTGCATTGCAGGCACTGTTCAGCCACAAAGCCACGAGCCTCTAAGCCACAAACACAGAAACGTTTAAAGCTGCTCCCCAAAAATACCAGAAATCAGATTGGCCGCACTCTGCTAGTCCTACCAGCGAGTTACCCCAAAGAATTGTGGTCCATGAAGTAGCGTCGGTGGGTACGCCTATGCCAAAAGTTTAAAATGAAAATGAGTGTCGCGTTAGCCATCCCTGGACACGTGTTTCGAGGTAGTTGCCTCTCGTCAGCAGGGAGTAGGTATGGGTGTAGGGTTGCTGCGTAGGCTGCCAAAAAATATTCTCAGGTAAAGTACCACTCAAGGCGCGCAGGTGCGTAGCCATGGGCTCGTCAGCCCCACCGGCTCAAGGGAGCCTGAATATAAACAAAAATCAGATTGGCCGCACTCTGCTAGTCCTACCAGCGTGTTACCCCAAAGAATTGTGGTCCATGAAGTAGCGTCGGCGGGTACGCCTATGCCAAAAGTTTAAAATGAAAATGAGTGTCGCGTTAGCCATCCCTGGACACGTGTTAGAACAGGACAGAACAGGTGCAAGTAGCTTTGCCCAGCTCTGCTATTTTCCTTTCATTCTGGTGTTTGTAGTGTTCCCGTTATAACTATAAGACAAGTAATAGAATTTTTTTTTAAACGTAACAGGATGCGCTGCTTCAGCAGGGTGTGGGACACTTGAAAAAGCTGTATTTTACTGTTGGTCCTTTATTTAGTTTCAAATAAATAACATCAACCTATTATTTTTTTTTTATCACACACCACCTTTATACTTTTTCAATCATAACCCCCCTTTACGGTTCACGTTAATCCACCCTTTACCCCATACACACCAAACTGCCTGCACGACCTCTTACACAAACTCAATTTGATGCTTAACCCGAAAAAACTTTGAAATGACTAACACCAAATGCTTAACGACAATGCTGAAGAACAGAGGTGTGCATGGAAAGGGACTTTTTATGCGCCTTTGGGATGTGTTTTCCAAGCAATGCCAACATTTACTCTGGCACACGAAGCCTCCCCTGTCACTGCCGCTTATCTATTCTAGCAGCGACGAGTGCAGGTAGCAAGCTCCAAAGTCCCAGATTTGGACCGTCCCCCGTAACTCTGCAATAGACTTCTGTGTGACCAGCTCCCACCCCCAAAGAATGTCTAACTGCTCGAAGCCAGCGGGCTCTGTCGTAGAGCACCGAGAGCGAAGCTCACCTTGAAACAGAAGCCACAATATGATTGGACAATCGAAAGTCATTGTTACTGCTGTGAGAACAAACAATCACCTCATGCACAACCCTACAACAGAGCACACTAAAACCAAGCTCGAAACTAACATTCAACACAGCAGAGGACCTAGTCTATACAGATGGGTGCCACTCTGGACAAAGAATCACTCTCTGCCAGCGCAAAACATGCTCTGTCATACAGAGCACACAGGGACAGAACTCCTGACATACACACAACACAGTTCAAGTGTGCCATTAGATCACTCACTACCGCCATTTGCCTGACATACACAAACTTCACCCAAAGGGCGTGTGCCATTGTATAAGAACCATAAGTGATTCTGTACAGCCATCCAGACTAAACCTTCAAACAGCAAAAACACTCGCACACAACTCACAGAAGTTCACAGATTCACCAACAGAGGAACACACCCTTCACACCTTGACTAACAGCAAGACTTCACAAGCTAAATCATCAATTCAGCACCTTTTTGCTAAACCACCCCCTGAGTACCAAAAGTGCTACATACATTCACCAGCACAAATCAAGCAGTGCCTGCAATGTCTTGCAAAAATTAGATTTTGCGCTATAGAAAGTGCAATAAAATAAAACAACAAAATCAGCACCCCTTACTTTGCCCATTGAGTTCTCCACGTCATTTTGTAGCGCCTGCAAGCGCCTGTCCCAATTAATATCAATAAATACGGTTTGGGTTTATAGGGCACTGTCTGATGATTAAACAGGGCTTTTTTTGGCATGGCACGGCGGGGGTTTATGGACAGTATTTTGTTATTTCAAGTGGTCTCTGGTACGCGTTTTATTATCATTAAACATGTGTTTCGGGCCCTTCATAATCAATAAAGATCCTTCGCTGGGGCGCTTAGTACACATACAACACGTGTGTGCCGGGCTCTTCTTACCAATAAACTGGTGCGCACTGGGCACTCTCAGCCCGGAAGAAAGCTGTGTAATGGCATCATTTAATTTCCCACAAACACGTGAAGTAAACTTGTTTTTTTTTTATCAAACAGCTGGGCATCGGACGGTATTCTTGACGATGCTCGTCCATACCTCATTCATACCAGCGCTGATAGCGATGCTCGTCTACACCTCATTCATACCATTTCTGATGACGATGCTCGTCTACACCTCATTAATACCGAAACTCACGACGATGCTTATTTGTACCTCATTCAAACCAGCTTTGATACCGATGCTCGTTTGCAACTCATTCATACCATTTCTGATGACGATGCTCGTCTACACCTCATTAATACCGAAACTCACGACGATGCTTATTTGTACCTCATTCAAACCAGCTTTGATACCGATGCTCGTTTGCAACTCATTCATACCACATTAATGTCGATGCTTGTCTACACCTGATCAATACTGGTAGGAAAAGCACACGGAGTGACTATTTTTATTGGTACTACATTTTCATGTAGATGGTAATGATGTTTCTTTCAGTGGTGCAAATGTGAAATTGAAGACACAACTTCTGCACAGCCCAGAGCAGCGCGCCAATGCGCATCCGAGAGAGCACACAGCGCCTAGAAGCAGGTGGCTAAAAAGCCGCTTGCTCCCAATACCCCAATGCACATCCGAGAGCCCACAGCGCCTAGAAGCAGGTGGCTAACGAGCCATTTGCTTCCAATACCCCAATGCGCATCCAAGAGCCCACAGCGCCTAGAAGCAGGTGACTAACGAACCGCTTGCTTCCAATACCAATAGCAGAGGAACTGGTCTCACAGACCCACGGAATGTTCAAACCATCCACCTCATTAGACTCCACGCAATGAATATGCATGAGATAATTGCACATATAATTATTTTCAGTGGAGTTCATTTGCATATCTGGCAGCCACTCTGAAAACCCAACTTGATTTTAGTTTTCGGTGAGTCGCAGCCCTAAACATAGCACAAGTCACAAGGCCAAAGCTTCCCACCACTGATCATCCGTAACTCTCCATCGGCTGCCCTACCGGCCAGTCGCGGCTCGCGGGGGGGAAGGAGGGGGTGTCGCACGGGGGTGGGGGCCGGGGAGGTTTGAAATAAAATTAAAATTATCTTACCTCGTCCGCGCCGCCTCAGGTCCGTTGGCGCCTTCAACAGCCGCATCACTGCGCAGTGCTGGCAAGTGAGTGGCAACCCCTCTCAGCCAATCCTGGCGCTGGAGCAGCGCCAGGATTGACTTAGGGCACGCTAACTCTCTGCCCGCCAGCCCATTAGGAGACCGAGATTTGAGCCTTTGCTCAACCCTCGCTCTCCTAATGGGCATGTGCCAGTCTGAGCAGACACCAGTGCGCATGACTTGGCACGGGCGAAAAATTCGCAGACCTTCCCCACTCATGCGCACTTGTGCTGCTGCCTGCTCCTGACAATGCCTGTCAGTCAACATGACGCCGGACCGCCCACCCCTTCAGACTCTGAAGGGGGTGGGCGGTCCGAAGTCATGCTGACTGAGATGCATTGTCAGGTCTCCCTCGGCGTCTCACTAAGAGTTTACTTAAGTTGAGAGACGCCGAGAGACGCTGGGGGCGTGGGCGGCTGGTGGGGCAACGCCCCAGTGCCCTAATGGACGCACCGCCCCTGATCCTTTCCTCACATCTTCCTCCTGGTCCGTTGGAGATGTGAACTCCCTCACACTCTCTGTTGATCTCACATCTGCCTTATCTTCCATTTCCACAATGTATCACAAAACTGCATTTTAGCCACTTTTGTCCCTCCCAGCAATCGCGTACCTCCTAGTTTCCCAGTGCCTCCTATATTACCCTCTTTCTTCTTGTGCACCAGAATCACTGCTGATCATAGTTCATGTCAATCTTCCACTGCTGTCCTTTGGCACTCTCTTTTTGTTGTTTCATGTCCGACAACATCTATGTTGTTCTCGGTAGACTGTGGTTGTAGGGCGGAAGTAATCGCCCCGCCTTCATCAGTCGCCCTTGAAGTTGCTGCTTGTCTCAGCATCTCTTGTTGCTTTTGTAGTGTCGCCCTTTGAACTGGGCTCTCTCTGGAGCCTCTACCAATGAAACCTGGAGTCTTCGAGGGCCAAGTTAGGTTCATGCTTTGAACACCTCGGGCTGGACTTGGAATGTCCTGAGTACAGCTCCTGTCTGTCCGGCTGACAATGCTTCTTTCTGGGTCAATGTGTGGAAACTGTGATGGTGTGGTGGAGGTGCCCAGCCTCCTGCCCGCTCTGTTTCTAATGACTTTTCCTGCTGGCCAGCTACAACCAAGACTATTGCGGTTCCATACCCTTCACACACTGTTGTTGTTCTCTGCCGAATGCGAGTCCTTCTATCGCCTAGTGTCTCCCTCACGGTTGACCTCCTCTACTAGCCGCCTACTGCTTGCCCCGCCATCCTCAGCCTCTCACCGGAAATAGAGGGTGGATCCTCCTCATCTCCTGTCTTTTATGAGAGAATCCTGATAGAACGGACATGTGGTCCTCCTTGTGCCCTCACTAGGCTTTCTTTCTTCCCAGTGCTCTTACCCCTTACACTGGAGAGCCCAGGGCTCTCTTCCCAGGGACTCATGTGATGTGGAGCCAGAGACCCCAAAAGGAAGTCCCAGCACTTCTCACCCTAATGGAAGGCGTGTGAAATGTTGCAGATGTGGCCAACACTTATTCCAATGCTGCTCTTGGTGGTCTGCTCACCACCCCAAAAACGAGTGAGAAAGCCCTGCGGGAGGGGGTAAATGTCTCTATAATGCCTGCAGAGAAAGCAAGTGGTTGGCAAGCTGCCAGCAGTGTGGCGAGGGCAGCTCCATTCTCCTCAACAGAAGGAAGACACAACACGTCCTTCTCCACCATATTCTTCTGAGGAAAAGCTGTCCTTCTCAGGAGAGGAGAAATCAGGGCTGGCTCTAGGGCGGTGCGATTGGTGCCACTTTACCGGGCGCTGACTTCAGGGGGTTCTGTGTTGTCAAATATATTGTGGATTTAAAAGCACCTGTTGCAGCGTTCGTTACGTCCAGCAGTTTTCGGGCAACAATAAAAATGTAAAGACAACAATGGTGATTAATGGACCTGTTGGAGAGAGATCAAGTTTTGACTAGTAGTAGTTTTGACTCATCATAAAGTAGCGCAGATGGTTAATATGCGTGCTGCAAAGCACGTATATCATATTGATCACAGTCATTCGTATATTGCAAATAGTTCAGTGGGTTACTGATTTTATCCGAGAGATCCTTTTCTTACCAGCAAGTTATAAATTCAATCCTAATATAGACCATTGAGCTAATAACTGACATTAAAGAGCTGCATGGAAACTGCATTGTATAGATTAGAACGTTGTGATTTTTTCCCCAGTCTTTCATTATCCCAATGTTGCAAAAAGGGTCCATTTGGGTAGAAATCAATTCTTATTTGGAAAGACAACTCCCAACCATGGCGGTACGTTTTAAATTCTGAGTTTGTGCTTCTCCAGATCAAGCACACTTAAAGTATGCTGCCTACTGGTATGGATGACATGGAGCTCCTGTACCTTGTAGTCCTCTTTCTGATGTAGCATTTCTTATTCACTGATTTACACACGTGGAATTCATTGTCTCTGTGTAACTTGTGTGTGATGTAAATTGCCCTGACACCTTACACTGGTATGAGTAGCGCTGTAAACCAAAAGAAACACATGTGAGAGAGAGTGGTTATGGAGATGTGAGGGTCACTGTAGTGAGGGAATTCATGGAGAAGGAGGTCATGGGGGGCGCCAATAAACATAGTCCCACTGGGTCCCACCAGCACCAAAGTTGGCCCTGGGTGATATGATATTGCAATGGCCGCCAGCGTCAGCTTTCCTCCAAAGATTCCCGGGTGGAGATGACAGGGCAGACCCTACCTCCTTCCGCTCAGGGCGCTGCTTAAATGCCATGTTCATGTCCACCTGCGGCTTATATGACTTCTCATGATGTGACTATGTTTTGTTATTACCATTCACCCATCAAAACTCTCTGAGGTCATAGAATTCCTTTTGGTCAGCATCTGCAGCCTTTCCCTGTGTGAGACCATTTGCTTTAAAATAAATGGACATTGGTAGCATCCTATTCAACTGGCTCCAACTTCCTGGACTGCATTTGCAATCTTTTTCAATCATTACCGACCTGTAGTGGATCGGCCGCCTGTCACGAGTGACCTAACAAGTTACAGGAGCCGTAATTGGTGCCATTGTGCCATGTGGTGGCAGGCCCCAAGGAGACGGAGGCCCTCATTACGAGTATGCCAAGAATATTGTGCGGGAGTGCACCTTGCGGTTCCCCCCAGTGTGAAATTGCCATGATTCAGAGTTTTCCTCATTGGAGCAAGTAACGTGCAGAATCGACGCTATTGCACTCAATTTCCTCACTTTTTTCTACTCCTAAGCAGTACACATTTCCCGAGATAATACTTCTTCTAATGTGTGCACGGAAAAGGTATGGGCGTTTGGTGTTAATGATAATTCAATTTACCAGCATCAGGTGGAATCAAGTATTTTTGAGCTACTTTTAACGAGATCCTGAGTTTTTTAAGAAGTTGATGTGCTAGGTCTGGCATACAGAACACAAGTGCCTCCACCAGAAGCTCGGGAATTAGCAAACTGGTCAGCGGGCTCTTAGATGGAGAATTTCAAAGTAAAAAGGTTTGTCATTGCAGGCTAAGAAGGGCCCCTCAATTCCAGGCACACTTCATCAATGTGGCAGCTTAGAGGGCAGGCGATCTAAGGAAACGAGCACAGGCAAAGTCAGCAAGTCTTTCCTTTGAAAGGTGAGTGCTGACCTATTGGCTTTGACAATGCTTGTCGCACTAGCATTGAAGCGCCAGGGCACTTTATTTTTAATTTTTAATTTATCATTCTGAAATGCATTTGTACATGATGGAAGAGTATATTAAAAATGCCAACATGGCCGCCGTTGTTTCACAACGCATGCACACGCAAGCACGCCTGCAGCCACAATCTTGGAATGTTTTTTCTTGACAAACCATTGTAGTCCGATTTAGATTATGGCAGGCAGGGTAATCTTCCACAAACGTGGTGGAGTACCCTGTCTACCAAACTAACAGTCTGTCTGCTCTTTTTTTAGAGTCAGACAGGTGTCATGTTTCTACCGGCAGTGCCACCGCTGGCCCTTTGGCCCTGATGGTGGAAACCTAACACAGACAACGCAAAGGACTTGTGGCTGTTGATCTGAGCACATCACAACATCTACCCTATTTAAGTACAAGATCTGATGTACTTTTTTTCTTTCCAGGACTGCCAACAGGCAAAAAAGAAAAATGACCCCCTGTTAGAAATGGGGGTCTCTAGTTGGCAACGGTTTGCACCTTTGTCCAAATAGGGACCCTTCCTTAAGTTAGGAGAAGGGGGATACATTTCTGAAATAACCCCTCCTCACCCCCTTAGTAGCTTGGCCCAAGCAGTCAGGCTTATTTCAGAGCCAGTGTCTAAAGCTTTGGCACATAACCAATAGTATACAGTGAAAACCCTATGAAAGGCCACCACACCAGTTTAAAAAAAATAATCAATATTTATCTGTGCAAATTAGACCAACACGTTAAAAGACCAACATACAGTAATGAAAAATAGGCACTTTGCAGGAATAACTTTAAAATGCAGTTCCTTGAAGCCGGTAGCTCCGCCCGGCAACAGAATCCAACAGTTCCAACTGACAGTGTTGGTGCAGGCCGGTCGTGGCAACAGTCACGGTTGCGGTGTGAAGCACAGCAATGCGGCGTGCGGTGCACTCAAGTCATGGAGCAGACAATGGCTCGGTGACAGTCATCCAGAGGCGTCGGTGAGAACAGGACTGCGGTGCAGAGTGAGGCGGTGCTCGTTGCGGTGCTCGTTGCGGTGCTGACAGGTCACGGTGCATGTGACAGTGCCGTTTGATGGGAGCTGGCATCTGTCGGCCCAGACTGCAGTGTGGGATGGGGCGGTGTGTCTTGTGACTTATGAGTGGTACCCCCAAACCACCATGCGGTCACGGGTGTCGAGGTCAGAAGGCAGCAACGTTGTCAGTGAGACCGGGGTGGTGGAGTGAAGCGAGGCAGTGTGGTGCGGAGTGCGGTGCCCACAGGTCACACTGCAAGCAGCGGCTTGGTGGCGGCAACGGTCATCGGTGAGACCAGGGTTGCAGTGCAATGTGCACGGTGCCTTCAGGACATGGAGCCTGCAACGGTGTTGGTGACAGTGTTGGCAGCTTTCCCCCTCTGTGGCAACTGAAACCCACGGTTCCAGAGGTGGTACCCAGAGGTAAGTGAAGTCTTTGCTGTCCCTGAGACTTCGTGAATAGGCTCTAATTCAAGCCCTTGGAGATATTCAGTGATAAGTGTAGAAAGCTCAGTCCAGTCCATTCACTGCCCAGGGCAAAAGCAGCAACTGCAGGCCAACCCAACAAAACACAGCAAAGGAGCGTTACTCCTCCTGGCAGTTCTTCCAGCTCTTCTTCTTGGCAGGTTCCTTGATCCAAGCAAGTTCTAAAGTTCTGGGGTCTGGGCCCCAATATTTATACTGCATTTCTCTTTGTTCTCTGGTGCAGAGAGTGTCAGTGCCCAGCCCAAACCAGTTTGGTCCTCACTTGCCCAGCTTCCCGGCAGGAGGCGAAGACAGCATTGTCCAGGGCAGACCAGGCCCATTCAAGTGCAAGGAAATCTTCTCTCACTATTCTAAATGCAGCCAAGATCTATTCAGCCCAGCACTAACTCATCCAGGAAAGGCAGGACACACCTCGACCCCCCCAGTGGCGGTCTGAAGAGACTGCACATCCCCAGCCCCTTTCACTCCAAAGCCAGACAGTCAATCCACAACCCAGCAGAGGCACACAGGATGGCTAAGTAAGAAAATACCTACTTTCTAAAAGGGGAAAATTCAAACACAGAACATAAAAATCATCTTTACTAAAAGATGCATTTCTACATTCTGAGTCCAGGCAACTCTATTTCTGTGTCTTTTCCCAATGGGAAGATATACTCGTAAATGTTACAGAGTATTCCCCATTCTATCCGATGGGACAGATAACCTTTTAACAGTGAAAAACGAATTACACTGTAGTTCACTATCACGACATGCCACACACACCAGGACATGTCCTACCTTTCACATACAGTGCTCCCTGCACCCTACCCATAGGGATACCTAGATCCTACCTTAGGGGGGACTCACATGTAATAAAAGGTAAAGTTAGGGCTTGGCAAGTGGGTGCTTTTGCCAAGTCGACATGGCAGTAAAAACTGCATGCAAACACAGGTCTGAGAACCCTTTGAAAGGCTGCTTGTGGGTAAACAGCCATTACAACGGAAGCATTATAACACATGCCATTACAAAGCATGTTGTTACAACGCGAAAGGCTTGTTGCAGAGGGCAGAAGGTGTTGGAGTTAACTCCAACACCTTCCCTACTGTTGCACACACTGGAGTTGGAATAGTAAATTATACTATTCCAACTTCCAGCGCTGCACAGACAGCAAGTCGGGGTAAAGGTATGCGTTGTAACGGCATGTGTTGTAATGGCATGCGTTGTAACGTCATACAACTCTGCTTGTGTGGGTGGCACAATCAGAGCTGCAGGGCTACCAGCAGCATTTGATTTACAGGCCCTGGCACTGTCAGTGCTCGTTACTAGGGACTTACCAGTAAACCAAATAGGCCAATTATGGAAACACCAATCCATAATTCAATTTACAATAGGAGCACTTGCACTTTAACACTGAACAACAGTGAGAAAGTGCGCAAAGACACTAAACCAGCAAAAACAGAGTCAAAACTCGGAGGCCAGAAAGCAAAAAGACTGGGGAAACATACCAAAAGATGCCAGGTCTAACACCCCCAAATCCTGCAAAAAACACTTCCAGGTTTTCAGGGTTATGAGTGTTTTTTTTCTTTTACAGAAACAAAATACCGCTTTGGGAAATGAAAACGTTTGCTGAGCGGCCAAATGAAGCATGGTGACATTTTTAGCAAAGATTCATGGCTTTGATGTTTCTCTGAGGGCATAGAGATCTCACCCAAGCCAACAGATATCTCTAAACACAGTGGGTGGTAAACTGCCAGGGCAGCTGAGGTTATGAAGTCCACTGACAAGGTACATGATGGGCTGCCAGCCTATCTCTAAATCCCTGTGTTCATGAACAGACACAAGTTACCGGACACAGATCACCATGAAATCAGCACCAGGAACTCCAGGGGATGTTTTGATCCTAGTTATATGGTTGATAGGATTTTGGGAAGCATATTTTTAGAGCTCCCACCTTTAATTGTGACATTTGCCTATTTTTTGGAATGACATCCTTTATTCTAGCCACAGTCCCAGTGTGGTTTCCAGTGTGTTGGCTCAGGAGCACAGTTGGATCGAGAATCTCCACATCAGCATCCCTTGCCCATATTTCAAAAAAGTTTCTAGTCATAAAACCTCTTGTTAAAAACTTAAGAAGACTCATATCTAAAGATCCCCAAGCCGGCCAAAGCTACCAGAAATCTAGTACCTTGCGCTAAGACCCTATAAAAATTGTTGGGTCCTTCTCTCTTCCCCAGACGGTGCAAGCACCTTCTTGTTTTTTTTCTCACTTATAATTTTCACTAATCTAGTACCTTTTGATAAAGTCATTTTCTTTTTCTAATTTAAAGCGCTTACTGGTCATTGAAGTTATTGAGTGTAATTTACTGTGTCACATTGAATATGAGTTTCTAACCCACTTCACCTCCTGGAGGGAGCCATGAATGCATTCTCTTGCCATCCTGCTAATGTCAAGTACCAAATAGGAGTTCTTTGGCCATCCAATTGTGGTGCATTGGTATTGTGGTCCTGTGATACCCATGTTAAACAGTACCATTGAATACTGCCTAGTAGCCAGTGTCAGCTCCAGGATTCCAATGCAAGAGCCTCACACCTACATTTTGGAAATGTATCACTTAAAAAAAATATTCCAAGTAATAACCTCTTACAATAGTGCCACAATAACAAATTTATGACTAGAAATACTAAGCCAGGTACAAATAGACATCAGAGAAAGAAACTTTCAGCAATATTGTGAATATGCAATTGTCCCATCAGAGTGCACACTGTCGGGGAAATTCTCATAAAAAAATATTGCATTAAAACAATACTGTGCTGGGCAGAAATGCCCAATAAAACTTTTGGCCCATTTTTATCAAGGTTTTGCGTTGCTCTTGTGCCACGTAGTGGGGCTCAAGAGTGACTCAAAAACATGTGAGATTTATCAAGCCACGCGAGGCCACCTTGTGCGGCTCTGCATGGCTTGATAAATCTAGAGTAACGTAAGGCAGCACGTTACTGCCTTAGGAAGGAAGGCTCCATATAATGGTAAATACAGTGCCTTCCTGCCCTTTCACGCACCACAGAGCAGCAAGGTGGTTTGCTGCATTGCGTGAAAGAATGATAAATCTGCTCCTTTCTTCTACGAGTAAATGCCCATGAGAAACACTGCCTGCAGAAAAGACCTGGTAGCACGACTGTGCCAGGATGATATTCCTATCTAAACTACTGTGCCAGAGGCAACTGTATAAAATGTGCCCTCAAATCCATCCCAGTGCCCACCTACAACAGCAGTAAGCATCTTTAGGGAATTCACCATTCATTCCATGGGTTCAGGTGCAGTCACGGGTAATTTAATAGGGACACATTTCGGAACAGATATCAAGCATCACTTGAGAAATGTTCGACTCAGTCGCAGAGCGAGAACAGCAAATAAGAAATGTATACATTTGCAACTTGGTAAGAATTCAATTGCCAGTCTAGGATCAACAAACACACCTCAGTATGTAACTGCATATTGTTTAAATACTTACATTGTTTTCTGGAGCTGTACCAGGTTCTACATGTGTTCTGACTGCGGTTATTTTGAAATTTCGGGCCACGGCAGACTTCAAGATGGTGGTGCAAGCACGCCAGTTTGATATCCCTTTATTATCTAGTGACCCTGCAGGCCCATTAGGCAGAACAAAGTACTTAGAAGACACAACCTGAGCCCTGTGTAATCTCCAGGATTCTTTTCTACAATGCCTTGCATCCATGGGGCACCTTGAGAATATTGATAGTCCTTAGGCTCCAGCCTTCAAAATTTTTGCCATAGAACCTCCCCAGGAGTAGAGGCTCAAATCCCCTGTGATAGAAGGCACCGAATCACAGAATCCGTTTTCCCGACTTGCTGCTCCCTGACGACTCCAACGCAGCACCCAGACCAAAAGTGGTACACCAACTCCGAAGGGTCAGATCTGTTCCCCCACAAAGCTGGAGGATACCAGGACTCACTGGAGCTGTGCCCCATCAATACCCGGGGTGAAAGAACCCCTGCAGCATGCACCAATAAGAAGTGTCCACTCAGGACCCCATGGACCTGTAACTGACTAGGTTCTAGAAGCGGGTGTCCGGTCTTAGCGTATGTGTGACTACAGACCGGCTTCACCCCGGTTGGATCCATGGGGCAATAATCTCCCACATTCTATATAATCGCATGTGTTTTCTTTCAGACAACGCTGAGAGTACAAACCGTAAGTTTGCGGTACTAACTGCCACAGGAGAGGGTGCACCTTAGAGTGTGCATACCACCATGGCAGTATCAGTCCTGAAGAAAGCCTCGCTACTTTGCAGATGGAGGCTGAAACATGTAGACCGGCCACCTTTCACTGTTTTTATGTAGGGATGTAGGGTCCTTTAATACCAGAGGGGACATCCTCTTCTTAGTTTTAACATTACCTTACTTTGCCAGCATTAAAAATCTTTAGGTCAAGTAAAGGTATTTTTAACTTTCACTATCTCACTCTGCACTTCCAAAAAATACCCGCTCTGCTGTAAACAGGCGTTGCAGCACACCCGAGTGGCATTCGGCCGCTCAGGTGGGAAACCCATGATGAAGCATGTCACCAACCAGGTTGGTGAGTGAGGGTTCTTTTTAAAAGCAAATGCTACTCCTTCTGCTTTGTGCAAATACAATTGATTCGAAATTACTCTTTTGGTGTTTATATAGATTTATTGCAAGGGGACCAGGAGTGGTTCCGTTTGAATACCCTTTCTCTCTTGGTGTTTAAGCCTATCTCGTCTGCACCCAGCTGCCTGGCCTGGGTACCAACAATCAGCTGTCTTCCTGTGGTTCTGTGGCACCTGCACCTGCCCTCTTGAGTGGGACCCCACAGACTTACCCTTAAGTCCCCCTGTGCAATGTGTTTTCCAAGGTCCCCCTTCTCCGTAATGCAGCAGCTACCCAGGACCTCAGCATCCTGCTTCCAGCCGAATCTGGACTGGACTGAATCAGGATACCTACACCAGGGAAGCCGGGTGCATAGGTGCGAAGTGGCGTCGGAAACCGCCATAGACCACAATATAGGACTTCAATAAAGATGCCGCTGGCGAAGAAGGTGAAAGAGTCTGGTGGAACCCAAAGGTGGATTCAAGATGAGAGTTGCCTGCAATCAGAGGGACAGAGTTTATACCACTCAGGAGTGACCAAGGGGCACGGAAGACGAATGCCCACCGATGTCGGGGATGCAGGAGAGTTGCAGCTTTGCGGACCAGGCGATGCTGTATGAGACCAGGAGCCATTCACAAGCCGTTCTGCATTGTATGTCAAGAGCCAAGGGTTCAGTGTCCAGCAGGGGCACCAACAAGCCTTGGCAACAGCAACCAACTTAGTCGTTAGAGCAGGTAAGTCAGAGCAGGCCCCAAGCAAGCAGAGGACCCTACTAGAGCCAAAGAAGACCCTTGAGAGGTCCCACAGGCCGCAGGCACAGGAGTCACAAGAGGACCTAGAGCAGCTCACAAAAGGATGAAGGCCCACTGTGCAAAATATGCAGGCAGAAATCTTGGCAGCAGAAGATGCATGATTCTGGAACTTCTTGGAACCCTAAGATCTCTGGAGGAGAGAGTCCACAAGCCTCGGCAATGGCAAGTCAATGTGGTGCACGGGGTACTGCTTCAGCAGTTCCAACGAGGGATACTGGCTTCAAACTTGCTGTGAAGACAGTGCAAGCCTCAAGAGTGTTGCAGAGCCAACACCAGTGTTGCTGAATCTTTCAGAGTCCGTAGGAGTTCTGGAACAGCAGGCCCATCAGCTTCGTTGCGGTGCCTGCAGATGCAGGGGAGTGACTCCTACACTCCAAGGGAGCTTCCTGTAGGTGTCTTGGATGTCCACAGGCCTTGTGATGAACCTGTATGGACCACAGGCACAGATGTTGCAGAAGACTGGCAGGATGACGAGACCAGAAACCGCAGGAGTTTTCCCAGTTGCAGTCTCGGTTACCAAAGCGAAGTCCAGTGAAGTCCAAAGTGCCCAGATGGTTGAAATTGAAGTGATTTCGAATCTGAATCTTGTGACCACGATAAATCTAAGAACCCAACCACAGGTAAGCCCTTAAGTACCCCAAGAAAAGGGTTGGCATGATTCAGTATTCCCTCCCAGAAGAGGGGCTGGACAGTGGGAAGGATATTCAATATCCTTTGTCCAGTTTCGTGCCAGAGCGGGAACCAGCAGATCCCTGAACTGGTTCCAAATGGAGAATGCAAGGAGGGCACCAAACGTGCCTTTCAAAGCAGTCTAAATAATTCACGTGGTCGCTAGAATCTTGACACACCTCGCTCTCCTGGTCCTGAAGAAAGCCTTTGTACCTTTGTTTAGGCTGAAACATGTTGACCATTTTATGTGGATAAAGAAGACCAATTTAGTCTTCATAGTATCCTCTTTACGTTTTTAACCATGTCCTAGGACTCAGGAATAAAACCGTGATAGAGGATCCTAGAGGTACATTTAAACTGCACCAAAACTCATCCCTCTAAAAAAAAGAACCCGCTCCACTGTAATTCAGGCATGGCAGCACAGCTAGGTTGCATTCGGCAGCCCGGCTGGGAACCAAATGATGTAGCATGCCACCAGCTAGGTTGGTGGATAAGGGTTCTTCTTCAAAACCTATTGATTTTTTCCACTTTTGCTCATGGCATTGAGTCGCCTTGTGTTTGGATTCCTGTACTGGGTCCCTCCCTCTTGTTGTTGATCCAATTAATCTGAGTATAAGGACGTACCCCCTCTTCTCGCTCTCTCTTTGTTTTTCTCTGCTCCAGGTGTGTCATGAGTTGATTGTTAATGATCTTTTCCATTACCTTTCCTGGAAATTGGAGCTGGGAGATTGGCATGTAGTTTTTGAGTTCACTGGGGTCGGCGAAGGTTTTTTGAGTAGTGGTCTGACTGTGGTAAATAATTTAATTACCGGAACTTAATTTGATGCGGAAAATCTATAACAATAGCTCAGTAAAATAAGAGGCAGAATCCGTGGTATTAGAGGTTCGGAACGGGCTTTATTCCAAAATCAATTCGAATCGATGGACTCCATGTTCCATCACCACGAAGGTTCAGGAAGTGAAGAACCATCTTTATTGACAAGTAATCATTTTTATACAATAGGCATTACAGTGAAACAGATGCAGGAGGCGTAACAGTTGATAATAAAGATAAGAACATACATGCGTAACTAAAATAGGTGTAACTGGGCGTAACTTAAAGAACGTCATTGGATATGATGTCATAAATGGGTGGTTCCACGAAAGAATTTCGCAATGTCAGCAGAAATACTTGGCAGAGATGCGCGCGCAGCAGCATGACGTGTGATTGACGTGCAACTAGGGGGTGAAGGGGACTTGACATTTAGCTCTACATGTGGAGACAGAAGTCTGGGGTTATGTCAACCTAATCCCAAATCATATCTAACATCCTATGTTTAAAGAACTGTGTTATCCAAAAAAGAAAGGTCTCTTAGGATAGAATCTTATTCTATACTGACTATACTGACTGTTAGTGCGTGTACAAGCGTCTAAGTGTCTACACTAGATGCGAGGGCAGAAATCTTCCATAGTAACAGGGCTATGAATTACTTGCATAAAGACAGAGAAGCCGGGCCTTTTGCTCGGTAGCTGAAAGAATGTTTACTTAAACTACTAGACAGGAATGCATTGGGTGAAGAGCGGAGCAGAGCAGATAATCTTGAAGGTGAAATACAGTTTTTGGCAAGCAGACAGGTCGAGTCAGGCACCGTTAGCCGCGCAGGGAGTAGGACAAAGTTCATGGGTACAGATGCGAGCTCAGACTGGAGCTTTCAGAGGCAGAAGGCAGAAAAAGCTTGATGGCAGAATCAGGGCCTACTCGCCTGGACTGTAAAATGGGATAAATGAACCATATAAAGCCGGTGGCCTTTCATACTTAGGAATAGAATATCCGGCCCATTCATGGCGGATCTGAAAGAGGACATGTTGACGGTGGACGCACATGTGTTTGCGTCTTCATAACTGGAACTGGAGGAAACATACATGTACTTATGATTTATACATGAAACCGTTGGGGTCCAAGATAGGGGACATAACTGATCATAAAAATCCATATTTCCACATTCCCTCCTTGTCCCCTACTTGCCCTTAAGAGATATCAATCCTCATCAATCCGTTGATTTGTTCATATAACATCATTTGTTCTTCTTTCTTCTTCCGGAATCTTGAGTGAAAACTTGGAGGTGGGATACACGAGGTGGCACATAGACCACAAATCGCTGGCCCACATTGTAGACATAAGCAGCAACTGAATAGTATGAGAAAGCCAATACCTAGGAAGGATAGGACCCTCCATCCAAAGGTAGATAATACACTCCAAAACCAACCGGACCAAGTCCAGGTGCCTGGATTCTGGTGTATCTGGCTTACAATCTTATGAAGGCGAGTTATAGCTTTATATACTGACGGCGAATTTTCTGGTATGAAAATGCAACAACTTGATCCGATGACCCTGCAAGCTCCGCCCCTATCGGCCAGGATGACGTCAAGGACAAGACGATTTTGAAGCACAACAATCCGCATAGCAGACTGTTCTTCTGTTAAATTGCCTAAGGCGGAAATAGTTTTGTTTACTACTGCTTCAAGGGTTCTGGTTAATCTACGTATCAGCTTACTATTAGTGACTGTACCTATATAAGGAAAGAAACCTTTATTGAAATCTGTGTATTTCTCCCATGCTGTTTCAGTGTAATCGACTATTGGGAGATCTCTCAGCTGTCTATTGTGTATTAAATGAATATTTCTATGATAATCAGGAGGAGCTAGGAAAACAGGTGGCAAAAGAAATCCTATGTAACAGGTACCATCCCAATCTAAAGGTAGGCGTATATATGCGGTCTGTCCACATATAAAGTAGGAATGACGAGAAGCTCTAAATGTAGACTTGCCTTGATCACTGAATTCTATTACAGTGGTGCATTTACTATGGCCCATGTGTATGGAGCCATTCTTTTTTATACATAGTTCACCTTTAACTGGAAATACTGACATAGCGGGCAAAATTGGTGCAGCTTCGGATTCGACATTCAGGATCATGAGATTAAGCGTGAAATTACCTAATCCATATACTTCATTTTCTAGATCAGTTCCTGTTCTTTTGGGAAGTCCCTCCTTGTTAGGGTAGCAGACTTTAAGCAAAACTAAGTTCAGGTTTCCCCAAACCCAGTTGTCTTGATAAACTGCGGAATTCGAATCTAGGGAATTAATTAAACTAAACCATGCTCCACAGGAGCCATTGTGTGTGAACGGATATGGAAAGAGAGGCAGAATTCCCTTATAGTTCTGATAGGGAGGGAGTCGGCCACATATCCAACAATTTGTAGCATTGCTAGCCTGATGGGAATGATGTAACATACTAATAAAAGTGTTATTGCGCAGCGCAAATCTATATGACAACTCATGCGGGGGAAATTCACTAAAAGAATGTTCAGCAGTAACATTATAAACATGTTTAGAAATAGGATAATATATGTGCAACAATATACTTGTAGCGATTATTAAAAGACATAAGAAAAACAGAATTAATAACGTCACTGTGCAATGACTACGCAGTGATTTACAGTACGCATGTTTTTTCAACTGGATTTGATTATTTTTTTCTCTATTCCGGTCCAGAGGATACATGTCAGAGACAAATTCAACCGATTCACCTTGGAGAGGACTTAAACAATCAAATTGTCTGACTTATTGGACCGTAGTTTTAGTCTATACAGTTCTGAGTTCGTTCGTTCAACCAAAGGAAGCTTTGAGTCTGTCTTTGAGGAAATACAGGGTTTAGTCTCTATATCGGATGGTAGTCCATGAAATTTCTTGATATGACTTGAATGTATCCAGCCTTTTCGACCTTCGATCTTCACGGCTGTCCTCGTGGTTAACAGTACAAGTTGAGGCGATTTCCACCTAGGATCCAGCTGAGACTTCCGGTCAAAGTTCCTCACTAACACCAGGTCCCCCGGAACTACGTCGTGGGGTTTCACCTCGGTATTGTCGGGAAAGGCTGCAGCTACCTGTGAACGACAAGATTGTAGTGCAGACATCACGGAAGCCAGGTAATCTGTCAGCATATTACAGTCAACGTCAGTTATTTTACGAGGTATAGGCGTCACCCACATATTTGGTGGTCTACCGAAGATCACCTCATACGGGGATAGCCCTGTTCGAGAATGTGCTACCATTCTCATGTAAAAGAGTGCAACTGGTAAGGCTACTACCCAGTCGACACCTTTCTCTCTACATATTTTGGACAATCTAATTTTCAGAGTTTGATTATGTCGTTCCACGAGACCTGCTGCCTCGGGGTGTCGGACACAGTGAAATCTCCATTGATAACCTAACAAAAGTGAAACGTGTTTCATTAGTTCGGATGAGAACGGCTGGCCGTTATCTGAGTAGACAGCACGTGGTAAACCGTACCGTGGGAAGAATTCTCTAACTAACTGTTTGGCAGTAGTCGGGGCAGTGTAATCTGAAACCGGGTATGCCTCTGTCCAACGGGAAAGAGCACAAACAACTACAAGAACATATTTGAATCCTCGACATCGTTCCATCTGGATATAATCCATCTGGAGGACTTCAAAAGGGTGATCAGGAGGCTGAAATCCACCTTGTTCTACGGGAATGCTTTTACCTGGGTTAAACTGACAACAGATCATACAGGTACGAACTTTTTGTTTAGCTGCTGCTCGTAAATGTTTGTTGAACCAAATGTGTTGAATGCTGTCTAGCATAGCCTTTTCTCCTAGGTGCGCTGGACTATGTATTGTATTAATGATAACTTGGACCATTGAGTCGGGAAGAAACCATATAGGTTTTTCCTTCGTCATCCATCCTTGATCCGTTTGGATCCCTCCTAATTCAGTCCATTTCTTTATTTCTTCTGGTGTAGCATGTGTCTGTATGTCAATTACGTCAAGAGCGGGATCCTTAACCATCATGCAATGTGTTGGTGTCGGAACTATTGTCTTTGTCATGTCAGCTGTGTGAGTTTGAGCAGTCTGTTTAGCTGTTCTGTCAGCTAAATCATTGCCTTGGGAAATGATATCAGTAACTTTCGTATGAGCTTTACATTTCATAATTGATATTGCAGTGGGTAGATGTATTGCATCTAATAAGGCATGAATGAGGGGTCCGTGCTGAATGTGGGCACCGTGAGAAGTTAAATAACCTCTCTCTCGCCACAGCACGCCGAAGTCGTGTACAACTCCGAATGCATAACGTGAATCTGTGTATATGTTGACTTTCTTATTGGTGGCTTGAATACAGGCTTGTGTCAGAGCGGTGAGCTCTGCTGCTTGAGCTGACAAGGTATTAATACGATTTGTTTCAATGACTTCAGTGTCTGTTGTGACTGCATACGCGGCCACTAGCTCTCCTGTACTTGTTCTCATACATGAACCATCTACATACAACGTCAGGTCTGGGTCTGACAATGGGACGTCTGTCAAGTCTTGTCTGGGTTTCGTCGTGATAGTAATAACTTCAATACAATCATGTGCCAGTGGGTCTGTTCCGTTTACTGGTAACAGTGTGGCAGGATTTAATGTACTACAACGTCTGATTTCTATGTGTGGCTGAAACAATGTTAGTTCGTAACCGGTGAGTCTCGCTATAGTCAAGTGTTGTGTTTGTGTGCGGTTCAAGAGAACCTCTACTGCGTGTGGTACTTGTACTGTCAATGGATGTCCTAACACTATGGCATCGCTTTGTCTGATTGCTAAAGCTGTCGCTGCCACTGACTTCAGGCACGCAGGCAGAGCCTGAGCTACGGGATCTAATGTACTAGAAAAATAAGCACATGGTTTGTGTGATCCTGCTTGTTCCTGTGTGAGTACTGACAAAGCAGTACCTTCGCGTTCTGTAACAAAGAGTGTGAACTGTTTACTGTAACATGGTGTTGCTAGGACAGGTGCTTGACATAAAGCTTTCTTTAAACTTTCAAAGGCGTGTGTATGTTCCTGAGTCCAAGGGAGGACAGTCGATGTGGCTGCCTCCTGTGTTGTCAACTGAATGAGTGGTTTTGCTAGAAATGCATACTGAGGGATCCACTGCCTACAATATGAAGTGAGGCCTATAAAAGCCCGCACCTCCTTTTGTGTCTTGGGTACTGACATGTTATCAATTAACTGTATGCGGTCGGGTGTAAGCTGCCTTCCCTCCTTGGACAGCGAGTGACCAAGGTAAACAACTCGCTGGACACAGAATTGCAGCTTAGAAGGGGACACCTTGTGCCCCTTTTCGGCCAAAAAATGTAAAACCGTCAGTGAGGCTTTTTCACATTCAGGTTCGCTTCTAGCGGTGATCAGCAGATCATCGACATATTGAAGCAGGGCAGTGTTGACTGGCATGTGGATACTGTCAAGTTCTCGTTTCAGTGCTTGGCTATAGATGCTGGGGCTTTCTGTGAATCCTTGAGGTGCGCGTGTGAATTTAAAGCTTCGTCCATTTAAACTAAATCCGAACAAGTATTGGCTTTCCGGATCTATTGGGACGCTAAAAAAGGCATTCTTGAGATCAATTACAGTAAAGAATGTTGCTTCAGAATCAATGGCTGTCAGTAATGAAGAAATGTCTGGAACTACGGGGTATTGTGGTACAATACATTTATTTAATTCGCGCAGATCAATAAACAATCGATATACTGGCGGGGCTTTTGGATCAGTTCGTTTAAGAATCGGAATTATCGGGGAATTACATACATTGGAGTCTGTTTCCACAACCACTCCTTGGCCAATGAGTTCGTCAATGATTTGCAGTAAAGCCACTACAGCATCTGGGGGTAACTTGTATTGTCGCATTCGTGGTAGTACCACTACTGCCTTTAGTGTGACTCGATATGGTGTAATGTTCATGCAACCAACATCTGTGGGGCCTTGTGCCCATAAGTATGTGGGTAAAGTCTGCAGTCGGTGATCCATGTCTCGGGACACATAGTGCCCTTTGAAATCACGTAAAAACAATCTTACTCCTTCCGGAGAACAACATATTATAGCTCCTAGAGCTTTCAATGTTTTGATACCTAACAGGTTTTCTGGGCATGATTTAGTAAGCAATAAATCTGTAGTTCGTGTCAAAGGACCAATCGTAAGGGGAAGAGGCTGTGATACTTCGTTAATGATAGGTTTTCCTGAAAACCCAAGGGAAATATTCTGTGAGCCTGAGAGGGGTGCCCCTGGAACTTCACTACGTTTTATGGTTGTTCGGCTTGCCCCTGTATCAAGTAAAAATTTTCTATCTTGGCCTAATAGTTCACTGTGTACATAAGGTCCTTCTTGATCTACAGGGACCTCGATAAGGGGTAAGCCAACTTCCCTCTCTAGGCTGTTTCATGAGTATCGTTGATAATCAGGATAATCATACTGTGCGGTCTGGTACATCTGTCGTGTCGTTGTTGGTGTAGCAGCAATAGGCTGCTGTGGTGGAGCTGGCATAGACTGTTGCGGAGCTGGCATGGCCTGTGCATGCTGCGGAGCTCCTTGTTGGTTCTGATCCTGTCTAAGTGGCCGTGGTCTTTCTTTTGTATTACCTATGGCGATATTATGTTTTAAAACTGGACAATCGTGTACATAATGACCTGGCTGTTTACAATAGTTGCATGTCCCTTTTACAGTACCTGCTGAAACACTAGACTGTGTCATACCCTTTTTATGACCGTCAGCTGGAACTGTCTGGGAAACGAGCATTTTCATTTTCGTATCTTTCATGCGTCTTTGTTCATGTTCTTGTTCCTCTCTAATTCTATTGTGATGGTACTGTAGCATCTGTAACATTTGCGACGGAGTGTTACCTTGCCAGGTACTCTCGAATTTCAATACTCTATTCTTAACTTGGGGCAAGGCATTTTCAACTAATTTTGTCACAAACAGATGTGGATAAGATTCGCTACTTGCTTTTATTCCACTATTTATACCAAAACATTTTTCGAATCGGGCATAGAAATCACTAGTGTCCTCATCGTGCTTTTGTTTACAGGCTGAGATTGCACCCCAGTCTTCCTTTTTCGTAGTTAATAAACGTGGCAGTACCTGTACTGGTAAACCTGGTAGTGTTTTGGTCTTTTCCCCAAGCCCTGAACCTGGACCTCGAGCTTTTTCTTCGTTTTCTAATGCTGTCCAATCTATCTTCTGGTCTCCCACCTCCCAGTCCTTTTCCTTGAGTTTTTCGTAAATGCCCGCAGGCATTAATACCTTCAATATTGTCATAATGTCGGGATAGGTATATTCTCCCATGAGCAACATGTCTTTAATTTCACGGTGGAAACCCGCTGGGTCTTTGTCATGACTGGGTACCACTTTCTTCATTTCTAATAGTTCTATTTTAGATATGGGTGTGTATACAAACACACGTTTAAACTGATTGTCATCACCTTTTATCGGGTGCACTTCGCGTAAGGGATTCTGTCTATCCATATAATACGTCGTTCTTTTCTTGATGGGCAGTGAGACATGTTCGGGGCATACAAAAAGAATGTACTGCTTTCTGGATTCTAGTATTTCTCTAATTAACTCAGTACCTGAACCTCTCCATTTATTCGTGAGTAATTCAGTCAATATATCAGGTAAGGGACCAGGATCGGAGTGTTGGCTTTTATATAGTACGAGGAGTTGTTGAACCATATAGATACCAGCTAAACGCTGTTCATCTGGGGTGAGGTTCAAAAACGTGTGCGCTAATGTATCATCACTATATTTTCCGGGACTGTCAACCCAATGAACGGCTGACCTGGCTAATTCTTGTTCGTCCATAGAATCGAGTATATGATAACCCCTTCGTTCTCGGAGCAATTTGTCAGCGGCTTGGAACGAATGTTCGGGGGACCTTATATTTATTATTGGGTTTTGGAAGTTTCTGTTATTATCTGGACGTATCGGACGTATCGGATCAGTAAAACCTCTAGTATTATTACAAGATCTTCCTCTACCTACATAGGCCATGGTTTCTAACTGTCCTGTGGGCAGTTCTAATTCTTCCTCCTCCTCGGTTTGTTCAGGCTCGTCTACTGCTAATCTTTCTTCGTGTATTCGTTCTACTTCTTTGCGGATCTTGCGGCACATAGCTACTATACATGATCGTTTATCATGTCTCCCCTCTGATATATTCCGACTCCATGTGGTAAGAATTTGCATTTCTTCCGGATTTACCCCTGGTCGGTCTTGATTTCTGATCACACAATTTATGAGGAAACGTAACAGTTCCCCTTGTATCTCCACTTTCTGGTACTCCAAGGCTCTATTAATACTTTCAGAATCTCGTCCTGACTGGACAAAGTGATATATATTTTCTAAATGTGTAGTCATTCCTGGTAGCCTCCCTAAATATATTGCAGCTCGTCGGATACGTAATGATGCCAGCAGCATTTCGTCCCCTTTTCCGGGCACCGGGTCATATCTACAATCTATTAGAAGTTCCTTAAGCGCGTCGGGAGTTACTAGTTTGGGCGTACGTTGGTGCGCTAATTCTTGAAAGGAAAGTTTATTTACTCTGGGTGGCGTGGAAAAAATGTTTGTTGTACCTCCCGTAGCACCACCTGGGGTGCTGGATGTGAAAGGATTCGTTGAACGTGATATAGCAACCATAGTTGTGGGTACAGCTGTAGAAACAGATGTGCTTGCCGGAACTTGTGTCGGAGTTTGTTGTTGCGGCGGTACAGACAGAGGAGGGTCTTGGCGTTGAACCCCCTCGGCAGGCGGTCTATGTGGCGCAGCATTAGCATACTCGGGAGCTGCGTCGTCTAAATAAGAGGAAAGAAAAACATCTTATGCGGTTCTGGGATGCCCTTTGGGATGTACTTTTATCGGAAACAATGGGGGTGGCAAGTCTTTTGGTATCTCCGGAGTAGCCTTAGGTAACCCTTCGGCCAGAAGAGGATACATACCATTCATAAGGGCATTTCGTTGTCTGTCTACTTGTTCTGATTTTACTCGAGTACCTTCTTCAATTAATAGATTTTCTCGAACTTTATTTGAATTCTCCTTACTCTTCTCTTCCTGTCTACGTGCTTTTTCTGTACGTCTATACGATTCTTTACGCCATAATTCAATGGCATCTTTCTGTGATTGTCTAGCTTTCTTTTTCCATAATTCTTCCTCTACTTTCACGATGCAATCTGCATCCCAGGTCCCAGCTGCGGGCCACCTCTGACTTTCTGGTAATTCCTTGGTGTAGTCTACCCATAAATCAAGAAATAATATGGCGTCTAGGCCATGTTTATGATACATGAAGTACCCTGGAGTGTCCCTAGGAGGAATGGGAACAGCTTCTTCGAGTACCCCTTTTCTAGTTTTTATCTGTCTTAATTTCGAAAAGAGCGGCATTTTTGAGAACTGATCTGATCTGATACCTAATTCTGAACACGTTTAATACAACAAAACACAATAATGAACAGTCATTCACACCACAATATACAGAACGTATTTAAAACATTTTAACATTTAACATTTAATGAACAACAATGATGGCCATTTAGGGAACTAGTCACTAAACATGATACTCGACACTAACTAGGTAATTCTGGATTATATACTAGACATACTTGATATACTGCTAAACAGTACAGATACACTGCTGAAACAGTGCAGACCGGATTTGTGTACCCAAACCCGTCTTGACCGGCACAACCTATGTGCACGTCAGAACGCCTCCCCGACAATGGTACTCACCGGGTAGCTCGGAACGGAAGGCCTCGGAACTGAACTGAACTGGACTCGGACCGGACTGGACTCGACTCGAAACTTCGGAACTTCGGAACTTCGGGACCTGGTGGGCCTCTGTATACCTCGGATCTTGCTCTCTCAGCTAGGCTCTGGTCGGGATACTTCGCACTTCTCACCGCCTCGTCTGGGTGTTGATCGCAGCCTCAGTTACCCCCGCTGGGCAGGAGGGAGATACAGGAAATCCTGTGGGTACGCGTAGTTGTCCGTCCAGCTGTGACAGGAGACCGGGCCTGCAACGCACCTCCGGCGCGTGAGATGAGAAAGTGTCCCTATTCGGGCGCCATTTATGTGGTAAATAATTTAATTACCGGAACTTAATTTGATGCGGAAAATCTATAACAATAGCTCAGTAAAATAAGAGGCAGAATCCGTGGTATTAGAGGTTCGGAACGGGCTTTATTCCAAAATCAATTCGAATCGATGGACTCCATGTTCCATCACCACGAAGGTTCAGGAAGTGAAGAACCATCTTTATTGACAAGTAATCATTTTTATACAATAGGCATTACAGTGAAACAGATGCAGGAGGCGTAACAGTTGATAATAAAGATAAGAACATACATGCGTAACTAAAATAGGTGTAACTGGGCGTAACTTAAAGAACGTCATTGGATATGATGTCATAAATGGGTGGTTCCACGAAAGAATTTCGCAATGTCAGCAGAAATACTTGGCAGAGATGCGCGCGCAGCAGCATGACGTGTGATTGACGTGCAACTAGGGGGTGAAGGGGACTTGACATTTAGCTCTACATGTGGAGACAGAAGTCTGGGGTTATGTCAACCTAATCCCAAATCATATCTAACATCCTATGTTTAAAGAACTGTGTTATCCAAAAAAGAAAGGTCTCTTAGGATAGAATCTTATTCTATACTGACTATACTGACTGTTAGTGCGTGTACAAGCGTCTAAGTGTCTACACTAGATGCGAGGGCAGAAATCTTCCATAGTAACAGGGCTATGAATTACTTGCATAAAGACAGAGAAGCCGGGCCTTTTGCTCGGTAGCTGAAAGAATGTTTACTTAAACTACTAGACAGGAATGCATTGGGTGAAGAGCGGAGCAGAGCAGATAATCTTGAAGGTGAAATACAGTTTTTGGCAAGCAGACAGGTCGAGTCAGGCACCGTTAGCCGCGCAGGGAGTAGGACAAAGTTCATGGGTACAGATGCGAGCTCAGACTGGAGCTTTCAGAGGCAGAAGGCAGAAAAAGCTTGATGGCAGAATCAGGGCCTACTCGCCTGGACTGTAAAATGGGATAAATGAACCATATAAAGCCGGTGGCCTTTCATACTTAGGAATAGAATATCCGGCCCATTCATGGCGGATCTGAAAGAGGACATGTTGACGGTGGACGCACATGTGTTTGCGTCTTCATAACTGGAACTGGAGGAAACATACATGTACTTATGATTTATACATGAAACCGTTGGGGTCCAAGATAGGGGACATAACTGATCATAAAAATCCATATTTCCACATGACCATGGCATGTTTCCAGGCATTGGAACTGTTGTGGTGGTGATAGAGGTTGTGAGTAGGGTGGTGAGTTTCTGACTGATCCTTTGGTTTCCGAAATTGAAGATGTGGTGCGGGCATGGGTCTGTGCGAGCTCCTGAGTGGTTGGATTTCATGGTGGAGGTGGTGTCCTGGGTGGAGAGGATGTTTCAGGTGGTCAGTGTGTGGTTTGTGTCTATTACTGTGATGCCATATCTGTTGAGGAAGTCCGTAGGTGTGGGTTGGGGTATGAAGTTTCTGTATATGGTTGCGAGCTTGTCATGGAAGAAGTGGGCGAAGTTGTTGCACAGCTCCTGTGAGGGTGTGTTGTTTTTTTCACTGGCACCCTTTCAGTGTGTATGTTATTTCCTGTGTATTTTCTCACATTTTATTGATCTTTGGTGACTGGTTCCTCTGAGTGCAGCCTATAGCTCTTGGGCCCGATTCACAAAAGTAATCTGAGACAAAATCCTAACTTTATGACTTTCGGTACTCACAAAGGGCATTTAGGAGTAGTAAAGTTAGGATTTTGTCTCAGTTAAACTTACGTTTTGGTCTTAAGTTAAACTTAAGACCAAAACTTAAGTTTAACTAAGACAAAATTCTAACTTTACGACTCTTGGTATTCACAAAGGGCCTTTAGCAGTAGTAAAGTTAGGATTTTGTCTCAGTTAAACTTGAGTTTTACTTAAGTTAAACTTAAGACCAAAACTTAAGTTTAACTGAGACAAAATACTAACTTTACTACTCCTAAATGTCCTTTGTGAATACCGAAAGTCGTAAAGTTAGGATTTTGTCTCGGATTACTTTTGTGAATCGGGCCCCTTGATATTTCTCACCATATGAGCCCAGCCATTATTTGTTGCCTCCAACCCTGAGCTCATCAACTGACCTGGCTGGATCAGTGGTCTAGCAGTAGCCTAGCAGCGGAGAGATGGTTTACCTGATTCTTGTGCCTGTCAAAAATAGCTAATATAGCAACCATCACAAGTAATTAATGCTGTATCTTTCTACATTTTTGCATCCTCAAACTGCATGCTATCTCAAAAATATTTTCTATATCCCTAAAGGCCATCAAGAAAAACTGTCCTTTAATTAAACCTGCTGTTTTTCACGTCTCATGTTTTTCTTTTTTTTTCAAATGGCCTTCTCCTTCTCTTCCATCCTTTGCATGTCTCCTCTCTCTGAGCCCAACCTCCCCTGTCACATTCATGTTTGAGTGATTCGCTGTTCTTTCTGCATATTGCCCACATCTCAGTTACATATACACAATCTCCTTCCTCTACAACATAAAAATACCTAATGTCCTCTAACTCATCTATAAATCCCACCAACCGTGCGCATGAGCTCACTCCCCCACTCCCTCCCAACTAATGATCACAGCTAACCCCTAATAATGTATTCCAGCATAAAGAGAATGAAATGACTGCATGGATGGTTTGTTTGAGCGCAAGAAACTAATCCAAATAACTAAGAGTAGCCAATAACGCTGGGCTAACCAATGACCTTGCACTCCAGAAGTGTGCTGCCCGGCGTAAAGTGCTTCAAAGCCTCGCCAGGGGTAGGAAGCGCTATATAAATACAATTAGAATTACAACTGCAACTACAATTGATATATTTTTGATGCACAATGCTTTTGGTAGCCCTTGTAAGTAAAACATTGGAATGAAATATACAGAAATTAGAAATTACACGTTCTTAAATTATTTCAGGTTCGTTTTATGGGAACAAATAGCGATGTAACTAACTATTACTATTTAGTAATAGATTTAAAATAGTCTGTTGAACTCTGATCACTGAAAGGTGCGCACTTTTACTTG
The DNA here is from genome assembly GCF_964204655.1 of Triturus cristatus. NCBI lineage: Eukaryota > Metazoa > Chordata > Amphibia > Caudata > Salamandridae > Triturus > Triturus cristatus. Next base: position 967,862,563 of record NC_140594.1, read on the forward strand.
TCCTTGGGGTGCGCTTTTGTCTCATTATTTGAAACTGCTGCCATCTTGTGGTAGCAAAATATAATGCTTCAATGCTTGACTAATTGTAAACCTGTATGTATTGCAGAAGAAGGCACATACATAGTTCAGCGTCTTCAGGCCTTTTTTAAATGATTTTTCCCTTTCTTTCAATCCTTAGCTCTGCCAAGCGTTTTTAACCCTCGTCTGACAGATCAAATCCGAACTTGCCATTAATTCTCTACAACTCCTTAACGGCGTATGACACCACTCGGTCAGCCGTGGCCCGTGGAGGGAGTTCCGTGGGGCGGTAAGGCGGGGAGGGGCAGGGTGGGGGGTTCTAAAAACCGGAACATGGATAATTGCAGGTAAGTAAACAATTAAATAAATAAAACGAATTTCGTAGCGCGCGCTACGAAATTCGTTTTATTTATTTATTTGTTTACTTACCTGTAATTATCCATATTCCGGATTTTAGAACACCCCCCACCCTGCCCCTCCCCCGCCCCGCCTTACCGCCCCACGGAACTCTCTCCACAGGCCGCGGCTGATTTGGGCCAGTGTGCCTGTGCACTGTCAGTGACCTGGCCAAAGGGCAAATGAAAGAGCTGAAACTGGATCATGAATTCAAAGTTGCTCTGAACAGGAGCCCACAAAATATGTTTGGCCCAGGCCCCCCAGAGTCCTTAAGATGTCCCTGGTTTCAGAGGTAACCCAATGACACACACAGGAAAAGAGTTTTGGACAAATGTCTCTGGGCTGCATAGCACCTAGAAGTGTAAACATAGTGAAGAGAGAGAGCGAGGGGCTGTTTGTTTAAAGACTGGAACAATTAATTTTATTTACTTTCCTCCCTCTATTGCCAGGCAAGATCGTAACACTGTGGTTGCTAACGACGTCACAGGCCTAATGAATGCCAATGAATTGTTTCCAAACTTCCGAACAGCACATTCAGGGCCTCATTTATGAAAAGTGACGCATTGCAGCGTGAAAACAGCGATGCATCACTTTTCATTGTGCCCTCCTTGCGACATGCTGGATGTGTCATATTTACAGTATGATGAATTATGTTGCAAGGAGTTACAGATACCTCAGTATTTCTGAAGTATCTGTAGGCGCAAAAAGGACTCATTGCTGGAGTGTCACGAAAGTGACGCAACTCCATCAATGGGTCATTTCACATGGGCACGTCCCATTTCAAATGTGCCTGCGTCAGTCTTATGCCTGCTGTGAGGCAGGCGTAAGATATTGACGCATTTGCGTCCTAGAAGTGACGCACTGAAATCTCCTAGATTTCACTGCGTCACTTCTACGAGGCTTACTTGCATCAGAACGCCCACCCTGCATACATTATACCTGGCGCAGGGATAATGTGGCGCATGGGCTTACAACGTGACACATCTACCTAGATGCGCCACTTTGTAAATATGACACAACATGGCGCATATTTTACCCTGCTGGTGAGTCACAAAAAGTGACGCACCGGTGGTGCAAAAGTGACGCAAGGGCTCATAAATAAGCCCTTCGATTCGCACTACGACTATACTGTCTATACTGTGCCCTTGACTTCCAACAATTTATTTAGTTTCAGTTCAGTTCAAACATACGTGTATTACGCCGGTAGCCCTTTAAACATAAAACAAAACATTTATTTAATGATGGATCACAGCATTGCCCCAAAAACCTAGTCATCAGCATATTGGAATGTAAGCTTACCAGAATAGGGGTTCGCACAACCCTCATGCAGTGATTCATTCTTGCCAGCGTTTGGGGGTGTTATTGGGGAACATGATTTGTTTTTTTGTACCTAGCCTTTAACCCAGCACAAAAGAAAGACATTTAGAAAGATGAGAATGAAAGAAAATATGAGAAAACAGGGAGAAAGGATTAATTAAAAAAAATAACACGAATAAATGAAACATTGGGACAAGAAGTGTAGGGTGCTGAAAAAAGTAGCGGAATCAGCACTAGGCTGCCTTGTTATTCACCAATCTGGAATTCGGCAGCCGACTCCTAAGAAACATTTTGGGGAAAGTTATATTTCTTTAGAGAGCAAGCACTGATCTTACAAACTTGAGCAATGAGAATGACGTATATAATATTCATTGGACTGGAGTGGATTGCTAGCAAATTAATTTCGGAATGTCTTCTTTGACGCGCTACCAGATACGAAAACATGTGGAAATGTACTCAAAAGAGGAGCTGTTATTTTTGTATCCTGCGTATGGAGCGTTGCTATGTCAACCGGCAGTGATGCAGGGGAAGTGGATTGGCACATGGCAAAGCTTGTGTGTCAGCAGAAAAAAAATGCTGGGGATTCAAAGTGTCTGGAACAATGGCCGACGGGTCTTCAAACACATCAGGAACCTTGTAGTTGTGTATATTCGTGGTAATTACCAAGATATAATCTCCCCAAGATTTTGAATTTGGTCAAATGTGTTGAAAGTGTATTCAAAGGGATGCTTTTTGAGTTAGCTGGATGGATCAGCATGTTTTTCTCCATGAGCACGTTGCCCATTGCATTACAGTAGTTCAGAAAGAAAGGATACTCCTAAATATATTAACTACTTTACTTTTTTGTAATTCACATTGTGTAGACAGAACAACTCCACTTTCTGCCCTATTCACAAAGAATTATCTGTGTCTCACTCTTTTAGTCTTTACTTACTCCTGAATTCCATGATTTAGCAAGGAAAACTACTAAAGCAAGTGACACACAGGTTCTGATGATGAATGTGTATGTGATTCAGCACACCTGATAAATAAAGATACCACAGGGTACGATAAATATTGGGTATGATAGTAAAAAGCACCTGCAACAAATTTATGCTTAACACACCAAAATCCACCTGATCTGGTAAATACCGTATGCTTTTACCTAGGGCCGGACTGGGAGCAGAAACCGGCCCTGGCATACTGCTCAGCTGCCCCATGATCCGGCCCTCATTCATAGGAACATCTTTGTTAATCAGACCCATGGCCCACTGCTTGGAATGGAAACAGTTTACTCTGGGAAGCCTGAAATTGGGTAGAAAACAAAAGGGGGGAGTCATGAGGGGAGGAACCATGAGGGGTGCTGTAATGAGGAGCTGAGGCAATAACAGGCAGTATATGCATTCATTTTGACAAACTCTGTCTCCCAAGAAATTTGCAACAAAGAAAAATGAAGTAGTAAAGCTATTCTGGTTTACAATAGTTGATCCCTTAGTCACAGATGGCAGAGGCATTAAGCAGTGCTTTAAGTAGGCTAAACTATTGGCTTCCTCTTCCCTCTGGTCCTTATCATCTTTTGCCTCCTTCTGCTCCTTTTCAACTTCTTTCACCTGGTTTTCTCAATCTTCTGGCCTTTCCCCTTCAACTCCTCAAAATAATCATCCTTTTGTTCTGGTTGCTCTGGTTCTGCTGCTGGTCGTATCTGCTCCTCGTTGCTTATTCCTGGTTTTTCTCATCCTGGTTCTCCGTCTCCTGCTCTTGGCTTTCCTCCTGGCCTGCCTCATATTCCTGTTCATCCTCTGGGCCCTGGTCTTGGTCTACCTAGCTCTGATCCATATCCTTCGTGTACTGATAATTCTGGTCCTGGTTGCCATGGCCTGGGTCATTTCCTTACTCTTAAGCTTCCTCAACCTGATCCATGTCTGCCACCTCATCCTCCAAATCTGCATGTTTATCATCATCCTCCTCCTGATGCATCTCCTGTTTCTCCTCCTAGTCCTTCCTCCTTCTTCTGCTCCTAGTTCCTCAGCTTCCTAGTCCTCCTCCTTCTGATTGTGAGCTGGTCTTGGTCATCCTCCTCCTCCTCTTTTTGGTACTGAAACGCTCCTGGCCTTCTTGATCCTGATCTTCCTGGACTTTCTGGTCTTTGTCCTCCTTAGGTTCATTGTCACTATCCGTCTGATCCTGTTTAATATCCCCCTTGTCCTGGGTGTCCTTGGTCCTGGTCCTCCTGGTGTTCCTAGCCCTTGTTCCCTATTCCCTCTCGTTATCCTGTTCCTGGTGTATCAGATCTGCCTCATCCTGGTTACCATGGCCCTCTTGGTCCTCATCTTCCTGTTAATGGTCCTAAAGGAACTGGACCTATTCTTGGTCCTTCTGGCGCCCGGGTCCACTTCCTACCTCTCGTAGGCTTGTTTCAGTTCCTGCTTCTCTTCTTTCCCCTAATCTTCTTGTCCTAATCCTCCTGATGTCAGTTTTTCTCGTGCTTGTCCTCGTGGTAATGGTTTCCTTGTCCTGATCCCAGTGGTCCTGTTCCTCTGTCACTAGTCATACTGGGCCTGGCTTTTTGGCCCTCCTCATTCTGCTCTATTTGGCACTGGTCCTTCTAATTCCGATCCTCTTGCTTATCACTGTTCTGATACTGCTTGTCCTCCTGGTCCTTCTGGGTCTAGTAATACTGTTTTCCCACTTCTAGTAATACAGTTTTCCCGGATGGTTCTTGACCTGATGATGACCTTATACTCCTACTCATTGAATTTTCTTTTTTAGTTGCTGAACACTGGCAAGACCTGTCCGCAAAAAACACTGTGGTTAAGGCACCTTTTGCATAGATCTGTTTTTGTCCAGCACGCTTCAGAGTATAGTAGTGGCAAAATAATTCCTGGAGTTAATGCACCTGCTGGAGAGATGTATGATTTCTCTTAATAAAACATCATGAAAAATTGGCAACAGTTTATTTTCTTGTTTCAGAGCATAACATGTAGGTCACAGATTTGTATTTTATGCTGGATAACTCAGTGGGTTCATTCTTTTTTTGTGTAGAGACCCTTGAGATATTGTTTTCTGAAGTAGAAGTTAAAGACTTAATGAGACAACGGTAAAAGAGCAATGTTGATAAGCAATGTGTTCATAACAGTGATGCTGATAGAATCTGCGTTTTTCTAAAGTATTTTCAAGGTGATTATCCAATGCATGCTCTTATGCGTATATGATATGAGCTATCAAGTTTGGCCTTACAAATGACATATAAAGATATGTATTTTTTTTATTAATCTTAATATTAGATGGGCAGTAATTGCAAAAAATAGCATAGGGTCGTAGTCGGGTAGTGGCTTCGCAGAGGGTAAGTCAATACTGTTATTTACTTTTTACAGCAAAAATGTAATTAAAAAAATCACACTCTCAGTTAAAGAAGATACCTCATAATAAAACAGAAGTTACAGCATGTAGACAGACCTATAAACTTGCTATCATGACAAGGAAAGACAATCTTAGAAGGAAAGCCTAGGGTAAACTTAAAGCTGCCTGTTCCTTTTATGACCATAGAGCTTTTGGAGAGTTATCAATCGATTTTTCTAAGGGATAAGAACAGGCCCACTTTTGAATCCTCTATTCTTGACTAGGATTAAATTACATGTACTAGTGATATTTATTTGGAATTAACCGGAGTTTTTGATTTGCTCACTCCTTCCACTACATCCTTTGCTCGTTTACTCATCATTCCCCTATTGTTTGCTTATGAAGATGTGTGAGATGCTATGAATAGTCCTGCTGGGCATAGATAGGGTGCCTTTGGATTTGTAGAATCATTACACTAAATTTTGAGCACCCATTATTATCGATATACTAAATGCTGCTTCATGTTTTGAGCTTCCTCAGTCCTTGTCCCAGTCTCTCACAGTGCCATTCTGCAAACAGGGTAATAAATATGATCCAACATTCTATTGACCAATCTCACTGATTGATGGAGATGTTGTATCAGTGGCTCATGAAAAGAAATCATCAAATACAGTTTGCAGAATGGTTTTTGCCCCTTGCTTGGTACTAATGATCAATCTCTCAATTTATATTTACTATTGATAAGCATGAGTTCCTTGATTTGTCTTTATTGACCTAAGTTCTGCTTTTAACAGAGATAACAGATCAAAATGATGGTCCATTATGTCGTCTATGGACATAGATGAATCCGTTGTTAACTTTTTACTTCAGTTACATAGGGATATCTCAGCAGGGTAAAATATGGTCCCGTAGGTGAGTGCCTGGATCATTTTAATTTAAACAGGAAAGTCCGGCAAGACTGTGTTTTAACACCTTTTCTTTTTATTTAATATATTAATGGTCTAGGTAAGTTTTTGGCCAGTCACAATAAAGGTATGCTTGTATGCGTTTGTACCCTAACTCAATGTTGCTTTATGCTGATGATGTGGCATTCTTAACTACAACCACGAATGCCATTAAGATGCTTTTGGATTCATTTGTTGCATTATCGAGCAAGTTGAATCCAATTTCACTAAAATGTTTACTATAGTATGTGAGCCGAATTCTACTAAAGCTAGAACATATAGACTAGGTAAGAATGGTATTAGTAAGGTTTATGCTTTCTCCAAGTTCAGAATTTTTTTTGATACTTTGTGAAATTGACTGGAGCTGTAACTGACTTTTTGTCCAAATTCGGTTCAAAGATTTCATCAGCTATACTAAGAATGTATGGAGTTAAATATCCATTGCTGGTTGTGGAACAGAGATTTTGTGGTAAGTAAATTTTTCTTTTTTACAATATGAGGAAAATAGATTTCTCCGATGGCTACTGGCAGGTTCTCACAGTTGTTTACAATACATTTGTCATGAGAATCTTGTACAATGTTATCTGGAGGCTATAATTCAGCTCCAACTCCTACTCCTGTTGATTTCTGTCTGGAACATCATAGAGACTGTATTTAAGAGGTCAGTCCTAATGACTGTGTGCCTGTAGATGGGGCCTTAAATCCCCCTGGCTGAACACTTTTTTGTAGTTTTGGGAGATCTGAATTGTTTGCGAACCCTTTTACTATTAGAAAATATGATGCATTAGGGGGTGAATTGACCTTCTTGACTGAGAAGTGCTGTAAAAGAGAGGAGTTACAGTAATTGACCATTAGGGACTATATCGTTTTGAAATCTGTTCCTACAATTGAGCAATATTTTACTCAAGTTCATAATTCTGGACACAGAATTTTGCTTATGTGTGTCAGATGAATAGGACACTTTACCCCGCTTGCGTTACTCCACAGTGCCATTACCCTGCAGTTAGTTTTTACACAGCAAAATCTTTTACAATGCAGGGCTTTACACCGCAAACTATTACAACACATTCCCCATTACAACGCAATTTTCTATTCTAACTCCACTGCAGCGTTACTTTGGGGAATGCGAGTTTGTGGTGTAAAGCCCTGCGTTGTAAAGATTTTGCGGTGTAAAAACTGCAGAGTTCAGGGTTTCAGAAAAAACATGGGCAAAGGATGTGGACAATGATACTGGAGCTGCCACAATGCTATGCTCTATGTTAGAACAGGCCCAATGGTAACATGTTCCTTGCTACCATGACCTGGATGTTGGGGGTCTTTCTATTGAGATCTGTTCAATGGGTTCTATGGGATATTATCATTGAGTCAATGTTTATGTGCTGATAAACGGTAGACCCACCGTTGTTCCTTTTCTAAAAGGCGGCTCTGTCGATTGGTTGTGTCCTTCTCCAGTTGTTCAATAACGACCCATCTTATGTCATTTGTTGTCTGTCCAATTTCAAGGAAGTGATCAGTCATCTTGGTAATGTACCGGAGACCACAAGGGCAAGTAATTCAGTAGATGACATTGCAGGAGTTGCCGTTTGTATGTTTTTGGATCTGCCAGGTACATCCTGGTTCCAGGTTCAGAAATGTTGTGGGTTTGGTGAGGTGTCACACGCTACAGTTCCCACTCGGGAAATGGCCAGTCACATTAGAGAGTCCCCATGCGTTTAGCACTGTGTTTGCAGGGTTAACATGGTGTTGTGGACGTGTTGCCACTATGCTATCTTTCAGGCTTCTCGCTCTTCTGTATGAAAACATAGGTTTTTCCCAGTTGAGTTTGCCTGTTGCCAGTATCCTTCAGTTTGGGGATTCCCTAATGTGACTGGCCATTTCCCGTGTGGGAACTGTAGCATGTGCCACCTCACCAAACCCACAAAATCTCTGAACCTGGAACCAGGAAGTACCTGGCAGATCAAAAAACGTACAAACTGCAACTCCTGCAATGTCATCTACATAATTACTTGCCCTTGTGGAACTGACGTAAACATACTAAGGTGTAATGCTTTCACTGTATTTATAGTGATTTTTAAGGCAAGTTTGTGTCTTGCTAGGCAATTGATTAACCCATTCGCTCCTCAGATTGATAAACGGTGATTTTATGTGTCCTAATTGTGAATTTGGGAGTAGCCATTTTATTGCCAAAAGACAAAAAGTTCGAAAACGAAATATGGGGTCTGTCTGTCAGAAGATTATAACATGGTGTATTAATGGGCAATAACATGTTTTGTACAGCCGGTATTTATTATCTTTCTTATAGCTTTATCTATTGCACTTAGATTTGAATGTGGAGCACTGTAATGATCATCTCAGAGTATGAATTATGAAAAGATTTTGTAAATCCTTAATATTTGTAATGGTCCCAAATCCCAATAATAAATATAATATAAAAAAAAGAGAGATTTTTGCACTAGCTGCAAATCACATGGTATAATCCTGGTACTATTGCTCAATGATTTATGCCCGCATATCAAAGAGTTGCATGTGAGCTGTTGTGTATATTTTTAAAGCTTTGCAGGCTTTTTCATCAGTCTGTTATAAATGCTTATTACTAAGTTCGAAATAAATGGTTATTCATGTGTATACCCAGAAAGTGGCACCTTAAATTATAGCATGGTATTGAAAGACCTGCACTTCTCACAGACAGATCTTGAAAGTGATAAACGCTATTTTCAGATCTTAGTTTATCTCTTGACAACTTGTGAAATGACAGGCTGTGTGTCTTTGTTTGCTCTGAGGGGTAAATATTAGTTTAGGCTGCAGCTATCACCTCTTGACATTGAATGCCCCCCAGCTTCCATCGTCAGGTAAAAGGAGCTGCTGATAGCTGTTGTAGGTGTCACAAGCCCAGCTGCCAAGCAGATTTCAAACCAGTAGATATCCGAGTGTGCTCAGGACATTGAGGTTAGAGGGATTCAAGAGCTGAAATTCTGAGTAGCCCCATAAAGTCATCCTTGGAGCTAGAGACCAAGAAAGAGCGCATTTAAGACCACATGAGCAACTTTGTAGCTGTTTTTGTTGTAGACAATAAATAGAAGAAACTGTCTTCTGGAAAGCAGCTCTATATTTCCTAAAGGTGGATAAATATCTTCTACACTACTATTCAAAAGGGAAGCAAAATCATTCATGATGAGCACATTCCTCCCTTAATTCCGCACATGCCTCACTTTAGGGGGCGCCACCTTCACACCAGCGATCTCACTGACATGCTAGACACTGAACCAATCTACTACTTCAAACTGACTTCTACACTCCCCTTAATGACACCCTCGCCTCTATGACTTACTTGTATCCAAACCTGTTCCTACTGCTATGAACAAATCATCCCTATTATTGCTTTTGCGATCTGCCGGACCGTGTTAAAAATGTTTTGATACTTTCTCTGCTCTGTTCGTGCAAAATGTTTTATACTTACTCTGATTTGTGTTGTAAAGCGCTCTGATACCCTACTATGGGTCTTGTTCGCGATATTAAAAACTCTAAAAATAAAATAAATAAATCAAGTTAGTTGCCTCTCCATTACTGAAACTTAATTGGTTATGCTGGGAGTTGCTGCAGGGAGTACTGTAGCACAGTATTTTTTATAAGAACGGAGTATGGTAGATGTATATTTTGTGCCTGGGTATGAAAAAGTGCTAGTTAGCAACAAACAACTTGTGGGTAATTGAATATTATCTGAAGATATCTGTCCATCTTATTCACAATAAGTTAAGCATCAATGGATTTGTATTTTATGTTTATTGTAAGACAACCCGATTCACTTTGCATGGGGAGTACCTTTTGAGCCTGGGCTGATTGCTTATCGTTCCCGTTTTATGTAATCTCTTCCATTCTACAGATAGAATGTAGGAGAAGTCAGATTCATTTGATTAACTATTTACAAATGTGCTGCAGGAGCAGTCAGATTAATGTGAAGAACTACTTATTAATCGATTGCTTAAGCATTCTTATTAATGCAATGATCTATAATACTCTCCAGATTGCACCTTAGCTACTGTATGTAGCACATAGCTGAAGGATCAAAAGGCCACTCCAGAATTTAGTGTTAAGATATCTTGTCATCTTGTGTTGTGCATGTTAGAGAGTTTTTATTTCCCACCACCACTTGTTACCCTATAATGCCACCACCATAAACTTAAGGAAGAGAATATTAAGGAAACTGCCAGGCTTTTTTTCTGACCCTTGCAGTTACAGTGCCAAATAAGCACTATCAAAGGTGAGAGTGTTTGGGTTTGCCCCTAACTATGGGCCAGATGTAAAAAGCTTTTTTGTGTTAGCAAATGGGCCGATTTTGCGAATTGGCCCATTTGCGAAAGCAAAAAGGCTTTTTGAAATGTACAAATCCCGTTGTGTGATGCGGAAACCTATTACCAAATCGCAAATTGGGTTTGTGGTTCGGTATTAGGAAGGGGCATAGTTAGGGCATCCCTTCCTAATACCAAATCACAGTGGTATATGTGAATGTTTTGAGACCAAAATGCGGTCGCAAAACATTCACATTTTACCAGCTATGTCAAGTAGGTCCTAACTCATTCGCAAATGGGAAGGGGTCCCCAAGATACCCCTTCCCCTTCGTGAAAACTTTTAAAAATATTTTTTAAGAGTACTACTCTTAAAAAATGAAAAGAAAACATTTAATTTTGCTTCTTGAAACAGATCCCGTTTTCCGTTAATGAAAATGGGCTGCATTTAAAAGAACAAGAATTGCTTTATTTAAAAGCAATTAGCGACATGGTGATCTGCTGACCCCAGCAGGCGCCCATCCCTGTGATGTTTGCGATACCCAATGGGTCGCAAACACCTACCTCATTAATTAATATTTATGAGGTAGATTTATTTCCGACTCACTGGGACTTGCAAAATGTGTAAACCACACTTTTGTACATGAGTGTTTGTGATTATCAAATAACGAATCGCAAAAAGGTGCTATTTGGTATTCGGAAACGATTACCTACAAATATCTTGCCCTAGGTCTTTACACATTTGGTCTCTCACAAAAGGTTGGCTTTTAATTTTTATTTCTTCCCCAGGCCAAGGAGGATTAGGCTTTGGTCAAGAAAGATAGTGTAGAGTAATTTGTAGGGACAGTACAATGCAGTTATCATAGCTAGAGCCTAGCCTCTGTTATAGTATACACCTCTTTAATAGCCTATACAAATATATACATATATTTCCAGCACAAATTAGGAACCAAAATAATAGATGGTACACAATGAAAAATGAAAATTGCAATAAAACGGAATACTGTGGACAAACTAGGGGCCATGACTATTAACACTTTAGAATGTTTGCCATTATTAAATGATAGTGAATATTGGCTCAATCCTGAATGTGAGAACAGAATACCGCAAAATACACTTAAGCAAATGTTGGATAGGTTTAGCAATGTTTGCAAACATATACAGATTGTCATCACTAACTAATCACAACCCTGAAAAAAGAAGGATCCTGTTCAATTTGGGAAACTTTGTTACAAAGTCGAAAACCTTAACTCTTTGTGACCCTACTGTCCTTGAACCCTTGAAAGCAATCAGAAACAAAGCAAACACAATGTCAATCATCAATGCATCGTATCTCCAACCAATGCAGTAAAGGATTAGTCTCTCAGATTTCTCAACATGGAGTTACTGAATCCAGGGAGGTAAACCTAACTATTGAGTTTAGGGTTAGTGGTGTCAGTCTCCTAAAATGAGATATGAAGCTAGCTTGTCTAGGTAGACGCCTCACTTACAGGGACCACTCTTGATGAATGGGGACAGACGCTAGTCTGATCCACAGCACGTAGAGTCTGCCCTACACAGTCCCTCACATTCCAGCTAGGATACAAGCAAACAGATGCTAGACCACCACAAAAGCAGCATGGCAAAATTTAAAAGAATAATGTGATTGTGCAGAGAGAAGTTGTGTTCACTAGGTTCAGTCAACACTCAGCTCACTTGCACATGTAAATGTAATTCTTGTAGGAGGCCTATTCAGTTTCTGGTGAAGAGTAAAGAAGGCTTCAAGCAGCTATTTGTGTGTCCCTGGACTCATTATCCCTACTGGGGTCTTTCACAGGCAAAATAAGAAGCAAAACAGGCTAGGGGAGTTGCATCAAGGTCTTTAGGTTTGCTCTTTGCCAGAGAAAATGGGTAGCCCTTGGAAGCATCAACAGCTGCAGATTCAACTTAGGTCTATGTCTAAAAGGTGTTCAACAAGTTGGAGGGGAGTCCCAGTGTGTATCTCCAAATTCAGGCATTTGGGCCATGACTCGCATGCTCCAAGTCCAAAAGGCCCAGCCAACTGGACTTGGTGTAAGAAAGAGAGAGAAGATTCTGGGAAGACACTCTATCCAGAGTGCCAGAGTGCCAGAGTGCCTTTAATTGGTCGCTGGCCACTTGAAGATGACAAGCTACACCTTTTGTTGTGCCGCTTCCTTGGATGACCTTATGTATGCCTTCCAGTCCAATGAGCATGTTCCGTATGACAAAAGCTATTCTCATAATACCTGTAAACATCACAGATGCTCAGAAAAATATAAAAACATGGTTCCCCAATTTGTCTGAAAACTCTGAGCTTAATTTACATGGTGGTACCAGCAGGCAACTTCCCTGGGTCGGGGTACAGAATTCCAACAGCGATAACACACTATTATCAGCCAGGGCATGTGCAGAGGGCACGCTTGTAAACCCTCTAACTCTAGAAGGTGAGGAAACAAATTAATTGTCCCTACTTGTAGCACACCAAAGGAGTGTCCCTGCACAGCAACAATGTGCTGTTCGAGTAGTCCCTCTGCATCTGGGGCTCCACAAACTGTTGCAAAAAGCAATCAGATGGGAACTTATAGGAACAAATAACCAATGGCAGAAATGACCCAGCTGCACAGATTGTCAGAGACTCTTACAGAAACCCATAAATACATATATGTAGCAGGGATAAAAAATAAAAAAAATGCTATTCCAATTGTTAGAAATAGACAACTACTTATTCAAAATGCGATAACGGAGGCAGCTTAAAGAAAGCCTCGCCTCCTATCTATCACTCTCCTACTTTTTTAGTCTCTGTCTTTCTCACTCTTTGCCTCTTTCTCTATCTTTCTCTGTCTCTTTCTCTCACACTCTTTTTACTTCTCTCATTCAGGCAGCACACCTGCCCCTATAACCATCAAGGAGACCAAGTCTTCCCAGGTACCTTAACCAGCTCTTTCAAAACTGATTCACAGCATCTGCCCATGTATGCAGAAACAAGCTGTCCAGGTGGATCCATTTTGCACACATCAGACTTCAAGGTGGCCTGTTTCTTTAAAATATGGATGTGTATAGTTTTAAACCACAAGGGGGAGATTTACCATAGCTCCACGCAATGCAGCGCAGCCTCCCACGAGGCTACGCTGCGTTGCGCGACAGGGAAGGAGCAGGAGAGCGCCATATTTTCACAGATATGGCTCTCTCCTCCCCATTACTTTTACGCCAATTGCTGGGAAAAAATTTAGTAAAAACAGATTTTCGCCATTTTGCGTCACTTTTGTGATGCAAGCACGGCACAAAATCTTAGTAAATCTCCCTCCAAGTCTGTAAGTCTAGTTCATTAACCTGTGTCTGTTTTTCTTGAGGTGACCTGGGAAGGTAGAAGTGAGAATCATGTCGTGACGATAACCTGTGTATGTCTGATTTATCTCCTGCAGGAGGAACCACCTCGACCTGTGCAGACCAGGAAGTCGTCGCTCACCGGAACCTGCTACTTGATTCTGGGCTTGATTGTTGTACTGCTGGGACTGGTGTTTGCGTCCATGTATCTCTACAGACATTACGCCACTACTCGGGTAGAGTAAAATAACCTGCTTTCATGTGTTGAATTACTGTCACCATTATTCATCTGCCAGTTTTTTGACAATGTATTGTATCAAATGATCCATGCAATACAAGTGCATGGACACCAGGAACCTGGCACCAAGAAATTAAAAGCTGTCACAAAATCTTTCAAAAATTATTATTTCATAGGAAAGTTTTGGAAACCCTATTTTTAATGACCACAACAATCTTTTGAAGTAAAAACAAACCTCTTAAGTGTTTCACCTTTATTTGTACATCCATGGCGAAGGCTAACTGAAAGTGAAAGCAAGCGCACCTTTGTACATGAGATGTAGTGGTCCTCCAACCCACTGAGAAACGGATCAGAAAATTAATATTGTACACAAGGTTAATGACAAACTAGTAGAAATGGCTGCATTTCATGTTCATTGTTATGAAAGTTTCAAATTGGGTGACATTTTTAAAGAGACACTGCAGTGATCCTATGTAAAAGATCTCACTGAAAATATCCGCTACAGAAACAAGCATTTGCAATGCAATAGGTCTCGCATTTGTAAAGTTAGACCTACTGGAGTTATAAATGAAACGTTTTTTTATTTATGTTTTATTTGCAGTGTAGTGGTTTTTAGGTCTCGCCTGAGCCAGCGCTTTAGCGCAGCTCTCACGAGAGCTTTTGTAAACGGGGGATTTGGAAGTGCAAACTAGTGCTTTCAGGCCGCCAACTACAGTGCATGTGCGCCGGGCGTGCGCACCATTTGGCAGCCTGCCTGATCGTTTCGCGGCCGCTTTGATGTTCTTAGTGAGCCGCGCGGCCACTGAGAACATCAAAGCGGCCGCGAAAGTGCACACCATTTGCCACCCCCTCCCTTATCCCACGTCCTGCTTGTTTCACAATGGCAACCTAATCTAATCTGCACTTGTAAATATTACAGATTGCAACCATTTGTATGGCGTTTTACCATTAGGGCGTCTTTTCAGTACAGCTCGTGTCGTGCTTTGTTTAATCTCCCCGTTGGGTGTCCTACGCACACCACCACCCGTCGCTGCTTGCCATGTTAACCCCTCCTCCCGTTCTATTGTAATTATTTTGTCATTAAGCTCTCGTGTTTCATCCGTTCATCTAATAGCAGGCAATTTGCAGAGCAGACAACGGGGTTCTCGCTGCAGTCCTGTAACTTTTTTTTATCCCTAGGAACATTTCAAACAGATTTTTATTCAGTCCACCCAAAACATCTTTGCAACGACCTTTGACCCCCCTCACTGAAACAAAAGGAGATAACTTTAACATAGAACAGTCAGTAGCTTCTCACAAACATATGACGTGTTTGAGTTGCTTAGACTCCCTTTCGAATCAATTAAGGGTAGTTCCTTTATCCAGTTCCACGCAAGTGTACTGTAAAGCCCCCAGGCTAACTTGGGAAAACAAATGCTATCTGAGCCATTTTTTTTAAAGTAACAAAGAAGTTGCCGATGATAAACATAGTCTTGTTCTGAAGTCACTACTCTGCTGGAAATGAATGACTAGATATCCCTAAAAGAAAGGCGTCCCCCAGATTAAATATGCATAAATTCACACTCGGCGACACACTGTGGTCTGCACACCCATGAATACTAACTTTCTGAAATCACGCCCGTGTGTAAATACGTCTGACAAACGCACATTTTAAACCACCGGGCAACTTAATATCTTCTTTTCTCAGGCAGTTTCCAAACAGAAATATGGTAACAGCATAGTTTAGCATGTTTGTATTTGAGGAGGCATGAAGGGATATAAATGAAGTCGAAAAGAGCTTGAAAGAAAAGCCATGCTCTGTTATGTATTTTACTTGCAGACCACTGCACGTTGCAGTAGTGAGCGTTAAAATTAAATGAAACACCTTGCCTCCTTGCATCCCAACCCACAAACGGACTTGTCTCTTTGCAAGCGAAGTTTTAATGAATGAGTACAGTTATTTAATTAGATCAGATTATTTTTCTCCTCTCCATACGTGAAATGCTGCGCTGACTCTTATGGTTAATGGAGTCATTCAATAAATAATGTCACGATATATTTCAAAACCGTCCACATACATCAAGCACATCTACATTCTACATTGCCTATTTTCAGTGAGTGTTAGAAATGCACCACTCCATGAAAAAACAGTTTTTGTTTACTTCTCAATGTTGGATGGTCTTTTTAGCTTGTTGATTGAAAGTTCTGCAGTAAAATGTCCACGCAATCAGCTGGCTCATCCTCTGGTCAAACCCCAAATCTATTTTCCTAGTTGCTTCTATGTACCTACAGCTTTAAAATAGCAAGCATTTGCAATGCAATAGGTCTAGCATTTGCGAGAGTTTAAGCTGTTGGCATTGTAAATGACAATGCCTTTTATCTGTTTTAAAAACCAAAACATAAATAAAATGCCTTGTCATTTACAATGCCAATTGCTGAAACCCTCGTAAATGCGAGACCTATTGCATTGCAAATGCTTGTTTAAAGAAAGAAAGTGCACGCTATCACGTATGGTCGCGTATGAAGCACCGAAGGAGTGAAATTATATGTAGGACAGTTGTGGGAAAGAAGAAAGTGGCATGGCTACACGAAGTGTCCCATGCCCGTACTGTTGTTAATAAATACAAAATGTTGCTATAATGCACATTTCCTTGGTCTTGCACTCAAAAATACATCTTTCACACATTAGATAAAAGGCCAGATCTGAGGGATGGACACCAGAGGAGGCGCCACTGTAACCTCTTCTGAACAAACATCATACAAATGTCAGTGGCTGCTCTGTGAGCAGCATGCGTGTTTGCATTGGGAGTCCTTGGGGGAAATCGGTTTATATCAGATGAACATTGTCAGGTCAGTGTAGGTGTGACCCCAGTCTCCACTAACCATCCCTCGCACGCCACCTGGCGGAGGAGTTGCAGTTCGCATCAAGCCTCTCGCATTTGTACCCCACATTCTTCAACCCGGTTAGCAGCCAGGTTTCAGAACACGCACAGCCCGCACGATCACGTGAGGAGATTTTTCTGCAAACAACCGGGGTCGATATCATTTTGATCATACATGCGAGTGATAAAGGGAGTGAGTGCATGTGCGAGTAGATGAGTGAGTGGATAGATGGGGGAATGAGTGCCTAAGAGGGCAAGTCATTGAGTGAAAGAGAAAGCAAGTCAGTGAGTGAGCGATTGGACGGGTGAATGCGGAACCAAGAGGTATGTGTGACGAGTGAGTCAGTGTATTGGTGAGTGGGTGAACAGTGAATGGAGGACTTGTGATTACAAATACAGGAGGGTTCGCGAATAAATGCATTTGAGTGAATGTTTGAGTAAATGTCAGGTGACTGGGTAGGTGCACAGATGAGTGTGTGAATAGCATAGTTAACAACGGGAATTGAGCCGGCTAGTGGTGCCGGCTCCTCTATCTTTATTTACAAGAGGTCGCGCAAGTGATTGTCAAGCGCTGTGGGACATGAGGCACCCCTGGGACAGACTGGACACTAGCGGGATTTGCGGAGGAGATTTCCAAGTTTCTACCAGAGTAGAAGTGTCCAACAGCTGTTAAAGTATATTAAATAAGGCACCACCGCCTATCACTGTAAAAGTAGATGTGGTCACTCGTGTACAGTACCGCATGAGGTGGGGGTGGGGGGCATGCGGAGCTTATTTACAAGCCCCTTGTGCAGCCTGTGTGTCACTTTTAATATGGGAAAGTGACACACCGGCGGCGCAAGGGCTTGTAAATAAGACCCAGTGTATCATCTTTTCCTTCTTCACATATAAACTGCCTAAGCGCGGACTTTTACACGCATCTTCAAGGGTGTGCTGCGCCAAGAGAACCATGAGAGAGCAAGTACTCCCCAAGCAAAGTGCTCAGGCCCACTGTCTTCAGCGCCTCACAAGACATCTCCTCCCCCAGCCAAGGTAACATGGAGAGGACGGACTCCAGTCACGCTCGCGTCCCTCAGCCTGTGTTTAGGTTCATTATCAGTTTGTTTTGGTTCTGATCTCTGCAGCTGGTTTGGAGGCTTGGAAGGGCAGCGCCTTGACAAAACATGTATGAAACCATAGGCATCCAAATGGCTTAGTTGTACAGCAGAGGGCAATGTACACTAGATAAATGAACCCGGGAGAGAGTGCACCATCAACCTAGACGCAAGAAAGAAAGGTGGCTCAGCGAGCTGAATGCTTTCCACTTACAAAGTGCGGTGATGTGTAGGTCACAAATTGGAATATTGGCTGGATAGACCACATTCCATCCTTTCAATCAGTACATTTTAAGATACATTGGATATAAGTAACATGTCATTTGCAAGAGTTTGAAACGGCAGAATTGTGGATGTAGCACTTTTAAACAGATATATAGTTACTATTATAGTACGGTGACGTTCAAAAGCAGGTGGCTCCAAGCACCCCTGTTCTCCCCAACAATTACTCCGCGAAGACGCTCAAAAGCGCGGTCTTTCAAACGCCAAAGAACTGGAAGTGACTGTCATGGTTTTCCTGTAGAAAACCAGCCATAACCCGAGTAAAGTGGAAACGTGCAATAACTTAAGCGCTTTAATGCTTCGTATGGGGTACTAAGCGCTATATAAACGCAACTGCAATGCAATACATTCTGCTTTGGCATGGGCAGTAGCGCTATTTCTGAGTACTCCGACACGTGAGTCGGGTTGTGTGAGCTTTGCCTTCATGACATTCTTGCGCTTAAAGAGGCTGCGAGTGCCTCGTTGTCAAACCTGAGCCTCAACAGGTAGAGGCACAGACGGGCTGCGCCAGCCCGAGCACTAGGAGCGCAACGCTGCCCTCATTCAAATGAGGTGACATGTCAGTAGCCGGACCCTCCCTCCTGCCTCATCTCCCCACGCCCCCTACAAGCAATGCCACGCTGGGCAGCCCCGGGATTGTGCAGCTTTCAAAAGGAGTCAGGTGGCTGAGGAATGACGCAGGAATGTTAATGAGTAACTCCTGAAGGTGGGAAAAAAGCAAGCCTCTTCCTCTGAGCATCATGTGTGGTAACAAGCTTGGCTGCCACACTATTTAAACAGAGCCTACGGCAAGAACCAGGGAGACCACAAGATCAAACAGGAGATGCTCCACCAATTGCAGTGCTGAGCGGCGCACTCCAAGTCCATTTGTGACTATATGAGAAAAGGAGTACCTCTCCAAGCGCATGCACCTGCTCCGTCTTTTCTCTGCAGCAAGTGCAGTCATTTCCTCGAAGAATGCAGGAGAGCGAGCCAGCTGGCGGCCACTGGTTGATAGTCACTGTGAAGCGTGGCACTGCCTGCATGCATCTGTTTTTTTTAAATCGCCACGGCCCATGAAGCGGGCACCCATGGGCATCCGCAGAAATTTTTCCAGGGGGGGGCGAACCTGGCAAATGAAGGGGCGTGGCTAATGTTAATCAATGGGGGCGGGGCTAAAATGGCAGACAATCAGGATCGGGTAATGTTCAGGCCAACCTGAGAAAAACAAGCATTGGCATAGCCAATAGGTCTCGCCTTTGGGACCTTATGACTGACTCACTGACTGAAGAACTTATATAGCTCACTTTTGCCGAGGCGTCTTGGCGCTGGGTAAGTAAGATGCCGGCAGTATAAGTATTTAGTTCTGCAGCAGGTCCCAAAGGCGAGACCAATTGGCTATGCCAATGCTTGTTGTTATATCTGGGCATGTTGAGAGGCTAGGGGACTGGGTCTTGATGTCTGGTTGGGAGCACAGCAATGACCTACTCAATTTGAATGCATAGGTAATACAACCGGAGGGGTGAAATGAAAGGTTCGCTACCAGGAATAACAGGAAGGTAGAAAGTTAGGCTGGTTAGAAAGATAAGGAGGGGTAGAGACAGGCATGGTGGTGAGGGGAGAAACAGATGCATGCTAGGAGAGCGCTGTGAGGGAGTGAGGCGAAATGGGAAGAGGCACTGAAAGGTGGGTCGGGTAAAGACCGTAGTAAGGCAAACAGAAGGGTAGCGAGGGGTGAAGGGTAGACAAAGAAGTGAGGTGTAGAAGAAAAAGATTCAGGAGCAGCGACAGGTAAATCAAAGCTGGAGAGGGGAGAATAACGCGAGGGGGCCAGGTAGAGAGAGGGAGAGGTGTGTCATAGACATGTAGAGACAGCTGAGGAAGAGGGAATAATAAAGACTGAGGTAGACAGGTGAGGTAGAGGGGTGCGTTGATATAATGGAAGTGCAGAGATGTGCCACAGATGTTACTGAAGAGGAAAAGAAGTAGAGATATTGAGAAAGATGTAAGGCACTAAAAGAAGTAAGGGGGTGAACAGAGGTAGAACGAGTGGAAGGGGAGAGAACACGTAGAAGATGAATGGCAGGGTAAAATGAGCGATCAGGCAGTGAGTGTGAGGAGTGGGATACAGAGGCATATGTGGCAGTGAGCGTGATGTGCGGGGTACAGAGGGATATGTTGTGGCAGTGTGCACAAGGTGCGGGGTACAGAGGGATATGTTGTGGCAGTGCGCACAAGGTGCGGGGTACAGAGGGATATGTTGTGGCAGTTAGCGCAAGGTGTGGGGTACAGAGGGATATGTTGTGGCAGTTAGCGCGAGGTGTGGGGTACAGAGGGATATAAGGCAGTAAGCGCGGGCAGGGCCGGCTTAAGCGCTCGTGGCGCCCAGTGCGACAATGCTTTTTGGCACCCCCAATGACCACCTCCACTACAGGTTCTTCATAACCATCCTTTCACAGCGCCCCTCAAGCCTCCGTAACCATTCAGTCTCAGGTGCATTTAATTCATTTTATAGCGCCGCTCCTATCCGTGTAAGGTGTCAGAACACTTTACATTACACAGATTAAATAGAGACAAACAATCATAAGTGTGTAAACAGTGCATAGGAAATGTTACATAAGAGAGAGGACAAGAAGGTGTAGGAGTCACAGGTCATCCGTTCAGGTAGGCAGGATAGTTTAAGAGGGCTTGGCCAGGAGAATCAGAAACCTAGAATTTAAAACCTAGCACCATGGATGGGGGGTTCCCTTTATTAATAAGAATTGATTTCTACCCAAATTAACCCATTTTGCCACATTAGGATAATGAAAAGCTGGGGGGAAATCATAACGCTCTAGCCCATACCCTACAGTTTGCATGCATCTTTCATAACAGTTACTTGCTCACTGTTCCACATTAGGATTTTAACTCATAAAGAGTTATCAACAATATGGTCTCTCTGACAAAAGTGTGACCCACTGACCTATTTACATTACATTATACGCACTTTGTGAGCTGCACGTTCTTTGCAGCAAGCATAGTAACCCTCTGCGCTACCTTAGGATGAGTAGAAACTTCCATTACACAAAACTTCGATCTCTCCCTCTCTAAGAAGTGCATTAATCACTGCAGTCATTTAGACATTTTTATTGGTGGCTGAAAATTTCTAGGAGTCCAGGAAAGAAGCAGGTGCTTTTAAAATCATATTAGCGCCCCCTACACAAAGTCAGCACCCGGGGCGGTGGCACCGGTCGCACCGCCCTAGAGCCGACCCTGAGCGCGGGGAGTGGGGTGCAGGGGGATAGGAGGCAGTGAAACACAGGGTCAGCATGTCCTGCCAGACATGATAGGGTGCATACTGGCAGATAGATATGTTATTGACACGAGTCTGTGTACGTTTTGGTGGGATCTGAAATCTGGGCTATGGCGCAACCTCAATTTTTGACTTGGGAGAATAATGCATCGACCCCCCCAGAACTTCATTCAGAAGACCTCTTGCTCTCAAGCTACACTGTGTTAAAAGCAGTGCTTAATTTGAGCCGGTGCTTTCCGGTGCTCAGCACCGGAACTTATTTCACAGGGCTATGATTTCTGAACCTGCAGGTGGTCGTCTCAATATTAATTATTCCATTCCAAAATATAAAGTATAACATACCTTGCCATGGTGACTGGCTGGTATGTGTTCACAGGCAGGCATACACCGGTTCAGGCAGGCATGATTGTGTATCACCACGTTAGTGATGATGTCATCACACCTGTCACGAATTCAAGAAGTCATCGTCAAAAAATGGCTTGCGTTCGATTCCCCGAGTCTGTTGCACCCTGCCATTGCCTGAGCCTCCCATTGGCTAATTGTAGGTGGGGGCTAGCTCATGACGGATTTCAGGCAAGGAAGCTCCGAGAGCTCATTTGGAACTTGGGAGTGAGGTCGCGACGAAGAATAAACTAAATTAAGTGTGCATTTTCAAATTGCTTCGTGACCAGAGTGGTATAGATGGCAGCCCTACATTGCTGCTATCCGCAATGTGCTCAATACGGCTGTGGCCGAGCACAACTTTTGTGCACCATGGAGTCACCTGTTTGTGCGCTGCCCCCCAGCATGCTAATTGTTCAGCGCGTGAGTCCAGCAGGCGCCACAGCCATACACACCGGCATTGGCAGCATTACGGTGGGGGACAATGCTTGTGCTGTAGCAGTCAGGGTCACAGCAAGCTCAGCATTGGATGCCGATGCCGTTGTCACCCCTGGACCTACTAATTGCAGGAGGCACTAGCAGTGACCTAACCTGCTGTGCTGGAGCAGCCGCCTGTTCCGCAATGCACTGATTAATATGTGCAAAAAAGCATTTTATTTTGGTGTGCATTTCTTTTTTTTGCACTCGAGTCGTGTCGGTTTAGATAAGGAATTAAAATGCATGTCACCTTGCCCTTCTTTAGGAATGACAAAATAGCAGGGACATGTACAGGCTAGAGACGGGGCTGAGAGCACTAGTAAAGATGAGAGAGAGCAAGAGCAAAGAGGGGAAAGAAACAAGGAGAAGAGAGGGATAAAACACAGCAGAGTAGAAGAAAAGGAGGAGAGCAAATCAGATACAGAGAGAAAGAGAAGGCAGACATGGTGCGCAGCAGACAGTGATAGAAGGGAGAAGATAGATTGAAAGGATGTAGAGGACAGGACATGACAGAGAGAAAAAAAGAGCAGAGAAAGGATAAAACGGAGATACAGCTAATCACTGCTAGAAGAGTGAAAGTAAAGAGCCAAGATCGAGGGGAGAGAAAGCAGAATATGGATAAAAAGGAAGATGAAAACGGGCATGGGTAGAATGCATAAGGAATAGAGGGCAAATCAGAAATACAGGGAAGTAGGTAACACACCAGGTGTGACAAAGACGATAGAAAATGATTAGAGAGGTGAGAGGATAGACTCTTAGAGAAAAGACCTATGGGACAAACATCAGAGCATGGTTAGAAGATAGACTGAGGCAGTGCTAGTGTTGAAGGTGGGGCACACCAGAGATAGAAGTGGGCTATGGCCTCCTTGGAAACATTTTCGGCACCGGCACTTCTGCTTTTGCAAATTAAGCACTGGTTAAAAGGAGGTCTTTGTGTCCAGACCTAACCACTCATGCTTGTGGCGCGCAGCTCAAACTGGCCATTGTCATTCTGTTTGTGATAATCAGCCACAGACAGCATGACAATGGGCGGGAGGGGCTGCGAGGAGGAGTGCGAGGCGCCCGATCAGGGAGTTGAGGCCTCTGGCAGGGAACAGCTCTGCTCCCTGCAGGGCCCGTAATTACGGACAAAAGGCGTCCGTAAAAGCATGGATGGCCGCAAGGGGGGCAAGGAGGAGCACTCCAGGGGGGGGCAAGCGCCCCTCCTTGCCCCCCCCTGCGGACGCCCATGCGGGCACCGTGGCGATAAAAAAAAAAGCCCAAGTAGTCCCTAAAGGAAACAGACAAAGCCCTACAGCGTAATATAACTGTAGTTGGTCGGTGCTGCTTCCGATAAAAACAGAAGTGATGCATCGGACTAGCAACCAATAGGGAGGCTGGAAATTACTGTAATGTGTAAATTAGCCAATTGTAAGAAGCAGGCAAGCAGCATGCGGGATTACCCTCGCTATACAAATAACTAGATGTCTCGGAGAGACAGCAAATGCGCGCTGCCTATGCGAAACCTAAAAAGCATTCTTTGTATGTCTTGTTCTCACTGTATAATGCATGTACCAAAAAAGTAGTGCTATGCAGATGCATACGGGAGTGGCTGCAACACAGATTTTTTTCTGGGGTTCTGTTCATTCTTGGGTCTGGTTGAAAAAAGAGTTAGGGCTTGATTTAGAGTTTGGCAGAAAGGGAAATCTGTCGTAAATGCAATGGAGTACCCTGCTCACCAAACACCCGTTCCGCACTCCCTATTTTGAATCGAGCAGTCAGTATTCTGCCGACAGAGCTCCCGTGGACTCGGTTGATGGAATACCTCCTCCAACTGCCCGACCCATTAGGGGCTGTTGGAGGAAGGACTTTACTCCGTTCTTCGGGTGGACAGTGAAGAGGCTCTTTATCTTTGTTTTTTTCTGCCAGGAAAAACCTGGCAGTAAGGGACTGGAAAAGAATAATGATCCCCACACCTTGGGAGTTTTGGGTGGGCCATTCATTTTTTATTTTTCTAAAATAAACTCCCACTTTGCGTGTATGTTTTAGAAAAACAAAAAACATTAAAACGTTTTACAGTTGGTTGTTATGTCTGACGTTACTGTCCATCAAATATTTTATACCTTGCCAGGAACTGCCTTAACAGCGGTTCCTTTCGATGTGCAAAGTTGTTCGCAAGGCCTGAACAATAGGAACATTAGCCTACTACAAGTGCAGTGTATAGTAGGGATATCTAGCTGCTACGGTGCCATGAAGGGATGCTAATACACCCAACTGCTCTGTATATTACGGGCACAAGCCCACCAAAAACTATCTGAAAGATGTGCATTAACCCACAATAATGAACTGCATACCTGGGGCACTTAGCCAGTGCAGTGCATCTTAGTGATACCATCCAATTAACACTACCCCTGCATTTTAGGGACATTATTATTGCAACACCGAACTATGTTCTAGGGACTATAAACCACAACTTTGCACCACAGATAAACTAATACATCACTGTGGACTGCACCTTAGAGACACTGTGTATCACCCTAGCAACACTAACCCATCCAACTTCATCACAAAGGGGAGGCCCCACTAAAATACACTGCATTCTCTAAACATTAAACTGCAGCACTGCATCCTGGGAACACTCCACATGATATCGCAGTGCACATAGGGACGAAAACTCAAGTCAATGTACTGCATTTCATGGAGAATAACCCTCCACACTGTACTACATCCTGCAGACGTGCACATGCCATGGCCCTCATATCACCCTTAAGGGATCATGGCACAAGGAGAATGTACACAGACAGTAGCATTGAAGTTCTTTCCCCACTATCAGCGTCTGCTTGGGAAGCGCAGGTCCCCCGACTGTAGATCGTGGCACACCCTTCTTGGTGGTGCTCAGTATGCATGTCACCCAGTTACCTCCTTAACTGTAACCGTCCTTTAATAAGGCTGGCATGCTCTTATTCAGATGAGGAAATGCACTCTGGCCAACGCATGGACATTATCACATTGATAATGATTGGTAACATCCTACGAAACTTTTATGAAGGACATCCCTGTCTCTTCATCCTAATGAGCATAAAATACTGCATAACCTTCTTTGAGGTAGAATGGGCATTGATAGCAAAGTATTCATATTGTTAAAATCATATCTTGTAGATTGCTTACAACTTTCTGAAAATTGATAGTCCTTTTCAGGCCTCATTCCTGTACTCTTTTGGTGGACCTCGAGGTTCCATAATGGCCTCAATTGTTTTCAACCTTTATGTTGAACAAACTCTTGGAGTATTAGTCACAGAATGCTGTGCAATATCAGAACAATATGCTGATAATACTAAGATATATCTAAAGATTAGCTTCCATGAGTTCATTACCACTCTAAAAATAATGCATGAATAGCATACAAAAAGGACCAATCAAATGCATGTGAAATTCCCTAAAGACAGAATTGGTATATGCCTCCCTATACCGTAGTTTTTGCAGAGCATCTTAATCGGGTAAATCACGTTGTTTATGCCAGATAAAAACCTTCACTTTAAAGACCACATCCAAGCAGTCATCAAATCAGCGAGATGCCACCTGCAAGAAGTTGGGAATCTAACGAGCTAAAATTAAGTGCTGAAGTCTGAGGGCTATATTCACAAGAACATGTGCTAAACATCTCCAAAAACATGTTAACGCAACTTTACACATCGCAGCCTATTGTGGGAAAATAACCCTGTGTCAATGTGGAATTCACAACACGGTGGTACTATGCGATAGTCCGCCGAAAACACAGCCAATGTCCACGATACAATCACCTCGACGGAAATAAAAACACAAACCTCAACGCGAAAAAACATGCGATGTGCCCAAACGCGATAAGAAAACAGTGACAACCAGCGAGAGACCAGCAATACCCAGCGCAATGCGGAAAAAGCACAAGAACAGCATACGGAAAATGCCACTAAAAAACAACATCAACTGCAGAGTACCACGGATGCACACTGTCCGACAGCAGAGGACACCATGAACCCCACAATCTCCACGGAGGAACACCCAGGAATACAGGGCCCGTGGAAGGCCAATAAGAAGACGAAGAGAAAGACTGGGTACAGTCGCCAGGAAAACCCAATTATCGCCACAGATGAGCCAGAACACCACCACCAAATGCACGTCACCACCAACCTGTCTTTGGCAATAAAGAGGCAAAGATGGCACACCACATCGGACCATGTGAATGCCGTTGCATGGCAGAGGAGGACAATGGAAGAGCGCAAGAGGCCCTGGACTGATGTGAATGGCAAAACCAAGCAGAAACTTGCTGCCAACATGAAAGCAGAAACACACCCCGGAGGAGGGGGGCCAGCAGACCACCTGGAGCTGAATGACATGGAGAATATGCTGGCCACAGTCACCAGTCGGGAGACGGTGACAGGAGTCGAGGATCCGGACACTGTCCAACATGACCGACACCACATCAACAGGGTGCGCACTGACCAGGCAGTGGGTGGACGGGGGGGAGATGGGCCCAATGGCATACATGCACAATTAAGCAGAGCACACTGCACACCCACAATGACTCAGGATCATGTCCCTGATCCCACAGGAACACTTCAGCACACACACAAACACCAAGTAGTCCCACGTACACCATGTGCCCAAAGGGGCACCCACACAACACATCAACAAGCACACAACCAACACATGCACATGTGTGAAACACAGCAAACATGCATATACGTCAGCCACACTGACAATGCAAGAGACACCACATGAGGAGTAGCATGGCTTCAGTCCAATCACCATGACAATGTACACAGCACAACACTAAAGTGGCTGAGTGCGGACCACAACCGGAAAGGAGCAGGTCACACTCAGACACAACCACCTGCACAAGCAACCCCTGAAATCAAAGACGCATCTGCGGACAAACCATGCCCAAGGGTCACAACTCAACAAAGGGCATAAGTTAGCCAAGTCTGCAACACCTCAGCACCGTGAAAGCACAGAACTGACAGGCACACCGCATGAAAGGGACCAGTGGCAGACAAATCAGAGCCGCAGGAGCGAATCACCCACC
Organism: Triturus cristatus; assembly: GCF_964204655.1. Lineage (NCBI taxonomy): Eukaryota > Metazoa > Chordata > Amphibia > Caudata > Salamandridae > Triturus > Triturus cristatus. The sequence continues at coordinate 967,889,808 of NC_140594.1, forward strand.
GTGCAGAATACACACATAAGTATAAGTGCACCTCGATATTGACAACATCCCGGTACAAACAGCAACACCTCCACAACGGAACACAAGACACAACTGGTGCCGCAAATGTGCACAATATGGCAAATCACATCTGGCACAGCAGGAAACTGTGACATGACAATGTACAAGTACAACCTGTAACCTGCAAATATGTTTTATTCTCACATGCTGTGCTTATAGACATTTAGTACTGTCCCATGATTGCCAGGGACAGCCACATTGTCACGTGCTCATGAGAAGTAATTGTCAATGATGGTGTTCCTACGGGCCATTCCTGCCGTAGCTGCAGTGGGATGTGGGCCACCTGTCCCATCTTCCCCATCATCGTCCGGTACTTCTGGAACTGGGATCCATGGAGCATTGGTACGTACACAGATGTTGTGCAACACACAACATGCAACGATCATCTTGTACACGATGTCCGGGCTTTACAGGAGCTTTCCACCTGTGCCGTCCAGGCACCTGAAACGTGACTTCAACATGCCAAATGTGCGTTCAACGATGCCCCTGGTGCGTATGTGGGCCGCATTGTACTGCCTCTTGGCGGGTGTGTTCGTGTCTCGGAGGGGTGTCATCAGCCAAGGGCAGAGTGCATATCCTTGATCACCTGTGACAGTGCAGGGAGAAAAGAGCCAATACTTGGTTTGGCAGGATGTGATGGCAGGCCCACTCATCCAGTGATGCCTGTGCTGGCTGTGTGTGGGGTGAGTGTAGGCCAGCCCTCAGGGAGTAGCTGGTGCTGTCAACAACTCCAACAGTCATCAGGCACACAGAAATGCAATGTCAGAACAGCAAGGGGGGATGACTTGAGTCGCACAGGGTCAGTGGCCCTGGATGCACAGCAGCCGACACTGGCCCACTGCCAGGGGAGACTGACATGTGGGAGACTGGGGTAGGGTCATGAGGGCAGAGCAGGGTCTTGTATGTGTCATAGGTACCTTCCGCGGAGTGTCACGGGGAAGAATGGGAGGTCTACCCCCAGGGCATGATGCAGAGAGCACATGCCAGCTGTGTCCGACAACATGGCGGATATGAATGCCACAAACTCATGCCAAACACCAAGTCCGTACCTGCCCATTGCTGATGACAACCCCCAGGCCACAGGCTCAGACACCAACGATGTTCCGCCGGAGGCTGACAGTCACTCACGGCGCAAAGGGTTAGTGGCACCACGTGTCGCAGGCTTTCATTGAACAGGGTTTGTGGCACCACGTGTCGCAGGCCTGCGATATGGAATTATGCCTCACTGATCAAAGGGAGTCTGGTGCTGTGTCCGCTGCCACGGACTTGGGGTCACTGCTATTCAGGACTCAGGACACAGTTCCACATGTGGGACCTACTGGTACGAAGAGGACGCCGGTGGAGTATGTCAATGAGAAAGGAGTGATGTGGGCCAGCATCATGGGAGCCAGCGATGGTCTGCAGAGGGTGCAGAGGTTGCAGGACTGGGGCTTGGAGCTTGCCCCGGCACCTGGTGAGCCCTCTTTGACACATGACGTTGTCGGCAGGTGAGCAGTGCGGCCTTGGGGCGCTGGGGCGGGTAGGCCTGGTCTGGGTATCAGCGTCCTGGGGTGCAGCAGGCACACAGGGTCGCAGGCATCGCTGCTCACGGTGTCGGCCTCATGGCGGACTGCGAGGCGCCGCCCTTTTGGTGACGTTGGCCTTTCCGGGAGAGAACCACGCTCTGCGCCACAGAGTTTTTGTCCACACCCCTGCACATCCCTGGCGTACTCTGGGCCAACTCACTACGCTCATGCACACAGGGGACGACGCAGCAAACGACATTTCCGCTATCTGACCCACGGCCTGGGATGACATGGTTGCGTCCACTTTTCACTACTCTCCAGTCACCAGCAGTTGTGGTCTGCGTGGGCATATCTGTGGTTTGTATACCCATGTCTGTCCTGCACATCCACGCTTCACTTGTTGTTCTCTACATTCCCATTCATGGTTCACTTGCATCCTTCGCACATGGCTGCATTCCTCATCTACACACGTTCAGCTGTTGTGTCGCTGTGGTGCCATGATATAGCTGTATTGTGTGCAGGGGTAGCCCAGGATCACCATGGAGTAGTGTTCTTTTGTCTGGTAGGTGGGCATGTTGATTGACATGTTGTATGTGGTTTGGTCACATGTGCATTCTCACAGTTGTGCATTGTGTGATGGTGGCTTTGAGGTGTGTGGTGTGTTGATTTGGCACTTACCAACGAGCAGTCCAGTTCCATATGTGCCATCTTGGAAGTGCTGGTTGATGATCGACTGTTGGAAGATGTAGGAATCGTGCACACTGCCGGGGTAGTTTGCGATGATATTGGTGAACATTCCCCGGTGGTCCACTATTGCCTGCACATTGATTGAATGCATGTGCTTTCTGTTGCGCTAGTGGTGTGCAGTATCCGCGGGGGCACAAGTGGGTCATGTGTGCAGTCTATTGCCTCCAACACGGCTGGGAATCCAGCTATGGCGTAGGAGCCTTGCTTGGTCTCCTGCTGTTCCTGCGCAGTGTGGGAGAAGTGAAGGTACTGGGGTATGAAGCTGAGGATGGCATCCAGGACAGGTGTGATGAATTTAGAAAAGGCTGGCTGTGAGACCCTTCCGACTCTGGCATTTGTTAGTTGGAAGGTAACAGAGGCCAATAGGTGCAGCGCAGCCAGAAGCTTTGTTTGTGGAAGGATGTTGGTTCTCTGCCTTGTTGGGACCGTCAACCTGTGGCCGATGTGGGTCATGATGCGGATGATGGTTGTCCTTTTGAGCCTGTAGTAGGTCTGTGAGACTGGTGTGTTTTCGGTAGGTCTGCTGTCTTACTCTGCGCTGCCTCTGTGGTGGTCGGGGGGGGGTCCGGGTCCTGGGGGGAGGTGGCGGTCCGGGGGGTGGTGGCGGTGGGGGTTGTGGCCCTGTTGGGGCTCCGAGCTGCATGATGAGTAGCTCCATGGCATCGTTTGTTCTTCAGGTGTGGCTGTGTGCGGGGCTCCGTTGCCTACTGCAAGTAGTCATCTGGCTCTACACCTGCAGGAGGCAGGTGTTAAATACCTGCTGCTACCGCAGCTTATCGCGTGGCTTTGACTCACATCGCGGATCTGGCAGTTCGTTGTGAAAGTACTGTTGTGGTATTCTCATGTGTTTTTGCACGGGAACGCCTACTCTGCATCTCATTAAGGTTAGTTGGTGGTGTCTACCGTGGAGATACATTTGGGGCAGTTATCGCGGGAATACTGGCTTTGTCTGCAGTTTGCACCAGCTTGTGAATGGGGTGTTAAATCTATCTCCACTTTTGATGCGTTAAGGTGGTGATAAATCGGAGATAATTCGTTGTGAATATCCCCCTTAGTCACCAGTAATCGAGAATATGTGTGTGCACTTTTTATAAGCCTCCTTAAATACAACTCACTCTTCTAAGAAATTATTTTCATGCAAAGGGCCCTTTTCTGACAAAAAACATGAAAACGGGTCACACAACGTCTGCACTTTCCAGGCTCAAAAGAATGCTCCTTCTTCAAAGCATGCCTTACCAACAACTCCTAGAACGAAGTGCTCCCTCTGGAGAGCCCTCTGCTGAAAAAACACCGGAAATGAGGTCCCTTCTGCCGGAACATCTCTTTTTTGATGTTCCAGTGGGACAATGTGGCCTTATAAATAAGTGCCAAAAACGTACAACTCCCCAGGTGTGGCGTAAGGGAGGCACAAGGAGGAGAAATATCTTTATTTCTCCTCATGTTTCCTCTTTCTATGTCTGCTGCAGAATGCAGCAGACATAGAAAGAGGAAAATGCCTCTTGTGATTGTTTTTGTGCAGGAAGGTTTCCCTTCCTGCAGAAATATAATAATAAGCGCAACGTAGGCGGCCTTGCACCATGATGCAAAGGTGCCTGCGTTAGCGCACAGCAGACACTTGTGCGCTGGCGCAGGGGAATAGGAAATGTGTGTGCCATATCAAATAGTTATGGTGCATTCCTGCCCTTTTCTTTTGACATAGTGCAGCGCAGCAAGGCCATAAAAATCCTAAATGAGGCAAACAATACTTTGGCGGGGTCCATTACTTTAGTGCCAATGGAGTGTGAAACGGCCCACTGCCGCATCAAAAATGCCTCTTCTTCTACCTTAAACATGCTTATTGAGCAAAGAGTATCCACATTTTCTGGGCTGCTAGTACTAAACACCACTAACACCAGCACAATCTGCTTATTTTCCCCTCAATTTTCATACCTTTTTTGCTACCAAAACTTTCGCAAGTTCTGCAAACACCAGAGGGGGCTCAACATTACACTTTCTTTACCTTATTGTACATCCTTCTGAAACTCCCAGACTAACTACATTTTTATCCACTATTAAATATCAACCTTATAGACAGGTTGCTGTGCCTTTAAGAATGTCTTCCCTGCACACGTTATTCCAATTGGTTTCCTTCTAGCTCTACTTCAGTTTTAGGGCGAGGGTTGAAATCACGCTATGCTTCTAATGTCCATCATGTACTCTCCACCTGCATAAGATAGAAAAACCTTAAATTCAATGTACCTAACAACTCTATTTGTTAATTGTGCATTTGCCAACACAAAATTGAGCTTTTTGTGTTCTTACCACTTTGGTACTTACTCAAATTGAAAAGTAGATTTATTTTGCTCAAGGTAATTTTGTCTAATTTACACTTTATAAAACAACCTTGCAGTAAATAAATTACTAACTAAATAAGGAAAAGAAGGCATGTGAATTCCCATACCGATATATAGCAGATAAGCTACGAGGGAGCCCTGGAATTAAAGTTGTGACAAAGGATATCAAGCATTGGCAAAGCCAATATAGTTGCCCTGTTGACTTCCAGTGCAGACCCATTGGCTTTGCAAATGCTTTTTTTTTCTAATACAGTTCAGCATCTACAAAAAGAGAAGAAAATGCTTTTCGCCTATGTTGTGCAGGATTGTCCAAAAAAAGAATAAAAAGGTGCTATGACGTGTTCATGGCTGTATCATCAGGAATGTGAGCAGTGAAGTGATACAGGTTATCCATGCTAGAGGATGGTAAAGAAGGTATAATCTAGGAGAGGGAGGAACTCCAGAAGGGGGCGGAAAACAATTAAATAATAAGCAAGCAAATGAGTGTGACGGCAAGATGGCGGCGTAATCACAGCCGTTGCGAGAGATGCAGTGACGGCTCGCTGATCTAACTCAATCGGGGGGAAAATTACGGACCCGCTGTCCCGTCTCGTCTAGCGCTAATCATCTCCTGACAAAGGCGCTTGGGGATGCCGAGAGTCACGTTTTCTTTGTACCTGGTATTCAGCTGCGCTGGAAGAAGGATCGTTCAAGTGCCGGTGTCTGCAGTAGCGGTAGCGGCAGCAGCAGCGGCAGCGGCTCTCACACCCGCAGGCTCCACCGGACGAGTAAGGGGGCGGAGCTTGCCTTCTGGTTGGCGTCCTAGGCGGAGTTCTGCGGAGTTTCACATCGATTCGGAGGGCGCCTGCGGTGCAGTCCTGGCGCCCTCGAAGTGGCTTCACAGGAGGAGAAGCGTAATGGCACCAAAGGCAGCAACAGGTGGGAAAAAGGCCATACAAAGGGAAAAAAAAGTACAAGAAGGAGGAAATGTGGCAGGGAACGAGGAAGGGAGTGGAAAAGACGGCCGAGCAGGCTCATTAAAAAGCAGTCAACAAACCCTTGGGAGAACCAGACAAGCTACATCCTCTACAGCCTCAATAGCTGACATCTTTTCAAGAACTGGTAAGGAGCAGGGGGGTCCAAAGCCCAAAGGTACGGCAGACAGTAGGGATAGTGCTCCCTCGGAGATTATTGACACTGTCAATCTAAATGATTTAAAGGACGGATCCACCATTCGCGAGCAGGCATCATCCTTGGAACCTTGTCAGCACACTGTGGGGGAACATAGCGAGGGCTTGTTTATTGGAGATGAGATTAATAAAGATCTCAGGTTGCAAGAGGCTGCAAGCGATAATAGGGGCCTTCCTGAGCAGGATCCTAAAAAATCCGAAGGGGAGCTGGGTCCGCAAGAGGCCGGGCAGCAAACTTTGTTGAGTGCGGCGGCTGACTTGGTTGTTGGCCCGGATATCGGCCTTGGCACTGGGGCTCATCAAGATGAAGGAGAGAAGGGTAGAGATAAAGATTCTAGTGAATGCTTTTTCTCTGTTTCAGAGGGGGCAGAGTGGTCCGACGACGATGATGTCGAATGCAGCTCTTTTTTGGACTCAGGAAGTGAATTAGAGCTAGACCCACCTGTAATTACATCTAGGCCCCCAGTGGGTCCTCCTGGGAAAAAGCAATCCCTAGCTCATGTTGGCCTTCAAGGTGAGCTTAGCTGGGACCACTCCTCTACTTTGGCATTACAGGGTTCCCCCAATCCGGACACTGCTCATATGACTATGTTGGAAACCATTCATAAAGAGATAATCTCACATCGTGAGGAGACCCGTCAGGACAACCGTAAGGCCCAAGCCGCTATGAGGAAAATCCAGGAGGTTGTTAGGAAATTGTCTAAGACATGTGCAAACATAGGGGATCGAGTATCTAACCTGGAGCAGAGAATTGTGTCAACGGAGGCAGAGTCAGCAGAGGCGATCAACCAAGTAAAGACCCAATCTGCACAAGTGGTTGACATGCAGTGGAAAATGGAGGAGATGGAGAACAGGCTACGACGGAATAATCTGAGAGTTTTGGGGATACCGGAAGGAGTCGAGGGTCAGGATATTAAGGCATATATGGTCAAACTCTTTGTGCAAGCATTCCCAGAGCTTTCGGAATGGAATTGGGCGAGCGAAATCCAACGGGTACACCGTACTCCCTTTACTGTTCGTAAAAAGCCCAAGGAAGGGGATAAGCCGAGAGCTGTGCTGGTTTTCTTTGGTAACTTTATTTTGAGGCAATCCATCGCAGAAAAAGCCAGACCAGACTCCAAAAGAAGTGGTGAAGGGGTCTCTTTCTTTGTCCGTCCCGATTTCTGCCATGCGACAGTAGAGCGCAGGTGGAGACTTAGAGGGATGATAAGCCTATTCCAGGATAAAAAGTTACAAGCCTATCTGATAAACCCGGCGCAGCTGAAAATAATTAATGCAGGGAAGACGATCTTTTTCTCCTCAGAAATTAAGGCAAAAGAATACCTGGTCTCTCTTGACAAAATGGAATAGTATGTTAAGTAGGCCGGGGGACGGATCATTATCCGGATTGTCTTCTATTATTCAACTTGTTCAAAATAAGATGATGGGGGTTCTCCCACGGCTATTATGAAGGTTACAATAATAGCGGGGTCTTGATGGGAACTAAGAGTAATTTCTTTTGCTGTTTAAATTCTTGGTTTCAACAGCTAGCCGTCACTGCAAATCACGCGCACCATCCAAGCACAGACTAGGTCTGAGCGCTTCACTAGAAGGGGGGTGGCTCAGGGGGAGGGGGGGCAGGGAGGGTAAGGGTGGTGGGTCAACAGAAAATAGAAAATATGGATGCAATATGATGTGTATAGAAATTTGTTATTTTTGTGGACAAGTAAGAGTGATTAAACACAGTGCTAAATCGCTAAAGGATCAGATGGTTTTTGTTATATGTATATATTTTAGGGATGTCAGGTATTAAAATATGTTCAGTCAATATTGGGGGGATGAATGATTGGAGGAAACGTAACAAACTTGCATTGTTTGTGAGGCTTAATAATTTCGATATTTTGTGCTTACAAGAAACTCACCTCCCTTGGGGTCGGAGAAGCCTAATGCACATCAATGGCTTTGAGCTATTAGCTTGTACTACCCAAACATCAACAATCAGAGGGGTCGCTGTTTTAGCCAGGACCTCCATGGGGGGTGTTAGACGTATTAAAACTGACAGTAGTGGGAGATGGCTTTTGGTGGAGATGGTAATAGGCTTGACACTGTGTGTTGTCTATGGTATGTCCTGAACTCCCTCTGAGGCGGAAAGCCGGAGGTTTTTGTAACTGCTACGCACTGCTTTTAAAAAAACTATCACTTTAGTTGTTTTAACTTCACAAAACTTATCCAGGCTCACCTGTGCTAAAGCGCTGCCTCCTAGCGCCAGCCAGACCCTCAGACACGAGCAACGCCCTCACCGCCAGCGCGGCAAAGGTGTAGCCACGCCCACTGCGAGGCCACGCCCACCAATCGGAACGAATACAAAAACGCTTGACAGCGCAACGAATCCTCATTGTCCTGAACTCCCTCTGAGGCGGAAAGCCGGAGGTTTTTGTAACTGCTACGCACTGCTTTTAAAAAAACTATCACTTTAGTTGTTTTAACTTCACAAAACTTATCCAGGCTCACCTGTGCTAAAGCGCTGCCTCCTAGCGCCAGCCAGACCCTCAGACATGAGCAACGCCCTCACCGCCAGCGCGGCAAAGGTGTAGCCACGCCCACTGCGAGGCCACGCCCACCAATCGGAACGAATACAAAAACGCTTGACAGCGCAACGAATCCTCATTGTCCTGAACTCCCTCTGAGGCGGAAAGCCGGAGGTTTTTGTAACTGCTACGCACTGCTTTTAAAAAAACTATCACTTTAGTTGTTTTAACTTCACAAAACTTATCCAGGCTCACCTGTGCTAAAGCGCTGCCTCCTAGCGCCAGCCAGACCCTCAGACATGAGCAACGCCCTCACCGCCAGCGCGGCAAAGGTGTAGCTACGCCCACTGCGAGGCCACGCCCTCTACAACCAGCACAAATGTGCTGACCTCCCCAGCGCAGCGGACGAGCGCAGCGGGAGCGCCGTTTGCGCGCCGAAGGCGCGCCTAAGGCAAGCCCGTCTGCGCCCGTCCGCGCACGACCGGGCTTAGGGCCAGAACCCCTGCCCGATTCTCTTCACCCAACTATAAGGTACTCCCGTAGAGATTTATTGAGCCTCAGACCCCCTCCACCCTCCTGTGATTACATCCATAATCTCAAGGGACCCTTCACTTGTTGCTCCTTTTGCAAACCACTCCAGCTCACGCTACCAACTAAACCCAGCAAACCCGCCACCCTCAACCTTGCCTCTCTAAATTGTCGTTCACTTCCAAAACATGCGACTCAGATTGCCGACATCATAGAAGATCATGGAATCGATATATTCTTCCTCACGGAAACATGGCTCGGTCCTCATTCACAATCAGACATGGTACTAGCAACACCACAGGGCTACTGTATTCAATCCCTACCCCGTCCTCTAGGCAGAGGAGGCGGTGTAGCTATCATCCATCGAGAACACCTCCACTGCAAAACCCACGACGCACAGATTACCGACGCTGAAAGTCTGCATTTTAGCGTCACACTCAACCCAACCACTTCTCTAACAGGACTCCTCATTTACCGCCCCCCCGGCACCCCGGGCCCCTTCACCTGCTCTCTTCTGGACCTAGTCACAACTCAGGCCCACTCCTTATCAAACTATATGATAGTTGGGGACCTAAACATCCACCTAGAAGACCCGGCCGACTCGGTAGCCAATGATCTGATTCAAGATCTAGCGGCCTTCGATATCCGTCTATTAAACTCCGGAGCCACCCACATTAAGGGCCAACTATTAGATCCTGTATTTACCAGCTCGCTCTCAATGCTAGCAAAGGAGGCCCTTCCCCTTCCCTGGACAGACCACTTCTTGGTCCCTTTCCAATTACCTGGAACCTTCACGAAAAACCGTACACCCCCTACCTTCAGCAAGGATAGGACCTGGCCCAGACTCTCCACGGACGAATGGGCCCAGACCCTTGAAAAAAACATCCCTGCTCACGCTGAAGACCCAAATACGGCAGACAGAAGATTCAGGGACTGGATTACCGTCTCCCTAGACCTAGTACTCCCACTCAGAAATAGGGAAAATAAAAACGGCAAACATGGCTCAGCACCATGGTACTCCGCAGAACTAAGAACACTTCGCAAAAACTGCAAAAAGGCCGAACGACTCTGGAGAAGGACTTGGCAACATGCCAGCAAAGTAGCCTACCAGGACACGGTCAAACTTTACAAAGAGGCCATTAAATCAGCCAAAGCTTCTTACTACAACACACGAATACAAGAAGCATCCAATTCAGCCCGAGAATCCTTTTCAATCGTCAAAGAGCTGACCAAGGTCCCCACCACCTCTCCCTCCAACACCCCCAAAGTTGACAGAAGTAATGAGCTAGCTAACTTCTTCAACGAGAAAATCACCCGCATCCTGACCTCCCTCCCACCCCCCAGCTCCCCTAGCTTCACGGAAAGTAGTACCTCCCTCGAACAGACTGAAAGCATCTGTCGTCCTTTGCTTCAGACTTTCCGACCTGTTACCCCCGTAGAGGTTGAGCGAACCCTAGTAAAAATGAAAAGTGGATCCCCTTTGGACCCAGCCCCTATAAGGTTCCTCAAGACTGTAGCCTCAGTAATTGTGCCTACTATTACGGACCTTATCAACTGCTCGTTTACCCACGGAACCGTCCCCGACAGCTGGAAGAGTGCTGTGGTCAAAGCACTCTTAAAAAAACCCCAGCTAGATCCATCGGACCTGTCCAACTATAGACCAATATCCTTACTCCCGGGCATTAGCAAAGTCACCGAGAAACTGGTAAACATCCAACTGTCCCAGTTCCTTGAAACGAATAAACTGCTCCGACAATCCCAAACCGGATTTCGCCCAGGCCATGGAACGGACACCGCACTCCTCGCAGTGATCGAAGAGGCAAGGGGCTTACTAGATTCAGGGGGATCAGTGGCAGTGATCCTCCTGGATCTAAGTGCAGCCTTTGACACGGTCAACCACCGTGTCCTTCTGCATAGACTGGCAAATGCAGGACTTACCGGGACAGCTATCAAATGGATCGAATCCTTTCTCACAGGACGCACTTTTCAAGTGTGGGACGACAGCCATCACTCATCCACCCTCCCACTCACCAGCGGCGTCCCCCAGGGCTCTTCCCTAAGCCCGACGCTTTTTAATGTCTATATGGCCCCCCTCGAGGATGTGGTAACACCATTTAACATCAAAATGGTGAGTTACGCTGACGACACCCAACTAGTCGTCTCCTTGTCCCAGCTGATTGACCATCCTGAAAATCTAACTAACTGCCTCATAGATATCCACAACTGGATGAATGACTCATCACTGAAATTGAATGGGACTAAGACAGAGGTAATGCTACTCGGCAAGCAATGGACAACTATCCCCCCTACACTATGGCCCGATGTGTTTGGAGAAATTCCCCCCCCTAAATCTGAAATCAAGGCACTCGGGGTGTGGCTTGAGCCACAGCTTACGATGAAAACCCAGGCAACCAAAACCTCGGGCATATGTTTTGGACTCATGCGCACGACCCGTAAAATCCTGCCCCTACTCCCACCTATGTCCAGAAAGCTTCTTATCCAGGGTCTAGTGCTGTCCCGCCTGGACTATAGCAATCTGGTCTATCTGGGAGCCCCCGAGGCTACCATCACGAAACTCCAGCGGACACAGAACGCGGCAGCACGCATGATTACCAACACCCCCTCCAGAATATCCGCCAAGCCAGCCCTCAAAACCCTGCATTGGCTCCCCGTGCGCCAAAGGGTGCACTTTAAAGCAATGTGTACGACACACAAGCTTTACAACGGATCTGGTCCAGCGATCCTCAGTAAAATGATCACACCTTATACAGCAACCAGATCACTACGATCTCAAAATGAGAATCTAGTCTGCATCCCCAGATTCAAAAAAGCCCGCACAGGAGGTCGACAATTCTCCGTACAGGCGGCTAAGGGCTGGAACGCACTCCCTCGAGCCCTCAGACTGGAATCCAACTACCTTGCTTTCCGCAAAAAACTAAAGACCCATCTGTTTCCCAAATAACTCCCTTCGACCGCCTTCCCTCTCATTAGGATTTCAAGTTACATAGCGCGGGGATGCCCTTGGGTCACCAGGCGCTTTAGAAATCGCTAAAATAAATAAAAATAAATGGTTCAAACTGTGACGACCCGGAGATTTTTGATTTCCTAGAAGTAGAGTTGGTAAACTGGATACCCCCTATAATTATGTGTGGGGATATGAATATCTCGGCTGACTGGGTCAATAACATAACGTATACTGGACGGAAACCTAGAGTTTTCAGGGCTATAAAAGCTCTTATGGATTCACATGGGATGATTGATGTGTGGGGTGTGAAAGAACCTGCTAAATCTGGCTTCACTTATTTTTCGAATCCTTTTCGAAAATATTCGAAATTGGATTATTTCTTTACATCCTCCTCAGAAATTAACAAGGTAGAAATCTCTAAACTTCCCAAATTCCTGTCGGATCATAATCCTTTGGTATTGTCATTTCAAATGGTAGGAGTACCTAAAACTCGGACACGTTGGACGTTTGAAAGGAAGCTGTTATTGGATACCCGCTATGTTGGTCATATCAGGAAATGGTTGGTTGACTTTTTTGATGCCAATAGATATAGTGCATCACGAAATGGAGTTTGGGAGGCGTTTAAGGCCGCTTTTAGAGGGGAAACAATAAGCTGTGCAGCAAGGTTGAGAAAAGAGGACAGGAGAAAGGTTGAAAAATGTCTGGAGGATTTATCAGCTGCAGAGGAACAACATACCTTTGATATCGCTCAAAACAGGGCTAGTAATGAGAGCTATAGGCTACTATTGGTAGCCAGAGCTGAACTACAGAAGGAGATTACTCAGAGAGCAATGTTGGAGTATCTATCGTCTAGGGCTAAACGGTATGAAACAGGGGAACAGGCAGGCAGAATATTAGCCTTACAAATAAGGCAGGGCAAGTCTAAAAATATTATATCTCAGATGGAAGAAAATGGTATAGAATATTCAGACCCTCCAGATATTCTCCAGGTTTTTAAGAATTTTTATCAAAAATTATACACAGAAACAATATTAAATGAACCTGGGACAGAGGAGATTGCTGATAATGGCCCTCGTTTAGGGGATGCCGCAATAGAAGAGATAGAGAGTGAGATTTCCGGGGGGGATATAGCGGAAGCCCTGCAAGAGTCAGCTGTTGGCAAGGCAGCAGGCCCTGATGGAATACCTTTAGAAGTCTATCGGTGCTTTGAGGCAGAGATTACCCCGCTTCTCAGTGATCTTTTCAACGGGGTAATGGGTACAGGAGTGGCTCCGGAATCATGGAAAGAAACAAACATAGTGGTGTTCCATAAGAAAGGGAAACCAAAGGATAAACCGGGCTCCTATCGCCCAATTTCGCTAATTAACTCAGACACGAAGTTATATTCTAAAATCTGGGCTAAAAGACTGGGCAGGGTCATTGGTGATCTCGTCTCCCCTTGGCAGCATGGATTTGTACCTGGGCGAGGTACCACAGATCATATTAGGAGGGCAATAACCTTATTTGACATTCAGTCTGCAGAGGGAGGAGAGATGGCCATGATCCTGCTCGATGCAGAGAAAGCCTTTGACCGTGTCTGTTGGAATTATTTATGGCGGATTTTAATCGGTAGAGGCTTTGGTACGAATTGTATTACAGCTCTGCGGGCAATGTATAGCGATCCAGTTGCCCGGGTTGTGGTCATGGGTGAGTGTTCTGAGAAAATCTATATAACGAGAGGTACGCGCCAAGGATGTCCTTGTTCCCCTATCCTCTTTGCTCTGTATATCGACCCTCTTATACGGAAGATCTTAGCTAGCCCCCGGATAGAACCAGTGATACATAATGGATTTGAAAACAAAATCATGGCATATGCCGATGATCTGGCTGTGATTACAACAAACCCACAACAGACACTTGGGGTTTTGGTTCAGATTGCCTACATATTTGGCATGAGGTCGGGGTATCTGTTAAACGAATCTAAAACCCAAATTATCTGTACAGCAAATATAGTTAAAGCCGACTCTAGATATGTGGATTCAGCAATTTATCTGGGAGTTAGAATTAATGCCGCGGTTAATAAGATCACAGCTGAGAATTTTATCCCACTTGGGAAAATGATAGAAGCGGATCTCAAAAGAATTGATGTTTTACATCTCTCATTGATAGGCAGGGTCAATGTTCTCAAGATGACAATGTTACCAAAAATCTTATATCTTTTTCGAGCGATACCTTTGTTAGTAGAGGAAAAAACTATTAAGTGGCTAGAGTCAATATTCATTAGATTTGTTTGGCAATATGGGAAACTTAGACGCTCCACCAACCTTTTGTCACTCCCATGGGATAGGGGGGGGCTCACCTTACCTAATTTAAGATTGTATCATTGGTCCTGTCTGCTGGCAGAAATGTTTATTCTTTTTCAACCTACTCAACCTAATGATTCTGGGCAAGATGATCTACAGACCCCACAATCTATATATGAGCTATTAGTTGGAAGCAAGGCATATGGTCTCCTGATGTGTGAGGTTGAACGGAGGTATTATAAAAGACCACGTTTTAAGATACTGGAAGGAGTATGGGGACTCTGGAGAGCTATATCTTGCTTTTGTAAAATTCCCAAAATTCATGCGTATTTGCACCTTACTAATTCGAGCTTATTTCGGGGTAGAGGTCTTGAGAGGAACATCCGGATCTGGCAGGAGCATGGAATTAGCACATTAGGCGATATAGTGGGGGCAGATGGGCTGATCGGCTTTGAAGCACTTCAGAGTAGAGCTGCCATCCCTTCAAGTCACTGGCTCTCCTATGTTCAGCTGGCCAGTGTCATTAAAGCTTTAAGAATCAGATGGCCAACAGGGTTTAAAGTTCCTCTGATTGATATGTTGGTAACAGGGGGTATAAGAATTAAAAATGTTTACGTGTCGTTGCTGGATGCTTTACAGAGCGATATTGAGAAAATGGAGAATACTCTTGTACGGAAATTGGATAACCCCGATGTGGATCTCGATAAGGCACTCTATTTAAATAAAAAAATCTTTCGTTCTACGAATTTGAGGGCCCAGCATTACAAAACCCTGTTTGATTTATATTTTACTCCAGCAAAGCTTTTTAGGTGGGGGGTTAAAGGTGATGACAGGTGCCCCAGATGCAATTTGGCTCAAGCAGACTTGACGCATATGTTTTATAACTGTAGCTCGTTATTAGCTATCCAGGGAGAGATAGCGAAATTTTGGGTGGAGGTGCTTGGTCGAAGGGTTGAATGGTCTTCCTCGTTGATGATATTGGGTCTAGATAATAGGTTAAAACTTGGGAAATCTGAGGAAGCTTTGGTCTTTTTAACTGTAGCAGTACTTCGGATATTAATCACCTCAGGGTGGAAAGATGTAAATGCCCCTTCTTTCCAGCTATGGTTATCTAGATTATTGGCTATATATAACATTGAAATCTCTTTATATGCTCAGAAAGGGAGGAAAAAACAGGACATGGGTAAAAAGATATGGTCTCCAATCTCTGACTGGATTGCTGGAAGATCAAGAGTTTGATGTATTTTGTATTGTATTTTTGAATGTATGTAAATAATGCCTCCCCGTCCCATGTTCTGATATGTTCTTACCGGGCTTTGGTGCCTCTTGAAGATTTAGCATCTGTTTAAATTGTTGATAATATTTGTTTTTGTCTAATGTATTATGTAACATCTAATTGCATCAATAAAAAAAAATTAAAAAAAAAAAAAAAAAGCAAATGAGTGTGACAAGAAATCCAACCAATGGTAAGCAATGGCTGACCCAAAGTCCACTGTAGGTATTAATGTTGTCAACAGAAGGTTTTTTACAATATAGAGCTAAAAGCATTTTATAAACACGACCAGGGCCGGCTTTAGCGCTGATGGTTGTTGGCGCCCCTCACCCCCCAATGACCACATCTGCCACAGATTCCCTCACTGCCACCCTTTAACAGTGCCCCTCAAGTCTCTATAACCACTGTCTCTCAGATTCATTTAGTTTTATAGCACCACGCATACCAGTGTAAGGCACTTTACATCGCACACATATTGCATAGAGACAATCATATGTGTGTAAATCACTGTATAGGAAATGTTACAGCAGACAGGACTACAAGGCGTTGTAGTCACATGTCATCCATACTGGTAGGTAATATAGTTTGAGTCCTTATTCTGAAGAGCACGAATTCAGAATTTAAAATTTAACACCATTGTTAGGAGTTCTCTTTAATAATAAGAATTGTTTTCTACCCAAATGAACCATTTTAGCAAGGTTAGGATAATGAAAGACGGGGTAAAAAAACATATAGCTATACCCTATACCTTGCAGTTTGCATGCAGATCTTTGATGACAGTTAATAGCTCAATGTTCTACATTAGGATTTTGACTTATGAACTACATGTAACAAAAGAATCTATCTTACAGAATCAGTAACCTACTGACTTATTTACATTATATGCTCTTTGTGATTTGCATGGTACACGTTCTTAACAGCAGGCATTTTAACCCTCTGCACTACCTTCACATAAGTCAAAACTTCCACTACACAAACCTCCAATCTCTTCCCAGGAAGACAATTAATCACCTGAGTTATCGTGACATTTAAATTGATGCCTGAACATTGCTGGAGGCCAGGAACCAGCAGTAGGTGCTTTTAGAATCAAAATGTACTTGCAAAAATGACAAACCCACCCCAAGTCAGCACCCGGTGCAGTGGCACCGATCGCACCACCTTAGAACACCGGCCCTGGACACGACGTAAAAATAGCCCAAGATTACTTGAGATATTGTGCGTTTCAGCACTTTTTCACAGACTTGCTCAGGAGAAAAACTAGAACAGCCCTTCCCCTCAGCCGTCGCTCCCTACTGCCAATCCCAAATTAGAAACTGCAACAAATGCTGCTTATGCGTAAGCAGGAACAGAGCTGAAGCCAATGGCTTGAAACAGCAGCAGCTAAATTGAGGTGCCATGAAGTCCCCTGAAGCAGTCATGCCTTCCTGGATGCCCTGGGTCCTTGTAATAGACAGGCAACAATCTCACTTTGCAATCACATGGAAAGCGAAAGAACACCACAATGAGACTCAGAGATTATTTACTGCACAATATTATAAATTACAAACTAGGAAAAATGGATGTCACAGCCGCACATACCTCCTCTTCATTAGCGAGAAAGTACCACTACACTGAAAAGAAGAACATGTGGTCTCTGATGAGTGCTGATTGGTTAATTTGAGACAGAGCTCTGATTGGTTACCTTTCTTCCTAAACGTTACTTGGAAGGATTATTTTATACTATACCATAGTTTAGTAAAATATGAAAATAAAAAAACCTAACTTTCAGTTTTTGGGGGAAAATATTTTCTTTGCTTTCAAGCCTTTGCTGGGTATTTGCATATACACCTAGCTATGTTTCCGCAGATTGCTGTAGTTACCATTTACTGTAGGCAGTGCATTGTTCTCGTGTAATTCTGCAATGGAAATTTAAGTCAAATATACATATAAATAGCAGGCCTAC
Source organism: Triturus cristatus (assembly GCF_964204655.1). Taxonomy (NCBI): domain Eukaryota; kingdom Metazoa; phylum Chordata; class Amphibia; order Caudata; family Salamandridae; genus Triturus; species Triturus cristatus. The sequence continues at coordinate 967,907,119 of NC_140594.1, forward strand.
CTAAATATGCGTACTATAGACGAAGTGTCCTTTTCACCATGAGAGTATACCGAGGAGTGCCTTTGTATTCATTATGCTATTTGCACTTGAATGCCATTTAAAGCTATGAAACAAAAAATTATAAATTGTACTCATTTCCATTTGGCAAGTGTAAACAGAAGTAATGTCCATAGGGAACATTAACCCATTGGAGAAGCATATTCGCTGTTAATATTTAATCTGCTTTCTAACAGAACTGTCTTCCTTACCGATACATTATTTAAAGTTCCTAGTGCTAATGTGCTTACATGTTTTAAACTCCTAGAACGTGTTACTAGGTGCACTCAAATAGCTGAGTAACATTGAGTGGATATTCCAGAAAAAACTGACAGTTGTGATCATGTGTATAAGCTGCATTTATTCATTTCTTGACCAGGTGCAAAGATTAACATCCCCTACGAAAGCAGCTGAAAATCCAAACCTCCCTGGGCCTCTCTAATGTTAGCCAGCCTGCAGAGCATGGCCTCTGATCTGTGATACCAGGCGCAGATCCTGGCCTATCAGACCAAAATGTGTGTGTTTTGACAAAGATAAAAGCCCAACATTTTCACTGTTCTGGTAAGCTTTTGGGGGCCGGAGGTACAAAACTTTGTAACAGTTGCAGACCCTCCAGTTCCCTAAATCAATGGGTTTGCAACCCTTCCAAATTGATAATCACTGTAAGGGGCATATGGATAGGGCTCATTACATCGCGATGTATTACATCGCGATGTATTACATCGCGTGTTTTTACAACACGGTCGTTATAATGACCACGTTGTTAGTACGCGATGCATTTACATCGCAAGTCATTACAATAACTTGCACTAGGGGGCGCTCTAGACTTAGGAATAGTATTAATTACTATTCCTACTCCAGTTTGCGCAACAGTAGGGAAGGTGTTGAAATTCATTTCCAATACTTCAGCGCCCCCTAGTGCAAGTCATTGTATTGACTTGCGATGTAAATGCATCGGGTACTAACAACTCGGTCATTGTAACGACCGCGTTTTAATAGTAGCGCGATGTAATGACAGCGTTGTAAATGCTGTTTCTCATATAGGTATCTCTGAATTAGGCAACTTTTTCAATTTCGTCAATACCATACGTATATTGTTAATGCAATTAATGTGAAAGAAAACAATGACAGTTTGAAATCTTTATCAAAACAGTATTGAAAATCAGTGTAAAGAATAAAAGTGCTCTGTGTATATAGGGAACATGCAGTGCTAGAAAGTGAGGAATTGGCAGTAAGTGGTGATCAGATCTGACAAAACAGGGGGAAGACCAAAATTAATTCTTTGTTGAAAGAGGTACTTAAAATCAGTAAAGGTTTGCACAAAATATAGTCCTTTTTATTGAATCAATCAAAGATTATTTTTCGTCTGTGCTGCTATTGATGGCATTTTAACCTCAGAAAGCATGACAGGTGGTCATTAGGACTATAATGGAATTCACTGAGCACCAAGAGTATAATCACTGTGGTTTCGTAAGAAAAGAAAAATAATCTAGTTAAAGAAGAATTGAAACAGTACTGGTACCCGATGAAAGGGCAATTACATTATAGGCACACAAGGCAGGAAAAATCCAAGTAACTGAGGGTGATATAAGTTGTAAGATGTAGAATCTTAACAGGGGAGACGTGTGTGAGTTCCGGCAGGAGTCTGGGAAGAACTGGCAGAGGGCCATGGAAACAATCCAGCAGGATTCAGTAAATTGTGTCAGGAGTCAAAAAAGTACACGGAGATGTCCTGAGGACTGAGGGTTGTCCGAAGACTATCTGCAAAGTGATTTCCAGTATGATAATGGGAACACAACAGTGACCCAGTGATTTGTTTGTGAATGGCGGGCACAATGAAATATGTCCCTTGTCAAAACATTAAGGTGTTCACAGAGTTTCTAAGGATTCAAAAAGCATAGCAATGTTGGCCAAAATATAACATAGGCGAACGGTACAAATGCGGTCAAACTAGTTGGCCATCAATCTGTTCATTGTTTGTGGTGATTTTAATTGCATTCTCAACACATCACATACTGAATATACTGACTGCATGTAAAGTAATCATACCCAGAATATGCCATTATTGAAAGCAATTGAGGGTCATTGATATTTGGCAATATTGCCATCCTTTAAGTTAAGAATATATTTTTATTCAATAACCCACAAACAATGGTCATGTATTTTTTCTTTTCAATTGGTTTATCCATCTTTGAAGAAAGCAAGGCAGACAGTCACTATTTGTACTACTGTGATCACTCAGCAATTATTTTATGCTGGAATGATAACAAAATCCCCACAAATAAGGACAGGACCTTTTCAAGTTTTTGTCTACAAAGGGAAGGTTAACCGAACTATTTTAGGATACATGTCTCTGACTTCATTGAAACTAACCTAGGGATTACATCCTCATGGCTTGTTTGGGATGCATTGAAAGTCTTCAACTGAGGCATCACATAATCTTTTTTGTTTGATATATCAAAAACAAATTGGCTTGAGGAAGAAAATGTAAGACAGAAAATAGATATTCCAACACAAAGTCATATGTCACAGATTTTTATTAATTAATTCTCCATATTATTCAATCTATGCTCTTAGAGGTTGGATCAAAGCTTTATACTGTATCAGAACTTCAAAAGCTGTCTTTATATCTAAAAGTAAATTGTTTGAAACAGTGGAGAAATCAGGAAAATTTCTTGCGTACATGAGCAAACAACACATCAATTCTAAACATATTGTAGTAATTATAAAAGAGCCAAGGAAGACTAGTTATAGTCACAATGAGATTCTACAATTATTTCAGTAGTATGGATATAATCGGATCATGATGATAAGGACAACAACAGTGTTCAAACTAAGAATTACCATGTTTTTCTTCAAACATAAAATATTCTTCTCATAGCAATCAACAAAGGTAATCTCATTTTGGGAGCTTACGTTAGAGGATATTAAATTGTCTGTAACTAAACAACTCCAGGTAAGGCTGCCTGGCCAGATATTTTACCAACTGAGAATAATAAAATTCTAATTGACGAAACATCTCCCCTTTACTTAAAAGTACTAAAATAAATTTAATTAAATACCATGGTACCTGATCCGGGCCCTGTGCAACAATTGCTGTCTTCCTAAAAATAGACAAAATTCTGACAGACTGTAGGTCTTATTAGCATATTATTATTCTGAACTAAGATTCTAAAATGTTTGCCAAAATGTTAGCCATTAGAATTCATTTATTATTACTTTATTACTACTTTAAGAGCTAGTAAGCAACATGATTTTAAACCGGACAAAGATACCATCTCCCACATGAATCTTGTGGTAGACCAGATTGAACACACCGGGGCTTCACAAGAACCTCCAGCCATAATGCTGCTAAAAGCAGAACAAATTTCAATTGTATATCCTGTGGGTCCCTGTGGGAAATGCTCTATGTTCTTCGTCCTCAAAGCTACTATTATCATTAATGGCAATAACTCTTTTATAATTCATGTCAAACGAAGTAACAAATAAGGAAGCCTGCTCTTCCCAGCACTGTATGTGTTGTACATGAAGCTATATATGAGGATAATTCAGATTCAGCTTCCACCAGTAATGAACCTTAACAATCCAATTTAATTTTGCCTACTATGCTGATGATGCAACAATGTCCTTTTCTGATGTTAGGTCAGCCTTGAGCATTGTCAAGAAGACAGCAAAGATATTTGGTTTACGTTTGAGGTTTTGAACTCAATACCACTAAGACAATAATCATTCTTCCTGGGGGTGCCCAGTTAGATGATTTAAGGGGTACATATGCTGCTTGGTTCCTAGTAATTACACTCAATGCTAATATGGAACTCTGTTTTTAGTATAAATACACTACACTATATCGATAAATGAAGTAACAACTAGTGAAGTGGTGAGATATGGTTGTATAATTGATCAGCTGTATTAATTTGATAAAAATTATTACTTTACCCAAATGTTTTTATCGCTCACTCCCACTAGTAATATGCACGATTTTTAAAGAAATTAAATCCACTGATTTAATATTTAATTAGAAGCAACAATACTTCTCTTTGAGCACTTAAATCATTAATACTCCCCAATATCAGAGGTTGATTAAAACTGTCTGATTGGATGCTGTATTGCTGGGCTAGTAGGGGAAGAGACTAAGATTAGTTAATCAAATTGAGTGCTATCTAGAAAGCTGAATGAATATCTTCAATAAAAACCACAAAAATAATGTATTTTATAAATTGTGGCTCTTTGTTTTGAAAGTTTCACTTAAGACATTGTCCCATTTGTATAAAATGGAATTAGTTAGCAACTACTACAATTGTGGATCTCTTTTATGATCGAACATTAAAATCCTTTAATCTGTTACAAGAGGAATTCCAACTACACAAACACGCCTTTTGAAATCCTTGCATGAAGAAATGATAGAAGTCTCCCTATTGAAAATCGTCATTTCTTAGACTTAATTTATGGCTTGCCTCAACCTTCTATGTCAGAGCTTTATGTAGGTTTCAACATGGCAAGTCGGATGACTTGGCAGGATAGGCAGATACGTGGTCTACACGGACATGCGGAACAATCAATGTAGACCAAATTACCTCTATATTATTTAAGTCCAACAATATTATTACTTCAGATTGCCTGGTAGCCCACGTTTACTGGTACCAGTTTGATGTTTATTTAACCCTAGTAAAACTGTTTAGATTTTATCATAACATATTTCATATATGTATTACATGTTTTGGTACATTTATTGTACAACATGCAGTAGTATAAGATTTTTCACATGGGAACTGTAAAATGTGGAAACTATCCAAGATTGCAGTAAATCTATAATTAAGCAGCGAACGCTGCAGCCACACAAACGGGAAACGGCCACTACAACGCAGCCGTTTCCACACATAACATTAACCACACATGCATTACAGCGAATGCATGGTTAACACGAATAGCCTTTACCACGCATACCTTTACTACGAGATACGTAGTAAAGGCATGTGTGGTAAAGGCTAAAATTAAAAAAGGGGGCTTGGGGTTCTCCCCCCACCAAAAGAAAATGCGTGCGAAAAAAAGAAACGCACCTGATAAAGTACCGATCATGGAGGCAATCGGGAGGCAATCAACGTCGTTAGAGGAAATGGAAAGACACTTCCATTTCCTCTTTACGATGTGCAATGTCAACGAAGAAGTTCATGGAGAAGAGACAACAGACGAGACGACGAGGAGAGGTAAGGGGAATTTAAAATGTTTAAAAAACGCAGGGGTCTGATTTTAGGGTTAAGGGCAAGGGAGGGGTATTTGTAAGAAGGGTTTAGGGTTGGGGGAATAACCTTTATCAAGAGTATGACCTTACCATGCATGAATTTACAATGAAAATCGTTGTAAAAATAGGCGTGGTAAAGGTTATGCTTGGGAATGTCATTTACGTTGTAACGCATGCATGGTAAAGGCCTGTGTTGCAACGGAATGCGTTGTAACATCATACAACCCACACAAACACCTCGATCCACTGACCCTTGCCGTTGCTTGTTGTTTTATTAACAATTATTTCAAGGAAGATAAATAAAACGTAACCATTCTTATTTCATTCAATGCTCATTTTGGCTGCACATTGAAGAGCACAACATTTTCAATGCCACTGTAGAAATGAAGAAAAAAAAAATATGTTAAGAATGTGACTGTAGTTATCGATTCAGGCATTTGCTTATAAAAAAGTTGCTTGGGTTGCTGGGTACTTTCGCCCTGTCTGGTGAATCTTCTTCACAAAACAAGTAGCATTTAGGCATGGAAGCCTGATACTGGAAAGTTTCATGGAGATTATTTAAAGAATAAGCAATCGATGGGTAGGCGTTTCTTTCAAAGATTTACATTTCTCCTTCAAAATCCATTGGGAAGATTTTGTTGAGGGTAGTGCAAAACCTGCTGGTCTTTCAACCTCATACTTGGCATATAGATAGAGCTGGGGCAAGGATGTGTCCTTTTGGATTTTGTGTACAACTGATGTGTCCTTTTAGATTTTGTGTACAGCTGTCTAGTTGAGAGTACAATGGATCAAATAATAGGTAGTGATATTGAGAGATAGATTTTTAAGCTGCTCTCCATATAAATGTTCGACCAGAAATAGGCATCTGATTTACTTTCTAGCAGCAAATATTTTGCTACAGTTGATATTTTTAGGCCTGGAAATGGGTGTACAGACTGTGATCTTAAATAAAGAATGGCAGTGGCGGCTGCCTCGGAACGGGTGTGTTGGGGGGCAGGTGCGATGAATTTAAAAAAAACCCAAAAACTTACCTTATTTGCTGCTACTGCTGGACACACTTCTCCTCTGTCCTCATGCTGCCGGCAGCACCGTAAGCACCCAGGCTCCCGTACTCTCCCAGCCAATCACGACGCTGCATGATTGGTCTCTGTGGCCTGTTTAGCTGCTCAGGCAGTACCTGGGAGGCTGGGCATGTTCTCCACCGGGCTGTGCAACACAGCCAAGTAGAGAACATGCTAAGTGTGCATGACGGTTTGGCCAGTTGCCATGCGCACCTAGGGAGTGCAAACCACTACTGCTCCCTCTGATGGCGGGGAGCCCAGCCCTGCACCTCAAATGACTTTAAGTGGCACAGAAAAATAAAATGATAATAACTTCTTGTTATTATAATTTTCTTTTTCTTTTTCTTTTGCACTGCTCAACTAGCAGTGGGGCAACACTCCTTGGCCTTAGCGGAGGAGCCGCCACAGAAGGTGAACACACAAAGTACACTAGTGCATTCCCAACAAATTGTAAGTTCCCTTAAAAATCACAATTTTCATCCAAAAAATGGTTCCAGAGGACTCTCTAATGCAAAACTAAAATTAAAGTAAAGGGTCTAGGCTTACAGAAACAGAACATGACCACACTTGAGGCCATGTGCATCAAATGGACAGGGCATGGCGAAAGCAGTTAGTGATCTCAGGGCGTGGGCAAAGGCAGGACTGATAACTGTGAAATACAGCCTGCTGCACATTATGAACATTAGCTCACGATTAATGAGAACATTGTTTTTAAGTCATTGTGTGTGGCACATCATGTCTTCTGCAAAAGAGGCTCCCATTTTCTTGATTTAGAAACTCTTACTTCAGTTATCTTGCACTTTTCAATCTTCATCTGTCTGTCATAAATAATTCACCATTCAGGAAATAAATCAATGGGGATTGTTCCTGTTTCTTTGCGGCAGATGCATTCCCCTCATATTCCAGAATCACTGTGGACAACGTCACTTCCTGTCAGTTGCATAAAGCTCACCTTTTCCCATTCACACACCACCTACATTCTGATGGTTAATGGTTCTAATATATTTTCTTCTGATGTTCCAGCATTCAGCATCTACCAGCATCCACATACTGTGCAAAACAAATATATAGCACAGAATGGATGGAGTTTACACATTCATTACACGGATGCACCGAAAACACCGAGAATTGAGCATAAATCCATATCACCTGTTTCTCTATTACCATCAGGATTATCAGTTGGGTAAAGAGATTCTGAAACAACCCCAGTACATGGGCAAATATGTGACGGTGGCTCCAAGATTCATGTGATAAGTTTATTTCATTTAATCTCTATTTCAATACATTGTTAGACTCTTCATAAACAACAAATAATCATTAAAATATCTATGGACCATAAATAATGAACTGCTGGACTGAAACCAAGGACCCCAGGAAATCTGTTCTATTGCAATTACCGTATATTAAATTACAACCTACATTTCTAGAAATATGTCTACAAATAGAAGCATGATTCTGATTTGTGACAAGGCTGTATCAGAAAGAGATTATATATACTAAGAGAGTAACTGTTCCTAAGAGAATGAGAAAAGTGCCAAAGAGTTGGTATGTGTGCTTGCAACGCGGTCGGGTAAAAGTGGGTTTGGGGGAATTTCTCCTTTAGAATATAGTGCCCTCACACACCCTTTCGAGTGTCATGCCTCATCATCGGGCGTTGCTCCTCGTGGGGGTGGCGCTGCAGTCCCTCACGGGCCCCTCCGTGTAGCAAAGGTTAAAAATAATCCTGGAGCTCCTCTTCGGAAAAAATGGTTGAGGGCAGGTGTGTAACTAACTGCTACTCCCAGGATGGGTGTAGTGTAGGTGAGTGGAAGTCCTACAAAAATGGGGTCAACATGTTTCGCGCATTAATGCTGGTCCATAAGGGATCCGTTAGCGCTTCGTCAGGACCGGAAATAAGGTGAGAGAAAATATTCTAAAGACCAGGTTCCAGGGAAGAACAGAACTGTGAACCTGTAGTAGCTTAATAATAAAGGGATCAAGCGTCCACGCGCTGATAGGAACTCCTTCTTTTAGGAACCTATTTCCGGTCCTGAAGAAGCTCTAACGGATCCCTTATGGACCAGCATTAATTAACCTTTGCTACACGGAGCCGTGAATAAAAACTTTGGTTCTGGGCTCCACATAGCATTTTTAACTCACTAACTCACCTCCCTTTCTAGAGGCCCACACACCCCCATGCACAACTGCGGCGTCTCCATAAAAGATCTCCAAAAAAGAGCCCTCTCGCGGGGCCCGTGAGGGACTGCAGCGAGACCCCCACGAGGAGCAACGCCCGATGATGAAGCATGACACTCGAAAGGGTGTGTGAGGGCACTATATTCTAAAGGAGAAATTCCCCCACACCCACTTTTACCTGACCGCGTTACAAGCACACATACCAATTCTTTGGCACTCTTCTCATTCTCTTAGGAACAGTTACCCTCTTAATATATATACTGTATTTTGAGGGAGCACGGGTACTGGACCTTTCTCTAATTACGCTCCCGGTCCCCCACTCTATTTGTACTCAGAAAGAGATTAGTCAGATATTGGAATTAGGCTAACAATATATGCTTCCCTTATAGAAAGTAATTCATAAATACCATTTCAAGAATGACTTGTGAGGAGTCAAGGTAAAAAAACATAACACGCCTGTTCCATGGATATCTTGGTCACCCTGGGACTGATTCGCAAAGACTTTTCTCTGAGTTGTTGTTCCTTTATACTGTTTTAGGAGTAAGTTACTCAGGGGTTCTGATTCACAGTGGCCTTCAATATAGGGATCTATATTAGTCCTGATAAAAGCCTCTGACCCATATGGGCATTGCTATAGGCTGAAACATGTTGGAAGTCATATGGATATATGAGCCATAGTACTCATTAGACATCCCTCTTTTCGTTTTAACCTTATCTGAGGAACCTTTAATAATAAAAAAATTATTTGGGTTTACCTTGAGGTAATTGTAACACCTTCTTATACTCAGTATCTCTTCTTGAAAAACTCCCTCAAAGGACGTTGTTCCATTATAGCAGTACTATCTTACTAGGACGGATTAAGGTTACTGATGATGAAGAATACCACAATAAACTAGGTAAGGTTTCCATTGCTAGAAATTTCAGTTTCTATTGAAAACTCAAAAAGGTGGCTACTGCAATAGGTTGTCGCACTCATTGTGGAATAGTGTATTATTAGTGTATCAATAGGGAGGTCATGAAATTCCTTTCCTTCTTTCTGCTCATTTTGTGTTGGGTGAATACTGTTTAACCTGTAACCTGGAAGATTAATTTATCTATCCTGTCAATGTACCATTCATTCAGTCCACCACAGCTGTCGCTCTTCGCCTCCCCCTACATTTATGTGGGTTTAAATGGTGTCATATGTTCATGAGTCTAAGTGCAGAATACATTTTGTGCACCATGAGGATATGATGCTTGCATCACAAGAAGGGCGAATTTTCATCTGTCACAAAACAGCAACGTTCACCTGATTCGAGGAATTTTTGGAGGCCAAAATGAAAATTGGGGGACGTCTGGATTTTTTGGGTGTTATAAATAATTTCCAGCTTTTGCCTACAGGGTCAGTAAAATTAGCACAATATTACTAAATATTTCTTGCTCTTACCTTACCTTCTTTTGGCAATATGTGCCAAATCTTAGCAGCTTCCGATTTAATCTGTTACTCTATGTGTGCCTACATTCATACCCATTTGCGCAATGAAAGAGTTAATGAACATTTTCCTGATTTAACAAGTACTCCAACAACTGAATTTTGAAATAATGTTTTTCAAGCCTTTTGGTAAACAAAAGAGGGCACCATTCAGCATCCCTATAGAAAAATACAGTAGTATTTCTTCACCCTTAATTGAACATGACAGATTTCTTAGCTCACTGCTGGTGGAATGTGCATGTCTGAGCTGTCTGGTGCAAAGGTTTCTACTGTTGCATGAAAATCAGCTTTTTACCTCATGGAGGCCCCTCATGAACTGAGCAAAGCTGATGTTCATGCCTTTTGTAGTAATTTGACATCACCAGTAGATGGTGCTGTAAAACGGCTTTTCACCACCTGGTGTGAGCAAATGTGACTCCCTCTTTGTACTGCACTGTATGTCGGTCTATAGAATACAGTCCTAAAACATAATGGGGCATTATATCTTTGCTGATATTCATGATTGTCTGATGCAGTTGATGGAAAATCCAACCTTATCTAAACTTCCCTGTTAGCAGCAATGTTGCTTACTGATACTCCTGTCACTGGTGAGACATTCTCTAACTTACTGTACTGTAATTTGCAAGAAATTCATTTTTCCAAGTGCCCACCATGATCCTCATGCCACAGCTATGACAACTGCTATTACTATTTCTAGTACTAATCATAATAACATTAATAACAACAATTATAATAACAACAGCAATAATAATGATAATAATATTAATAATAACACTTATTATTAATTTGTTATTATATTATTAGTACTACTATTATATTATTTTTAACGGATGTTAAATTGTGCTTGTTAATGTAGTATCTTGATTAGTTCTGTGAAGTAAACGATACCAATATTATCATAATATATTGTCCTCCTTATAGTGACTTAAAATGTCAACCAACAAGGGTTAAAGCCTGAGACTTTATTATTGAAACACAATTTTTTCTCTGCAGCAGGAATATTGAACTAAACTGAGCTATCTTAAAGGAACAAAGTGTAGTTTAGTTACTGAAACATATGTCACACCCCTCCTTTCAAATTGAGCTATGACCAAGCTAGTTTTGAAAGGTGTACTGGGAATGTACATTATTGAAATTGTACATATACTTCACTGTAGTCTAACTGTGAGCTCTTGGCTTTAGGTTTGGTATTTAGCCAACCCTTTTTATTTTTCTAAAATGATATATTTCATTCATTACTTACTGGGAATTTCAGATAGCCCTCTTCACAGGTTGGTCTGTTATTGTGTTATTCACATTTGTCTTTCCCCTACCCCCCTACAGCAAGTGGCAGTGTTATAGCCCACTTCAGCCATTGGCTGTCTTCACTGTGAGTGACAACATTCTGCTCTTTTACGAGGAGCACATCTGCCCTCCACATAGTTCCCTTTTATTCCAGGGTCTATTAGGCCAATCCTGCACGGATGCACCGAAACCGACGAGAATTGAGCATACATCCATATCACCTGTTTCTCTTTTACCATCAGGATTATCAGTTGGGTGAAGAGATTCTGGAAACAACCGCAGTACATGGGCAAATATGTGACGGTGGCTCCAAGAGTCATGTGATAAGTTTATTTCATGTAATCTCTATTTCAATATATTGTTAGACTCTTCATAAACAACAAAAAATCATTAAAATATCAATGGATCCTAAATAATGAACTTCTGAAATGATACCAAGGTCCCCAGGAAATCTGTTCTATTGAAATTACTGTATATTAAATTACAACCTACATTTCTAGAAATGTGTCTACAAATAGAAGCATGAATTTGATTTGTGATTTTGTACACAAACACATTTTCACTTTTAGCCCTTTTTCTATTATTGGGAAGGGCCAGCAGACCCCCTACAATAACGCTTTGCAAAAAGATCACAAAACAAGCATTGACAAAACCAAAAGGCTTCCAGCTAACACTGTGGAAATGTGCCTTTTAAGGGACACACTGGTGCAGGGGTCACCCTTCTCTGGCCACAGGTCCTTAAACCAACAAAATAGAGATTGGCACTGAAGCTGGAATTCGAATAAGTTTATTAATCACTCATGAGTTGGACTACATCCACACAACACTCTCAGGTGCTGCCTGAGGTAGTACATTGAAGTCACAGACCATGGTGCTTATATACCCTTTGTTGCAGAGTAAGCATGTAGTAACAAATAGAAGGTACAAGCATACACAGGAATAGTTACAACCAGACATGGGCAGATGGGAAATCACTTAGTTAGCAAAGTGGGAGGGGGAACAGAACTTCTTACAGTTGCAAGACACAGTTGACAGTTATGTCTTTAGTCAGGTGCATTCTAGCAGATACAGGCCTTTTCTCAGCACAAATGCATTGCTTGAGCTTAGAATAGAAGAAGTTAACTAGAGCTGATGACTCAAGCAGAATAGAAAAGCAAGCAACAGTGAAGACGGAGGAATCACAAGACTAACAAAATGGATGCTGCAAACAAGATGGCTTCAGCTCATGCTAACAGCAATTATTTTTGATTCCCACAACACCAGACCTATTAGCTGTGCAATGCCTGGTATAAAAGTTTCTTATCTGCATTGTGTTGAAAGACAAAACCGTTCCTTTGACCTATCCCTCTGTTTATTGTGCCTCTTTTTAAACAGATTCCCAGAGAGGGTGTGTTCCACTGCAGTGTTCTGTATGAAGATCCCATACATTATCCATTCATGGGAAGGCTAGAGCTGCAGGAGGATGTGAAGATCTACATCGAGGAAAACTACGAGCAGATCAATGTTCCAGTGCCCCTGTTTGGTGGAAGTAACCCTGCAGACATAATCCATGATTTTCAAAAGGTCAGAGTGAAAATGAAAACTTTTGCTAGCAATGCAACAAGTCAGTTAAAACATTGTTTGATGTCACTCTCTAACAATATTTTGTATATAGTACTGAAATAAGTTGTAGGTGAATACCATCATGGAGGTATATGCTGCAGTACTTTTTGCTATCACCCAGCCATGCTTACATATTGGATGTTCCCTTCCCCTTGTGTCCAATACCATTTTAATTGTTCATTCACTAAATGCCACACTATTTATATATCAACACCATGGCTTAGGCAATGCATTCCTGCACACGTTTTACTCCATTTACAAATCTTTGTGTAACACGGTCTTTTGATGTGTGACAGTTAAATAATTTTTATTAGTTTAGACAATGGTGGAATTGACATGGAGGTGAGTTCTTGAATGACTCTGAACCTGGTGTAAAATCCAGAATTTCAGTAAAACTCATTACAGATAACTTCGTGAGTGAGGGAACATTGTTGTCTAGAGTTGTCTGACATATGTCAGAGATAAGTATTTACTCATCTTGCGCAATTAATGTAGTGTGGCTAAAGGATATACATGCAGAGCAAAGGTTTGCAAATCGTTCTCCAGGCATTGATTGCTCACAGCAGACATCACCATTAAAGACTTGCTAAAGTAATTGAGCTCCTTTTCGTGGCAATGTAGTAGCATTCTTGGGCACCACTATAGGAAGCAGGATTGTTGAACTGTGGGAGAGAGGGAACTCAGTCTTGATGTTTGCTCTGGCTGAGATAAAAAAAAACAGTGAACTAGCTCATAATAAGTAAACATGTTTATGTGAGGAAACCTGAGTAAAATGAAATATAACGTTGATCAGGCTGTGAGTCTTAGAAATTACATGAAAAGGGGCAGAAGTACATTTATGTGTGGTATCAGCGGCGGCTCCTCCTCTATGGCGGAGGAGCGTCGCCCCACTGAACAAATGGAAAACTAAAATGATAATAACTATTATTATTATCACTTTAGTTTTCCTTTGCAGTCAGAGGCTCTCGGGGCAGGGTCCAGCAGGGGGGAGGAGTGCTTTGCACTCCTTAAGTGGGCATGGCTGCTTGACTGGCCCTCCTGGGCCGGCCAAACAGTCCTGCGCACTTTGCATCTTCCCCACCAGGTTGCATTTCGCAGCCTGGTGAGTAACATGCAAAGCCTCCCATTTCACATCTGAGCGCCAATCCACGGCACTCAGAGCAATCACAATGCTGCATTGCAGCGTTGTGTTCGGCTTAGGGGAACCTGGGAGCCGGGTGCTTCCTGCTGTTGACCGGGACTGCAGGAAGGAAGAAGACGGAGAACAGAGGAGAGGTGGCGGCCGGCTGTTTCAGGTAAGTGTTTTCTTAATTTTTTCTTTGTTGTTGTCTGTCATCTTCCTACCCCCGCCCCACTACCCAAATCCAGTAGCAGCCGCTACTGTTTGGTATTGAAATAAAGAAATGTCTCCAGTGAACCTGTGAAGAAGAAAACGTTTTTAGAAGAGTTTGAATCCTTTAAAAATAAGTTAATCACGTGTTGCAACAAATGTTCTTCTTTTAAAACTAGTTAGTGAAATAAATGTCCTGATCGTCAGTTCTGAGTCTGGAGAACCAATTCTTTGGGTTTCAGTTGTAGAGCCACAGCATCATTTCCGAAGCGTCTTGGTGCTCCAAAAGTCCTTAAACATTTACGGAAGTTTTCTTGGACATCAGACCACATGTTCCATTTGAGAAAAAGAGTCTCACAACTTTGAGTCAGGTCCACAACCAAATGTCCAGGTCCTACTGATTTGCTGGTTTGTTTACGGAAGGCTTAGCTCCAACCAGATCTTCCACTGGATCTTCCGTACTGTTGCAGTTCAGGAGAAAAGTTTCTAGCAGCAACCAGGCTCCCAAAGTCAAAACCTTGACCATCTTTTTCCATGTTGAACAGTAGTTGGCTAATTTCCTAAATTCTGGTAGAGCTTCCAGGTCCAGAGGTTCCGAGTAAGTCTGGAAATACTACTCAGTCTTTTATTTCAGGTACACAGCAGTTCTTTGTCTCTGTAGCTCTCTCTTTCCTTAAAGTTAGGTGGAAACAGTTTTTAATATTGAACTCTTCCGTGATTAGTGAAAGTCTCTAAGCAAATCCAGAAAAATGTGCCTTTACATTTCCAACTTGACTTTCATTGCACTCTAACACAGTTTTTGTCTTACCAAGATGTCTTGCTGCAAAACCTATTCTGTAGTGTTCTGTGCTACAGTAATAAAAATGGCTGCTCTAAGCCTTGCTTAAAACTCCCCCACGATCTCGGCACAACTACTTCTAAAGCCTGCCCAGTCAAGCCACCTGACCAAATTAAAGTCACACCACTGAGGGACATATCTGCATCCACAACCTATGGGCAAGGCCTCCTCTATATTTGTAAAGTCCCTTACTGTAAAAGAAAAACAGTATTGCAGAATCTATTGAAAGACTCTGTGGCTTGTGAGTGGGCTGCACTGAGAAGAAGGCCTTTGATTAGAGAAAACTTTGAAGTTGGTCAGCTGCCCATCTCTTTCTAGAGATAGTGGAGTGTGGAAAACAGCAGTTGCCTTTGTGCCAGGGGAGGGGAGGTAGAGAAAAGGAATTAAGCAAGTGATATACATAATATAAAAATACATGTCCATTGATTTTGCTTTCACTACTCACCCACATGGTGCAACAATTGCTTTTGAATGAATTTCCTACTACAACTTAGTACAAAAAGGTTTTAGGCCAAAATTGTTACTTTAAAATTCCAAAATACACAACACATGCCTTGCAAGCACACAGTAGCTTTTTGATAGCAAGTAGAAAACTATATGTATTTTCGATGAGGAAGTAGTGTATGCAACCACACA
Organism: Triturus cristatus; assembly: GCF_964204655.1. NCBI lineage: Eukaryota > Metazoa > Chordata > Amphibia > Caudata > Salamandridae > Triturus > Triturus cristatus. Next base: position 967,922,791 of record NC_140594.1, read on the forward strand.
GTGGGTTAGGGGTCTCAAAATAGGTGCTAGCACATAGTGAGCTAGGGCATAAAGTGAGTACATAATATTGAAGGGATAACGAGCAGGTGAGAGTGCACAGAGTTGACTGTGGCACAGTGAATAAGGGGATACAGAGTATTTTAAGTTACAGAGAATAGGATGAGGTGTATAATAGAGTGTGAATTCGATGGAGCAAAAATGGGTAATGAGACCACACTAGGAGAGAAGCAGAGATCAGTTCAGATGCACAAAGGTCAAAGGCACAAAGAGGGTGATGGTACAGAGTTGGCAAGTCATGTAGTAAGGACAAGGTGTAAAGAGTGTAGCTGGTGACACAGTTCCCATATGCCTAACCTTTTTAAGTCCAAATAAGATGAGGTGAGATATGGTCCAACTGATATGCATACAGCTAAGCATTTGTTGCAAGGTGAATACGATTTGCAAGAAGGGGATGGCTCTGCAATCTGTATCTTATTTGCACGGTGCAGATGTCTCTGAGGAGAGTGAAGCACTTCATATTAGAACTAGTTAGAAGGTATACAAGTGATGTGTGAGGTGACATAGATATAATAAGGTGACAGAGTGTGTTAGGAGAACAGTGTGTGTGTGTGAGGAGTACACATGTGTGAGGAGGTAAAGAGTTTGTGAGGTGACACAGAGTGAGTGTGAAGGGCAGAAGGTGAATGGCACGCCCATAATGAGTAATGAACATAGAGGAGACAGCGAAACAAAGTGGGACTGATTCACAAAGAGGTTTTTAAGTGACTTACACTTGCAGCACTTCCGGCTTACTCCTAGACTTCAGGAATAAGGCAGTACTAAAAGAGAAAGTCACATCTACTCACAGCAAAATCTTGGTCAATTGGCACAGTCTGTTGGGGCAAATAATAAGCAGCCCTGGCTGTGAAGCAGAGAGTTAGGATCAGAAGCACTGTTGAGAGATGTGAAAGAAAAGTGTGGTGGTTTAGCAAGAAATAAGAGACATGTCTTTCAACATCAGAACCTTAGAAAGAGGGACATTTGTAACACTTGGCGCCTAGGTTTCTATTGCAATGTACTGGCTAAGCATGATTTCTCTGGCTAGGCAACAAATAACAGGGGGGAAAAAAGAAGGTTTTGAAGCACACAAAAAGTTTAATTAAATCTCTGAAAACAATGGTTTGCAGACAGTAAAACTGCTTTGTTTGATAAACTAGGACGCTTGGGTGGCAGCCCACTTGTATTACCATATTGCCGTGATCAGGACCTTACTTGGAAGTCTGTGGCTTATTTCTCAGAGACTTTTATCAGACTTGGTAACTTCCTACTCTATGGACATAGGATCACACATTGTGAAACAGCCTTGAAAAAGTCTTGTAGACAAAACACTTGTTGGCTGCCTGTCTGGAATATCTTAATGTTTTACACGGGGATAACATGGAAGGAAATAAATGGTCACAAACACTTTTGGAAAAGAACACATTATTGAGTTTTACTGTCTACAAACTATTTTCTTAAGAGATTTGATTAGACTTTTTTGTGTGCTTTGGTGCCTTCTTTTCCTCAAAGTTTCTGTACTGGGACCCAGATCCAGGACTGGACATACACCCATAGTGGCAGCGTGTCAGTACCAAGTGAGAACCATGACTGGAACACAAGAAGGTGGCGATTTCACATATTCTCCTCCAACACAGATTGTCAACAGAAACAAAATCTTGAATTCAAAGAATCAAACAGTGCAATTGAAGAGGTCTAAGTATTAATAGAAGATCCCAGATATAAATAGGGGAATGCACAACAGTCCTGTTCAAGAATAAACTCCTGAACACTCTGGATACCAAGGAATCCCCACTCACACTTCAGCCCCTCTCAAGGTCCAAATTGCAGCCAATTACCTTCATAAAGTAGATTCCATTCAGACCCAACAAAACCTATCCTTTAGAAAATCAGTAATTCTCAATGGACCAGAAGGGGATGGATCACAAGAAGAATAAGATTTCCAGTGCATTGCATATTGTTTTAGTGTAGCTAGACATCTAATAGCTGGATTGAAACAACTACCTGTGCTGAACAACCCACAATTTGAAGATTCATCCTCTCAATGTCCAAACCCACAGCTGCAGGCAAGGCAGTGATGCCCTGCTGAGGTCTGGATCTAACGAGGGGGACTGATCCAGGGGAAAGACCCAGTGTGGAGGAGGGGCATTGATATTTAAAAAAGGATCAGAAACCAAATCTGCCTGGGCCAACATGGGACCACCAGCAACTATTTTACCTGCTCTGCCTGTATACAATGCAGAACTCTTGGAATTAGAGAGATTGGTAGAAATGGGTAAACTAGCTCTCAAGGCTGCTCTACTAATGATGCATCTACTGCCCAAGCGTCTGGAGATGGGACCTGGCTTGTCAACCTGTGCATTTTGTTTTGTGGTAAAATGGCCCTACCATGTGGATATGAGCCTCTGCACTATCTGGTGAAACACTCTGGGATGAAGAACCAGATAAAGTGAGGACAAGGAGGTATGAATCAGTTGATCCACTAGTATATTCTTCTTCTACCTTCATAAAGTAGATTCCATTCAGACCCAACAAAACCTATCCTTTAGAAAATCAGTAATTCTCAATGGACCAGAAGGGGATGGATCACAAGAAGAATAAGATTTCCAGTGCATTGCATATTGTTTTAGTGTAGCTAGACATCTAATAGCTGGATTGAAACAACTACCTGCGCTGAACAACCCACAATTTGAAGATTCATCCTCTCAATGTCCAAACCCACAGCTGCAGGCAAGGCAGTGATGCCCTGCTGAGGTCTGGATCTAACGAGGGGGACTGATCCAGGGGAAAGACCCAGTGTGGAGGAGGGGCATTGATATTTAAAAAAGGATCAGAAACCAAATCTGCCTGGGCCAACATGGGACCACCAGCAACTATTTTACCTGCTCTGCCTGTATACAATGCAGAACTCTTGGAATTAGAGAGATTGGTAGAAATGGGTAAACTAGCTCTCAAGGCTGCTCTACTAATGATGCATCTACTGCCCAAGCGTCTGGAGATGGGACCTGGCTTGTCAACCTGTGCATTTTGTTTTGTGGTAAAATGGCCCTACCATGTGGATATGAGCCTCTGCACTATCTGGTGAAACACTCTGGGATGAAGAACCAGATAAAGTGAGGACAAGGAGGTATGAATCAGTTGATCCACTAGTATATTCTTCTTCCCTGGGAGATAAGCTGCATACAGACTGAGGGGATGCTTCTCTGCCCAAATCCAAGTCTCGTGTGACAAACGACTAGGGAAGAAGACCCCATCCCTCCCATGTGATTCAAAGAGGCCCTAACCACCTGAATGAGTGCACAACTATCGTCGGGTTAAAACAATGTGAAGTACAGTGCATCAGGAACATCTTGACACCCTTCAACTCTTTCCAATTGGATGACATTAACACAATCTGTAGTTCCCACTTGCCCTGAATCTACTTGTTCTCGAACATTGTCATCAGCCTTCACACTGGCCTTGGTTGTAATTACCTTTGGAGAGGAAATGAGAAATGACAAACCTCATGTCCAATGACACTAGTTGTAGCCACTTTGGGAGCACCTGCATAATCTGGGACTGAACAGGCACCAAGTAATCAAATTCCTGCAAACCAAATGACCTGACAAATGATGGACTAAGGGGTAAAAGTGGACATATGCCAAAAGGATGATAGCATGATCATGACAGATGCCTGCGGTTTAATGTATCAGACATGGAGAAAAGCATCTCTCATATCTGTTGATGTGGGGGAATCCTCTTTCTTTAGTGGTGGCAACATAGATTGCATGTTAAGCATTTTTAATTTTTGATGTACTTGTTTACATCCTTGACAACAGACCTGTACTGTATGAACAGCATCTGCACAAGGAAGATGATGGAATAGCATCCTTTGCCAATGTGATCCTCTAGGACTGGGATAATTGCTGCCTTGTCTAACAATTTCTGAATGCTATTCCTCAGAGCTACATGATGAACTAAATCTCTTAGCAAAGGGGTTTGACAAAAATATCCTATGATTGGAAAGGTTCACTCAATGCCCTTGTTGTACCACCTCCACAGCCCTTTTGCCTGCTAGTTTTGCTTGCTAGATCAATGCAAAATATCCCAATCTGACCCAGACCTCACTGGGGCCTGGCTGTGTTAGTCATGCTTCCGGGGCTATGGAGCACTGGCAATAGATAGTTCAAACTGGGCTTTTTTAGAAACAGAGTCCCCCAGCCACAACCTCTACCTCAAAAGGGCTGTACATTTTTTAATGTTACAGCTGGACCAAAAGTTCTCTTAAAACCTAATCCCCTTCCTCTCAAGGCATTTCTGACTGGCTTCAGAAGAGCTTTTGTCTTCAGTCAGTCTCAGAACTATCTTCTCCCGCTGATGGCAAAAAGGTTGGATTCCAAACATGGCAGATGCAGGAGCATGCTCTTTTGATATACATCATCCTTCCAAGAGAGCATCGAAAGATGTTGTTTGGCTGCAATAGAAGCACCAGATAGGGCTGCTCTAGCTTCCAGTGCATCAAACTAATGGGCGTATTTATCAAAGGTTTAGCATCGTCCTTGCGCCACGCAAGGGGCTGCAGGTTGACGCGCAACCTAGAATTAAATTTACCAAGTCTTGTAAGACCACCTTGCCTGGCCCTGCGTGGCTTGGCAAGTCTGGAGTAATGCAAGGCAGCACTAGTTGCTGTCTTGCGTTACTCTGCCCCAGAGAGAAGTTCAATGGGTGGAGCATGGTGTTCCCATGCACTCACCCGTGGATTTTGGTGCATTTTCAGATTTACCATGAGCAGAAGACCTAAGAATGCGTCAGAATCCTATGCCTTCCCTAAGAAAGCATAACAATGAGAAATATCTTTATTTCTCCTAGTTTTTTCCTCTTTCTACGTGTGCTGCTTTCTGTAGCACACGTAGAAAAAGGAAAACGCCTCAGAAGATTGTTTTTGCGCAGGAAGTTAACAATGAAGGATGTTGTTTTTTGCACTACACAACAAAATGTAAATATCTGTAAATGAACTGTATGCATCAAGCAGTTAGAAAAGCACAAATGAAGCATGTTTTTGTAATTCTAAAGAGTGCTGGAAACAGACATTTTAATAGGATCAGAACAAACCAAGGTCCTTACTTGGTGATGCACAAATGATAAATATTCACAGAAATCCGAATTTCACACCTTCTCATTTGTGTGCTGTATAGCTTTATCAGAAAAACTATGTCTGTGCAAATTTAGTGGCCATTTCAATATAAAATCTGCTGTCATTAAATGACAATGCACTACAACACTATGCCTTCATTACATTAAAAAATCGCTCTGCCTCCTGTCCATTAAAGCTAGGTGAGTGAAAGTTTATTGTTCTAAAAAGTGGGTCATGGTTCTACAAAGTTTGGGAATCTCTGGTATAGTTCATATACAACGAAGTCAGTGTAATGTCAACAAGGCACTTTTCATCCAAAAGGCACGGGTCTCCAGGCTCGGAACCGACCAATATGTTGTTGGGAGGAACGCAGACCTAAGGAGATAATACAAGTTCTGAATAAAGCCCTCACTCACCAACCTGGTTGGTGACATGCTTCATCATCGGGCTCCACTGGGTATGGCCGAGTGCCATCCCAGTGTGCTGCAACGCCAGGTTACTGCGGAGCGGGGTTTTTTTGTGAAGTGACAGTGAATTTAAAATTCCCAATTGAGTCAAAAAAGGTAATTTAATAATTTTGCTAATTGGAAGAATTAAAAAGGAGTGAGGGTCAAAAAATAAAAGACCAGGTTCACTCCATGGCGGTCAACATGTTTCTGCCTTCATGTGTGTTCAACAGGCTTTCGTCAGGACCAGAGTGGAAGTGTGGGGGCCCCGGTGGTATGAACGCGCTAAGGTTCACCCTACCGTGGGCTACTGTGTGAAAAATATAAACAGTGCAAACTCCGCCAAGTGATACCGTGGTGGAGAGAAACTAGTTTATTCTATAATAAGAAAAGACATACAAACACAAGACAAAACATAAAAGAATTGTAAATGTGAGTGGTCAATTCATAACAAAGCGCCACAAATACAGGCTCGAACATAGTGCTCGGATGGGGCCGTGCCAGTAATAAGTACCTCAGGTGCAGAAGTTGTGCTGACAGTGCACCTAGGATTAACCGGATACCGGTGTCAGGGAAGTAACACAGGACTTCACCTGAATAGCGTGACTAGTACTGTATATCGGAACATACGTGAAACCTAGACGCTTCGTGAGAATCAAAAACAAATGTGGGCCGGGATACAATTAAGCGTGGCCCGTGTGTCATTCCTGGGAATCAGAAATGCAGGGAGGGTAGAGAAAGGTTCTTACTGTGAGGCAAGACCGTTCGTCGCCTCAGGGATCCCGGGGTGGGGGTGGGAGCAATATGGCACACCCTGGAGAGGGAAAGAAAGGAGAAAACGGCCACGAGCGGCTGGGTAACACGCACGCTGACCGTAGTGCGCTGAAAAAAAACAACACAGAGGAGGGGGGAAGAATGTTCACTTACGCCCTCGCTGCTCGGCACCCGTTAGGAACCTGCAATGATAATGATAAGCACGATTCCTTACCGAGAGCCAGGGTACTATTCCATACTTCTATACACTCCCCAAAATCCATAAGGGCAGACTCCCGCCTCCTGGGCGCCCGATCGTGTCAGGGATTGGCTCTCTCCTGGAACCACTATCACGGTTCTGCGACCACTTTCTTAAGCCACTGGTCCAACAATCATCTACGTATCTTAAAGATACTAAGGACCTGTTGAAGCTACTGAACAACATTCAATGCTCAGAGGATACGATCTTGGTCACGTTGGACATTGAAAGCCTGTATACGAGTATCCCCCAGGATGAGACCATCCGGGTCCTGGGGGAATCTCTTGATTCCCATTCTTGGGAACACAGAACATCTAAAGACTTTATCATCCAATGTGCCACTCTGGCCTTGAAAAATAACTATTTTGAATATCAGGGACACCTGTATCTACAATCCACGGGTACTTCCATGGGGAGTACCTTTGCTCCTAGTGTGGCGGGATTGTATGTGTACGATTTTGAACAAAAATTCATTCTCCCTGATTCCAATCCTCATCTATCCTCCATAGGCCTATTGAGATGATACATAGATGATGTGCTCCTCATTTGGCAAGGCGATACCAACGCCCTGAAAACCTTCTTCCATTGGGTTAACACCTTGGATCCCAACTTGAGATTCACGTACACCTATGACCATCATGAAGTAGTATTTCTTGATGTTCTGATCACTAAGAAACTTGGATCCCTTCACACTAAGACACACTACAAACCTACCTCCAGAAATAACCTTCTTGATTTTACGAGCTTCCATCCTCGTACACTGAGGGAGAATCTACCTTACGGGCAATTCCTCCGTCTCCGGCGGAATTGCACATCTCTGGTCGATTTCAAATCTCAATCCAGTGATCTGACTTCCAAATTGACAGCTAGAGGGTATCCTCTCCCTCTTCTTTCCAGAAGCTATAAACGGGCAAGAAATCAACCCAGAGAAGTTCTTCTGGAGGACTCTGTCAAAGACGCTATGCCCATACCACTTACATGCGTCACGACTTACAGTACCTTGTCCAATGTCATGAAAAAAGTTATCATGAAACATTGGCGCATTATCAACAGTAACAACCGGAGATGGGATAAACCTTTGTTCTCCTTTAAACGAGCACAGAGCCTGCACAGCAGCCTGGTACAGACACGCCCCATCACTCAACCCAACACTGTTCAAAGATCTATTACAGAAGCTTGGGGTCTTCCTAAGATTACGGGCCATTTCCCTTGCTCGGATTGCAGCATATGTCACCTGACTTCTCACACTACCAGTTTGAATTTGGAATCAGGCAGGGTCTGGACCCAAAAAGGCCATACCAACTGTAACACGTCTAATGTCATCTACCAAATCACTTGCCCCTGTGGTCTACGATATGTAGGGAGGACCACCAGAAAAGTGAAACTCCGAATTTGCGAACATCGGAGTAATATTAGGTGCAAACGTGTTACTACCAAACTTAGTGAACATTTCTTGTCTGCTAACCATACCACGAATGACCTAAACTGGACTATTATTGAGGAGATCACAGCACGCAGAAACACTCACAAAATCCTTTTCGAAAAGGAACAAAGATGGGTTTACCGTCTGGGAACCAACCTCGTGGGTCTTAATGATAACATACCCTGGGTCACCTTACTATAAGCACCTACTGGTGATTGTATCATTTATAGCGTGTCTATATTCCGCACGGGCTTTTTTCTGAACTTGGCTTGCCCTTAAACGGTTATTTGTTGTGGTTCTACGTCATACCCACCGAGTACATAGTCCACTTCGATGTCCTTGTCAGAGTTGGACCTCTTCATCCAATTTGCTGAGCCCTGTATTTTGAGGATTTCTAGATTGTTTGCAGAGAGACTTGCACATTTTGTCTCCCGCATTTTCAATGGCATTTCTGTTGCAATGGAGCACATAGCTCATGTTCCATTGCCTTCTCGTCTGTGTTCCCCTTTTCTGAAAATAAGTTCCCTTTATCAAGGTCCACAGTCCCAGTGACGCCTGTGAGCCCCACGTTTGCTCTCCCCACGCCTAATAAGGTTTTTGGTGAAGACCTTTTCCAAAAACTATCTGTCGAGCCTCCCTGGACGACTTTTTCTTTCCCTGGATCCCATTGGCTGGGGTCCAGCCAATCACAGTACGGCTTTGGATGCTCTGACCTATCACTGATTGGTTCACTTTTCTCTGCCTACCCATCGAGGTTTTCTCTTCTTCTTTTATACGTGCCCCGCTCCAGGGCCCCTCACTTCCTGGACCCGGTGGCTGGAGGCATTGCAGGTTCCTAACGGGTGCCGAGCAGCGAGGGCGTAAGTGAACATTCTTCCCCCCTCCTCTGTGTTGTTTTTTTTCAGCGCACTACGGTCAGCGTGCGTGTTACCCAGCCGCTCGTGGCCATTTTCTCCTTTCTTTCCCTCTCCAGGGTGTGCCATATTGCTCCCACCCCCACCCCGGGATCCCTGAGGCGACGAACGGTCTTGCCTCACAGTAAGAACCTTTCTCTACCCTCCCTGCATTTCTGATTCCCAGGAATGACACACGGGCCACGCTTAATTGTATCCCGGCCCACATTTGTTTTTGATTCTCACGAAGCGTCTAGGTTTCACATATGTTCCGATATACAGTACTAGTCACGCTATTCAGGTGAAGTCCTGTGTTACTTCCCTGACACCGGTATCCGGTTAATCCTAGGTGCACTGTCAGCACAACTTCTGCACCTGAGGTACTTATTACTGGCACGGCCCCATCCAAGCACTATGTTCGAGCCTGTATTTGTGGCGCTTTGTTATGAATTGACCACTCACATTTACAATTCTTTTATGTTTTGTCTTGTGTTTGTATGTCTTTTCTTATTATAGAATAAACTTGTTTCTCTCCACCACGGTATCACTTGGCGAAGTTTGCACTGTTTATATTTTTCACACAGTAGCCCACGGTAGGGTGAACCTTAGCGCGTTCATACCACCGGGGCCCCCACACTTCCACTCTGGTCCTGACGAAAGCCTGTTGAACACACATGAAGGCAGAAACATGTTGACCGCCATGGAGTGAACCTGGTCTTTTATTTTTTATTTTTTGACCCTCACTCCTTTTTAATTCTTCCAATTAGCAAAATTATTAAATTACCTTTTTTGACTCAATTGGGAATTTTAAATTCACTGTCACTTCACAAAAAAAACCCGCTCCGCAGTAACCTGGCGTTGCAGCACACTGGGATGGCACTCGGCCATACCCAGTGGAGCCCGATGATGAAGCATGTCACCAACCAGGTTGGTGAGTGAGGGCTTTATTCAGAACTTGTATTATCTCCTTAGGTCTGCGTTCCTCCCAACAACATATTGGTCGGTTCCGAGCCTGGAGACCCGTGCCTTTTGGATGAAAAGTGCCTTGTTGACATTACACTGACTTCGTTGGTTTGTAGTCTTTCCCTTGAGGGGACTAGTCGTGTTATTACCCTTCCTCTTCTGTTGATGATTTACATAGTTCATATACATACTGGTCCTGAAAGAAACATATGAGTCTGCATACGCCCTCTTGACTGCAGCCTTGAACTTCTTATTTACAGAATCTGATGGAGTTGCTTCCTTTGAAATGATAATATCCTGGGAAGACAAACTTACCATTAATAAATCCACTTTTACCACAAAAGGAAATTCATAGAGAACTTGCGCACGAGACAGTGGTTAGAAAGAAATCTTTAAGAATGTTGTTTCTCCACATTACTCCAATCGTACATCATGACCTTTCTGACTGCAGAATTTAGTGGTAGCTCTCAGCAAGGCAATTACGTTCATACAGGCCCTTCAAGAAGTTCCTCAGAATGCTGTCTCACAGCCAGACCCCTGAAGAAGGCAAACACTGGTCGGTACTCCCATCAGACTGGCCCACTCAGAGGTACCAATAACCATGGGGTAAGTTTTATTAATAACCTGATTGAGCCCGGTAGATTCAAGCTCATAAACAAAACATATTAACAGTAAAGTAACTTACTTAGATAACGATAGGCACCATCTGGACAAACAAAAACGAAAAAGCAGGTACTGATATTTACCGACTTCCTCCATATATATTCTGAGCAGGTAGTGGAAGTCAGCCATGTTTGTAGTTGTTGGACCTGTCAGCCTTAGGGTGGTCGTCCCCCAAAGTTTATGCCTGCTTGCCTCAAATTATGCTGATATGTTTTTGCTGGTTATAGGACTCTGGGCACTTTACCACTGCTAATCAGTGCTAAAGTGCATGTGCTCTCTACCTAAACATGGTTTGATTGACTTATTCACATTTTGCATATTTAATTTACCTATAAGTCCCTAGGAAAGTGCACTACATGTGCCCAGGGCCTGTACATTAAAGGCTATTACTGGGTCTGTGGCACTGATTGTGCCACCCACTTAAGTTTCCCTGTAAAACATATCTCAGGCCTGCCAGTGCAGAGGTGGTCAGTTTAAACTGCCATTTCAACTTGGCATTTAAAGCCCCTTGCCAAGCTTCAAACTCTCCTTTTATTTCATGTAAGTCACCCTTAAGGTAGGCCATAGGTAGCCCATTGGGCAGGGAGCTATGTAATTAACACATGTCCTGGTAGTGGAAAAAAATCCAAATTAGTTTTTCACTACTGTGAGGCCTCCCCCTCCCATGGATTAAAATTAGGGATTCTTTGTAATTCTTTGTAATTCCTAATTGGAAGATGGTAAAGCTGTCATGTTTAGTACCTATGGAATTGTAATGATAAATACTATTTCATGGTAAAGCCAATTTTATCATTGGAAGTTTCAAAATGGCACTCTTAGAAAGATGACATTTTCCTGCTCTTAGCTCTGTGTACCGGTTATCTGTCTCCAATACATGTCTGGGGTGTGTGACAGCTGGACCTTGTGCATTCCCTCTAGACAGCCACACGCATAGGTATGACTGATGGGCTATCCACATCCTGATGGACCATCCTGGGCAGGATGAGAGGGAGGTGCTGGGCATAGCCTCAAACTTACATCTGAATAGGCTGTGTCCTATCCACACACAAAGGACTGGTTAACTCCCTGTAGTGAGTCTGGAGTTAGGGCTGGAAGTAAGGATCTCTGTGTACTTCAAAGCCCCTCTTTGAAATCTCCCCCACTTCAAAGGCAACAGTGGGTATGAGCTTTGGACTTCTGACCCTACCAAGACAGTACACTGTGAACGCTCTCCCAGGAAGAAGGACTGGTGTGCTGTTGAATGACTGTCACTCTGCTGTACTGCTGCTCTGGAAGAACTGTTTTATGCTATGCTGACCTGCCTGCTGCCCACCTTGCCTGGGTGAGAAGGACTGGGCCTTCACTACTTGAACCCAGAGTGACTCCAAGTGTTTGTCTGCTTGCCTCCTGTTTGAAGTCTCAGGGATACAAAAGACTTCCAATTTCTCCACAAACAGCACCTGGACTCTGCCATCCGAGAGTTTTGCCCTGCCAAGTGGTACCAACCCAGTCCTGGGCCCTCAGAAGTGGGTACAAAGTGCTGCAACATACAAAACCCACGCATTAACGATGTTATACCTCTTGGATCCGGCGCTTCTCCTTTGATGGCAACGCATCGCAAGGATCCAGTGCATCGTTTCACCGACTATGCAGCTCATTGCCTCTATTTCAGATGCGTCCTCAACTTATGCAACTCGACGATGCATCGCTTACAGCCTGTGGCTGGATGATGATGCATTGCCTCCTTGCTTCTCACATTGCAGCCCCATCAATGATGCAACTTAGGTACTTTGCAGTGGATTGAACCTGGACCCTGTAGTCAGCCTGCGCTCCATCACGGTTGGCCTAAACTTTTGACTTTGTTCTGGTCAAGTGTGACCCGAAAGCTCCGGTTGGTAATTATGCTTTTAAGCACTATATTTAAAGATATTCTCAAAAAATTCATAACTCTAGTTCAAATTATTGGATTTTGTCGTTGTTGTCTTGTGTTTTGTTCCATAAATTAAGCTCTATTGCTTCTAGGTAGGTGTGGTATATTTGTGTGTGCTGTTTTCACTATTTTACTGTTCAAAGTGTTGCTCAAACACTTTACACATTGCCTCTTATGATAAGCCTGACTGCTCTGTGCCAAGCTACTAGGGGGTGAGCACAGGCTAATTTAGGGTGTATTTGGAGCTTACCCCGACTAGGAATATGGTTGCTGCTTGGACAGCGTACATATCTCAGCCAACCAGAAATCCAATTTCTAACAGTAGCTAATCTGCTCAGATACGTAAACCATTTGTTTATGTGGAGATGTCATCTCACCCAGTAAAGACTGGGAGAAGGAAGACAGGGGAGGTATGTCAGACCTGGCATCTATGGCGTGATTTCCTCTAATGTTTTGCCTTCAAACCTCCTATTTTTGCTGACTTCACTTTTGCTGGCCTTATGATTCTGCACACTTTACCACTGCTGACCAGTGCTAAAGTGCTTGTGTTTTTTCCCTAAAACATGGTAGCAATGGTTTACCCACAATTGGAATATTTAATTTACTTACAAGTCCCTAGTAAAGTGCACTACATTTGCCCAGGGCCTGTAAATTAAATGCTACTAGTGGGTCTCCAGCACTGATTATACCACCCACTTATGTAGTCCTTTAAAAATATCTCAGGTGTGTCATTGCAGAGCCTGTGTGAGCAGTTTAAATCTGCCCTGTGGACAAGGCAAGTTAAAGCATTTGTCAGGCCCAAGCCTTCCCTTTTAATACATACAGGTCACCCCTACGGTAGGCTCTGAGCAGCCTAGAGGGCATGGTGCAATGAATTTAAAATGCACACAATTTTAAGCTTTACATGTCCTGGTAGTGAAAAACTCTTAAATTTGTTTTCACTTCTGCATGGCCTATAACTCCCATAGGCTGACATTGGGATTACATTATTACATTTTAGAAGCGTAATTCTGAATAGGAAGATATCACTGGTTCATGTTTGATGTCTGAAATCCTAATTTTAAATTACAATTCTGAAAACGACACTTTTAGAAAGTAGGAATTCTCTTGCCTTAGCCATATGATGCATGCAGCCTGTCTCTGATCACATGTCTGGGGTAGGTGGCAGATGGGCTTTGTTATTTGACCTAGACAGACAATGATTAAGTATGACCTGATGGGCCATCCTGACAGGATGAGAGGCAGGAGCTGGACAGCCTCACATCCACTTGAATAGGTTGTGCCCTGTCCACACACAAAGGGCTGTATACCCCCCTGTAGTGAGTCTGGAGGCATGACAGGAAGGGAGGCCATCTGTGCATTTCATAGGCATCTCTTTTAAGTCCTCCCCTTCAAAGGAACCACTGGGTATAAGAACTGGACCTGAGACACCACCCCTTCAGTACACTTCTGGACATATGGCTACTCTGCCAGGAAGGACCGATGTGCTGCTGAAAGGACTCCCAGTCTGCTGGACTGCTACTCTGCTGGACTCCTGCTTTGCTGTTGTAACCTGCTGCCTGTTGCCATCTTGCCTGGGTGAGAAGAACTGGACCTGCCTCTCTGAACCTAAAACCCAGAGTGACTCCAAGGGCTATTTGGCTAGACTCCTGATTTGAATTCTCAGAGACATTACAGGCTTCCAACATCCTTGCATCTGCACCTGGACTCTGCCATCCGTGAATCTACCCTGCCACGTGGTGCCACCCCAGTCCAGGACCCTTGGAAGTGGGCATATATTGCTTACCAGCAGAACCTATACATCTCTTCTCCTGAGTGGAACATCCTCGCGCAGAACCGACGCATCGCTACTGTTGTGTGGATTGGGATCTGCAGTGCCCTACGCATCTTCAGAACGGACACATCACCAATGGCGCAGCGCATCCCTAACCCAGGGCCTCTCACCCCTTGTCAAAGTCAGCTCGACAACGAGGGCCTTTCTATTGCAGCCTCGCAGGTCATTGGAACCAACCCATCTCCCCAGCTGCACACCATTTCCTCAATGCCCGGACTTCGCATCGCAAGCCTCTGTAGATGGGATCCTCGATGACGATGCAGAGGACCTTGCACCTCAGTCTCGCCTCATCTCAGAACCGACCCATCGGTTCGACTGCCTGACGCTTCTTGCCTCAGATCCATGCAATGCTCCACAACCAGGATTTAAGATACTTTGTTCAGCGGGTCTAACCTAGTCTCTGGAGCTGGCCCATGCTCCATCATGGTGGGCCTGAACTGGTGACTTTGTCCCGGTCCAACGTGAACAGATAGCCCTTGTTGGTGCTTTGTGCTTTTTGGCATTATTTTGACTTCAATCTTTAAAATTCATTATCTCCGGTTTCCCTAATTGGATTTTTGTTGTTTTGTTTTTGTTTTATATATTAAAATATACTTTATTTTTCTAAACTGGTGTGGATCTTTTTGTGTGGTGTTTTCACTGTTGTTACAGTTTGAAGTGTTGCACAAATACTTTACTCATTACCTTCAAGTTAAACCTGACTGCTCTGTGTTAAGCTACCAGGGCATGAGCACAGGCTAATTTGAGGATTGCTGGTGCCTTACCCTATCTAGGACTGTGGTTACTGCTTGACTAGGGCTTACACCCAGGTCAACCAGGAACCCAGTTTCTAACAAGGAGGTAATGGGACTCTTTGGAGCATAGGACTGAAACTACTAATCACCGCCCCTATGCACACAGCAGGACACACACTTGACACCGTTTGCACTGGAGTAAACAGCGTCTCCTACAGCCACACCACTGGACTCCCCTGGACAGAACACCGCTGCATCCACTTCTCCTTCAAAAAGCCCACCATACACAAGCACGCCCACCGCCTCCCCCGCAGAATCTGACACAAAATCACCAAAGACCAGCTCACCTCCACCCTCGGCAGCACCCCACCACCGACTATGTCAGATGCAAACTCCGCAGCACGCAACCTCCACCGCTGGATGATGAACTGCGCTGACACACTCGCCCTCCTCAAGAAAGCCACCAGAAGAAACCTCAAGAAAGCAAGCTAGTTCACCCCTGCAATCCAGACGCTCCTGCAGACTACTCGAAAAGACATGGAGGAACAACAAAACTCCAGAAACACACGCCGCCTACAAAAAAGCCACCACTGCACACCACCAACTTATCAAATCCACAAGGAAGAAATCCCTCAAAGACAGAATCCTCACCAGTGCGCACAACACCAAATAACTCTTCTCCATAATCAAGGAATTCACCAAACCCTGCAGCAAAACAACAGACATCCCACCCTCCCAAGGCCCCTGACCACACCACATCTTCCACAGAGCCGCTTCTGCCATTGTACCCAAACTATGTCGGATGATCAACTGCTTCCTCAAGACCGCCACCTTCCCCGAAGACTGGAAACACGCCAACGTCAACCCCCTCTTGAAGGAACCCTCTGCTGACCCGACCGACCTCAAGAACTTCAGGCACATCTCCCTGCTTCCCTTCACAGCCAATGTCATCAAAAAGACAGTCAACACCCAGCTAGCAGACTTAATTGAAGCTAACAATGTCCTGGACATCTTCCAATCCCAATTCCGAAACAATCACAGCACCGACACCACCCTACTCGCCGCCACTGACGACATCTGCTCCCTCCTCGACCAGGGCGAAACAGCAGCTCTCAGCCTCCTGGACCTGTCGGCTGCATTCAACACCATCTTCCACCACACCCTAGCCACCAGACTCCACAACACCAGCATCTGCAGCAAGGCCCTTGACTGGATCCGCTCCTTCCTCACCGGCAGACCTCAGCGGGTCAGACTCTCTCCCTACCTTTCGGATCCAACAGAGACCAACTGTGGAGTGCCCCAGGGCTCCTCCCTCAGCCCCACTCTCTTCAACATCTACATGGCCCCCCTCACAACCATCGTCAGGAACCAGGTACTCATGTTTGTCTCATATGCTTATGACACCAGTTGATTCTCTCCCTCACCAACTAACCCAACATCAGCAGACATAACTTCTAAGAAGGGATGAAATCTGTCGCCAGCTGGATGAAGAACAGCTACCTGAAACTCAACTCAGAAAAGACAGAACTCCTCATTTCTGGCTCCATGCCTATGCATGGAATAACTCCTGGTGGGCCTCCGCCCTCAGAAATCCCCCCAAGCCGAAGGGCTATGCACGAAACCTCAGCATCACACTAGACTCATCACTCACAATGAACCACCAGATCAACACTGTCTCCTGGACCTGCTTCAACACCCTGTCCATGCTTCAAAAGACCTTCAGATGGATCCCAACCGAATCTAGAAAAACTGTCATGCACGCACTCATCAGTAGAAGACTGGACTACGGCAAAGCTCTCTATGCCTGAATCAACAAGAAACTCCTTTGCAAACTCCAGACTGTCCAGAACACTGCAGCCAAACTGATCCTTGAAATCCCCCGTCGCAGTCACATCACCCAACCCCTCCTCAAGCTCCACTGGTTACCAGTCGAAAGAAGAAGAACCTTAAAACTCCTCACCCCTGCATACAGGGCGCTTCACAACACTGGACCCGCATACCTGAACAGACGCCTCTCCTTCCATACACCCAAAAGACACCTCGGTTCAGTCCAGATCTGACTGGCCACCGTCCCACGTATTAGCAAGACTGGAACAGAAGGAAAGTTCTTCTCCTACCTCTCAGCCAAAGCCTGGAACACTCTCCCCCTCCACCTCCAGCAATCTCTCACATTGCCCCAGTTCATGAAGGACCTCGACCTGGCTTTTCGGGTGACCCCAGCATTCAACGGAGCTGCCCCCCTCCCCTCAGCACCTTGAGATGCTCACAGGTGAGTAGTTGCGCTTTACCAACCCTGATTGATAGATTGAATGCTTGGACTGCTTGTCAAGCAGAGTGACTGTTGAGAGACAGAGATATGAGTTGTAGAGAAAAGTAGATATGGAGAGAAAAAGAATAAAGAGCTAGTGTGAGAGAGACAGGGAGAGATTGACTTTACCTCCACTGTTTCACATTTCCTGTATCTTCCTAAAGTAAGCACATCACGAGAAACAAGATGACCACCATGTAAATTAATATTTAGAAACATCTGTAGGGATTGCTATGTTTTTGCCCTCATATCTCTTAACTACTATTGATAGTGTCATTACACATGGTCCTATTGCCAACGGGATCAGCTGGACTTTACCTCCTCTTGGGGTCTGACTACACACTCGTTCTGCAGAGCAACAGATGATGAAAGCAGGCCAGCACCCTAGATGTAATATAACTGAGGGTTCAGACACTGGCAGCAGGCCAATATCCAAGTGTCATAAAACTGATGGTTCCTAATAGGGGCAGCTGGTCAAAAGTTGCCATTATAATTGAGGGTCCCAATGTATGACTTGGGACTCTGAGACAAAAATGTACAGTTTACTGTTTTTTGCAAGACAGCATTCTTAAAAGCCGTTCTATGAGCCGTGATTCCTTTGAAGCAATCTACATAGTCTTTTATTGACATATACATAGTTAATTTTATAGTGAAATAATGTTTGAGTTCTTCAGGGCCACAGCCTGTTTAAACCTGCAACATTTTTTTCTAGTTTGGAGCACAATGGGGAGAAAGTACTTAAATGTGTCCCCTTCAAAGCTGTACCTGCTTTACCATAAACTGACTTGTGTTAATATTCTCGTGGCTAAACTGAATATTTGTAAGCAAGGCACTTAAGTTCCAATCCACCCTTCAGCTATACTGTGGGCCATTGCCTTTACCGCCACTGTGCAGTGGCGGCCGGTGACATTTGAAAGTGGTAAGTCGTAAACTTTGGGCATGACTTTTATATAGCGAGCGACGTGAACAAGTTTAATGGACAAACCTGTGGTCCAGGGTGGGTTCCTCTCCCGAGAAAGAAATGATAAAAAGGTTGCCAAATGGTACATTTCAAAGCAAATGAATGTAGCGATAAAGCAAGGCTTATAAAGCAGTGGGAAAGTATAGTCTGGAAATATTAAACACATGGAAAACTGCCCCATATCCTAATATCTTACTGTATTAATATGTTCAGCAGTTAATGTAATTTATAATATGTACAGCGTGACAAATTTAGCCCTTTAAAATGTATGCTTGCCCACTGTCTTGCACGGCATGCAGCATTAACTTTGGAAATTAATGCTCTTACCGCCAGGCTTTGGGATGCACCCACAGCTGCTGGCTGCAACCAGTCATAAAGAAATTTGTGCAGACAGGTCTTTAAGTGGAATGAGAAAAAAAGTAGGGGCTCTCTCTAAAGGAACATGTCAAATAATTTTCTATGATTCCCATAATGTGCCAACCGATCAGTATTTTGGTTTCTCTCTGAGATGTAATTGTATCCAGATAAATGACACAACAACTGACCTACACCTAAAACCTGTCACTACGATTGGCTTTGTCAATGAGAGTTAGCTGTTTACGATAAATGAGTAACAACAATGATTTGTTATAAATAATTAGCATCGGAAGTGTTTCAATTCTGAAATAGTGAGTCTGTGGATAAAACTAAAATCCTATGTTTTGGGGAAAAAATCCAGAATTTTAATTGGTATCTGGGTTCTACCAAATTAGAAATTGTGACTGAATATAGATACCTCAGTATTTGGTTCGAAAAGTCTTTAAAATGGGACATCCATCTGGTAGCCCAGAACACCAAAGTCCAGACATCAGGATGTGGGCTAAGGAAATGTAACCGTATTTATGGGGATATGTCACACAGACCATTATTGAAAGCCTACAAGGCAATGATACCCCCACAAGTGCAGTATGGTGCCGAAGTCTTGTGTTTGAATGGGAAGATCAGTTGGGATATTGAGGAAGGGAAATGTTTAAAACCATTGATGTCACTACCAGGCTCCTCTATGATCCAGGCAATCAGATTGGAGCTAGGATTGACATCATGGAATGTACAGGTACAAGTGGCCCTTTTAAGATTCTGGAAAATATTAGAATCTGAGGAAGTTACAAAAGTATCACAATGGTGTAAAGAGGAGGTCTTGCACAGTGACTTAAATTGGGCCAGTGAGACAAGAACGAAATTGTGCAAAATGTGTAAAAACCTAAAAGTGAAATTCGACCTGGCGACACTCTTGGTTGAAGCTTCAAACGGGGAGCTTACAACAGTAGGAAGAGAAGTATCTAGGCAAAATGACATGATATACCTGAGTAAGAAAGTATCAGTTCACTATATGATGAATAGCTGGGAGAATGAAATGTGGTACCCTTACTTGGATACTCTACCTAACGCCGGCTTGAGAGCCGAAGTGCTCAGATTGAGAATAGGAGTTAACCACTGGGTATCTCATGTAAACAGAAACGCAGAAATGGTACATTCTGATGGTAAATGTGGCTGTGGATTAGGTACTAAGTGTGACAATTTACATATTTCATTAGGTTGTCAAAAATTTGTGCCACAGCGTAAACTGTTTTTACGACCCGTCTTTTTAAAATATGGTATAACTGAGCGCCTGCTAGCAATTAAACTACTTACTGACATGCCATACTTCGATATAGCAATTGCTATGGCAAAATATATGAAGGTGGTAAAAAGGACCATGTTGGAACCACATATGGTTGGATAGAAATTGGCATGGAAATAAAGTGGGGCATGCTCTTAGTAAATAGTGTTTAGGCTGTAACACCAGTTTTGCCCGAGACTGTGTTTCTCATTGGAAATGTAATGAGTATTTTTATAAGAAACTTGGATGTTGTTGGAGGGACGTAGGAATTGACCTTTTAACTTATTAGTTAAATTGTTTTGTATGTGTTTTAAATTATTTACTGTAATATGTTTTATGTTGTTTAGCGACCTATGGTCTAAATAAACGTATTTCTAAACTGAACTGAGTCTGTGAATTAAAAGCATTGAGGAGTGTGGAGGGAGTTTTGGCCTTCAGCTATGTGTGCTTTATGTTAGATATGTATCCTCTTTTTCTCTGCATATCTTGTCCAGCTGCACATCATTAACCACCTCTCTTTCCTCTTCAACATCCTCTTTTCACTCTTCCCCGAATGCACTTCCTCGCATCTCTGTCACTTCACTGTCCCCAAGCATACACTGCACTCCCTCAAATGTAAGCACTTTTGTTTCTCTTACTTTTGCCTCGCAAACATTTTGACATCTGTATACCCCTTCACACACACATCCACAGAATTTCAGTTGCAAATGGAATACATAAACATTGTTCCGTGTGCTCTGCAGAGAGGCCAACCCATTGACAGGCACTTTGTTTGGCTTGAGCCTTAGTGCCTGCATGCTCAGTCAAAGCCACTCATAAACACCTGGCATGGCTCAAGCCTCGAAGTATGCACAGGGAAAAATATAGATAAACAACAACATTATAAAGTAGCTAACTTTTGGGGAATGCAAGATTAAGTAAAGTATGAGAAATAAGAGAGGAACTAAGGGCCTTATGTAGGTGGGCTGGCATTTACCACTTCATAAATACCGAATCATACCGATTCGGTATTTATGAAGTGGTAAATGCAATGTAGGTAATGAGTCGGTAAATATTACCGACTCGGAAAAATTCGGTAATTACCGAATCGGTATTTACCGATTCGGTAATGAGGCATACCTTCCCATTGATGGGAAGGTATGCCTCATTACCGAATCGGTAAATACCGATTCGGTAATGGGGGAGCACATGCAAGGGTGGCAGGGTGTCACATTGACACCCTGTTGCACCCCTGATTCGGCCATGTGTGCACATGTGGCGCACATACATGCCCTAAGGGCATGTATGTCTGCCACATTGCACACTTAAACGTGCACAAAAATGCTTTTTTACACATATTCGTCATTTACCACCAACCTTTAGTTGGTGGTAAATAACGAATCCCCACACCCACCACACACTCCCCCTACATCTCATTTCATGATTCGGTATTTACCGAATCGGTAATATTACCGAATCGGTAATTTTACCGATTCGGTACTTTTACCGATTCGGTAAATACCGAATCATGAAATTCTCCCCCTACATCTCAAAAGCCAAAATACCGGTCTGTAACGGTATAATTACCGAAAATCGGCCGTTACCGACCGGTATTTGGCTTCCTACATGAGGCCCTAAATCACTGAAATGTATTGCCTCAACGTTTTTACCATTCATTGTTTGCAAATCAATCCATGTTTTTGGCATCAGTTTTAACTTAGGGGCATGAAGACACAGCCAGTTTTAATACAATACATGAGAGAACTGTCCACTGTAAGAACATATTTCTCACTTTGCACTTGACTCGTATAGTTGGATCAACTTCCCAAGGGAACAAGAACCCTGCTCATTATTTGGATCCATTTTGCCGGGGAACAAATGCTGCAGCTCCTGCTGTCAGGGCCTGGGGTGCCACAATGGGAGAGGTTAGCTTGATGAGAGGTCGCAGCACAATATCATTAACACAGCATTAGCCTGCAAACACTAATCATTATTGAGAACAAGGCACCAAATTAGACGTGCTTGTATCCCATCCCATGTATGAGGAAAGGGTGGGATCTTTTGCCTGTGAATAACGGCCGTCTGAAATGACGCGGGGATGACGTTGATTGTGTCACTGGCCTATAGAGTGCATACCGCTATAGACCACACTGGCAATGAAGGGCTTAAAAACAGAAAGCCCTGCGTCGTGCGTCACAGTTAAGAAAGTTGATTTACTGCCTGTCTTCCCTCTCCTGCTTAAGAGCAAGGTGGGGTAGGCAGCCTGAAACAGACAGTCCAGACTTAAATAAATTGATTTATTTAGAGATTTGATCGTATCTCTAAATAAATCCATCTATTTAATATGTTTTTATGTAAATTTTAAGGAAATCCAAGGGGGCGCAGCCCCTGAGCCCTAATGGAGAAACCACACCTGCTACTGTCAGATTTATCAGGTCTTCCAAAAGTAAGAGAAACAAGATGACCACCATTTAAATTACTATTTAAACACTGGATGACTGAATTACCCATAATCCAGAACCAGTGTTGGGAATTAGGTTGAGGCTTGTGACTGATTTCAGCTCACTAAGTGATTATTTTGTGTTGTATAGGATTGAATTGCAAGTGTGTTTTGCTATGTGCGGAAACCATGATTGAGTTGGCCATTCATGAAACTCGGACCTGCCCTGGCCCTCCTCTGGGCACCTGTGTGGCAAAATCCTAGTCCAACAAGCGCACAGGAGTGTGTACATGGACACACACCACACACCCACATCACAGACACTTCCCCATATCTTTACACTACCCTGACCAATACATTTTAAACACACTATGAACTACTTCTTCTGCAGCGGCCGGCCAGTGTGGTGAACCTGTTACAATATGCAGAAAGTCACCACTGCACTTACTTACAAAATCAGAAAAGACTACAGAGGTCGAACTCAGGAAATACTGCAGCAGGCAAAATGGAGTATTGGCACACAGTGCAAAATTTGTAGTAAATTTTTCTTAGGAGGCCTCACTCATTCCACGATTGGACACAGCCCACTTTCACTCATGGTGCTGCCCACTTCTATCTTTTGTGGATACTGATACCTGCCTCTGGTGCTGCCCACTTCCACCATCAGCTCAATCAGTACATTGATTTGTAGAAAAAAGTGGCAGGCACCAACTATCTCTCTGGAGGCTGTGAATCACAACACCTGCAACATTACTGCGTACCCCTCCCTACTCTCCCCCCCTACATGGAGTACTATGCAAAGGTCTCTGGTGCTCAGTACACAGTGGTTGGCTATGCACCTGTAGGGCATGCTATGTTTTGTCCACCCGCCTGTTAACTACCAGAGATAGTGTTGTAACACATGGACCTGCTGCCAGCAGGAATCAGTATGACTTCTCCTCCTTTTGCGGTCTACACAGCAACCAATGACGAAAGCAGGCTACCACTCTGGTTCAGAACCACTATTTTGGACCTTTGATTAAAAAAAATCATAACTCTGTTCACACTTATTGGATTTTTGTTGTTTTGGTGCCATTTTATTTGATAACATTTACTCTATTCTTAATTGGTTTGGGATTTTTCTTGTGTTGTATTTTGACTTTAATCCTGGATGAGTACTGCATAAATATTTACACATTGCCTCTAACTTAAGCCTCTCTGCTCTGTGCCTCAGCTTCTAGTGGGTTGAGCTTCTGTTAATTTAGTGTCTTTAGTGGTTCACCCTGACAAGAATTGTGATTAATATTTGAGGTGGCTTCTCCCCTCCCTCTACTAATACTTCAATTTCTTACAGCATCAATGGAGGATTGAGGCAGCAGAGAGGAGCATGACTTAACCTGGAATTCACTAACCACCGCCAGTGAGGGATCTAAGACTGAAAGGGATACACCTATCACACTCACCAAGAACCCATCCTAACATATACAAAACATCCAGCTGATCTAATTCAATTAAAAATAACTTTATTCAGAGAACATTTTTGCCCATAAAAGTGACATAAATACATCATATAAAAACATTTCAAGAAGGTTAAACGGACATACATCAAGACAATAAATACAAAAATGACAGAAAATGATGGCAGAGTTTAGAACAACAAAGTGCCACGGGCCCTTACAGAATTGTTTAAGAATAAGCCTACATGTAAACAAATTTACATGTCAGATAATTGCAGCACCAGTAAAAATATGGCTCTAAACTGCCTAATATTATAGTACTTATTTTTAAACAGAGGAATTAAAATGACCTAGTATAAAATTCATAAAATGTACAAAACAACATAAAATCTATCATTGATTGACCTGGTTTGCCATCACACGGGCACGGAATAGCCACAAGGTTTAGCTGAAAGACAAAGGGAAAACACAGTAAATATTTAACAGTATCAGCTCTGAACCTGAATAACAAAGAGAGCTCCCATCGCCCACATGACTGCCACAGGTAAACAGGGGGGCAATCTTGGACTCTCAAAGACAAATATGCCACAATCTGGGTTTTTCCTTTCATGCTTCTGAAATGCCGTTCCTTTGCATCGTTATAAAAAACTGACGCTACTTCCTTTTTTGTTAAAAGTGCAACATAAATCTAGCTCTGCAAAAGCCCTCTGTATACCAATTCTACCCATTTCTGTTTCAACATATGCCAACCGGGGATTCGAAGGCCAATGTCACAAGAGAGGCAATCGAGTATTATATCTCTGGTCAAAGAGCCTTCTCATTTCTCCAGATTGACAGCCAGAATATTAAGGATCTAACTCTAATTTAGTCAATTATATATTGCAGGTTGAGTTCTTTGTGGAAGATATTGTGAGGGGTGGAGATTGGTACTGCAAGAAGCCGCCTGCAAAACCTATTTTCTTCATATTGTATGGCTTCGCAGTTTGCAATCCCCCACAGATCAGCTCCATAAATTGCAAAAGGAACACATTGGGATTATTAGATCTGCAACAAAGGTGCCAATTTCAAGACAGAAAAGGGAGCTGATTGCCTAAGATAACTGGGTCGGCGATGTACAATACCATGGGTCCATGCACCAGACGTGGCAAACATGACTCCCACACATGGGAAGCTATTAATACTAGTCAGTCAATTTTCACCCACAAAGAGAGTGGAGAGCTGGGTGCAACGTGGGCCGTACCCCATAATATGTGACTTAGAGAAATTGTTGCAAAAATCGCGGTTGGTCATATATTCCACAAAGGCAAATAGTAATAGGCGAGGCGCTTTTGGTGTGCGGGGCATGAGCACTGCATCATCTGCATATAAAAGTGGTGGTCAGTGACTCCCCATCCCCCTTAATTACAGGAACATCACTAGTAACCCTTGCTAAGAATGGGTGCAAATCATTAATATATATAGAATAAACAAAAGAGGGGGCAGCATACACCCTTGTCTAACACCCCTGCCACTCTTTATATCATTAGTTACATCTCTATTGTTGCTAATTCTGACCCGAGCTCTCATGTCTACATGCACATATGCCTGAAAGTGAACAAGGGGAATATCCAGGCCCTACAATAGCAACATTTGCCATAATTTGGGTCGACTGACACAATCAAAAGCAGCAGTTAAATCCATGAAAGCCAAATGCAGGGGCAGTTGCTTTGCAACAGTATATTTGCCTATTACCAGGTTCAGGTTTAGACATTGCTTGATTGTCCCAATCTTTTTTTTGAACCCATATTGAGAAGGATGCAAGATAGGCTCCACTTGAGCCCCCTCCTAAATTCTGTTGTAAATAACACGCCCTAAGATTTTAACAGTGGTGTTGGTCAGCGAGATTGGCCTGTAGCAGCTAGGGTCATCTCTGTTACCCTTCTTAAATATAGGGACAATAATTGAGGTGCTCCAGGAAGCAGGCAAGTCAGAATGTACAAGGTTAGTCAGAAGATGGGCCCAAATATCAATGTTATGTTTCAATAGATCTATCGGAACACCATCAGACCCAGGTGCTTCCCCCCCCTACACTTTGTGAGTTGGCCTCTTTGACCTCAGCCACAGTTATCTTCACATCTGCCAGTTTCCTGCTATCGATATCAAAAGCATCCGCCGCTAGGGGGGGGCAGCATAAACGTTTCTAAATTGGGCTCCCCATACTTCACTGATAATATGACAGGAACCGGAAATACTAACTGATTTTTACATCTCGTATCCGAAACGGTAGCCCACAAATGCCTTCTATCTTTCGTATGGGCTGCCTGCTCTAGTGAGCCCCATTGTCCACATACTTCTACCTGCCATCGTTTAGCTTTGACAGCCTTGTACTGCTCCCTCTAGATGGAGACTAGTGCTTGATCTCTTTGCTTTTTCCCAAGTGCTATTCCCAAATTCAGATTAGCCACAGTACAATCATGATTAAACCGGTGATGTAACATAATAAAGGGCTGCACAGGTTTAAGGATGGCTCTTTTGACACTACAACAAAGATCATTAAATGCAGCCATAATCTGGTGTGCAGTGTCCTCTTCCACCAAACAGACTTCCACAACCTCATATTCTCTCTTTTAATACTACTTCTAGGGTTCATGAAGGTTCACGTATTCTCCATATCAACTCTAGATTGTCCGTGGTCAGTTGAAGGTTACAAGCCCTAATGTCTCTCTTATGCATTTTCCTAGGAACCAATAAAAGGGCAACCTCAAGAGGTTATTGGAACAACAGATTAATACATAAGAACCTCCTCCAGGCTCCTTGTGTCAAATATATAATCTATCATTGAAAATGCACCTCTACCTCTACATGTTGGTAGGACAATAGTGTCTTTCTCTGCAATTTCCATTGTATCCACTAAATCAAAGGAAGTTAATATCGACTCCAACTCCAGGCTTCGATAATCCAGCCCACCTGCAAGGGGGATTTGAGTGTTTTGGTTTGGGGGGAGTTGAGCATTAAAATCACCAGCAAGACAAAAATACAGTGCATGACCTTGGGTGACAACCTTTTCAGATAACTTGGTGAGGTAGTACGATAACTCTAGAAACTTAGAATTAGGTATGTTAACAAAATCATTGTTATAGAAATTAAGCAGGTGAAGGTTCAGATGAAGTCGCCATAGTTTCACTTGAAAGCTAATCCTAGCCAAAATCTCCATGTGATCACTTAGAGCTATATTCACCCACACTGCCAACCCACCAGCTTCTCGACCACATCGCGATTTGGTAGCTGAGACACTGCAACGTTGAAACCCATCAAAAAGAGAAGACACAACCTCTCACGTTTCCCATAACATGGCAATGTCATAGCTTTTGATAAATGACAGCCAGTCAGGGAGGCATAGCTTAGAATGGAGCCCAGCCATGTTCCAACTCACAATTCTTACCAGGGTGCTCTCAGCAGTAGGAGAGGCGATAGTGAGGTTAGCAGCCCTTACAGTTGAAATAATCATTGAGCTGGGCAAAGACTGCTCAAGGGCCGCAGCCACTGGTAGTCATTTTACATCTTCTAGGCTGTTAAGTACTTCAAACCTATTTGTGCAATTGAGTGGGTGCATTTCCCAGGAGGGAGCAAATGGGAAAAATGGTGGTACTACAGGCTAAATTAAAATAGCAGAGGGGTAGCGACACAATCTGTGGGTTGGTGTGTTGTGGCAATTCTTTATGTCTCAAAATATTACGTAGATGAAATGGGAACCTAAAGTTTACCACTATACAAATACCTGAAATGTCCTTATGTCCCCGGCCCACCCATTCTACCCTCCGCACCATAATGATTTCTTCTGCATTCCTGGTATCACAGTACTTATGTCTGTTTAGCCTGTGAAGTTTTGTTCTTTAATTGCACCCAGGATTCAACTGAGCCCGTCTTCAGGAGAGGAACAACAGCAAGTACCACACAAATGGGCAAGATGCAGGTGGTAAATTCAATATGTCTTTACTGGGACCAGTAGACTCTAAAGCTCCTATAGAAAAACCGTTGGGGCTACTCCTCTGAGTTACTATATCCTCAGTCGGAGTAGTAGTGCCTATAGAGGCAGCCTCTGAGACAGTGACCTTGCTTAACTGGGTTCTAGCAACTTGTGTAGAACTTCCCTGTAAGGGCGCTGTCCAATCTTATGTGATGATGACTAAGTTGGGTCTGCAATGTGGGACAAGAGGTATTCCCAATATTAGAGGCCTTGGTTAAATCAGAAAAAACTGTTAGGAGCCCTTCTATGAGATCCAAGCGTGCTATGATGGGACTCCATTTTTGGTCCAGAATTGCACTGAATTGGGTAATCAGTATTAGTGTTTAACATTTCCCGGGCCTGTTCCCCTTCTGGTGAGAGCGTCTGTGTCTGCAATGCTCAGGTCTCACAATAGGGTTTAACACAGGATAATAGCGGTGTTTAATTGTAGATGCTGTAGTGAGTGCCTTACGGTGCAAAAAGGGGTGGTGATGGACGGAGCATCAGAACCAATCAAACACTCACACCCAGTCAACAGATCTGGGTTTGATCCATCACTGTTCTTTAGCCCACTCTGCCACCCCAGTTCAGACATGGCCATATGCAAATCAGTCTGACCCTGTGCCTCATGGGAACAGTCCAACCCGAACTGCCAAGCCATGCCTTCCCTGGACCGGAAACAAGCTTCCTTGGACCGGTTTCTGGCATTTCAGCCGTCTTCAGCCAGGCTTGCTTGAATCCAGTGGCAAAGTGAGCAAGGGACTCACGTGTGAGCATACCCTGCCAACTTATGGCGAACAAAACGGTGCAAAAAGGGGTGGTGATGGATGGAGCATCAGAACCAATCAAACACTCACACCAAGTCAACAGATCTGGGTTTGATCCATCACCGTTCTTTAGCCCACTCTGCCACCCCAGTTCAGACATGGCCATATGCAAATCAGTCTGACCCTGTGCCTCATGGGAACAGTCCAGCCTGAACTGCCAAGCCATGCCTTCCCTGGACCGGAAACAAGCTTCCTAGGACCGGTTTCTGGCATTTCAGCCGTCTTCAGCCAGGCTTGCTTCAATCCAGTGGCAAAGTGAGCAAGGGACTCACGTCTGAGCATACCCTGCATCTTATGGCGAACAAAACGGTGCAAAAAGGGGTGGTGATGGACGTAGCATCAGAACCAATCAAACACTCACACCCAGTCAACAGATCTGGGTTTGATCCATCACCGTTCTTTAGCCCACTCTGCCACCCCAGTTCAGACATGGCCATATGCAAATCAGTCTGACCCTGTGCCTCATGGGAACAGTCCAGCCTGAACTGCCAAGCCATGCCTTCCCTGGATCGGAAACAAGCTTCCTAGGACCGGTTTCTGGCATTTCAGCCGTCTTCAGCCAGGCTTGCTTGAATCCAGTGGCAAAGTGAGCAAGAGACTCATGTCTGAGCATACCCTGCCAACTTATGGCGAACAAAACGGTGCAAAAAGGGGTGGTGATGGACGGAGCATCAGAACCAATCAAACACTCACACCCAGTCAACAGATCTGGGTTTGATCCATCACCGTTCTTTAGCCCACTCTGCCACCCCAGTTCAGACATGGCCATATGCAAATCAGTCTGACCCTGTGCCTCATGGGAACAGTCCAGCCTGAACTGCCAAGCCATGCCTTCCCTGGATCGGAAACAAGCTTCCTAGGACCGGTTTCTGGCATTTCAGCCGTCTTCAGCCAGGCTTGCTTGAATCCAGTGGCAAAGTGAGCAAGGGACTCATGTCTGAGCATACCCTGCCAACTTATGGCGAACAAAGCGGTAAAAAAAGGGGTGGTGATGGACGGAGCATCAGAACCAAGCAAACACTCACACCCAGTCAACAGATCTGGGTTTGATCCATCCCCGTTCTTTAGCCCACTCTGCCACCCCAGATCAGACATGGCCATATGCAAATCAGTCTGACCCTGTGCCTCATGGGAACAGTCCAGCCCGAACTGCCAAGCCATGCCTTCCCTGGACCGGAAACAAGCTTCCTAGGACCGGTTTCTGGCATTTCAGCCGTCTTCAGCCAGGCTTGCTTGAATCCAGTGGCAAAGTGAGCAAGGGACTCACGTCTGAGCATACCCTGCCAACTTATGGCGAACAAAGCGGTAAAAAAAGGGGTGGTGATGGACGGAGCATCAGAACCAAGCAAACATTCACACCCAGTCAACAGATCTGGGTTTGATCCATCACCGTTCTTTAGCCCACTCTGCCACCCCAGTTCAGACATGGCCATATGCAAATCAGTCTGACCCTGTGCCTCATGGGAACAGTCCAGCCCGAACTGCCAAGCCATGCCTTCCCTGGACCGGAAACAAGCTTCCTAGGACCGTAGTGAGTGCCTTAAGCACCTCTCCTGGTATCCTCTTTGAGGGTCAGGCTGGCTCATGCATAAAAGTTTAGGTGAGTTTGACTGAATAGAAACATTGGTTTGTACAACAACAGATGCGCCGATATCAACCGGAGAAACAGTAGAGAAACTGGAAACAGGAAGGGCTGAACAGGCTGTAACACCAACTGAGGGATGTGAATGGCTAACCTCATCTTCTTCTTGTTTTATGGGATGGCCGAAGTCCAGGGAGAGTCTACGCTCGGCCAACACGATTTAATTTGAAATTACACCAACAGCTCTTGCCAGCATGTTGTCAATTGTAACAGTAAAGTGGGAGGTTGTAGACATCCTTGCAACCTTACGCCTGTCCATCATGAAATAAATACCTTAGGCCCTCCTGGACAAAAGAACAGTGGAAATATGACAGCAAACTGATTCCTACTGGGCCACAAAGAGAGGTGGCCCATCCCAACCTCGTGCAGGCATGACTGCAGAGGCGCCTGCTCTTGGCCCAGTCTTGGCCCGGGCGTGACCGGGTGTGTCATGCTTGTGTCTCTTGCAGCGGGCACCTGTAGCTGGACTTATGTGCATCCTGGAGCGAAAGAATGGCAGGAGCCGTCCTCTGACGGCTGACCTGCTGGGAGATGAAGTCCTCTAGACCACACAGCCTCCATAAGTGTGTCTCACACAGCGGAAGCTTGTAGCAGGACTTATACGCCTCCTGGCATGAAGGAATGGCAGCGGCCACCTCTGACTGCCTGCCTGCTGGGAGATGGAGTCCTCTAGCCCCCACAGCCTCCAAAAGTGCATTCCCCCTAATGTAATTAAACCACTCCTTGATTCAATTGCAGATTTTATGGAGAATTTCAACCTTCAACGAACTCAGCAAACGTCTTTACTATGGTATGTGGTCCTCCGCCTGTGAAAACTCATCCTAATTTTGTTAATGATATTTAAGTTGATAGAGTGTGTAGCTTTAAGCTTTTGGGGGGTCTTTGGAAAGTGCATTTAACTGAGATGACGAGCGCACTTTCAGTTTGAGAGTAGGCCTGGGTGGTGAACTCCGCTCTGCTTGTGGAATTTGCGGAGTTTTCCGCACTCCGCATTATGCAGAGATCGCGGAGTTTCCAAAAATGAGTTTTTTTCCTCGCTCGCATTCACCAACGCCAAGTTGGCAAGCGCGAGCGAGAAAAATCAACTTCCCGGTGAGAATTTTCCTCGTTCGCCATCGTGAACATCAAGTTGGCGAGCGCGAGTGTGGAAAATAAACCTGCCGGCAAGATTTCTCAATGCGGGGGGGTCAGGTTTCTCATTGCGAGTGGTCACGTATGCTCGCGAACGCTCGCCTTGAGAAACTGTCCGTTCGCATTGAGAAATCTGCCGCTCGAGTAAAAATCTACTCGAGCGGCAGAAAAGGAAAGCCTGCACTGTGCATAGTGCCGTTCGTTATGATCGCATAGTGCGAACAAGCATCCAGCATTGTGCAATCACCGCAAACAGCATTTTTGCATCAAACTCCGCTGCTCGCGGAGATCTGCGTAATGCGGTGGAGTTTTTTTTACCACTTTGCTGAGTTTCGCGGAGCACAACTCTGCGAACTCCGCCCAGGGTATTTTGGGAGGGCAATTGAAACGGTCTTTAGGTCTTTTTTTAAAATTGGGGATTGCTTATTTGGAAGATGTCATTAGATTTCACCCACTATTCCTATGGTTTTCTATTTGGGCCAAGGTTAAGACAAGCTTCAATCGCTGGGTGATTTCAAATTGCATAGCTTTCGACTCAGGGCACCTGATTCCCTGGATGAATTACAGTAAAACGTGGTTTGATTTGTTGAAAGAAACGGGAGCTATTTTTGATTCCAGAATTAATTCATCTGCGAAAAACACTGTGAAATCTCTATTCTTTGAAAGGTGTAAGGAGGATAGGTTAGCAAGCGAGTTGCGCTCAAACCTTCGTTTATATTTTCATCACTAATAGCAATTAACCTTATTTTACTTTTGCAGGTAGTACGAGCGCATATTTTTGTTTTCTTGTTTTCGGGTAAACAGTGTTCATTTACTATTTACTTTACCAAAGATTGTCTTATAGAGAGAAATCACCTTTGTGTCCATGTGAGAAATCGTTCTTTGCAATCCACCATGCATTTTATGTTTTTTATCAATTGTATATGATACCTATAGGACACCTTTTAGGTGTAAATCTTTTTATTGATAGAAGACAGAAATGCAGCAAAACAATACAGTGCCATCTGCGAGAAGCCACGCAGGATGTACAAGACAATAAGGCAAGGGACAAAAACAGAACCCAACTCCCCCCTCCCCCAATCTCCTCCCACCCCCGCCCCCACTTTGTGCCCCTCCCCCACAGCCACCCACGGGAACAACAGAAGAGAGGATCAGAGCCGCCTCAGGATATATCATGTTGATGGGGGTTGGACTGGATCTTGCAGCAGCGTAGGGAGGCACAGTAAGCACAAGTATCTGGGGCAAGTAAGCTCCTGCATTTCTAACCTCAGCAAAGTCAGGAAAGGATGCCACAGTTCCGCAAAGGAGGCACCATCCTCTTGGAGCGAAAGGGAGATACGTTCCATGCCTAGTGCATACCACAGCCTATGCAACCACCCTTGGAACGTGGGGTTCCTATCCATGCCCCAATAAGACAGTATGTTTTGCAGGGCCCCGACTAAGGCAATTCCCAATTGTGTGCCCCTGCGCGATCTAATGGGGAAATGTAAGTGCATTGGGCAAGCCCAGGAGGTTCTACTCCTGGGAAACGCGGTATTTGTGTATTGAAGTGTTTGTCTATTTCATTGAGGATGTGTCCCCAGTATGATGTGAGTGCTGGACATTCCCACAGCAAGTGCGTCAATGTGCTCTTGGACCCACAATTTCTCCAGCAGCCTGAGGTGCGGCTGGGGTTGCCCTTATGTAATCTGGGAGGTCTGTGATACCAATATGACACAATCTTGGTAGCTGTGTCTATGCTGGATATATTTTGCGCTGTTGAGCCTGGAAGAAAATGTCTCCCCATTCCTTCTGTGATAATGTATGCCCCAGTCCTGCGGATTTGGCCGGTTGTTCCGGGGCCGCAGAAAGTGGTAAAGCTCTGTGATAAGATGCTTGCTTGACTGTTTAGTGTGTAACCACTTCTCATATGAGGTGAATGGCTTCTGTGTCCCCTAGCGTGTCGAGGGATGCATGACCCAGTGGCGTATCTGCTGAAAATGATAGGGCTCAGTCTCCTGCAATGCGAAATCTGTGCGGAGGTCCTAGAAAGTCAGGGGACTTTCCACGCCAAAAAGATGGCCAATAGATCTGTGCCCCTCTCCGTCCCAGTGCCTGAAGGGGTGAAATCGGGATTGCTGGTTATAGGCATGAGAGGCGATGGAACAGAGGTAAGGCCACACCGTACAGCGGTCATATCCCAAGCTCTTAAGGTTGCCCGCGTGACCAGCGATCTGTAGAGCCTTGAGGGGCACCGAGATTTGTGGATAAAGGTGATCTTCCACAGGAACAGGCCAGCCAAGGCTTGTTCCATAAAAAAACAATGCTTTTCGGATTCGCTATGGGTAGCCCGGTAACAGCAATCGATATTGGGGATCCAGAGACCGCCCTCCGCTGGGGGTTAGTAGCTCAGGTCCCTGTTCATCCTAGGTTTTTTAACTGCCCAGACAAAAGAGAGGAATTCTTGTTGAAGTGCTTTCAAGCTACTGGGGGAGGCACTACAGGGAGCGTTTGGAAGAGATATTATATTTACGGACGCACATTCATTTTGAGTGCCGCACGCGGCCCAGTCACGAGAGGCCAAATGGCCGTCATCGGTGAAGATCCCATCAGGTCTGCAACAGAAGATGATTGTAATTTAAGGTGACTGTATCCTGAATTGAGGTCGCCAGGTTTATGCCCAGGTATGGTATTGATTCCAGCTCCCACTGAATTGAGCATATCTGTTTAAGGGCGTCCCTGGTAGAGGGCTGTAGGGAAAACCCCAAAGCTTGTGACTTAGAGACATTAACCCGGAAGCCCGGAGCTGCTGCAAACGTCTCTAGTTCTGCAAGAAAAACCAGGATCGAGGTCAGGGGGGCCTCAAGTGGAGCGATGACATCATCCGCATATAAACGTATGGTGTGGTGTTGTCCCCCTAACTGGACCCCGGTGATCAAAGGATTCTCCCGCAGCCTCTGGGCCCATATACAGAGCAAATAACAGTGGGGAAAGCAGGCACCCCTGCCTCGTTCCCCGTGCTATCGGAAAGGGCTCTGAGATCTATCCGTTCACTCACACCGTGACTGAAGGGCGGCTATAGCTACTGAATACCCACTTGTGAAAGCGATTCCCCACACCGAACTGCTCCAGGGTGGCCTCTGGAAATGGCCAGTGCACCCCGTTGAATGCCTTTTCAGCGTCGACTGACAACACCACTCGCTCCTCCGGTTGATGGTGGGTCTTATCAAGGAGGTGGAGTATTCTCCGTGTGTTGTTGCCACATTGCCTAGTCACCACAAATACCGCCTGGTCTGGGTCCACCAGACCCGTCATCAGTGGCCCCAGCCTAGCAGCCAAAATTCCTGTAAAGCGCTTTAGGTCAATATTCAATAGAGATATGGGCCGGTATGAGGTGCAGGACCGACCGTCCTTGCTGGGCTTGTGGAGAACAACAACTGAGGCGAGGAGCATTGTGGGTGGGATTTCAGAAGTGTCCCCTATTGCATTAAACAGTCGGGTTAATAACGGTGCCAGGATAGTACAGAAGGTTTTATAAAAAATAGCGGTAAACCCATCAGTGCCCAGAGATTTGAGATGTTTGAGTCGGGCAATGGCTGAGATCCCCTCCTCAGTCTGAATTGGGCTATAAAGATTGGAGGCCTGATCCGGAGTCAACCGGGAATGGGTTATCCCCTGTTCGTACATTTGCTGCACTGTACACAATGTAGCGTAAAAATCCCAAAACCCATGAGAGATGTCAGCATCCTGAGTATGTTCAGAGCCCTTCACATTGCAAACTTCTGGACCGTAGTCAGTTTATGGGCCAACAGGCGCGCACACCTATTCCCCCTGTGTAGAACAAGTGCTTCAGTGGTAGGGCAGCATACCCTTACAAGGTCAAGGCCAGCCAGCTGCCAGCGCACTGCCTCCAGTGGCCGCCAGACCCGAGGTGCCCCGGTCCGCTTATGTATACACTCTAGCTCCTGCATTTGTTTGGAAAGTTCTTCTCTTTTGTCCCTATGGATCTTGTTGTCCACCGATGACGTGGTGGTGAGATCCCCCCCTTGCCACCAGCATGAGTGTTTCCCATATAGACATGATTGGGATATTCGGGGTATCACTGAAGGCCAGGAATTCCTCCAGTGTCTTGGTTTGGCGCTGCACGACTGTGGGGCTATGAAGGAAGGTATCGCGCAACCGCCAAGAGTATGGTGGTCTGTCTGCGAGAGGTATTGCTAGCGTCAGGGTCAGTGCAGCATGGTCTGAGAGCGTAAGGGTTTCGATGTCTGAGGCATGCATCAAGGGAAGCAGGGATTGGGAACCAATGAAATTGTCAATCCTAGCGTAGGTCTTATGTGCACGGGAATAGAATGTGTAAACCATAGTGTGGGGGTGGAAGGAGTGCCATATGTGAACCAGCCCCACATCCTGTAACCATTCCCTCCCACGCTTGGATAGGGCCCCATTTTGTCCCTGCCGTTGAGCTGAGCGGTCTAACTGATTATTGAAGACTGTGTTTATATCGCCTCCCACCAGAAGCTGCTGGTCTGGGGAGGCCATTAGGACTGTCACTGCTCTACGAAGAAACGCCTCTTGGCCCTCGTTGGGTGCGTATATGGAGGCAAGCATAAGAGTGTGTGCGTCAATGGATATGAAGAAAACCAGGAGCTGCCCCTTGATTTCAGATACTTTTGCTCCCACCACCCCCTTGAAGTTGCGTGAGATAAGGATGGCAACTCCCTGCCAAAAAGGCTGGAGTGAGGAGAAGTATTGATGTGGGAAAGCCTTGAATCGGAGTCTATGGGTGTCCCTGGGTAGGAGACGCATCTCCTGAAGTAAGCAAATATGTGCACCGAGTGCTCAAGATAAAATAGGATAGCCCTTCTCTTGATTGGGTTGTTCAGCCCCTTTACATTCAAAGTGAGAATTGTAATGTTTGTTAGCATGTGGACCGGGGTCGAGGTGTACAGCTAAAGGAAATGCCAGTTTGTGCCAAGTGTCCCTGCTTGTGGACATCCTCATTGTGTTTAGAAGCGGAACTGGTAGGGGGCCATGCCCCGGTGCATGGACCAGGCATACAGAGGGATGTGGGAGGACATCAGAAAAGAAAAAGAACCCCCCAACAGAAATAAGTATACAAATATAGAAACATTTCATTTGGCAAACAAGTGTCCGGAGCTTCGGCACCTGGGAGATAGGTTGCGGGGTACCAGTCGCTGGTGTCTCTTCTGCACCCCCCCCCGAAGTACTGCTTATACTTGCGTTAAAGAGTCCCTGAAGACGGACATGGGGGGCCGCCAAATGTTCACCATTTATTCTTCTGTGGTAGTCGAGGACTGCTCAGAGGAGGCCCCGGTCAAAGACGCCAGGACCGCCAGTCGTTCCCTGGCCATGGTGTCCAGGTCAGGTCGCAATGCCGGGCTCTGGGGCTTGATGGTGGTACATCCATGACCGCTTTGGCACCTTCTACTTGAGTTGCTCTGTTGCAGCTTTACCACTGTTGGTTCATCAATGTCCAATTGCTTATAGGCTGCTGATAGAGAGCGCAATTGCCTGAGCTCCCCTTTGAAAGTGAAAATCAGTCAGAAGGGGGCCCCCATGAATATGAGATGCAGGCTGCCCTTAGGTGCGTAGTCATGGGTCTGTATGCCTTGCGCTTCACTAAAGTGGATGCTGCTAAGTCTTGGTACAGTGTGGGCCTCTGGCCTTTGTATTGGAAAGCGGAGTCATTCCTGGCTGCTCGAAGTATGCGCTCCTTAAGCTGGAAATCGTGCACATGTCAGGATGTCTGCCGGGGGGCTGGGGAGCCCTCTGAGGCCCCACTGTATGGGTACGGTCCAGCTTGATCAGGAAGTCCTGCGTTTCGTCCAGGAAGAAACAGAAGAGGTTGACCACTAGCGCCTCAATAGTGCCATCCTCCGAACCGTATGCCATGCCTCGTATGCAAATGTTATTTCACCGGGACCTGTTTACCAAGTCCTCCGTGCGGGCCTGAAGGTCAAGGTTCTGCTTTTATAATCGGAGAACTTCTTGCTGGAGGCCCTCTAGTTCCTCATCACAACCAGCTTTGCGTTCCTCCAGGGTGTTGACCCTCTCCCCCAAGGAGTCCATGTCTCGTCGCACCTCCCACAAGTCAGCCGAGAGGTCTCATTTCATAGCCGATAGGTCCTCATGGAAGGAGGAGAAAAGAGATTCGAGGAAGGTTCAGTCAATTGGGTACTTTGCTCCATCTGCTCCCTCCGTCTCTTCTGAGGCCTTCAAGGGGGTCTGGCCGCCGGACTGCGAGTTGGATGGTTTGAGCAACATTTCTTTTACTGATCTGTCCTTCCGTCCCTTACTGGCCACCATTGCAGGGTGCCGACGCCTTCAAGCCGGTGGTAAACACTGCAGCCTCTTGCTGAGGTGCCAGGAGGGCAGGCGAGCAGCCAGGCTGGCCAAGGGGGCCACCCCCACTTCCTCCGTTATGATCGGAGGACTCTCCTGGTATGCCCACTGAGTCTCAGCTGGGCGAGCTGTCCTAGTCCTGCCTTGCACTGGAGGCGCTACTATGTGCCCCCTAATACATGTCTAGGGGCCAAGCTACTAGCCACGGGCCCGGCGCCATCCTGTGAGCAACCTCAAGCCTCCGGAGTAGACCGCAGTAGGTCGGGTAGTAAGTGTCGTTTGAGCTGGAGAAGGAATGGGGCACAGGGCCCCCGATCCACAAGCCAGGCTGATATGAGCTCTCTGGGTGCTTGGGGTCCCGCTAGGGGCTGTCAATACTTTGGCCGCTCACTCCGGGAAAAGATGACTCCAGGAGGTCCTTCAGACCTTTTACAGGGTGTGGGATCAGCTCCACGCAGGCTCCTGTCCTGCGTTGGTTACACCAAGGGGTCAATGGCCCAGTCCCAATTAACAGTCTGTACAGGGAGGTCGCAGTCCACATGCACACGCCGGTCCTCTCATGCCCAAGCCCACGTATAGGCCACCGAAGGTGCCGCCACACTCAAGCCATTGCCCCGCTCTCTGCTCCGCTGCAACTTACCCTCCTTTACTACCTTCCTTGATTTCGGCCCCTGGAGTCCCCGGGACAGCTTCTCCTGCTGGTGTGAGGCCGTGAACTCGTCCGGTAAGTCAACCGAAGACCGTGGCCTTGCGTGGATCACTGAGGCCGACCTCTCCCACTCTGGAGTCTCCGGCTGACAAAGCTCTGCTCTCGGGCACTGCCTCCCCTTGTTTGGTCACCTCTGATGTGTCTGCGCTCCGGGCCTGGGGTGTCCCTGTGCGGCGGCCTCTCCGTCTCTGCGCCAGCTGCCTCGTGGCATCTGCAGGCCATCTGCACTACAATGCAGAGGCTGCCTCTTTGTGACATCCTTGCAGCGAGCGCCATGTCCGGCGATCACACACCGATGGTCCCCACACTAGTAGACTATCCTCCTCCAGGGGTATCCTGGGGGATGGGGTCACCAACCTCAGAAGCCCCTCTCTGTCGTTTTACGGAGGGCGCGGAGAGACCCGAGAATGCATCGGGTCGCCATCTTGGCCACGCCCAGGAACACCGGGAACACCTTTTAGTACCGCCATTGCGTTCATTTAAATTTAGACAGTATCGACCACCTTTTGTATATCAGTGTTTATCTGCTGTGTGGTGGCCCGCTTTATTCAGCAGTCTATCATAACTATTGTTTTTTTTTTGTTGTTGCATATAGCGCGAACTCGACCCGAAGGTATTGGAACGCTTTACATGAGCACCGTATTTACAATACACATTCAGGCACGGGGAGATTTGGGGCATATTATCAAGGACCGGCGTTAGAATTATCTCCGCTTTAGCGGCAGGAAACTGCCGCTAAAGCAGCGATAATGGGCTTGATAATATGCCGCAGAGAATTCTCATAGAAGCCCATGTTCACACCAGAACATGGGCTTCTTTTGGAATTCTCAAGGGCATATTATCAAGCCCATTATCACCGCTTTAGCGGCAGTTTTCTGCCGATAAAGCGGCGATTTAGACTAAAGATATTGAGGGCTGCCTTAGAGTTATGGTATAAAGTGAGAACGAGTTGGGGGATTGGTTATTACTCAGACCTGGCTCCTATATGGGATTCTCCTGGCACACCTCTTTGGCTTAAGGATTCCCTAGCCATTCCAATAAAACGTGCTGGTATTTCTATTTGGTCAGATCTGTTTGATGGTGAAGGTGTTTTTTCCTGGGAATATCTAAGAATTAGGATTGGTCCTGGCCTGTCCAGATTTAAATACCTCCAGATAACCTCTTGGTTTGGGGTGGAAAAGGAGAAGGACGAGATAAAAGGTAATAGGGAAATTGAGAGATTGTGTCAGCAAGGGTCCCTAATAAAGAAGGAGATTTCGGTCTGGTATAATTTTCTTCTAGCGGCAGATGACATCAAAATACCCAAGGCGATTGAAGTATGGAAATACTCCAATATGGGCCCTCAAGTTGAAGCTCTTTTTGAGCCTTCTTTAAAAACTCTTTATAAATTTATAAAGCCAGCCTGCCTAAAGAAAAATCACTTTTTTGTTATAAATCGACTCTACTACACTCCCTATAAGATTGCTAAGTTTGCCCCCCTCCTAAATGTCCAAGGTGCCATACCCCGTTAGCCAATGATGAGCATATCTTCTTACAATGTGAACATCTGGCGGCTTTCTGGAACGAAGTGGGGATATCCCTCCGGGACATTTTTAAATCCAAGGTGGAAGTAAATCCCTCATTGGTGTTCTTTGGAGCCGACGGGCATTTCTCTAGCTCCGCCACAGAGCAGGATAAAGGGTTACTAATGTACTTGATACTATTGGCCCGGAGAGAGATATGCAAGAGATGGAAGGATCCACTCCCCCCGAAAAGAGAGGTTTGGCTGAATGCGGCATTCATTATGGCTAGGTTGGAGTATGAGCGCTCTGTGGACAAGGTTGTAAATATCTGGCACCCGTTAATGTGTTGGGGCATTCGTTGAGCTTGATACCATCAGTCCAATGATTACACCATATCCCTGAGAAACATCAGAAGGGATGGCTCTGGTGATCCCAAGCAAGCGCGGTAAGCCACTGGGCCCCCCTGATCCATCTATACTTGTTGGCTATAAAATCCGCTGCTGCTTGATCAGGTGAGATGAGGACAAAAAAAAGATAAAGCGGTGATAATTTTAATGCCGGACCTTGATAATGTGCCCCTAAATGATTTGCCCAGAATCACAGGATGTGGTCGCGACCTCGAGGCTCGAACTCTGATTTCCAGCACCAAAGTCGGCAGTTTAGCTGACGGACCACATCCTCTCCCCAAGTTTAACTGCTCTTAATTTATATGTTTTCATTTTGTTTGTCTTTTTCTTATATGTTTTGTTTTTTAGGTGCTGTTCCCTATATCTTTTATAAGACCGAATAAAGGGGAATATTATCAAGACAGGGGATAAAATTATCGCCGCTTTAGCGGCAGAAAACTGCCGCTAAAACGGCGATAATGGGCTTGATAATATGCTCTATGGAATTCCAATTGAAGCCCATGTTAGATGTGAAGGGCATCTAACAAGGGCTTCAATTGGAATTCCATAGAGCATATTATCAAGCCCATTATCGCCGTTTTAGCGGCAGTTTTCTGCCGCTAAAGCGGCGATAATTTTATCGCCTGGTTTGATAATATGCCCCACAGACTTTTGACCAAATCTATGAGTACGAACGTGTTGGGTCCTAGCTACATCTGTTTTTTTATATTGCACAGATTTAGCGTTGCACGTTATAAAACACATTACTGGGCAGAATTGCCTCAGGAATCTTCGAAAAAGAAATGAGAAACACATCGCCCTGTCTTTTGCACATATTTTCGTCAACGTGCCGAATTTTCCGTCTGCAAAAAATTATCAGAAATCAGAAAAACAAAGCAATTGAAAAGTAATTTAATCCGCAGCTTCCACCTGTTAACTTCTGAGTGATAGCTTGGCCAGTTAATTTATAGCATCATGTGCTTTCGCTTGTCCTTGGTCCATGTGCCAACTCATTTGTAGTTCTGCTTTCTTTGCAGAGGCTGACAGCCTACCATGACATCTCTTTGGATAAATGTTATGTGATTGAGCTGAACGCTTCTATTGTGATGTTGCCACGAAATTTCTGGGAGTTACTGGTCCATATGAAGGTAAGTGTTATGGCTCATCTTTGTTTTAATGTGGAGGATAAAATGGCAACTCAGAAGTATTTTATTATACAGTTAATTAAAACCGTAACGTACAAACTTCATAGTAATACTTAATAAAATTGCAAAGATTATTTTTTTTTACATATTTATAAAATCTGGCAATACGAAAAATGTAGATTCAAAAAGCAGCATTTCAAGTTGATGGCAATATACCCCAATTAGCCGATTAGTCCAAAAGGGGGTGGGGGGGAGGGTACATAGTATGAGAGACAATAACAAAATGTCACAATGCTTGTTACTGAGAGTTAACTTTCATTAACGTTCGTTTGTGCTTGTCTTCTCTTAGTGCTGGGCATTATGCAGTGCAGTTAAAATAATGTTAACAAATTTCCCAGCCCTTGCAAGAACTTGGGCTGAATTATTACTGAAGCACAAATCAGATGCTTCCCTGCAATGTCTCAGTAGATTTTCCCTATAGACTGGGACCTGTAGACGACGACGTTCGTTGGCAAGATGGGGGCAACAACATAGCAGATGTAACCAGGACTCATGTGGATAATTGCAGAGCGTAAAATGGCAACTGTCAAAAGCAAAAAGAATGTGAATATAAGTTATCAGCTACGACGCCGGCATGCACATACTACTCTGTGCAATTTAAAAATGTAGTGATTCTTTGCTTCTGGTTCTCGTCCTATGTTGATTTCCAATACATCGTTGTCATTGGTGCATTATTATCATTAGCATATCATCATTGTCATGGTACATTATTACCATTGGTACATCATCACTGTCATTGGTCCGTTATTATGGCTTGTCATGTACCACTATTATAAGTTATCGGAGTCAAGTTGTGACGTCACAATGCCTGCTGGCAGCAGCCAAGGTGAGAGATAGGTCAGGCCACAGAGCGTATCTGAATCAGCTGTTTAAAGCAACTAAAAGGAACGTTGCTTTTCTTTTTTCTGCTCTATTTTTTAGCTTTCAATGACAATCAGAGAGAACATGATTATTTTTTGCACGCCTAATATAGTTAAAGAAAAGCTGGAATCATTCTGCAAGTTTCAACACATTCTGAGTTAGTGCAGCTTTTAAAAAAAGTATATATTTTATTTTATAACTGACATGTATTTAACTGTTTGAAATATATGTTTGCAACAAATAAGTAACAGAATTTTGATATGTTTAATTTTGCACTAGTAGTATGATTTTTATTATTCATGTTTGCAAACATGATCGCTCTTTCAAGCGAAAGAGCTTTGCACCACGGTGTAAAGTGATTTGTGGGAAAGGTGATGGTGTGGCTGTAGGAATTAGGATCTGCTTTTTATGGTTACCCCCACTTTTTGCTTGATGTGATGCTGTTTTTTACTAGTCTGACTGGGAATCTGCTAATCAGGACCCCAGTCTATCTGCTTTCTCCCTAAACTGTTGTGTTCAGTACCTAGGTGCATCCCAGATTGGATACTGTGGTACCCTTGTCTGTCCCTAGTTTTTGGTGCCATGTGCCCAGGGCATAGGTACCCCAGAGGTCTCCCATGGGCTGCAGCATGTATTATGCCACCCATGAGAGACCATTCAAAATGGAACTACAGGCCTGCCATTGCAGCCTGTATAAGTTGGTGCATGCACCTGTTATGAAAGATATAGGTTTACTATATCTAAGGGTCACTTCACTTAAAACCTATAAGTCACCCCTTTAGCAGGCCTTTACAATTCTGAGGGCAGGGTGCTTGGTTCTAAGTGAGAGTGTGCCGCTGCATGAGCAGGACACCCCTGCAGCCTACAGGGTCCATTCTCCCGGGTTGTCAGTTAAGCAGCCATATGCTATATAGAGGCGCATTGCGTGACCGCACGATGACCATCTTGAAAACGGCTGCAACGAATCCTATCATGTTTGATATCAAA
The DNA here is from genome assembly GCF_964204655.1 of Triturus cristatus. Lineage (NCBI taxonomy): Eukaryota > Metazoa > Chordata > Amphibia > Caudata > Salamandridae > Triturus > Triturus cristatus. The sequence continues at coordinate 967,966,160 of NC_140594.1, forward strand.
CAAGTTGGAATCATACCCCCACACTGTAAACGGTGTGGGAGGTATGATTCCAAGCAATGGAAGAGCCCTCCGTTAGGCTCTCAGTGTTCCCGGTACCAGCCTTCTAGTCCCGGACAGCACAAAATGGTTGCTGCTGACCAGAGACACATTTTTGCCTTCCTGCTGCTGAGCCAAGCCCAAGCAGGGGAAGGCAAAACAATAGGCATCCTGTCGCAGGGAGGTGTGACCACCTCCCAGACAGTATTTAATGGATTAGGGCTGGAGTGCACTTGCCAGTGTCTGAAAGTCTGCATGAGGGGCACATTTGGTGTCTCTGTGGATAGTCCAGTTCAAACCAGTCCTGGGAGCCGTGGGCTTTCGCTCTGGCCCGCAACTGGACAAAGGACATGGGAGAAAGCTACCCCCTGTCCAGAACCTCCCATGGGAGTGTTCCCTGAATACTCCCAACCCTCTCTTTAGGGTACTTAAGGGATTACCTGGGTGTAGGTCCCTAGATTCGTCGTGGGATAAGATTCAGAACTGAAACCACAGCACTTCTACTGTCTAGGCACTCTAGACTTCGCTGGACATCGTTTGGGCCTGACTTCATCTCCCTTCCAGTCTGCTGCATTGCCTGTGCATGTTCATCATACAGAAACCTTCCAAGGCCTGTGAAGCATCAAGTACAACCGAAGTAATCTCCCTTGGAAAGAAGAAGTCACTCTCCTGCATTCCATGGGCTTTGCAACACTGGTGGTGGTTTTCCTCAACTCTCGAGGCCTGCTCTACACTCTTATCAAGTTTGAGGCCAGGAGTCCTTGTGGGGGTTGCAATAACTCAACCCCTGGGGTACGGCATTTCGTTTGCAGTTGCAAAGGCTTGTTGACATCTTTGCAAGAAGATCTACGGGCTCCAAGTAGCCCCCACCTCAAAGAATTCCAGTGACCAGAATATTCTGCCACACCGCATCGTGGGCATCGTGGCCTGCATCTTTTGTTGAGCTGCTTGAGGTCCTCTTGCGACTACTGTGCCATTGGCCTGTGGGCCCATTTGAGGGTCACCTTTCTTTTTCCTTGGGCTTCCCTGATTGCTCAGGGCCTGCCCTGACTCCCCGGCTTGTGGTGAGTCCCCTGGACCTTGCTGGTCCCAACTGAGTACCGTCTTGACCTCTTGCATGGGTTGCCTTTGCCAAGGCTTGTTGGTGCTCCCGCCGGACACCGACCTCTCAGCACTTGACATTCTTCGTGGGACAGCTCGTATACGGGTCCTGGTTGTCCTCAGCATCTCCTGGTCCTCACAGCTGCAGAGTCAAGGTCACGTCATCTTTCCTGAAGCCCCCGACATCGGAGGACATTCGTCTTCCAGGGCTCCTGGTCACTCCCGAGTGATATAGACTCTGTCCCCTCTGCTTTCAGGTACACCTATTCAAGAATCCACGTTTGGATTCCTCCGAACACTTTCTCCTCTTCAAGCAGTGGCACGTTACAGAAGTCCTCCATTGGGTTTGACGGCGGTTTCCTACGCCACTTCACACCTATGCACCCGGCTTCCCTGGGATAGGCAACTTGGTTACCATAGTATTCATGGGTGGGGTGACTCTCCATCCTTCTGTCTTCTACAGGTTTTATTCAGGGTCCACTGGGAAGGGTCCCTAATCTTTAAAATTCCAACCGCGACTTACACATAGACTTGCACGGAGCACACAATCATGTTCTCCCACTGCACACGCTCTCTGTGTAGTCCCTATCTACTTACCTTGGGCGTTTCTGAGGGTCCCCAGCAATTCTACGTCCTCTCAACATTGTCTTGACTCAAGTCGTGGTTCTTATACCACTTTCTTAGCATATGGTTTGTTCCCCCCCGGGGCCCACTGTGTATTAGTGCTATTTACTGTGATTTCTTTGCTAAAGTATTGTGTGCTTTGTGACTATATCCGTGTAGGATATCCTGTAACATACTAGAGAGTGTTATATATTAAATACATGTTTTTATAGATACTTTTTATGGTTCTTTTTCATTTAATCTATACTATAAGATTTTATTCTGGTAAAGCAAGCTGCTTTACACTCCTTCAAGACCAAGCCTGAACGCTGCTCTCCACAGCTACCACTTGGATAGCTTTCTAAGGTTGTCTGAAACCTCCTAAATCACCATAAGGGTTGTCTGGACTGGTGCAAGGTGCCTACATTAGTGGACATCATATACCAGGCCAGCTTCTCACAGTGGCCATGTATTATATGGGATAAGGTAACCCCAGGCGTAAACGATAAGGATAATGATCGTCACCTCGGAGTTCCATAACCTTATAAAGGAACTCCGCCTTTGGCCTCGTTCCTCTATATGCTTATGGAACTCCTCAGTATATATATATATATATATATATTATCTACTGGCGGTCGCCAGTAGATAGTTATAGTTAGGACCGAGTTTCCATAGGAAATCTCAAAATTCTATTTTGAATAACTTTGGCGCCGATTGACGAATCCTCGCGAAATTTTCAAAACTAATGGGGCACTCCACTCCGCTGGGTGCGCGCACCTTGCCGTGCGCGAGTGCAATTCTGATTGGTTGTTAGATCTTAGTAAACATTCGAATCGGTCGAAACCAGGAAGTGTCGGCCGCCATTTTGTCTCTCGCACTCTGAGGGGGTGAAAAACAAATGTGGAGAACGTGAAAAGGGGGCAGGGTGAACAGTTCCTGACCCCCTAGCCATGTTCAGGGGGTCCCAGAAGGACCCCCAAGGGCCCAAAATTTTTTTATTTCGAAAAATCGGCGAGTGCGACCGCAATCCTCTGCTGATTACGTCAGATATTACATCAATGATGACATATGTGTCTTTCTGAAAAAAAAAATATGTAATATATGTATAGCTAAAGATGAATGGAAGAAGACATGGGTAAATAAGTGTCTAAATACAGTGATGTAATATCTGATGTCATCAGCAGAGGATTGCGGTCGCGTGAGTTATAGTTGCCTGCACTAACTATAACAGGGGAATTTCATTGGTTTTTTACGAGGGAAATGCCCAGCTAACTATAACATGTGTGAAACCTATGGTTTTTTCAGTGAATTTGCAAGGTTTTTTAAATGCTAATTCCTAACTATAACGTGTGTGAAACCTATGGTTTTTTCAGTGAATATATATATATATATATATATATTCAATGAAAAAACTAAAGGTTTCACACATGTTATAGTTAGCTGGACATTTCACTCGTAAAAAACCAATGAAATTCCCCTGTTATAGTTAGTTCAGCTAACTATAACTCGCGCGCCCGCAATGCACTACTGATGACGTCACATATTACATCACTCATGACATGGTCAGTGACATCACTCATGACATCACTGATGACATCTCAAATGACATCACTGATGACATCATACAGTGAATGTGTGTTTTTCTGAAAATTAAATATGTTTTATATATGTATATCTCAAGGTCGATGGAAGAATAAATGAGTATATAAGTGTCTAAATTGATGATTTGTTTCTGAAAAATTGATTGTATAACTGACTGATTAAGTGTATCTTTTTGAATACATGGCTTAGTGAGTAATGTTTAAATGTGTAAATACCTGTATCAGTCTCTCACTTTGTATATAAGTGGCTGCATGGGTTGGTGAGTAGCTACATGAGTGTCTATATAGGTTAATAGTTGGTTTTTTGAGTATCAGTATGAGTGTCTGAGTGTCTTCATGGTGCGGTGGGGGGTATTACGTAGTGCATAGATGCATGAATGAGTGACTCACTGTTTGTATGTGTTGAAGACAGCATGTGTGCAGGACTGTATGGGTGGATGAGTGTGTGCATGGGTGTGTTAGTGAGTGAATGACTGTCTCAATAGTGTCTTCATAAGTAACTACATATGTTTTAAACTAGTATATGTGAGTATTGGTGTTTATAAGTGAGTATATGTGAGAGTGAGAGATTGGAAGAGTTCCTGTATGAATAAGTATGTGTTTCTATAAGTGATTGTTTAAAAGACTAAGTATGTGTAAGTTTCTGTAAAAGTAAGTGTGGTGGTGTGTGTATAACTGTATATGCAAGTAAATGGATGTTTGATTCTTTATTAGCATGAGTGACTATGTGTGAGTAACTCTATGGATGAGTGGCATTGTGTTACAGGATGTTTAGGTGTATGAGTACATATGATGTGTGAGTACATGTATGAGTGACTGTATAGGATTGTTGGTGGATGAGTGGATGTGTATGTGGATCTTAGAATTACTGAATAGGTTGTTGTAACTGTTATTGGTATGTCCATTTTTTTGAAAATTTTAGTCTCTATTTTTGAATGTTTGTATCAAACGTTATATTAGGGTGAGAGGAGGTCTACCACTCTGTCACAAGGATAATGTCATCAGTGATGTCATTTGAGATGTCATCAGTGATGTCATGAGTGATGTCACTGACCATGTCATGAGTGATGTAATATGTGACGTCATCAGTAGTGCATTGCGGGCGCGCGAGTTATAGTTAGCTGAACTAACTATAACGGGGGAATTTCATTGGTTTTTTACGAGTGAAATGTCCAGCTAACTATAACATGTGTGAAACCTTTGGTTTTTTCATTGAATTTCTAAGGTTTTTTAAATGCTAATTCCTAACTATAACGTGTGTGAAACCCATGGTTTTTTCAGTGAATTTCAAAGGTTTTTTAAATGCTAATTCCTAACTATAACGTGTGTGAAACCCATGGTTTTTTCAGTGAATTTGCAAGGTTTTTTAAATGCTAATTTTTTTTTTTGTCTTCTTTTTTTTTTTACATATTTTTATTTTAATTTTCTATCCTTTTTTAAAGACTATGGTTAAATTTTTAAAATTCTACAATATGTTTTTTTTAACATTTTTGATAAAATAAACAGGTAAAATTTATTAGCAATAAATTTTTTCCTTTTTTTTAAATTTTTTTTTAGTGTGCGTACGGTAAGCTTACGGTAAGCGTACGGTTTACGCAATGTCCGTAATTTATCTACGCTGTTTGCGTATAGTTACGCAATTTGCGTAGCCGTGTGTACTCCGCGTGGGGCGCGTACGCGTGTACGCTACACGCGCACGTTACGCGGAAGTGTCGGGGAGTGACTGTTATGCGCATGCGCGAGAGCGCGTGTCTTTTTTACGCGCATGCGTACTTTTGCCGTAAGCGTACGGTAGGTCATGTGATCATGAAACACAACTTTTGATTGGTTGAAACTACTTTCAGTTCTAGAACTCTCCTACACCACACCCATTCCCCTCATTTCTGCTTGTGATCCCTTAGGAGAAGGAGCTGGGTTGTCTTTGTGATACGATGGCAGAACAGCAGAGCTCTTCTGAGAGTGAGGCTAGCAGCACTACCTTGAGGCAGAGAGCGAGGAAACAAAAGACCTCTTACGTATGGGAGTATTTTACTTTTCCAGAAGGCCAGCAAAAGGTAAATGCACCCTTAGTGACTTGCAAGCTGTGTAAGCGTGTACTTTCAAGAGGTAATCCTGACAGGAAGTATTCCTTTGGGAATCACACCATGATGAGACACCTTAAGGATGTACACAGAAGGACACATGCTCGACTTACTGAAGGTAACCCTTCAGTAAATCAACCAAGCACATCCACAGCAGCTCAGCCTGGACCATCATCTGCAGGGCCGAGTCCTTCTTCTGCAGGTCAGGTGAGCCCTTCATCTGTGGGGGGAGCATCTCCTTTTTCTGGTCCTCTGGAAATTAACCCTCGGTTTGCGAGGGTTGAAGTACGGTGCGCCACTTGTCACGATCTAATTACTTATAGGGAGACCAGTATTTCCCTAGTGAACAGTAAAATAGATCAGCACACTTGTCGTACCGTCTAATATTCCCAATCTTTCTTTCCTCTGTCCCTGCATGAACACAACGGCTCTTTTAAGAGCCAACCTTACCTTTCATCTATTTTTTATATATTTTTTAAAAAACTTTTTTTTTTTTTTTTTACCGAACGCGTACGGTACGCGTAATTTTTTTTTTTTTTTTTTAAAAACACTAAAAATCAATTATCACATTACAAGGTCCTTGAGAGACTACAATTAAAAACTGAAAATGTGATTGTAGAGAAGTGGAAAAAAGGGACCATGACATTATTGACTTACCATACCCACTCAAAAAAAGATTTATTCATTTAATTTTTTTTTAAATTGCTTTAAAAATGGTTCTAGTTTTCGAAAATTTTCTATCTCAATCTGAAAAAAAAGAAAAAAGTATTAATATTTAATAAAACATTTAATAATACAGTACACATATTTACATATTTTTCAAAAAATATTTTTGCCTTTTTTTTGCTGTTTTCAGAAAATATTGCATTTCACTATAAATTGTGAAAGCAATTGCATTCATCATTTAACAGCAGGCAAAAAAAAAATTAACAATCTCAAAGATTGTTTTTAAAAAAGCCCACAATCTCTTTTTGCATAAACATAACTTTATAGAAATGCATAATATTCTTAAAAAATATCATCTAATATCAATACTTATTTCTTTAAAATACCGTCTGATATTTTTGTTTCAGAAGTATAATCACAATAATATATGTCAAATAACTCCACAATACATCTGGTTCCATTTCCTTTAGGCCAAATAGTAATTTTAAAATTCTTTTTTTGTTTAATTTCCAATGGTAATCCAATAAAAAACAAAAGTTTAAATTGTACAGATGTCACCGATTCTCTGTAACATTTTGGTTTCCGAAAGATTAATTAATAATTAAATAAGTCCACAATAGAATTGTTTACTTTTCCGCATGGCCAAATAGTAATTTTAAAAATCTTTTTTGAAAAAATTTCCAATGGCAATCCAATAACATTCCAAAATTTAAATTGTGCAGATGTTACCGATTTTTTCTAAATTTTTGGTTTTCCAAAGTTTCCTTAAAAAATGGAAAAATTCCACATTACAATTGGTTACCTTTCCATTAGGCCAAATGATAATTTGTTAAATCTTTTTATTTGTAAATTCCAAATGGTAATCCAATAAAATGGTAAAATTGTTTTGTCCAGATGTTGCCAAATCTCTCTAAAATTTAGGTTTCAGGAAGATTAGATAGGAATTTGCTAAATCAAAAGGCAAACGTTGCTTAAAAATCAATTGGGAATCATTACACAGTGTCCAGCCTTTTTCACATTTAAGATAAACTGTGTAATGACCAGAAGTTACAGTAGGTCCATCATGGAAAATTATTGCAACTGTTACAAAAGTTTTTCCTGAAATTGATAATTGCTGTCCTGTAAACTTCTTTATTAAAGTATCCAATTTTGAACCATCAGCTCTACATCGTTGCATCATTAAAATTACATACTGTCTGTATTCCTTTAAAATTAATGTTGAAAACATGTCAGATTTACACTCACCGCATTGCATGCTATGATTAGCATCTTTAACTAATTTAGCAAAAGTGACTGTTTTACTCTCTGGCAATGTTAAATAAATAAACCTTTCAGAATCAACATTAGAGCCACATATATTATAACAGTTTTCACAACTATGTTCCCATTTATAAGAGAGACCAAATACATTTTCAATGGGAACCCCTTCTTCTTCCAGTACCTGAAGAAAATAAATCAAGAATTCCTGTGCGTCTTGCTGTACATTTTGAGAAAACTGTGTTCGTCCTGAACATCCATCTAAAACTTTTCTAATTTCAGTAGCACTTTCTATTTGAGTTTTATCATTACTCAGCTTTTCAAAAAGGAGACTCAGCACAGAACAGAATCTTTTTCCCTGATTTACTATTATCTGCTCTTGCAAACTTTCCAGATAAAATGCAACATTCAGCACTACATTAGCGTAGCAGTTGACACCAGAGCTATTTTCAAAATAACATCCTACAACCTGTTCTTCATTTTCCTTATTCTTTTTGCTTGCAATTACATCACTCCTCTTTTTTTTCCTCCTCTCTACATCTTCATTACAGATATTCTCATTTCTCCTTTTACGAGAAACTACACGTTTCTCCAACACAGGATACTGACCTAAATGAGGAGCATAGCTTCTTCTTAATCTATTATACTCCTTTACACAATTTGTATCAGCACTAACTTTTGAATCATCAAAGTCTATCATGAATAAACCTGATAATGTTTTCACTTGTGACAAAGCAACATATGCCATACCTTCTTTGAACACAGTTGAACCAATGTTCACAAATGCACAATCTACAGTCAATCCTTGAGACTTGTGAATAGTTACAGCATATGCTAGCGAAAACGGAAACTGCTTCCTACGTACATATAAGTCTTTCACAAGCATGAAACGAACTGAACAACGACAAATGTCTTTAACTTCTTCTATCTGATCAAATTTTATTTTTAAACATTCAATTCCATCTTTTTTCTGATAATTAATAAAACCCACAATTCTTCCCATAGCTCCATTAACTAAACCTTTTTCAACATCCAAATTTCTCCTTAAAAATACTCTACAGTTCATGCAAACATATAGATTTTTTTCTAATCCAGCTGTTTTGGAAATGTTCTTCTCTAGTGAATCCAATTTATTTTTCAGTGTGCCTGTTAATGTGACAGTAATTCTTCCATCCTCAATTTTGTCCACTGCTTCCAATTTCCTGATATCTTCCTTTTCCAATTTCAAAAGCTCCTCATTGAATATTGAGCATTCACGTAGAGTTGGCATTAAGCAGATGACACTTTTGTTTTCTGCAATGTTCTTGTATATCTTCTCTGCAACAATTTCTTCCTTTGGAAATAAATTATGTAGCAGCCGACTCTGTAATGCTTTTTTGCCAGCTTCTGTGAGTAGTCCAATCCTGATATCTTTCAGAATACTTCCATATTCTTCATCGTTTGCTTGCCTCATATTAGTTGTAAGTTCCTTGTACTCAAAGAAGGACCAAATATTTGTATTACCGATGCTTCCCAATGACTTCTTCGTGTCTTCATGTGTCACAGTATTAAACACCGGTTGTCCTTTAACTGGAGTAAGTTGCAAAAGATCTCCAAAAACTATGACGTGTTTTCCTCCAAATAACACGTCATAGTCTGTCTTCAGAATTTGCTGCATTCTTAAATGCACAAAGGCAAGCATTAAGTTTGATACCATGCTCACCTCATCAATAATGAGAACTTGCATCTTCTTCAATACTCTTGAAACTTCCAAGCATGCTTCTCCAGTTAGCTTGTTGTATTGTATTTTGTTCTCATGCTCCACTGGTAACATTAGCAAACGATGTAAAGTGATTCCTTTTATGTTATATGCTGCTAACCCAGTTGGAGCAGTAACCACACAAGACAAAGTAGAATCCGTTTTTTGCTGTAGGTAGCTTCTGATGACTTTTATTAGGAAACTTTTTCCAGTTCCAGCTTGTCCGCTTACATACATCCTGATTGGATGAAATGATGTGCATGAGCACTCTTTTTTTTCATGTAGAAATCCGTGATCAATTTTTTTTCTGATCTCTTCATAAATTTGTTGCTGCTCTTCGTTCAGTTGTCTTTCCAAATTTTGTAAGTCTATAAATTCTCCTTGAGCTTGATTCATAGCCGTTTCCACTTCATTCATGGCTATTGATGCTTCATTTTCAACGATTGGTTGTCCTAGGGGATCTTGACTGAGTGTTCCTGAACTTTGGCTGTCCTGAGAACTGTCTCTAGCTATTTCTGCTGCAATTGTAGTTTCCTGTTCAATTTCTTCATTTAACATTTGCAGATAAGTTGTGAATGTATTGCATTGTATGCTGTCTTTGCAAGCATTAAAAGAATCTTCATAGCTTTGAAATTCTCCCAGTAGTTCATCCTCTGTACGCCATGGTTTAAACAGCTGTAAAAGAGCCAAGTAGTAAAATTCCTTTTTATCAGTAGTGTCGCAACTCAGCTTCCGGTGATTTATCAAACTTCCTTTTGTTTGCTTCACCAAACATCCTTCCTCACCAATGACTTTATATTTTCCATTGTTGATGTCTTCTGCGGCTTTCCGTGAATAAATGTAGTTCTGCAGCACTTCATAGAGACACATGTTCTCCAGATGATGACTTCTCTTGGGATAATATGTGTCCAACATGTTTGATTTCAAAATATCTGTACTTTCTGGGTCATTCTCGGCCAAATATTCAATTTCTCCAACAGATTTCAGTACCCGATTTCTCATTGCTGCAAGGCCTAAACTTGCCCAAATTATTCTTCTTGATTTCGAGTAGAGACTTGCAGAAGATAACCTATCTGAACATTCGTAGGATCCAATTTCTCGATGCGATAACATCTTCAAACTGAAACTGTACAGCTTCTTACTGACAGTTTTCTCGTGAGAAATCTCTTCCCACATTTCCTTCAATTCTGTTTTTTCTGATTTCGTAATGTAAGACGTTACATATCGAGCAACAGCAATGGAATTGTCAGCTACATACTGTATATCCATGTTAGCGTTCCACATGCATAAAATCACTGGGTTGTAGTCATTTATATTTTTTGATTCTTCTTTTCTTTTAAGGTTGTAGGTATTCTTAGGTGATTTTCTTGTGATAGTATGTCTCACAGATGACATAAAACTGTTAACTCTTCCATTTGAAAGAACAGGTCTAGGAAATCCAAATCGACATTTAGTGTAGTATTTATCTTTGCTCTTGTATTTCCGTCGACAGTATTTTCCACACCGATGACTTTGGAAACGTAAAACTTGCTCCTTTAACTTTTTCTCTTCTGTGCTTTTTGGTATAGCACATGTTGCATATTCTTCAATGTAAGATAACACTGCTTCATCAGTATCTGTTCCAAACTTTGGGGCATCCTTGATCCACAACAGCATATGAATATGAGGAGCACCTCTTGCCTGGTACTCTTTTCTCCAAAAGAAATCCACTACTTCTCCTAGAGGTGGATTTTTTTTATTGCAGATGAAGGACATCATAGCCTCAAATCTATGATTGAAATATCTGCAAACATTAACCGGATCCAATGAGCACAGTTCTCCTGCTGTCTTGTATTCGATGTTTTTAATGTTTGAATTTGCCTCTCGTAGAAAATCCAGTAAATCATCCCAAGCGTACTCCGCACAGCTTAGGGTAACGAACCATGTTGGTGTTCCTAAATTCCGTAACATGCATTTTAATTCACCATGGCGTCGGTACCAATATTCATTTGTCCCACGCTGACAAGCCATCAGATTGATCAGTTGTGTTTCCAAATGATCATCTCGGTGCTGCACTTTCTCCATAAAATCCTTAGCAGACACATTTTGCAAATGTACTCCACTTTTTAAAATGTGATTTACTGCATAAGACAATGCAGACAAGTCGCTTTCAAATAAAAGATGGAACAAATAAGGAATACTTTGTCGAAATCTGGGATCTTCAGCATATAGTCTTGTAGTCCGATACTCAGAAGCTGGAATCTGTTCCGGACGTTCATCGTATCGTCCTCCTTTTCCTTTAGGAAACAGCTGGGGAAAACATCGAGCTTCCAAGCTCTCCTCCCATACACTCACGGGAGTTCCTTTTGCTTTCTTCATCTGAAATAGATCAATATTGTCTCCCATAACTTCTTTTGAATGACGAGGATGTATGCTAAAATGTTCATAAATTTCTTCTTCCTTTGACTTGTCCACTTTTTCAATTTGTCCAGTTGGTGTTTCTGTGTCTTCTTGTAAATCTTCTTCTTCTTCTTCTTCTATATAAATTGATTCATACCATTTGTTATTCCTTTTCAAATACAAATTTGCTCTTTGTACTTTCCGTACATCTACCAGCTCCTGCCAAATCTTCTTATTCTTTGTAGGTACACCATTAACCAGAATAATTAATGGTTCAGTTTCCAAAGTATCCGCATCAATAGTTTCCATATTTTTTTTCAAATCCAAGGGCAAATACACCACTCTACCTTTTAAACCTCTCAGTAAATCTGAAGGAGGTAATTTACCAGTTTTGGGCTCCATACGTACTATGGTCTGGAACGGATGAACACATTGAATGAGTATAGACTCATATGTATTTAATTCAGAAAGTTCAGCAGGAATAGCATCCAATTCTAAATTATTATGTACAGCTCTGGTCGGCATTCTATTTTCCTCTAACTTGTTGTAACAGTATTTACAAATACGCTGAACTTCACACAATTCAAAACACTTTTCAAGAAATATATATGTGGCAAAATCCTTCCACTTATAATTATCTTCATTTTCACTCTTTCTGTAGAGATCAACATACCTGGTTTGTTTTCTATAATGAGTTCTGCGGCAACAAATACAAGTAACATTTGGTCTTTCATTAGAGATTATTGCAAATTTTGTTATGTGATCATTAAATGTCTTACTTACAGAGGGTTCTACATTCTCTTCCACTTCTTCCTCATTTACTGTGTCCTTCTCTGCACTGTTTTGTTCAGGACCAAAGTAACAAAACTGAATCTTTTCAACAACCTTCTCTACATCTGATACCGTTCCACGGAACAGAGCCCTATTCAATTCATCTAACTTTATTGCTGGACTTTTAGCAAAATACAACCGTCTCACAAACTTTCTCATTTCAGTATGATGAACAGCCAGCATCCTAAAATGATGGAAAACACTATTACACACTTTTCTAGATAGACAAGCCAGAGAATGACCCTGCAAACCAGTATTCTCTCTCACTCTGCATGGATCCAAACTTTGAAGCACCTTAATCTTCTGTTTTACACTTTTTTTGCTATATTCTCTTAGAAACTCACGAAATTTATCAATAGATTCCTGACGCACAGTGCAAATACTACTACAATTCCAAGTGTACACTGGGGCTTTAGGACGTCTCCCCATAGCCTCATCCGCCATCACTTGTACCTCATCTCTTGGAACCATTATCTCCTTCTCCATTATGCAACCATTTTTCACTTCATAAGCACGGCCTCTGGTGTCAACTGCATGCAGCAAACTTTTACTTTTAAAATAACTCTCTTCATTAAAAAAAGGTTCACTACTTGAACTATGCATCCATTTTCCTAAAAACACTTTACAAAAGTTTGTTCTGTTCACTACTCTTTTCCTTTTGCTATGTGATTTCAGTACATTAACCATTTTGTCTAATGTACGCATCCTATTCAAAATTAAAATGAATAGTTTCCTTTTTAATTCTAATGCCTTTGCTGCAATGGCTTCAATTTCTTTTTTTCTCTTATAAAACTTAGCCTTTTGCTTATATTTCTTCACATCCTTTATCAAATTGGACATAACTCTTCTCTGAAACATTTTTCTACGTATCTCTTTAAACGCTGTTTTTCTGTTTAAGTTTATCTTTTTAGTTGCAGAAGGTATATTTGCATTAACTAAATTCTCAATTTTTTCCTGTGCTTTTCGATTGAAATCATTCTTTCCAGTACAGACATTTTGTACATTTTTCCTTTTTTTGAATATGTTCTTTAGAAAATTTTTTGTCTGCTTACCAGAAGATTTTTTCTTCTTCCCAACATGAGCATCTTCAACTAACTTAGGTCCTCCAGTTGTCTTCAAATATAGGTTGTGGTCTTTTTTTACTCTGGATTTTGTAGGCATCTTAAATTTTGTTCACTGCTCTTCAGCAATACCTGAAAAAAACTAAAAAAAAAATCCTTTATTTTAATTAAATATATTACAACATTTGTTTTCACATTAGTCACAAAACGAAATTTCTTTGCCAATTTGAAAGCACACTTACTGCTCCAGCCTTAGTGATGCTGAATGTATTTGCATTACTGACTGAAACCTCAAACCCCACTCGCTTGTGAATACTGTGCATGATTCCACATGGTAAGCAGCTGGGTGTGTGCTAAGAGTCTGCTTCTGCACCAAAAAACTGGCTCCCCCTTTCCTTCTAATGCAACTGTGAAATCACCAGAGCAATACGCAATAAATCTCTGCCTGTAATTCCTATTTGCACACAGAGTCATGTTTTCACATTAGTCACAAAACGAAATTTCTTTGCCAATTTGAAAGCACACTTACTGCTCCTTTTTTTGGCAAGTGATAAACACTTTTACAGACTGACACATTATGAATCCACTTTTCAGATTTTTTAAAAAGCACATGTCCAAACTGCTTTTTCAGACCAGCACCATTTGTAACCTGGGTGACTGCCTACACTCCAGCAAGGGCAAACAGCCTTAGTGATGCTGAATGTATTTGCATTACTGACTGAAACCTCAAACCCCACTCGCTTGTGAATACTGTCCATGATTCCACATGGTAAGCAGCTGGGTGTGTGCTAAGAGTCTGCTTCTGCACCAAAAAATGGCTCCCCCTTTCCATCTAAAGCAACTGTGAAATCACTAGAGCAATACGCAATAAATATCTGCCTGTAATTCCTATTTGCACACAGAGTCATGTTTTCACATTAGACCCTTAAACGAAATTTCTTTGCCAATTTGAAAGCACACTTACTGCTCTTTTTTTTGGCAAGTGATAAACACTTTTACAGACTGACACATTATGAATCCACTTTTCAGATTTTTTAAAAAGCACATGTCCAAACTGCTTTTTCAGACCAGCACCATTTGTAACCTGGGTGACTGCCTACACTCCAGCAAGGGCAAACAGCCTTAGTGATGCTGAATGTATTTGCATTACTGACTGAAACCTCAAACCCCACTCGCTTGTGAATACTGTGCATGATTCCACATAGTAAGCAGCTGGGTGTGTGCTAAGAGTCTGCTTCTGCACCAAAAAACTGGCTCCCCCTTTCCTTCTAATGCAACTGTGAAATCACCAGAGCAATACGCAATAAATCTCTGCCTGTAATTCCTATTTGCACACAGAGTCATGTTTTCACATTAGTCACAAAACGAAATTTCTTTGCCAATTTGAAAGCACACTTACTGCTCTTTTTTTTGGCAAGTGATAAACACTTTTACAGACTGACACATTATGAATCCACTTTTCAGATTTTTTAAAAAGCACATGTCCAAACTGCTTTTTCAGACCAGCACCATTTGTAACCTGGGTGACTGCCTACACTCCAGCAAGGGCAAACAGCCTTAGTGATGCTGAATGTATTTGCATTACTGACTGAAACCTCAAACCCCACTCGCTTGTGAATACTGTCCATGATTCCACATGGTAAGCAACTGGGTATGTGCTAAGAGTCTGCTTCTGCACCAAAAAATGGCTCCCCCTTTCCATCTAATGCAACTGTGAAATCACCAGAGCAATACGCAATAAATCTCTGCCTGTAATTCCTCTTTGCACACAGAGTCATGTTTTCACATTAGTCACAAAACGAAATTTCTTTGCCAATTTGAAAGCACACTTACTGCTCTTTTTTTTGGCAAGTGATAAACACTTTTACAGACTGACACATTATGAATCCACTTTTCAGATTTTTTAAAAAGCACATGTCCAAACTGCTTTTTCAGACCAGCACCATTTGTAACCTGGGTGACTGCCTACACTCCAGCAAGGGCAAACAGCCTTAGTGATGCTGAATGTATTTGCATTACTGACTGAAACCTCAAACCCCACTCGCTTGTGAATACTGTGCATGATTCCACATAGTAAGCAGCTGGGTATGTGCTAAGAGTCTGCTTCTGCACCAAAAAACTGGCTCCCCCTTTCCTTCTAATGCAACTGTGAAATCACCAGAGCAATACGCAATAAATCTCTGCCTGTAATTCCTATTTGCACACAGAGTCATGTTTTCACATTAGTCACAAAACGAAATTTCTTTGCCAATTTGAAAGCACACTTACTGCTCTTTTTTTTGGCAAGTGATAAACACTTTTACAGACTGACACATTATGAATCCACTTTTCAGATTTTTTAAAAAGCACATGTCCAAACTGCTTTTTCAGACCAGCACCATTTGTAACCTGGGTGACTGCCTACACTCCAGCAAGGGCAACCAGCCTTAGTGATGCTGAATGTATTTGCATTACTGACTGAAACCTCAAACCCCACTCGCTTGTGAATACTGTGCATGATTCCACATGGTAAGCAGCTGGGTGTGTGCTAAGAGTCTGCTTCTGCACCAAAAAATGGCTCCCCCTTTCCATCTAATGCAACTGTGAAATCACCAGAGCAATACGCAATAAATCTCTGCCTGTAATTCCTATTTGCACACAGAGTCATGTTTTCACATTAGTCACAAAACGAAATTTCTTTGCCAATTTGAAAGCACACTTACTGCTCTTTTTTTTGGTAAGTGATAAACACTTTTACAGACTGACACATTATGAATCCACTTTTCAGATTTTTTAAAAAGCACATGTCCAAACTGCTTTTTCAGACCAGCACCATTTGTAACCTGGGTGACTGCCTACACTCCAGCAAGGGCAACCAGCCTTAGTGATGCTGAATGTATTTGCATTACTGACTGAAACCTCAAACCCCACTCGCTTGTGAATACTGTGCATAATTCCACATGGTAAGCAGCTGGGTGTGTGCTAAGAGTCTGCTTCTGCACCAAAAAATGGCTCCCCCTTTCCATCTAATGCAACTGTGAAATCACCAGAGCAATACGCAATAAATCTCTGCCTGTAATTCCTATTTGCACACAGAGTCATGTTTTCACATTAGTCACAAAACGAAATTTCTTTGCCAATTTGAAAGCACACTTACTGCTCTTTTTTTTGGCAAGTGATAAACACTTTTACAGACTGACACATTATGAATCCACTTTTCAGATTTTTTAAAAAGCACATGTCCAAACTGCTTTTTCAGACCAGCACCATTTGTAACCTGGGTGACTGCCTACACTCCAGCAAGGGCAACCAGCCTTAGTGATGCTGAATGTATTTGCATTACTGACTGAAACCTCAAACCCCACTCGCTTGTGAATACTGTGCATGATTCCACATAGCAAGCAGCTAGGTGTGTGCTAAGAGTCTGCTTCTGCACCAAAAAATGGCTCCCCCTTTCCATCTAATGCAACTGTGAAATCACCAGAGCAATACGCAATACATCTCTGCCTATAATTCCTCTTTGCACACAGAGTCATGTTTTCACATTAGTCACAAAACGAAATTTCTTTGCCAATTTGAAAGCACACTTACTGCTCTTTTTTTTGGCAAGTGATAAACACTTTTACAGACTGACACATTATGAATCCACTTTTCAGATTTTTTAAAAAGCACATGTCCAAACTGCTTTTTCAGACCAGCACCATTTGTAACCTGGGTGACTGCCTACACTCCAGCAAGGGCAACCAGCCTTAGTGATGCTGAATGTATTTGCATTACTGACTGAAACCTCAAACCCCACTCGCTTGTGAATACTGTGCATGATTCCACATAGTAAGCAGCTAGGTGTGTGCTAAGAGTCTGCTTCTGCACCAAAAAATGGCTCCCCCTTTCCATCTAATGCAACTGTGAAATCACCAGAGCAATACGCAATAAATCTCTGCCTATAATTCCTCTTTGCACACAGAGTCATGTTTTCACATTAGTCACAAAACGAAATTTCTTTGCCAATTTGAAAGCACACTTACTGCTCTTTTTTTTTGCAAGTGATAAACATTTTTACAGACTGACACATTATGAATCCACTTTTCAGATTTTTTAAAAAGCACATGTCCAAACTGCTTTTTCAGACCAGCACCATTTGTAACCTGGGTGACTGCCTACACTCCAGCAAGGGCAACCAGCCTTAGTGATGCTGAATGTATTTGCATTACTGAGTCCAACCTCAAACCCTTAAACTATTCTTTTTTTATACCAGTACATCTTAATTTATTGTGAAAACATAGTCCATATTATTTTACTTGTTCCTCACATTTAAATTTCTCCCAAAACAGAAAATAATAAACACAACTTCAACAAAAAGAATTGCATTTCTATTATTCATTTCTTAATTTACCATATACATCCCCTCTCAAACTCTAAACTCACCTTTAAAATTAGTTAGTTGTGAAAGAAATGTGGCACTCAAACAGCAGATTATCAGAGCCAGGATCTCTGTTCTTTACACCTCTCTCCTCTCAGCAGAACCAGATAATGGCAAACTTTCCCTCTCTTTTTCCACACATATACATGTTAGTTTCAAATCTCAGTGCTTGCCCCTTTTTTTCAAATGTAATCACACATTTCTATTGGTTGAAAACCAACCCTTTTCCAAAAGTACCCTTCCCCCAACTTGACTTCTGCCTAGTACCCTTCCCCCAACTTGACTTCTGCCTGCTACCATAGCAACAGCTCATGGAACACTGCTGTGTGGAGTTAGGTCAGAAGTTCACCAAACAATGTTTCAATTCCACAGAGCAAGAGTGCTTGACTTTTCAAACCTAACAGCAAATCCATAGTACTGTTCTTTGGTAACACATTTTTCTGTACCAATACAAAACATGCTTCTATTAATTTACACATACAGCCTAGTTTTTATTCTAGAATGGTATGAAACAGCCAATCAGTTCTTTTTTTTTTGAAAAAAATATGTATGCCTCCATTTCCAAACTGTCTTTCTTTTCATATTGCCATTCTACTGAAAGACACCTCCTGAGTGCATCCAGTTCTCCTTTGAAGATGTTCACAGTGTGGATTGTAGGGCACAGCTATGTCTTCCGGAGTGAAAAGTATGCAGAGAAAACAGATATGGTGAGAGACCTTGCTTTTCCAAATGTAGACATTAAATGGATTGGTCAGAGAGGGTTAAAGTGGCACCAATTGATGCCATTGGTGAAATCCTTCATGCACATCCAACACCCTGACCTCATAATAGTGCACTGTGGTGGCAATGACCTAGGCACTTTGACTGGGGTAGGTCTGGAAATGCTTATGAAGGACACCTTTGCACAACTGTTTTCACTTTTCCCTAAAACTGCCTTTGTGTTTTCTAACATATGCCAAAGGCAAAAATGGAACTGGTCCAATCATTTCTGTCCGCAGATTGACAAAGCAAGAAAACACGTCAACAAATCTGTTTCTGCTTTCCTCCGTGACTATGGTATGGGTTCCATTTACCACAACAACTTGCGTTACGACATGCAAGACATTTATAGAAGAGATGGTGTGCACTTCAATGATGAAGGGAACAGAGTCTTCCTCTTGAACCTTAGACTCTGCATCGGTACTTACTTGTAGGTACCACTAAAAAATCACTTCATAAACACAACGGCTCTTTTTAGAGCCCCCTAATATCTAAACACTTAAATCTGATTTTCATTTATTTTTTTTTTATTTTTTTTTACCGTACGCTTACCATACGCGTACCCCGCGATTTTTTTTAAAATCAATAAATGTTTTCTTTGTACTTTTCTGTCCTTCTTTGACCCCCTTACAAATGTTATGGGGTCTGTAACTCTCCTCCTTGCCCCCTTTTCAAAATATCACTCTTTTTTTTCTGAGTGAAACACACGAAATGGCGGCCGCCGCTTCCTGGTTTCGACCGATTCGAATGTTTACTAAGATCTAAGAGCCAATCAGAATCGCGCTCGCGCACGCCACCGTACGCGTACGGTAAGCGTACCGTAAGCGCACCGTAAGCTGGCTCAGATATATATATTGATTTAAAGGCTATTTTCTCAGAATCTACTGAACAGATTTACACCAAACCTACAAAAGGCACTTCCTTGACCTGAGGACTACCTCTCTGCCAAATTTCTAGTAATTCTGTTCAGCCGTTCGGGCTGTAGCCCTGTCTAAAGGTCCTATGGAAAAATGCATGGGAAAAACGCGTTTTGGGACCCCCCTTTTATCTCAGCCCCCGCTTGACGAATCCCCCCGAGACTTTCAGGGAAGGAGCGGAGCGTAGCGCCCCACCTATTTTGAAAAATTTGCGAGGATTCGTCGACCGGCGCCAAAGTTATTCAAAATAGAATGTTGCGGATTTCCTATGGAAACGTGGTCCTAACTATAACTACCTACTGGCGACCGCCAGTAGGTAATACACGCTAGTAGCTCTCATCCCTATCATCTGATTAAAAGTATCCCCTATGGGGAATTCTTGAGGATCAAACGCATATGTAACACAGACTATGACCTTAAGAATTGCCAAATGGAGGCATTTCAGAGATTCGTTGATCGGGGATACAAAGAGAAAGACCTAATGATAGCTATGAACAAAGCCAACACTTCCAGTAGTGGTGTTGAAACAACTGTAAATACTAGTTGTAATAAGCAATCGATTGAATCAGATAACAACATAAGACTCATTTCAGCGTACAGCCAACAAGAAAAGCAACTCAAAAAGATCATTTATAAAAACTGGCCTATTATTAAAACAGACCTCACTATGTCACAAATGGTGCCTGAACTACCGAATATTACCTTTAGACGGGCACCCTCAATGAGAGACGCATTAGTCAGATCTAGTCCAGAGGTTATGAAGACATCTAATTGGCTGACAAAGAGGATGGGTTTCTTTAAATGTAGGTCCTGTAGAGCCTGCAAATTTGGTAAAAACACAAGCGAGGTAATTGGAGCATTTGACTTAAATCCTATAAAAATCTCCAAAATGCTGACATGTTGTACAGAATTTGCAGTTTACGTTCTAGAATGTACCTGCAAATTAAGATATGTGGGAAGTACGAAATTGCAGGCTTTTAACCGCATCCTACAACATTTGAGAGCTATAGTGAATTCGGACCCCAGTTACCCAGTAGCTAGACATTTTAAACATGTACATAACAACAATTTAAAAGATCTTAGCTACTACGTTATTGATATGGTACCCAAATCAATCAGAGGGGGAAACAGGGAAAAGAAACTCAGACAATTAGAGTCATACTACATACTGATTCTCGATACAAAAATGCCTAAAGGTTTAAACAATGGAGAGGAAATGCACCATTTTTTGTAACTCTATCATATGCGAATTATTTGAACTGTTACCGTTTTTATCACTTTTTTAATTACTCCTGTTTCTATTTGACTGGCTTTTTATTAGGTTTTTAGATGGGATTTTGTCATGGGATTTTAACTGGAGGTTCCAGTTTTTACCTTTGATTTGACCGTCTTTTTACGGATTGATTGCCGAGAATATTTATTGGGAATGATTTTAAAATGGTATTCTCCCTCCTACTATGTTAATGTTGTCTAATATTCATTATGTTCATGTATCCTTTCGGTTTGATCCATAGATGCTATGGGCTTCCCCAATATACTTTTGGTATGTTAACACTTGTTACAGATCAGGGGAATTTGAAAAGAATGGAAAGTATGAAATAATCCCACAGGGGACTAAGTTAAAAAACAACATTGCATTTGCCGGGAAAGAGAAAAACAACAATACAATATCTCAATACTGCATAGGCTTCTCAAAATTGAAAATAATATTTAAAAAAATGCATTTTAAATGTATAATTCTTTAACAGTTATGCTGCTTTAAATAACTTGTGAATTTTAGTATGATTTATGGCACTTGCACTTTATTTTACACACTTACTCATTGTAATTTGCGAATTTGCACATTGCATAATGTGAAGGTAAACATTTAGGTTTTTAAGAAAATGTTAAAATGTTTCTTCTACCTTCGCAACCAAGACTAACTGCAATGGAGTCTTTTTTCACTGTTATTCACTAGTACTTAATGCAGATTGGCTCCTAGCATGTCATGTGATCAAGACAGTGTTTCACTGTCGAAACGCGTAATGCTGATTCTATGAAATGCTGAATATGCTGCTAATTTAACTGCAATAAACTGCACTTTGGAAACTACGAAGAACACGCTGTGGTCCATACCTGTTTTCTTGGGGGATCCCAGGCACGACAGGACTTTGATACTTTATATATATATATATATATCCAACTCAAAGATATGCCCATGTAGAAACGCCATCACACCTGAAAGTTAGTCCGTTGCTTTTATTGTGGGCAGCAGGAATATCATGCACATTCCCCCTACAGAAGTTGCCAAACATGTTTCGGGCTTCCACGCACTTGATCACTGGCCATACGACTGACCTGACAGCCAGGGAAACTTAAATACCTTAAGACCCGCCCCTGTGGGCTTCCTATGCCTACTGGTCTTGGTAGTTTCTTGCCTTCAACATAGTGAGTGCTGTCCGGGACAATAATATGCAAATATGTGTACGCCCAAGTGGGTTACTGTGGGGAGAAGCCACGACATCTCTGCTCCTCGAACACCACAATCCTGGGCTTCCAAATCTTGCTGTTGCACCTGGGGCTCTGGGCGTGTGCAGGGCTGCTTGATACAGCAGCGGGGTGTCTCGGCGCCGAGTCGCGCAGCCATTAAAGTCCAACACAAAGATTTGCCCTTGTAGACGCGCCATCACACCTGAAAGTTAGTCCATTGCTTTTATTGTGGGCAGCAGGAATATCATGCACATTCCCCCCGCAGAAGTTGCCAAACATGTTTCGGGCTTCCACGCCCTTGATCACTGGCCATACGACTGACCTGACAGCCAGGGAAACTTAAATACCTTAAGACCCGCCCCTGTGGGCTTCCTATGCCTTCTGGTCTTGGTAGTTTCTTGCCTTCAACATAGTGAGTGCTGTCCGGGACAATAATATCCCTGGCTGTCAGGTCAGTCGTATGGCCAGTGATCAAGGCCGTGGAAGCCCGAAACATGTTTGGCAACTTCTGCAGGGGGTATGTGCATGATATTCCTGCTGCCCACAATAAAAGCAACTGACTAACTTTCAGGTGTTATGGCGTTTCTACATGGGCAAATCTTTGTGTTGGAGTTTAATTGCAGCGCGTCTTGTCGCGGAGACCCCCGCTGCTGTATCAAGCAGCCCTGCACACGCCCGGAGTCCCGGGTGCAACATCAGGATTTGGAAGCCCAGGATTGTGGGGTTCGAGGAGCAGAGATGTTGTGGCTTCTCCCCGCAGTAACCCACTTGGGGCGTACACATTTTTGCATATTATTGTCCCAGACAGCACTCACTATGTTGAAGGCAAGAAACTACCAAGACCAGAAGGCATAGGAAGCCCACAGGGGCGGGTCTTAAGGTATTTAAGTTTCCCTGGCTGTCAGTTTTCGAAGGAGTTGGCAGCACCCACTGGGGTTGTACAGTGATGAACTACAAGCACCAGCATACCTTGCAGCACACGCCCACTGAGGCGGGGCTTGGAACAGTTATCAGGTGTTCTTCACTAACTGACGGCCATTTCCTTTTCGATCGCCCGTGACCAAGAACACCAGTTGTTTGAAACGCGTTGGGCAGTGCATCGTTTGGAGGGGGAGACTGTTACTCTGTCGTACTGTGACCCTAAATTAAAGGCAGTGAAACTCTCCGTGGTGGCATCTTCATGTGGGGCAACCTTCTTGTGGATTTATTAGCAGCTTTGCTCTGCCGCGGAGATGCCCGCTGCAAGCTAAGCAGATCCTACACCAGGTATCACCCGGCGCATTTGAGCGGAGGGACCATTTTGAGCGACACTTATGAGCAGTCCGAACTTACAGCGACCTTCTCACCCACTGGGGTATTACAATAAGGAAAAGATTGAAGGAGTTGGCAGCACCCACTGGGGTTGTACAGTGACGAACTACAAGCACCAGCATGCCTTGCAGCACACACCCACTGAGGCGGGGCTTGGAACAGTGATCAGGTGTTCTTCACTAACTGACTGTCATTTCCTTTTCCATCGCCCGTGACCAAGAACACCAGCTGTTTGAAACGCGTTAGGCAGTGCATCATTTGGAGGGGGAGACTGTTACTGTGTCATACTGTGACCCTCAATTAAAGGCAGTGAAACTTCCCATGGTGGCATCTTCATGTGGGGCAACCTTCTTGTGGATATATATATATATATATATATATATATATATATATATATATATATATATATATATATATATATATATATATATATATATATATATATATATATATATATATATATATATTCACTGAAAAAACCATAGGTTTCACACATGTTATAGTTAGCTGGACATTTTACTGATAAAAAACCAATGAAATTCCCCCGTTATAGTTACTGTAGGCAACTATAACTCACGCGACCGCAATCCTCTGCTGATGCTAATACTGTATTTAGACACTTATTTGCCCATGTCTTCTTCCATTAAATTTTAGCTATACATATATTACAAATATTTTTTTTTCATAAAGACACATATGTCATCAGCAGAGGATTACGGTCGCGTGAGTTATAGTTGCCTACAGTAACTATAACGGGGGAATTTCATTGGTTTTTTATCAGTAAAATGTCCAGCTAACTATAACATGTGTGAAACCTATGGTTTTTTCAGTGAATTTGTACGTTTTTTTAAATGCTAAGTTACTTTACGCCATTTGTGGCGTGCGCGCCCACTTAACGCATTTCGTTCCATGCGCGCACGGTGCGCTTCGCGCACCGTGCGCGCACAGTGAGCACGCGGTGCGCTTCGCGCACCGCGTGCCCACATTACGCTAGATGGGCCATGAACGCACGATGCGCTTCGCGCACCGTGCGCACATGGAGGACATATGAAGAGCAAACTCTTAAATCTGCTTTTCATTTTTTTTTTTTTATTTTTTTTACCGTACGCTTACCGTAAGCTTACGGTACGCGTACCCCGTGATTTTTTTTAAAATCAATAAATGTTTTTTTTGTACTTTTCTGTCCTTCTTTGACCCCCTTACAAATGTTAGGGGGTCTGTAACTCTCCTCATTGCCCCCTTTCCTTGTTTTCTCTGTTTTTTTTCTGAGTGAAACACACAAAATGGCGGCCGCCGCTTCCTGGTTTCGGCCGATTCGAATGTTTACTAAGATCTATGGGCCAATCAGAATCTCCTTCGCGCACGCCATGTTTCTTCCGTACGCTTACCGTAAGCTTACCGTACGCGTACCCCGTGATTTTTTTTAAAAATCAATAAATGTTTGTTTTGTACTTTACAGTCCTTCTTTGACCCCCTCACAAATGTAAGGGGGTCTGTAACTCTCCTCATTGCCCCCTTTTCTTGTTTTCACTCTTTTTTTTTCAGAGTGAAACACAGAAAATGGCGGCCGCCGCTTCCTGGTTTCGGCCGATTCTAATGTTTACTAAGATCTAAGAGCCAATCAGAATCGCGCTCGCGCACGCCACCGTACGCTTACCGTAAGCGTACGGTAAGCGTACCGTAAGCGGGCTCAGATATATATATTGATTTAAAGGCTATTTTCTCAGAATCTACTGAACAGATTTACACCAAACCTACAAAAGGCACTTCCTTGACCTAGGGACTACCTCTCTGCCAAATTTTGAGTAATTCTGTTCAGCCGTTCGGGCTGTAGCTCGTTCTAAAGGTCCTATGGAAAAATGCATGGGAAAAACGCGTTTTGGGACCCCCCTTTTATCTCAGCCCCCGCTTGACGGATCCCCCCGAGACTTTCAGGGTAGGAGCGGAGCGTAGCGCCCCACCTATTTTGAGAAATTCGCGAGGATTCGTCGACCGGCGCCAAAGTTATTCAAAATAGAATGTTGAGGTTTTCCTATGGAAACGTGGTCCTAACTATAACTACCTACTGGCGACCGCCAGTAGGTAATATATATATATATATATATATATATATATCCAGAACACTCCACCCGCCGTTGGCGCTTCCGTTTGTTGAAGAAATGGAGCACGGACCACAGGATATGTGCTATACGGGTTACTTTATTACGCAAAGAACTTGACAGTCATAACGCGTTTCAGCCCCGGAGGGCATTGATCACATGACGCGCGAGTCAGTCAACACATGAATTTTATCTTGTTTTTTTCGCCCTGATTTAAAGTGACAAGTGCTGTAAACAATTGTAGTGCAGTTGTGAACATAGACAACATACTGTTCATTTCCTTTCTCAACACAAACCATCACATTTGTTTTGCTTTATCGGTGTCATTTGTGCTTAAAAGATTGTTTTTCACCAATATCATTTGCATAATCGTCATGACTGCATAAATCTTTCCTGAATCCTAGCACCTTTTCTGGTTAGATATTTTAACCCATCAACAGATTTTTTTTAAAATAATTCTCGTAAATAGATACTAAAATCTGCGATAAAATTATACATACCAATAAAATACTATATGTGCAAATTCGGCAAAATACAGTATTGGTTTTGAAGATTTGTTCAATCAATATTCTGTCTTGTCATAATCAACATGCCTCTCAGATTGAATCATGGTTTAAATACCAGATTTGACTCCATATCCAGCCCTCTGTCACGGTCCCCTTGGGTTCTCTCCTCAGGATGACGTCGATGCTATGTGTGGGTCCCCCGCCCATCCGTCCCCGGTCCGGTGTACGTGTAATACCCTCGGACGCGAAGATAGGTGGATGAGGGAAGGAAAGGAAGGAACAGCGGGGAGAGAGACCTGCAAGAAAGAAGGAGAAGGATTTAACCAAGGCTCTCCCCTCTTCCCTAGAGCCCAACCTCTACTCGCCGTCCCCCTTCCCCCTACCTGGTACTCCTTCCTTCCCAGGTCAGGGTGTCCTCTATGGTCCTAGAAAGCGTGCGTAGGGCCTGGGTATTCTCCGCAAGTTCAAGCCCCGTTCAGGCACGGGGAGAAGACCAGGGTGTGACCCCACGCCACCTGAGGAGCCAACCGGCCAAAGAGCTGTGGACGGGATGTTGTTTGAGCGCCCTCTTCCGCGTCTTCCTCGTTGCTCCACGGGAAGCAACAGCGGAGAGAGAGCTCTGATACACCAGCGAAGCTGGTGGTCACTGATGCAGGCGATGCCGGGTTCTCTCGGGGCGGCGGAGCGCTGATGATACTGCAGGGAATGGAGGCGCTGCTACTCAACGCCAGTAACTCCCAGGGCGGAGGAGCGCTGATGCGACTGAAAGGAATGGAGGCGCTGCCACTCAACGCCAGAAACTCCCAGGGCGAAGGAGCGCTGATGAGACTGACGGGAATGGAGGCGCTGCCACTCAACGCCAGAAACTCCCAGGGCGGAGGAGTGCTGATGAGACTGACGGGAATGGAGGCGCTGCTACTCAATGCCAGAAACTCCCAGGGCGGAGGAGCGCTGACGAGACTGAAGGGGACGGAGGCGCTACCACTCACGCCAGAAACTCCCAGGGCGGAGGAGCGCCCGTCAAGCCGGTAAGCCTACCGGGCGTAGGGATGAGGCAGAAACAGGTTGTATGCACCGCCGCGTGAAGCGCGGACGATGCGAGGGGAAGCAACGGGTGTTCGCTCACCTCCTCTTCTCGTCGGGTCTTCGGCGGGTCCGCAATGGCGGGAAACAAGGATGCGGCAAAAGGTTCAAGGGTCTGCTTGCGGGGGCCGTTGAGTCGGAACTGATCACTGGAATCATTGGCCCCGCCTTCCGGGTCGACGCGCCCTTTATGCGTGTCCCAAGTTGCGTAAGTCTTCTCCTGGCGGGAATCGACGGAGGCTTCTGGGATTTGGAGTCCGCCGCACTCAGAGTAGCGATGCCGCCCCTGAATCATGACACCCTCCAACGGATTAGCTGCCTTCACAATAAACCCCATTAATTCAAGGAAGGAATAGGCTTGTTGATGCTATGATAAAAACCATAATCATAAAATACAACGAGTCCAAATTGAGCAAAATACAGTACTGAAATTCATAATTAATCAGAATGATACCATTCTCATTTCTGAAACACTGGTCTGTGTCGGTAGTTTCATTGGATGGTTGTCTAATGTAAACACAACTACAAAAGTGAATAGGTGCTTTATTAAAAAGTTAAAGTGCATGTGCTAAAAAATCCCCTTAGTGTTTAAAATTACTAAAAGAGCTAAAACAATGAGTCTTAAATACAAAACATATTATTTTTTGACTGCTTTGTCAAGTAGACTAGCAGCTTCATCCGTATTTGCATGTTGGGTTGAAGATAGTCCAGGTATACCTGTCTTGACTCCAAAGATGTATATGATGCAGACGTTCCCAATAAATGTTTTATTACAAACATGTGTATAAGTCCTCAGTGATGTTGAGCCCCCCAGGGTGCTTGGAGTCTAGCTCCAGAATATATCGCGTTTCTAACCTGCGCAAGGCTTTCTCTCTGTTTCCGCCTCTCTAATTTATTGGTACGGCATCAATCAAAAATAGTTTAGTTTTCTGGGATCCGAATCATGCTGTTCGCCAAAATGGTAAGCCACTGGGTATGTGAGGTCTTTGTTTTTTATTCCTCTGATATGTTGTAATATCCTCTTGCTCCCCTGTAGTCTGGTACTTCCCACATACCTCAAACCACAGGGGCACTCGAGCACATACACAACATATTCGGTTTTACAAGTCAGGGCTTTATCGATGGAAATTTCCTGTGAACTGAATGGTGTCTTATATGTTGTTGTAGTGGTACCAAATTGACAGGCCTTTCATACTTTACATTTGAAAAACCCTTTTCTTTGGGCCAACCAAGTTCCAGAACTTTTGCTGACCGGGTTATTCTGTACCAACTCATCTTTCATAGAGGTTGCTCTACTACATGTGATGGCAAGTTCAGTGGGTAACAAATGGGCTATAATTGGATCATTTAACACTATTGGCCAGTTTCTCCGAATGATTTTATTGATTGCTTCATGTTGTCTGCTAAATCATATTATCATTCTGAATGTCTCCCCTGATGTATTGGGAATTTCTGGATTTGCCACTGATGTCAGAGTTGATGTCTGGGGTCGGCTTGGTTTAAGTAAGTCTGCCCTTTGTAGTGTCTGGCTTTTAGTGATGGCTTCTTCAATGCATTTTTTAGTGTAACCCGTTTGTAAGAATGTGGCCTTGCTAGCTTGTTGTTCTATTTTTAAATCTTCTTTATTGCTGCAGATTCTTTTCAATCTTATAATTTCTCCGTACGGGATACTGTGTATAAGATGATGAGGGTGGGCACTGGCTGCATGCAACACTGAGTTGTCGGCCGTGGGTTTTTTCTGTGCCTTAGTTTCAATCTTGTTTTCACTAATATACACCGGCATATCTAGAAATGTCACTGTGTCCGCGCTGATAGAGGCGGTAAATTCCAAATTTATATTGTTGTTATTCAGACCCTCTACAAATTTTTGTGCTTCAAGTACGGTTCCATGCCATATCACAAACAGATCGTCTATGAATCTTAACCACAATTTTACATGATCTCCTAATGGTGTCACATGGGTTTTTTGTAGGTTTTTTTGAATAAATATATAGGAAACTTGTGCAAGCAACATCAGGGGATGTGCAAACCCAAAATCAACTAAGTGCAGCTAATATATACACATGTGCACTCTATTCTCATGTTGACCAGCCAGGACTCGACAACAAACTAAATGATTTACATCAATTTCTTTATTTGTTGTATCTTATATACATTTGTGTAATTAATTCAAAAAATTCATTCCATTCTCCCTTTATGTAATAAATTATATACATTTCTTCACAGTCTTTTTTATAAACAGTTTATGTTATGGGTCTTGTATCATTGCTTATTAGGTCAAATGACTACATTCCAGTTCATATCAAACACAAAAAAAGGAGGAAAAAACATTGATTATTCAACATGGCTCTATAAAGTCTACGCGCGTTTCGGCGTCCCGCCTTCTTCAGGTGGCCATGATTTCTTGGGTCCTTTCTATTTATTGGTCTTGTATGTACCCAAGAAATGGTGAAAGGCGATACCTCGTGATACTTTCTATATCGAGAATGAAGCTCACTCTCTCCCACCAATGCTTGAATCTTGAGGACGTATAACGCTCCTGATTTCAGTCATAATACATCTTATATTGTTAGTTCTGCCCCGGAATTTCCTAATATCATGTCCTGTGGGACTGGTTCATATGTCGCGGGGTCCGTTTAAAGCGTGGTCAATTAGTTAGAGCAGTATTCGGAGTGGAGCCATGCCGTCTTGTCTCGTGGGATCTCCTCTCAGATGTGAGTGACCGCTTCTAAGTGGGTAATCGAGGCAAAAAAAACTCCTCCCACCATCCCATGTGAAGACAGGCATAGGTGGGGGAGAAGCTGGCCCCCATTGCTACTCCCCGTAGTTGTTGATATAGGGTATTCTGGAATAAAAAGATATTATTATTCAAGCAAAAGTCAATCATGTTGATAAGCATTTTGCTATGTTGTTCATGTGGAGTAGGTGGAGTAGGTCTCTTTCTGAGATAGTGCTGGATCACCCTAATGCCATCTTTGTGGTTGATGCTTGTGTAGAGTCCTGTAATGTCCATAGTTATTTACAGGAAATCCTCTTGCCATTTGAAATCTTGGATTTTGGCTAAAAAGTCTCCAGTATCTTTTATGTAGGAGGGAAGGCTTTGGACGTGCTCCTGCCAAAAAATTATCTACATATTGGGATATTTTTTCTGTCAAGCTGTTTCTTGCAGATATTATAGGACATTTTAGGCTTGAGGGGGTCCTTATGCAGCTTTGGTATAAAATAAATGACTGGAGTTGTTGGTGTGTCATTTATTTAAGAATTTGTATTCATCAGTTGTAAGCAGACCCGCACTTTTCCAAGCTAGTACCTAGCTGTAGTATGTGTTGTAGGTTGCCTTTAAAGAAAGCATATCACTTTTGCAATAGCAATTTCGTTCTGATAGTTGTCTTAATGCTCCCTCTGTGTAATCAGTTATCCCCCAAGATCACCAAATTTCCTCCCTTGTCTGCATTCCTTATGATGAGCTGGGGGTCCTTTTTCAATTTAGCCATCAGTTGGTGGTATTGGATTTCCTGTTTGTTTTTTCTTTCTTTTGATCTTTTTATTTTTTAATTCAGACGTTTAATGCTTGCTACGGTCTGTTCATGAAATATATCAATTGAATCTCTTGCCATTATTGGTATGAAAGTTGATTTTGGTTTGAAAGAGGTTGTTGAGGTTGTCTGTTGGTTGTTCATACTTGTGCCGGGCTCTTCCATTGTTATTGGTATTTGCACTTCCATTTCATGGTGTAAAGTTTCCTGAGCCAGTTCTTGTAGCTCTCCTAATATTGGTATATCTGAGGCTGTAAGATTGAAAGGGGGTGATGTTTGTGACTGATCTGTTGTTCGATTGATCTGCACTTCATCAGTTTTCTCATTTTTCGTAAGCATGTGGCATTTTTTAAGTTTTAGTTTTCGCACCCCTTTGAAAATATCCATCCTTGTGGCAGCATAATTGAAAGTTTTCTTGGGACAATATGAGAGTCCGAATGATAGAATTTGTTTTTCTGCTTCGTTTAAGTTCACATTTGCTAGATTCATGTCTGTATTGTTAGGGACTGGTGTGCTCATTATTTGCGGTTCCATCTTCGTGTGTTTTGTCTTTTTTGTTGTTGTTGTTCCCCTTCGTTTTACTTGTTGCCTCTCTCTGCGTCTGATTGTGTTGCTTTTCCTTTCCTGTTTTGTTGGGAACGTGGTCTCAGAGTTTGTCTTCGTTATATACATACAAAATCCAATTCCTGTTCCAATGACAGTTTCGCCGGCACCTGCATGCCTTTAACAGTTCCAGGTTTTGGATATATATATATATATATGTGTGTGTGTGTATATGTGAGTGTATATGTGTATATGTATATATATGTGTGTGTGTGTGTATAGATACATGTACACATTTACATACAAAGGGGCAGATTTACAAGCCCCTTGTGACACTTTTACACCGGCATAAACCATGCGCCACGTTGCGACTTATTTACAATGTAACGCATCTAGGCAGATGCGTCACGTTGTAAAGCCCTGCGCCACATGAAACCTGCATCAGGTTTCATGTGGGCGTTCTGTCGCAGGGTGGGCATTCCCTCACAGGAAAGCCCCGTAAAACTGACGCAGTGAAATCAGTGAAGCAGGCGCAAGGAGTGACGCACCACGTTAAGTATGGGCATCCCCTGTGCATTGCAGGAGTTGCGTCGCGCTTACGGCACGACTCCAGCAATGCGCTGCCCGTTCGCCACAAGATGCGTCACGCATCTTCCCCTCCTTGCACCATGGTGCGCCGCATTGTAAATGCGATGCATCTGTGGTGGCGCAAGAGGGGGATTACGTGACTCATCTGTTCTGGCGCATCCCTGCTGATTTGCAGAGATGCGTCAGAAGTTGTAAATCTGCCCCATAGTTTTGTTTAATAATCATTAATAAATTATATTTTTTGAACTATTATTAATAAGTGGAGAGTTGTTCCATGTAATAATGTGTTTGGCAAGGTACAGAGTCTGTCTTTTACTATGATGACTCAGGCACATGTTGACATTTAACTGCTTTGGTGGACCAAGACTGGCGAAGCTGTGGCACATGCACCACCACCCCTTCTCAAACACCCCCACCCCCGGAAACCCCAGTGACTGTCTGCAGAAAGATGTCAGGGCCCCTGAAGAGATGGTGTTTATCCTGATTTGAAATCAAAATGGTTGCATGTTATAATAGCACTGTAAAGGCAGGCATATATATGCGTCCCAAGGGGGGGTTAGAGATCATGGTTGTGACTACGTCGGACCTACTCCAAATGATGCCTGTACCATCAGTTTTCAGTCCCAAAGAATATTTGACCTTTAGTTCCATGGGGTAGGTTGTTCTCAAAATGGTTCATATCTACTATTCTGCTGGGCAAGATACTTGAGACAAGACTCATCTGAAAACTGTAACTTCCAGTGACAGCAAACGCAGATGTACTAAAGAGGACCTGAAGAGTACCTTTACAATCCCTGTAAATCTCTGCACATGACATGTACCCATAGTTACATGACATTTAAAAGATGCCCTTTCTCCAGGCATTGGCAATACTATAGATGTGCTACATGTTCTATGTATGAGAATACTTGTCCTTGCTAAATAGATCAAACCGCATTGGCGGTGTGAGGACTTAGTTTGCATACCATGAGGGAAGCGTTGTTTTAAATATACCTGTGATCATTAAAAATGTTGGAATTTTGGACCTTCATTGAACTTAACAGAGACAAAGCAGTGTCAGAGGGTAAATATTGGCAGGTACAGATCTTCTACACAAACTTTTTAGTGTTTCTCTTTCTATTCCACCCTGTGTATTAAGACCATTCGGCTCCGTTTGTTTGAAATGCTCTAACGTGAGTATTGCCCTCAGGTCTTTTGTACACCTTCTATTAAATGATCTATTTTGCATTATAGTCCCAAGCTGCTTACGGAAGGGGCATTAAGCACCAGGTAATGCCCATGGCAGTGGGCTGTTAATCTATAATAGAGTTGCATGGCTAAAGCTGGAATACTCATTTATTATTGTTTGGTGCATGTCCCATAAAGTTTGCCTAAGCACGAGGTCTATACAGTACAATAGATAAAAATCACGCCTAAACATAGGGAAAGTGCTAAATCATGCAACCAACTTTCCAAAAAATGCCAATATTGCTTCAGGGTGAACTCTAAGGTCTATTTTAGGATTCATTTTTCAATTTGATCTGTGATTTTCCCTCAGTACTGTATGCTTTGTCTCATAGAGTACATGGTGCACTGATGCCACTGTACAGAAATAGTACCTGGTTTCATTGACATCAGATCACCGAAATCGCACAGGTTGCGAAATTGACATCACACACCCTTTGACCATGATTACTTTACAGAAAGTGATGTCACATGTTTGGTGACATTCATGACATCACAGGAAGCAGCACTAGAGGCTTATAAAAATGTTCAAGTAGAGCAAGATTAATAGCATAACATGAGAGTTATTAAAGCAGATAAAAATCTATTTTAGTTACCACCTATAGCCATCAACTGTTTTCTTTCACTTCCCTACAGCTCTTTCTCTCCCAGTGATTATTTCTATGCAGAGGCACCTCATGCTCTCCTGAGCCTTCTGCTCTAGAGCGCAACTCATTAACTCACTGAACAGTGGTGTGTCTACAGGGGTCACAAAACTCCATTAATCCTCCTTCCATCAACCAATATACCGCTTCACCTCAACCATTCACTATCACTTTTCTTTCTGGGTCTTAAAGCATTGCCTTGTAGCTCAGTCTGAGATACATAAATCCACATACATTTAGCCTGCAACTCCTAAATTCAAACCCTGGCATGCCTCCCTTGTATCTCTACTCTTTAATCTTCCTACGCCAACCCTTCCACCTTCTCCAATCAGTCCTTTTCTTGCTTTCCCTGCCTTCATACTTTCTTCCGTCTCTTACCCTAATTGGTCAGTTCTTCTTAACCCATGGCCCTTCTCCCACCTTTTCCT
Organism: Triturus cristatus; assembly: GCF_964204655.1. Taxonomy (NCBI): domain Eukaryota; kingdom Metazoa; phylum Chordata; class Amphibia; order Caudata; family Salamandridae; genus Triturus; species Triturus cristatus. Next base: position 968,000,020 of record NC_140594.1, read on the forward strand.
CCTTTTATCCCTTCTACATGTTTTCTCTACTCACATCTTCACACTCCATTTTCAACCAATCGGTGTTGACTTTTCCTTCTCTATGTTTCTCCCTTGTTTCCTTCTCCTTTGGCCCTCACTTTGCCTTTCATGCCCTCTGGTCTTCTTAGGTAAAATCTTCCCCTTGGGCCTCCTCCATCTTTTCCTGGCCTCAGTGTTTCACTTGCCCTCCTTTTGTTCAATATACCTCTTTTTCTTTTAGTTTTTCTCTTTCCTTCCACGACCACATGATCTTCCAGAAACAGAAGTAGAATGGTCCCCTTTGTCCCTCCGTGCATTGACTGTGTCTTTTTGCTCTCTATCTTGTCCAGATGTCCTGCACCTATTGGGTCACTTGTCTCTTTCAGTAAGCTCAGGAGTGAGAGGGCTAACCTCCAAGCAATACAGGTCCAGATATTGCCCCTATAGCATGGGATGTTCCTCCCTAGGTCAGACTTTTGAATCTTTGCCTTCTCTGGTTTCATGTTTCACCGTAGCAGCCCACAGGTCATTTTCTTACAAAAAAGCTACAAAAAGTTGTCTTTGCTGCATGTGCACCCAACAGGCTCATAATCCACTGGAAGGGTGCTTGTTGTTTCAAATCTCCAACGGGATGTCCTTTGTGGGCTCTGAAAAAGACAAACAGAGCTCTGAAGTCTTCTTTTCTCTCTCTTTTTACAGCTATTCCTGTAGCCTTTGAGGCCAGGGGTAAATCAAATCATATCAAATCTTTCTTTATTTGGTTACAAACCATAAAAGTAGCATAAATGTGTTAAATATCATACAAAAGATTAAAGATGCAGTATTATAGTTACAAAGCCATATTGTTCGTTAACATCATAGCTGCATACAAAAAACGACTTACATACATACATACATACATACTTGAGAGTTAGTAAACATTTCTAGAAAGAGATAAGCATGTCTACACTAAGTAAAATTGAAACCTTTAAGAATAGGGAGAAGAATCCTTTTCCTGGACATAATTTACAGAAAAAGCAAAACATGCATAGCATTCTGGAGGGAGGCATCATCACAGGTATAAACTGTGCTCAGAAATAATGATCCAATGTATTAAGGCCATAATAAAGATACTGTCTCCGTTAATTCCATTGTTTTCAACATAAGAAAAGATTTAACGGAGGATTTAGATAACTCACGTTTTTCTCTTTTGAGGCTTCTGAGTTCACGAAATATATTACTGGCCCAAATGTTATCTTGTTTAGAAATGGTGTCAGGATTTACAAAGAGGTCTGGTATGCCCAAATTGGTTCATATATGTTTCACGTACCACAACCATCTAGAATTAAGATGAAAATCCATTTCTAGGCAATCCTTAATTCTCTGTCTATTTAAGTGTGCACAAGAATCAAGCCAGATTGAAATCCATGACTAAAAGAGAAGAGAGCTGATTTCTGTCTTTGAGGCAAAGGAGACCGAAATCTTCATGGCACGAAACATGTGAAAAGCTCAATGTTACAGCTAACAATCGCTGATATAATCTGTTCCCCTTGACCCCTGCTTCTGGAGGAGGTACACTCTTATACAAGGTCAGCAAGCAAGGTAATGTTTTCTTGCCCAGTCTAGTAGCAAAACTGAAAGCTTCTGCCAATGATTCTCCTTGAAGAAACATGATGGGACCATTGGTCAGTGTTATGAAAGAAATATATTTGAATAATGCTGCTCAATGGTCTCATCATCTTTCTTCGTAATTTAGTTTGCATAACACTGCTTAATCATTACCCTTCAAGTATGAAAAGGCTTGAACCTTGTTGAAAACATGATCTTAAATTGAGCATCTTTGAGACTTAGTAAAAGATCTTGCATAATTGGTACGTAAGTCATGCCCATCCATAAAAAATGCAAAGCGGTCAACAAGTTTCCTAAGGTCATTAGCCATATGGCATTAATGCCGCCTCAGCAGCATAGAGTGGCCTGGGGATAGATCTTGAAGCCATTTGGGGACTGCTTTAGTCCTTATCCACAAAACATATTCTAAAAATATTCCAAGGGCCTGATTTGGAGTTTGGTGGATGGGTCACTCTGTCACAAATGTGACAGAGATCCCATTCACCTTATTGTAAGTGCATTACATACTATGGCACTGGTAATAGCTGTCATGTTTATGACAGAGTAATTCAGGACCTAAGTCATTTATATCTAAAATAAACAAGATTGGAGCTATTAACCAGCCCTGACAGACACCCTTCATCAGTTTCTAAGATTCAGTACACTCTCCTTTGACACCATAACACACCCTCGCAGACATATCAAGATGTAAATGTTGTAAAAAAAGAAAAGTCACAATGCCGAGCCTACTTCCATGTCTATAAGTAGGAGCCAGAGTTTTGGCATATAAATTTGGTCAAAGGCTGAACTCCGCTGCATAAAAACTAAGCGTAAGGAACCCTTTTCGAAGATTGTATATTTATCAATGAGGAATTGGAGATTTAAGCCCGGCACCACTGTCTCAAGACCCTTCCTAAACCCATACTGAAGATGAGAGAAATGTTTTTATCCTCAGCCCAAGCTAGTATTCTCTCCATAATAATACAGCAAGGGACCTTTACCCCAGATTTAGTTAACAAATTAGGTCGATAACTATGAGGATGTTTTTTTTTGCCTCTTAGAAAACAGGAATGTGAACAGATCAAAACTAGGACAGAGTAATAGTGGAGCTACTAGCTTTGTTTAGAACTCTGGTGATGATTGAGGCCCACAGGTCTACATTATTCTTGAAAAGATCCAAGGGTACTCCATCAGGACTAGGCCCTTTAGCATCAGGACCCTAATAATTGCCAACCTAACTTCAGAGTAGGAAAACACAATAATATTATGGGTCATGCTTCCAGGTTGCAGTTGTAAATACATGATAATCACTTTCAGAGGTCATAATGGCCTAGCCAGGCCCTTCTTGAATGGAATTCAGCAGTATCACTGAAGGAGAATTGTTGGGTTCTGCAAACTATAGAAATTATTAAAACCACCCATTCGAGCCCATTATTGCAGCTTATTTAAGTTTCAACTAGGTACTTTTATGACCAAAGAAGATCAAGAAAGATAGGACAAGGCTTCGCAGAATACTGGTTGATGTGATTGGAACTTTGGTTATGTGCTTTTCAGTGTTTTGCACCAAACATTAGGGCACCAGAAAAAGTGTCTGACTCCTCTTTTTAAAGCAAACACAAGGAGATGATGGATGGAGCACTAAAACATTTCAAACACTCACCCCCAGTCACAGATCTGTGTTGAATCCATCATCGTTCTTTAGCTCACTTTGCCACCGCAGTTCAGACCCAGCTATATGCAAATGAGTCTTGACCCTGTGCCTCATGGGAACAGTCCAGCCTGAACTGTCAAGTCAGGTCTTCCCTGGACCGGAAACAAGCATCTTGGGACTGGTTTCGGGGTAACACTCCTCATCAGCCAGGCTGGCTTGAATCCAGTGGCAAAGTGAGCAAGGGACCCATGTCTGTGCATACTCTGCCAACTTTGGGCGAACAAAGCAAATACAAGGAGATGATGGACAGAGCATTGAAACTTTTCAGTCACTCACCCCCAGTCACAGATCTGGGTTGAATCCATCATCGTTCTTTAACTCACTTCGCCATCCCAGTTCAGAACCAGCTATATGCAAATCAGTCTTGACTCTGTGCCTCATGGGAACAGTCCAGCCCGAACTGCCAAGCCAGGTCTACCCTGGACTGGAAACCAGCATCCTGGGACCGGTTTTGGGGTAACACCCATCATCAGCCAGGCTAGCTTGAATCCAGTGGCAGAGTGAGCAAGGGACCCACGTCTGGGCATACCCTGCCAACTTAGGGCAAACAAAGCATGTTTAGTCATTACCAAATATCTAAAAGTGTTGATGCTCACAACATATGATACATGACAATTGATCCCTTTATTTGTTACAAGGTTGCATCTTTTCTTCGACAAGCATGGTGCAGATGACAGAAGGATTTTCAGTCTTGAACACAGTGCATTCTGTAAATGGTCAGGTCAAATAGTTAGAGAGGGGAGAACCCATGTTACTTTCGTCCATTTTTTTAAAACTGAATATTAATTTTTGATGTAATGGGAAAACGTGTACTTCTCTCTTTTAGTCGGATTTTAATTACTGTATTTATCGCAGGTGGTAAGTGTGTATATTGGATATGGGTTTAGTTTGTCATGGCATAAGCTGTGCATAATGAAGATTTACGACTACTGGTCAAATCTAAGAAAAAATTGAGGGGTTTAGAAAAAAAAGGAATACATATCTTTTCAAAAATGGAAATAATGTTTTAATACCTTTTTAAAAAGCATTCCAATCTTTCTCCCTTATTTAATTTTTCCTTATGATAAAGTCTGCATTGAACTATCTCCTCGCTGTTTTTCGGACCATTGCTTAAAACTTGTCTGAATCTTATTTGCACAAGAGAGGAATTATTAGACCACCTATATAATTTAGAAAGTGCATGACCATGATTAGCCTACAGTAAGTTATTGATAGACACACAGATACTTGTAAAATAATTGGATTGTGTTAGACCTGTCAGCCCTTTGGGTGGTCCCTCCTCATCATTATTTATTTTGTCCCACTTTTGCCTCAAACCCTGTTTGAATTTTTCCTTTTTGGGAACCACCAGACTTTTTCGTGTTGCTACAGATTCAGGGAGCCATTTTAGCTAACCCTGAAACTTCTGTCTGAGGGCCTGGAGCACAAAATGGTGGCCACCTGTGACATCACCAGCATCCACTGGAACCTACCAGCACCTTCCAGAACATTCCAGAACTCTGTGACAGTTGGAGGCGGTTTAGAATGTTGGGAGGTTAAGACAGAGTGTTGGCAGTTGGAGCTGGCAGTTGGCACCTGACTGGTGAAGGGAGAGCAGCACAACAGTGAAGGAGGAAGGAGTGAAGCAGCAGGGGTGGAAACTTGTGCCTGGAGTGGGGTCCATAAACCCACCCTTGATACTAGTCCCTACTGATGGATCCCAGCCTGTAGCCCTGTGTGGGAAGAAGCCAGAAAAACTCATCCTAAGGACCTGGACAGCAGGAACAGGCCTTAGAAACAGAAAGCAGCAAGATCCTGACCTGGAAACTGGTTTCCCTGGAGTCCGGCGTCGAGTAGCCTGAGACCTGGAGCCCGAGGTGGAGAAGCGGCGCTGACTGAAGAAGCAGACGTCGTACCCGGAGCCGCCTGAGGTCGTAAGAGGGCGCCGACGGAGGTCGTGAGGAATACCAGAGGTCGAGGAGGAAGTCAACCGAGGTCGAGTGAGCGGCGTCATCGGAGGAGTGAAGTCCGCCCTCCGGAGTCGTCGGAGACCGAGGTGAAGTGTACCGGAGGTCGGGAGTGAGGATCGCACTCCGGAGTCGCCCGGAACCTGAGAGGAGGAGCACCGGAGGTCGGGGGTGAGGATCGCACCCCGGAGTCGCCGGAAGTCGACATCGAGGCCAGGCCGGCTGACGTCATCGAAGCCGAGAGCGCCATCGGACCGGAGCCGCCCGAAGTCGACATCGAGTAGAGACTGCCCGACGCCGTCGAATCGGAGGTCGAGATCGAACCGAGGCCGCCGACATCGGACCGGAACCGCCTACCGGCGTCGTCAAAGAACTGACATTGTGCCGAGGCCGCCGAGATCGAACCGGAACCGCCTCACGGCATCGACACGACTCCAGCGGCGTCGGAGCATCAGAGAAAGGGCAGTAAGTGGAGTAGAGGGCGCCTAAGGCCCTGTGGAGACCTGAGAGACTGCTCTAAGGGGCTAGGGAGGTGCTGAAACCAACCTGACTGTGCAAGGGGTGAACTGGGACTAACCTAGAGAGGTTGTGTGGAGAGAGAAAGCCAGGGCACTGGTATTCCCCCCCTTTGATCTACCTCAGATTAGGCCTCAGCCTTGTCCCAGCCAGGGAGTAGCCCCCCTCAAGCCTTCCACAACCCTACAAGCTGTGCCTGGGCCAAATCAGCCCATAAGAATTGAAGTGTCATCTGATTATATGAGGGTTGCTGTATACTTTTAATTATTTATTGGGGGTACTGTATTTATTGGATTTTTATCTATTTATTGCTGCACTATATTTATAGGTCCACAGGACTTGTTGGTGTACAATATTTATTGGTACAGTATTTATTGCCTCAAAGTATTTAATTGTCTGTATATATTGCACTTGTATTTATGCCCTGTTATTTATGATCACCCCTATTTATTTCATCAAACAGCCAATATTTATTTGACCTGCACTAATTGAAACTTGTATATTGTGATTGACCTATTTATTTTTCCAATCAGCAACTAAGAGAAAAAGATAAAGAAAGAATATTTTCATAATTTTTTACGGTGTAGAGTCGTTTTTGGAACGGATGCACGCATGGTTATTGTATGGGTATATTGTATGCTTAGCACTGCGCCTGTTTCCTGACCACTCGAGCCAAGCTACCACAGTGTGTTCGGGGAGTCCACCACCACCCTGCGGAGTGGGAGTGGGCGTTTCCAACAGATTGCAAGTGCTGGGTCCAGCTGGGTCAGGACCGTCACATCGATTACCGTAGCCGCCAGTCCCAACCCGGCTGGAGTCGAAAAAAAGAGTTGTGAACTAACCCGAAACAAGGTAACCTAAAAACCAAAGGCCAAAGGCAAAAGGACCGATTACATGTGAAGACACCTGACCCCCAACCTCCAACATGGACACAGTTCCATCCAAGCGGTGGTTCCGCTTACACGATTAGGAACCTATAAGTGTCCTACACAAGTTCCCCTAGCCCTGAGGAAGACCTTCTATCAAAATAGTTCCTCTAGTCCAACCACGAAGCTCGAAACGCGATGGCACACATCTTCTGAGGCCAAGAGTCATTATATTGAAATATTGCGTAAAAGCAACAAATATCTAGGCATAATTAAGATAGCTTAGTCTAGAACATTTATATCTTCACTCTGACCTCATCTAGGACACCACATTGTACAAGATCGAGGACAAAAAGCAGAAAGGTCCCGACTTTGGAATATATTATGGCACACACAAGTAACCACGCAGAATAAGTGATACAGAAGTCCAATTGGACATATCTATTTATAGGATGTCTTTTTGTCACAATTTATGTATTGTTTAGTATGTCCACTGTGTAGAATGCATCAACAAATTTTGCTGTGAGAAGCTCATTTGTGTTTTGTCTCGATTAATGAATCGATTAGGTCCAAAACGTAGTTAGGTATGTTATTGTTTTATTCCGTTGTTTCATTTAAAGATAAATGTTTGACACAGTCAACTTACCTGCTTTACGAGTAATGATTATGTTAAAAAAACGTGAGTTGCACGCATCAATGAAAGATAGGGAATCACTAGCAATATTTTCATCAAGATTTTATAAGCAATCCAAGTTCATTAACTTTACATAAGTGGAGAAAATGTTTGGAGCTCTTCACTGATAATTTATTCATTGATCCATGGTCTGAGAGGCACTTCGCTGTTGTAACTATTTCTGCATTAGACACTGAAGGTACAGCAATGCTGTACATCCTTTTTAGCGGTCAAGTGACAGCTGTGCGCTTAGCGGCTTACATATGCCTTAATGTTCCTGGCATGCCTGAAAGTAATACATGACCAATGCTCGCTATTCTTTGATTCTCCAGATGCTGTGTGGGACTGGCTAAAACAGTACTATACTAAAGCACAGTGCCCTTCCTCCATAGGAGTGACCATAGAGAAAGGCACAAGAACATCCTCAGTGAACAGACGAACCCAATAGGCAGCTTCTAGGCCATCACCTTCCCACACCAGGCCCTGGAAGGCAAGAGGACTGTCCCGGTGACTATGTCATCAATAGGAATACAATATCGGCAGCCTTCCTCCAGCTCATCAGTGAGGGCAGACTTGGACTCCGACTCAAACACAAGCATGGCAATTTTCCCAACTGTGACACCATAAACCCCAGATATAGTGAACTGATGCATGTTGAGACTGGACTACCATGTTGTCCCCACTGCCACTTGTGGTGGCTGGTCCAGATAAGTCTCACTCTGTGATCCTTCCCCCTCTCTAATTTTCCACAGTTGTCTCCCCTCTTACTCTTCTCGCCCCTTCCCTCTTTTCGCCCTTTCCCCATTCTTTGCTTCCCCTTCCTGATTATGGGGAGGGCACTGATTGTGATATGCTTCTTATGCCTTCTGTCTATTCTCCAAAGGACTGTCTCCATTGAGGTGTAATGCAAGGACCGTAAACTGCATAGTTTCTACATTACTAGGATTTATTGTTGGTATTATGCATATTGCTTGCACCCTTGGTTTTAGGATTTTACTTTTGTACTGTTACACTACGGCTGGTTTCCCTATAGGTATTGATAACCCACAACCCTGTGGTGCATGCAAGGGGCTCTTACACCTACTGTACCCGGCACTCGTTTGCCCCACAAAGTGCTGGTATTCACCCCCTCTTCAAGCATTTCCACAATGTATTACTTTGTTTTACTTGGTTGTTAGTTTTATCTTAGTCAAACAAGTGTTTTCGTTGGACCTGGTTTTGGGGAAATGTTACCTATTATTTCTGTGTTTGTTCCTATGTCTACCATACACATATGCAGACAAGCAGGCACCCCACAGATCTGGTTGGTTGTGAAATGTTAATATGACTACTGTAGTACAACACTACAAGTTACATACTTAGAATGTCAAGGTGCATGGGGTCAATTCGTAAATGACACAGAATTCTAGCGCAGCTCCATCGCCGGAAGGTAAACATAGTTTACCCTACAGGAGGCCCACCTTATCGCCCCTGAGGCCATTAAACTGCTAACTAAACGGCAGGGTCAATTATTTGCCACTATGTATTCAGGTTTCGCCTGTGGGACAGCTGTCTGGTTGAAGGCGCGGATCCCTTTTGAAGCACAGGCCACTAAAATGAATACCAGTGGGTGCAATTTCTTTGTCTGCTGGTCACTGGATGGGCAATTGATATTCCTAGGTAACATATATGCTCCAAACACTGAGCAAGATGTATTTCTACAATGTATATCCTCAATTCTAGCAGAATGGTCACATCAACCTTGACTGATAGGCAGTGATTTTAATGCGGTCTTGGACGTTAACCGTGACAGTTCACATCCCTTTTGCTGAATACTTGAGTCACCAAGAAAGCTAAGGCCCTTTCTAGTTGTGTGTCAAATTGGTCCCTAATAGATACATGGAGAGAACACAATGGAGGCATGCACAAATTCTCCTTCGTTTCCCCAACATCTCCTGCATGTACGCTTGGATCATATCCTTTGTTCATCAAATATATTTGAAAAGTTCTCTAGCACAACCTACTTGGGAAAGACTTTTTCAGATCACAGCCCACTACAGATTGTCATGACATTGGGCAGGGTGCCACATGTATACCCACATGGCGCATGCAACCAACACTACTTGAGGATGTGGTCTTTAGGGACACCCTGGGTACTGCAGTAGACACCTATTTTTATGACAACAAGGGCACAACCTCCACACCATTCATAGAATGGGAGGCATTTAAGGTTGTGATAATGGGAGTGTCCATAGTTACTTCAACAGGTTTTAGACGCTCCATTCTCCGTGAGTTGCAACACACAGAAGCATATCTAGTACTCCTTGAACAAGAGTCAGCACACGACCCCACATGCCTGGGTGACCTACAGGACACTAGGATGCATCATGCTGAGGTATTGAAGCATCTGAGACTTATAGACTTTAACTCATACATACAGAGGATTCACTCCAGGGTGACAGGGCTGGGATGTTACTTGCCTGAGTGATACAGCTGCCTAAGTTCCCTACTCTGATTCTATCCATCACAACATCATCTGCAATACATTGGCCCACACAAGTTGAGATTAATAAAGCCTTCCGCTCTTATTATACTGAGCTCTATAGGGCTAGGTGCACTCCACCGTCCTCAGAGAGGGACACTCTCCTGTGTAATTCAAGACTCCCCCAGATCTCACCAATATCACACGCGATCCTGGAGGCCCCCTTCACACCAGATGAACGGCACCAAGCAATCAAGGAGATGGTACACAAAAAAACACCAGTCACAGATTGGTTTCCCATTGAATTTTTCTCTACCTTTACCTTCTGGTTGGTCCTACTTCTGGAGAAATTATATGTGGCATCCCTGGAAGCAGGGACATTTCCTCCGACTACCAAACAAGACCTAGTCACTTCCCTGCTTAAGCACAGCCTGGCTTCAGAAGATCTTACCTCATAATGGCCGCTTTCTCTTTTGACCCCTGAGTATAAAATCCTCAGTAAAGTGCTGGCCCAAAGGTTTCTACCTTTGCTCCCTGACCTGGTCCACATTGACAAGTGTGGCTTTGTCCCCCACCAGACCAACTCTCTAAACATCAGACGCTTATATCAGGTGATGGAAACAGCACATGATCCATTTCCTAACGCCTGCTGCCTCTCACTAGACCTCCAACAGGCCTTTGATTCCTTGGACTGAGAATATATGTTTTCGGGTTTGCAAAAATTCATCATCCCTTCTGCCTTCATTAATTGGATTAAAGTACTTTATGCCACTCCTACAGCGAGAGCCAAAACAGGCACACAGATCTCCGCACAATATCCAATATCCCAAGGTGCACAGCAGGGATTTCCATTGTCACCCCTATTATTTTTATTGACAATGGAAGCCATGGCACAGAAACTCAGGCAGGAGGCAGCAGACTGGAGCATTCCCTGAGGGTCCCAATCTCATGCTGTTTCCTTGTTTGCAGATGACATGCTTGTTTACACTTGGAACATTTGCATGGTCCTCACAGCGGTCTCCCCCATACTCCATATATTTGAAAACCTATCTGGACTCCAAGTCATTACGCAACAATATGCTCCAAGACACAATAACCAGAGGAGCACAGACCAAACGGATTGCACACCGCACATTCCGGTACTTAGGCATTCAGGTCTACAGATCACCCATGGATCTACTGGATCAGAATATACTTGAGGCCATTTCGTCGCTCCGCACACAGGGGAAATTCAGGGTCATGTTACACCTCTCCGTAGCATGCTGTTTGTCCCTTTAAAAAATGGCAATGCTACCAAAACTTTTATATTAATTTGTAAATTTACCTATGTTTAAGACATTTGACTCCCTCCTATTTGACCTTATCTCTTGCACTGGTCGTCAGCACGCTATGCTCCATAAACTACAACTGCCATCGGAGGGTGGCATACTAGGAGCCCCAGACTTCAGATCCTATTGCTTCGTAGCCCAATTGCAATAGCTCTCATATTGTTACATTTACAGGAAATTGGCTATTCACAACTCATGTTGCGCACCGGTTGCTTGCATAAACTGTTATTACCTAGGGTTACATGCCCTCCAAACTTCCTCTACTCCTTCATAATTCAATATTATCCTGGAAGAATGTACTCTATTATATGCATGATATAATGCCTTACACCCCAAACATCCTTCTATGTGGTCTGCATACCCCATTAGTGTTAGTTACACTCACGTCCACAAGGCTGGCACCATGGGAAGCATTGAGGATCACCACAATTGGCGACCTTTTGAGAAGATGACCTGTTGCTTCCCCACCTAGACTTTATGCAATTACATGAGTTTCCAGGTGCCCTCTTTCTTACACATATCTTATGATATATTCAAAAGCATTGGTACCCAACAGATTCAAAACCTGACACACACACATTTGTCCAGGCAGTACATGAGATGGGCACTGACATACATTTAGTTAAGTGGTTTTATAAAGACTTGTGCTCCCATTCACACATTTCACTAGCCCTGCTGAGGGCCCAATGGCAAGCAGAACTTGATCGCTTACTCCATGACAAGGAATGGAGTTTCCTTTTAGAAAACCCTGCAACACGTTTCAAATTCATCCAGTTCTTACTGTTACATAGGGCATACCTGTACCTGCTAAATTGCACAGGATCTTCCCCTCAGCCGTATTCTCTAGTCTGAGATTGCTCTCTTACTTAGTGGACTCACTTAGGTCCCTCACGGGGAGAGCCCTCTGAGACATGGTGGATCATTGTCTCTTGGGACTCTGTCCTTAACTCAAGTCCTCAAGGACTGAATCTCGCTTCGTGGACTTGGTGCTTCTCCTCACCAAGCATCAGATAATTCTCCGCAGGAAGTCCTCCACTGTGCCCCTAGTGGAGAGCTGGCATGAAGAGGTTTGGTGCTGGGTTTTTGCTGAGAGCATGGCATTACGAAGGGAGGCATGTTGTGGACTACGCAAACAACCTATAGCTATGATGTGTGACTCCATGCTGGAAAAATCCAAAGCTCAAGGGGAAGACGCAGACTGATCCTGGGGTGCGTGTTTTAGACAAACCCAGGCAGATCTCTACCCTTGATGCTCCCCTTACACCCGACATCGGCATTGTGCATTAACTCATCTGTCATCTTGTTTGCTGGGACCACTTACACCCAGTGGCATAACAAAAGCCCCTACACCCCCTTCAGTTGGGGGGCCCTGAGCTCCGGGGGCCCCCTCCGGCACTGGTAGGTCCCTGACCTGAGAGCTCCAGGCTGGGTCCAGAGTGTGGGTGGCCCCTGCATGTACTTTGCAGAAGAGCCCCCTCAAGTTTCGTTACACCACTGCTTACACTCTTCTTACATCAGATTGACTGATTGGTGGATGCGGAATTGACAGGACAAACAAATTCACGGGGTATGGGGTACTTACATTCCTGTTCCGTTTCCTTCCTCCTTCATTGATCTTTAGGTAATTTATAATATCATGATTGCATATACTGTACATGGTTCCCTACTGTATCAATATCCTTGAATAGGTAATCACTATTGTTTGACTGGTCAAGTAAACATACCTATTGATGTCGTAGGCAAACGATTATGATTATGCTTCACAAATGCAATAAAATATGTTTAAAACTAAATAAAGAAGGAACAATTGGGGAATCAGTGGTTAAAAACAGAGAAGGAGTAGCTGATAATACAAAGCTGGCATATTCATCTAAATTATGTTCTTCTATAGACCATGCCTCCTGGCAAAAAATGTAAATGTCCTATAAAGTTTCATTAAGAATCATTAGAAAATGTCAATGCTATTGCTGCAATATTCGAGAAAATTACATTTAAATCCCACATAAAAGGTGAGTTAAATCACCAAACGTTTGTGCACTATTACATATGTGCACATGGAAGCTACATAATTATGCTCATTAGAACCATCTGAGCAAGAGAGTCAGTCACCATTGTCCGAAGGCCCCGAAGGAGTAGAACGGCTGTAGGTGGATATCAATCATTAATAAACAGAATTTGAAACTGCTGAAGATACAGAGGGGTGATAATCGAAGACAGCAATTGGAGCTCGTAGACGTAACCCAAAGGAACAATCCTTATATTGCTACCTGTGGGCCACAAACACTCAAATGTTTTAGGGAAAGAATGAATAAGGAAAGCATTTTTATGATTTATGACAATACAGTCACAGATACCCTAATTTATTGAGGGACCATCCCAATTTACACACATAACAAAGTCAAGAACATCTAATTTTAAGGGAATAATAGGAGAAAAACCCTCACCTGCTGGTATGACCAAAGCACAGTATTATTTTTAAGCTCATTATATCTCTCAGTTTTCCCATTATTTAGATGGGGCTTGTTGGCCAAAATCATACTCAAGGGAGTAGCTAAAGGAGGAAGATTAATCATAACTTATCTGGAGTTTACACCATTGTTGACTTTACTATTTGGGGCTGCATGGTCAATAAGCTTAGAAATCACACACAGATTAGTTGTGTGTGTATTAAGAACTTTTATAATGTCAGTATTTAAAGAGAACAGCTCATCATCCGACTTAAAAGAGGGCATCTCTAAGTTTTAACCAGTGCAAGGTTTAGGGCAACAGAGAGTAAAACTAATGTGTCCTAGGAATTTAGTCATCTCCAATATTCTTGTTTCAGCAGACAAATGCTTTTTTGGCAGCGACAATACTAATCAAAAATGTATACAAAACTTAAAATAGGTACTTCATGGTTAACAAGATGTACACAAAGAGGGCAGACCATAGGTACATTCATCACGGGCAAGTGCTCTATAGACTCTCTAAGCTGTTCAGATAAGTTATGATCTCATACACATTACACTTTCTACCTCCTCAGAAAAAAGATGTATTAACCACAGAAGGGTTAGTCAACGAAACAGTTTTTTGTGTAGTAGTCACAACTGAAATATCTTCGGAAGAGGAAGCAGAGCATTTCTTGTTAGAGGAATAATCCACTGGGATAGAGGTTGCCTTACTTTTCTCCATGATAAATCAAAATAATGACCAGCATTTATAAGTAGAATTGAAAAGCCAAATGGGTTGCCCAACTCAGCCTCTTCATGGCTCTGATGGGCGCAGACAGGCATGGTCTTGGCCAGAGCATAATCCAGACCTGCGCCGCACTCATCACGTGCAGCAGATCTCTCAAGTGCTAATATAGATCATGGTGGTAGGGTAGGAGCCTCCAACCAACCCGCCCTCCCCACAGACGGCTAGGAATTGATGTCCTTTAATAAGTGCACTACCTTTGGCAACCACAAAATGATTTCCATGTGTATGCTATTTTTTTATTACTTATACATACATTTGCACATTATAATTGAGACTTTTTTTACTATATCACTTTCTCTGCAGAAAGGAACCTATCTGCCACAAACCTACGTAATCCAAGAGGAGATGATCGTCACAGAGCAAGTGAATGATTTGAAGCCACTGGGCCCCTTTATCTACAACCTGTGCAGTGGAAAAGAAACCTACCGCCTGAAACGTAGGACTACAAGACGACGTAAGATGAATAGTTTTGAACTTATTTATATATATACTGAAATGTTTCATAGCCATCTAACTTGTTCTAAACATCTTTGTATTTAATTATAAGTGTTAAGGTGGCTTAGGGTTGGTTCTTTTTTCCCCCAAAGTTACACGTGTTCTACCGTGTCTTTTCTTAGGTCAGATACCTCAGAATACAAATGTCCTGGGGCAAAAACAAATGAGTACAAAATATAGGATACAAAAAATTAGAAAGGGAACAGGTATTTATTAAGGATTAAATGTAAGGGGAGTGTAAAAGTTAAAAGGTATCAGAAGAGGAACACAGCTGCAACCTCTCAAGTAAGAATTGAATGCAAAGGGGAAAGAGATAAATGAATGGATGGAGGGGTATTCTGGGGGTTTCTGCCAAGCATATCTGTCCATAAATAAAAATGAACAGGAAATATAAGGTTGACCTCAGATTTCATTAAATCCAAATTTGGTAACTTTGATAAACAATAGAAGCCTGATATTCACTCCAAGATACATCATCCATGATCAATTTCATGGTGATTAATGGACCCGAAAAAAAAAACATTACAATCCTTAGGCTAGATTTAACTCAAATTCAAATTTTTCCAGTTTTATGATTAGACTTTCCAAACTGTCCTGTAAGAAGAAGAAATTGTTCAAAAGTGTGCCAATGACTGCTACTCTTTAAAAATGTGATCTTTTGTCTCACCTTTCGATTTGTGGAATTGATTTCTCCTTTGACAGTCCTAGGTTGGAAAGCAATTAAATTCAGTGACTTATTTTGTTAGTAGCCCAAAAACTCTAGTTGAGAAGGTATTAAAATCTGTGAGCTCTATTTGTTGTCAGAAGGACTGACAATTTCCATCAAAATGCTTACTCTCATCGGCCAATTGAGTAAAGCCTTATTTAGAACCAAAGGCCTGATTTTTTTTTCTGTCTGTCACCTCCAGGGTGGGGGTCATCAGTTTTTGGGACTTTGTTTTTGAAAAACAAAAACGTTTAGAAAGCAGCTGTCTGAAAGATGATAGCCATGCACCAAAGTCTTAGTGGTGTCAAAGAAACCTCCGTGACATAGGTTCTCTGAAGGCACAAAGATTTCCACTGAGCTGACACTGATCTCTAAATATGGAGGGTAAAGTCCTGCCAGGGGAGGGAGTAGGAAGGGTGGACATAATGTCTTCACAACCCCGATGGCGGGTAGGTTGCCTGGCAAATCCAAAATCAGCACCTTCAATATTTAGATGTTCTACTTATGAAACACTAAAATCTCATAATAAACTTTCTAACTAAGTTCATCACCATGAGCTTACATTAAGTCTGGGTTAGGGCACTGTACCCCGTCTGTAACTGGCACCCTCTCAAAGAGCTATGATTGTAAAAGAATCGTCCAGAGAATCATCAAAGAGATGTTGCTTTCTCAACCCAACCTGGGGGATATCAAATGTCAGTCATATGTCAAAACATAAAAAAAAGACAACTAAGCATTATAATTAATTATAAAATATACAATTTCATATGCTATTAGAAAAGAAACTTACATGCAAAGCTACACCTTTCACTGTGCCCTCCTTGCGACACCATGGATGCGCCATATTTACTGTACAGCCGTCCATGTCGCAAGGAGTGACAAATGCGTCAGGAATCCTGACATATCTGTTGGCACAAAACTCACTCATTGCTGGAGTTGTGTCCTAAGCATGACGCAACACCAGCAAAGCATGGGGGAGGCCTATACACATTGCACTGCAGCACCCTTAAGCCTGCTATGAGGCATAAGGTTTTGACGCAGTGGCGACCTAGATGTGGCACAGTGAAATCTGATAGATTTCACTGTGCCACTTCTACAAGGCTTTTTTGCGGGGGAACACCCGCCCTGCATAAATTATACCGGATGCAGGTAAAATGTGGCACAGGGGTTTACAAGGTGACCCATCTGCCTAGATTGCGCCACTTTGTAAATATTGCACAACATGGCACATAGTTTAGGCCGCCGCTGCATCATGAAAAGTGACGCAATGGTGGTGCAAAAGTGATGCAAGGGGCTCATAAGTAAGCCCCTGGGTTTCTGAATTAATCTTATGTTAATAAATAACAGTGATTTGACCCGCTGAAGACATGGACACAGACATGAGCCCAATGTATAGACTACATTTTGTAGCACAGGCCTTGATTGTGACTTACACAGTACTGGAGACGTGGAAAAGACTCATGCAATTTTGCCTTTTGCTGCCAGAACCGGAATGGGAAATTACCATGTGTGACTGATTTTTCTTATACATTCAAAAACTCCTATTCCATTGGGTTTTACCACATATATTAACCACTGTGTTCGAGCAGTTGTTAAATGTATGAACAGGCCTATGAGTTGGGTGGTGTTGATGTAGGTGGTATGGGGAGTAGGGAAGGGAAGAGGATGTTTTTTTCTGAGAGCATGGAGCATTCTATGCATACCTGTTATGAAAAAGACGCAGAATACGGTTAGCTACTGCTGCCGCCAAACCCTCACGTGATTTTGTTTCAGCCATAATTACCTGCCCAAAAAATCGTGAAATCGGGTCAAGGAAAAACAAGCATGTCATAATTATGCATGATGAAGTTACCACATACAAGCATGCATTAAGTTTACTCTGCATAACTTGTAATCAGGGACAAAGAAGTACTAAAATAGTAAAATAGTGCAACTCACCTACTGCAAAATGCTATTCGCAAAACAAAAGATCGGAGAGCTCCTCTTCTTTCTTTCAAATCTTCACCTCTACACAGATAGGTATGCAAATTATGGGTAAGTTTTGGAGGGACAAGGGGAGTGGTGGAGAAATGGAGAATAATTACTGGTAAATAGCAGGGGCTAGGGAAATTTAAGGATGTGTTTATGAAGGATATGCCCATAATAAAACACACACCCATAAAAGAGTAAGATCATTCAAATTCACAAAATTCACTTGTAAATTTAAGCTGCATACGTATTTCAACCTGACAGTCTTGTTCACAGCCAACAGGTGTGTTCTCACTTTATGTTGGACTGCAAATTCCAGAGTACCTTCTTGATGGGAAACTGTGTAATCAGCATGTGAGAACACACCCATAGGCTATGAACAAGGCTGTCAGGTTGAAACCTGTCGGCAGCTTTGTTACCATACCTGTGTTGTTAAATAAATGTTTTTAATACCAGTATTTTGAGTGCCGCAACCATTTTTGTATACAAAAAAGTGGGAGCCTGTCTGACCCCTATGTGAGCACTACTGATTTGCGGCACGTCACATGAAGCAGACCGTATTGTAAAAAACAATATTGAGGAATTTTGGCAGCACCCGGCTGAACTTCACGTGACATACCGTCAACACAACCAGGCATGGAAGGACACCCTTGTTGATTGATAAACAGATTGCATCAGAAGATTCTGCCTGGATGGGAGTCTCCCCAAGTGAGAAACAGTTGCAATGTTGTTGTTGCTTTTTTGTATGTGTTGAAATACAAAACACAAGCTGCAGCGGCCCGCATCTGACATAGCAATGGGAGCTCAATATCCTGCAAAAGGAATTAGATTATTCGAACTGGAGCCAAAAACTATATAACATTATAATCACTAACAACACGCAACCTTTTTAAATGAACAGCAATTTTCAGGTTATTTTTTTTTCTTCTTTTTTTGTCCTCATTTGTCAATATGCAAAACCATCAGAAAAAGGGCCCATTTCTACTGGGACGGGGGAACCCGGTCTCTCCGTAAGGAGATGTTATAGACATCCCGGATAGTTTAAGGGTAATATCCCCCCTGCCTGGTCAAAAGGACTAACTTCACTGAAACAGGCAATTAAAATAGTGGCACTGACACAGACAAGCCAAAACCTGTGAAGCATATTACTAATCATAGGACCATATATTTAAAAAGAGGTAAGAAACAGGAAAACAACAAAGAGCAAAAGAACCAAAGTCCAGTGCTAAATTTTAAATAATAATGAACGTGGTTGAAATTTGTCTAATTTCTATATGCTTCATTCCATTTGTCCCATAATTCCCAAAATCTTGTTTTCTTACTAAGCCTAATCGCTCGATCAAGAGTTGCCACCCTTTGTACTGAAAGGATCCATTCAACCTCTGTGTGGGAACATGGAAGTATCCATTTAATACACAATTCCCTTCTTGCCAGCAATATTAAAACGAAAGTAATGGATTTTTGTAAGTTAGTAAAATTACCATTATCTGCCGCTCCCGTTAAGACGCCAAAAATAACAATATCCAAGCTCACCTCTAGTTCTTGCTCTAGGACCTCTGATATAATCTTACCCACTTTTCCCCAAAAGGACTGGATCGAGGGACACTGCCAGAACATATGTACTTCATTTGCATTATCTTCACCGCATTTGGGGCATTTTCTTACTGACCGGCTTCCCATCTTCGATAGCCTCCGAGGTGTCCAGTATGCCTTGTGGACAGTAAAGAGATGCGTTTTCCTTAGTGGGGCAGATCTCACGTAGCGCCACAAATAAACCATAGATACTTGCCATAATAATTCATGATCAATTTCTTAGAAGTAATTAAAGCAGTGTATAAAAACCCATTGGCAAAGGTCTTAGTAAATGGGAATTTGCCTAAACTAATAAATATTGAAAGAGGGACTAGACAGGGTTGTCCCCTCTCCCCCCTCCTTTTTTAACATTTATATCGAGCCTCTGGCTTGTAAATTAAGGGCAAATCAAAATATCCAACCTTTTTCCTGTAATGGATGGTCAAAAAAAATTAGTCTATGTGTTGACGATTTAATGATCTTTACAAGTGATCTTTCCAACTTCCTTTTGGCCATCTGGGAAAGATTAGATCTCTTTGCAGGCGTTTCTGGGTACTCTGTAAAGCAACAAAAAACAGAATTGATGCAATGGAATACACAACACAGTAGCAGTTTGATAAGGCAAGAAATAAAATATTTGGGGGTGCAACTCGTTCACAATCTGGAAAAACTAGCACAGACAAACTTTGATAAGTTAGTTGTATCAGTCAGAAAACCACTGCAGGCTTGGGGAGCGCTGCCATTGTCCTTTCTTGGCAGATCTAACCTTTTAAAGACGTTGGTGCTTCCAAAGTTTTCTTTCCTTTTTAACACTATCCCGCTAGAGTTTAACAAAGTATGGTTTAAATAAATACAAGAAGAGTTCTCAAGTTTCATTTGGGGAAAGAAATATCCCAGAATTGCCCTAAAAAATCTACGCAGGAAGAAAGAGCATGGCGGCATAGCCACTCCAGATTTATATCAATATTATCGAGCCTTTAATTTAAAGAACTTTCGTCAGCTTTTAAAGGATAGCTCCAGCTTAGACCCCTATGTAAAGGCTTCAGTAAAGGATTCCCAAGTTCAACCAGAATACTTTCTCTTCAAATTTGGCCACCCTAAATTTTTCCAAAAAGTTAAACTAAAATTCCTTTAGAATGCAGCCAAGGTCTGGTACTATATAAGACTTACACTACAAATACCATATTATTGTGATTCCGCTCCTATTTGGGACTCCCCGGGCACTCCGGCTTGCCTCTTGGACTCATTAGCAATCCTGCTACGAGAGAGTGGGATTAATACTGGGGTCAACTGTTGGAAAACTCTAAATTATTTTCATGGCAGAGATTGTCCGCGGTTTCCAATAACACTGTTTCCAAATTCAAATACTATCAATTAGCCAGCAGGGCAAATACACTGGATGAAAAGGTTGAGGGGAATTTCGAGGCGGAATCCAGGATAAAACTACGACCCAAGCTACAGAAATAAATTGCAGAATGGTACTGGCTGTTTATTCAGGCAGAAGAAGGGGCCCAGAATGCATTGATGGAAAGCTGGAAGAGGGAACTGCCGGATAATCTCCAAGGTTGAGACGTTCTATCGTTCTATACAAAAATGCCCAGCTAACCTCGTCGAAGGCCTTAGCAGCGTCTAGTGTCATCACTGTAAGGGGATTCCCACTCATTGTCGCCAGGTCTATGGTTGCAATAAGTTCATGGGTTGACTCATAAAGTTGCCTCCCTCTTATAAAACCTTTTTTGTCAGTGTGAATTAAGGCTCCTATCACCTTATCCAATCTTTTGGTTAAATCCTGAGTAAAAATTTTATAGTCACTATTAATGAGAGAAATTGGCCTGTATGAGTCACAAGCCCTCGGATTTTTGTTTAGTTTTAAAAAGAAAGTTATAGTGGCCATATCCCAGGACGACGGGAGACTCTGCCTATCCAAAAAAATAGAACTGAACAATTGTAGTAATATCGGGGCAAGTTCTTCTTTAAGCAAGGTATAGATGTCGCTTGGAATGGCATCCGGACCTGCAGCTTTCTCCCTTTTTAAACCCCTGATAATAACAAGAATTTCATCAAGAATAAAAGGACTATTTAATCTAGCCATTTCCAATTCCTGTAAAGGCGAGAGATCAATATCTTTAGGAAAATCCTCAATTATTTTATCGTCAACTTTAGAATCTTCCTTATAGAGGTCTTGAAAGAAAGAAACAAATGCATCCTCAATCTCTTCTTCATCGGAGATTAAGTCACCTGAAGTTTGGCATCTAAGGTCCCTGATTTGATTTCTTGTCTGGTTGGCTTTTGCCTTCCATGCTAGCAATTTGCTACATTCCTCTCCATAATCATGGTTCGACATTTTGCTAGCTTCCCATTTTTTCCTTACAATTGTCTCTAGATAGTCATCTAACTCCAATTTTGCTTCTTGCAATTTTTCCTTTAATTGAGCTATATTTGAATCGCCAAGATTTTGTTCAATTTGTGCTTGAGCACTTTGAATAGCATTTTCTAATTTATTTATCTCTGCCTTAACTTTTTTATTATGCTCAGACGATAGGGACATTACCATACCTCTTATACAGGCCTTGTAGGTATCCCAAACGATCTCGAGTGGGGCCGAATCTATATTAAACAGAAATAATTCATTTGTTGCATTTTTCAGTTGTTCTACAATCCCATGATCTAAAAATAGGGATCTATTTACTGTCCATCTACTGGAGAGTGGCCTTGTTTTTAGCATGACCTCTAGGATGACTGCTGAGTGGCCGGAGAAGTGTTCTGGGGCATGAGTGACTTTATTCGTGATTTTACTAATATAGTTGTCTACGAGAAAAAAATCGATCCTTGATGGCCATACGTTTTGTTGTGAAAAGTGAAAACTCCCCCACCTGTCCCAGCCTTGGCTCTCATCGACCTCCATATATTATGAGGCCTAAATCTTTCAGTAGTTGTTGTAGGATACTCCTCATCACGTGAGTCGCCGCACTTCTTTTAGATGTAGTGTCTAGGATTGAATCTGAAACCACATTGAAAAGTATAATATGGCTTTTAATGTCTATGAAGTAAAACAGTAACGACTGTAGCGGAACTGGGTCATCTATATTGGGTCCGTAGTACCCCACAAAATTCAGCCAAAACCCCTGTACTTTAACAGTAGCTATTACCCATCTACCAAGAGGGTCAGTCCTACATTCCCCCAAAGTAACTTGAATAGATTTTTTAAAAAGTAGTGCAACTCCCTTTGTCGGACAGGTTTGGGTGGTGTCCGCACAATGTTCTACCCATTTTTGGGTTTTAAGTATTTCGGTCCACTCATCTTTCAGTAGTTAGGACTCTTGTATTATGATCACCTCGCTATCTGAAAGTCTCAAAAACTCTAAAATCTTTTTTCTCCTTGAAACTACTCTTAGACCGTTAACGTTCCATGATAGAATTTTTAATTTTTTTGGTCTATCTAAATTGGCCATATGACTCAAAGTGTTTAATGTATTTCAGGTATTTACGGCTCTGTAGAAGAGCTAAACTGTGCCTTGGTCTGATTGAATCATTTAGACTAATGAGGTTTTTCCCTTTTTTTACCCTTATGCTCCCCCACCCTGTGCACATAATCAAGTCATTTTTTTGTTTATGTTTTATATTTTGCTAGTGACCCTCATTTCCTGCCCCCCCTTCCCACCCGCGGGAACCCCCCTAATACTACTAGAGGTATCTGGATGGATTACCTCCTATTTGAGCTCCGTTGCCACAGGCGGGAGAAGGTATTGTGTTTATTTACGTTGTGCCTTAATTTGTTCAATTAAAATGCAGACTTCGGTTGGATCTCTGAAATTATGCATTTTGTTGTCCCACATCACTTTAAAGGATGCTGGGAAGCATAAGTTGGTAGTAGCGACCTCTCAGTTCTGGAATACACTTCCCCATTTCCCATTGTTTATCTTGAGTTGTATGAGAAATGTCTGATCTTACTTTAAAGGACCATTCACCCTTCTTATATGTATTTGCTTTTAGACCTCCTGATAGAATTCTCTCTTTCAGGGAATATGATTTAAAGTTGACCAGTATTCTCTTAGGGTTTTTTTTCCCTGCTCTCTTGAGGTACGGATCTCGGTGGACTCTCTGAATATCTTCTTCTAGGGCAAGCTCATCGATATCCATATTGAATTCTTTCAGAAGTTTGATTATAAACCCCTTTATGTCCTCCCCTTCCAGACCCTTTGGGACATTCAAAATCTTAATGTTATTTCTGCTGGCGTTATTTTCAAGAACCTCCAACTTATTCTGCAATTCTTTATAATTTTCCTTTAATTTAAAGAACTTATTTGCATCTACTTTTTTTTAAAGTTCTTCCAAGGAGCTCTCCATTACTCCGACTCTATCCATCAAGCTATTTATCTTGTCTTCTAGAGTTTCACAAGTGTGTTGAATCTTTTGTTGGTTTATTTCTGAAATGGCAAACTTTTCTCTAACTTCTGTTAGTAGGGTAGATATTAGTTTCTCTATACCTGGTTGGGTAGGCTGTTCTGAGTGTTCCAATATATTCGCCGATATATTCGCCACAGCAAAAGTTGCTTTCAGAGACCCGTTAGTGATGTCTGTTGGGTTAGTGTCAACATGTGCGCCAATTTCGCTTTCTGTTATTGCCGCAAGGGGGCCAACCCTATTTCCCAAACACAATGTACTATCCATACTTTTTGTGATCCCAGTACCATCCATATTTTGCATGGGGACAATAGAATCAAAGTTTTGTGTTACGGCTGAGGGTACAGATGCAGTTGTAACAGTAGATGTTGTGGTAAGGGAAAGAGGAGGAGTTAAATGCACAATCTGAGTATGAACTTTAAAGTATGAGCAAAGTGAGGGTATCATTTTTACACAATCGGCATTTCTCTGGTTTCGCTTTTTTCTTGCCTCCAACCATGGTCCCAATGTTTGTCTGTCTATTAAGGGGTCCTTACTCGCTCTGCCTAGGGGGGATAATAGAGTGCAACTAGGTGCACCCTCATTCTGCTCTTTTTCGGAAGATTCTGGCAATATATAAATGTCAGGTTATTGCAATCTGAGCAGTGCAATGAGAGCTTAAATAAGCATGGAGGCAAGAGCGGCTAAACGCTTAAAGGAAGCAATTGTATTATTTTTGAGGCTCAGTGCAACTGAAACATATGAAAGGGCAGAAAAAATCTTAGACATATCTTTGTAGTGATAGAATGACTGTCCAAAAAAGAATTCAATAAGAGCTGCGAGGTGAATACTTTACAAAAATACATCGAGGTAGATAGAATCCCTTGTTGATAGAAGATATTCATGATGCCAAATTATCCCTGATTCAAGTCTGGAAAAGCTGTAAGAATGGAGACAAAACAACATGCAATGTTAACAAAATATGATAAGAATTTTAATTAAACGTGGCAAAAAAGATCTTGGAAAAAATATGAAGGATATGTAGAAATTGGAGGATAAAATAATAAAGGAAAGTCAACAAGAGTAAAAAAATTAACTGAGAAGGGAAATGGAAACAAGACTGAACAAATATGAAGAGATCAAACAACGTAAACTAAGAAAATTCTTACGAGATGAGAGGGGTTATATGGAAGGCAGAATTTTTACATTTGCGAGGGAATTCGATATTTTAAAACGAAAACCGCAATCCTCATTGGAAGAAATAAACTGGTTTGAAACAGATCAGAGTGACAATAAAGGCATCATTAAAATAACTTTTTAAGAGAGACGAGGTTGCTATACATGGATTGCCAAGCAAGAGGCAGAGGATATGGCTGTTGAAGAGGAACTGGAAAAGGAAAACCAGAAGAGACCATGGAATAAAAGTATCCATTACGAAACCATAAGAAACAATAGGACAGGAAAGGAACAATCTCGGGGTAAATCTGTCAAAAACTTAAATTAATGAAATCTGAATACAAACTGTGAAATAAGGAACTGTCATTCTGTCCTGAAATTCATTTTGACTCTGTTGAGACACAGATTGATACTTACAAGTTTGTAAGTAAATTAAAACTGGCCAAATTCCATGCCATGAAAAAAGAAGAAGAGACCACTCAAAAATATCTTATGAAACTGACCTCTCAATTTTAAATTGATCAAATACTGGGCTTAAAAACAATCTTGGAACTGGAAAATGAAGTTGAGTCATCACTGTTGACACACAAGTACTGGAGACATGTGGAATTGAGATCAATGCACATGAATACAATAATCTTAAATCCAAATCAAGGAGATGTCCGATATTACCTCAGGAAATAAATCTGATATATTCTACAAATTATGACCCACAGATATTGAGAAACTGAGAAAACAGAATCATAAAGGAGGAAAGAGAATTTGACACTCAGTGAGAGAAACACAATTAAATTAAAACTCCACAATCAAATGAAGAAACTATAATCAAACCTGCGGATAAAGGCAGAAACATTGTAATATTGACAAACAAACATATATAAGGGCAGCTAATAGACAGTTGGGAGATATAACTAATTATGAGAATCCTATATACAACCCAGTGGTAATGATCAAAAGGTGCTTGGCAAAGCAACTAAAGGAATAGGACACAAAAATGGCGATCAATTATGATGAATAAGATTTCTTAACAGTCCCAGTACATAAAGGACATATTTTCTTCTGAACATACGTAAGAGTCTCTCAGCTCCACCAGGGAGACCAATTGTCTCTTCATGCCAGTTTCTCTTTGAAAAAGTATCACAATATGTGAATTACTATCTGGCCCCCATGATGAGAAATCTCAGCTCTTACATTCAGGATACTGGTGATCTGTTTGGAATTGTATTAGGCTCACCTGGTATCTTTAGTGTGTTCTTCCCATGTCTTTTTTTGCTTCTGAACTCCTGTTTTTGACTGTGTGCTGTATTTCGCTTTTGCTGGTTTTAGGACGTAGAACACTTTACCACTGCTGACCAGTTCTAAAGTGCAAGTGCTCCCTGTGTAAAACGTATCTGGGATTGGTTTTTCCATGATCAGTATATTTAATTTACCAGTAAGTCCCTAGTAAAGTTCACCAGTTATGCCCAGGGTCTGTAAATCAAATGCTGCCAGTGGGCCTGCAGCACTGATTGTGCCACCCACTGGAGTAGCCTTGCAAACATGTTTCAGACCTGCCACTGCACTGTCTGTGTGCGCAGTTCTAAACTGCCATGTTGACCTGGCAAGTGCAACCACTTGCCAGACCCTAACATTTTCTTTTACTATATGTAAGGCACCCCTAAGATAGGCCCAAGACAGCCCCATGGGCAGGGTGCAGAGTATGTGAAAGGTGGGACATGTACTGGTGTGTTTTACATGTCCTGTTAGTGAAATATTGCTAATTTCATTTATCACTATATCAAGGACTATCTCTGCCTTAGGCTATCACTGTAGCTGCCATGTAACATCTTACAAGTGTAACTTCTAATTGGGAACAAATAGAGATTTGGAGTTTCAGGTCTCTGAACTCACAATTTAAAACAACATCTTTTGGTGAAGTTAAGTTTTAAATTGCATGTTTGAAAATGTCACTTTTAGAAAGTAAGTCTTTTCTTGCTTTAACATTCTGTGCCTCTAACTGCCTATAGAATCCATGTCAGGGTTTGGGTGACAGTTGGGCTGTTCAATCCAGACAGTCACACAACGGGAGCTGAGGTGTGCCTAGCATATCCTGATGGGCCATCACCAGACTCATGGCCTTCCTGAGTCAGGGTGGTGGTAAGAATTTTCACTGACACCTTAATATGGCTGTTCCTGTCCTCACACAAAGCTGTCTTCACCCCTTGTAGAGTGTCTGGAGCCAGGTCAGGTACAGGCAGGTTCTTGTGCACTACATAGAAATTTCTTTGAAATTTGCCTGCTTCAAAGGCAGAAACTGGCCTAAGTACTGGAGCTGTGACACCACACCTTCAGAACACTTCTGGACTAAAGGAAATTCTGCCAAGAAAAAGAGTTGGATGCTGTAGGAGGGTCTGACACTCTGCTGGTTGCTTTGTTGTCTTGAGGCAGTGAAAGGACTGGACTTTGCTTTCTGTATCCTGCTTCCGATGATCTCCAAGAGATTGTGTGTGCTTGCCTCCTCTTAGGAAGTCTCAGGGCCATCAAAGCCTTCAGCTGCAGCACCTGAACTCCTCTGCTGGAAGTTCTGACCTGCCAGGGGGTGCCAAATCCAGGTCCTGGGCAGTTGGAGGTGGCTTGGCTGCTAAGAACCAAGACAATCCATGCACGGACTCGCAGCACATGTTTTTCTAAAGCAGCACCACTGTGTGGTTCAAGAACCAATGCATCATCGCTGTGCATCCAAAGAATCGATGCAGCACCTAACATGCGGCTAAGAGATCACCTCAATCTGAGTCCTGAGCATCGCATCACCAACGTCTGAATCCAATGCAGGCCCTGCTGTGCGACTGAATAGATTAGTGCATCACCTGCTTCACGGCTGTGACATTAACGCAGCACATGTTCCGCACCACTGGATCAACACATCATGTCTGAATTTTCCATGCATTGTCCCTGGACGCCCAATACTTCATCGATTTTGTCCTGAAGAAAGAAACCAAGGCAGAGTGGCTGAATATCAATGTATCACCTCCCCTCACAGTATGGAACCGACATATCACCCCACCTGACAATAAGGAACTGACTCATCACCTCCCCTGCGCTGCAGTAGTGACCCAACGCATCACCTCCCCTGGGAGTAAGGAACTGACACACTGCTTTGCTTTTCCAGCACCTCACTTCCTCTGTGCCTGTTTTTGTCTTTCACTTTGATGCATCCCAGGTACTTTGTGCTAAAAGGGACACATACAGAGATTTCTGTGAACTTAACTGTTTTTAACTTTCAAAAGTGATATCTCTAATTGTATATGTTGAATTTTTGTCATTTTGTTCTTGTTTTATTTAGATAGATATTGGTTATTTTTCTAATATGGTGGGCTGACATTTGTAAGATTTTCAATGTGTTACTGTATGTGTTATGTACAAATACTTTACACATTGCCTCTGAGATAAGCCCGAATTGAGAGCCCGGTTGTGTGTGTGAAACTCTGTTCCTTGCTTTTTAAAAAACTTAATTTTTACTTGCTGGTTGTGTGTGTGAAACTCTGTTCCTTGCTTTTTAAAAAACTTAATTTTTACTTGCTGGTTGTATGCGTGAAACTCTGTTCATTGCCTTTTAAAAAAACGAAATTTTTACTTACTGATCTTATTTTTGCTATTTGCACTACTTTGGGGGACTGCTGCTGGGAATCGTTTTTTATGCTGCTTTTAAAATTTACCTGTCATTGTCTTGAATGTGCTCGATCCCTGTAGACGCTCTAGCTGGTGTGTCTTCTTTCCCTCACTTCCTGTAGACGCTCTAGCCGGTGTGTCTTCTTTCCCTCACTTCCTGTTGAGACACCGGGTGAGCGCCATTTTGGTTGGCGTTCTAGCATTCTAGCGCAATTACGATCCTTCCCTCTTTAAAAGGGAGACCCATGCAAGAGCGCAGCAGGCGCGCCTCTGGCGTGCCAGAGGCACGCCAGAGGCAAGCCCACCTGCGCCTGTCCGCGCACTGACCGTGCACAGTGCCAGTCATGCTGCCGGATCGCTCTCCCAGCCCCTACGCCCTGCTAGTGTTTGCTATTCCAAGGAGCAACTTATGAGGCTTGGTGGGCAGAAGTCCGAGGTAGGGGTTAAGGCTGGGAGGGAGGGGGACCAGGCCTTGCGTACTGATGGCTCGCTGATTGAGGTAATGTGCGGTCTTGTGAATGCCAGGTCTCTAGTTAAACACTTTCAGGAAATACACATCCTGCTGGAATGTCCCGACCTGGACGTACTTTTTATCTCAGAAACCTGAACCCGCACTGATTCTTTAGTTGAACTAGGACTTGCTTCCCAACCCTCCTCCTCTCCCTGGGTATAATGTTTTTCACAAACCCCGTATCTGGGAGAGGAGGAGGGTTGGGAGTAATCTTCACGGTCATCTATTAAACGGTATGCTTTGCTACAGATGTTCTACCACTGTGCTGGACTGATCATAGTCTGGTAAATTTTAGGCTTACTCTGCCTAATGTGTGTTGTAAAATCTATCATCAGAAACAATATCGGCTGGGCAGAGAATGGGCCACATTGAGTAAGCTTAAAAATTCCTTGCATTGGAATGACTTAGACAGCCTGGACCCCAGTAGTTCGGTGGACTTGAATTACCAATTCCACTGTGTGCAGATCCAAGACAGGCTTGATAAGCATATTCCTGCAAAGAAGCTAAAAAAGAGAGAGAAACCCTCAGCCCCCTGGTTTAACCCCTTCAGTGCCACGCCCTTTCCCCCTCCTGTGCCGGGCGTTGCACTAGTGGGTGGGGTTCATGACGAGATAGTCTCGTCATGGGCACAGCGCAACCGTGCTCCATGACGAGACTATCTCGTCATGGGCACTGAAGAGGTTAACGAGGAATTGCGAGCACTCAGGATGGGTTGTAAAGTGGCCGAAAAAGCCTGGAGAAAAGGATATAGTGATTCAGATGAAAATGCTTTTAAGAATCAACTTAATATGTACAAAAACACTATAGCGGAAACTAAAGCCGAGTATTTTGCTAATACCATTCTTCTAGCAGCTAATAGCACCAAAGCTATATTCAGCTTAGTAAATAGTCTGTCTAAACCTGACTGTGCTAATAACAAAATTCCTGTTACTCAAGCTTTATGCGATGAGTTAGCTTCCTATCTGGAGGATAAAATCGACAAGATAGTTAGGGATTTTGATCCACCAACAGCGGTGGAAGAACCTGATCCTCAGTTGTCCAATGCTGAGCAGTGTTCTCTGCCATCACCAGACTCTAAGCCCAGCAACCCTACCGTTTTAAAACACTGCCAGTATACTCTGGATTGCTTCCGCATTTCGGTCGAGGAAAAATTTGATACCTTAGCCAGGGGTGTCTCCTCTGGGTCCCCTCTGGACCCCCTTCCCCACATAATCTGGAAGGAATACGGGGCCGAGCTGTTTCCCTATTTACAACAGATCTGTGGTCTATCTTTGAGTATGGGGGAGGTCCCTAAAAACTGGAAGGAAGCAGTTGTGACCCCTTTCTAAAAAAAAAAACACGCTTGACCCCAGGTGTGCTGCCAACTATCGGCCAATTTCTTTATTGCCATATCCTGTTAAAATTCTGGAACGCATCGTTAGTAAGTCTCTATCCCAGTATCTTGAGGAGTATTCGCTCCTTGACGAGATGCAATTTGGCTTTCGGCCCAAGCACGGTACTGAAACAGCACTTGTTACTGTGCTTGATGATATGAGGATGCGGGCGGACAATGGCCAGTCAGTGATCTTGGTGCTGTTGGACATGTCAGCGGCTTTTGACACTGTAAACCACGGTATACTGTTGGAGAGACTTAAAGACCAGGGTGTGACCAGCCGCGCCCTTGACTGGCTTTGTTCTTATCTAACAGACAGGACACAGACAGTGTGCCTTCAGCCGTTCTCTGCTAACAAGTCTTCCTTACGACAGGGGGTCCCGCAGGGCTCAGGGATTAGTCCTGTGCTCTTTAACATCTATTTGCAGCCTCTCATTCCGCTTATTAGATCTTTTGAAGTGGGGGTGGTGAATTACGCGGATGATACCCAGCTCGTGTTTTCCTTGGAAGGGAATGATTCCATTTCCTTGGAAAGATTTCATGAGTGTATGACTAGCACCACGAAGTGGCTTAAGAAGAACTGGTTACAATTTAACAGCTCTAAAACGGAAGTGGTCCTGTGTTCTTCCAGAAGATTTGATCAGCCTGTTTTACCCATCTTTCAGCTGTCCCCTACTCGCGCACCTATTACCCCTTCTAGCACAGTACGCAATCTGGGGGTGATGGTGGATCAGGACCTCCAACTGAATTCTCAGGTTAACAAAACGGTTGGCACTTGCTTCTTGCTAATCCGAGTGCTGAGAAAGATCCTCCCTTTTTTGCCTAACTCTGCTAGAATGCAGGTTGTGAGATGCGTAATTCTCAGCAGACTTGATTACTGCAACTCTCTATATCTGGGTGCGCCTAACACCCTTATCGGGAAGCTGTACAGAATACAGGCCATTGCAGCGAAACTCGCTTTAAATAGGCAGCGAGGGACCTCAACCACATTAGCCTTGCGAGATTTGCATTGGCTGCCGATCCACCAGCGAATTCAACTCAAAGCTCTATGCACTGTCTTTAGGGGAGCTAACGGAATGGGCCCTAAGAACCTGCAAAGAAAATTCAGCTGGTATTCTCCAACTAGAAACCTTTGTTCTGCTTCTGATTAATGTAGTCAGGTTCAGGCGGTCCAGAACAGGTGACAGATCCTTCTCTGCTGTTGCTTCTCGGCTATGAAACACTCTCCCTTTGGATCTACGTCAGGTCCAAAGTCTTATGGATTTCAGGAAAAAGTTGAAAACGTTTTTATTCCCTAGTCTGGAGTAATTTTTTCTTCTGATATTATCTCTCTCTTCCTTCCTTCCTGTTTCACACCTCGGCTGCCCCTATTAACTTCTGGTGGGGACTCTCCTTTTTAAGCGCCAGGATACCCGTCGGGTGATAGAGCGCTATATAAGCACCTCATTACATTACATTACATAAGCCTGACTGCTCATGCCAAGCTACCAAGGAGAGGGGTAGGGGTTAACTTAGCTGTTTGATTTCCTTACCGTTACTAGAATAAGGGTCCTTACTTGGACAGGGTGCAAACCATTGCCAACTAGAGACCCACATTTCTATCACACAACATGGCAGCAAGATTATAAACTAACACCAATAGATGTAGGGGCCGATTCACAAAGTGCCTCCTCACTTGTGACATAGGCCCGCAGTTGTGGCGGGGGGTAGCATTTGTTGCGGGGTCCTGCACTCTTGATTTGACCTCTGTACTGCAGTTAACCTTTGCGAAGGTCCTACTACGAGTACATAGGCAGATGCAGTCTCCTATTTGGACAGTGCTTTCAAGCAGCTGAAGTCTGTTATAAAGTTAATGTGCTCTTCAGCATATTCAGTTGGACTGGTATTCCAGGTCCCAGGTGCTGAGAAAGGAAGTTTGGCGGATTATTGTACCAGGGTTTGTATGTAACTGTGAAATGCTAATTCTACAGCTATATGACGCATTTACCAATTCTGGGGTGAGCTAGAGGGGATGTCCCCATGAACAGAGGAGCTATTGGCTTGCGATTCGTGATCGCTCCAATATCCTGCCCATAACATGTACAGGCAAAGTGTTGGCATGCTCACCTAATGGCTAGTGTTTCTCTTTTAATTAGTAAGTAACATTACCCAGTCAAGGCATGGCTGACAAATGATACCGGGCCCCATGTATCTTCACTCTCTTGTTGCAGCAGTATTATGCCCAGTCCCAGTGGGATGGTATTGATCAACAGGTGGATGGACCTTTGAGGGTCAAAATAACTCTTTGTGGTGTTGCTAAACTATGTAGCCTTCACCTCCTGAAACACAGCCTCCTGTGTATCTCCCCACTACCAAGCTACTCCTTTCTTTATTGAGGGATTGTAGTGGCTCTGCCAGAGTCACCAGTTAGGGAATGAACCTGCCACAAAATGTGCCCACTATTAGGAAACCCCTAACCTCCATCATGGTGGATGGTGCTGGCATTTCCAATGTTTTCACCTTCTAAGAGTTCACACTACTGCCATCCCCTGAGATGACGAAACTTCAGAACCCTACTCTATCAGTGAGCAACATATAGTTTAATTGGTGCAGAGCGATCTCCCACTCAGCTTACCTTCTTAGCACTGCCCTGAGTGGTGTGGTGTGTTCATGGACAGTCTCTGTGTATACAGGTATAACATTATTCACTTTTAGTATTTCAGGCAGCTTGCAGATGCCTCCCTGATTACGTTTTGAGACACTTCGGAGGTGGATGTGTTTGTATCTACTCAGCCCAATGTAAGTGGAGAATGTTGTCAATTTTCTGCTTTCCTCACTAGGCAGGATTTGGTGGTACCCGACATTCAGATATAACTTTAAAAGCCACGGGTCTCATTTAGGTCAAGGAGTAGATCGTCAGTGGTTGACGTGATGTGCCTATCCCTTGTGAATGCAGATTCATTCGGCTCTCTGCAGTTTTGATTTCCATGTCACTACCATGTGGGACACCCAAGGAGTGGGTCTCACCACTTTTTTTAGTACATCAAGGTCTTCCAGTTTCCTTAGTTTGGCCTTTAAGGTTGCTCTCAGATGGAACAGGATTTGACAACTTGTCAATGTGAAGTTCCACTGTTTTGGTTTTGAGACAACTAAAATCTTTGAATAGTTGAGGGATGTTGTTCATAATGTCTCAAACACCATCGTTATACACCGAATTTGCAAACGCCACAAGCTTCAAATATTCTGCCATACTGCAGCAGAGGTGGGTGCTGTCCCCATTGGCAGTGATGAACAGCTTTGCTGGTGTAGTCATCTCCTCATGTTTCGTGTATGTTGTGATGATACCCTGCAATGTGATTAGATCCTTGCTGCAGAATACACAGCATCTAGTCCTCATTTTGCACAGAGTGGATCAAGGATCGAGCATCTCAAACTGGGCTGGGCTCCTGACATTTACTGGGGCCCGTATGTCAATGAAGTCTGTGATCTCTTGGCCCAGTATCTGGATTGAACACATGGGCCTTGATGCTCATGACTTGATTGACTATGTGGCAAATTATATGAGGAAGACTTCCTCAGGTTTGTTGTCTACTTCTCAGCTTCCAGCCACACCATGCAGGATTTGCTGGATGCCCAATTTAATGTTGCTTACAGCCAATGATCTGAGTATTTGGCTGAACCCTCTAGCTGCCTGTCCTGTCTGGCTTCTCCGCCCTTGCAAAGTCAGTATTCCACTCACAGCTTCTGCTTGTCATTCCTAGTGTGGGGCATTGTTCCTTTGGTTGTGCTTCAACCCCACAATATCTGCATGAACGCTGTTCCTTAGTCTTCGTGGGGAAGACCGACTTGTCCCTCTTTCGGATCCTCTGGAATCCCTGGTGTTGATTGCTGATTTAATCAATCAATCAATCACTTTATTCAATCATTTAAAAATACAGATCATAGAAGTACAAAATACAAAAAATATATATATATATTCATATTAGCCCAAAATTCATTTTCATGGGGGACCAATTGAATAAATCTCGCATGTAGCCCAGGTAAACAATATGGTACTGGGATACTTCATAACCTTAGTATGATAAAAATAGGATAGAAATAAAACAAGCAATAAATCCATAAAACCTTAAAACATTAGTAGTTATCCCATTAAAAACATTGCCTAAAAGGTGAATAATAAGACATTGGGTTCCCCAGAATATTTCTTCTATAAAAACAATCCATGTTATTCAACTCAGTTACTTCCTAATCACCTTGCGAAAGACTAGTGTCCCAAGATTTCCTCCTCCTTGAACAGGCCCATAAGAACGTGGCTATCGAAAAACATATGAAGGGATCAGAGGGCCTCTGTAAAAAATATAATGCTGGCCGATATTACCTAAATTTATGCCGTCTTAAAATCAGGAGAATACATTTTTATCGTTCTTCCTTGTAAAAACCACAAAACTAAAATATGTGTAGATCAGATTGCTTTGAGCTTTTATCACATGGGCAAGCTATCAGTTCAGTATGCCTTAACCTCCTCGCGGGGAAGCCCAACATCAGATGGACTACATTTAGACGGAACCTCAGCAAGATATATCTATGCTGTAATGTTCCTATACTCTCTAGGTAAGACTACTCCCCCTCTAAGATGGGCGGTGTCAATTGGTATAACAGCACTGTTTGCTTTGCGCGAATACTTTCCTGACGGTCAAGGTGGCCTTTAATTCCTGTTTCGTGATCTTCAGGCAAGCACTTGAGTCAGTGAATAATTCCACCAACCCTAGTGCAGTCAAGGTTGACCTTAAGTACTGTAGCTAAGTGATTTTATGTGTGTTATCCAATTTTAGGCAGTTGTTTATGATGGTTTGTGTTAAATTTAGCGTATCCCTGTGCCAAATTGAGTGGCATAACAAAATCGGCGCTACTCCAATACTGTCTGACACATAGGTTAGTCCCAGTTATAAGTGGGAAAGGTAATATGAGGAAGAGCTGGGGAGGAAAACGAGTTGAATGAAAAATCTTTCCTTGGGAATTTGAAGAGGAGCTATAGGATCCGTACCCCACACTCCTGCCCCATAAGTTACAGCCGATAGTGTCTTTGCCTGATATATCTTTTTTATTGACTCAAAAGGTTTTGTACCCAGCTTCTTGGCAAAGCACGAGATAGCTGCCATACTCCTCTCCATCCCTAGGGCCCTGTTATCCACCATACTTGACCAGGACTGATTTTTATCAAACCATAGGTAAGGAAAGGTGTCTACCACCTCTAATTTATGTGAGCCTATGTGAAAATATGTTGTTCTTTTCGGGTGGTGTGCCCCTGTTATAAGAACAAAGGATTTAGATTTAGGTCCAGTGAAGACATAAAGGTTGCATATGCTGTTATTAAGAATTGAAGGGCCACCCCCGTTCTGGAAATTAAAACCGCATCATCGGTGTTGGCCAATATAGGAACAGTAAGGATATCAAAAACAGGAACATCTGGTGTTGAGCCTAAGAGTGCTGCCTCAACCCCGTTTGTATAGATAGAAAATAAAAGTGGGGCGATGACGCACCCTTGTCTGACTACCCTAGTAATCTTAAATGATTGAGTACACTCACCATTTTTACCATAGCGAACACGAGTGGTCGAATGGGAGTACAGTTGGCGAATTAAGTTAATAATTACTGCCTCAATCCCCATCATCTCCATTTTATTCCATAATTTGGGATGGCTCATGCAGTCAAATGTGGCTGTTAAATCCATTAAACCCTGGCCACCCTTAGCTCTGGTATATTTATCTATGGTCAGGCTTAAATTTAGACACTGATCTATTGCACCCCTTGCTCTTTGGAAACCATACCGCGCCTGGATCAAAATGTTCTTCTCCCTTGTCCACTTTCCATCCTACATAACAGCAAACAGCCAATAAGCTTCACAGTGGTGTCCTGCAGGGAGATCAATCTATAATTCTGTGGTTTCTCTTTATCGCCCTTTTTGTATATTGGTACAATTATACTGGTTTTCCACGAAGCTAAGGGGCTGGATTTGGCTATCGCATTGAATACATTTGTTAGTAGTGGGGCCCACAGATCTTGGTATTCTAAGAAGAAGTCAATAGGGACCCCATCGGGACCCAGAGCCTTCCCACTACTACATTTACCCAGCCCATTTCTTACTTCTTCTAATGAGAATATTAGATGTTCCTTTGGGGCAATATCTAAGCTGGCAAAGTCATTAGTAGTGGTATCACTTGAGCCAAAAATCAGCTAGAAATGACTGCTGATTCACTTGATAGGCTTCATTCATATGTTTCCTTTATAATGTGAATCTCCATCAGGGCTGGCTCCATCTTTTCCGCTGTTGGATAGGTGGTGAGAATGGCCTAAGATCATCATATCATCCAGAGACTTTCTTAGTTTGTGCAGTATCATTCTTCTGAATGCTGATGATCTGCGGCCCTGCATTATTTGAGCAGCTATCTAAATGGCATTCCACTGATCTTTACTCTCACTCAGTGAACATGTGTCCACAGTTAAAATAAAGTTGGGCAGACACTCACCTTGTGCAGTCTTAGCAGGCATAAACCACAAATCAAAAACATTAGAGTCGCCTACACCAAGACTGCAAACCTGTGTGTCTGGACCAATCTCAGAGTCTGAAAGAAGTAACTGCGCAGACACCCACAAGTAGCCTGGGTCATGCATAGGCCCTTCGCACCTTGTGGCCAACGTGGTGTGCTTGTGCAGCGCTTAATAGTGTGGAGCAGCGGATTGCAAGGTCATTGGTCGGGTTGCAACTGCCAGCACATGTTCTAAACAATCATTTTATTAGCTCTGGTGACCACGACCGGTCATCAGAGTGAGTGTGTTGGTGTGTGTCTGAGGTGGTCAGTCCATGCCCCATTTGTCCCATACACTACACCTATCACTCATCCATCCAGCAACAGCTCTCTCTGCTTGGCACCCACACTCCAGCAGTGCAAAATAACATTTGCTTAATCTCTGCAAGCAGCCTAAATAAGGAACACGCTCTGCAGAGCTTCTTGATTTAAAACATTCAAGCAGTAGAAAGCATGAAGTATAACTTACAGATGTCATTAAGCCAACCACTATCTAAGCCAGCTTTTTTCTCATCTCAGTCCATCATGATTGCTGCTCTGCCAGTGAGTCCAGCTATCCCTATTCCTACGCATTTACTTGATGAATGTTGTTCCAGTTCCACAATAAAAACCTTGTTTCTTGTACAAAATCCAAATGTGCCTCATCCCATTTGTTCTGTCAAATGGCGTAATGACATTTGAGGGGGCCCCTTGCAATGTACTTGGAGGGGGACCCCTTGCAACGTACATGGAGGGGGACCCCATGCTCCAGACCCAACCAAGAGCCAGCAGTCTGTCACCTTTGCACAATGCCAGACAGGGCCCCCTGGAGCTTGGTTCCCCCTCGCACTACGGGGGCTGTGGGGATATTGTTATACCACTGGTTCTGTCATTTCATTGCTTTTTCTTTCTTTATCTTGCTATTTCCTTCTCCTTATAATTCTCTCCAGGTGTTCCCCTTCCCCTTTCCCTTTGTCCTTTGCCCTTTCCCCTTCCCCGTCCCTCGTTTGCCTTTCCTTTCCCTTTCACTTTCCCTTTCCCTGTCCATTCCCCTTCCCCTTACCATTCCCCTTTTCTTCAGGAGCCTTCATGGTTATTGCAAGGACACATCAGGCATGTGTTCAGGCTTCAGTAAGCCAAAGGATATCGAGGTCTCCTTAAAGTGCAAGCACTAATGTACAGTACAGAAAGGTCCAAAGGCTCCTCTCAGATTATGAGCAGGTCTGCTAGATCATCACCACAGGGAGATGTTGTGCTTTCCACTATCATTCGGTTGGTAAAGATTTCCAGCACCAGTGCAAAGATCTAACTATGATAAATTATAGGAAAGTTAAAGTTTAATAATTAAAAAATTATTATTAACCTAGAAATATACTTCTATGAATCACAATGGCTACAACGGTATCCGAATTCTCAAAAAATATGGTACAGGAAAGCAAGCCTGCTCTCAGCCCTAATGGCATGTCCAACAGCCAGGAGAGCCTGGATCGATCAATGTGGTCAGTTGACGATCGACGAATATCATCTATAATTAAGAAAGGCAAACAAGAGAGCGCACCAGGGGCAAATGGCATCCCGCAGGCGATCTATAAAGAGGACCCCGAGTTCTGGGCATGCAAATTCAACCTCCTGTTCCGGACAATCAGCAACTCAGGTCGGGTCCCGGAAAGTTGGAGGGGTGCCATCATAAACCCCATCCATAAAGGCGGAGACCGTAAAAATCCAACAAACTATCACTTAGTTTGCCCTGATCGATGCAGAGGCAAAATATTATGCTTCCCTGATACTAGCTGATTGAGCACAATGGTCGGACACGAACAGTAAGATCCCGCTAAACCAGACAGGGTTTCGTCGCGGAACAGGTACAATGGCTAATGCAATGGCGCTGTGCCTGATTGGCGAGAATAGTTTACATAACCATCGGGAACTATATACCTGTTTCGTTGATTTTAAGGCGGCCTTCGACCGTGTTAATAGGAATTTACTATGGGCCAAATTGAAGCAGCAGGGTCTACCGGAGTCAATCCTAATGCCGATTATTGACCTGTATAATAACACCTGGATGCAGGTAAAAATCAACAATGGGCAAAGGCTAACTAAGGAAGATCCACACCTTTGACGGATTAAAGCAAGGCTGTGTGTTGGCTCCCCTTCTCTTCAACCTATTCATGGCCGACCTAACAGTAAGCCTTGACCTGATCAACGCACATCCTCCCCGGCTGGGCATGCTTCGTGTAACACACCTATCCTATGCCGACGATGTGGTCCTGCTAAGCCAGACAAGAATAGGCCTGCAACGCCTTCTACTGGAGTTGACACGCTACACAAAGCAGAACTTGCTAGAAATAAATAGCACCAAAACAAAAACCATGGTCATAAACCGACGCCATATATTACCACCAACCTTTTTAATAGAAAACGTAAAACTGGAAGCGGTTGGAAGCTACAAGTATCTTGGGATACTGTTGGACAAGCGTCTTAATTTCCAGGCACAATTCACCAGCATGGAAAAGAAGGGCAGGGCCTTAATGCATGCCTTTATGAGCCTAGCAACTGAACTTAAAGGTCCCTTGGTTTCGCCTCTGTTAACAATTATGAAAGCTAAATTAATCCCAATGATAGTTTACGGGAGCATACTGCATCATGGCAAGAGTGCACAACTTTTGGATAAAGTGCAAATGAAAATCTATAAGTATATCTTTGCGCTACCAAATAACGCATCACCGGCCCAAGTAAGACTGGAATTCGGCCTGAAATCTCAAGTGTTGTTGAGAAAGTACGAGACCATAAAATTCTGGTACGATGTCTGGATGAACCAAGAGATCATGCTCTATCGAGCCATGTGGGAAACAATCACCAAAAATCCAAACTCAAATCACGCCAAGTATCTTAAAACGTCAATAGAGTCAACAAATTTGGCTGGCCTCTGGGAAACTAAGCTCCCAGTACCTTCATTCAAACAGTTGGTTAGGAAGGCAGCCATTAGACACTCATTGTTGGACGACAAAATAGCTTTTAGCCACCGGTCACATGCCTGGATGACAATTCATTCTTACAAAAAACTAGTGCCGGCGCTCTTTTTGGACCTTGCATTTTCGCCTTTTATTAAACGCAAATACCTTAGTATAAGGTTTGGTAATTTGCCAACTAATGCTGAGCATCCAAAGTGGAAGCCCCAAGAAAGTGAAGGGTGCGGGTTATGTGGCGCAGCAAGACAAGACTTTATCCACCTAATTTGTATTTGCCCGGCTCTCGCACAGGAACGTCGGAATTGGTTGAAAACCAAGTTCAAGTAGCATGGAATACGTACATGTCGGTCCGCTGTCATACAAATCTTATGTACAGTAGACCCACAATTTATTTGCAGGACAATTAAATTCATTGAACATTTTGAGAAAAAGCAAAAACATTAGCAAATTGTTGAATTTGGAACATGTTATTCCTTACAGCAGAATGACATCTGTTTTTGCCTTCACAGTAGTGTAAACTTTTTGTGTTTTAACATATTGTCGTATTTATATTTTGTAATGGTTTTTATTAACTATACAATAAAGTATTTACTTACTTACTTACTTCTATGAAGGATATCATCAGCGATATCATTAGTGATGTAATCAGTAATGTCACTGACCATGTCATGAGCGATGTATTATGTAATCAAATATAATTCTAATATAATGGCCACAAATAAAACAAAATTGCCGTACTCCAGGTATTGATGCTGATAACTTTTATTCTTGAATAAAGCTCCACCAATGTGCTCTGATGTGAAAAAGGCTGCGAGGGCTGAATCGCGTTGGTGGAGCTGTGATTCCAAGAATAAACGTTTTCAGCGTGTATTCCTGGAGGGCGGCAATTTTGCATAGTTTGTGTATATATAGATATATATATCTTTATGCAAAAAGTTTGCGACATTCAACAGATTGGTATCTTAGGGAGATGAGTGTCTCCAACTGGCCTGGAAGGCTGTCATGACAAATCCATTGACTATGTTCCTTGGTCAAATGAACAGATGAGGGATAGTAAGCGGACTGAATATGCAGGAGCTATAGAGGGTCATGACCGGTTGGGTCCCACTTATGGGATCCTGCATTGTCTTTCCTAGGGTCCTTGGGCCCAAGTTAATCAGCTGGTGCTCGTTGGGTACTAAGGCATCATACAAACCAAAGCAGGACTCTGGGAGAAGCTCTGGAGCCCTAAAATGGACCAACAGGTGCATGGTGTCAGTACAGCGTTTGCGACCTGACCAATGAGCATGGTGTCAGTGCAGCCTTAGCAGCCCGGCCAGTGAGCATGGTGTCATTATAGCCTTTGCGACCCAGTGAGGGAGCATGGTAATAGTACAGCCTTTGCAACCCAACCAGTAACATGGTGTCAGTACAGCCTTTGCGACTTGACGAGTGAACATGGTGTCAGTACAGTCTTTGCGACCCGACGAGTGAGCATGGTGTTAATACAGCTTTTAGAACCTGACCAGTGAGCATGGTGTGTTCCCTTTACACTGCTACTCCACACCTTTAGGTCCCGGGCCGACACACCAAAACAGATGTATCTACTTTTTTTAATGAAATGTTTCTGTGCACTAGTAGAAAATATCCTTCAGCATGTTGCAGACACACATCAAACATGCCCCACTCTGTGCAAGGGTTGCCCAGAAACAAAGGAATTGGCCGATGTCTCCTCCTTTGTTTAACTAAGAAAAACACAAAAGGGAAGGAAGGGTGGGCAAAAGAGAGATTGATAGATTGGAGGGAAGCATCAGACAAGGCCTTTCTCAGGTGACTGTGTGGGCATCAATTTGTTTTACGGTTCATATCAAAGAACAGTGCTTAATTAGTACCAGTGCTTGCTGGTCATCAGCATAGAAAGTTATTTCTCAACATCCGGCACTTATGTCCCAGAGTCTACAACGTAGTGCCACTGTCTGTCTGTTTTTCAAACAGCGGCATCGGCTGCACGGTGTGTCTGTAATTGACATTCATATTTTTCTGGTACTTGTTCGACACAATACTTACTTTGGGTCATGAGGGTCTTTCTCAGCGAGGCAGCAGTCTATGTCCAGGTCAGTACAGGTAGCTTGGCAAAGACAGCGACTGT
Organism: Triturus cristatus; assembly: GCF_964204655.1. NCBI lineage: Eukaryota > Metazoa > Chordata > Amphibia > Caudata > Salamandridae > Triturus > Triturus cristatus. The sequence continues at coordinate 968,041,818 of NC_140594.1, forward strand.
AGCAGAAGTGCTCAATGCCTTCCCGACCTCAGATCTCTGTTGTATCCGTGTGCTGATCGATCTTGCCACAGAGAGTCACACAGGCAGCATGTCCCGTCACAAGAGATACATACCTTCCAGATAGATCAGCAAAGTGGGAGCAGTGAATCGAAAGGAGGAAGGAAAGTCAGTGTTGTCTCAAAGTATTTTGGGGCTCCAGGCAAGACATATTTTGGGGGCCCGTGTTTAGAAGAACTTTGCATTACCTTACCCAGTTTCAGTTGGTTCAAGCCCGCACAGACACTTCATCTTTTACTTTAAAAACAGTCTCAATGCCACAGGAATGGTACTCTCCCTTGTTGCATCACTTGAAATAAGTCTCACTACAGCCTTAAGTAAGTCATCCCTCTTCCTACCTCTAATCCAATTCTGCTTGGATATATAATTTTCCAAACCTTCCATGACATCATACAAATTAGCCACAAATTCCTCAAACTGGAGGTCAATATTGTCACCACTTTTATCTGGTAGCCTTAACAGGCAATCTGTCACAGTGTTTTACCAACCTGGTACATACTGAACACTACAATTGTACTCTAAAAATTTGACTGCCAAACGAGCTAATCTCCCTGAACATTTTGACCATCTGACTCCAAAACCCTAAGAAGGGGTTTGTATTTGTGATCTGTTCTTAAGGTGAAAATTCTTCCACACAAAAAACACTTGAAAATACCTGGTCCCCCAAGCTGCTGCCAATGCCTCTTGCTCAATGACAGAGTACCTATTTTTAGTGTCGGTCTGAGAACATGAGACAAACACCACGATTTTCTCCACCTTGCCATAAATCTGCCCCAAAACCCCACCGATACCTGCTGCACTAGCATTTGTAGTCACCATGGTCTTGAGTTCTGAATTAAATGGTGCAAGAACCCTTGAATGGGCTATATTCCCTTAATCATCAAGAATGCTTCCTGTTGTACTTCACCCCACACAAACATTCTCGCCTTATGCAGCAACTCTCTTAAAGGTTCCGTCTTATCTGCAAAATCTTTTATAAATTAGGAGTAATACTCCACTAAGCCCATAAAAGATCTTAACTGACCTGCATAGTGACGATCACACTCACAAAATCATGTGTCTGCTTTATGCTATTACTATCGATGTGGTAGCCTAAGTAGTCAACCTCCTGCATCCCAAAAACACATTTCTCTTTCAACAATCGCACTCCTGCCTCTCCTATTCTTGTTAACACTTCTCAAAGAGTTCTGTGGTGTTCAGTCTCAGTATCTCCAAAAACAAGGACATCATCCTGGAAAAACACAACATTCCCGATCTCACTCAAAATCTAATCTGTGTTATAACTCACTGAAAAGGCACTAGCTGCTGAGCATAATCCAAACGGTGATCTATTGAACTGGAATGTTCCTTCTGATGTAATAAATTATGTGAACTGTCTACTATGTGGATGGAGTTTCACTTATTGATATGCACTCTCTAAATCCAATTTTGAGAAATATTTACCCCCTGAAGCATCAAAATTAGCTAATTAATATTGGGTAAAGGAAAATTGTCCAAGATCATGCTCTCATTCAAGCTGCGTAAGTCAACGCAAAAGTGAAGTGATCCATCTGTTATTTCGTAATCACCAGTGGAGCCAGCTTCTTCAGGATCCATTGCCTTTTCATTTAATAATTGCTTTTATTATATAACTTACACTTGAGTACATGCCGCTATAGGAATTTTCCTTTCCACACGCTTAACTGGGACGGCATTTTCTCAAGTTTAATTTCATGCATATGAGCCTTCACCTCCCCTAGCTTCTTCTCAAACACTCTTGCTTTTTGATGTAGGATGGTAGTCAAATCCCATTCATCCACAACCAAAACCTGGTTTTTCGCTCTAGGGTTGACTTTGATGTTTAAATCATATTGATGTGCCCACCCTAAAATAGGTAGCCCATCATGAGAAATGTATAATTTCCCCTTTGTGTGTCATCCTTCAAACTTAATGGATGCCATACCCAACCCTAACATTCCAATATTGGTCACTTGATAGTCTTTCAAGACAACATCAGAAGCTACTAGCTCGCCCATGTTGCAACATAAAATCGATTTGGTATTATGGTGTACTAGCAACCAATACCTACCATCAAGATACCACCTTTACATATACTTTAAATTCAGTGGACATAAGAAGTGGTGGTGGACCAGTTATCACATTTCTAAGATTGATTTTTGAAATATAATGTTGTAAAGCTGCTTTTTAACAATGTGAAACTGCACCAGTGTATAGGTGCCTTATTGAGTCAATTGCTGAATAGTGTGGGTGTTAACTGGCACAATTAACACTTTTAAAATATTTGAAAGTGTGCAAATCACTTAAAACTGTAGAAACCAATTTTGCACTGAATGATAGCATGCCAATCGCTGATGAAACTCACTATAATGTATTTTCTTGAGAGTGTTCTGAAAGGTGCTGCACTGCCAGCAAAAAACATTTTTGTGCACTTCACTGCAAAATGGTTGAAAGCAGCTCTGCCTTAATTAAAGTGTGCCAATCACTGATGAAAATATTTTTTATAGCGAGACTTCACCTTAATATGAACTTTGGGGTGTAAAACAACTTCTGACCTAAAAGTGTCAGTAAATCTTTATTTATTATTGAAAAACACTACAAAACTTCCTTTTTAACCCCTCCGGTGCTCATGATGGAATAGTTCCGTCATGAGGACAGGGGCACGAAATCCCTCTGCTGTAAACCGCAGAGGGGTTTCCATTTTTTGGTGGGGGGCCTCAGGAGGTGGGGAAGAGCTTCCCCAACCTCCAGAGGCCCTAACCTGGTTTTCAATATAATGACGATCGTGCTCATGGCATGCTGTTGTCATTACATTGAAAACTAAACTGAAACTTAGTTTCGGTTTTAGTGTTTCAGTGCTCGTGGGGCTATCTCAGTCCCCCGAGCAACGAAACAGTTTGGGAGAGGTATCGTTGGAAAGGGGAGAATCTCCCCTTTCCAATGGTACCCTTCCCTAGTGGATCCCTGCTTGGGGATCACCATAGGAGGGTGATCCCCAAGCAGGGATCCACCCACTAGCACCAGGGAGGGGGAGCGGCCCCTTGGGCAAGGGCCTTTGCTCCCCCTTTTTGTTTTGGGCACAAGAGTCTTTCTGCCCCCACTAGACTCCAGGGATTTCTTTTTTATTGACGTTGGGGTGGGGCTGCCCAAAAAGGGCATGGCAATGCCCTCACCCCCCCCCCCACAGAAATGTCAGTCTTTCTGCTGGGGGGCAGAAATCCCACTAAAAAACAGGTACTTTTTCTATTGACGTTGGGGTGGGCACTGCCTAAAAAGGGCATGGCAATGGCCGCACCCCCCACCAGAGAAATGTCAGACTTTCTGCCCGGGTAGTAGCCCCCAAGCTCCCCCCGGGAGGGCAGAAAGCCCACTGGCAACCAGGGATTATTTTAATTGATGTTGGGGTGGGGGCTGCCCAAAAAGGGCATGACAATGCCCCCACCCCCGTAAATTTCCAGTCTTTCTGCCCCCCATTAAAAACCAGGGATTTTTTTTTAATTGTTGAAGGGGTGGGGTCTGCCCAAGATGGGCAGGTCATGCCCCCCCACAAAAAAATGCAACAGTCTTTCTGCTCCCCCAGGGGCAGATGGGGCAATAGCCCCTAATCTGCCCCCCGGGGCAGAAAGCCCACAAGGCCTCCGTATTTTTTTTTTAATTCAGGGGTGAGGTCAGCCCAAAATGGACATGCCAATTACCACATCTCCCCCCAAAAATGCCACAGTCTTTCTGCCCCCCCCCGGGGGGCAGATGGGGATAGTGGCCCCTGATCTACCCTCAGAGGGGGCAGAAAGCCCACTAGGCACCAGCGATTACGCTGTTTTGTTTTATGCGTCAGGGCTGCCAGAATAGGCATACCAATGCCCCTACTGCCAAAAAAAGTAGCCACAGTCTTTGTCCCCCTAGGGGGCAAATTGGGGCAACCCTCACCCCTGCAATTTCCCCTCTGGGCCAGCAGAAAGCCCACCAGGCACAGACTTGTTTTTGTCAATGTGCCTACCTGTATATTTTGGACCCTAGCGCAGCCAGCACATAGGGAAACCTGGCAAACCTGTACATTTTTTAAAACTAGACACCAAGGGGAATCCAGGATGGGATGACTTCTGTGCCTCTCACCAGGTTCTGTTACCCAGAATCCCTTGCAAACCTCGAACTTAGTTTTAAAAAAAACACTTTTTCCTCACATTTCTGTGATGGAAAGTTCTGGATCTGCAAGGATCCACACAATTCCACCGACCCCGCATTTCCCAAAGTCTTTCGAGAAAACTGGTACCTCACTTGTGTGGGTAGGCCTTGTGCACGCAACAGGAAACAGCCCTAAACGCAACGTGGACACATCACATTTTCTCTCTGATAACTGTCCCTTTTTTGCAAAGTGCTTAGCTGTAGATTTTGAACACTAACTCTGCCAGCACCTAGGGAAACCTAGCAAACCTATACATTTTTTAAAACTAGACACCCAGGGTAATCCAGGATGGGGTGACTTGTCTGGCTCTCACCAGGTTCTGTTACCCAGAATCCCTCGCAAACCTAAAAAATTGCCCCAAAAAAATCACGTTTTCCGCACATTTCTGTGGTGGAAAGTTTTGGAATCTGCGTGTATCCACATAATTCCCCCCAACCCGCATTCCCCAAAGTCTTCCGAGAAAAATGGTACCTCACATGTGTGGGTAGGCCTAGTGCCCGCAACAGGAAACGGCCCAAAACACAACATGGACACACCACATTTTACAGTGAAAACTGACTCTATTTTGCAAAGTGCCTAGCTGTAGATTTTGAACCCTAGCTCTGCCGGCAACTACGGAAACCTAGCAAACCTATACATTTTTTAAAACTAAACACCCAGGGGAATCCAGGATGGAGTGACTTGTCTGGCTCTCACCGGGTTCTGTTACCCAGAATCCCTTGCAAATCTCAAACTTTGTCCAAAAAACACATTTTCCTCACATTTCTGTGGTGGAAAGTTATAGAATCTGTGTGGATCCACAAATTTCCACCCAGCCCGCATTCCCCAAGGTCTTCTGAGAAAAATGATACCTTACTTGTGTGGGTGGGTCAAGTACCCGTGACAGGCAAGGGCCCAAAACCTATTGAAGCGACTTCAAAATTACCTATCACAGAACAACCTGGTGCAGATTCCAGAATTTTCCACCACAGAAATGTGAGGAAAATTTGTTTTTTTAAACAAATCTGTAGGTTTGCAATGGATTCTGGGTAACAGAACCTGGTAAGAGCCAGTCAAGTCACCCCATCCTGGATTCCCCTGGGTGTATAGTTTTCAAAAATGTGTAGGTTTGATAGGTTTCCCTAGGTGCTGGCAGAGTTAGCGTTCAAAATCTAAAGCTAGGCACTTTGCAAAAAAAGGGTCAGTTTTCGCTGTGAAAATGTGGTGTGTCCACGTTGCGTTTTGGGCCATTTCCTGTCTTGGGCACTAGGTGTACCTACACAAGGGAGGCACCAATTTTCTCGGAAGACTTTTGGGAACGCTGGGTGTTGGAAATTTTGTGGATACACAAAGATTCCAAAACGTTCCACCACAGAAATGTGAAGAAAATGTGTTTTTTTTGTTTTTACAAATTTTTAGGTTTTCAATGGATTCTGGGTAACAGAACCTGGTGAGAGCCAGTCAAGTCACCCCATCCTGGATTCCCCTGGGTGTCTAGTTTTCAAAAATGTATAGGTTTCCAAGCTTTCCCTAGGTGCTGGCAGAGTTAGGGTTCAAAATCTAGAGCTAGGCACTTTGCAAAAAAGGGTCAGTTTTTGCTGTGAAAATGTGGTGTGTCCACGTTGCGTTTTGGGCCACTTCCTGTCCCGGGTATTAGGCCTACCCACACAAGTGAGGTACTATTTTTCTCGGAAGATTTTGGGGTAGGCTGGGGATGGGTGGAATTTCATGGATCCAGGCAGATTCCAGAACTTTCCACCACAGAAATGTGAGGAATGTGTTTTTTGGGCAAATGTTTAGGTTTGCAAGGGATTCTGGGTAACAGAACCTGGTGAGTGCCAGTCAAGTCACCCCATCCTGGATTCCTCTCGGTGTCTAGTTTTAAAAAATGTATAGGTTTGCTGGGTTTCCCTGGGTGCCGGCAGAGCTAGGGTTCTAAATCTACAGCTAGGCACTTAGCAAGAAAAGGGTCAGTTTTCACTGTGAAAATGTGTTGCGTTCATGTTGCGTTTTGGGCAGTTTCCTGTTGCGGACACTAGGCCTTAGCACACAAGTGAGGTACCATTTTTCTTGGAAGATATTGGGGAAGCCGGGGTGGGTGGAATTTTGTGGACCCACGCAGATTCCAGAACTTTCCACCACAGAAATGTTAGGTAAATGTGTTTTTTCTGACACATTTTTAGATTTGCAAGGGATTCTGGGTAGTAGAACCTGGTGAGAACCAGTTAAGTCACAACATCCTGGATTTCCCTGGGTGTCTAGTTTTCAAAGATGTATAGGTTTGCTAGGTTTCCCTAGGTGCTGGCAGAGTTAGGGTTCAAAATCTAGAGCTAGGCACGTTGCAAAAAAGTGTCAGTTTTCACTTTGAAAATGTGGTGTGTCCACGTTGCGTTTTGAGCTATTTCCTTTCGCAGACCATAGGATTACTCACACAAGTAATGTACCATTTTTGCGAAGGACTTTGGGGAACGTGCGATGGGTGGAATTTTGTGGATGCACACAGATTCCAAAACTTTCCACCACAGAAATGTGAGGACAATGTGTGTTTTTTGGACACATTTTAGGTTTGCAAGGGATTCTGCGTAACAGAACCTGGTGAGAGCCAGTCCAATCACCCCATCCTGGATTCCCCTGCGTGTCTAGTTTTTAAAAATGTATAGGTTTTCTAGGTTTCCCTAGGTGCTGGCAGAGTTAGGGTTCAAAATCTAGAGCTAGGCAGTTTTCAAAAAAAGGGTCAGTTTTCGCTGTGAAAATGTGGTGTGTCCACGTGGCATTTTGGGCTGTTTGCTATAATGGGCCCTAGGCCTACCCACATGAATGAGGTACCATTTTAATCGGAAGACTTTGGAGAACACGGGGTGGGTGGAATTATGTGGATCCACACAGATTCCAGAACTTGCCACCACAGAAATGTGAGGAAAATGTGTTTTTTTTTAACAAATGTTTAGGTTTGCAAGGGATTCTGGGTAATAGAACCTGGTGAGAGCCAGTCAAGTCACCACATCCTGAATTTCCATGGGTGTCTAGTTTTAAAAAATGTATAGGTTTTCTAGGTTTCCCTAGATGCCACCAGAGCTAGGGTTCAAAATCTATAGTTAGGCACTTTGCAAAAAAAGGGTCAGTTTTTGCTGTGAAAATGTGGTGTGTCCACGTTGCGTTTTAGGCCGTTGCCTGTAATGGGTTCTAGGCCTACCCACACCAGTGAGGTACCATTTTTCTCTGAAGACTTTGGGGAACACGGGGTGGGTGGAATTTTGTGGATCCACACAGATTCCAGAACTTTCCACCACAGAAATATGAGGAAAATATGTTTTGTTTTACAAATTGTTAGGTTTGCAAGGGATTCTGGGTAATAGAACCTGGTGAGAGTCAGTCAGGTCACCCCATCCTGTATTCCCCTGGGTGTCTAGTTTTCAAAATTGTATAGGTTTGCTGGGTTTCCCTAGGTGCCGGCAGAGCTAGGGTTCAAAATCTACAGCTTGTCACTTTACAAAAAACGGTCAGTTTGCACTGTAAAAATAAAGTGTGTCCACGTTGCGTTTTGAGCCCGTTCCTGTCGCTGTCACTAGGCCTACCCACACAAGTGAGGTACCATTTTTATCAGGAGACTTAGGGTAACACAGAATTGTAGAGCAACTGTTATTACCTATTGACTTCTGATGCATTTCTACCTTCCAAATGAAAGACAATGTGTAAAAAAGAAGTCATTTTGAAAAATGTCCTATAATTCTCATGCTAGTATGGGTACTCACAATTTCGGAAATTTGCAAATATCTACTGTTTCTAAACTCTACATTTTGTTCCAATTTCAGAAATACATAGGTGTCTTTCATACCGATTTTTCCATGTATATATTTTCTCAAATTAATTGCTATATACCCGGTATATAATAAAAAACTATTGCAAGACGCTTCTCAGTTATTGGCTCTGGGTTCGTTGGGTTCTTGGTGAAACTACAAGTCCTATATATCTCCACAAGCAGAAAGGTTCAGCGGTTGTAATGGTATATTGCTTTCAAACAGCTGTCATAATTAGAAGAAGTTACAGGTGAAAACTTTGACACAAATGGCTGTTTTTTTCAACTTATATTCAACGGTTAGTTTCAATAAAGAAACCTTGAAGGATCTACACAAATGAACCCTTGCTGAATTCAGAATTTTGTCTACTCTTCTAAAATGTATAGCTTTCCAGGATCCATTATTGCTTTTATACCCATTTCTTCCATTAACTGGAAAGAGGTTGAAAGCACAACAAATAGCAAACATAGGCTATGTCCCAGAAAAATGCCAAAACTGTGTAAAAAATGATGGTTTTCTGACAAAAAACTGCTTGTCCCTGAAGGCTGGAAATATGGTGATTTCAGCACCACAACCTCTTTCTTGATACCATTTGCAGGGAAAAAAACAGACGCTTTTATCCGTAGCCCTATTTTCCAATTTTTCAACAAAACAAATTTACTTGTATTTTGGCTTATTTCTCAGTCCCCTCCAGGGTAATCCACAAACCCTAGATACCTTTAGAATCCCCCATGATGTTGGAAAAAAGGACGCAAATTTGGCGTGGGTACCTTATGTGGTCAAAAAGTTACAGGGTCCTAAGCGCGAACTACCCCAAATAGCCAAGAAAAGGCTTAGCAAGGGGGAAAAGGCCTAGCAGGGAAGGGGTTAATCAGAGTTGACTTCCATTTGTGATGCATCCAAAAAAGGCACAAAACTATTTCCTCAGGGGTGTGGACAGCATGAACTGACATAGGCACTCTGCGATCCACCGGTGCATCACGCACGTAGAAAGATTGGAGCATCCGCACCAAAGTTCGAAATATGTTCTGACACACAGGCTATGAGTGGAAATTATGCTCACACACTGAATAGTGCGTTTGCGTGTCCAGCAGGAGGCACTGACTGGCGAATGGCCCCCACCAAAATCTTGTGTCCAGTAAGGTGGTTGCAGACAATGAGAGGTAATTAAGTTCACCTGCTGATTGCTGCGTTCGTGCATTCACCAGGAGGCACTGACACGCGCTAGGGCCCAACTGCGCTCTAGTGTCCTGTGAGGCAGTATCGCAGCTGCCCAAACAATATTGTTCACCCAGGGACCAAACCTCCTCACAGTACCTCCAATTTATTAAAAAATAAAGCGTACTTCAACCTGAGGCAGTCATTAGCGGGGGAACAACACTGCAGCTCGATTCGGCGCGTTACCTTTAATGCGCGTCGTGCTCCTAACACACATGCAGGAAGACAAAGGAAGACTTGAACAGCAGTATTCCATCGATTATCTGCTTTCAGCATGGTCCTGTCCCTAGAATACACTTGCTTCACAAATTTTTGTAAGGCGCCTCTCCTCGAATGTTAATGTTCTTCATAAGAACCGTGGGTTCTTCTTTGGGTTTCTTATCTCTGACGCACATCGTCTGGCTTGTTCAAATTGTCGCTTAAAGTGTAATAATAAAGTCACTGCCAAACCATTTGTGTTCCATTAACTTTATTCTTAGCCAGAGAAAAACGGAAACCAAACCGCTCCAGCCAGACGCAGTCAACATTCTCCAGCTTTCAACTCACTCCTCACACCTTTAGCCTCATAACATGTCATCAAGAGAATGTACTGATGTCAAAGTAGTCTCAGCCTTGCTGAGTCCCATCTAAGCACAATACGACAGTAGTAGAAACCATTCGGGTGTGATAGAGCAGGAATCTATGAACCAAAGTGATGTAAACTATGAGGTTTCGGGTCACATAGATCATGCGTGGTGGACTACCAGGCCACCAGCTGCAACACTCGATTTAGAGATTTCCACCAGGCGGGCAGGGATCTCCAAGCCTCAAAGGGAGCTGTTGCACAAGGCTCTCCACTGTAGGCTTTGTGAAATTCCAAATGGTTGTCATGCTACCATTGGGCTTGGCATTTCTACTGGTTTCATCAGAGTTTGTGTAAAATGATTTCTCAGTGACCATTTCTCAGTGGGTGAACCACAGTATGGCAGGGCGGGAATCCATTTATTTATGGCACTGCTCCTGCTCTTCCAAACATAGCAAAGGTTTTCTTATTTGTAAATTCTTATGAGCAAGTAATTGTGAAAACCTGTCAAGGTTGAGATGGTTTTGTCTAGAGCTTAATGCCTGGAACAAAATTAAATACTTCATTTTAAGACCAGTGATGACTAAAAATTCTTTAATTTTTTAAGGAAACTCTACACAAGGAGTGAAGTTCACCAGCTAAATTTCCTGCATAATAGATATTTTTGTTTTGGAGGAAAGTCAGCAAGTACTTTCTACTCTCTATTGGGAGATTCTTCCAGAAACTTAAGGATTTTCAGTCACCAGCACACACTAAAAGTGTCCCTAGGTCTGCATAGGCATTTGTGGAAGACAAAGCATGTTAAATTTGACACTGGAGGTTCCCTTGAAGCTATTACTCTAGCTGTCAACATCCTTTTCAATCAATTTCTTGAGACTAATGGTCTAATTTATGAGGGATTGGCGTAGAACAGTGCTACAAGTCTTCTTGCTGCGATGCCCTATGCCAATGTGAAAGGGCAGGAATGCACTGTATTTATGAAATACGGTGCATTCCTGTCCTTTCCACCGGTGCTGGTGCACAATTTGCTGCCGAGTGCCAATGTAGGCACCCTTGCACCATGGTGCAAATGTGCCTCCGTTGCAGGCAGGATTGTTTTTTGTGGAGGAAGGGGTACCTTCCTGTAAAAAGCAATCCTGAGAGGCGTTTTCCTCTCTCTGTGCAGCACACATGGAAAGAGGACAACATTAGGAGAAATACAAATCTCTCCTCATTACACCTGCTCTGCGGAGGCGTGAGGCTTTGGTGCTGCCTCAGCTACTTGATTAGCTACTTGATTAAGTAAATCTCGGGCAGTGTCAAAATCCATGGGTGCTGCATGCGAAAACCCACTGCAACACGCATGGAACGCCTCCTTGATGCAGAGTAAGGCAAGGCAGTGACTTGCGCTGCTTTGTCATACTCCATATTTATGAGGCCATTTAATTCCATGAAGAGGGTCTTAGTGTTGCCTCATAGATATGATTGAGAGGCTCGCGACACCAGAGCATCAAAAAAGTGTGGTTCTGGCAGCGCTAGCCTCTCATAAATGATCCCCTTGAATTGTTCTGTTAAGTTGTTAGAGAGCCCTGGTACTACTACTCTTAAAGAAACCTAATGCTGATCCCTCTATTCCAAGTAAATTCAGACCAATTTCCCTTCTACTGACACTTTACAAAATGCTGGAAAAAAATGGCTAATGAGCAACTCCACAGCATTTTATCATATCAGGATTTTGCGCTGGCTTCATCACTGAAACTACCTTACTTGAAGTAGATGAATTTAAGAAGGTCGACTAGGTCACAGCATCACAACAGTTGTAGTCCTTCTGGACTTGTCCACTGCATTTGACACTGCGTCCCACACAATATTCTTGGAACACCTAGAAAAGGCAGGCATTTGTGTTCTGGCCAGACAATGGTTGCAATCCTTTTTGTCTGACAGATCAGTGCCCTTCTGCTTCTGCCTCCAGGTATCTGAGACACAGGGTCCTGGAGTGGTTCGGTCTGAGATATATATATATAGATGTCCCCGCTAGAGAAATTGTGGAACCTTGCAGACTGAAACTTGTGCCATATGAAGATGACACGTATCTTATGCTCATCCTTTTATTAGGTGGCTGATGATGTTTTGGGAAAATTCCAGGGTTGTCTTAAAGCGGTGGCAGAGTGGATGCTCTCATAGTTGTTTAAAACTAAACTTGGATAATAAGTCCTAAATACTGGGCCCGATTCACAAAAGTAATCTGAGACAAAATCCTAGCTTTACAACTTTCGGTATTCACATAAGGCATTTAGGGCCATATGTATCAACACATTTCCCCATAGACACAGAATGGGCAAAACCCTTTGATACATCTGGCCCTTAGTAGTAGTAAAGTTAGGAATCCTAACTTTACTACTACTAAATGACTTTTGTGAATACCGAAAGTTGTAAAGTTAGGATTTTGTCTCAGTTTAGTAGTAGTGAAGTTAGGAATCCTAACTTTACTACTACTAAATGCCTTTTGTGAATACCGAAAGTCGTAAAGTTAGCATTTTGTCTCAGATTACTTTTGTGAATCGGGCCCAAAGTTCTTCAGCAATAATCCATCACTCAAGTTACATAGTTGATGGTGAAAGAAACTAGTAGAATCTCGATTACCAGCCTCCATTGTGTGAATTAAATTTGAGTGAAGGCTAATTCCTGTCCTTCCTATATGGCAGCCCATCTTGAAATAACTCTGCATTTCTCGTTGGAAAGAGCTCAGCCTTATTAGGCTGGGGGACTTTTATTCCTATACTGGTATTGTCTCTTTTTATGAACTCCAAAAAGAATATAATGTAGGTCCAAGGTTTTTTTTTTTTTTAAATAAATCTTTTTATTGAGAGAAACAATAAACAATAATGCAATAAGAAAACACCAACACAAGAAAGAAGAGCAGTTGTCGAAATGAGCAAATCACATAAACTAAACACATTGTACATGTAGTCAATAAAATAAAAGAAAACGTCACGGATAATACTTCGGTCACACATTGACATTAAATCGCTAAAGTGTCTCTTTATCCACGTTGAATGGGGAATCATCATTGAAGGAGGTGCACAGAAACACTCTGCTTTCGTTCCAGGGCCCCCATATTTTAGTCCATTTGCCTGGGCATCCTCTGCTCTCATATACCACCCTCTCGGCCTGCATGCACCAGTCCATGTCCTCTGCCCAGTCCTTATGCTGGGGCACAACTCCCCCCTTCCATGTTCTGGCTATATTGCGTTTGGCTATGATACAACCCATTGAAACCCATATTTGTTCGGTGCTGGTGAGGTCATTGGCGTCCCAGATATTTAAGATACAGATTCGAGGAGAGGTTTCTATGGATTTTCGGCATATTTGGGACATGGTGGATAAGATTTTACTCCAATATTGCTGAAGAACTGGACAGTCTCACCACTGGTGCAAGAAGGTACCCAAGGAGCCACATTCTCGGGGACAGAGCGGGGAGACCTTTAGACCCATTTTAACAAGTGCCGTGCTGGTGTAATAGGCCCTGTGGAGTATTTTAAGCTGTGTAAGCTTAAAACGAGAGCGGATCGCCACCTCCCTGGGAGATGCCAGGGTATCCCTCCAATCTTCATCAGGTAAATCCCCCACATCGTCAGACCATTTCGCGCTGAGTTAATCGAGAGGTTCAGGTAAATTATTGAGTATTTTATGGTAGGTCAAAGGGATGGCCTTATCTGGAAGGTAGTCGTCGAGAAGCCTATCTTGTAAAGGTAAAGAAACGAGTAAATTGAAACCCTTGGGAAAGGCCTTACTTAATGCCTGAAGATATTGGAATGTTTCCATCTCACGCAGCTAGTATTTTACTTGCAACTCACCGAACGGAACCATCGCACCTTTCGCCCACAAGTCCCCTACTGCATAAAGACCAATCAGGTCCCATTTGTCAAACCCAGGTTGACCCGAAAGCATACCTAATTGGCAAGATTGCAGTAGCGGAGTAACCCGCGTGAATCTACCTTTCCAACCCAGCATGGCAGTTGCCGCGTGCCAGATCGAAACTGTGGTGGAGGTCGGAGTAAAGGTGGGCAGATGCCTAGGCCCCCCATATAACACTGCAAGTAGTTGCCCGCAGCCATATTGAGCCTGTCCATCCTATATGCTGGGTCCGTAGGAGGACTGTGGGCCCAATGATTGATAACCACTAATTATGAGGCCCAGTAATAAGTTTTAATTGCAGAGAGAGCAATACCCCCGTCATACCAGCTGCGTATGAGTTTAGTCAGGGCAATTCGGGGTGTGCTGCCATTCCACAGTAGTGAACGGATCTTTGAATCAATTGTGTGGAAATATTGAGTCGGGATGGGGTAGGGCGTATTCTGTAGGTCATAAAGGAAACGAGGAAGTGCCATCATTTTTAAAGAGGGCAGCTCTACCCAGTAGAATAAGGGGCAGTGTCTTCCAGTGCTGCACGTCAGCCCGGAGGTGATGCGGGGGAGGGAGGAGATTCTTCTGGTGGAAGACATCTACATCTCTCGTGACATAGATGCCCAGGTAACAGAAGCCGGTTGTGACTATGGCAGCGCCGCAACCCGGGGGAAGTCGAGGGGGCTCCCCACTGAGGACATAAACCAACGACTTGTCCCAATTGATGGTGTAGCCCGAATATTTGCCGAATAGGATGAGAATATGCAATACCACGTGGATTGAGGACCGGGGTTTGGCCAAATATAAAAGAATGTCATCTGCGTAGAGGGAGATCCTGTCTGACCAGTCCGGGGACCAATTCAGTCCGCGGATAGAGGGATCACCTCAATTCCACAGTGCCAAGGGCTCTAAGGCCAGAGCAAACAGCAATGGTGACAGGGAACAACCCTGTCTCGTACCCTTCCCCAAATCAAAAATTGCCAATCTGCCACCGTTAACTTAGATGCGAGCCGGGGGTTTAGCGTATAGCAGACACACCCAGGCCGAAAAAAACATGGGCCAAAGCCATACCTTTCCAGAGAGGCAAACAGGAAAGGCCACTCCATCATGTCGAACGCCATTTTGGCATCTAAGGACACAATTACCGCATCTTCTTGAATGGTGGGGGCCCTGCCCAGCACTCCGAAGAGGCGTCGGAGATTGAGCACCGGATTGGTCCGGGTGTATTAATTTATGGAGGTTAGGTGAAAGGCGAAGGGCCAGAAGTTTGGCCAGGATTTTGACCTCTGGGTCGAGGAGAGAAATCCGTCCATATGAACCACATTGGTCCGGGCGTTTCCCTTTCTTGTGTATGACCGCAATATTAGCTAATCTCTGTGTTTCGGGCAGGATTCCACGATCCACACTCTCATCATATATCCGTATGAGAAACGGAGCCAGCACCAGAGAGACTGCTTTGTAAAGCTCGATTGGAAGGCCACTAGAACCCATGGCCTTCTCGGACTGCAACGCACCAATCGTTTTAGAAACTTCCTCAGGGGTCAAGGTGGTGTCGAGGTCAGTAACATCCGGAAGGCCCAATCTTGGTAGGGGTAGGGTGGAAAGCAGTTTGGCTGCTTCTTCCTGCGTGAAGGTGGAAGTGGGGACGTAGAGCGTTCACAATGGTTAGCAAAGCTATCGGCGATCCCATCTCGGTCGCATCGCCTCACACCATCAGGATCAACAATTTCAGCCACCCACCTGTTGGCCAACTCTCGCTTATCTAGCCATACCAACAGTTTGCTGGTCTTATCTCCAATCTCATATACACAATATTGAGTGGTCCGGTAATGCGCTTGGGCTGCATCTTTAGCTATATCGCTGTATTCCTTTTGTTTCACTGCAAGTTTGTGGGAGGTATCGGGGGAGTCGGATGTGATTACTTCGCATTCAAGATTGGACACTTCCAATTCTATATCCTCCAATTGCTTACGTTTCTCCTTCTGGTGACCTGCCATTGCCGCCACCCCACATCTTCTGATCACCGTCTTATATGCCTCCCAGAGCATCACATCCGATTCAACAGAGCCCTTGTTTTCTGCGAAATAATCTGTTGTGGCCTGTATCAGTTTGTCCCGTATCTCCGGCACCCTCAGATACCATGGGTTGAGGGCCATCTCGCGGCGAGAGCGAGAAGGTACCCCACCGTAGTACGCTAGGATAGGAAAGTAGTCAGAGATGCTCCTGGCCAAAAAGGTGATATTACTAAACATAGAAAGCTGGGGGGCTTGGCAGAAAAAATAGTCTATGCGGGACATACTACCATGGACCCCCGAGGGGTTGTGTGTGTGCCACGCATCTACCAGTCCTATGGCTGTTATAAAGTCAAGACACAAGTTTCTCCTGTGGTTCTACCTGTCAGGGTGGGAAGCGATCTAAGTCCCCGGCCAGGGCAGCGATACAGTCCCCCCCCTAGTAAAGTGTAGCCTTCAGGTAGATTCAACATGTGAGGGCCCAAGTCAGTCAGGGTGGAGGAGTGTAGCTTTGGGGGGTATGTATAATGAGGTTATGTTGAGGGAGCGGCCCTCCTACCGTCCAGATACCGTGACAAAGCGGCCAGAGGGGTCGCATGTGATTTTCTGAACCTGAAAAGGAAGGGAGGCACATGCAAGAATGCCCACCCCGCTGGATCCTCGTGTGTAACCCGCATGGGCAAGCAGTTTATAACCCCAGCGATTTAGTGCACAGTATGTGGTGCCAGGAATATGCGTCTCTTGAAGCAACAGAAGTCGGGGGTGTGGTGACTATCCCACTCTTAATTTGGTCACCCATGACGTTCACATTCCAAGAGATTATTTTAAGTCAACCCAGTGGTGGAGAGGCGATAGGAATGCTACTCATGGAGAACAAGAGCTCCACTTCCCACAGGGCTAAGAGAGCGATAGCGTGCAATAGGACACACCACCACACCGGGAAAGGGGAACAAGCGGGTCACAGAGGACCCGTGACAAAAGTCGTCAGAACCCCCCGGGGAGATGCAGTGGACCATAAAGGGAACTCTGTGAGCTGGACCACACCAAAACCATATCAGAAGTGTGTAGGGTAGACCGTCATGCGTGCCAATAACCCCACCGAGGTTGCAGGTGACCTTAATAGACAGACTGCTCATAAAACATAAGAAAAATTGAAAAAAACACTTAGAAAAACACCCTGGAACCCCCCCACCCCACCTCCCTGCAATGTGGACTCAGAACTGCCCACCACCCCAATTTGCAGAGCGCTTGCATACCCATAATGAGAACCATGTAGAGGGGAAGGCTACACATCCAAACTACCCCAAGATTCGACACTCCCCCCTTAAAGGAGAGTTACATTTGTCCAAGTTGGAACCTAAAGGACCTCGAGGCCCCAAACTATGAAGACATAGCTCCAATCACTCTGGGTGATATGTCTCCCCCCTCCCTAAAATCAGGCCGCAATTAAACACTAACAGAGATCCTAGAGCGCTCATTAGGGGAAACAACACAAATGTTAGTCAATGTTCGGCTGCAAGGTGCACCTTCCCCCCCAAACCAGGTATCGTGGCAAGTTCTATAGTCAGTGCCATGGTGAAACACTGAATATGGGGTGGGGCCCCAGGCCTTGCAAGGTCTGCTGATACCTGTGTCTGAGGAACTCAATCAATCTTTCCCGAGGACGGTCGGAACCATGAGGGTGATCCTGGGACGAGCCACCACGGTCTGTGGAGGAATGCCACCTCTCCAGCCAGTCCCAGGCATCCTCCGGGGACTGGAAGAACAGCGACTTACCATCTGATTGTACACGCGATTTTGCTGGAAAAAGCATGGCGCTCCTAAGTGCCTGTTTTATTTCCAGGAAGGAGCGACGTTTCTGCTGCACCTTATAGGTGAAGTCTGGGAAAAAGGTGATGCTCGAGTTTTAGAATTTGAGAGGAGGTCTAACTCTCGCGCCTTGAAGGATGATGTCCCAGTCGCGAAAATTGAAGATCCGCGCCAGGATGGGACGCGGTGAAGCGCTCGGCTTTGGGGGGCCTCCAGGCACCCTTTGGGTGCGCTCGACAGAGAAATAGTTGGAGAGGGATTGGGTTGCAGATGATTTTGGATCAAGTCTTCAACTAACAGGTCTGCCGCTTGTCCCTCCGCCCATTCGGGAACCCTCAGGATACGCACGTTATTTCTCCTCACGCGCCCTTTGTAATCTTCCAGTCGAAGCTCCAGGTCGGACATCTGGGCCTGCAGTTGCTTGACCGTCGTTACTAGCCATGTCGTGGAGTGCGTAAGTGTAGTGATAGAGCCTTCATTCACCTTGACCCGCTCCCCCATGTTCCTCAGATCAGAGCGGATGAGGTTGACATCTATAGAGACAGTGTCAATCTTGAGTTCCAGTGCTGTACGGACTCCCTGGACAGCCTCCTTGCTGTCTAGCAGTGTTGGGCTTCCACCTTCAGATTGCTGCCTCGCCTCCGCACCTTCTTGCTTCATCGGGCTTGGAATGGGCAAATTTTGACAGTTTTTGCAGAGCGGATTGTCTGGGGCCTTTTGCTGTGGCCATTGTGTCCCGCTCCACACCCCGTACTGGGAATCACAGTATAAAGGGAGTGGAGAGTACAGGATATATAGGACAACAGACAATGGAGGTCAGTTCAGCTGCGCCAGTGTCTCTTTTTAAGGTAGCAGGTCAGAGCATAAAATGGCGGTGATAGTTACCCATGCAGTCGTGGCACAGTCACGTGAGGTCCCATGGACCCTGAGAAGTCAATGGGCCCAGGGCAAGGCGGCTGCTTCTGGCCCCCCGCAGAGCCAAACAGAAAAGAGAGGGGGGGCAAGGAAAGCGTCTCCGGCAGGTCTGTGTCACCAATGGGCTCCAGTACCGCTTGTGGGCATAGCGGGTGTGCACAGTGACAGGGGCCTCCTTCCGTGTTACACGAGGGCAGCCACTGAGGAAATGCTGTGGACCTCCGTGTAATGTATGCGCCCCGGGCGCCGTGCCTCAAGCACCACGGGTCTCTCCCACTCACCGGCAGTTTGCGGAGGCCCATGTGAGCCTCCGGTCTTGAAGAGAGTAAAGTGACAGCCGCTGGTAATGAAGTCGGCTCTCTCCGGGCATCCCCCAGGGCCGAATGCTGCCAATGCACCAGCCAGTGGTAGGAGAAGCCGTGCAATGTCATGGCCGAATCTTCGTTCTCCTCCCAGCCAGCGACTTCAGCTGCTGATTGTAGCGGCAAACGGGGTCAGATTGGCCTCGGAGATGGATCGGACGGATCCTTGCCGCTAGGAGCATCGGCGGCATCTAGAAATGTGGGCAGACAGATAAATGTGATGGATGAAAGGGGAGAGTTAGTCGGTGGCCGGCCGGAGCCCTATTCCACTGCGGCCATCTTGGGTGTTGGCTAGCCACGCCCCCTTCGTCACATGGAGTTTTTAACATTTCTTCAACTCTGAGACTTCCTTTGCCAGAAGGGTGGTGGGCCGGCTGGGTTTTCTAGTGTGGCCCTGGTGGACTGGTAATTAAAGGGAAAACTGTGTACAATAGGAGAAATATTTGTTTTTTTGAATTTATGATTGAAGGATAATCTTGATTGAATACTTAGTAGGTAGGTCAGATTGTGAACTACTCCAATTCTAAATTTTATGAACTGGGCTATTAGTGCATGGATCGCATCACAAAACTCTGTACTTGTAAAAACTGCAACCAGGTTTTGTGACCATTATAATGATACATCTTGCCCTTTATCAATAGGCCATTGGCTATCATGTTTTGGAGGGCAGATTTTTCACATGGGTGGGTATTTGGTATTTATTTATTATGCATGATTAATTAAAACCGTTGCATATACAACAATAAAATTCCGCTCGTTCCATAATAAAATCACTATATACAAAAACTTATTTCTCACAGACAATACAATTGTTGAGACAATCCAGGTTTTTTAGTCTCTTTGCGGTAATGTCAAGGAATTTAATCAGTCTACAATTAAGCTGTACCCGATCTGGGTTAAAACACAGCATTAATGCTTGTCTGCATGATCTGACACCATATTTTATGAAGACAGGTTTTAAAAGGGTACACCTGATGTCTTTTAATTTCTTGCAAATACATATAATATGGATTGCATCTTCTGTACCATTACTGCATAGCCGGCATTGCTCGTTTTCGTCTTTTCTCTCCCAGGGAGGCAGGAATTGATTGAAGGGGCCTGCCCCCAGTCTTAATCTGAGGAATTTTTCCTTTATAATAATTTTCAAGCCCACTTTCAGGTAGGGTTGAGGTGTTAATTTATTGTAGGTGTGTAAGACCATCCAGCCATGGGATCTGTTAGCTAGGGTTTTTTTATCCTCTATTGCAGATAGAGTTCGGGTTACCTTTGTGACTGATTTTTTAAAAACTTGATGATTATTCTGAATTTCCCACAGTTCTGATAACTTCAGCTGTTTGATCGCTTCTTGAAAGTATTCGTTTGCCGGTGTTTTTCTTGGAGAGGAAAGTTCTGTCCAGAGTAGCTCATTCAGGGTACCCTTGTCATCGTGTTTAATTTTATGCAAGCATTTCACATAGGCTCCCATACGTTCTAAATACTGTTTTTGAAGTCCGAATTCTAGTCGAATTTGGGCAGGGGAGGCCGTTCTAGGGAGGTGGAAAATTGCGCGATATGCCTTAGATATTATGTTATCAAGAGTTGCGGCATCTTTTCCCTTCAGCGCTTCACTCCCATAGAATATGGTTGGCTGAAATTTTGCTTGCATAATCGTAAGCAAGGGATCGAGTGACATATCCGGCAAGAGCTTTTTAAGGGGTTTAATTGTTAAATATGTTGTTACCCCCTTTCTCCGCACGGCTTCTATTTGTGGTTTTCCTGAGTTATTTTGATCCAGTATGACCCCTAAGTATTTATAGCTGGTGCCTTGATCCAGGTGATGACCTTCTAGGAACCAGTTGAGGTCTTTTCTCTTGTGGTAATTGACCGCCATGGTTTTTGTTTTGTTATAGTTTATTTTTAGGGAGTTTTCTTTTGTGAATTTTAAGGTGGCATTCAGTAGGTGTTGAAGGCCAACAGGGGTCCTGCTTATCAAAACCAAGTCGTCCGCGTATAAAAGGCAAGGTAGAGGAACGTTTCCTAGTTTGGGTGCGTGGCCTGCGCTATTGCTCAGTATCTCTGGTAGGTCTGCAAGAAACAAGTTGAATAGCATGGGCGCTAAGACGCATCCTTGTTTGAGTCCTTTTGAGGTGGGAATTCTTCTTGATGTTTTACCACCGTTTGCAAGTTTTATCTTAACCCATGTGTTAGTGTGCAGATTCCTTATTTGGGAAAGTAGATTGGGAGGAATACCCTGGTTGTCGAGTTTTTGCCAAAGCTTGGTACGATCAACATGGTCGAAGGCTGCTGTAAAATCTATAAAACATAGAAAAAGCGGGTATTTTCCCTGTTTGGCAGCGTCCATGAGCAGGGTCAGTGCCATTATGTTGGTTATAGTTCCTTGCCTTTTTCGGAAACCAGTTTGGGTCATAGGTATTGCCTTATTTTCTTCAGCCCAGGTAGATATATCTTTTAGGAGGAGCCCTGCAAAATATTTGGCCTCTGTATCAATCAGGGTTATTAGGCGATAATTTTTTGGTTCAGCCCTAGCCCCTTGTTTGTAGATTAGGCTTATTATTGAGCCTCTCCATGAATCTGGAATTGTGGAATTTATAACTGCATATTGAAAGATGGGCTCCAGTGCTTTGCTCCAGAAAACCGGATCACTTTTGAACAGTATTGGAGGTATCCCGTTAGGGCCCGGGGCACCTGATGGTCGGCCCTTTGCTATTTGGGTCATTATCAGTTTGGTGGCTTGGGCCGTATTCTCTCCATTTGCGGGCAGTTCTGCTAAGGGTTCTTTAGGATGCTCTTTGTATTGGTCTGGAGCTATTCTCGTATAATTATCAGGTGGTGCTGGTTGATTTTTGACCTTGTTGCTACTCTCGAAAATTTGATGTTTGGGGCGGCTTATTGGTTCGTCGTTATTGTTGAAGTGGTTGAAAAGAAAGTTTGTCCAGGCCTCTTCGGAAATGTTAGAATTAATTCCGCAATGCTGTGGTTGCTGCAATTTGTTTATTGATTGCCAAAATTTAGCGCTGTTTTTTTGTTTGGCATCGTAAATCAGTTTGACCCAGAAATCATTGTTCTTTATTGTTTTTCTTAGCCAGCTTCTCTTTTTTAGGAGGGCTTTAGTATCACGTAGAGAGTTTCGCAGGTTTTGGTTACCAGGTTGTCTCCGTATCTGTCGAAGTGTGTGATTTATTGTTGTTTTTAATTTTTTTGAGTCAGGACTAATATTTTTCAAATTTGGCGGTACATTTGAGTATTTTTTTGAGCTTTTATTTACAAGAAGTCTTTTTCTGAGAGAGAAAATGAAGGTCTCCCATATTTCCAATGGGTGAGCAAGATTGGCTTGTGCTTCCTTCAGCGCGTCTTTAGCCTGTGCTGATACATTTTCTATGTTTGTTGAGTTGCACCTAATACGATGAAGGTTTAATGTTCCCACAGGGACAATGGCTGTTTCAGCCTCCTGATGTAATATAGCTGTGGAGTGAAGTACCATCTCTTGCGGCATATGATCGCTGTGGGTACTACTGCCTATTCGAAACGATGCAATTTTGTTGAACATAGTTAATGTAGTAAAGGTATAATCAATCGTCATTGATGCTTTAGGTGAGTGGTACGTTGGCGCAGGGGGGTTGTCTTCTTTGAGGCGACCATTGATTGCCCTCAGGTTGAGATGTTCAAGTTCTGACAGAAGGAGTATTGAGCTCTTTGTTGATTTATTTACCAAAGGGATGCCTTGGTTTGGGACTCCCCAGATGTCAGTCAGGTCAAGGCAGAGGTCGTCTTCCTGTGTTGTCCCTAGGAGGTGCATATTAAAGTCTCCTGCCAGGATGACTTTGTCGGTGTTTTCCTCTTCCATTATTCTTGATATTTCTTTAACCACTTCCTTTGATGCTTGTATTTTGTTTTTCGGGTGGAGGTAAATATTTATCAATATTATCTTTTGGGTTTTCTTGTCAAGAGACATTTTAATTACTGTGGCTAGTATGCAACTTGGGGAAGTAATTTGGATTGTTAACTGGCGCATCTCACCGAGTTTAAGTATAGAGGAGAGAAGGAGTAGGCCGCCCGATCGGCGTCCAAATTTGGTATTCTTTATTGCTGGTTTGTAACATGAGATATATCCTGGGAGGTCAAAAGGTGTGTCCTCCCAGGTCTCCTGAAGCAAGATAATATCAAACGTTTTGAGGTAATTCAAAAATTCTGGATCACTTTGCTTGGAATTTAGGCCATTAATGTTCCAGGTGATTATTTTAATTTCATAAGGGCCCTTGTAGGTGGGAAGTGTAGGCAATGTATTTTGTCAGTTTGAATTTGTTAGTAGAATGGTCCGGTGCAAGCCTTGCCTTTCATTCGGGACCACAGAAACCTTTGGGGCGAGTTGGTTGACTATTGGAGAGCAACTTCTAGCTTCTCTTAGGATTGACGTCGTTGTGCGGCATGGACTGTTTAAATTTAGGAATGGGGTTGGGTATTGTGGTTTGGGGACTGTTGTTAATGCAACCCCCCAGTGTTGAAATATTGTAATTTCGTTACTGATTCTAGATGCTATCTCCGATGTTTTCCAGGTTGTTTTGGAGGCTTCCGTGTTTGTTGAGTTGTAATTTGATAAGAATTCAACAGACAGTAGGTCAGAGCTATGGATCGTCGTTAGTGATGGAATAGCTTGCAGCAGGCGTAGTATATTCCCTCTGTTTAGGATGTCCATCCGGCCTCGCGACTTATATTTGGGGGTGAAAATAATCGTTTCGGAGGCCTCTGCTTCGTTGGAGTCGTCAGTTTGATGTTTGTTAAGGGAGGCCGCGTGTCCGTCCTGGGGTGGAGAGAAACTGTCTTGTGCAGGGTTACCCGGTCTGCTTTTTTCATTTTCTTTTAAAGATTTGTTTTGGGGGTACAACCCTTTGTCTTCTAAGCCTCCGGGTAGGGATGAGTTTTGGGTTTTCGAAGATTCGTAATTTTGAGTTCTTGCCATCGACTCTTCGTCTTGGGAGCACTCATTTACTTTATTTGGTATTTGGACCTTTATTTGCTTGATTGAAGGTTCCTTGTTGTCATAAGACTCCTGGGTTATAGGCATTAGGGATCTTTCCAGTGTGGAGCATTCGTTGATTGTGTCGTTGTCTATTACGCTTGCCCCTGGGTGGTTTGTATAGGAGCAAGCTTGTATATCGTTTTGCGACATTTTTCCAGTTAAAGTAGGATTACTTGTGGTGGTTTCGTCTGGGTGGATCGTAATTAATTTTTGATTAGATGTTGTTTTTGATTTCGTTACTCCGGGATCTTTTGACAGCCAGGTAAGCAGAGGTTGGGCAGGAGGCACGTTCCTCTTTTTTCTCCCCTTCCTTTTGTTTTTGCGACCAATGTTTTTTCCTGTGTTTTCCTTGCTTGGGGACAGTTTGTTTGTTGGCGCTTTCCCTAAAGGGGAGACTTCAAGGGGTTGCAATTCCCTGCACTCCTCTATTTCGTTCTGCTTAGTTGGTGATAGGCTCTCAGTTGGAGATAAACTCTCCAGATGTTGTGGTGTTGTATTTGTTTTCTCCTTTGCGAGTAAGGCTGGACTTCCTCTAGCTTGGGATGTGACGACAGCTATAGACAGTATGTCACTGAGAAGTGACGGTAGCATGGAGAGTTTGTCTATGATTGGGGCACAGGAACAGTCTTGACGAAAGAGTTTGTCGTTGAGTGCTGCTTCCTGTCCTCTTCTGATTAACCCATTTAGGTCGGCCAGCTTTGTGTCAATAGCAGATGTGAATTCTGCTAGGGTTTGAAGAACTGACAGCTGTAGGTCCATTTTATGCGACTGGTACTTTAAGGCTTCTGTTGAGTATTGCATAGTGCAGAGAATTGTTTCCCAGAGTACATCATTAGGTTGTTTACAGTTATCGCTGGCTTTTGCCTTTGTTCTGGTTGTATTAATTTGGGGCTTGTTGTTATATGAGGCTACTAGTTCCTCCCATTCTTGGGAGGCTAAAAAGGACATCTCATAGTCCGAGTTATGGGTGGTCGCCGGATTGGTCCTCGATAAGGGTTTTATGGCTCTTTCACGTTCCTCTTTCTCTGGGAGTGTTGTATCTTTTTGGAGCCAGTCTCTATTAGTTTGCGTATGTCTCTGCCATAAAATTGAGTCATTTCCATCTGGTCGTACTTCACGTACTTGAGCAGCCGGTCGTTGTGGTTGATTGTGGGGAAATTGCAGCTGGGTAGTCTCTAAAGGACGAAAGTCATCAGTTGTTTGATTTTTGCATTCTTTGATTATTAAGCTGTCTAAAGAGGGGGGACTAGCAGGTGAGAAAAGAGATTGTTCCGAAGTTTGGTTGAGTCGATTCTCAAGGACCTGTTCGTTTGCCTGATTGATGCTTGTGTCGGCATTTGGCAGTTGTGATGGTAAGCTGCGTGTAGGTATAGACTCCGGGGAGTGAGGGTCCTTTGGTTTAGTGGGGAGCTCATAAGGTCTGGTTATTGCTGTATTTTTTAGAGGGTCTTGCTTTAGCGTTGATAATAAGATTTGTTTTCCGTTTATTGGTTGCAATAGGGAACAGTGAGATTGTATTTGCTTTTGGTTTTTATCGATTTTATTGGCGAGGACCGCTATTTCCGGATTACCGGGTGGAGTGCGGACTTCTGTTGCTTCTACTAGACCTGAGTTTGAGTCTTTTGCCCTTTCTAAATTATCAAGGTTTACTAGGTCACGTTCTTTTGTAGGCAATGCGTTATGTAAATGCCTGTTATCTGATTCGTTTTGTTCAGGTTCTGTTTGTAGTTTTGAGTTGATGTTTTGTGAGTCCGTTGAGTGGATTTGTACCACTGTTTGCTTTGGGTTTAATTTTATTTCGACTTCAGAGGTAGAATTTGGTTTAAAGTTACTTGGGTATAAGGGTGTTTGCAAGCCTTTAATGTCACTTGTCTTAGAGAATATTATGGATGCTGGGTCTTTCAGAAACGCAAACTTGGTGAAGATCTTGGGTTGGAAAGAATACAAGTTCTTTTGTTTGGGGGAGTCCTCTATATTTATTAAGCTCTTGTTTCCAGGGTTTAGGCGTGGGCCAACGATATGGGAGGACGGGTAAGTAGTTGCTGTATTTAGCTTTAGCGTTTCGTTTAGCGATGGCGCAGCTAACTTTGAATAGGTTTTGGGGGGGGTTTGACCTGGATTCCAGTTGGCTATCTGATCTTCCGGTAAAGTTGTTATATTGCTTGGGTTTAAATGTAGTATAGAGTTTCTGGTTGTCTCTAGCTTTGCGTTTTTTGCTTTCTGGATGTGCGATTCGCCATTGACAAAAACCTCAGGGCAACATTCGTAATTTCCATTGTCTAGCGTTTTTTTCCTTTTTGTTGGTTTTTTTGCTTTTTGTGCTTGTTTGGTGCTAGGTAAGTCTTTTCTTGTCCTACCGGATCTCATGTTTATCCCTGTTGTGGGCTTTTGGATTAAAATCCGATGAGCACTATATTAGCTGGGGAGCGGGCTGTGTTAATCTTGGCCAATTGATCCTGGCCTTAGTTTAGCTTGTTTTCATGCCAATTTTCTAGCGTCCAATAAAGTCAGCGCCCAAAGTCTACGCTTAGCCGTGGCCCAGGCCCTCCTCCGTTGTCCACTCTTATAGTTATCTTGATATTTCTGTTGTTCTTATTATTGATCTTATTACTGTTTCCACATGTAGATTTAACAATAATAATAATAGCAGCTAAAGTTTCTCACCGGTTTAGGCAACGGGGGCTAAGCTTGTTGTCCTGGCTGGTTGGCGCCGTCTGGTGAACCTCCGTCCTCTGGGGGTTCTGGAGGTACCTTCTCTTCTCCTCTCCACACCTCTGCTCCTCTGTACCTCTACACGGCTAACAACTCAGTTGGCGATGCCGTGGTTGGTGCGTTCCGGCACTGGCCAAATTTGGGCGCGGTTTTGACCCGGCGAGCCCCCTCAGCCTAACCTGAGGCAGCTGGCTGTTAGCTCGCCGAGAGTTCCCAAGCAGGCTGTCCGGCTTGAACCCAGAGCGTCTCCGAGGCAGCCCACAGCCCACTACTCGGGCCGCTGGTCGCGGATGTGAAGGGCTGCAGCTCCGGGGTTCGGGTTGAGGGCAGTCGAGGGCAGTTCGAGCAGTTCAGGGTCAGTTCGGGTCCTTTTTCCTCCGGTCTGTCCTGTCTTTTCCTCCGACCTGACAATCAAACTGAGAGGTGGGGGAACTTGTGTTAGGTCAGCAGTTCACTCAGCCTACACCTCTCCCACCGGTGTCCTTTCTCTTCCCAGTCTTTTTACCGGGCTCTCTACCAGGACAAAGCTGCTTGCACCCTGCCGCTGGCACCGTTGCTCTCTCAGTCGAAGGTGTCGGCTTGGAGACGGGCAGGCGGGTGAAGCGGGTGAAGAGCAAGGCTATTTCACGGCGGCTCCCAAGCTGCGAGCACTCTGGAGAGACCGAATCGAGTGCGGGAGTCAGCCAGGGAGGCGCAAGGGTCCTGAAGGCGGGTTCGCAGACTCAGGCAGTAGGTGGGGTGAATCTCGGTGCAGCTCCGCAGGCTCTGAAAGTGCACCGAAGGTGCTCTGGGGACCGTCAAGAGAGGCCAGGCCCCCCCTGACAGGCGCTACTCCCCCTGAGGTCCTGGCGTCTTCCAATAGCTTCAATAGCACCGCGGCACAGCGTTTGCAGCCGCCGCCGCTCCGTTAGTTTTCCGTGACACTGCTACGGTTCTCTATGACTCTCTGCTGCTCTCTGGTGGTCCACGTGAAAAGTGGGGATTTTGCTCCACTCGTGATCTGGTGCAGTTGGTCCCCCACATGGCAGTTTTAACTCATATAAGTGGGAAAGGCTACCTGCATCATTTGTGAGTCAGTTTTATTTGGACGTATTATCTGATTCCTAATTTGTTACCATAGTGCTAATGTTTGGGGTACTATGGCCACTGATATGATAAAGAACTTTGGTTGACTATCTGCTTTCTTTAATTTTTGGATAAACTTCCTTGTTTCTGTGTTGCATATAAAAACTTAAATCATTGCATGTTTTCATAGGCTTTCTTGTTTTCAGTAGAACTGCATATCAGTGCAAACCTTTCTTATTTTTTCCCCTGTAGGTATCAACAGACGTCAAGCAGAAAATTGCAGCCACGTTCGTCACTTTGAAAACACCTTCGTAGTTGAAACTGTTATCTGTGAAAATTCTTGAGAGTGCCATTGGTGATAAAGTTTCATAATGCTTGCTTACTTCTCTCTTCTTTCCCTAGTGAGAATAAGTAATGTTTACCATGCCTGCTTGATTGGCTGTAACAACCTTCTCGATTGAGTTGTTTGCACTTTGCTTAGCACACTTCAAGCTCCCATTGTAGGCTAATTCTGGATCCTACCTTTAAACAGGGCAGTAGCAAAACAATATGATGGATCTAGATTTTAGTTAGATTGCATACTACGATATTGTGATAAATACACATAGCAATTTAGCATGTTGTGTACAATGATGTACTAAAATATGATCTTTCTTGCAAATATCGGATTTGTTTTATGTTCATTACATGGATGACCTGCCCCTTTTTCAAAAGGAGATTTCATCCTTAGAGTTGTGATTACTTAAATAGGTCTATATGTATATATAATTGTGTTGTAAACATCAGGATACATTTCACATGCTTTTCAGTGGAATATTTCATTATGTCTTTTCCAATAAATATAGGATTCCTCAATATGAGAGATCTGCGACAAGGAAGATTTCACCTGCGTAGTTTATACAACAATGCTTTTTTACCTAACCAAGCAAATATCACAATCCAGATCCTGTTTTAAATAGGCGTGGACAAGTTGAACGTGGATGAAATTAGCAATCCTAGCTATAGGTGTAGTTCACAAAATTTACATATTTTACCATCTTCAAGTATGAGAGAAGTTTAATGCAAAAATATTTTTAAGATAATTGCCTCACTCAAAGGGGAACATTTTAGTTGGATTCCTGCAATCCCATGTTAGTGAAATTTCTGCTATTTGTGTTTTCTAGAGGTGGAAAACCGCCAAACTACACAAAGACTGCAAATTTGTAAAGTAAACTTCACACAGTTTGAGAAAACCTTCGCAAGCTTGCACACTCATTGGGGGGCACAGTTGCTATCGTTTCATGTAGCTCAGCACAGGAAGGGAACGAGCTGCACTGCATTGCATGTAAAGGAGAGAGCAGAAATACTCAATATTTACAAAGATATGAAGCACTACTGCACAAAAACAATCCTTAGATGCATAGTCCTCTTTCTACATGTGCTGCATTTATTTCTCCTTGTTTCTTCCTCTTTCCATGTATACTGTAGAATGTAGCACACGTTGATGAGGAAGTTATAAGGAGAAATTAAGATATTTTTCCTCGTTATTCCTTTGTCTGGTAGGTGCATTTTTTTGGAGCAAACCGAGGTTTACAAGTCTTTGTAAATCTGCGTTTGCATCAAAAAACATGGTTGGATATATGGGAATGCCCATGCTCCTCCTATGTAATACCTCCTCTATACAAAGTAATGCATGTGTTACTTTGTACTTAAAAAGCATGCATAGACATAAAAAGTGGCTTTGCGTGGCTTAGTAAATGCCAAAAAGGATAGTACGTCTGGTGCTGTGCCACAAAAATGTGACGCAATACCATAGCAAATCTGGGCCCTAGTGCTGCTGCCTCTGGTGCCCGTAAAGTTGTACTGTTATAAAGATCAAATTAGTGATTAAAAGGCCTTCACTAGGAGTTGCATGCAATTATCTCAGGTCGGGAGTGCTTCAATTCACCAGCTGAAATGTCCTTGCACAATATTAGGGTCAAACAAGGGAATCAGGTGTGGTATTCCTGATTTCACCTGTAATTCACCATTTCTCAGGGGACTTTCAGGGTCCACCTCATTATCTCATGGTGTTTTTCAATTAATTACCGATGCATCCGCTAGTTCCACATTGAGGACGTTTTCCAGCCAGTTGTAATGGGCCCCAAAGTGTCTTTGTGAAACCATAAGTGAATGGAATTTCAAGATACTGTTTCATAGAAACACATTCTCATTCATGTTATAAATATGATAACCATGTTTAACAGATAGGGAAACAGACAAACAGTTTATTTTCATTTAAAAGCAAGTGAGCAACTTGATTAAAATATTTTGTGTTTGAGAAAATATTAGTCTGGAATGTATTTTCAAAACATTTTAATATCATTCCATATATTACATCCCAAATGATTTGCCAGCTATTACAACGTAGTATCTGGTGGTTTTAATTAATTAGCTTGTTATGAAAGTGACAAAGTAAAGAGATCAGTCACATATATATATATATATATATATATATATATATATATATATATATATATGTGTGTGTGTGTGTATATGTATATATATAGGTATATACATATATATATATATATATATATATATATATATATATATACACACACACACACACATATATATCACTCTGCTTCAGCTATGTTCATTGTGATCAAAATGAGATATATGATGTTACTTTGTTAAGAACATAACTAATATGTCATTATCATACAGATGTGTTACTGATACAGAAAGAATCAAACATGCATCCATTAAAGAAAAGGCCTAAGCCATAGATCAAATACCAGATTAAGTGCCCCTGTTCCTCCAACTTTTCTTGGACTAGACATTGCCCTTACATCGATGTAGCCTCGTATTTCATTTAGTATTGTTAACAGACAATGTAACTTCTGAATCTGTATTTTTCTAATATAAATTTTTGATGGGTTAAAATGAATTTGCAAGTTTATAATTAGATTTACTTATACATTTGTTACTAAACACATATGGGCAGATTTATACATTTTTCACGCAGCGCAGCAAGCCACCTTGTTGAGCTGTGTGAAAGAGGAAGGGCAGGAAAGTGCTGTATTTACCATTATAATGCACATTCCTGTCCTTTCCTAGCACTGGCACACTTTTGGCTGCCTAGCACAAATGCAGGTACCTTTCCATCATAGTGCAAGGGTGCCTCCGTTGTAGACAGGATTGTTTTTTGAGCAGGAAGGGACACCTTCCTCCACAAAAACAATCCTGAGAAGCATTTTCCTCTTTCTATGTACACCTCAGAATGCATCTGGGGCAGTGCCACAAAAAATTGACACAACTGTGTTACGAAATCAAAATCAGACAGGTGTAACGAGGAAAATATATAAAAAGAATAAGAAAACAAGGAGAAATAGAGATTATTCACCCTGCTATGCATCACATGGGGAGGCATAGCATTTTGATGCATTCCCAGATTTATAACTAATGGTAAATCAGGGAATGAGCCAAAACCCATGGGTGGATGCATGGGAACACTCGTGGTCCACCTATGGAATGCCTCTCTGCTGCAGAGTAACACAAGGCAATTATTTGCACTGCCTTGCGGCATTCTATATTTATAAAGCCATGCAGACCTTGCAATGTGGCCTTGCAACACTTGGTAAACCTTACATAAGTTTTGCGTCGCTCCTGCACCTACTTGCGTGGCTTAAGGGCGCGCAAAACTTTGATAAATCTGGCCCTGATTATATTGAATAAGACTCTGTTTGCAAATGTAGCATTTCATGCTGGATTAGCTTGATTTTAATTTTGGTCACACATTTTATATTCATAAATCTTTTTTTCTTTATCCCTTTAAAGGAGTATCACCTCTTTAAATAATCTGCTTTGTTCTCTCTTCTCCTTTTTCCGATTGTATATGTCAGTACATCCTTGACATCACCATCCTTGTAGTTTTTTATCACTCTAGCTTCCCTATTTTATTTTTCTGGTGTGGTGAAGTAACTATACTATCATGTGACCCAAGGAGAATTAAGAGTTCACAAGTAGCCCCATGACTTTGTACATGTGTAGTAAATTGCATCATATGCAATATGTGAAACCAAAAGAGAGTAAGAGCCTGACTTAGAGATGGGTGGTAACAGAAATTCCTCCCATTTTCCTGAGAAGTTCTGAAAAGGAAATATAATCTAGTGGTGGAATATTCACAACTATGCTATTCCTATTTTGGAGCAAATTCCACCAGCGTGTTCTCGTCTGGATGTAGCACTTCATGCAAAAATTGGAAGGTTTTCTTTTTTAAAGCAACCCTGAATTAGGCCATAACTGTTGACTACAATGCTGTGATAAAATGGATATTTAGCACTGGGGTCTACAAAATGCATACATCCCGTGGTCAAAGGTCATTTATATTTTGTTTTCTACAGTGAATTAAACATTCTATATTTTACTTAACAAGGATTTTTATTGTTGCCCAAAAGACCGCACACATCAATAAATATGTAAACTTAACACTGAATGTATCATGTAGCTTGACATATTAAACAATATTAAAACATATTGGTGAATAACTATTTTGTTGTCATTTTACAATAATTCAAATGGCAAAACATTTTTTGTGTTAAAATGTTTTTATGTTTACTTAACTGTTTGCAATTAAAATTGTAATTCTCTACAAATGAATATGGCTTCCAATATATGTATTTTAAACTTAAATTAACATTTCACAATATGTGTTGTTGAAAAATACAAGTTAAAAGCAAAAAAATGGTGTTAGTTTAATTATAATTTGAATCATAAAATTTGAAGGACAAATATCAGCAAAAATTGACCGGTACATGTTTTCTTTAATTATTTAGAGCTGAATATCTCAAAACAGTGTACAGTATGATCCTTCATATATTATTTTATTCTCAGTTGCAAGGTCTATAAGTGTCTCTCTCCTAATGGTAGCATTTTCCTACAAGTGGTAGTGCTATTACCACATGAGTGCTTTAGGAGTTTCCACACTTTTGGTATCTTATTTATAGAATGATACATCTTAAGAGTGAAAGATTCCATTGTGTTGACAGAGTTTGGGGTGGTTTGTCATTTACCCTTTCTAAATCCCCCTCAGAGCTGCAAATATTTACTGCAAATTAAATTAGAGTTTTATTTTTCCATTGGTTCTCAATGGTGTCCAGCAAGGCCGCTCAATTTAATCCCACCCAGAACAGATTATAGTAGGTAAGGTTTAGCATGAATTAATATAGGAAGTCTGTTATAGATTTTCTTTTGCCATTTTGATTTTTCTACTAAAGCTCATTTCAGCAGGGTCCACAATTACAAATTATATTTCTGACTAAATTCATTATCTGTTCATTCCAATTAAAGTATGTGTCTATAACCCTAATTTGTTGCTGTAACCCACACAGTGGTTTATCTTACACTATTTATCCATCTGCATAGAAGATGACACATATTCATTTATCTTAGCAGGTAGGAAGACCAGGATTTCTTTTATTACTATATCCACATACCATGACAAGTATACATACATGCAATCTTGCCCAGACAATTATTTGTTAATTTCAGACTTTATATACATTTTTCACTAAAGATTTTGAGCCAGGTTAACAAATGGCATCCACACTCATGGTGGAGGGCTTTTACTCAATTATCAACAGCAATGCGAAGGTCAACCAATGAGTGCTGGGCCCCCACCATGATTGCGGGGCCTCCGCCATCTATGCGGATGTACTTTGTGAATTGGGCCCTCTGTATGTATATAGAAAAGGTGGCCAATATCATCCAATCAAATCCTTTAACAGAAATGTTACACCAATTGGATAGCTCACTTATATGTCATGGTAGTCTGCCTATCCTAACTATGTTGAGGAACATTTATTCCTAAATGGCAATTTCAAAGTGAATTTATTCCCAAGTTTGGAAAACAGATTTGGACATATTCTAATCTAGATGTTGGTAATAGTCGACTGTCTGGTGTCCTAAAATCCCACCTGATATCATTGAAACAGTTCTTGCATGCCACAGCCGAGATCTGTTAAGGTCTAAGGAAATTTGAAAGAATAACTCCTACTCGCTGAGAACTCTGCTGCCTGTTTTTGCCTTCCCCATCACCTTCAGGTTTTGCTGCATCAGCTATAACACAGTCAACAAGAGCACTTTAACATTCCTGATGACCAAAATTAAATGTCCAAAGGGATGAACAAGACACCCAGTAGCATCGCCAAACTAGAATTCAGGAGGTGTTAGGAGGAAAAAAAACAAGTATCAAGCCTACGGTTCAAAGGAGTAATAATCTCTCCTCCTAAATTATCCCAATAAACATTTAAAAATTGTGGTACTGATTTACACTTCCGTTCAGGAAGTTGTCATAGTTGTTCCTGTCCTAATTTGGAATATTTAGGTTTCTGACGTTCCGAGAGACAAGGACTTCCTCAAACATATGCTAAATCAACCTGGCAATATAGTTTAGCTGCTCAATAAGTCCTCAAAGAGTTATGTTCTACATTATCTGTCAGGTTCTGCAATTCCTCAATTATTTTTATTTTGTTTGGGTTCACTGGAGTGGCACTGTCCTACTCCAGTGTGAAAGGTTGCCTATGATGAAGCATGCCATGATAAGTTATGGGTGAGGGATCTCTCAAATACCTTATATGACCCTGTAGGCTGTGACCCTTACACACAGGAAAAGATTACCTGCAGTACCCAAGCTCCTTAGGTGTTATGATCTACAATAAATTCTACCATCAAATTGAACATTCAGAATGATTTATTTTACATTAGCAAAATAGAAAAAAATACATTTCTGGCAGAAATTCCCATTAACGATGCATTATGAGTGTAAGGAATTAAACTATTCATTTGGAAGGAAGGAAGTTCACCAACAGTAATCAAGTCACTAATCTGTTAGGCCGAGTCAAAGGTTTCAGTAATTTAAACCTGAGCTTAACCCCTGGTAGCTACTGCACAGAGCAGACAGACATGCTTAACTTAAGGAAAATGTATAATGCATTTAGAAGTACTAAAGCAGGTAAACAGTCAAAAACACAACAAAATAAAAAACCCACTACACCTTATAAAATTAGTGAAAAATCGAATGGGCAAAATGACACCAAAATGACAAGACACTAAGAAGGGCAACTGAAGATATACATTTTGAAAGCTTTAAGTGAAAAAGCATCAAGAAAAAGCAAGTATGGTAGTCTGTAGTCGCAGGTGACCAGGAACTTCGAGCGATTTCAGCCCAACTATATTAGAGTGCTGGTTGAAGACATGAAGCAAGTTTGTCCCGGTTGGAGATTTTAACTTGGGACTTAATCTCTTAAAAAGAATTCAAAATCCTGCACCTAGGTAGGTTTGCAGACTGCATCCAAGAAGAGCTCCACCAGGCCAGATAGCCATTGGATGACACCCTGCTGAGTCCCTTGGTTTGAGAGGGAATAGCTCTGAATGGGAAAATTCAAATTTTGTGCCCAGAGAATTTCCCTTGAAAGCTGTAAACTTTTTGCGCCTACGACTGGCTGAGATTTTTATGTTCACTCTCTTTGACGGAGCTCAAAATCCGTTAGTGAGGCAAGGTTACAGGCCATATACAACAATGAGTTCCTCGAAGTCAGAAACGTTCCTGCTGTGGGCCAGCAGAAATGGATTTGTTGCTGCAGAGAAGCTCCAAGCGGGAAAATCCTGTTTCTATTGCCCAGCGAAGATGCGTCATGAGAAAATTGGCTTTGATGGTTTGTCCTGGCCTTCTGTCAATCTGGAAGTCCAAAAATATTTTAAGTCTCAACTTTCCTGAGCTATCGGGAGAAATCCAGTTAGACAAAGTCACGGGTCTCAGGCCCTCAGGAACAGCACTTGGGGGTGAATACTCTATCAAGCAAAAACTACCAGCATGGTCCAGTTGCTGCTACTGGTCAGCTGGGCACTTCAGGGGAAAGGCCTCTTGCTGCTTGTTGTGTCCAGGTAGCCACACAGGAGGTCAGTCAACTGACTCTTAAAACTTACTTTTTGTCCTGGGTACAAGAGGTGGAATATCCAGGTCCCCTCACAGATCTCAAACAGCAACTGCAGTCCTTCTTCTGTTTTCCCACAAGTCCAGAAAGTGTTCTGCAGAGGGTGGCACATTTATGCTTGGTACCAGCTAGTGGTTGGGGGGTCATTTATGAATCCTTCCCGACCAATGGGATAAAGGTTTGCGGGGGCAACCCAACCCACATTTGCAGCAGTTGCTGCTTGCCCTATTGCAAACAATTCCACAGTACACCTTATTCCTAAAATTCAATATGAGTCTTCTCCCCTTGTGTAGATCCTCTGTGCCAATCCTTAGGTGTGGCCAGGGTATTGAGCAGCCCTCTCCTCGCTTGTCACTCAAAACCAGCTCTGGGGATAAATCTTTTCCCACTGGTGCCAGCCTGACTAAGGGAACAAATTCTGGTCCTTTTTGGGTGTCACCTGATCTTTACTTGTGACATGGCAGGCCTCATTAAAGTTAGTTAGTTAGTTTCCTTGGCCGACCCCAGCTGTTCAACTTGCCAAGGGAAGAAAAACACATCCCCACACCCAGACTAAACTATAAAATTCTACAAATAATACATATAATATACCCACTCCAATTTATACAACAGTAGGGAAAGTATTTGACTCAGGAGATGTATAAATTACTATTCCTACTCCAGTGAGTACAACAGTAGGGAAAGCTGGGATCCAAAAACAGTTTTAAACACCTCTTCTGATGTAAATGGATTGGGAGATAAAATTAAAAGGGAGTGGTCCTGCAAAATTTGAAAAGACACGCACCGGACATAGTCCTGCTTCAGGAGACATACTTCCAGGGTACAAAATGCAGAGCCATGAATAGATGAGGATACAAAATGGTAGTGCACGTGGGGTACATGTGAGGCTTTAGAGGGGTAGGGATTCTACTCCGAAATTTGTTCCCATTCATAGTACAACAAATTACACACAACACACATGGGCGCTATGTGGCAGTCACTGGTCACTAGGAGGGACAAATACTTAACATACTCTCGTTGTATATACTTATGAGGCTGCATGCCCATGTCCTACCAGAGTTGGGGACTGATACTAGGCAGAGACTGCAATGCGACCCTCACTCCTGAACAGGATCTGTGGCCCGCGCAATCACAAGATCAACTTGGCCTAAACGTAGACGACTTTCTGATGGCATTCGGCCTTGCAGATGTTTGGAGGGCCCGCAACCCCTTGGCGCGCCAATATACTTTTCACTCAGGAGCACATGGTAGTCTATCTTGTATAGACTATATTCTTGCTTTGATCTATTAGCTCTCCAGTTTCCATGGGGTGTATCACTTAGCCCGGGGCATCTCAGATCATTCCCCATTGGGTGTGATGTTTGGACACAACCACCCCTGGTATGGGAGGGATTCATTTTATTCCCTGGTAATTCAAAATACCTCATATCTGTGCAAAACATTTGGAATCCACAGACCACTACATAGCGGAAAACTAGGGAACAGTGGATTCAGATATAGTACTGTGGGAGGCATATAAACCAGTCATTAGGGGTCAGTGTATGTCTTTAGTAGCTGGCCACAAGAAGGAACAACAATCTCACCTTGAATCGCTGGAGCAAGAGATCCTGAATCTCGAGGCCTTCTTGATCTCAGAAATTGACGATTCGCCACACATCGCCTGACTTTGAATCAAAGGGAATATAGGAAAGTGTCAGACAAGGCAGCTGAAAGTCAACATCGTGCAACACAGCACCGTCTCTTTGAAGTGGGATATAGAGTGGGTAAGCTGTTAGCATGGCTAGACAGACGCGAAGCAACGTCCAGATGGGTGTTTAAGATTAAGGGGTCTGATGGGACTGTCGTAAGGGATAGACAAGGCATAGCAGCTGTCTTCGAAGATTATCATGAGAGGCTGTACACCCCACCCCATCCTCTACAGCCACCATTAAGGAGGCGAGGGAACTGCTAGCTGACATTACGGTGCTTGGTCTCACTCAGGACTACAGAGACCTTCTTGAACTCGAACTCTCGGAAAGTGAAATCACAGTCTATTCGGAGCATGAGTCCTGGGAAGGCCAGGAGCCCAAAAGGCCTACCCATTGAACTATTCCAACTGACAGCTGCCAGCTACAAAAATAGCGCTCCTTCTGCTAAAAATGTTCTAGGAGGGTTCAGACATAGGGTGCCTGCCATGAGATCAAATGTTAGCGAACATAGTAGTGATACATAAGGAAGGGAAACCAGAGGAATGCACTTCGTATGGCCCAATATCACTATTAAATGCAGAGGTGAAAATATTGGCAACATTATTGGCCACTCGATACACCCTGATCAATCTGGCTTTATGCCAGGTAAAAATATCATGCTCAACCTGCGATGCCTCCATGGAGTGCTGGGCAGGTCAACTAGCATTCGGGAAGATGCTGCTGTGGTGTCACTAGACACGCCAATGGCCTTTGACACTGTGGAATGGCCGTTCATGTTAGTGGCCTTGGAACAATAGGTATTTGGTCCCCGATTTCTGGCCTGGGTGACACTCTTGTACTCTGGACCATTAGCCCAAGTAACGGTAAATGGAGCCACCTAAAAAAAAAATTGGCTGCACAGGGATACAAGGCACATATGTCTTCTTTCTCCGATGATGCTTGCACCAGTGCTTGAACCACTGGTGATATGGATAAGAGGAGATCCATTGAATAAAGGATTACAATGGACTGAGGAATGGGAAGACAGGATCTCCCTTTACGCTGATGATATTCTATTGTACATAGTAAACCGGAGCGCCACGCTCCACAGGCTTTTGCACATATTTGATCTGTATTGTTAATATTCAGGTTAAGCCATTAATTGGTACAAATTGCTAATATATATTCTCTGGGGAGACCCTCCGCGCCTCCCCAGGGGCTACACAGTAAAGGTGGTCTCAGAAGGCTTCCACTACCTAGGGATAAACATAACTAAAGACCCTAAAGTTTCATATGATCTAAATCTGGAGCACACCGAAATGCTTGAGGAGTGAAACACACAATTGGAGAGCCCTGCCCCTGTCCCTCTTGGGAAGGACGGCTCTCTCCATGATAGCCATTGCCCGATTTCTTTACGTCCTTCAGAACTTGCCATATCCACTGCCTAATATGTATTTCTAATCAGTGGATGCTGTGATTCCGTCCCTCCTGTGAGAGGGGGTCCCCCAGGATCTCTCTCCCGCAATTAGCCAGAAGTTGGTACGATGTTGGTATAGTGCTTCCTGCAATTCAGAATTATTATTGAGCGGCCTAACTCATTGTAATCAACCCCTGGGTCCGCAAACCACCTGATGAGCCGGCATATAGAATGGACCACTGCAGTCTGGTGGTTATCTTAGAGCGATAAACATAAGGGGTAAGATTGCTGCATTGCCTAGCACACCATCGGTCACTATACAGACCTAGCAGGAAGCATTGGCGGCCCAATAAATTCACACTAGTGACCCCACTATGAGACTCTGTGAAACTAGGCCTCCTAGCAAAACAGCGAGGCTTCAAAAAATGGGACTTGATTGGCATCTTGAGGGTGGGAGACTTGTGGGTGGGGGGAAGACCTCCAGAGAGACTACCAATTGTCACAATCTGAAGCCTTTTGCTGTCTCCATATCAGCCAGCAGTGCTGCCGAGTGGGGAGTAACTCCCGGAATCCTCTCCCTTGGAGGACAGACTACTGGACTATTATAAGGCAAAAGGGCCAATATCTCTCACGTACCACAAAATCCTTAATAACGCCCTGGAACTCTTGTCCACACTTCGAAAACGCTGGGAGGCCGACCTGGGTGACCTAGAGGACGACGAATGGCAGGAGACTCTAGCCTCCCTTAGGGAGTTGGCCAGTAGATCTCGATTAAAACTATTACAGCTGAAAAGTCTCCACAGAACATATTTTGTCTGTACCAGACTGGCTAAAATGGGGAGGTCTGAGTCTGGATTATGCTCGAGAGGATGTGAGCAAGAAGGCACCTTTTTTCATATACTATGGGGATGACCTGAGCTACAGGACTATTGGGACAGGGTGGTGTTCTGTATCCGAAATGTGTTTAATATAACAGTGTCTGGGTCGCCTAGGTGATTTCTCCTGAACAAATGAGATGAGATAGACCTTAACAGCAAAGAACTTCTCTGGGTGACATTGGGTTTTATGGTGGTCAACAGAAATATAGCCAAGCAGCGGAGAGTAAGATCAACAACCACATTGAGCGAATGGAAAATTGACATGGACTGGTGTATGGTGGCAGAACGGACAGTTTATGAGAGTCGAGGTTGTCCCCATAAGTGGATCAAGGTGTGGGGTAAATGGAATGAGTACGGAGGGATGATTTGCATGCCGAAGAGAACTGCAGGGCAAATGAGACAAAAGACCGGGATCCGTCCAGATGAAGATAACCTATGAGCTAAGGGTGGTGGCTAAACTAGTTGGGGAATGTAACTATTGTCGCAAATCACCCATGTTCGGACTCTGGTTCTCTAGTCATGTAATGTAGCAGAGTGTCACTGCTCTGCTGTGTTTATGTTCTGTAATAAAAAGATAATTTTTTAACGGTAGGGAAAGCCTTGGATAGCCGAGGGGTAAAATTTACATTTACTATTCTCATTCCAATTGGTGCAACAAGAGGAAAAGTATTGGATTGCAGAGCAGAGGGGTAAAATTTACTATTGCCA
The DNA here is from genome assembly GCF_964204655.1 of Triturus cristatus. NCBI lineage: Eukaryota > Metazoa > Chordata > Amphibia > Caudata > Salamandridae > Triturus > Triturus cristatus. The sequence goes on from NC_140594.1 coordinate 968,082,016, forward strand.
CTCCACTCTGTACAACAGTAGGGGAGTATTGGTTTGTGGGTTGGTAAAATTTACTATTCCCACTCCACTCAGTGCAACAGTAGGGAAAGGGTTGTATTGCGGAGGGGCAACATTTATTATTCCCACTCCAGTCAGTTAAACAGTAGGGAAAGGATGTATGACGTTACAACGCATGCTTTTACAACGCATGCTGTTACAATGAAATTTTTACAACGCAAATGCAGTGACAACGCATGCTTTTACAACGCAAGTCTTTACATCGACTTGCACTAGATGGCGTGCTAACATTAAAAAAGTGTAATTTACTATTCTAACTCCAGTCCACGTAACAGTAGGGAAGGTGTTTGGATAGTAAACTACACTTTTTTTAATGTTAGCACGCCATCTAGTGCAAGTCGATGTACAGACTTGCGTTGTAATGGCATGCGTTGTCAATGCATTTGCGTTGTAACAGTTTCGTTGTAATGGTAGTGCATTGTAAAAGTTGCGTTGTAAAGGTTGTTCCCCGTAGGGAAAGTGTTTGATTGCGCAGGGGTAAAATATACTATTCCCACCCCAATCAGTGCAACAGTAAGGAAAGTATTGAATTGGTGATGGATAACATTTACTATTCCCACTCCAATCAGTGCAACAGTAGTGAAAAAGTTGGATTGCAGAAGAGTACAATTTACTGTTATCACTTCAGTTAGTGCAACAGTGGGGAGCGTGTTGGATTGCGGAGGGGTAAAATGTACTATTCTCACCCCAGTCAGTGCAAATGCAGGGAAAGTGCTGGATTGAGGAGGGGAAAAATTTACTATTCGCACCCCAATCAGTGCAACAGTAAGAAAAAATGTTGGATTGCAGAAGGATAACATTTACTATTCCCACTCCATTCAGCGTAACAGTAGGGAAAGTGTCGGACTGTGGAGGGGTAACATTTACTATTCGCACCCCAATCAGTGCAACAATAAGAAAAAATGCTGGATTGCGGAAGGATAAAATGTACCATTCCCACTCCGTTCAGAGTAACAGTAGGGATATTTAGCTATTTTTTTATTTGGTATTCCATAAATAACTTCCTACTCTATACCTGTACAAATTACAAAACAAACACCAAAAATGAATTTTTAAAATTATAAAATTTACAAATGTTACATTATTTATTATCAATTAAAATATTATTAGGAATTAACTAACTGTAAAATAATTATATTTAATTACTTTCCCACTCTTTATCCCTGCAAAACAATCAACCCACACCTAAAATATATTAAAAGATGTGAAGTACATAATTTGCATGATTAATTATCAATTAATACCATTAACTAATAATACATTGATTGCATTTAATTAACTTCCCACCATTTACCCCTACAAACCCCAAAACTCACACCTAATATATGGCTTAAAAAATATAAACATACACAATTAACATAATTAATTTTCTCAATTAAATAAGTATTATAAATTAACATAAATTATTAATGATTACTCCGATTAAAAAATGGTCACAAGCTGCTCTCCAGTTGAAAGCGATATCCCTAGAATATAGGCTAAGGGCCACTAACGGTAGAACCACCTCAAACAGAGGAGGAGGAATGACTTTCACCGGACCAAATGGGTCAAGTAGGATCGACTACCTATTAGTGGATTTGTCCCTTTGGCCCCTGGTACAGGACATGGTTATAGTACCGTCCTGTGATAGTGATCACAAGCCCCTTATTCTGTCTATTGATAACCTCTGGGGAGACATCGGGAGAGAGCCCCCAATACAATTATGTACTAAGGCCCTAAGCCCCACAAATGATAAGCGCCAACTTAAATGGCCTGTGGTCCTGGTGGACGAATTTAAGATTCAATCGATTAAGGATGCCTAAACCAAGCATTTAGCGACTCTTATATCAGTAACCACGGATATATCCATACCCTCCATAGAGAATTCTTTGATTGCCTGACCTGTTTTTTCTATGCCCCCGTTAATAAGACCAGGACATCACAGGGGAGGCTTAAGGGAAGACACTCATGGTTTAATAAAGAGTGTAGGGCCCTGAGAGGGAGACTGACTGTAGCTATCAAGAATAGAAATCCAGCTAGTATTTGTAAAGCCAGGAAGGAATATAAACAGGTGCAGGGCAAAGACAAAAAAGAATGGGATGAAAGGAGATGGGAAGACTTAGGAGAGGCCATTGGGCACCCTGACAGTTGGATGTTTTGGTCCCTTGTGTCTAAAAGTGACTTCGAACGCTCACCTCCCTTGGCAAACAACATTCCATCCGTTGAATGGTATAAACATTTTAGTGAGTTATATTCCATTGGCAACACTAATGACACTTCCCAGATGCTCCATGATATGGGTGTTTTAACATGTACCCTAACATTTACTAGGGAGGAGATAATGCGCTCCTTAGATGCCATTATCCCTGCAAAAGCCCCCGGTCTCGATGGCGTCCCTGGCGACCTCTTTTGTGCTGATATTGATAACTGGGCAACCTATTTTATGAACCTGGCCAATTACATTGCTGGCGGGGGAGTATTCCGGACATATGGAAGGGGGCGGAAGTAATACCCATTTTTAAGAAAGGGGACAGGTCGAAGCCTGCCAACTACCATCCAATTAGCGTGATAGATTGTGCCCAGAAGGTCTTCTGCTGTTCGCTCTTAGCTACAATCCAGACCTGGATGCATGAGAACAACATCCTCTCTCCTCTCCAGGCGGGCTTTCAGCGGAAGACTGGCACCATTGATCAGGCATTCTGCCTTGTTTTGCTGTATTGGAAGGTAGTTGTGCTCGGTAAAGGCAACGTATATCTTGGCTTTATAGATCTTAAAACAGCTTTCAACCATGTCCCCAGGGATCTACTTTGGCAAGTTCTTTGGGACATGGGAATGCCTTTGGAAATCCTAGAACCACTGATTAGGCTACATGAGGACAATTTTGCTTGTGTGAGGTGGGGAAATCAGGGGCAAACCACCGAGCCATTTAAGATCCGGCGGGTGTTACGCCAGGGGTGTGTCTTGGCCCCCACCCTTTTTTCCCTATATGTAAATCAGGTAGCTGACCTCTTGTGTTCCATTCCAGCTGACGCCCCCTCTCTGGCAAATCATAAAATAGCCACATTATTGTTTGCGGACAATACCCTTTTGGTGTCTTAAACCCCCATGGGCCTCCAAAAACTTTTAGATCATTTTAAGACCTTTTGTGATATGAGGGGTCTGGTCATCAATACTACTAAAACTAAGTTGATGATGCTAAATCCCCACAAATCTTCTAAAGATAATTTGGTCTTAGACAATGTTCCGCTTGAGAGGGTTGGTTCTTTTGAGTACATGGGAATCAAGTTGTCCGAGGGAATGGCTTGGAAGAATCACCTAGAGAAGACGTCCCTGAAAATTTCCCAGCTAACAGAGGCTTTGCGGCGGGAGCACTGCTTTTCTCATATCAAGCCTGTAGCCTCGCCCTCAAACTGTACAGTTGCAAGGTAGTGAGTAGTGTGCTTTATGGGGCAGAATTGTGGGGTTCAATAAATGTAAACACTCTTTCAATAGTGGAAAACAAGTTCCTTAGGAGCTTGGTATCACTCCCCAAAGCACTCCTCTTCTCCCCTTGAAACTTGACCTGGGTGTCAAGTCTATTAATGACCAGGTGAGCCTACGTCCACCACTCTTTTGGCATCGATTTATCACTACCCCTGACCTGGCCCCTTATGCCACTGCCTTTACCAAAGTTTCTGCTTTGGACAAAAACCATAAAATTGGGTGGATTAAACACATAGATACCATTCGGGCAGGCATAGGCGTGCCTAAGGAGCTTGATGGTCTCCCGCCTACACACTCTAGGGACCACCTAAAATCCCAGTATTGGTCATGGGTAGAACTTAAGAATTTCCTGAAAATCCATCATGGCAGCTTAACTGATGTTTTTACTGAAATGAAATCCATCAGCCAGTTAGAATGCTATGTTGATTTTATTAAGGTGCCGGCAGACAGGAAAATGTGCATTCAGTTCAGACTTGGAAGCCTACCCATTAATGCCTTCACTAACTCCTGGCTGACAAATAAATCACAGTTTGAGGGCTGTCCCTCCTGTTCATGCCCTTATGAAACAATAGACCACATCTTTTTTGCTTGTGTTGCCTCTGCCAGACCTAGATGGAATTGGCTAGCTCCTGTATGCAGACAACTAGGGACACACAGCCACAAAGATGCCCTACGTATTTTAAAGTCAGACGTGAGACCACTCTAAGCTTGTGCAACTGCAAAACCTTTAGGCCAGTTGTGGGCTATTAGAAGGAGGGCTTTAACTATTTCCCCGACTGGCATGGACAAAACAAACTGAAATCACAATGATTAATCCAGTTGGGTGTGTTTTTTTACATTCGTATACCGTTTTTGTAAATAATTGTTTTTTATGTCAATATTTTAAGCTTTTTATTCTTTTTATTGGTCATCTGGGTCATGGGTTTTAAAATGGCTGATGCTGCTCAATCGGGCTATATATACCAGAAATCGAGATATAAACAATATTTATTAATGCTTTAGCACTTTTACATGCGTCTCGATTGGTAGAATCATTTGATGATGAGATCTGTCTAGTTCTGATCCTTTCCTGTGCTTGCACATTTGCATTATGATTCTAGTACCCATTACCCAGAAAATTATTAATTATGATTCATGTATTTGTCTCTTTTATGGTACTGTAAAGTTGAAATAAAGATTTTGATGAGGGCATTGTCAAATTGGTGGGGCGGCAGTATTTGGAAAAACTGTGCATTAAGGCAAACTTGTTGACACACTCCTATCAGCCTGATAGGCTTGGGTGCCTGGTGCAAACACCAATGCAGCTCTGCAAAGATATCATTTACCTTAGCTGTGCAAAGGTAGCATTTGCTATGCAATCAGAGCATCCAATGATGAGCAAAAATGGGCCATACCTCATGATCGTCTAACGAATAATTGATGCTTAATAGTGACTCTGACATAGGGATCAATAGTTCTTTTGTTCTGTCCCTAGCAACACCTCATGAATTAGAAGTGTTATATAAAAACCCTTTCTAACCCATGAACAGCATTCATGTAATGATTGTAATCTGTTTCTTAAAAATTGCTGGGAAATGCACCAGTCAAATATTCAAAATACAATTCCAAGGGTTCAGGACCTCTATGGCCGCTGCCCTGCAGGTTCTAACACTTAAATATAAAAACTCCTTATGCAACAATGACCTCCGATCAGTTGCTACCGCCACATCACAAAGGCAAGGGGCGGGGGAAGGAATAATTTGGTAATTTAAAAAAGTACCTTTTCCCTCCCAGACTCAGACGGCCACCTCCCACCTTGGAGCTCTCCGAGCAATCTCTGGGACGGCAGAGGCTGCTCATCCAATCCAGACCCTGCTCTGCTGGGACAGCAGCGTTTGGATTGGTCTGAGCGTCCTGCTCTGCAGCTCAGACGCTGCCTGTGAGCTTGACGCATTTTTCCAACCAGGCTGTGAACACAGCTGCATTCACAGCAGGGTTGGAGAAATAGAAGTGCGCATGTAAGTTTGGCCTAGGACAGCCGGCCAAACATACATTCACATTCTAAGTGCCACCACCTGCCTGTCATGGCCCGGACGTATGTCAAATTTAGTTAAAGAAAAATAAAATGACATTGTTTCATTATCATTTTATTTTTAATTGACTGGCTCTGACCAGTGGGGCGACTCTCTTTCGCCATTATGGAGGAGACGACCTTCCTTTGATGTACTAGCAGGTTTGGGCACACACAACGTACATGTACAAATGTCTCTTTCGCGTGATGACACAAGTGGCACAATGCATCGCCTGGGTGGGCCTTCTTCTGCCACTTGGGAACAAATTCAAGTGTTGGAAGGCATCCAAATTGCATTTTTATCAGTTCCCTCTTGATCGCCAGTGACAGCGTTGCCTCAAAATAAGACTGTTCCCTGCTTATATATATGGTCACTCGTCTTCAGTTGCCATGACTCTAGGTTGCCAAGATTCTGTATTCTTTCCTGCAGGTATATGGCGAATTGACCTTTCCCCCTTGTCAGGTTTATCTCTGTCCAAACTAGTTGGGGAACAACCTTTACAACGCAACTTTTACAACGCACTACCATTACAACGAAACTGTTACAACGCAAGTGGATTTACAACGCATGCCATTACAACGCAAGTCTTTACATCGACTTGCGCTGGATGGCGTGCTAACAATACAAATAGTGTAGTTTACTATCCCAACACCTTCCCTACTGTTAAGTGGACTGGAGTTGGAATAGTAAATTACACTTTTCTAATGTTAGCACGCCATCTAGCGCAAGTCGATGTAAAGACTTGCGTTGTAATGGCATGCGTTGTAAATCCACTTGCGTTGTAACAGTTTCGTTGTAACAGCATGCGTTGTAACAGCACGCGTTGTAACGTCATACATCCAAACTAGTTTAGCCAGCGATCCCTCTGGGGCACTCCCCAGTCAGTTGACAACACTTCACAAAGGCCCCCTGCCTTGCTAGTCATTGTTTCACCAAGGCAAATTCCAATCTTACTTGTGCAGGAGAAACTGATTTTGTAATCTGAAACACTTGTTTATATGTTCATATTACAAGCTTCTCCAACAATTGCGCATCTTCACCCAGCATTATTTCACCTCTATATGATAAAGTTTTGATTTAATTACTGTTATCAACACCTTTATTTTATGGCACCCCACAGTTTGAGAAGCCAAAGTTTAGGGCCTCTGCTTTTGCAGTGGTAGCTTTTTTTGTGCAGCGAAGGTGTTTCCCGAGTCCAATTTTAATGATAGGACCTGTTTAGGTACTATCTGCTATGCTTCACTATTCATTGCTTCAGCAGTATTACTTTGTTTTTTATTAATATTGATTTCCAGATGGGTATTCAATGAATACTCGATGAGCCTGCTGATCAATCTTTGTAGACCCACGCGGGTGTTGCTTTACAACAGCAGATCTTCTGCATACAGGTTGTTACCCAGGTGTTCGGACCTAAGGCTCAGTGCACTACTTCTGCCAGGGAGGTTGAAAGATCCTCAATGAACTGGTTGAACAACAGCAGTGCCAATACTCTTCCTTGTTTCAATCCAAGGAAGATGTTAACCTTTCTGGATAGATGGCGCCCGTCCCCCACATTGATCTTTTCCCAGGGTTTTGTATATAACATCTGAATAGCCCTTAAAAGGTTTTGTGGAATTCCCTAAGGTAATATTTTTTCCCAATGCAGGCCTCATGGGACGCAGTCAAAGGCTGCTTTGAAATCCACAAAGCACATAAATAACAGTGTCTTGGTGACACACGCTCTTTTTATTCTGAGACCTACTGCCATTAGGTTAGTGGATGTTCCTGGATCCTTCTAACACAGGAATACCTTAATCGACACACAATCCGTAGTCTGTGAAATAAGAAAATAAAGGGTACAAGGATAATCACTCAATCACCCAAAAATCAACCTATAAAAAGGTTACAGGGAAAGGAAGTCTCTAACCCTTGTATGCTTTTCCATACCAACAATAAACACGCACCACATGAAACACTTGTTGCCATCATTCCTAATTAATATGAGCATTTAGTCCAAATCGGATAAAAAAAAGTTATTGTGTGTTAATGACAACATAAAAACGCCCACACGGCACATTCCTACAAGCCACCCATTCAAACATACAACGTTTATTAGTGCTGCATAAAAGAAAATCACTCACCGAGTTTCATACAAATAGCGAGGTGTTGGGAGTGACCCCCTGTAGTCAAACTCTGAAGGAGGCAAACATATATATGTATATACAAAGTCAAAGTCTCTTTTCTAACCCAAGCGACCAACGCTATTATGTAGGAGATAGCCCTGACCAAAAAAAGGCTATCCCTGGAGTCTGGAAAATTAGCACTGGGTACTTTTGATAATGGCCAAACACCAGAGGAATCTGGGGTCCTTCTGAGTGAAGCGTGTCCAATCCATCCCATCACCAACACAAATTGGAGGCCCAATGAGTAATATAGATCTACTCGGTTGTACTGCCATAGCCACTGTAATAGTGGGGGAAGATTCGGAGGGCCCCCCAACAAAGAAAAACTAGGTGGTGGAAACAGTGCGCCAAGAAAGCTACCACGGATCAAAGCAACACAGCCTCCAGCAGAACTTAATTTGGACCCGCTGCTAGACATCCTGTATGAAAGGCTAGAGATTATGACTAAGGCCCTGTTAGCGCCTGTAATTACCAAATTGGAAGCCATAGAGATCAAAATTAATGCTCTTGTGGACATACATAATAAAGCTCCTCTAGGTTTTGACATAATTGATGGAGGGAGGGGGGGCTCATGTCAGGTACCTAGTGGCTCGACCCATGTCCCTCGGGAGAATAACGTCCAACTTTATCAGGAAATAGGCATGTAGGCTCCTCTAGGAGTGTGCAATACTAATCAAAATACAGGGGGTGACAGCCACTGTATCGCAGATAGCACATTATGGCGAGCGGGTAGCACAGACCCCCCCCATGCTGCTAATAGGGATAGGCTGCTTATAGCTAATGCAGGCCCACCTCTTACACAAACTCTACCAAAGCATACAACGATCATGGCTGGTAATAAATGTATACTCGATCTCCCCCCCAATCAGCACCTTTAGTAGCAGTCCTACTGGGTGTTCCACCACTTGCATTAGGAACTAAGGAATCCTCGTTGGACCTTATTCACAAGTCAACACATTGGTGTAATAATAACGTGATCAATGGCCCCAATATCTCTTCTGATAATATTATGGCCAGAAGAGTGGGATGGATTGGCCATGGGACCAAGAAAAATGTTGAGGGGGATTGCATTATTATCAACTTTAGTCACCCCATGCAAGACAAAGCTTTAGTAGGTTGCCATTATCAGAACGGCACAAAAACTAAAATCAGAACAGCCTCCCTACAGTCTTTCTATCCGCTTCAACTACCCTCAAAGAACAAGGATTGGCAGTTGCCGTTTAGGCTGGTTAAGCGCACCCAAACCAGAAACGCAAACATTACATTACTTTTAATTAATAGATACTTACCATTAGCTAATCCCCAGGGCCTTGATGAAATCGACTGACTAGCGGAGTCAATAGGGACAAGAGAGGTTAAGAAGGTCCCAATAAAGACTCTAATTGAGCCAACTGTACCTGGCCTTTCAATTCAATTATCGCGGGTTAACCCAGCAAATATTTGTTCCATTTCATCTATTACTAACGATGCTATGACGAAGGTACTTTCTTGGAACATAGCTGGCCTAAGGTAAAAAAAGGGTGACATCTCCTGGGAACATTTCCTTGCCACACATCACATCATTGCTCTACAAGAAACATGGGAGTCAACTGACCGTTTCAATTTGGATGGTTTTATATAATTTTGTAAATTTGCCACTCTGTCAAATATGGGGGTTCTTCTTTTAATGTTTAGTCTTTACTTTTCTTATAATGTCAAGCTGATTGATTCCTGTTTGCCTCACGTGCTAGCTGTGGAAATGTAAGGGAAGAATTGACCAACCTTGTTAGTGGTAAATGTTTATAATTCCTTTACTAGAACCCACGAGACCGAGCATCTCTGGGCACTAGAGGTTTTCTTGGAAAGTTATGGGGAAGGAACTGAAGCCCACTATGACATATTACTTCTGGGGGACTTTAACACTCGTAATTGTCTCCTTGACTGCTTAGCAATGCTAGAGGAGGAAGATGGCTTGCAGAAGCAAAATCACTTTGAACATACTCCGTCTGGCACCTTCTTAGAAGGCCTCCTATCAGCCTATAATTTTAACTACCTACAACAATCAGATAGGTCAGCATTGGTACCTACCTATGTGGGCCATGGTAGCCCAAGTATAATTGATCATATTCTGCTATCCTCTCCGTTAACACCGGCAGTAAAGAACCTAAGTATCACCTGGAACTGCTTTAGCGACCATAATCTTCTAATACTGGATCTCCACCTCCAGGTTGCTCTCAAGTCACTAATATAAATATTAGTCTTAAAGACCAAGCATGCAGAATGAGGTGGGACAGGATCACCCTTGAGAGATTTATTGATAACCTGTATACTACCTGTGCCTCGGAGATTCAAGTGTGTCTAGATCAGGAATCTCATGACAGAGCCATTTTAGATGCCTTTGAATTAATGACTAAACAGGTTGACTCTCAACCAGAGTAAGGTGCCTAAAATTGAAAAGGTGGTTTGCCGATACCTGTGTGGCTGACCATAAGGAGCTTACGCAGGCCCTTAAGCAAAAACCGAGGGACGAACATTAGTCAAGAATAGTAGGAAGGCATATAAACTTGCAGTCCAGAATAGGAAAGAACAGTTAAGGGAGTTGGCCTGGGAGGAGCTTAGCCAAGCCAGTGTGCTGACTAATAGCTCTAAATGTTGGTCTGTTGTTAACAGTCCTCTCTTCTCTGACACTCCAAACACCAGCAGAGATTGTTTAGTCCCCACAGAGAAATGGGTGCAGCACTTTGGCAATATCTATAGTGATGCCAACTTAGGGGATACCGTGGGTCAAACTGTTCCGGATTAGTAAGTTCCTCCCTTCATTTTAATATGGATGAGGTCAATAAACCATCATTTCAATCTCAGGTGGAAAGGCTCCTGGCCCTGATGGGGTACCAGCCGACCTTTACAAGGCAGACCCAAAAGTCTAGGCTAAGATTTTAACACATGTTTTTAACGCAGCTTGTGTCTGGTTTTTCCTCATCATGGGCAAAGGCGGTTATCATCCCCATTTTTAAAAAAGGTACCAGGGAAGACCCGGGGTGCTATAGACCAATCTCGCTTCTTGACTCTGCGGCTAAAATCATGGGTAAAGTAGTCTTGGATCGCCTAACAGCTTGGCTTGATCATGCTAATATTGTCTCTGACCGTCAATATGGTTTCAGGCAGGAGAAAGGGACCTTGGATCAATGCATCAATCTCCATTTGTTGATTGGGAAGTATACTGTTGCCAAGGGGGGGACTTACACCTGGCTTTTATAGATCTAACCTCAGCTTTTGACCTCGTTAATAGATCTAAGCTGTGGTTGATCCTGTGTGATCTTGGGCTAGATGTTAACCTAATCTCCATTCTGGCCACTGCCCACAATAATACACGGCTGCGGTATGCTTTAATGAAGATGGGAGCCTGATAGACTCTTGGGCAGTAAGAAGAGGGGCCCGGCAGGGATGCATTTTGGCTCCCTTGCTGTTCACCCTCTACATCAACAAACTGGGGGACTCCTTAACATCCTGCTGTAAAGGTATACCTAGAGCTGGCACCAAAATGATTCCCACACTCTTGTCCTCTACATGAGGAACTGGGAGTGGGCTACATTTTGGACCAGATTGCGGTCACGCCGCTCTCACGTTGGCTGAGAATCTGGGCTCAACCGACCCCAAATCTAAATCAACTTATTATTTTAGATTGTATTGCACTAAAGAAGGCTTTATAAATTCCCTGGCTGAAATATATTAAGGATCAGACAGAGAATCTTGGTTACCCCGGTTTGTTTCTGACCCCACCCCCCTGGGCAAGACTGCTATTAGAGCTTTTAAACAGCAGTTTTTAGACAAGCGCAAAGGTCTAAGGGAGGAGAATGAATGAATTAAACCCTCAGTGAAAAGGTTTGTCACACTGAGCCTGGGACAGCAGATGTAACCATATCTATCTTATGTTAACAAAGCTTACCATCTTTTTGTTTTGACGAGATTTTGGTTGAATAAGGTTCGCTGGTTACTGGCATTTCCCAAAGGCTATTCCAAACCTGATTCATTAAAACCCTGTCCTTGTGACAACTTCTCTGAGCAAGATACTCACCATCTAATGTTTTTCTGCGCTCATTACGATTCCCTGCGCAGGAAGTTCATTCTCCCCCTGCTCAGAGGTTGAAATTTGTTCAAGTGAGGCCGGTTGTGATTTATCTACAAATGTTAGCCTCACCTATAGTCTGTGTCGGGGTGGCAAGTTTCTTAACTGGGGCTATTAGACATAGGAATAGGCTGCCGTTGAGATAGCCATCCTATATACTGTGACAGTGTATTCATGTTCTTCTGATTTATGCAATACAATTTTAACAAGATAATATGTCTGTTCCTAGCGTACTGTTTTATTATTATTATTGTACTTTATGTCAACCAATAATTGCTGATTAATACAAGGGACAGTCTTAATATTTACAGTCATTAAGTTGCGGCCACTATGGAAAGTAAATGTAGGGCTTCCCTGTGATGTAATGTTGTCATCTTTCTTACTATTGGGATGAATTGCGTTCTAATAGGATGTCTTTTTATTGAAGTATAGCCCTTTTATTCATTTTGTGATGACATCTCTTTTAGACTGAGTGTCTTCTCCGTGATGAGTTGTGTTTTAACAGGATGTCATTTTAATGAAGTGTTTCCTTTTATGAATTTTGTGATGACATGAAGTTTTAGATTGATTGTCCCTTGTGCCCCAGAGAAACTGTTCAATTAACTTTTGGATATGCTTGCACATAACCATTCAAAAGGCTGAGGACTGTTCTCCTGCTTACATTTTATAGTTCTTAAAGATTACCTTAACATGATCCCTATATAAGTTTTAATGTTGTTATATAGAATGTCTTGTTGTGTACTTTTATGGTTTTAATCAACCAAATAAAGTGGATATGACTATGACTATGAAAAATGTCTTTAAGCCCATATTGCATGTTAAGTGGAAGAGGGTGATGTATTTAACATATGCGGTAAATCCCATTAGCCCACAGCGAGGTATGTACCTCAAGTGGTAAATACCGCCTATTCCAAGCTTTTAACTTATAAATGTGCCATAACATGGGGAATAGGTGTTTAACATACCAAATTCTGCATGTTTTGCCTTTTTTACAGTCCGTTTCCTGTTCAACTTCAACAGCTTTGACCTGCCAGAATCTATTAGGGGAAAACCGTGAGGGTGTGAAGATTATCACACAACTTGTAATTCTGATCCTTGTGCAAACATGTGTTTGCATGGGGACCGGAATTTAGTCCTGCAGTTGTAATTAGGACCTTAATGGTACCATCCAACAAAGGAAAAGGAAATGGCACAATAAAACAACCTTATCACATGATCCATTAAGCATTTAAACCAGATGGATTCACCACTTTCAGCAGGCTTTCACGACATTGACCAACTTGGCAGATTGTTCTCATTACAGATCCCAGTCAACAGTATTTGCTACTTTTAGTTGCTTTCCAGAGGGCATGGTGTACCACAGAGAAAGGAAAGGAACCAAGCACGGGGAATATGTCAGGCAAAGACCACATAGTCCAGAAAGTAACAATAAAAGTCTATGTTAGACCTGTCAGCCTTAGGGTGATCGTCCCCTAATTTCTTTGTCTCTTGTCTCACCTCCTACATTTTTGCTGCACTTATTTTTGTTGGCCTTAGGACTTTGTGTACTTTACCACTGCTAACCAGTGTTAAAGTGCTTGTACTTTCTCCCCTAAAACATGGTTAAATTGGCTCATATCCAATTGGTGGGAAACAACCTTTACAACGCAGTCATTACAATACAACATCCTTTACATCACATGCCATTGCAATGCAGCTATTACATCGCATGTCATCTCAACGCATGCCATTACAACGGATGTCACTACAACGCATACCATTACAACGCATACCATTACAATGCATAGTTTTTACCCTTACACTATCCAACACTTACCCTACTGTTGCACTCACTGGAGTGGGAATAGTAATTTTTACACCTACACTATCCAACATTACCCTACTGTTGCACTCACTGGAGTGGGAATAGTAATTTTTACCCCTACACTATACAACACTTACTTTAAATGCAATGTAATGGTATGCTTTGTAATGGTATGTGTTGTAGAGGTATAATGCGATGTACTGAAATGTGTTGTAAATGTAGTTTCTAAAAATGCGTTGTGATGGCATGCGATGTATATGAAAACTTTATTGCATGATTTGTTAAAACCTTTGCAAACACAGCAAATAAAAATGTTGCAGTAATTAAATTTGATAAAAGAGGCCCAGTTCCTTTAGATAAAAGCACCCGACATCCCAACTTATAAAACTCTCTTGTGAGTGTACTGTCCATAAATCCTATAATGGTGTTCCCTTAAGGAAAAACTGTAGTCCTATTCGAAGTGGCGCTTGAGTTCCAGATTTAGCTAACCTGTGAGCTGCTCCCCTTCTGATGGCCATTTTGTTCACGTGCCTGACTTCTCCGCAAGAGGCTATTGCAATGAGCAAGGGGTCTGAGTCTCAGGCCGAGGAAGCTTTGAGCGGTTCCCCTCAGCTAGTTTTTTTGCAGCGCGGTCCATAAACCTAACCAGTGCGCAATTTAGACTGGTGTTCCGGGGATCAAAGCAGGCCAACACTGCGCCTCTACACGATCTGACGTCCTTGTCGTTCCAGCCCCTCCGTAGAAGAGCCCTTCTTTCATTCAAGGGGTTAGGACACAAACACAGTATATGCAGTAGGTCTTCCCTATATTGGACGCAAAGCCGGCATGTTTCCAGGGCTCAGTCTCTTTTCCATTTAGGAAGATGGCAAGTCAATGGGATCACCCCCATTCTCAATTTTAAAAAGTGAAGCTTGTTGCATGCACCGAAGGTGAGAGTTAAGTAGCTCTGAGGTTTCAGCTCATCATATGTCTTGAGGGTCATCCAACCGTGACTATTTGCTGCGCGGCTAGCCCTGTCTTCTGCTGAGGAAAGCATTTTCGCACTAATTTTTGCTAGCCTCTTGAATTCTTTTTGGCTTACATGTAAGTCCCAGAGTTCGCTCAGGCCGAGGGTGCTGAGCCCGCAGGACAAATTCAATTAAACAGGAAAGTGCCATCAGATTGACTGTTGTGCCAGTATTGCTTGTAAATCCGGTTTGGTTTGGTGGAATTAGTAAGCATGCCTCGTCCAATGCCCAAAGTGAGTTGAGCAATATCCCTGCAAAATACTTTGCTTCATTGTCGATTAAGGCAACCAACCGATAGTTTCCTGGAGATTTTTTGTCTTCTCCTTTGAAAATTGGGACGAGGATCGATCCTTGCCATAAGGGCGGAAAGGTGTTCCTTTCTAGGATGGTAGAATAGAGCGGAGCTAGCTTATGACATGACAAGTCAGCACCACCAGAAGTTCTTCCTTCATAAACTTATGTTGCTGTAGAGAAGCATTGTAAAGAATAGACTATTGTTGCCTAACCAATGGTAAACCTCAATACTGTGAGGGCAGTACCACTTGATCTGGAATAAAATCCTACCACCGACATGCTAGAGTCTGGTACCCCACATGCATAACCCACACACCTAAGAAGGTAGGAAGGCAGCTAAAGCCATGCATCATTAATACAGTTCCTTTAAAGATGTTCCCTTGGTAGAGGCTAACAAGAGGGTTACAGAAATTGACATGAAGTTGGTCATTATTTGGTCTGAAAAAAGAAAAATGCAAAACATTTTTGTAGTACAGAGTTGCCAAACCACTGCTTGAACTGCACAATGTATAGTTCTTCATCATGGTCTATTGTATGTTGTTGTTCTTGCTAATATATTTGGACTATTGATTTGCCACTTCACCTTTGGATGAGGATGAACTTCAAAATGGAAGGGAGCATAGGTATGCCTCTTATGAGTGTCCCCTGTAAGACTACTTTGGAGTAATCGATTTCTAAGGGGAGCCAACATCTGCCTTTTAGCTCAATCGTCATGCAGTTCTATTTGCAGCTCGCCCACTCCCACCTGGTCTAGGGCAACCCATCCACTCTGCTGATGAGGGACAACCTATGCTCTTGCACAGTTCTATGAACCTCGTAACATGGATGGTACTAGTAAATCACCAGCGTAGCTTCTTGGGTGATTTGGACATCTATCTGAGAACTTGTCTGACTCTCTATGGCCTGTTTCTGTCTCTGGCCTATGTCCCTTGGGCTGGTGCCAAGGTTTCTAAGGGTGGTTGGCCTCTCTGACCCCTGTATCTGATGTATTTGTAGCTTTTCAGTCTTTGGAGCCCGAGATCACTGTCTCTGAGACTCCTGTCCCAAGTTCTCCTCTCCCTGTTATCAGTGGGCCCAGTCTAATGTCACTGCTTTTGTAACACTATATCTTGACTGTGGGCAGTCTCCATGTCTCTAACACCTCAGTCCCTTGTACACCTCTCTGCTTGTCGGTTTCCGGGGCACTGATGTCAGCCGCCTGCTGGTTTCTCATTCCTGCGGGAAGGGTGCTGCTGTCGAGTTCTGGTGTGTCGTTTGCTCTTGCGTCTAAAGCAGTACCTCAGGAAATTTCACTTAGTTGTGATCAGCTCTTCTTTCAATGTCTCTGTGCCTGTTGGTAGAAGGGAGCGGGAATAGCCTAAATACATAACAAAAACAGCACTGGTAAGGACTGAGATGTAGCAGTACAGCTGACTGCAGAGAACAACATCACTCACTTAAGCTAAACGGAGATAAAATGGAGGTGATGATTTTGGGACATAATCCCAAATGCAACCCCCAAATGCATATGATAGGATTGCTAGAGAGGTTAGGGCCTCCTCCACCGTTCGTCTCCCCTATAAAGAGCTTAGGAATATGGTTTGACAGTTCCTTAAAAATGGAAGCCCAGGTAAAAAAAAAATACAGCAGCCTGCTTTGGGATAATCAGAACTTTCCGAAAAATTCATCCAATGCACACAGTTATGCACTGCTGAAATGCCTCTGTAAAGTCAAAAAATGAATTCACAAACCCTTTCTTTGATTACGCATAGAAAGGAGTTTAATTAGGCATAATCGTTACAGATATAATAAGGAAGCATACTACCCCACCAAGAGACGCTGGGCTGGATTTATCAACTTTTTACATAGTGCACTGCAGCAGCCGCAAATGCTGCGCTTCCCTCTCATTAGCGCTGGCGCTGAAATCAGCTGCCTTGCGCCACGGAGACAACTTTGCACCAGGGTGCAAGGGTGTCTCATTGAGTCTAACGTAGGTTTTGTATTGAAAGGATACCCTTCCAGTACAAAACACCATGCTGAGATTCACTTCAAACCTTTTCTCTCTTTGTATGTGTGCTGTACAGTGCAGCACACATGCAAAGTTGGAAAAGGGAGGAGAAATTAAAGCATTTCTCCCTCCTTGCGCCTACTTTCAAGGGGCCCAGTTTTCACATGCTAAACTCTTTTTATTTTGTTTAGCACATTGGGTTTAGAGTGAGAAACCTTGGGTGGTCGAATGGGAACTCTCATGCACCACCCTTGGTACGACCCCATGGCGCAAAGTAATACGAAGCAGCGAGTTATTTCCAGCGCTAAACAAGTTTAGCACTGGAAGGTAAATTGAGAAAAATGATTTTTTGCTGATTTGCATCACTTTTGTGACTTAAACACGGTGCAAAATCTTAGTAAATCTCCCTCGTTGTCTCTTGCTCAGCCTCTTCTCCTCTTAGGTTCCCAACTTGCCTTCTGACAGAAACCTCACACATAGAGGGGCTTCTTTATGAGAGCCCTGTGTCACATTTGCACCATGTAAAGTGGTACATGTATGATGCAGGGCTCTCAAATCGATTTTTGATGCCTTGCACAGCCACCGCGCGTGGTTCTGAGTGCTTCATAAATCATGAGGAAGGTGACCAGTGCAAATCTCTAAGTTGCTTTACTCTGTGCCCGGAAAGCCTTCCATGGGGGTTGCTGTAGGTTTCCCACACAACACCCATGTCTTATTGATGCTGCCCCTGATTTACAAAAGTCATGCAAACCTGGGGAAGCGCCAAAACCTTATGCCGCCGAGGGGGGTGTAACAAGGAGAAATGTGTTTGTTTCTACTTGTTTTTTCCTCTTTGCATGTGTGCTACAAAATGCAGCACACATAGAAAGGAGAAAACAACTCAATTGATTTTTTTTGTCTACAGGAAGATGCACTTTCCTGCACAAAAACAATCCTACATACAATGGAGGCACTTTTGTACCATGATGCAAGGGTGTCTATGTTTGCGCTAGGTTGCCAAAATGGTGCCAGCACAGGGAGAAAGGACAGGAATTCACCGTATTGTTTAAATACAGTGAATGCTTGCCCTTTCACTTTGGCGCAAGGCAGCGAAGAAAGGTGCCTTGCGGTGCTGTCCTATGCCAATATCCCATAAATGTGTCCCAGAGTTTCTATATCACATCATAGACTCCATGAATACGTACATTAGACAACTGCACTTCATTTAAGACCAGCCATCTCACACTCCTTGATGGAAAGCACTGCGTGAATTGACAAAAAATCATTTTTTTCTCTGTTTTTTTATCTTCCTTTTGTTTGTTTAGCTTTAGATGTATTTTCTCACAGAACCTGACTAACAAAGCTAAAATGGAAACCATCTCTCACTCACACGTGAAATCATTAAGATGACCGTGGGTCTTGATTGACAATGTGCCCAGAAATAAGGAGATGGATGGAATAACTTGGAATTGTAATAATTGTGTCAAAACAGATGCGTCCAGTTGTTCATGTCAATTATAGGTTGCACCATGATGACACGCCTTACATATATATTTAATGGCTGTAGCAGTTTTCTAATTCCTCATTTTCTAGCTAAGGAGCTGTTTTCTTGCCATTAACTTCAGTGCTTGTTGTTTTAAAATGACTATGTACAAAGTAAATGCTTTTGGGACAATGCACAAATTAAGTTGTCATTGATTAGTCAAAGTTTTATAACTACATGAAATATACGTGTAATAGACAATTCTCAGTGGAACGTACCGAGATTATTTTAATTATTGTGTAAATTGTTACGTTCTATCAAGAGAACTACTAACCCCCATCCGGTAAATTAAGCACTTGCTGCAATTAGTGTTAATAGGGATGGCACAAACGTGCTCATTAAAAAGAAGCTCTGTGCTCTGGAGGCTGAGTACACACAGAGGGGTAGGATGTTGAATTGAGATATTTGCATCATCTATAATTTGCCAATTAACAGTCCACCACAGTCTAATGAGTCATGTCACACATTCTTTTGAGTAAGAAAATTAACACATAACTGGGTCTTTTGATGGGCTCACTCCACACACCTCTAGGATGCCAATGCGCCTTAAGAGAATCTATGGGTTAATCCAACTGTTGTATATATATTTTTTTTACAAAGAGTGCTCTCACAGAACCAAGTAGTACACCAACTGGCATCCTATTCAAATCGTTTTCATTTTATTCAGTGGGGACCCATATATAAGAAAGATATCAAACAATAAAATGGTCAACAGACTTCTGAGTATACAAAAGAAAATCAAAAATCTTATACAAATAAGGCCTGGCAATTAATAAAGTTGGTCCTATGATAAATGTACATCTTCTAATAGTGCTCCTTTCACAGTTGTAGAGATGGAAACAACTGCATTAAGTTTCATAGTCACTTACCTAGTAAAGTCTCACGTCTATGTGACTTTAATTCGTATTATCTATATAGCAAGCAATAAACCTCAACGCTAAAATAACAGGTGAAAAATAGTGGTCTTATATGACTAGTACACAATGCCAACACTATAATGCAAATCATTGAAATGTATCTGTAACACTGAGATTGCTCACAACTTTACCGTATTGCTGGCCTAAAACTCTATTTATTTTACATGTGTGTTAAACTCGAATCTGGCATTATAGTTTATTTTAAGATCCTTCATTGCAAAACGTATTGCTACCAAACATTTTACTAATGAATGAGAGTTAAGTGTTTTTCACCCACCATCAAACAATGTTATGGCTCAGAGGACATTAAGCACCTATTCATTTATTATTGAATAATATCTATCATTGTGCGCTGCCACACAGGATGAAACTACAATAATGCAGTTAAAATATCAACCTACAAAAAAATAATGCATCCACAATGTTGAATACTATTACGAGGTCTAGTAACAAA
This sequence comes from Triturus cristatus, assembly GCF_964204655.1. Classification (NCBI taxonomy): domain Eukaryota; kingdom Metazoa; phylum Chordata; class Amphibia; order Caudata; family Salamandridae; genus Triturus; species Triturus cristatus. The sequence goes on from NC_140594.1 coordinate 968,101,838, forward strand.
CTGCATGTTGTAGCATGTTAATACTACTACATTGTATTAATAAAGTACTACAAATGCAATTCACAAACCTATAACTATAAATCTTCATCTCCAGCTAGCCTATATTTTCAATGGGAAGAACTTCAACGGTTTTATTTCCAACCACCTAGTTACAATCTAGATGGTCGGAAACTAAAACCGGAAAATCGTTCCTGCTGGATTCCAATGGGCTCAAGGAGCCCGTCGGCCAGTCGACGATCAGCCCGTAATCCCAATGGATGGCATTTCCGCTGTTGGGATTACGGTGCTCAGTTTCTGACGGGCTTTCCATGCAGGGCCTTCCGACATGGAAAGCTTGTCAGAAAGCGAGTTTGGGGCCCCTAGCAGGGCCCCCTTCTCAATGTGGCCTGTGATGGGGGCTGAGGGGGCACCTATGGCACCTCCCTGTTAATCCCTGCACAGTTTGGCAGGCACCTTGCGGTGCCTGCCTCGAGGTACAGGGATTAACAAAAGCTCCCATTTCCCTGTGGGAGCTTGTGCTACGTCCGGTTTACGGCTGCAGCACATGCTCCTATACAGAAATTGGAGTATAACACTGCACCATGTGCGGTCACATTGTAATTGCGGTGTCGGGACCGCCGACCTGAGGTCGGTCGGTCCCGAGACCGCGGCGGAGTTGGTCGGAGGCATCTCCAACTGACATCATAATCAAACCCTAAATAGTAATGTGGGAGGGACCAATGGTAATGGTCGACAAAAGGGGCATATGTGCTACCGAACGGAATCGGTTTTGGAAGGATAAGGAGGGCCTTAGGGAGATGCATGCACCCACCTACTAAGGAGTAAACCCATTGGTATTTACAAACTGTATGTGTAAAGTTCAGACAGCCAAAAGTGGTCCCAAAACAGTAATAAATTACTTAAGCTCAGATCTGGAGTAAGTCCAGCACCACACAATGCCAAACAAAGGGTACTGCAACATCCACAAATATAAAATAGTGGAAGTGGGGTCTTAAAATGAAACCTCATAGAAAATTATTTGAAATAAAATTAAATTACATTAATAAAAATAGTTACAAATCTAAATAAATACAATTTAATGTTGAAAAAAAGTAAACCATATTTATTATTTCATTATAAAACATTTTAAGAACATAATTTAAAAATTAATGAAAGATTCATTTATATTAAATTATAATTAAATTAGTTTTAATTCATTCTGTACAAAGTTTATAATAAAAAATGAATTCCTAATAAAATAGAAAGTTTTTACTATATCTAGAAATTTACATTTATTTTAAACTTCAGATAAACAATTATATGTATATAATATATTTAAATTGATTAAAGATTTAATTCAAATTTATATAAAATGAATGTATATTATTATTTAACATAAAATAAGTTTACTATTTTCAGTTTTCAATAAAGTTTTTTACTTTTCTCAATACTTTACTACAATACAGGGAAAACTAAATCAAAATTGAAAAACAATTAGTGAAAATATGATAATTGTAAATATTATTGTGCATTATGGAGTTTATTTATCTAAACCCTGTATGCATGACGCAGGGCTCTCATTTAGATTTATGAGGCCACGCAAAGCCACCCAGCGTGGCTTTGAGTGGTGTTAGAAATGAGGATCTCTAGTTGGAAGAGGCTGGCACCAATGTCCAAATAGGGACCCTTCTTCCTAAGTCAGAGTAAGGGGGCTACACCCTTTGATAACCCCTGGTCAACCCTGTGGTAACATAGCACGAGCAGACAGGCCTATCTCAGAGGCAGTGTGTGAAGCATTTATGACCATACACAATAACGCAGTGAAGACACTACAAAGGGACACCACACAAGTAGTTATAGAAAAATTAGTATCCTTATATAGGCTTCACACTTGGATCAAAAGCGATCAAGAAGCCACAATGCACGTAAATATAGATGCACTTAAAAAGCAATAAAAGCAATCAAAAGCGTGTGAACGAACTTAGTTGGAGGCCGGGGTCTACGCGACCCGGTAATGCACAATGTACCTGAGGTTTAAAGGGGCACGGCACGCAGCTTCGTGAGGGAGCTGTGATGATGACAGGCGGACTCGCAGCAGCCACAGCTCCCCGCTGCAGCGGTCTGCGGCGTGCACTCACGATGATCCTGAGACGGTGATTAAAGGCGGGCACTCAGCGGCACAGCTCCTCAGCTGCAGCGGCCCACAGTAGCGATAGCGATGATCCTCGTAGCACAGACAGATGCGGGCTCTCAGCGGCAACAGTTCCTCAGCGGCAGCGGCCCACAATAGCGATAGCGATGATTCTCGTACCACAGGCAAATGCGGGTTCTCAGCGGCAACAGCTGCAACGGCCCACAATAGCGATAGCGATGATTCTCATAGCACAGGCAAATGCGGGCTCTTAGCGGCAACAGCTCCTCAGCTGCAGCGCCCACAGTAGCGATAATTCTCGTAGCACAGGCAGATGCGGGCTCTCAGCAGCAACAGCTCCTCAGCTGCAGCGGCCCACAATAGCGATAGCGATGATTCTCGTAGCACAGGCAGATGCTGGCTCTTAGCGGCAACAGCTCCTCAGCTGCAGTGGCCCACAATAGCGATAGCGATGATTCTCGTAGCACAGGCAAATGCGGGCTCTCAGTGGCAACAGCTCCTCAGCTGCAGCAGCCCACAATAGCGATAGCGATGATTCTCATAGCACAGGCAAATGCGGGCTCTCAGAGGCAACAGCTCCTTAGCTGCAGTGGCCCACAATAGCGATAGCGATGATTCGTGTAGCACAGGCAAATGCGGGCTCTCAGCAGCACCAGCTCCTCAGCTGCAGCGGCCCACAATAGCGATAGCGATGATTCTCGTAGCACAGGCAAATGCAGGCTCTCAGCGGCAACAGGTCCTCAGCTGCAGCGGTCCACAATTGCGATTGTGATGATTCTAGTAGCACAGGCAAATGCAGGTTCTCAGCGGCAACAGCTCCTCAGCTGCAACGGCCCACAATAGTGATAGCGATGATTCTCATAGCACAGGCAAATGCGGGCTTTCAGCGGCAACAGCTCCTCAGCTGCAGCGGCCCACAATAGCGATAGCGATGATTCTTGTAGCACAGGCAAATGCGGGCTCTCATCTGCAACAGCTCCTCAGCTGCAGCGGCCCACAATAGCGATAGCGATGATTCTCGTAGCACATGCAAATGCGGGCTCTCAGCGACAACAGTTCCTCAGCTGCAGCGTTCCACAATAGCGATAGCGATGATTCTCGTAGCACAGGCAAATGCGGGCTCTCAGCGGCAACAGCTCCTCAGCTGCAGCGGTCCACAATAGCAATAGCGATGATTCTCGTAGCACAGGCAAATGCGGGCTCTCATCGGCAACAGCTCCTCAGCTGCAGCGGCCCACAATAGTGATAGCGATGATTTTCAGCCCGCGTTTCCCCGCAGTAGACCCATAGGCTCTGGAATTCTCGACAGAAGCCTCACCTGCGAGTAGAATACCCTTCAATAGGAATTCAGAAGGCTGATGGGTGAAGTCTAATGTCCCTGAGACTTCAGCAGGAGGCAAGCTCAAATCAGGCCCTTGGGTAGTTGCTTCAGCAAGATGGATGAAAGTTTCGAAGTCCTTTCCCTCTAGTTACACGGACAGAGGTTCGTCTTGACATCCCGAAGTAACACACCCTGTAGGGGTTTTAGCACAGATATTTATACCCCAAAAGTCTTTGTCCTCAAAAGTCACAAGTCACTGAACCAAGGCAGAACTAGTTCGGTGTGGTCCTGGAGCACTTTGTTTACAAGGCAGCATCCTGCCTTTCAGGAAGAGGGGGTCTGTCATCAGATGCACAGTGGGAGGTGGAGCCATCATTCACCTTGCCAGGCACATCCCTGCTCAAATCAAAGGGTCACCCCTCCCCATACTTCAACTGCAGATCTCTCTATTCAATCCAGGTCGGGCTCAGCCTGCCCTGTCCCTCCAAAACCAGACAGCCAACACACATAACAGCAGAGCACACTGGAAGACTTAGGCAATAAAATACCTCCTTTCTAGAAGTGGTACTTTCAAACACCGAATACAAAAATAATCATCACTAGAAGATGTACTCCAATATTCTGAGCTCAGGCATACTAAATTCGACTTTCCAAACATGTTCCTTGGGTCACCTAGGGTTATAGGGAATACCAATTCATACAGTCACTTTACAATAGGGAGCATTCGTGCTGTGGCACCTAATGGCAGTGGCACAGCACCCAGAGCATCTAACACCAGCAAACACAGAGGAGACAAAAGCGAAAGATGGAAAGGAGACCTATGCCAATGGTGCCAGGTCTAACAAGTGGCATCATAAATCATGAGTAAAGCGATGCAACACAAATCGCTGCGTCACCTTACCCTGCGCCTGGGAGGCGTTCAATGGGCATTACAGTGGGTTTTCCCAAGCAACACCCAAAGAATTTGATGCTGCCCCAGATTTACAAAGTGATGTAAGCCTGGGGATTCACTAAATCTGTATGCTTCCCGAAGTGATGCGTACCAATGAAAAATATGTTTATTCCTCCTCGTTTTATCTTCTTTATAATTAAATTAGCTTTGAATACAACCTTTGATTAATTTAAATATGTTAAAATAAAATAAAAATTCTGAAGTAAAAATTAGTAATTTAAATTACACATTTTTTCTACATTTTTTAACATTAAATTATAAATATTTATATTTTTAGCTATTTTAAATAATTTAATTTATTTTTCTTACAGTATTTTCTTTTTAGTCCCTTCCTCAATTATTTTCTTCAGGAGACTGTAGCAGTATCAGTAGTTGGCCATGATCGATGCTGAACATACTACTGATTCTTTTTGGCAAGTGTAACTTAGACTCATAAATCTGGCTCTACCCGGTGTTTCAGGGGGTGAAGATGTGCACGTCCACATTTTGAGCAAGTTTACACTCAATTTTGTGAATAATCAAATTTAGTAAAGTCATTCAAAAGTATATGAGCAAACTTACACGAGAAAATTACTCAGAAGGGTAAGTTACGTTTGTCAATATCCCATATATTATCAATGTAGGGTTATAAAGGGAAGAATACATTAACTATCTTTAACTCCACATCTACGTACTTTGATGATGTAGTGGTAGACAACATTGTGGATATGATACAGTTGTGGGTCAATATTTTGACTGCAATATTGTTGCCTCCTCCACCATCAAAATATATGTGCAACATTATTGTAGACAACATTCATTTTAACATACCTTCTTGTTCCCTGCATTGTCGATATTACAATCTGTGAGTCAGTGTTGGATTGTGGATCTTGCCTAGGGTCTGGTATGTTTAATTTAATAAATGGATCTTAGTTTTGTGTGTAGGTGTAGAAGTAAAATGTTCAGTGGAAGAGGATCAAATAGTTTTCCGAGTTCTCCTCATTGCATTTTAGTGAAATGTTCTCAAAATAATGATTCTACTCCCTTATGTACCTATTGCCCTTTCTCTTATTTTTCCGTACAGAAAAGCAGCACAGGCATGAAATATCTTCCAGCTCTTCGCCCATTAATATAGATTGGGTGGTTAAAACACCCAATGCTTTTTTCAAATTAGTACAGTTACTTGTTAAGTCCCAGGAACTTCTTTGTTTTTTCAGATATGAAAATGTCCCTAGGTTATAATAACTGGGAGCTTAACCAACAACTATGTAGGCTTATAATTTTCAAATGCATTACAACTTTTGAGTAGTGCCCTCTTACCTATTCTACAGTACTCTGGATTTTGGCCATCACTTGGAACTCCGTTACCTTTTTTATGTACCTTCTGAGCTAATCAGTCAGGAGCAATTGTGCTACGGTACCATGGATGGATTATTGCTTTTGCTGGTTTGTGGTTGACATTGCCTAGTTTGAATCACCAAGCTAAGTTCTACCTAAGAATGTTAACTGATATTTCTGAAAATCAGCTAAGTTTTATCTATTGTGTTCACTGGTTGAACACACTTTTGTTACCAATTTTATAGGTATTTCCTATTTGAAAGGGATTTAGAACTACGTTTATTGAGACTTCTAACAAAAGTGCCTGCGACTAGCAGTTGGGGTCCGCTAGATCATATAGTTCAGCAATGGCCTTTAACTGAATCAAGTAGCTAGCAAAAGGACCTGGCATTACCACTTTCCAGACTTCTTTTAATGGCCCAATTTCGGTTGGGTTAATTATTTTAAGGATGGCTTTTGAAACGATGGCTGGGGAAGGGAGACTACTAACTTACAGATCATATTCAATGCTCTCCTAAACCCAGATGAAGATTACCCCTTCCTCCTGACAGTGCTGGACCTCTCAACTATCTTCGACACAGTTGACCATCATACCCTCATTTGCACCTTTGAATCCCAAATGGCATGCACCGTTAATGTCTTTCACTGGTTCTACTCCTAACTTTCTAACCAACTCCAGCTTGTTCATATTAACACTCAAGTCACAAAAGGTCCCTATCACCTGCAGAGATCCCGAGAGTTCCACACCGTTCACTGTCATCTTAAACTTCCCCATGGAGCCGCTAGGTGCTCTGCTCAAAATAACGCGTTACAACAAACAAATGATGGACGGAATGCTGACAATGCAGACATTCTCCCCCAGTCAAGAGATCTGGGTTAAATCCATCGGTTTTTTGCCCACTACGCCACCCCAGTTCAGACATGGCCATATGCAAATCAGTCTTGACCCTGTGCCTCATGGGAACAGTCCAGCCCGAACTGCCAAGCCATGTCTTCCCTGGACCGGAATCAAGCATCCTAGGACCGGTTTCTGGCTATCAGCCGTCATCAGCCAGGATAGCTTGACTCCAGTGGCGTAGTGAGCACGGGACCCACGTCTGGGCATACCCATCCCACTTAGGGCGAAAAGCGTTACAACAAACAAATGATGGACGGAATGCTGACAATGCTCAAAATAACAGCATTAAAACTCACCAAAACATTGATGACAAACAAATCTGCTTGAAGGTTTCATGCACTTCAGCCATCCAACAACTCAAAAACTGCCTGCAAATCATCCAGACTCAATGTGCAACACCTACCTAAGCTCAACACAATCATGACGGAATCCCTTTGCTTGTGAAGAACTAACATGAAACACTACAAATTTGACTCAAAGAAATGAAATTTGACAGATTCAAGACCCAATTTCAGTAAATACCAAGTCAATTGTATTCTCCTTTGACATCAACTTCACCCTCAAGGAACATGTTGCTAAAAAAAAACAAATTGTCAAGACTGATTTGCATATGGATAGATCCAAACTGGGGTGGCATGGTGAGCAAAAAAATATGGATTTAACCCAGATTTGTGACTGAGGGTGAATGTTTAACAATGTTCAGCATTCCGTCCTTCATCTTTTTGTGTTGCTATAAGTCGCGCTTAATGGAAAGTGTAGGCCCAGACTCTAGTTCCACACTCACTATGCCACTGGATTCAAGCTAGCCTGGTGGATAAGGTCTGATACCCCGAAACAGGTCTCAAGATGCTTGTTTTCCGGTTCAGGGAAAAGCTGACCTGGCAGTTTGGGTTGCACTGTTCCCATGAGAAGTATGGTCAAGACTGATTTGCACATGTCTGGGTCCAAACTGAGGTACATGGTGAGTAAAAAATGATCAATTTAACCCAGGCCTGTTACTGGAGGTGAATGTTTCACAATTTTCAGCATTCCGTTCATCATCTTTTTGTGCTGCTATTAGTCGCACTTAGTGGGAAGGGTATGCCCAGACGTGGGTCCCATGTTGACTGTGCCACGGGATTCGAGCTAGCCTGGCGGATGAGGGGTAATACATTGAAACCAGTCCCAGGAGAATTGTTTTCCGGTCCAGGGAAGACCTGGCCTGGCAGTTCAGACTGGACTGTTCCCATGGGTAGAACGTTCACCATCTTTTTTGTTGCTATAAGTCACCCTTAGTTGGAAAGGTATTCCCAGATGTGGGTCCCATGCCATAGGATTCAAGCTAGCCTGGCTGATAAGGTGTGATACTCCTAAACTAGTCCTAGAACTCTTGTTTTCTGGTCCAAGGATATCTGGCCTTGCAATTCGTTCTTGACTGTTCCCATGGGGAGCAGGGTCAAAAGTGATTTGTACATGGATTGGCCCAAACTGGGGAGGCATGGTGGGCAAAAATACAATGGATTTAATGCAGATCTGTGACTGGGGGTGAATAATTGACAGTGTTCAGCATTCTGTCCATCATCCTATTCTGTTGCTCTAAGTCGCCACTAGTGGAAAGGGTTTTTCCCAGATGTAGGTCCTGTGCTCACTATGCCACTGGTAATGAGATGGTATACCCATAAACCGGTCCAAGGATGCTTGTTCCCACTCCAGGAAGGACCTGGCCTGGCAGGTCAGGCTGGACTTTTCCCATTTTGAGCAGGGCAAGACTGATTTACATATGGCTGTGTCCACACTGGGGTGGCATGGTTAGCAACAAAATGATGAATTTAACCCAGATCTGTGACTGGAGGTGAATGTTTGACATTGTTCAGAATTCTGTCCATCATCTATTTGTGTTGCTATAAGTCACCCTTAGTGGTAAGGGTATACCCAGACCTGGGTCCTGAGCTTGCTATGCCACTGCATTCAGACTAGCTTGGCTGATGAGGGATGGTGCCCTGAAACTGGTCCCAGGATTCTTGTTTTCCTGGCCTGGCAGTTCGGGTTGGACTGTTCCCATGAGCAGATGGCTGAGTCCAAACTGGGATGGAATGGTGAGCAAAATATGATGGATTTAAACCAGATCTGTGACTGGGGGTGAATGTTTGACAACGTTTATTTATTTATTTGACGGGTTTTATATAGCGCTGGCTAGACCTGGAGGTATCAGAGCACTTTACACGAGGATTAAACAGTGTTACAAAGTTACATCAGTTACAAGAGCTTGGCATAGAAAAAGGAAATTACACTACTTGGGTATTTAATAACATAGCAAACAAGATTATTGGGGTATAGAGGAAAATGGGGGAAAATTAAAGGGGACAGAATGAAGATCAGGTCTCAGTAGAAAAGGCAAGGGGTGAAGCGCAACAGGGGATACCAGGAAGTCAGAGTCAGCAAGCCAGTGGGGTTATTCATGATCGACCACATCCAGAGACCAGAGTCCCTCACTGCGTCGCATCGTAAATTGGGCTGGAGCGTGTCTGAGGGAGGGGGCGAAAAGGTGCCTCACCGTGATTCACAAGAGGAGAGGGGTGAAAGGTGCTTCAAGAGGGGGTCGGGTTAGGGCATGGGTAAATCCGGCAGAATAAAGGCGCTAACCAGAGGTGTAAAGTCAGTCTGGGAGGCTTTCAGTCAGCAAAATGGAGGATCCAGGACATGAACCCCAAATACCTCGTCACAAAATGGCGGGCTGCGGGCAAACAGGAATCCAGTCTTAAAGGCCAGCAAGACAAAGATACCCAGGTACAAGTCAAAGTGGGGTGGGGCGATTCCCGGCACAGGATGGAGTAAGGCTGGAGGTCATCGATTCCTCGCATGTCAACAAAGTCAGGGGAAGGTCAGCGCGGCGAGCCCAGGCAACAGCCCTGGAAGATGAAGGCAGCTGCGGGGTCAGGTGGGCGCATCGACACCAGGAAGGGAAAAAAAACTCAGCAGTACGGGCAGCCGACAAGGACCTCACAAAGGTTGCTCAGTCGGGGGAAAACAGGATCCATGCGTCCCTGCTTCTGCCCAGGGAAAGGCATAGCAGGTTGCCAGGCCACCTCAGCCCAGGTCCAGAAGGCAGACAACAGGCAGGAGGGGTGATCCCCAGTCACCACAACATGCAGTCACCAATGCAGCCCAGCCTGGCTTTGGCCGTGATGAAAGGGATAAGCAATCAGCCGACTCACAGGGTCCACTGGATGGTGGGGAGGCTCACCACTGCTGCACCACCACCTGCAGACTCACGGGGTCCACCGGATGACGGGGAGTCTCACCGATCCTACGCCCCCAACAGACGTCCATGGCAGAATCCTCGGTGTTTCTTTAGAGAGGAGGTGGAGAAAGAATACACAGCGGAGAGATGAGGAATAACAGTGCCCGATGTCCAGCTGGGTAGGTGACGGCTGCGGTGGGGACCGGAGCCAATTCTCCTCTATAGCTGTCTGGGCAGCTCCACCAGGCAACGGCCATGTTACTCTGGGCTCCGTGTACAGCACCTCGATCAGGTTTTGTTCGAAGATCTCGAGTCACATGCGGGGGAATTGGGGAGACGAGGACCACAGTGAAACGTGACCTCATGTAAGTAAGAGGTTCAAAAAGGGGGGGTAGAATATCCGGGGTTTGAGCCAAAAAGGCTTTCCCTAGCCAGGAGCTCCCGGCCGGAGCTCCTCACCTGTCGGCCATCTTGTGACCACCTATACTTATATACATATGGGTACCACCTCGTCATCAGCCAAGCTAGCTTGAATCTAGTGGCATAGCGAGCATAGGACGAACATCTGGGGATAGCCTTCCGACGGGCGTCTCATAGAAACACCAAGTGATGCTAAACCGAATGTTGAACGTTGTTAAACATTCACCCCTGTCACAGAACTAGGTCAAATCCATCTTTCAGGAGTTATATAGGCAATATTAAAAATCACTTTCATGTTTTAATCACCTTACACAAAATAACCCGCTCTGCTGTAATTCAGGCGTCGCAGCACACTCGAGAGGCACTCGGCCCCTCCGGTTGGAACCCTATGATGAAGCATCCCACCAACTAGGTTGGTGTGTGAGTGTTCCTCCTTTTTTCTTTTTTTACCACAGTTAGCATTAATCCTCCCCAGAATTACTCCTACTTTGTTGTTGTTGTATATCTCTAGGGAACCAGGAGTAGTTCCAGTATACCCTTTCTCTCTTTTTGTTGATTTGTGGTTGTTTCTTTCTGTGCTGCACAATGCAGCACACATAGAAACAGCAAAAACAAGGAGGAATTAATAATTTATTCTTGTTTCGCCATGTTAAGACCATGGTTATTTTTGTCTTAATTTTCACGCTGCCCCATATTTATGACATACTTGTAAATAGGGTGCTGCGTCGAACAGCAATGGATGTTGAACGCCCACCATAACACCATAACACCCATTGCCTGCCCCTTTCACGCTAAGTGCTAAGTGAAATGGGGCCTTATTCACAAGGTGATGTTAAGCCACATTAAGTGGCTAAACGCTGCCTTGCAAATAAGGTGATGGGTTTATCACCATAAGAACATCACTAAAAGTGACGTTCCTGTGGTGAAAAACTCTTGTAAATATTTCCCTGGATCTTCAGAAAGCCTAAGAACTAGTGCAAGGTGATGATCGGAAAACAGCTTTTCGAATTAAGCTCATGTTGTACGAATACCAAGTAATGCTCTCTTGACTTTGCAACATTCCTGGGGCACTCCAGAGTTCCATAAATGAGGTTTTGTGGGATTACCCAGATGTATTTGTGGGAGTTCGGGTTAGAGAGAATGGTCAAGTGAGCATCTCCAATTATTGCACTTGCTGGACAACAGGCTAAAGACTTTGGCATTGACATTTAAAGTATATGTAGATGTTCATTGGCATTATTTAGTGAAAACCCAAGCAATATGAGAAAGACCCATTGTCCTTTATTATATCCATAGTGCAACTTTATGAATAAACCAGTGCTCCCTTTTGTAAGCAGAAGCTGTTTAGCTTAATACTGTCTCCGCCCATTCCATTCTGCCTTCAGTTAAGTATTGATTCACTGGTCTTTTTGCCTCGCTTAGAAACCTGGCGGCAGAGTGAGAACAAAGACCGGGGCCAGTTCCTCACCGGTCGTTGCTGTGCTTGAAACACAGGCGGAAAGAAGAAGAGATACATTGCTTCGTTTGTTCCTCGGGTCCCGCTGCAGCTCATCTTCAGGATTCACCTACTAGGTGTCCGCAGCAGTGCCTGCAACTTTGAGTGTCTGAACAGTGCGGAGAGGTTTAGCCGAGTTTTTGCACTGTGGAAGAGGTGGAGGGCCGCAACCTGAATTTTCCACCCACGAAGACCCGGCGGTGGTCGGGAGGCCCGGTACCTCAGTGAGAACAGAATCCAGGGGCGGAGAGACGTTCCCTACATCGCAAGTACAGCCGGCAAATTCATTGACCCAGGAAACACGGGACACAGTGAGGTATTTGAAATCCCAGGCAGCTCGTTGTCCAGCCAGTGGCAAAACTCACGTTCAGAATAGAGGTGAGACTAATTAAATATAAAGGAACCCCCAGGAGTGCAATGGGGATATCGCGGTGACTGACTGCTGGGTGTAACGAGTGGACCGCAGGCAGCAAGTTCAAAAGAGCCAGGACTAATTAGGAGACCACGGACTCAGGCTGCAGACGGTGAATGTGGCAAACAGTGAGCTGTGAATGAGTGAACGCCATATATTGATAAGCAGTTATAACGGCAGGGGCGAAGGACACCCCTCTGCCGCAGCCTGCACACTTTGTCTCTGCAAGATTGTTTACTTAGAGGTGCGGCTGACACCTTAAGCAAATCTTGACTTTTAAGCTAATCGCAGTTGCATTGTGGGAATTGAAGTTTTGTTTTTAGCTTTGTGTATATAGACTAAAAGGCCCGATTTCACTGCCTGCACTTATTTGTTTATTCCGGCTAGAGGGGGGACACATGACTATCTGTCCCAGTCAGCATGGTGGCCGTTGCCGCTCCCATGAGCCCTCAGCACCTGGAGGCGCTTTAAAAGGCGCTTTAAAAAGACAGCGCAGGCGAAGTCTAAGCCCGTTACTGCCAGGAAGAGGCTGGGCTGGGTAAGCCCTCTAACATTTGATATTTGGGGTATCGGCCTCATTTAACAAGTACTATTGCTGCCATTGTGACATATTAGTATTTTTTTGTTTTTTTTGTTTACCGCCTTCACGCTTGTGCTGTCATTAACATCGGGTTTTAATAATGAGTAAGCGAAAGGGGGTGGCGAGGACCCTAGACGCCTTTATTGTGAGGGCAGAATCCATGCTTAATCACGAGATACAACTAACTGAGAGGCGCCTTTCTCTTGACCCACTAACTCTGCGGCGCTCTTCTTTGGGTCATATTACGCAGTGTGAAACCCCTCATACTCAATCGTCTCCCATCTCTCTTGGCCTGGCGGACCACCCCCCTGCCTCTGTACTTGTACCGGCTCCGGGAGTAACTGTGGTAGTCACCCCGCAAGGGTCCGGCATGGGCATGAGAACTCGGATTTCTAAGATCAGTGACGAGGATAAAATAAAGGAACAACCAGCGAAATGGAGAGGAGAGGGAGTGGGTTCTCAAAATCCCAAACCTAAACTACAGAAATTGCGCCGGCGTGTAAAAAATGTAATGACACGTACCTGTTCGGTTGGTACGCAGACTGAAGCCCCCTTTCCTGTTTTTTCTTACAGTGCATTAGTGGATGCCGCTTCAAACACTTCTGGGAAGACAGACCATGATAACGTTCTAATGGATTTTAACCCTTTCCGTGCTCATGACGGAACCACTCCGTCATGAGCCACGGGTGCGCTGTGCTCACGACGGAGTGGTTCCGTCATGCTGCGGCCGTTGGCGGCCGCTCCGCCCACGCGGCGCTAATTCCCCGCCTGTGCGGGCGATTAGCGCAGTGGGCGGAGACGTGACGGAACCACTCCGTCATGAGCACAGCTCACCCATGACTCGTGACGGAGTGGTTCCGTCACGAGCACAGCGGACCCGCAACTGCCCCCAAACCCCCCCAGCGCCGCGGCGGAATTCCTGCCGCGGCGAAGGGGTTAAAGAGTTATTAGATAACAGCCTTGTACCATTACAAGGCCGTCTGGATCACATGGACATCACACTAACCGCATTGATTGATAAATTAGTAATCTTACAGTCTACGCCTAACTTAGTGGGGGGTATGGGCATAGCTGCCCCTGTCGCATCTGCTGTTTCTGTATCTAATGATGTATCTAATGATGTTGTTTCTGCCTCGCTTGACAAAATGTTGATTAGGGTTACTGCCATTGAGGATCTATTAAGATTAGGGCAGAGAGTTACCCCCAGTAATTTTTTGAATAAACCTCTACATTTTGTACGGGATGAAGTTGCGGTAGCCCCCACTTTGCAGACTGAACCCGTCCATATTGTAGATAATGTGCCAGAAAGTTCTAGGGGTCGTAGTACTACCTCGCTCAGAGGTGCCTTGACTCTTAATAATTTAAGAGAAACTCAGCCCATATCGATTTCCTGTTAATCCTCTACAGTTAGGGAGGAGATTAGTCTGAATCTACCCCCGGAAGCTACCCCATATGTCATCATTTTGGCCAATGTACCCCAGCTCCCTCTCACGGCTAACGAAACGTGGGAGGGACTGAGAAATAAAACTCTCTGTTGGCTCGGAACAAAAACCGGGTTTACAGAGGTCTTGTTTGGTGAGTTTAAAATGGCAAGGCGAGTAAACTGGGTGGGAAATAGCGATAAAAAGCTTCCAGGTGATTGTATTGTCCTTACTTTTAGATCACCTAAATTGGTACAGGAGATTCTACGTAGACTTGGTAATGTTTTTATTGTCGATAATGGCATAAATGTACTGCCCCTTGGTTTCTTTTATCCCCCAATGAATTATGTCAATCCCTCCCGAAGGCAGGGGCCTAACAATTCTAATACACATGAAGGTTTTATGGTACCTTTGCACAATAGATTTGATATCCTGCCATCCCTGGATGATATAGACTGACTCATTTCCTTGCTTGGCCCCACAGTGCAAAGAGGGTCTTTTTTATCTAATTCGTTTTGTTCAGAATCTATGCCCTCTGTTGCAAGGGTACCTGTTCATGACATCCTGAGCCCGAGGTCTGCTATTCCTGATACTTATTCTTATGGCGGACTGGGGTTATCGATTGGTGCCAAGTCACCTAGTGATGTTGCTGGTAATGTCACCAAGGGAGCACAGCTGTGTACATCCATCTTTATTTTTTAGTTTGACCCCTTCACCCAATGCTACTAATAATATAGCTATCTGTACTAAGTCTGTTTCTCAGGGTGAGCTTAGGCCTAGCCTAGTGAATATTCTTTCTTGGAACCTGGCGGGACTAGCTACTAAACTAGCTGATCCCACCTGGTTAGACTTCATATATAACTTTGATATCTTATGTTTCCAAGAAACTTGGATGGTCGTGGTACATCACATCAATGGGTTCAAATCTTTTTTACGCCGGCCGTACCTTCTAATAGTGGGAGGAATAGGGGAGGCTAATGTATATATTTATGCCATAGGATGAATTTGAGCAAGATAGATCTTTCCGAATCTAATACCTATTTTCGGGTCCTGAAGTTGAGCATTGATAGCACACATTGTATTGTTCTTGTTAATTTTTACAATAGTATACCTAACTCGGCATCTACGGTAGTATTAAATCAGCTACAGAAGGCCTTGGATAAAGCACAAAGGGGTAATAAAAAGGATTTTTGTATAATGTGGGTTGGTGACTTTAATTTGGGACCTTGTCCACATGCAGCAGATGGTAATTGTGGTTTATTGTCTGGCGATGAGAAAGATATCTCCCATTTCCTGCATACTCCGTTTGGGGATCATTTAAATTTAATTAAGTTTAACCAGGATTTGGGTTTTGCCAATGATCTTTGTTCACCTGCCTCCCCATTTAGTCATACTTTCAACGGCCGTGGGTTGTGCTCGACCACAGACTTTTTATTAATATCAAACAGACACGCTGGTAGGATGTCTAATTTTAAAATGTATCCAGTTGCCTTCAGTGACCATTATCCGCTGAGTGTTATTTTGGATTTGCCAGCTAATGTGCTATTTAAAAAACACGCTTCTGCACAGGCCTCACAAGATATTGCCATCAATAGGGTCAATGGCTACACTATTAAATGGGCAGGGATAGATTCACTTCAGTTAACTAAGTCACTTTTGACTAGTTGTCAAACAGATTTTTGTGTCTGTCTTGATGAGACCGCCTTGGACTCCAACATCGTTAACTCCTGTAAAATTACACAGGCCATACAAACTAACTTAAGATCAGAGCCTCAAAGATCTTTTAACGATAGGCCAGGCTGGTTTAACCATGGGTGTAGTAAGGCACATGCAGCCTTGATAGCCGTCCTACACCAGCCCATGAAAGATCAGGAAGCCATCAAAAGGGCCAGGGCGGCGTATAAAAAGTCCCTAAAAGAGCGAAAGGAAGTCATAAGGAATGACCTATGGCACGCGCTAAAGCAAGCTTCAGCCATCAAGGATACAAAAGGGTTCTGGAGGGCGGTGAACGTTCCGTTTCTTGCTACACAAAAATTACCCAGCACTGAAATTTCAATTGGGGAGGATCAATGGGTGTCTCCTTTCTCTAGATTACATTGTAATCATGATGACACCCCCCAGGGTGATGATCCCGGACCTGCTCTGTCTAACTTCCTCCCAATCGATATTGATTTTAAC
Organism: Triturus cristatus; assembly: GCF_964204655.1. Lineage (NCBI taxonomy): Eukaryota > Metazoa > Chordata > Amphibia > Caudata > Salamandridae > Triturus > Triturus cristatus. The sequence goes on from NC_140594.1 coordinate 968,118,183, forward strand.
ACGGAGGAGGTAATCTTGGCCATTAATGCAAGCAAGGGCGGAAAAGCCCCAGGACCAGATAGTATACCTGTGGACTTATTTAAATCTTGCCCCCTGTTGTGGGGTCCACTGGTTACTCTGGTCCTACAGGCCTGTTGTTCTTGCGGCTTCCCTCCGACCTGGACGGAATCAATTCTTGTCCCGATATTTAAGAAGGGCGATCGTAACGGCCCGGCTTGTTATAGCCCTTTTTCATTGCTAGATTCTCTAGTGAAGGTAGCCGGGCGAGTTATTTTAAATAGACTGCAAATGTGGGCAGAGAATGCCGGTGTAATTTCTGAGCTTCAGTACGGCTTTTGCCAAGGTCTTAGTAACAAAAAACAATGTCTCAACAGGGAAAATGAATAAAAGGACCAATCAATACATAATTCAATCAAAGGAAGGGAAAAAATAAGAGAGATCCAAGGATAGAAAAGGAACAGATTTAATAATTAGATACACAAATGGTATATACAATTCAAAATAACCATAACTAACACATATGCACTGACAAAGAAGTGAAAAAGTGAACGGCGCAGTGACCAGACAGCATTACTTACGGCTAACTACAGGGTCCTGTGAGACCTTCATGATTATATGTAAATTATCCATTGTATATAACTCTCCTTGACCTTGAATTTATTTAAATCATTTCGCCGTACCGTGTTGTCACTTCCACACTTCTGTCACTGCGCCGTTCACTTTTTCACTTCTTTGTCAGTGCATATGTGTTAGTTATGGTTATTTTGAATTGTATATACCATTTGTGTATCTAATTATTAAATCTGTTCCTTTTCTATCCTTGGATCTCTCTTATTATTTTTTCCCTTCCTTTGATTGAATTATGTATTGATTGGTCCTTTTATTCATTTTCCCTGTTGAGACATTGTTTTTTGTTACTACATATACCCGGTCTCAGCTGGGCTAACGGGCTTGCTCCTGTTTTTCTTGTAACATTTGCCAAGGTCTTGGCACTGTGGAGCAGAGTTTGAATTTATGCCTCCTATTGGGGAAATATACACAGGCAAAAAAGGGGAGTTTATACCTGTGTTTTGTACTGCACTGTATGGAGCTGGCATTTGGGGCTATGCAAGTGTAGAGTCTATTCAGAAAATCGAGAACAGTTTTTTAAAATGTCTTTTAGCTGTCCCAGACAGCACCGCTACGTATGTTTGTCATGCCAAACTGGGACTACCATATGTGTCCAACTTAATAAAAATACAGCCAATACTATTGTGGCATAAAGTCTGGAATGGTATTTCCACCAGTCTCAACCGGGATGTGATAAACGACTGCCTGAATTTACAAGGGGTTTTACATATTCCCTGGTTGGTGTATGTCAAAAAAAACCTGTATGACATGGGTCATCCCGAGTTTTTTGATAAACCTGACCGTTTGACTTCAATTACGAGGAAGGAGTTAAAGTCCCTATGTTTTAGTCATCTGGAGATGCTTAGATTGTCCTCTAACATTATGAAATCAACGGTTAGTGCTAATCAATTGATCCAGACCGAACCAGGGTTACAACCTTATTTGTCTTTTAATTTGAGTATATACGCTAAGATGTTTTTGACGCGTTTGCGTCTAGGCAATTTTCATAACATGGTTTCATTCCCCCAAATTAATGATTGGTCACATTTTTGTGCCCATGCCCATGCGATGACATCTCCCCACAGTCGACAATACATGTCATATTTTTCTGTAGGTTTTACATCATAATCAGGAAGAGATGGATCATACCCATTTTAAAATCACAAGGTCTGAGACAGTGTCGACCTGCATTCATTAAACTGCAATATTTGGATGATGAAATCAGTACTGGCCATATAGCTATATTTTTAAAAGGGGTGGTTAAATCTAGAAACTCGATGTAATCAGCGTCCAGCGTAACTGATTCTCGATTTATTCACATTAGGGATGTTTAAAGAAATCTGTATTGTATTTATGGATTGATACATCATGTTTTTAAGTCTTTGTTTTATGATGTGCTTTTATGATTTAATTGTTTTTAAATCGAATAAAGCGTATTTTGAGTTGAGTTGATTCACCGGTAATAACTCCACATCCACATCTATCATCAAGATCCATATATGTGGATCAAATATAGTAAACAATACTTACATACATAAACTTTTTGTATATTGTGGTATTCACTATTTTGGCACACATATTACATCAAGATATTTCACCAATAATATCCTGAAGGAATACCATAACTGTACGAGACTCTAACTTCGATACATGCTTAAAAGCATGTAAAGAAAAAGCAAGCCAAATGAGTCATACATAAGCTGAGAGTGAAACACTGCACCGATGTAGGAGCAGACTTCTGCAGATGACATCTATTCTTCTTACTACATCATTTTCCTGCAATAAAATCATAGGATGTGACTGCCAGTGGCCAGGTAAGCCTGCTTCCCTTGAAATGCGAAGCAGCCCCAAGCACATTTAGGGCCCGTTAGTAGTTACTGGGGTGACATAATAAACCTGTGTGCCGAGACAGTATTGCCAGAGGACTTTGGTGACAGTATGTCAAAAACGGCAAATAACCTGGGGGATTGCATGCCATAAATCCAACTGCCTCGGTTATTCCCGATTCGTATTAGCAAACAAATATGGTTCCATTTGTAATAGCATGGTTTGTCCAACTCCTGGAGTTTCCATACCAGCTAGTAGCAATAACACCGGGCCAGTTTTACTTAATGGGAAAAGGCAACAATACATGGCAGCCAGGAGTAAACAAATGAACGTCAATCTTACCCTTGCTTATGAAGAACTGACATTTTTTTCTTTGTATTCTTGAACTTATAGTTCTACTTAACCCATTACAAAACATGATTACAAGTACCAGAATGCAAAGAAAAATTCTGGACTGAGTTAGATGTGCACTCATGAATCTCAGAAATTTGTGCGCTTTGCCCTTGTCAGTACCTGGCCCTGCTGTACTTTGGGTCATCATTTACTGTACTTTCAGAAATTCATAAACAATAAGGGATCAAGATCCTTCGGCCCCTGCAGTTACCATACCAGCTGGTAACTGTAAATCTGCTAGAACTAATTGTGGGTCACATTAAGGGATCAATCTTAATTGATAACAAAAGGCAACAACCCGTGGCAGTCAAGTGTCACCAAATGATAACCTTTCTTGCTTGTGAGGAGCTCATCCAGTGTGAGTTTGTTTTCTTAACTTTCTTGGTTTGCATTCCTGTTTGGCCCATTGAAAATCATGACTACAAGTGCCAGAATGCAAACACAAATTCTGTCTGGACTAGGTTAGCTGGTCACACATAGACCTCAGAAACCATCCCACTGTGCATCCACACATAATGCCACATTTTAATCAAATCTGACCTATTTGAACTGGAAACTAAATTTATTTTTTGTTCAAATCTGTAGATTATGGAGCAGAATGGATTATGTGCCAAATGTGGCAAATCCATAATTATGTGGAAAACACCATAGTTGCAAAATTGGGTAATTCTAGTGGGCCGGTCTCTACATGGGACCACGGCTTGTGGGCTGCAGAACTCAGACCCACACCTACACTCACCAACCTCAGCATCATCCTCCACAGCCAACTGACCATGAAACGACAACTTAATGCAGTCGAATACTCCTGCTTCCACTCACTTAGCATGCTCTGCAGAATCTTCAGATGGATCCCGACCAACAACAGAAAGACCATCACCCAGGCCCTCGTCATCAGCCGCCTCGACTATGGCAATGCCCTTTATGCCAGCATCTCCACCCAGCTCCGCAGAAGACTCCAGACCATACAGAACGCTGCAGCCAGGCTCATCCTGGACCTCCCCAAAATGAACCCACATCATCCTCCACCTGAGAGCTCTCAACTGGATCCCCACTCAGAAAAGATGCCAGTTCAAGAGCCTCACGCATGCCTACAAAGCACTTCATGACATAGGGCCTGCTTACCTCAACCATCGAATGAACTTCCAACAACCCGTTATACTTCTGCACTCCGCTTCTCTTGCCCTTGTACACCCTTGCATCCATCACAGCTGCTGCATTGGCTGCTCTTTCTCCTAAATTGCTGCAAAGACCTTGAACAACCTTCTCCTCCAGCTCAGTACATCCCCCTTGCTGGCAGACTTCATAAAGAGACTCAGCAATGCATGTTACAAATGCTGTTGGAATGAGTGATTCATTGATTGACTTCAAGAAATGAAGAAACATCTGAAATGCACATTAAAAGAATATTACACATGTCCTCAGTATGTTGTGCCCCTGTAAGGGCACGGAGTACTGTGGTCATATATGGTCTTGTCACTCCTTTCTGACTTGCAATATCACTATAAGCTACACTACTGGGTGCTTTAGCCGATGTGTAATGAATTTCTTACTACGATAAAGCACTGATCTCAAGACAAACTCCCAAAATAAAACCTACATCACTAGTCAACCGCAGCAAGGTTTTGCCAATGAGCAGTGATATCACTTCACATACATTTTATACATGATTTTGAAATCTAGTCACTGTTGTCTATAAGGGAGATACTTTTCCAACATGTATCACTGGGAATGAATGAGTGAGACCAGTGAAGACCTTCCACTACGAAGAATGAAGGGCTGGCCTATGTGGTGCCTCACCTGATAGCTGTTGAAGAGTGGAGCAAGGCTTCCTGACTGGCACAACCCCCTTCTTGAAGACCCTGCCTTCCATAAATCTATCACTCAAAAAGTATAGTAGCAAAGAATATGGATGATTTTAACATTGATTCTAACATCTGAAGTGCCTGTGTCTGATACCAGTCTGTCACAGGCCACTTGACATATCCACAAGGGTCAAGGCCGCTTTCACATGTGCACAACACAGCAGAGAAAGCGCATATTCTACATTGCCCTTCTTAACACCCAAAGAACACAATACTTGTAGTGCAGAGGACATGACCTCCACATTAAAGTTGTTAAATACTAAAACAAAGGGCCTCGCAGGAGTATTTTCCATGCAGCTAACGCAACACAGCCACTAGGTTAATCCAAATAGTATAATCTGTTTTATCTTTCCACAGAGAATATAACTTCATAATTAAGAGCTGCTCCTCCTAAGACAGATCCCTATAACATTGTTTCCCCAAGGACAACAAAAGCTTCTAGCATCACTGTCACCAAGCTTTGGGAAGAGCTGTCAAAGAAAGGACAAGATGGACTGCACACACATTGCACACAGGCTACCTCACTGGAACATCCAGCAGAGCAAGGCCTCAAAACTATTTTTGTTATTCAATGGGCACCACACAGAACTTGCTCTTACAGCTGTGGCAAAAGACTCTAACAGTATTCTCATGTTAGTTTTATTGACCGATAATAGTTTCTGTCACTACCACAGCTCACAAAACAAAAAGGTGAAAGAAGGAAAACACTAAAAGCAAGTAAAACTAGCACTGGCAAAGCCAGTAGGTCTGGGCTTGGCAAGCTCGTGCAATGGTTACTTTTTATTTTTATTGGACACACACACGCCACTGGGCGAGATGTTATCAGGCAGACTACAAAGCATCACTTCTGACGCTGCCCCTCCACATTGCCATCCCCTGTGAACAAGGGCGGGAAGACGCCTGAAACGCGTTGGGGAAACGTACGCCCAAAAGCAAGCTGCTCCCAAAGAATTGTTGTCCATTGCTGCCTCAAGGAATAAACAACTGTACACGCTGTGTGTGGGCCTCCTATTTGGGTGCTTTCATATGGAACATATAGCGGCCTACCCAGGTCGCTGAGACCCCCACCCTGCAGATGAGTGGGTCGGGCGCCACCACGAGTGCGACGCAAAGGAACAGCGTGTTCTGCGAGGAGAAAAACAGCTGGGCACGATGAGAAGGAAGCAGTAACCCACTGTGGTCAATTGAATGTTTTTAGGAGACTGGCGGCGACATCTACTACAGATTTTAATGCCCAATCACCAGAGTGCAACGGTTGCCAGTAGGTTATATATATATATATATATTCACTTAAAAAACCATAGGTTTCACACATGTTATAGTTAGCTGGACATTTTCCTCGTAAAAAACCAATGAAATTCCCCCGTTATAGTTAGTGCAGGCAACTATAACTCACGCGACCGCAATCTTCTGCTGATGACGTCAGATATTACATCACTGTATCTAGACACCTATTTACCCATGTCTTCTTCCATTAATCTTTAGCTATACATATATTACAAATATTTATTTTTCAGAAAGACACATATTTAATCAGTGATGTAATATCTGACGTCATCAGCAGAGGATTGCGGTCGCATGAGTTATAGTAGCCTGCACTAACTATAACGGGGGAATTTCATTGGTTTTTTACGAGGGAAATGTCCAGCTAACTTTTTCGAAAAAAAAATAATGTTTTTTTCATCCTTGGGGGTCCTTCAGTGACCCCCTGACAAAGGCTAGGGGGTCAGGAACTGTCCACCCTGCCCCCTTTTCACATTCTCCACCTTTGTTTTTCACTGCCTCAGACTGCGAGAGACAAAATGGCGGCCAACACTTCCTGATTTCGACCGACTGGAATGTTTACTGTCATGTAACCACCAATCAGAATTACGCTCGCGCACGTCAGCGTGATTACCGTACGCGCTCGGTGCGCGCCTATAGATATATATTTACTTTTAACTGAAATTTTCTCAGGAACTACTGAACAGATTGACTCCAGATATTCAAAAGTCACATCCCTGACCTGAGGACTTTCTCTTTGCCAAATTTCAAATAATTCTGTTCAGCCGTTCGGGCTGTACCTTTAACTAAAGGTCCCTATGGAAAAATGCATGGGGAAAACGCGTTTTGGGACCCCCCCTTTTTTCTCAGCCCCCGCTTGACTAATCACCCCGAGACTTTCAGAGTAGGAGCGGAGCGGAGCGCCCCACCTATTTTGAAAAATTTGCGAGGATTCGTCAACCGGCGCCAAAGTTATTCAAAATAGAATTTTCAGATTTCCTATGGAAACACGGTCCTAACTATAACTAGATACTGGCGACCGGCAGTAGATAATATATATATATATATATATATATATATATATATATATATATGTATATTATCTACTGGCGGTCGCCAGTAGATAGTTATAGTTAGGACCCTGTTTCCATAGGAAAACCGCAACATCCCAAGGTGTATTGAAGAATGAATGGGTGTATAAGACGTCTGGATGGAGGATTTAGTAGGTGCGTGACTGACTGTATAAGTAAGTGATTAAATGTGTCTTATTGAATGCATGGGTTAGTGACTAAACTGTGTGAATATCTGTATCAGTCTGTCTGTTGTTGTGCAAGCTGCTGCATGGGTTGGTGAGTAGCTACATGAGTGTCTATATAGGTTATTGATTGGTTGTCTGAGTATTTTTTGGGAGATTGAGTGTGTGTGGGGGTGGGTGGGAGGTGTGTGACTGTGCATATATGTGTGAGTGGTTGATTGGGTGGATGGGTTCAAGAGTGCATGTGGAAAAAGCTGTATGGATGCATGAATGTGTGTATGGGTATATTGGTGAGTGAATGGATGTCTCAGTGGTACATGTCCAAGTAACTACATATGTAAAGGGCAGTGTATGTGAGAGTTGAAGTATATAAATGACTCTACATGACAGTCAGTGATTGTGAGACTGGCTGTATGGATGAGTGTGTACTTGTATCACTGATTATATAAGAGAGTAATTATGCATTTTTATCTGTATGAATAAGTGAGGTGGTGTGTGTATAATTGTATAGGTGAGTAAATGGGAGTGTGATTGATTCTTAGCATGACTGACTTGGTGTGTGAGTAACTGCATGGATGAGTGGCAGTGTGTGAGTCTCTGTATAGGTGTATGAGTGCATATGGTAGTGTTGTATTGATGAGTGACTGTATGTATGAGTGATTGTATGGATGAATGAGTGGATGTGTGTGAAGGCCTAGGAATCAGTGTGTAGTAACTGGTATTGGTGTGTCAATGATTTAGAAAATGGTAATCTGTATTTTACAGTGGGTGTATCAAAGGTTATATTAGAGTGTGAGGAGGTGCATCAGATTTTCATGTGGATGATGTTATCAGTGATGTCATCAGTGATGTCATTTGAGATGTCATCAGTGATGTCTTCAGTGATGTCACTGACCATGTCATGAATGATGTAATATGTGACGTCATGAGCAGTGCATTGCGGGTGCGCGAGTTATAGTTAGCTGAACTAACTAGAACGGCCGAATTTCTATGGTATTGTAAGAGTGAAATGTCCAGCTGACTATAACATCCCTAAAACCAATGTTTTTTTCAGTGAATTTCAAAGGTTTTTTAAATGGTAATCTCTAACTATAACGTACCTGAAACCTATGGTTTTTTCAGTGAATATATATATATTACCTACTGGCGGTCGCCAGTAGGTAGTTATAGTTAGGACCACGTTTCCATAGGAAATCCGCAACATTCTATTTTGAATAACTTTGGCGCCGGTTGACGAATCCTCGCGAATTTTTCAAAATAGGTGGGGCGCTACGCTCCGCTCCTACCCTGAAAGTCTCGGGGGGATTCGTCAAGCGGGGGCTGAGATAAAAGGGGGGTCCCAAAACGCGTTTTTCCCATGCATTTTTCCATAGGACCTTTAGACACAGCTACAGCCCGAACGGCTGAACAGAATTACTTGAAATTTGGCAGAGAGGTAGTCCTCAGGTCAAGGAAGTGCCTTTTGTAGGTTTGGTGTAAATCTGTTCAGTAGATTCTGAGAAAATAGCCTTTAAATCAATATATATATCTGAGCCAGCTTACGGTGCGCTTACGGTGCGCTTACCGTACGCGTACGGTGGAGTGCGCGAGCGCGATTCTGATTGGCCCTTAGATCTTAGTAAACATTCGAATCGGTCGAAACCAGGAAGCGGCGGCCGCCATTTTCTCTCTCGCACTCTGACAGGGGGTTGAAAAACAAAGTGCAAATCATGTAAAGGGGCTGTTTACACAGCTCCCAAGCACCTAGCCATGTCGAGGGAGTCCCCAACGATCCCCCAAGTGAAAAAAGGCAATTTTATTTTTTTCGAAAATTTCGCCGATTACGCTTACCGTACGCGTACGGTAAGAAATAATAAATAAAAAAAAAAAATATCCACATTCTCCCCACCCCGTGTGCAAAAGGTGCCCGAAGGGGACCTTTTGTGCATGGCTCATAATCTATAAACAAAACCTATATTTTACCTGTCACAACGATGCTCATCATATAACCTCCATGTGCGCACGGTGCGCGAAGCGCATCGTGCGTTCATGGCCCATCTAGCGTAACGTGGGCACGCGGTGCGCGAAGCGCACCGTGCGCGCACGGAATGAACTGCGTTAAGTGGGCGCGCACGCCACAAATGGCGTAAAGTAACTTAGCATTTAAAAAACCGTACAAATTCACTGAAAAAACCATAGGTTTCACACACGTTATAGTTAGGAATTAGCATTTAAAAAACCTTGCAAATTCACTGAAAAAACCATAGGTTTCACACATGTTATAGTTAGCTGGACATTTTACTGATAAAAAACCAATGAAATTCCCCCGTTATAGTTACTGTAGGCAACTATAACTCACGCGACCGTAATCCTCTGCTGATGACATATGTGTCTTTATGAAAAAAAAATATTTGTAATATATGTATAGCTAAAATTTAATGGAAGAAGACATGAGCAAATAAGTGTCTAAATACAGTATTAGCATCAGCAGAGGATTGCGGTCGCGTGAGTTATAGTTGCCTACAGTAACTATAACGGGGGAATTTCATTGGTTTTTTATCAGTAAAATGTCCAGCTAACTATAACATGTGTGAAACCTATGGTTTTTTCAGTGAATATATATATATATATTACCTACTGGCGGTCGCCAGTAGGTAGTTATAGTTAGGACCACGTTTCCATAGGAAAACCTCAACATTCTATTTTGAATAACTTTGGCGCCGGTCGACGAATCCTCGCGAATTTCTCAAAATAGGTGGGGCGCTACGCTCCGCTCCTACCCTGAAAGTCTCGGGGGGATCCGTCAAGCGGGGGCTGAGATAAAAGGGGGGTCCCAAAACGCGTTTTTCCCATGCATTTTTCCATAGGACCTTTAGAACGAGCTACAGCCCGAACGGCTGAACAGAATTACTCAAAATTTGGCAGAGAGGTAGTCCCTAGGTCAAGGAAGTGCCTTTTGTAGGTTTGGTGTAAATCTGTTCAGTAGATTCTGAGAAAATAGCCTTTAAATCAATATATATATCTGAGCCCGCTTACGGTACGCTTACCGTACGCTTACGGTAAGCGTACGGTGGCGTGCGCGAGCGCGATTCTGATTGGCTCTTAGATCTTAGTAAACATTCGAATCGGCCGAAACCAGGAAGCGGCGGCCGCCATTTTCTGTGTTTCACTGTGAAAAAAAAGAGTGAAAACAAGAAAAGGGGGCAATGAGGAGAGTTACAGACCCCCTTACATTTGTGAGGGGGTCAAAGAAGGACTGTAAAGTACAAAACAAACATTTATTGATTTTTAAAAAAAATCACGGGGTACGCGTACGGTAAGCTTACGGTAAGCGTACGGAAGAAACATGGCGTGCGCGAAGGAGATTCTGATTGGCCCATAGATCATAGTAAACATTCGAATCGGCCGAAACCAGGAAGCGGCGGCCGCCATTTTGTGTGTTTCACTCAGAAAAAAAACAGAGAAAACAAGGAAAGGGGGCAATGAGGAGAGTTACAGACCCCCTAACATTTGTAAGGGGGTCAAAGAAGGACAGAAAAGTACAAAAAAAACATTTATTGATTTTAAAAAAAATCACGGGGTACGCGTACCGTAAGCTTACGGTAAGCGTACGGTAAAAAAAATAAATAATAAATAAATGAAAAGCAGATTTAAGAGTTTAGAAATTAGGGAGCTCTAAAAAGAGCTGTTGTGTTTATGAAGTCATTTTTTTAGTGGTACCTACAAGTAAGTACCGATGCAGAGTCTAAGGTTCAAGAGGAAGACTCTGTTCCCTTCAGCATTGAAGTGCACACCATCTCCTCTATAAATGTCTTGCATGTCATAACGCAAGTTGTTGTGGTAAATGGCACCCATACCATAGTCACGGAGGAAAGCAGAAACAGATTTGTTGACGTGCTTTCTTGCTTTGTCAATCTGCGGACAGAAATGATTGGACCAGTTCCATTTTTGCCTTTGGCATATGTTGGAAAACACAAAGGCAGTTTTAGGGAAAAGTGTAAACAGTTGTGCAAAGGTGTCCTTCATAAGCATTTCCAGACCTACCCCAGTCAAAGTGCCTAGGTCATTGCCACCACAGTGCACTATTATGAGGTCAGGGTGTTGGTTTTGCATGAAGGATTTCACCAATGGCATCAATTGGTGCCACTTTAACCCTCTCTGACCAATCCATTTTATGTCTACATTTGGCAAAGCAAGGTCTCTCTCCATACCTGTTTTCTCTGCAAACTTTTCACTCCAGAAGACATAGCTGTGCCCTACAATCCACACTGTGAACATCTTCAAAGGAGAACTGGATGCACTCAGGAGGTGTCTTTCAGTAGAATGGCAATATGAAAAGAAAGACAGTTTGGAAATGGAGGCATACATATTTTTTTCAAAACAAAAAGAACTGATTGGCTGTTTCATACCATTCTAGAATAAAAACTAGGCTGTATGTGTAAATTAATAGAAGCATGTTTTGTATTGGTACAAAAAAATGTGTAACCAAAGAACAGTACTATGGATTTGCTGTAAGGTTTGAAAAGTCAAGCACTCTTGCTCTGTGGAATTGAAACATTGTGTGTCGAACTTCTGACCTAACTCTACACAGCAGTGTTCCATGAGCTGTTGCTATGGTAGCAGGCAGAAGTCAAGTTGGGGGAAGGGTACTAGGCAGAAGTCAAGTTGGGGGAAGGGTACTTTTGGAAAAGGGTTGGTTTTCAACCAATAGAAATGTGTGATTACATTTGAAAAAAAGGGGGAAGCACTGAGATTTGAAACTTACATGTATATGTGTGGAAAAATAGAGGGAAAGTTTGCCATTATCTGGTTCTGCTGAGAGGAGAGAGGTGAACACAACAGAGATCCTGGCTCTGATAATCTGCTGTTTGAGTGTCACATTTCTTTCACAACTAACTAATTTTAAAGGTGAGTTTACAGTTTGAGAGGGGATGTATGTGGTAACTTAAGAAATGAATAATAGAAATGGGAATTGTTTTTGTTGTAGTTACACATGGTGGTTTCATAATGTGTCAGTCTGTAAAAGTGATTTACACTTGCCCCGAAAAAAAAAAGAGCAGTAAGTGTGCTTTCAAATTGGCAAAGAAATTTCGTTTTGGGACTAATGTGAAAACATGACTCTGTGTGCATAGAAGAATTATAGGCAGAGATTTATTGCGTCTTGCTCTGGTGATTTCACAGTTGCATTAGATGGAAAGGGGGAGCGAATTTTTGGGGGAAGAAGCAGAGTCTTAGCACACACCCATGTGCTTGCCATGTATAGTCATGCACAGTATTTAGAAGCGAGTGGGGTTTTCAGGTTTAAGTCTGTAATGCAAATACATTCAGCATCACTAAGGCTGGTTGCCCTTGCTGGAGTGTAGGCAGTCACAGAGAATACACATGGTGGTGGTCTGAAAAATCAGCTTGGACATGTGCATTTAAATAAATCAAAAAAAGTGGTTTTATAATGTGTCAGTCTGTAAAAGTGATTTCCAATTGTAAAAAGTGATTTTCACTTGGCCCGAAAAAAAAAGAGCAGTAAGTGTGCTTTCAAAATGGCAAAGAAATTTCGTTTTGGGACTAATGTGAAAAAATGACTCTGTGTGCATAGAGGAATTATAGGCAGAGATTTATTGCGTCTTGCTCTGGTGATTTCACAGTTGCATTAGATGGAAAGGGGGAGCGAATTTTTGGGGGAAGAAGCAGAGTCTTAGCACACACCCATGTGCTTGCCATGTATAGTCATGCACAGTATTTAGAAGCGAGTGGGGTTTTCAGGTTTAAGTCTGTAATGCAAATACATTCAGCATCACTAAGGCTGGTTGCCCTTGCTGGAGTGTAGGCAGTCACCGCGAATACACATGGTGGTGGTCTGAAAAAAACAGCTTTGACAAGTGCAATTAAATAAATTAAAAAAAAAGGTTTCATAATGTGTCAGTCTGTAAAAGTGATTTTCACTTGCCCCGAAAAAAAAAAGAGCAGTAAGTGTGCTTTAAAAATGGCAAAGAAATTTCATTTTGGGACTAATGTGAAAACATGACTCTGTGTGCATAGAGGAATTATAGGCAGAGATTTATTGCGTCTTGCTCTGGTGATTTCACAGTTGCATTAGATGGAAAGGGGGAGCGAATTTTTGGGGGAAGAAGCAGAGTCTTAGCACACACTCATGTGCTTGCCATGTATAGTCATGCACAGTATTTAGAAGCGAGTGGGGTTTTCAGGTTTAAGTCTGTAATGCAAATACATTCAGCATCACTAAGGCTGGTTGCCCTTGCTGGAGTGTAGGCAGTCACAGAGAATACACATGGTGGTGGTCTGAAAAAACAGCTTGGACATGTGCATTTAAATAAATCAAAAAAAGTGGTTTCATAATGTGTCAGTCTGTAAAAGTGATTTCCAATTGTAAAAAGTGATTTTCACTTGGCCCGAAAAAAAAAGAGCAGTAAGTGTGCTTTCAAAATGGCAAAGAAATTTCGTTTTGGGACTAATGTGAAAACATGACTCTGTGTGCATAGAGGAATTATAGGCAGAGATTTATTGCGTCTTGCTCTGGTGATTTCACAGTTGCATTAGATGGAAAGGGGGGCGAATTTTTGGGGGAAGAAGCAGAGTCTTAGCACACACCCATGTGCTTGCCATGTATAGTCATGCACAGTATTTAGAAGCGAGTGGGGTTTTCAGGTTTAAGTCTGTAATGCAAATACATTCAGCATCACTAAGGCTGGTTGCCCTTGCTGGAGTGTAGGCAGTCACAGAGAATACACATGGTGGTGGTCTGAAAAAACAGCTTGGACATGTGCAATTAAATAAATTAAAAAAAAAGGTTTCATAATGTGTCAGTCTGTAAAAGTGATTTTCACTTGCCCCGAAAAAAAAAAGAGCAGTAAGTGTGCTTTAAAAATGGCAAAGAAATTTCGTTTTGGGACTAATGTGAAAACATGACTCTGTGTGCATAGAGGAATTATAGGCAGAGATTTATTGCGTCTTGCTCTGGTGATTTCACAGTTGCATTAGATGGAAAGGGGGAGCGAATTTTTGGGGGAAGAAGCAGAGTCTTAGCACACACCCATGTGCTTGCCATGTATAGTCATGCACAGTATTTAGAAGCGAGTGGGGTTTTCAGGTTTAAGTCTGTAATGCAAATACATTCAGCATCACTAAGGCTGGTTGCCCTTGCTGGAGTGTAGGCAGTCACAGAGAATACACATGGTGGTGGTCTGAAAAAACAGCTTGGACATGTGCATTTAAATAAATCAAAAAAAGTGGTTTCATAATGTGTCAGTCTGTAAAAGTGATTTCCAATTGTAAAAAGTGATTTTCACTTGGCCCGAAAAAAAAAGAGCAGTAAGTGTGCTTTCAAATTGGCAAAGAAATTTCGTTTTGGGACTAATGTGAAAACATGACTCTGTGTGCATAGAAGAATTATAGGCAGAGATTTATTGCGTCTTGCTCTGGTGATTTCACAGTTGCATTAGATGGAAAGGGGGAGCGAATTTTTGGGGGAAGAAGCAGAGTCTTAGCACACACCCATGTGCTTGCCATGTATAGTCATGCACAGTATTTAGAAGCGAGTGGGGTTTTCAGGTTTAAGTCTGTAATGCAAATACATTCAGCATCACTAAGGCTGGTTGCCCTTGCTGGAGTGTAGGCAGTCACAGAGAATACACATGGTGGTGGTCTGAAAAAACAGCTTGGACATGTGCATTTAAATAAATCAAAAAAAGTGGTTTTATAATGTGTCAGTCTGTAAAAGTGATTTCCAATTGTAAAAAGTGATTTTCACTTGGCCCGAAAAAAAAAGAGCAGTAAGTGTGCTTTCAAAATGGCAAAGAAATTTCGTTTTGGGACTAATGTGAAAACATGACTCTGTGTGCATAGAGGAATTATAGGCAGAGATTTATTGCGTCTTGCTCTGGTGATTTCACAGTTGCATTAGATGGAAAGGGGGAGCGATTTTTTGGGGGAAGAAGCAGAGTCTTAGCACACACCCATGTGCTTGCCATGTATAGTCATGCACAGTATTTAGAAGCGAGTGGGGTTTTCAGGTTTCAGTCTGTAATGCAAATACATTGAGCTTCACTAAGGCTGGTTGCCCTTGCTGGAGTGTAGCACTCTGGACATGGGCTTTTTAAAAAATCTGAAAAGTGGTTTCATAATGTGACAGTTCGTAAAAGAGATTTTCACTTGCCCAAAAAAAAGAGCAGTTTGTGTGCATTCAAATTGGCAAAGAAATTTTGTTTTGTGACTATTGTGAAAAGAAATGTAGTAATATATTTAAATACAATAAAGGATTTTTTTTTTTGTTTTTTTCAGGTATTGCTGAAGAGCAGTGAACAAAATTTAAGATGCCTACAAAATCCAGAGTTCAAAAAACGCTAAAAAAAAAACTATATTTGAAGACAACTGGAGGACCAAAGTTAGTAGAAGATGCTCATGTTGGGAAAAAGAAAAAATCTTCTGGTAAGCAGAAAAAACAATTTCTAAAAAATAAAGTAGTTTCAACCAATCAAAAGTTGTGTTTCAAGATCACATGACCTACCGTACGCTTACGGTACGCTTACGGCAAAAAGTACGCGTGCGCGTAAAAAAGACACGCGCTTGCGCGCATGCGCATAACAGTCACTCCCCGGCACTTCCGCGTAACGTGCGCGTGTGGCGTAAGCGCGCACGCGTCCCACGCGCAGTACGCGCGGCTACGCAAAGTGCGTAACTATACGCAAGCAGCGTAGATAGATTACGGACGTTGCGTAAACCGTACGCTTACCGTGAGCTTACGGTACGCGTACCAAAAAAAAAAAAAAAAAAAAAAGAACTGGAAATAAATTTTACATGTTTATTTTAAAAAATATATTAAAAAAAAATATTTAAGGATTTTAAAAATTAAAGCATAGTCTTTATAAAAGGTAAGAAAATTAAATAAAAAATATGTTTGAAAAAATTGAAGAATAAAAAAAAAATTAGCATTTAAAAAACCTTGCAAATTCACTGAAAAAACCATGGGTTTCACACACGTTATAGTTAGGAATTAGCATTTAAAAAACCTTTGAAATTCAGTGAAAAAACCATAGGTTTCACACACGTTATAGTTAGGAATTAGCATTTAAAAAACCTTAGAAATTCAGTGAAAAAACCATAGGTTTCACACATGTTATAGTTAGCTGGACATTTTACTCGTAAAAAACCAATGAAATTGCCCCGTTATAGTTAGTTCAGCTAACTATAACTCGCGCGCCCGCAATGCACTGCTGATGACGTCACATATTACATCACTCATGACATGGTCAGTGACATCACTCATGACATCACTGATGACATCTCAAATGACATCACTGATGACATCACTGATGACATCATCCTTGTGATAGAGTGGCAGACCTCCTCTTCCCCTAATATAACCTTTGACACACACATTCAAAAATAGAAACTACAATGTTCAAAACAATGGACATACCAATACCAGTTAAAACAACCTTTTCAGTAATTCTAAGATCCACATACACATCCACTCATTCACCAACAGTCCAATTCAGTCACTCATACATGTACTCACTCATCATATGTACTCATACACCTATACATCCTGTTACACAATGCCACTCATCCATAGAGTTACTCACACACATAGTCACTCATGCTAACAAAGAATCAAACATACATTTACTTGCATATACAGTTATACACACACCACCACACTTACTTCTACGGAAACTTACACCTACTTAGTCTTTTAAACAATCACTTATAGAAACACATACTTATTCATACAAGAACTCTTTCAATCTCTCACTCTCACATATACTCACATATATACACCAATAGTCACATATACTAGTTTAAAACATATGTAGTTACTCATAAAGACACTATTGAGACAGTCATTCACTCAATAACACATCCATGCACACACTCATCCACCCATACAGTCCTGCACACATGCTGTGTTCAACACATACAAACAGTGAGTCACTCATTCATACACCTATGCACTACGTAATACCCCCCACCGAACCATGCAGACACTCAGACTGATACTCAAAAAACCAACTAATAACCTATATAGACACCCATGTATCTACTCACCAACCCATGCAGCCACTTATACACAAAGTGAGAGACTGATACAGATATATACATATTTAAACATTACTCACTAAAACATGTATTCACTATGATACACTTAATCAGTCAGTTAAACAATCAATTTTTCAAAAACAAATCATCCATTTAGACACTTATATACCCATTTATTCTTCCATTGACCTTGAGATATACATATATAAAACATATTTAATTTTCAGAAAAACCCACATTCACTGGATGATGTCATCAGTGATGTCATCAGTGATGTCATTTGAGATGTCATCAGTGATGTCATGAGTGATGTCACTGACCATGTCATGAGTGATGTAATATGTGACGTCATCAGCAGTGCATTGCGGGCGCGCGAGTTATAGTTAGCTGAACTAACTATAACGGGGCAATTTCATTGGTTTTTTACGAGTAAAATGTCCAGCTAACTATAACATGTGTGAAACCTATGGTTTTTTCACTGAATTTCTAAGGTTTTTTAAATGCTAATTCCTAACTATAACGTGTGTGAAACCTATGGTTTTTTCACTGAATATATATATATATGGTTCGAACTCCTCTTTCGTTTGTCAAATCCTTAGACAGATGGAGCGTAGACCAAAAAATAATAGCGGTGAAAATCGTTTATTGTTTCCTCAACAAAGCAATGGAACAGCCATTACGCGTTTCAGCCCCGGTGGGCCTTGATCACATGACGCGCTCTACAAAGATCACATGACTTTTAAACCATTTTTTTCTTTGCTTTTTTTACCCTTCTTTTTTTGTGCAACTTCGTTTAAAGTGACAGTGCTTAGTACCATTAGGTTACAAAAACAACGATACAGATTTCTGCAAATGAGCCTGTTACCAATTTTGGACACCCCAAATAATAGTAATCTGTTCGTTGATTTGTAGAACCAACATCGCCTATCTTGTGCAAATAGCAAATCAGTGCAAACAGAATATATATTTTGTGCAAATAACATTGAGTTGAACTGTGCAAAGATGGCAAATACAACAGATTGACCTTAGCTTATTGTTTCTTTGAAAATTATGGCTTAAATGCCGCATAAACAAGTGAGGTGGCCATTTTTGAACATGTGGTATTCAACAAAATTACAGCAGCCACAAAATTTATTCCAGCGCCCAAATATAACATACCTCGTGAGGAATATCAAGCCCTTGTGAAACTTAAAAATAACACAGATATTACCATCAAAAGTTGCGACAAGGGTGGAGGTATAGTGTTAATGGATACAGACCAATATGTCACTAACATGACTATGATGCTGTCTGACAAAAACCACCACACCCCCATAAGTGTCGATCCGACCAAAAGAGTATCCAAACTAATAAGAGACCTAACAAAAAAAGGTTTAGAAGAAGGAGCTATCTGTGAACAAGAATGGATTTTCCTAAATGTAGCCAAACCAAAATGGCCGCAATATACGGGATTCCCAAGATCCATAAAAATGTCACTAATCCACCGTACAGGCCCATAGTGACCACTATTGGATCGGCAACAGAGACACTATCTAAATATGTCGATGCCATATTACGCCCTTATATTCCTAAGACAAAATCTTACATAAGGGACACATCTGACATTATCAACAAGATTGAACAAATCAACTTCAATCAGTCATCACAATTTTTGGTAACTATGGACATAGAGGCATTGTATAGCAATGTCCCACAAGCAGCAGCATTAACGGCAGTGAGATGGTTCATTGAGACTTATGAAATTGACTGTCCGGTACATTTTATACTGGAATGCCTTAACATCATACTCCAAGAAAATACCTTCGAATTTAATGGTGAACTATACCAACAAACCCAAGGAGTAAGCATGGGAGCTTCCTGTGCTCCAACGGTAGCAAACATTTTTATGGCGCATTATGAACATCAATTCATTTATAATGAAGTTGCACCATTTAGTGAATCCATCACTAGCTGGTCTAGATTTATAGATGATGTCTTTTACATTTGGAATGGGACAGAGGACGATCTAACGGAATTTGTTTCCTGGTTAAATCTTTGTGATCCAAATATCCGTTTTGTAGCTGTCAGTAACAAATGTAAAGTTGAATTTCTAGACGTAACCATTAAATCTATTGGACAACAGCTAGTGGTGGATTTGTTTACCAAACCCACAGCAAGGAACACGCTCTTGCATTTTTCGAGCTATCATCCTAGAGCACAGAAAGCGACCATCCCCTTTGGGCAATTCCTTCGTCTCCGGAGGAATTGCACCAATATAGTGGACTATGACAAACAATCGGAGATCATGAAGGCGAAATTCATAGCCAGAGGTTACCCCAGGAGGCTAGTGCATGACTCTTTTAAAAGAGCGCGCTATTTTGATTGTCAATGCCTGTTGAGTAAGAAACCACCTAAAAAGCAAAAACGCTTGGTAATGGTAATGAGACACTCAACCATGAATGAGTCCGTGCGCCAAATCGTCAACTCAAACTGGCACATTTTGAATGCCACAAGAAATGACTCAAATCCCCTGCCAAAACCAATGTTTGCTTATCGGAAAAATAAAAACCTGAAGGATTTAGTAACAAGGTCCCGCATGCATAAACCAACAACCACTTCTATACAAACTACCATTGGAGGTTTGTCTGCCGTCAAAGGAAACTATAGATGTATGTCATGCCTTGCCTGCAAGTCTGCCCTAGAGGTAAAGCAATACTCCATCAATGGAGTTGAAATAGAACTGCAGAGCTTAACAAATTGCAAAACCACCAATATAATATATGCAATTCAATGCCCTTGTAATAAAACCTATGTAGGGGAAACATCAAGATCAATGGCGACACGCTTAACGGAACATGGGTCAGCCATTAGAACGAAAAAACTACAGGCACCACTAGTACAGCACTTTATTGATTTTAATCATACCACAGAGAACATAAAATGGTTGATTTTAGAGAAAATCAATACTAGTGGAATACAAGGCATGGAGATACGCAAAAGAAGAGAGGTCTTTTGGATATTCTCGCTAGACACATACAAAAGAGGTTTAAATAACGAGATCCCATGGAGCCAAGCTATCCGTTATAATAACTAGCCTGATACCATCTACATTACTGAAATAACAACTAATATGACCAATAATAAACGTATGGATTTGGTATGATATCAACACCAATATACAGTGTCCCTATGTTTAGAGCTTTAAGTCATGGTCCAACGAGTGGAGAAATGTTCTAAAACGCAGATATTACTCTTTAGATATTTATGCAATCTGCAATATCATAGTACAAATAATATACATGGGTTTAACAAACCTCGTTATTTGTTGACACAATTGTTTTATCCTGTTTCCATCCAATGTAGATGCCTTTGTTTGCTTTAATTAGGAAGAGAACGTAGAAATAAGTACCTGCCCCTTTAAGCCTATTCACGAGCATCACCATTGAAAAGTAGGTGAGTGACTTTCAGGTCAGACTACAATTGACCAATGGCGGGATTGGTTTTCCTTCCTGGCTAGACCTTAAGTGGTTTTCTATCACAGATATCAGTGTACATGGTTTTAAAAAACCTCGTTATTTGTTGACACGATTGTTTTATCCTGTTTCCATCCAATGTAGATGCATTTGTTTGCTTCAATTAGGAAGAGAACGTAGAAATAAGTACCTGCCCCTTTAAGCCTATTCACGAACATCACCATTGAAAAGTAGGTGAGTGACTTTCAGGTCAGACTACAATTGACCAATGGCGGGATTGGTTTTCCTTCCTGGTTAGACCTTAAGTGGTTTTCTACCACAGATATCAGTGTTTGTCCTCACCCAGCGGTATGTGCATACGCCTTTAATATGCAAATAGATATTATTGCTATGAAGTGCACGATAGGTCAATTCGGATTAAAATTGACCAATGGTAGGAGCGCTTGCGAAATATAGCAGAGTTCCCAATCATCGGCGGCGTTTGTACACTGATACCATTTCCTGAAGTTGGATGAGCAGAGAATGAAGATGACCTGGTGAGTGTAAATCGGCCTTTCGGTAACTAGTGAATATAGAAGGGGTTTCTCCTTCTGTTTCTTTGAACGTGGGGCATTTTGAAGGTAGTTACCTAGATGTACACACTCTCTTTTAGATGACGTTACTGCACGTCTTCCCCAAAAAAACGAACGACATACGCACACGCCGCAGTTCGGATGGGACAGCCCCAACGCTGATTTGGTGAGTGTAAATCGGCCTTTCGGTAAAGTGTAAATATGGAAGGGGTTTCGCCCTCTGTTTCTTTGAACGTGGGGCATTTAAAGGTAGTTACCTAGATGTACACATTCTTTTTTAGATGACGTTACTGCACGTCTTTCCCCCCAAAAAAACGAACGACTTACGCACACGTCGCGGTTCGGATGGGACAGTCCCAACGCTGAATGTTTACACTTTGTCAAGTAAGTATTATAGAACAATCGTAACCTAAAAGAAATAGTTACTGATATCCCCACTACAAGACATTAACTTTAAGGAACTTTGATGTTGTGTTCTCTTTCAGATTGAAGGGCAATATTGGCTCTTTAGTGAGCTTCTTTCAACACGCGTTGCTACATCTGTTAAATACCATTGGCTCACCCGCACATTTAAAATCCAACGGTAGAAATTTGATCATCGCGGGTTGGTGAAACGTTATTAGATTTTGAGTAAGTAACATACGGAACTCACAAGTTATTAGTAAGATCTAGTTATACCTATAAAGGAACTAAAAAGCAAATCAAATAAATATTAAAACATAGATATGGTGCTCTTTTCTATACAGCACAAGAACTCAATCTGAAAAGTACCGACTCGTTTGATGCACCTTAGGTTGGCGGGAATTTCTACCTGGAGTCCATTGGAAATACGCGGAGATTTAAGAGTAAGTTAGCCAGTGCTATATACACAAAGTAGGCAGATTCGGATCAAAAAGATAAAAAAATAAAAAAATAAATTGTAAAAAAATATCTATACCATCTCTATTTTTATTCTGTTGCAGAGCTTTTGGTACTAATACGTCCCTTAACAGTAATAAAGCATCCCGGTACTAGGTGGACAGACCTGCCAAAACGCCCCAGCTAGTGAAAATCAGTCAGCGGCATGTATACAAAATAATAAGGTAATGAAATAAAACATGCAGACACGACTGTATATATAGCGAGTAAATAGAATCCCAATGAACTTCATTTACATTTTCGCTATAATATTTGTCCTATATAGATTCTAAACTAGGTTACGAGAAAATTATAAACATTTATAATTATTAAAAATAGTACTTAAGTAACCGTATAAATAATATAAATAGTAGATGGATTGACTTTACCGTCTCATATAGATTGAAGAGGCATATTAACCACTAGATATATCCGGATGTTTTGGACTTTTTCAACTCAGGAACTGTAATGGTTGTTTTTGGAATACTGCAGACCGCTAAAGTGAATTGGAAATGAATGAGATCGACTTTGTCCGATCTTTTGTAAATAATATGTATAGGAATTTGTACAAAGATAAAAATCGATATATGTTTGTAAATAGTTGTAAATTAAGATAGGTTTTTTAGAATTATTAATATGCACTTTAGTTTGTTATGGTATGTACAGACAATTATAGTTTGTTTCTCTTATTGTAGGAGGTATCAGAATTATGGCCACCTGAAGAAGGCTGAACGCCGAAACGCGCGTAGAATCAAGCATTAGCCATAACCAATGATTATTTCCTATGTTGTTTTCTGTTTTTCATTGTTTTTGTGTCTCCTTTTGGTATTTCTTTGTACAGTAGAATCACAAGTGTCTACACGAATATGATATGACATAATGATTTTGATACAGAATATGTATAAAGAAGAGCTATACATATATATATAAAAATGAGAACAAGAAAGTAAGAAATAAAATGAGTTAATGAAAAAATACGTGTATTAGTTGTCATATTCAACCAATAGGGGTTCAAAACTGAAGTGTTTGATTGTTTGTGCATTGCCTTTGTTGAATTGTTTCCTATATAGTTTTGTTAAAAAAAAAAAAATAATTAAATGCCGCATAAAACAACACGATTGTTTTCCCATACGATTCAGAATTTTATATATAATGGGTACCTTGTCCATTGAATTAAAAAAGATGTTTCATTAAAAAACGCTTTAAAATAATTAAAAGAAGTTTTGTTGAGCATTAAAATTCTGCCCTATAGGAATGATCTTGGGAATTTAGGTCAGGGGTCACCACAGTATTCGGTTATCAAGGCACTTGTAGAATTAAAAGGCATTGTTGTTCACCCAATAAAAGTGTTAAAAAAAGGTAATAAATAATGTGTGAGTGTAAAGCAACCAATCTGTTTGTGAATAAATATATAGAAAAGTTGAGTTAAAAACATCTGTCATTTTCTAATCATCACCTTAGTGGTTTTATTAATGCGTGATCGTGGAGATCAGCAACCAAAATGTTTGATGTCTTAGCTGATTGTTTATCGTTACTGGTGTAATACCTTAATGTTGGTTTCAGTTGAGCCTGCTTGGGACAAGAGATATGTATGGAGGTCTTCAGTCATGTTCAGGCCTCCCGGGTGTTTGGAATCTAATTCCAAAATATATCTAGTTTCAAGTCTGCGCAATGCCTTTTCTCTGTCGCCACCTCTTTTGGAGATGGGGATAGCATCAATCACATAGAATGTTAAAAACTTGGGGTCGGATTGATGCATCTCCTTGAAGTGGCGGGCCACTGGGTATGTCTGATCAGCATTTTTGATTGCCCTAATGTGTTGCAATATTCTTTTGTGTCCCTGAAGCTTGGTGCTGCCCACGTATTTCAAGCCACAGGGACACCCAAGAACATATACAACATGATCTGTTTTACATGTTAGGGCCTCATCAATTTTAATTTCGTGTGAGTTGAAGGGTGTGGTGTAAGATGTTGTGTTGACACCATTCTGACATGCCTTGCAGGTTTTACATTTGACAAAGCTTTTTCTGCTGGAGAGACAGTTGCTAAGTGGTTTGTCAATAGGATTGTTCTGTACTAGTTCGTCCTTCATTGAAGGAGCTTTACTGTACGTTATAGTTGTTTTTTTGGGCAACAGATGGCCTATCACTGGATCGTTAATAAGGATAGGCCAATTTCTTTTGATGATTTAGTAGATCTCTTTTTCTTGTTGACTGTAGCCCAAAATCATCCTGAAATCATCCCTTTGGGGGTTAGTGTTTGGAAATGAGAGGTCGGGTTCAATAGATGGCGGTTTGACTTGGAGCAGATGTGCCCTGGTATGATTCATGCTTTTTTGTATCACTTTGTCAATAAATTTCTGAGAATACCCCCTCTCTAAGAATCTGTCTTTGCTGGCCAGTTGTGCCGCCAGTAAATCACTAGACTTACTACAGATTCTCCGCAACCCTATCATCTCACCATAGGGGATGCTTTGGATTAGGTGTTGAGGGTGGGCGCTGGAAGCGTGTAACACTGAGTTGCCCGCTGTGGGTTTTCTGTATGCTTTACTTTCCAGTATCCCCTCATTGATGTAAATTTCAACATCAAGAAAAATGACTTTTTCAGGATTAATGTTGGCAGTAAATTCAAGGTTAAGGTCATTAGTATTCAAAATATTGACAAATTCATTAGCTTCTGCTATTGTGCCATCCCAAATTACAAACAAGTCGTCTATGTATCCCAGCCAAAGTTTTACATTTTTGCGAAGATTAGATTCATGTTTGTTGTTGAGGACCAGCTCTTCCCACCAGCCCCTATGTAGACAGGAATAGCTGGGGGAAAATCTGGCCCCCATAGCTACTCCACGGATTTGTTGGAATAGAGAACTCTGAAAAAGAAAAATGTTGTTTTGTAAACAGTAATCAATCATTTGAATAAGCATTTTGTTATGCTGATCTTGTTCTGGGGGTCTTCTGTTTAGATAGTATTGGATGGCCCTCATCTCATCTTGATGATTGATACTGGTGTACAACGACGTGATGTCCATTGTCATAAGTACAAATTGTTCTTGCCAAATAAAATCATTGATTTTTAAGAGGAAGTCACTGGTATCTTTGAGATAAGAAGAAAGTCCTCGAACATGTTCCTGCAAGAAATAGTCTATGTACTGTGATGTTCTTTCCAATAGACTATTGCGTGCGGAGATTATGGGTCTTCCTGGTGGTTTGACCGCATCCTTGTGTAATTTAGGTATGAAGTAGAGGACTGGAGTGGTGGGCGTGTCATTCTTGAGATATTTATATTCATCAGTAGAAATGAGTCCCGCACTTTTCCAAGACAATAACTTCGTATAGTACAAGTTATAAGTTGATTTTAAACTTATGTTGTCACTTCGGCTGTAGCATTTACGGTCTGATAATTGTTTCGTGGCTTCTTCGATGTATTGTACTTTTTCCCAGATTACCAAATTGCCCCCCTTGTCTGCATGTCGGATGATTATCTCTGGCTTAGATTTGAGTTTCTTCATAAGTTAATGGTACTGTATTTCTTGTTTACTCAATTTGTTTTTGAATGTTTTTTGTACTTTGAAATTGAGGGATTTAATACCCACTGTAATTTGTTCATTGAAGATGTCGATTTAGTCTCTAATGGCTATTGGGATAAAGGTGGATTTGGGTTTAAATGGTGTTGTCTCCTTCTGTTTACTTACAGCATTTTTGGCAGTGTCGCTGATGTTTAAGGCCATATCAGATTGTGGGTTAGCTTGGGCTAGATCTTCCATGACTTTTAGGATAGGTATGTCTGATCCTGTGAGGTTGAAAGGAGGCGAAATAGGTTGTTTAGATGCTCTATTTTCATTCTGTGGCGGTAAGTTAAGTCTTTTGTTCAGCAAGTGAAATTTTTTTAGTTTTAGTTTTCATATTGCCTTGAAGATATCTATTCTGGTAGAGGCATAATTGAATCGATTCTTGGGACAGAATGACAGCCCCAACGATAGGATCTTTTCTTCAGATTTAGTCAGGTGAATATTGGAAAGATTTACAACAGTGTTGTGTTGTGCAATTAGTTCTTTTGTGGTTTGCGCTTCCATTTTCTTACATTTTGCCTTCTCTGATTTCCATTTTCTGGCATGTCGCCTCTCCCTTCTTTTGATTGTGTTGGTCTTCCTTGTTGTGTCTGTTGCTGGATTCTTGGGCGGAGTGTTTGTCGTCGTTCTATGCATAAAAAACCAACCTCTTGTTCAAGGGTGTGTTTCACTGAAGACTGTGCCAAGTTGGAAAATCTTGATTCTTGTTCAGATTCGCTTTCGATGGCAGAACTGAGTTCAGAAGTGGAAGAATCATCTAACGTTGTCTTGTTGGCGCCTGCAACATTTTTGGATCTGACTGATTGCGATTCCGTCTCCTTTGAGCTTCTGAGGGAATCGTATTTTCGCGCAAATGTAAAAATGAGTCCGCATTCATAATCCGCTTTATCGCGGTGGAACTTAAAGCTTTTTCGTTCCCTTATTTTTTCCTCTTCCTTGCGTATGCGCTTCATCATTTCTACTCTAAGTCTTGATTCTTCATCACTTTGGTTCAATGCGTCGATTTCTGTATTGATTTTGTCAATTTGTTCCTGCATCTTTAAGCGATCACTTTCAGCGTATTTTACCAGAATCATTATTAACTTTCTTGATGATTCTAGGTTGGTCTCCGCCCACTACTTTATCATCTTGGGGTCTGGAGATTCATAGCTGGGGGCTATTAATATTCTTAGCCCCCGTGGAATTCTTCCCACGTCCAAGTAACTTTGGAGGGATTTAGCCTCCCACCATTTACTCTGTTCGCCTTTCATCAGTTTTTCTAGGCAGCGCATTTTATCTTTAAGGCCGATTCCCGCGTTGTTAATTGATGTACTCTGGTTTACAATGTGTGCAGAGGGATATCGCGTATCATCAAACATTTCCAGTGCAGCTGTCTCCCGATCACGGAGCATGTCGGCTGACATCTTGCTTGTTGAGGGTTTAATATAGTAGATAAAGTGGCACTCATGTAGCAGAGAGTCTATACTTTGTTTGCTCAACAAATAGTATTTCCCTTGTTACTTGCCCCCGCTAGACTTCTCACCCAGCCCGTTAGTAGAACTATATGTATATATATTCACAGTAAAAAAGATATGATTCAGGGGTCTTATAGTTAGCTGGCCATTTCACTCGTTCAAAACCATAGAAATTCTTCCGTTATAGTTAGTTCTGCTAACTATAACTCGCGCGCCCGCAATGCACTGCTGATGATGTCACATATTGCATCATTCATGACATGCTCAGGTACATTACTGATGACATCACTGATGACATCTCAAATGACATCACTGATGACATCACTGATGATATCATCCAGTGAATGTGGTTTAGTTTGAAATTTAAATATGTATTATATATATATACCAATCTGTATTGAAGATTGAGTGGATATATAACTGTCTGGATGGAGGATTTAGTAGCTGTCTGACTGTCTGTTTAAGTGAGTAATTAAAAGTGTCTCACTTAATACATGGATTAGTAACTAAACTATGTGAATGTGTGCATCACTGTCTCTGTTGTTGTATAACATGCTGCATCAGTTGGTCACTAACTACAGGAGTGTGTATATTAGTTATTGATTAGTTGGGTGAGTATTTGTATGGGACACTGAGTATGTGTCTGGTTGGATGGGGTGTGTGTAATTCTATCCATAGATGTGTGAATGGTTGATTGACTAGGTGTATAGGTATAAGAGTGCATGTGGAAACAGTTGTTTAGGTGACTGAGTGTATTTATTTGTGTGTTGGTGAGCGAATATATGTTTTAGCTGTACATCTTCAACAAAATAAAAGGCATTGTATGTGAGAGTTGGTGTATATAAATAAGTATGTGTAAGAGTCAGTGATTGTGAGAGTAACTAAATGAATGAGTGTATAATTATAATGGTGATTTTTTAACATCTTAACTATGAGTTACTATGTGTTTGAATAAATGAGGTGTTGTTGGATAATTGTGTAAGTGAGTAAATGTAAGTGTGTTTAATTTTTTTCATGAGTGAGTAGGATGACTGCATAACCAACTAAGTGCATTTGATAGTGTACTATTAATTAGTGACTGCATGTATAAATGATTCTGTTGTTGAATGGGTAGTTGTGTGTGAAGACTTATGAATCAGTGAGTGGATATGTAGTAACTGGTACTGGTGTGCCAATGGTTTCAAATATGGTACTCTGTATTTTACAGTGAGTGATGAAAGGTTATACTAGTGTAAGATGAGGTGTATCAGATTTTCACGTGATGATGTCATCAGTGATGTCATCAGTGATGTCATTTGAGATGTCATCAGTGATGTCGCTGACCATGTCATGAATGTTGCAATATGTGACATCATCAGCAGTGCATTGCGGGCGCGCGAGTTATAGTTAGCAGAACTAACTATAACGGAGGAATTTCTATGGTTTTGAACGAGTGAAATGGCCTGCTAACTATAACACCCCTGAAAACCTATGGTTTTTTCTGTGAATTTCTAAGGTTTTTTAAATGCTAATTTCTAACTATAACGTCTCTGAAACCTATGGTTTTTTCAGTGAATTTCAAAGCTTTTTTAAATGCTAATTTCTAACTATAACGTCTCTGAAACCTATGGTTTTTTCAGTGAATTTCAAAGGTTTTTTAAATGCTAATTTTTAAGTTATATTTTTTGTACTGATTTTCTACAGTTTTTTAACTGTTTATTTATAAATATTTTATTCATTAATATTATTTTTCTGAAATTTGCAAAGCATACACATCACGGTGGGTACGCGGATTCTAGCCGCCATTTTAGAAAAGTTGTGAAGGATCCACGTATGGTGTGCGACGGCTGCGTGTTTTTGAGTTACATCATATACATTTAATATTACGTGATGTGCGTGATTGGTTTGCAACCAGTCCGCGACTCCTGCTCCCGCGCATTCGTGACACATGCGCATTACAGTATGAGATGCTTGCGCGGTGGCGGTGGCGGGTCCCGCGTGACGTCATATACATGCTAGGGCGCGCTGGGTGCGCCATTCCCGCAAAAAGAAATTTTGTTCCAAAATGATATGTATGTGTCTTTAATATACATATTAGGGCAAGAGATTATCTAAGATATTCATAAAAATAATATATTTGTACTTATAATAAACTCGGGTGCGTGCATCGTGAGCTGCTTTAGAGGGTGAGAACCAGGAAAGCAGAGCTGCTTTAGAGCCAGAGAACCAGGTCAGCAGAGCTGCTCTGGAGCCAGAGAACCAGGTCAGCAGAGCTGCTGTAGAACCAGAGAAACCAGGTCAGCAGAGCTGCTTTAGAGGGCGAGAACCAGGTCTGCTTTAGAGCCAGAGAACCAGGCCAGCAGAGCTGCTTTAGAGCCAGAGAACCAGGTCAGCAGAGCTGCTCTAGAGCCAGAGAAACCAGGTCAGTATAGTTGCTTTAGAGGGAGAGAACCAGGTCATCAGAGCTGCTGTAGAGGGAGAGAACAAGGTCGGCAGAGCTACTCTAGAGCCAAAGAACCATGTCAGCAGAACTGCTTTAGAGCCATAGAACCGGGTCAGCAGAGCTGCTTTAGAGCCAGGGAACCAGGTCAGCAGAGCTGTTGTAGAGCCTGAGAACCAGATCAGCAGAGCTGCTCTGTAGCCTAAGAACTAGGTCAGCAGAGCTGCTCTAGAGCCAGAGAACCAGGTCACTAGACCTGCTGTAGAGCCAAAGAAACCAGGTCAGCAGAGCTGCTTTAGAGGGAGAGAGCCAGGTCAGCGGAGCTGCTTTAGAGCCAGAGAACCAGGTCAGCAGAGCTGCTCTAGCTGAAACTGTCTGGCTGACACTGACTGACTGACACTGACTCATTGACACTGACTGCCACTGATTGACTGACACTGACACTGACTGACACTGACTGACTGACACTGACTGATACTGATTGACTGACACTGACTGACTGACTGACACTGACTGACTGACTGACTGACACTGGCTGACACTGATCGACTAACACTGACTGACACTGATTGACTGACACTGACTGACTGACTGACACTGACTAACACACTGACACTGACTGACACTGACTGACACTGACTGACACTGACTGACACAGACTGACACTGACTGACTCCTCTCTACTACTCACTCTCTACTACTCTCTACTACTCTCTCTCTACTACTCACTCTCTACTACTCACTCTCTACTACTCTCTACTACTCACTCTCTACTACTCTACTACTCTCTACTACTCACTCTCTACTACTCTCTACTACTCTCTACTACTCACTCTCCACTACTCTCTACTACTCACTCTCTACTACTCTCTACTACTCACTCTCTACTACTAACTCTCTACTACTCTCTACTACTCTCTACTACTCTCTCTACTACTCACTCTCTACTACTCACTCTCTACTACTCACTCTTAACTACTCACTCTTAACTACTCACTCGCTACTACTCTCTACTACTCACTCTACTACTCACTCTCTACTACTTACTCTCTACTGCTCACTCTCTACTACTCTCTACTACTCACTCTCTACTACTCACTCACTACTACTCTCTAGTACTCACTCTACTACTCTCGATTACTCTCTACTACTCTACCACTCACTCTCTACTACTCTCTACTACTCTCTCCCTACTACTCACTCTCTACTTCTCACTCAACTACTCTCTCTCTACTACTCTCTACTACTCACTCTCTACTACTCACTCTCTACTATTCACTCTCTACTACTCACTCTCTAATACTCACTCTCTACTACTCGCTCTCTACTACTCTCTACTACTCACTCTCCACTACTCACTCTCCACTACTCACTCTCTACTACTCACTCTCTACTACTCTCTACTACGCTCTACAACTCACTCTCTACTACTCACTCTCGTCTACTCGCTCTCTACTACTCACTCTCCACTACTCACTCTCTACTACTCGCTCTCAACTACTCTCTACTACTCACTCTACTACTCACTCTCTACTACTCTACTACTCTCTACTACTCTCTCTACTACTCACTCTCTACTACTCTACTACTCTCTACTACTCTCTCTACTTCTTACTCTCTACTACTCTCTCTACTACTCACTCTCTACTACTCTGTACTATTCACTCTCAACTACACACTCTCTAGTACTCACTCTCTACTACTCACTCTACTACTCTCTACTACTCGCTCTCTACTACTCTCTCTACTACTCTCTACTACTCACTCTCTACTACTCACTCTCGTCTACTCGCTCTCTACTTCTCACTCTCCACTACTCACTCTCTACTACTCGCTCTCAACTACTCTCTACTACTCACTCTACTACTCACTCTCTACTACTCTACTACTCTCTACTACTCTCTCTACTACTCCAGGTCAGCAGAGCTGCTTTAGAGCCAGAGAACCAGGTCAGCAGAGCTGCTCTAGCTGAAACTGTCTGGCTGACACTGACTGACTGACACTGACTCATTGACACTGACTGCCACTGATCGACTAACACTGACTGACACTGATTGACTGACACTGACTGACTGACTGACACTGACTAACTGACACTGACTGACACTGACTGACACTGACTGACACAGACTGACACTGACTGACTCCTCTCTACTACTCTACTACTCACTCTCTACTACTCTCTACTACTCTCTCTCTACTACTCACTCTCTACTACTCACTCTCTACTACTCTCTACTCTCTACCACTCTCTCTCTACTACTCACTCTCTACTACTCACTCTCTACTACTCTCTACTACTCACTCTCTACTACTCTACACTACTCACTCTCTACCAGTCTCTACTACTCTCTACTACTCACTCTCCACTACTCTCTACTACTCACTCTCTACTACTCACTCTCCACTACTCTCTACTACCCACTCTCTACTACCCACTCTCTACTACTCACTCTCTACTACTCACTCTCTACTACTCACTCTCTACTACTCTCTACTACTCACTCTCTCCTACTCACTCTCTACTACTCACTCTCTACTACTCACTCTTAACTACTCACTCGCTACTACTCTCTACTACTCACTCTACTACTCTCTACTACTTACTCTCTACTGCTCACTCTCTACTATGCTCTACTACTCTTTACTACTCACTCTCTACTACTCACTCACTACTACTCTCTAGTACTCACTCTACTACTCTCGATTACTCTCTACTACTCTACCACTCACTCTCTACTACTCTCTACTACTCTCTCCCTACTACTCACTCTCTACTACTCACTCAACTACTCTCTCTCTACTACCCTCTACTACTCACTCTCTACTACTCACTCTCTACTATTCACTCTCTACTACTCACTCTCTAATACTCACTCTCTACTACTCGCTCTCTACTACTCTCTACTACTCACTCTCCACTACTCACTCTCTACTACTCACTCTCTACTACTCTCTACTACTCTCTACAACTCACTCTCTACTTCTCACTCTCTACTACTCTCTACTACTCTCTACTACTCACTCTCTACTACTCACTCTACTACTCTATACTACTCGCTCTCTACTACTCTCTCTACTACTCTCTACTACTCACTCTCTACTACTCACTCTCGTCTACTCGCTCTCTACTACTCACTCTCTACTACTCTGTACTATTCACTCTCAACTACACACTCTCTAGTACTCACTCTCTACTACTCACTCTACTACTCTCTACTACTCGCTCTCTACTACTCTCTCTACTACTCTCTACTACTCACTCTCTACTACTCACTCTCGTCTACTCGCTCTCTACTTCTCACTCTCCACTACTCACTCTCTACTACTCGCTCTCAACTACTCTCTACTACTCACTCTACTACTCACTCTCTACTACTCTACTACTCTCTACTACTCTCTCTACTACTCCAGGTCAGCAGAGCTGCTTTAGAGCCAGAGAACCAGGTCAGCAGAGCTGCTCTAGCTGAAACTGTCTGGCTGACACTGACTGACTGACACTGACTCATTGACACTGACTGCCACTGATCGACTAACACTGACTGACACTGATTGACTGACACTGACTGACTGACTGACACTGACTAACTGACACTGACTGACACTGACTGACACTGACTGACACAGACTGACACTGACTGACTCCTCTCTACTACTCTACTACTCACTCTCTACTACTCTCTACTACTCTCTCTCTACTACTCACTCTCTACTACTCACTCTCTACTACTCTCTACTCTCTACCACTCTCTCTCTACTACTCACTCTCTACTACTCACTCTCTACTACTCTCTACTACTCACTCTCTACTACTCTACACTACTCACTCTCTACCAGTCTCTACTACTCTCTACTACTCACTCTCCACTACTCTCTACTACTCACTCTCTACTACTCACTCTCCACTACTCTCTACTACCCACTCTCTACTACCCACTCTCTACTACCCACTCTCTACTACCCACTCTCTACTACCCACTCTCTACTACTCACTCTCTACTACTCACTCTCTACTACTCTCTACTACTCACTCTCTACTACTCACTCTCTACTACTCACTCTCTACTACTCACTCTTAACTACTCACTCGCTACTACTCTCTACTACTCACTCTACTACTCTCTACTACTTACTCTCTACTGCTCACTCTCTACTATGCTCTACTACTCTTTACTACTCACTCTCTACTACTCACTCACTACTACTCTCTAGTACTCACTCTACTACTCTCGATTACTCTCTACTACTCTACCACTCACTCTCTACTACTCTCTACTACTCTCTCCCTACTACTCACTCTCTACTACTCACTCAACTACTCTCTCTCTACTACCCTCTACTACTCACTCTCTACTACTCACTCTCTACTATTCACTCTCTACTACTCACTCTCTAATACTCACTCTCTACTACTCGCTCTCTACTACTCTCTACTACTCACTCTCCACTACTCACTCTCTACTACTCACTCTCTACTACTCTCTACTACTCTCTACAACTCACTCTCTACTTCTCACTCTCTACTACTCTCTACTACTCTCTACTACTCACTCTCTACTACTCACTCTACTACTCTATACTACTCGCTCTCTACTACTCTCTCTACTACTCTCTACTACTCACTCTCTACTACTCACTCTCGTCTACTCGCTCTCTACTACTCACTCTCCACTACTCACTCTCTACTACTCGCTCTCAACTACTCTCTACTACTCACTCTACTACTCCCTCTCTACTACTCTACTACTCTCTACTACTCTCTCTACTACTCACTCTCTACTACTCTACTACTCTCTACTACTCTCTCTACTTCTTACTCTCTACTACTCTCTCTACTACTCACTCTACTACTCACTCTCTACTACTCTCTACTATTCACTCTCAACTACACACTCTCTACTACTTGCTCTCTACTACTCGCTCTCTACTACTCACTCTACTACTCACTCTCTACTACTCTCTACTACTCACTCTCTACTACTCACTCTCTACTACTCACTCTCTTCTACGCTACTACTCTCTACTACTCTCTCTGCTACTCACTCTCTACTACTCACTCTCTACTACTCAATCTCTACTACTCTCTACCACACTCTCTCCTACACTCTACTACTCTCTACTACTCTACTACTCTCTACTACTCTCTACTACTCACTCTATACTGCTCACTCTTTACTACTCTCTACTACTTACTCTCTACTACTCACTCTCTACTACTCACTCCCTACAGCTCTCTACTACTCACTCTCTGCTACTCTTTACTACTCACTGTCTATTACTCTCTCTCTACTACTTTCTACAACTGTCTACTTCTCACTCTCTACTACTCACTCTACTACTCACTCTCTACTACTCACTCTCTAATACTCTCTACTACTCACTCTACTATTCACTCTCTACTACTCTCTACTACTCTCTACTACTCTCTACTACTCACTCTCTACTACTCTCTACTACTCACGCTCTACTCTCTACCTCTCTACCTCTCTCTACATCTCTCTACTACTCTCTACCTCTCTACACCTCTACCTCTCTCTACCTCTACCTCTCTACCTCTACCTCTCTACCTCTACACCTCTACCTCTCTACCTCTCTCTACACGCACACATATGCACATATATATATATGCATATGCATTTATATATATCTATATATATATTCACTGAAAAAACCATAGGTTTCACACATGTTATAGTTAGCGGAAATTTTACTGATAAAAAACCAATGAAATTTCCCCGTTATAGTTAGTGCAGGCAACTATAACTCACGCGACCGCAATCCTCTGCTGATGCTAATACTGTATTTAGACACTTATTTGCCCATGTCTTCTTCCATACATTTTTAGCTATACATATATTACAAATATTTTTTTTTCATAAAGACACATATGTCATCAGCAGAAGATTGCGGTCGCGTGAGTTATAGTTGCCTGCACTAACTATAACGGGGAAATTTCATTGGTTTTTTATCAGTAAAATTTCCGCTAACTATAACATGTGTGAAACCTATGGTTTTTTCAGTGAATTTGCAAGGTTTTTTAAATGCTAATTCCTAACTATAACGTGTGTGAAACCTATGGTTTTTTCAGTGAATTTGTACGTTTTTTTAAATGCTAAGTTACTTTACGCCATTCGTGGCGTGCGCGCCCACTTAACGCAGTTCGTTCCGTGCGCGCACGGTGCGCTTCGCGCACCGTGCGCGCACAGTGAGCACGCGGTGCGCTTCGCGCACCTCGCGGCCACTTTACGCAGTTAGTGCCGTGCACGCACGGTGGGCACGCGGTGCGCTACGCGCACCGCCTGCCCACGTTACGCTAGATGGGCCATGTACGCACGATGCGCTTCGCGCACCGTGCGCACATGGAGGACATATGATGCACTTCGTTTTGAAAGGTAATATTTTAATTTTTCGTATATGTTATAAGCCATGCACAAATGGTGCCCTTCGGGCACCATTTGCACACGGGGTGGAGAGAGTGTGGATAATTTTTTTTTTTTATTATTTTTTTTTAAAATATTTTAGTTTAACTCATCTTTAATAAGCCATGCACAATTGGTGCCCATCGGGCACCAATTTCACACGGGGTGGTGAGAGTGTGGATATTTTTTTTTTTTTTATAATTTTTTACCGTACGCGTACGGTAAGCGTAATCGGCGAAATTAGCGAAAAAATAAAAATTCCGTTTTTGGCCTTGGGGGATCTTTGGGGACTCCCTCAACATTGCTATGTGTGTGGGGGCTGTCTAAACAGCCCCCTTACATGTTTTTGGGCTTAATATTTTAAACATCATTCTCAGTGCGAGAGAGAAAATGGCGGCCGCCGCTTCCTGGTTTCGGCCGATTCGAATGTTTACTAAGATCTAAGAGCCAATCAGAATCGCGCACGCCACCGTACGCGTACGGTAAGCGTACCGTAAGCGCACCGTAAGCTGGCTCAGATATATATATTGATTTAAAGGCTATTTTCTAAGAATCTACTGAACAGATTTACACCAAACCTACAAAAGGCACTTCCTTGACCTGAGGACTACCTCTCTGCCAAATTTCTAGTAATTCTGTTCAGCCGTTCGGGCTGTAGCCCTGTCTAAAGGTCCTATGGAAAAATGCATGGGAAAAATGCGTTTTGGGACCCCCCTTTTATCTCAGCCCCCGCTTGACGAGTCCCCCCGAGACTTTCAGGGAAGGAGCGGAGCGTAGCGCCCCACCTATTTTGAAAAATTCGCGAGGATTCGTCGACCGGCGCCAAAGTTATTCAAAATAGAATGTTGCGGATTTCCTATGGAAACGTGGTCCTAACTGTAACTACCTACTGGCGACCGCCAGTAGGTAATACATACATATATAAACATATATATAATCTGCATATCTATATAAATACAAATATTAAGGCATGCATACATATACATATCCATATATGCATACATATGCATGTTATGTACATGAAAGTTTCTATTCACTCTCAACTACACACTCTCTACTACTTGCTCTCTACTACTTGCTCTCTACTATTCGCTCTCTACTACTCTCTACTACTCACTCTACTACTCACTCTCTACTACTCTCTACTACTCACTCTCTACTACTCTCTACTATTCTCTCTGCTACTCACTCTCTACTACTCACTCTCTACTACTCAATCTATACTACTCTCTACTACTCTACCACTCACTGTCTACTACTCTCTACTACTCTTTCCCTACTACTCACTCTCTACTACTCACTCAACTACTCTCCCTCTACTACTCTCTACTACTCACTCTCTACTACTCACTCTCTACTATTCACTCTCTATTACTCACTCTCTAATACTCACTCTCTACTACTCGCTCTCTACCACTCTCTACTACTCTCTACTACTCACTCTCTACTACTCACTCTCTACTACTCTCTACTACTCACTCTCTACTACTCACTCTACTACTCTCTACTACTCGCTCTCTACTACTCTCTCTACCACTCTCTACTACTCACTCTCTACTACTCACTCTCGTCTACTCG
Organism: Triturus cristatus; assembly: GCF_964204655.1. NCBI lineage: Eukaryota > Metazoa > Chordata > Amphibia > Caudata > Salamandridae > Triturus > Triturus cristatus. The sequence goes on from NC_140594.1 coordinate 968,155,783, forward strand.
CTCTCTACTACTCACTCTCCACTACTCACTCTCTACTACTCGCTCTCAACTACTCTCTACTACTCACTCTACTACTCACTCTCTACTACTCTACTACTCTCTACTACTCTCTCTACTTCTCACTCTCTACTACTCTCTCTACTACTCACTCTCTACTACTCTCTACTATTCACTCTCAACTACACACTCTCTACTACTTGCTCTCTACTACTCGCTCTCTACTACTCTCTACTACTCACTCTAATACTCACTCTCTACTACTCTCTACTACTCTCTCTGCTACTCACTCTCTACTACTCACTCTCTACTACTCACTCTCTACTACTCTCTACTACTCACTCTCTCCTACACTCTACTACTCTCTACTACCCTACTACTCTCTACTACTCTCTACTACTCACTCTATACTGCTCACTCTTTACTACTCTCAACTACTTACTCTCTACTACTCACTCTCTACTACTCACTCTCTATACCTCTCTGCTACTCACTCTCTCCTACTCTCTACTACTCACTGTCTACTACTCTCTCTCTACTACGTTCTACAACTGTCTACTTCTCACTCTCTACTACTCTCTCTGCTACTCACTCTCTACTACTCACTCTCTACTACTCTCTACTACTCACTCTACTACTCACTCTCTACTACTCTCTACTACTCACTCTCTACTACTCACGCTCTACTCTCTACCTCTCTACCTCTCTCTACATCTCTCTCTACTACTCTCTACCTCTCTACACCTCTACCTCTCTCTACCTCTACCTCTCTACCTCTACCTCTACCTCTCTACCTCTACAACTCTACATCTACCCCTCTACCTCTCTCTACACGCACACATATGCACATATATATATGCATATATATGCATATGCATTTATATATATGTATATATGTATACATACATATATACACATATATAATCTGCATATCTATATAAATACAAATATAAAGGCATGCATACATATACATATACATATATACACACTCTCTACTACTTGCTCTCTACTACTCGCTCTCTACTACTCTCTACAACTCACTCTACTACTCACTCTCTACTACTCTCTACTACTCACTCTCTACTACTCACTCTCTACTACTCTACTACTCTCTACTACTCTCTCTGCTACTCACTCTCTACTACTCACTCTCTACTACTCAATCTCTACTACTTACTACTACTCACTCTCTCCTACATTCTACTACTCTCTACTACTCACTCTCTACTTCTCTCTACTACTCACTCTCTACTACTCGCTCTCTACTACTCTACTACTCTCTACTACTCTCTACTAATCACTCTCTACTGCTCACTCTTTACTACTCTCTACTACTCACTCTCTATTACTCACTCTCTACAAATCTCTACTACTCACTCTCTGCTACCCTCTACTACTCACTGTCTACTACTCTAGTACTTTCTACAACTGTCTACTTCTCACTCTCTACTACTCACTCTACTATTTACTCTATACTACTCACTCTCTACTACTCTCTACTACTCACTTTACTACTCACGCTCTACTACTCTCTACTACCCTCTACTACTCTCTACTACTCACTCTCTACTACTCTCTACTACTCACTTTACTACTCACGCTCTACTACTCTCTACTACCCTCTACTACTCTCTACTACTCACTCTCTACTACTCTCTACTACTCACGCTCTACTCTCTACCTCTCCACCTCTCTCTACATCTCTCTCTACTACTCTCTACCTCTCTACCTCTACCTCTCTACCTCTACACCTCTACCTCTACACCTCTACCTCTCTACCTCTCTCTACACGCACACATATGCACATATATATATGCATATATATGCATATGCATTTATATATATGTATGTGTATATATATACATACATATATATACTATGCATATCTATATAAATACAAATATAAAGGCATGCATACATATACATATACATATATGCATACATATGCATGTTATGTACATGACAGTTTGAAAAACAGTAATACAAGGAAAGCTAAAAAGCCACCTAATTACAAACAGAATTGCTTTAACTTAAACGAGGGCGAGACCTATTGCATTTCCAATGCTTGTTTACTTTGGTTCCATCAAGAAGGCATTCAGATGTGTCATACATTTGCCATGAATTCTGAATGTTAGCACTCTAGTTGCTCATTAGATCACTGTAGTAAAGCTACTGCTCACCAGGGAAGTCTGCTGCTGGTATTCAAAGTGCATGTTTCAGTCTGCATGTCAGAATTTTTTTATGAAATAGAAGAGGATTTGAGAAGTCAACAATTGCCCTAATTTTTCTTTCTGCAGCACTAATCATAATTTCTATGGCAAAATGAACCCCCTCATTTTGTTCCTTTGCAAATTAAATGTTTTAAGAGTTACCACTTTATTCCAATCAAGATGGCTTCAGGTGTGCCATACGTTTGTCATAAGTAGGACTGTTACCGCTCTAGTTGTTCTTCAGAACACTCTGGGAAGCTGCAGTAGAACACAAAGGAATCAACTGACAGTCTCTGCCCTTGTTGGATATACATGTTTTACTGAGAATGTCAGACTTCATTCTCACATGACTGAGAAAGATAATGTGAATTTACAGAAAATATGCTCTCAGTTTAGCTTATAGATCACCTTCCAAACCTCTGTGGGAAAAGCATGAGAAAATAGTTTTCTCTCAAACAAGATTCATGATATCCCAGCAGAAGGCTTTTTCACATGGTAAAATCACCTTAGAACACACCACAATTCCTAAAATGTGTCAGGCGTGGATCTAGGGCGCCTACCGAAGGTACAGCCAGAGGAGGACTACATCCCCCAGAATCCCCGGCTGTATGGAGGCGTGACCAGAAGTGGTAAATACGCGCGTTGCAAGCCAATCGAGGCGCGTAATACTGGAAGGTGGTTGGTGCTGGAGAAGACGCCCAGCAGAGAAGGAGGAAGACGCGTGTGTTCGCGTCTGTTATCGAGTTTCGGAGAGTACCGGGTTGGGGCGGAGTGCCGCCGCGAGGTACACGTATCAGGGAAGCGTCGCCGCGTCTCAAGACCTCAGGACTGAACGAGGTACTCGGATCAGGGAAGCCAGTTCCGGCTTCACGAAACCACACGCGGGACGCTGACGTAAGCGTCGCCGCGTTTCTAGACCCCAGGACTGAACTAGGTAAGGAGCGGTTCTACTCCCCTCAGGAGCCGAGGACGACGCTGTGAGATTCCGGCAAAGGAAACCGGTATCTCGGGACCTAGGGAGGGGTCGGCTCTGTTCAGGACTGTTTCTCGTTGCCAGAGAGGAGGAGGAAGGGAACCCGGCATACGAGACATTTGGTACTCCCTTTCATGCAGGCAAGGGCACAGCAAGCGCTAACTCTATACATGATGTCAATGCTGGATTAGTGACTTTGGAATTAGGGCTCTTGTACATAATTCCAGAAGCGCTTAGTAGCGCCACGGGGGGAACCGACAGGGGAACAAAGGGGAAGAAGGTCTGTTAGATCTTGCGAGTGTTGGAGGGGGCTGGTCCTCTCGAGTCTGAAGGGAAGGCTTCGTCCCTAAGGGGACATGGTATGCATGAATTGACACATTTGGCAGCTACACTTAGTGAGACCTAACTGAGAGTAGTTTACCTTGTGGTTATATCATATGTTCTTTTCTGTTCTTTCTTTGCAGGACTCCCAATTCCCACGGTACCCCGTTTTAGTCCTTTCCCTCGCCTGATTGCCCTGGCACTCTGTGTCTCTATAACCAGAGCCAGGTACGTCGGGAGGTGGAACCCTTGTGCTTCATTCGGATCTACAGGAGCCACAGCGGAACGTGACAGAATTACGCGCCCAAGATATTACTCCTGTGAATTCGAATAAAGCACAAGCATGGCGTCACTAGACGAGGTGTTACAGGCTCTCCTGGTTGTGCAACAGGAATTGGCCGCCTCAAAGGCGGAAACGGCCGCCCTAAGAGACAGGGTGGACAGACAGGGTAGAAATCTGTTTGACGCCTCTCCGTCGTCATCTCCCATACATGTGAATGTTTCTCCTCCCATTCCCCTGGCTAGCCCCGAGAGGTTCTCTGGGGATCCTCTCAAGATTCAAACATTTCTGACGCAAATAGCCTTGCATTTTTCGTGCAAACCCGCTTCCTTTCCATCTAACCATTCTAGGGTGGCTTTTGCCATCTCGTATATGACTGGGGACGCTGCCAACTGGGCGGTGCCCTTGGTCAAATACGGCGACCCCATGCTGTCGGATTGGAACGCCTTTCGAAGCGAGTTTGAGAGGGTATTTGATCGAAGGGCCACCACTTTCTCAGCTGACCGGGAACTGTTGAGACTCCGACAGGGGAAACAGGATTTGGTCGCGTACCTGACCCAATTCAACCGTCTGGTAGCTGAAACGGCCTGGCCCGAGGAAAAAAGAATGTCCCTCTATTACCAAGGCTTGAGCGATGACATGAAGGACGTACTGGCCCAGATAGATCCGCAGCCCTCCACGTATACAGATCTGATGAATCTCACGTTGAGACTCGATCATAGGTTGTCTGAACGGAGGGGAGAGAGAGTGTATGCCCCGATAGAGAAATCCGAGAGGGGGATCAGGAATACCGGAACCCCTTCTGATACCCAGGCGGAACCCATGGAGGTGGGGGCAATCCGGGCCCCGTTATCTAGGGCGGAAAGGGAAAGCCGCAGACAAGCCGGGTTATGCATGTACTGCGTCAAGAAGGGCCACTATGTTCGGGACTGCCCCTCAAAACCCAAGAAGAGTGGGTATGCTGGCCTGAAGAAAGTGGCGGTGACCTCAATGCAGGTCCCCCTCCCAGACGCCCTGGCTTCAGAACAGAGCGTTCGGGTATCCGAACCCCGTGCGTTGCAGTTGCCCTCTTTGGCGGTCATCGAATCAATCGCTTCAGAATCACATGTCACGCTGCTCATGCGGTTGACGGTGGGATCACAAGACCATGAGGTCGGAGTCATGGTTGACTCCGGGGCCACAGGGAATTTTGTGGATAGTGGGTTGGTGAAGCGGCTGGGGTTAAGGCGCATCCCGAGAACTAGTCCAGAAACGGTATGGGCTGTCGATGGGAAGCCTCTGGTATCAGGGCCCATCACTGAGGTCACGGAAGCCCTGACTCTGACCAAACCAGGTCCTCTATGGGATCACGTGGAAGAGGTCGCCCTAAATATCATCGAGGCACCCCAGTATGAGGTAATACTAGGGATGCCTTGGCTAACCACCCATAATCCCTCGATAGATTGGAAGAGAAAAACGGTGGAATTTGAGACCGAGTATTGTAAAGGGGAATGCGCTGACGCGCACCGGACACATCTTCTCGCCCTTACCCGGGGGTATCACGTTCTCACGGCCGCTGAGAAAGAGACGGTACTCCCCGCGGTGTATGATCAGTACAGGGAAGTGTTTAGCGAGAGCAAGGCGGAAGATTTGCCACCCCACCGCAGTTATGACTGCCAAATAGAATTAATCCCCGGGGCTATCATGCCCTCTTGCAGAGTGTACGCCTTATCGGAGCCGGAGACCGAGTACCTACGACAGTACTTGGAGCACTATGTGGTCATAGGTTTCATTAGGCCTTCCCGGTCTCCGGCAGCGTCGCCTCTTTTCTTTATCAAAAAGGCCAATGGCGAATTGAGGACGTGCATCGATTATCGCGTTTTGAACAAAAACACGGTGCGTAACCGCTACCCTCTTCCGCTCATCCCTGTCTTGCTGGACCAGGTGAAGGAGGCGTCCATTTACACCCGGTTGGACTTGCGGGGGGCCTATCACCTGGTCCGGATCCGGGAGGGTGATGAGTGGAAGACGGCGTTCAAGACGCGATATGGACTTTTTGAGTATAGAGTAATGCCGTTCGGGCTGTGTAACGCCCCGGCGGCATTCCAATACTTTCTCGATGACGTTCTCAAAGAGTACATCGATAGAACAGCTGTGGTATACATCGATGATATATTGATATATTCCAAAGATCGTAGAGACCACAGTTCACATGTTTCGCAGATACTACACAAATTGGGAGAGAACAAATTGTTTTGCAAGTTGAGCAAATGCGAATTTCATGTCTCTAAGGTGGAGTTCCTGGGGGTGGTCCTGAGTCCTTTAGGATTGAGTATGGCTGAGAGGAAGGTGTCCGCGGTACAGGAGTGGCCTATCCCCAAGACAGTGAGAGACGTACAGTGCTTCCTGGGCTTCTCGAACTATTACAGGAGATTCATCTCTCACTTTTCACAGCTCGTCTCTCCACTTACCCGCTTGCTAAGGAAAGGACACCAGTTCTCCTGGACCCAAGAGGCTATGCAGGCATTCTGTGAGCTAAAACAAGCGTTCACTACCGCCCCGATTCTGCAGCACCCCAGACCCGACGTACCATTCATAGTAGAGGCGGACGCTTCTGACATAGCAGTGGGGGCGGTACTCTCGCAACGGGAGGCACGGACAGGTCAACTGCATCCCATAGCCTTTCTGTCCAGGAAATTAACCCCGGCTGAATCACACTACACGATCGCTGAAAAAGAGCTGCTAGCCGTGAGAAAGGCGTTTCAGGAGTGGAGGCACTACCTGTGGGGGGCTACGCATCCTGTGACGGTGTATACGGACCACCGGAATTTACAATACCTAAAGACAGCCCGACATCTCACACAACGGCAGATGCGGTGGATGCTGTTCTTCGCAGGTTTTGACTTTGTCGTCACTTTCCGACCCGGTTCGGAGAACGTAAAAGCTGACTCGCTTTCCCGACAATCCGGAGGACATACGGCTCGTCGGGAGGTCCTAGAGGCCATTATACCCCCAGCAAAGGTGATCTGTGGGATCAGGGCAAACACGTTTTTGAACACTGTAAGGACACACCGAACTCTGACGCAATGGCTACAATGGGAGGAACAGGGAGCAGAGAGGCGAATGAAAGGAGGGTTGCCTTTCTTTCGGGATTGGCTGTTTGTCCCGTCAGTGGCGCTGCAGCGTCAGGCTTTCGAATGGTGTCATGAGTCGCTGATAGCAGGTCACCCTGGGTGTACGAAGACTCTTCATCTCCTACAACGTCACTTCTGGTGGGAACACATGAAGAAGGATGTCCGTCAATGGATACAACGGTGCGACGTGTGCGCCCAAGCCAAAGGGGACCGCTCAAAAGCCAAAGGCAAGTTGGTCCCGATGCCGACTCCCGCGGGGCCCTGGCAGAACATCAGCCTCGACTTCGTGGTGGGCCTACCGATGGACCAGGGTTGCGATGCGATCATGGTGGTGGTAGACAGCCTCACCAAAATGGGACATTTCGTGCCGTGCAAAAATCTACCCTCTGCCAGTCAGACCGCTCAGCTGTTGCTATCTCAAGTGGTGCGTATACATGGATTCCCTAGAGTGATCGTTTCGGACAGAGGCCCGCAGTTCATCGCGCGCTTCTGGAGGGCATGGTGTAAGGCCCTGCAGGTGGAGGTGGCCACGTCCACCAGCTTCCACCCACAGACGGATGGCCAAACCGAACGCCTTAATCAAACACTCAAGACGTATCTACGATGCTACTCCAAGGAAGCAAGCGCCTCGTGGGTATCACTCCTCTGGTTTGCGGAACTCTCTTACAACAATGCATGGCATAGTTCCATCAGGGAATCTCCCTTTCGGGCTACCTACGGATATCATGCCAAGGTTCTTCCGTTGTCTTTCCCCGCGGACGTGCGGGACCAGCCCGCTCTGGCGGCCCAGTTACAAGTTCTGGGGAAATTGCACGCGCACCTCCGGACGAATCTGGAGAGAGCTAAGGGCCTGTACAAGGCATGGGCTGACCGCCATCGGCAGGACGGACCATCCTATCGCCCGGGCGACAGGGTATGGTTGTCCACGAGGTACCTCCGCTTCAAGTTGCGCAGCGTTTTCCATCCTCGCTTCATCGGTCCGTATCCAGTGGTTCGTCGCGTGGGAGCAGTGGCGTATAGGTTGGCTTTGCCCGCCTCTTTGCGCATCCATCCGGTGTTCCACTGCAGTTTACTGAAGCCGGCGGTGGGGGCTCGGAGGGTGGCAGCCCCGCCGATCTATCGTGACGGCCAGATGGAGTACGAGGTGAGGAAGGTGTTGGACTCCCGAATCCGGAGGGGTCGGCTGTGGTATCTTCTGGCTTGGAAGGGTTACTCGGCGGAGGAGGATTCCTGGGTTCCGGCAGCTGATGTCCATGCGCCGGAGGCGGTGCGGTCATTCCACACCCGGTTCCCGGACAAGCCTGGTCTTAGGAGGCGCACGGGAAGGGGGGCATATTGTCAGGCGCGGATCTAGGGCGCCTACCGAAGGTACAGCCAGAGGAGGACTACATCCCCCAGAATCCCCGGCTGTATGGAGGCGTGACCAGAAGTGGTAAATACGCGCGTTGCAAGCCAATCGAGGTGCGTAATACTGGAAGGTGGTTGGTGCTGGAGAAGACGCCCAGCAGAGAAGGAGGAAGACGCGTGTGTTCGCGTCTGTTATCGAGTTTCGGAGAGTACCGGGTTGGGGCGGAGTGCCGCCGCGAGGTACACGTATCAGGAAAGCCAGTTCCGGCTTCACGGAACCCCCACGCGGGACGCTGACGTAAGCGTCGCCGCATCTCAAGACCTCAGGACTGAACTAGGTACTCGGATCAGGGAAGCCAGTTCCGGCTTCACGAAACCACACGCGGGACGCTGACGTAAGCGTCGCCGCGTTTCTAGACCCCAGGACTGAACTAGGTAAGGAGCGGTTCTACTCCCCTCAGGAGCCGAGGACGACGCTGTGAGATTCCGGCAAAGGAAACAGGTATCTCGGGACCTAGGGAGGGGTCGGCTCTGTTCAGGACTGTTTCTCGTTGCCAGAGAGGAGGAGGAAGGGAACCCGGCATACGAGACATTTGGTACTCCCTTTCATGCAGGCAAGGGCACAGCAAGCGCTAACTCTATACATGATGTCAATGCTGGATTAGTGACTTTGGGATTAGGGCTCTTGTACATAATTCCAGAAGCGCTTAGTAGCGCCACGGGGGGGAACCGACAGGGGAACAAAGGGGAAGAAGGTCTGTTAGATCTTGCGAGTGTTGGAGGGGGCTGGTCCTCTCGAGTCTGAAGGGAAGGCTTCGTCCCTAAGGGGACATGGTATGCATGAATTGACACATTTGGCAGCTACACTTAGTGAGACCTAACTGAGAGTAGTTTACCTTGTGGTTATATCATATGTTCTTTTCTGTTCTTTCTTTGCAGGACTCCCAATTCCCACGGTACCCCGTTTTAGTCCTTTCCCTCGCCTGATTGCCCTGGCACTCTGTGTCTCTATAACCAGAGCCAGGTACGTCGGGAGGTGGAACCCTTGTGCTTCATTCGGATCTACAGGAGCCACAGCGGAACGTGACAAAATGAGTATGGTCCCATCAACAAATGATTTATAATGTAACTAAAGTCTTAAAACCTTCTATTAACCGCAATGCTTTTTAATGAGGTGCGATCATGTATATTGGTCCCAAGATGGCTGCCAACACTTTTTGGATGAAGTGCTGACAGCCAATCTGATCTCACGATGAGATGTGTGGATAGGCTCTGCCCAGATATATCTATGATTTTACTTTTGCTTTTCTCAGCAACTACTGAACGGATTTAAACCATTTAACCAAAAGGCACAAGTGTGAACCAAAGGCTACCTCTTTGCCAAATTTTGTGTAATTCTGTTCAGCAGTTCAGGCTGCAGCTGCGATTAACGGTTCCTATGGAAAATTGTATGGGGAAAGCACGTTTTGGGACCCCCTTTTTTCTTGGCCCCCGTTTGACGAATCACCCCGAGGCTTTCAAGATAGGAGCAGACCGGAGTGCCCCACCAGTTTTGAAAATTTCACGAAGATTTGTCACCCGGCGCCAAAGTTATTCCAAATAGAATGTTGTGTATTTCCTATGGATAATAGGTCCTAACTATAACTACCTACTGGCGACCGCCAGTAGGTAGTATAGATAGATATTTATATATATAGATATATATAAGGAGAGGAGTTGGCCTAACGGCTAGGATGCCATGCCTCGAATCTGGGAAACTGGGTTCAAGTCTCGGCAATGACGCTTAAAATCCTGTGATTCTGGGCAAATCACTTAATCTCCCCGTACCTTAGAGAAATGAATGTGTCCTCATTTAATGCAACTGGTGCTATGTAAAGCGCTCTGGTAACCAATTCAGGTCAAGTTTGCGCTATATCAAACTCTGTAAAATAAAAAGCAATAACAAAATTTAAAAACATAGGTTTCAGGGATGTTATAGTTAGAAATTAGCCTTTAAAAAAGCCATAGAAATTCACTGAAAAAACCATAGGTTTCAGGGACGTTATAGTTAGTTGGACATTTCACTCGTACAAAACCAGAGAAATTCTGCTGTTATAATTAGTTGAGCTAACTATAACTCGCACCCCCATAATGCACTGCTGATGACATCATATATTGCATAACTCATGACATGGTCAGTGACATCTATGGTTTTTTAAAGGCTAATTTCTATAACGTCCCTGAAACCGTTTTTTTTTCAGTGAAATTCAAAGGTTTTTTAAATGCTAATTTCTAACTATAACGTCCCTGAAACCTATGTTATTTTCAGTGAATTTCAAAGGTTTTTTAAATACTAATTTCTAACTATAACATCCCTGAAACCTATGTTTTTTTCAGTGAATTTCTTAGGTTTTTTAAATACTCATTTCTATCTACACCTAGATACGTAAGACATGTGCAGAAAGAGAAAGAAAGGCACAGAAAGAAGAAAGAAAAGTGCAGAAAGAAGCAAGTGAAGTGCAGAAAAAAGCAACAAAAGTGCAGAAAAAAGCAAGAGAGGTGCAAAAAGAAGAAGAAAGGTGCAGAAAGAAGCAGGAGAAGTGATGAAAGAGGCAAGAGAGGTGCAGAAAGAAGCAAGAGAAGTGCGGAAAGAAGAAAGAGAAGCACAGAAAGAAACGAAAGGGAAGGGATGCGCAGAAAGAAGAGAGTGAGTGGCAGAAAGAAGTAAGAGATGTGCAGAAAGAGGCAAGAGAGGTGTAGAAAGAGGTAAGAGAGGTGCAGAAAGAAGACAGTGAACTGCAGAAAGAAACAAGAGGGAAGGGATGCGCAGAAAGAAGTGAGTGAGTGGCAGAAAGAAGTAAGAGATGTGCAGAAAGAAGAGAGTGAGCTACAGAAAGAGGCAAGAGAGGTACAGAAAGAGGCAAAAGAGGTGCAGAAAGAGGCAAGAGAGGTGCATAAAGAGGCAAGAGAGTTGCTGATAGAAGAGAGTGTGCTGCAGAAAGAGGGAAGAGAGGTGCAGAAAGAGGCAAGAGAGGTGCAGTAAAAAGAGAATTATCTGCAGAAAGTGGCAAGAAAGGTTCAGAAAGAGGCAAGAGACATGCAGAAAGAGGCAAAGAGAGGTGCAGAAAGAGACAAGATAGGTACAGAAAGACGAAGAATGGCACAGAAAGAGGCAAGTGGGGTACAGAAAGAGGCAAGAGGAGAGCAAAAGGAGGCAAGAGAGATGCAGAAAGAGGCAAGAGAGCTACAGAAAGAGGAAGAAAGGTGGAGAAAGAGGAAAGAGAGGTGCAGAAAGAGGCAAGAGAGGTGCAGAAAGAAGAAGAAAGGTGCAGAAAGAGGCAAGAGAGGTGCAGAAAGAGGCAAGAGAGGTGCAGAAAGAAGAAAGTGAGCTGCAGAAAGAGGCAAGAGATGTGCAGAAAGAGGCAAGAGAGGTGCAGAAAGAAGAAGAAGAAAGGTGCAGCAAGAGAAGTGCAGAAAGAAGAGAGTGAGCTGCAGAAAGAGGCAAGAGAGGTGTATAAAGAGGCAACAGAGTTGCTGATTGAAGAGAGTGTGCTGCAGAAAGAGGGAAGAGAGGTGCAGTAAAAAGAGAATGGTCTGCAGAAAGTGTCAGGAAAGGTTCAGAAAGAGGCAAGAGACATGCAGAAAGAGGCAAAGAGAGGTGCAGAAAAAGGTAAGGTGTGTAGAAAGAGACAAGAGAGGTACAGAAAGAGGAAGAATGGCACAGAAAGAGGCAAGTGAGGTACAGCAAGAGGCAAGAGAAGAGCAAAAGGAGGCAAGAGAGATGCAGAAAGAGGCAAGAGAGCTAGAGAAAGTAGAAGAAAGGTGGAGAAAGAGGAAAGAGAGGTGCAGAAAGAGGCAAGAGAGGTGCAGAAAGAAGAAGAAAGGTGCAGAAAGAGGCAAGAGAGGTGCAGGAAGAAGAAAGTGAGCTGCAGAAAGAGGCTAGAGAGGTGCAGAAAGAGGCAAGAGAGGTGCAGAAAGAAGAGAGTGACTTGCAGAAAAAGGCAAGAGAGGTGCAGGAAGAGGCAAGAGAGGTACAGAAAGAGGCAAGAGAGGTGCATAAAGAGGCAAGAGAAGTGCTGAAAGAAGAGTGAGCTCCAGAAAGAGGCAAGAGAGGTTCAGAAAGAGGCAAGAGATGTGCAGAAAGAGGCAAGAGCGTTACAGGAAGAGGTAAGAGAGATGCAGAAAGAAGAGTGAGCTCCAGAATGAGGCAAGAGAGGTGCAGAAAGAGGTTAGAGGTATGGGCAGAGGCAAGAGAGGTGCAGAAAGAAGAAGAAAGGCGCAGAAAGAGGCAAGTGAGGTACAGAAACAGGCAAGAGAAGAGCAGAAGGAGGCAAGGGAGGTACAGAAAGAGGCAAGAGATGTACAGAAAGAGGAAGAAAGGTGCAGAAAGAGGCAAGAGAGGTGTAGAAACAGGGAGAACGGGGCAGAAAGAAGCATGAGAAGTGCAGGAAGAGACAAGAGAGGTGCAAAAAGAGGCAAGAGAGGTGCAGAAAGAGGCAGGAGAGGTGCAGAAAGATGAGAGTGAGCTGCAGAAAGAGGGAAGAGAGGTGCAGAAAGAGGCAAGTGAGGTGCAGAAAGATGCAAGAGAGGTGCAGAAAGAAGAGAGTTAGCTGCAGAAAGAAGCAAGAGAAGTGCAGAAAGAGGCAAGAGAAGTGCAACAAGAGGCAAGGGAGGAGTAGAAAGACACAAGAGTGGTATATATATATGTATATATTCAATCTGCTCTCACTCTTGCAAAGAAGGAATCAGCACTCAGGTTGTAGTTTGGAAGTGTTTATTCTACAAAGCACGCAGTCCACGTGTTTTGGCTAGTCCGAACCTTGATCACGATACAAGACGTCAATGTAGTTTCCTTATTTAAATGTAGAAATGGCTCCAGTTGCCAACATTAACAAAGGACTACATATTACATTAAACCAAAAAGCTGTCAGCCATATTGGCCTGGTCACAATGCCAAAATTCAGGAATTCTTACAATACAGAAAAGAAAACAAGTGTAAATATGCACACAATGTAATTTCAGCATATCTTGCCCCATGACCGTCATACCTGTATGTTTGTCAATGTGACTTGTTCATAATAAACATACTTACAATTGCAAACATCAACAAAAACAATGGACTACACATTATTTTAAAGAGAAAGGCTATTGGCAATATTGATCTGGGCACGTTGCATATTATAGAGGTTTTTACATGAAATAAATAAAAAGGGGTTTTAATATACACACACTATCCCTAAATAAAGTTCTAGTGATTATAGTTCCATTCACAGCTCATTTGAGATGTTATGAGTGATGTCATGAGTGATGTCACTGACTATGTCATGAATGATGTAATGTCTGAGGTCATAAGCAGTGCATTGCGAGGGCGTAAGTTAGAGTGACCTCAGGTAATTATAACTGCTGAATTTCAGTGGTTTTGTATGAGTGAAATCTGAGTTTAACTATAACATCCCTGTAATCCTTGTTTTTTTTCAGGGAATTTCTAGTTTTTTTAATGTTAAGTAAGATGCCTATCACAATGGATGGTGGGGGTTGGAAGCAGGGCCTGGCCTGGCATTGTGCTGCCCCCACCCAAGCTTGCTGCTCCTGCCTTCCCGCCTCCTTGCCATAAGTTCAGAATGTTAGCACTCTATTTGCTCATTAGATCATCGCAGTAAAGCTACTGCTCACCAGAGAGTTAACTGGAAGTCTGCTGCTGGTATTGAAAGTGATTGTTTCAGTCTGCATGTCAGAATGTACTAATGAAATAGAAGAGGATTTGGGATCTCAATTAAAACGTTCCCTAATTTTTCTTTCTGCGGCACTAACTATAATTTCTATGGCAAAATGAACCGCCCAGATATTGAAACGTTTATTTTTCTAATTTCTCAGCAACTACTGAACGGATTTACACCATTTAAAAAAAGGTCACTTTCTGACCCAGGCACTACCTTTGTGCCAAATTTGGGGTAATTCCGTTCAGTAGTTTCAGCTGTAGCCTTGCACAAAGTTTCCTATGGGAAATTGATTTTTTCACTCTTATTTTTTTAATTTCTCAAAAACTTCTGAACGGATTTACACCATTTAAAAAAAAGGTCGCTTTCTGAACCAAGCTCTACCTTTCTGCCAAATTTCGGGTAATTCCTATGGAAACTAGGTTGTAACCATAACTACCTACTGGTGACCGCCAGTAGGTAAAAGAGATATATATATATATATATATATATATATTACCTACTGGTGGTCGCCAGTAGGTAGTTATAGTTAGGACCCCTTTTCCATAGGAAAACCGCAACATTCTATTTGGAATAACTTTGGCGCCGGTCGACGAATCCTCGCGAATTTCTCAAAATAGGTGGGGCGCTACGCTCCGCTCCTACCCTGAAAGTCTCGGGGGGATTCGTCAAGCGGGGGCTGAGATAAAAGGGGGTCCCAAAACGCGTTTTTCCCATGCATTTTTCCATAGGACCTTTAGACAGGGCTACAGCCCGAACGGCTGAACAGAATTACTAGAAATTTGGCAGAGAGGTAGTCCTCAGGTCAAGGAAGTGCCTTTTGTAGGTTTGGTGTAAATCTGTTCAGTAGATTTTGAGAAAATAGCCTTTAAATCAATATATATATCTGAGCCAGCTTACGGTACGCTTACCGTAAGCTTACCGTACGCGTACGGTGGCGTGCGCGAGCGCGATTCTGATTGGCTCTTAGATCTTAGTAAACATTCGAATCGGCCGAAACCAGGAAGCGGCGGCCGCCATTTTCTCTCTCGCACTGAGAGTTAGGTTGTTAAATAAAACCAATAAACATGTAAAGGGGCTGTTTAGACAGCTCCCACACACATAGCCATGTTGAGGGAGTCCCCAAAGACCCCCCAAGGCCAAAAATTGAATTTTTATTTTTTCGCTAATTTCGCCGATTACGCTTACCGTAATAAAAAAAACACTATCCACACTCTCCCCACCCCCTGTGCTTTTGGTGGCCGCAGGCCACCAAATGTGCAGTGCTTATTAGAGGTGTGAAAAACCACAACATTTAAAAAAAAAAAAAAAAAAAGAAAAGAAAAAATCATCCACACTCTCTCCACCCCGTGTGCAAATGGTGCCCGAAGGGCACCATTTGTGCATGGCTTATAAAAAATAAGAAAAATTAAAATATTACCTTTCAAAATGTGCGCGCGGTGCGCGAAGCGCATCGTGCGTACATGGCCCATCTAGCGTAACGTGGGCACGAATCCTCGCAAAATTTTCAAAACTAATGGGGCGCTCCGTTCAGCTCCTACCCTGAAAGTCTCGGGGTGATTCGTCAAATAGGGGCCGAGAAAAAAGGGGGGTCCCAAAACACGTTTTCCCCATGCATTTTTCCATAGGACCTTTAGACACAGCTACAGCCCGAACGGCTGAACAGAATTACTTGAAATTTGGCAGAGAGGTAGCCATAAGGTCAAGGAAGTGCCTTCTGCAGGTCTGGTGTAAATCTGTTCAGTATTTCCTGAGAAAATAGCATTTAAAAGCATATCAATATCTATACGCGCGCAGGGTGCGCGCACCGTGCGCGCACCATGCGAGCACCCTAACCTGCGCGAGCGTAATTCTGATTGGTGGTTACATGTTAGTTAACGTTCGAATCGGTCGAAATCAGGAAGTGTCGGACGCCATTTTGTTTGTTTTCAGTGCGAGAGTGAAAAAGGAAGGTGGCGAACGTGAAAAGGGGGCAGGGTAGAGAGTTCCTGACCCCCTAGCCTTTGTCAGGGGGTCCCTGAAGGACCCCGAAGGCAGAATTTATTTTTATTTTTTTAAATCGCGGGGGTGCGCGCACCGTGCACGCACGGTGAAAACCAAAAAAACAACAAAAAAAAATAATTTTAATACGTAGTTTATTGTAAAATAAATACATAAAAGAATAATAATACATAAATAAATTAGCATTTAAAAAACCGTACAAATTCACTGAAAAAACCATAGGTTTCACACACGTTATAGTTAGGAATTAGCATTCAAAAAACCTTGCAAATTCACTTAAAAAACCATAGGTTTCACATATGTTATAGTTAGGTGGATATTTCACTCGGAAAAAAACAATGAAATTCCCCCGTTATAGTTAGTTCAGATAACTATAACTCGCGCGACCGCCACTCTATCACAAGGATGATGTCATCAGTGATGTCATGAGTGATGCCACTGACCATGTCATGAGTAATGTAATATGTGATGTCATGAGCAGTGGATTGCGGGCGCGCGAGTTATAGTTATCTGAACTAACTATAACGGGGGAATTTCATTGTTTTTTTATGAGTGAAATATCCACCTAACTATAACGTGTGAAACCTATGGTTTTTTAAGTGAATTTATATATATATATATATATATATATATATATATATATAATATTTTAATGAAGCTTGGATGCCCAGGTCACCGTGGGGATAAAGTAGACATAGATAAGACCAATAATTGATAGTGAGCTGGGAGGTGCAAAAGAATTGTATGGATGAGATAGTTCACAGGTAGCTATGAACAGGCTTCTTTCTGATGTGGAGAGTGGAGGCATAAGGGTTTTCCTGAGAAAATTATTCTGAGGCTAAAGTTTAAAGGCGTGAGATTTCTCTTTCTTAAATTTAGGTGGAATCAGTAGAAGGCTGTTTGAGCTTCGTAGAGGTCTCTTTAGCTCACCTTTTAAGAGCTTATTTGAGAGGTAGGTTGGTTTATCCATTTGTATAGCTTTGAGGGTTGTTCATGCAGTTTTAAATATGGCTCTTGCCTCTGTTGGATGACAATTGAGCTGCTTCAGAGTGGGCGTGATATGGACATGTCGCCTCTCTCCTGATAGAAGCCTGGCCACAGCATGGAGAATTGCTTTCAGGGGGATTAGGTACGTTTTTAGGATGGCGATGAACAGTGCTTTACCATAGTCCAGCTTGGGAAGTATGAGGTCTTGCACCACGGTCCTTAGGTCATCACTGGGTATGAAGAGTTTGACTTTTTTTAGATGTTTCAGCAAGTAGAAGGCATTTTTGGCAGAGGTGGTTATATGCTCCTTCATAGTTAAGTGACTGTTGAGTGTGATTCCCAGGGATTTGAGTTGGAGATGGATTGTTTGCAGTTTAGTGCAGTGATGTTGTTGAGCCAGCCTGCTACAGTAAAGGATTTTTCTTTGGGTTGAATGAGGAAGAGTTCTGTTTTATTGGGGTTGAGTTTGAGGTGGTTACTAGTTAGCCGGGATTGAACTGTTGTATAGTACTATTTAGGTGCTAGAAGTCCCTGGCTAATGAAATTTTCATATAAAGTTGGGTGTTATCCGCATAGATTTGATAGGCAATTTTAGCTTCTTTCAGGAGGTTCCTTATAGAGGTTGAATAGGGCAGGAGACCGGGTTAACCCTTGTGAGACACCTTGCGGGGCTGGCTATGTATTTGATATTTTGTTGTTTAATTTGATTAGCTGTGTGCGCTTGTTCGTGAAGGAGACAAACCACTAAAGGATAGTTCCATTGATGCCTGCCTTCTTTGAGAGGGTGTGTAGGAGGATGTCATGGTTCACAGTTTCTGAGGCGGCTGAGAAATCCAGGAGCCTGCCCTTCATCCACAGACCTGTGAAGATCATCTATGATGTTCAGTACGGCAGTCTCTGTACTGTAGCCTTTCCTGAAACCCAACTGGAAGGTGTCATGTACGTTTTATTTTTCAATGTGGGTGCTGAGTTGTTCAAGCATGCATTTTTTAAGGTTTTCGCAAGGAGAGGGAGATTAGTTATGGCTCGCTAGTTATTAAGGTCATTTGGGTTGGCATATGTTTTTTTGAAGAGGGGTGTTACTTGGCCTAGTTTGAGGGGAGACAGCTTAGAGCCACTCAAAATAGTGGAATTGATTATGATGCTGGTCCATATGGGAGAGATGATGTGACTGAGCATTTTTACAAGTGCCGCCAGAAGAGGGTCCAAGATGTGAGATGCTGGCTTCATGTTCGCTAGTGAAGTCACAAGGTCACGGCTTTCAGAGGTGGGGGACTGAGGAGGTTAAGTCATGGGATGGTGCAGTGCATGGATCTGATATTTGGCGGAGGTGAGGGGTGCTTGTTTTATAGGGGGAAAGGGGGAGGAGTGGGACCAGGGAGCATGGCAGTGGAGAGACCAGGAGGCTTTGGCAAGGTTGGTTCTCAGTGAGAGGGTAGGGGAGTGGAACTAGGATTGGCTGTCCGTGACTGGGTTGGATCTTTGGGGGAAGGTGGAGGAGTGGGATCCAACAGTAATATGCTATGGAATGTGGAGAAGTGATGGTCAAACATGGCGAGGTTTTTTTCCAGAGGCCTAGATTAGAATGTTCACCAATCTGTAAACAGTTATTCACACTTACCCTCTGAAGGACTGTGATGGGCATATGTCGAGCTTAGTTCCAGAGGGGACTTTAGTAGTGTTGATAACATGAAGGTGCTGATGTAAGTTCATTCTCCATTTGGTAGGTTTTCTGGTGAAGAAGATGAAGTCCATCTTACAACTTCCATTGGTTGGATTGTAATAGATGTCCGTTATTAGAGTTTCTGGATGATCTTTGAGGAAGTTGTGCTTGAATTTTTTTGTGACAGATTTGGAGGGGTTATGTTGGAATTTAATGCAGAATGAGTTAGGTCCATGCCTTTCAATGATAGTGTTACGGTGGGCCACTGGAGAGTGGTACTACTGCAGTATCAGCTGTTTAGGCAGTCAGAGTAGCCAAGGGTTCCCAGGGCGCCAGGAAAGTGGAGGCACTGTTACTGGCATGGGATCATATAGATAAAGAGGTGCAGTGTAGACAAGAGGGTGCCAGTATCCACATAGATGTATCAAACAGGGGAGTGATTCAGTTGTGGACTTAGGAGGCTGGAATCAGTGCGTAATTAATCTTAGAAGGATGTCTCCAAGACCATCAATCAAATCTTTCTTTAATCGAAGAAACCAAAAAAGTGTTCCTTCTAATGTCTATGATTTGACCTGTTATTATTAATATTTTCAGGAGAAATGTACACTCGGTGTATCATGCCAAGGTGTATTATTCTTCTAAATCCTAATAGAATGAATCAGTGTTCTTCTCTCTTAAATCTTTACTTTTTTCGTTGCTTGTTTGTATAAAATAACTTTTTACAAGGCAACATTATATATATAGTGATTACATTCACAAACGTAATGACAGGGCACAAGACGTCTGTGAACCAAAAATATTACATCACATCGCTTGTTAGGTATATGCAAAGAATTAATCAAACAACATACAACAAAACATATAAAATTACATATCTAGTATCCTACATTATCGTATTGATGGGACATTTACCACTTCAGTCCTCTGAGCTGTAGTGCTAGACAGCACTACTTGGCCCTATTATAGTTGGGGTCAGAGCAAAGATTTGAAACAGGATGAAATCCTAAATTCCATCTCCCATAATGCACAATTTTATGCGCAAAATGAAAATAATTAATGATAGCTCTTGGCCCCGTATGTGATTGTGCCGACTCGTTTTGACGTTCGTACTGGGCCTGTGATGTGTTTCGGGGAAGGTGTTCTTTAGGGCTGTAACATTTGTGGACACTATGTGGATATTAAAAAAAGACAGTTACTATCTGTTGTTTATCCTTATGTATCCAAACTTGAGGATGTGTGGACTGGGTGTCACATATCTTTAAACTTTATAAGGAGACGTACCATTCAACTGGTTCCTGACTCCTGTAAGAGAAGTCTATTGGGTTTCTTTATGGCAGGCTCCTGTTTTGTCATGAAGTTCTATGTATGGGTGGACATGAAGCAGGGGTGAAGATTATTCTATTGGATATGTGAATGCATGGCCCTCTAAGTTGTTCTGCTCAAACAGAGAGAAAAATCCTACCTTACAGTGTATTTTGTGTTGAACATCCAACTGTTTTATTCTGTGATCCTGCTGGAGACACCTTGTCATTTTTCATGTATTTAGGCTCCAAGTGGGAGGTGTGTTGGAGTGGGTAGACTTGTGCGATCCTTGTTTTTGGTTATGGGGTAAATGCCAAGAAAGGATCTCGTGAAGATCATTTGAGTGCATGGCGAAAGGATCATTAGGTTTTCCCAATGTGGTTAGAGGAGGTAAGTGTTTAGCATATGGTAAACAAGGTGTCATGCCCGTGTTTCTTGGTGTAGGCTTGTGCTCAAATGTATGCGTTTTTTGGAAAAGCTTGCGGCGGTTGATGGCAGCATGCCTGTTAGCTTGGCGGTGAGGGTGTGTTGCATGGACTTGCCTAAGTCATACCTGTATGGCCAATACCGGGCGTGATAAAGACCATGAAGTTACCCGTTATCATGTAACTGGAGGTGAGGGGCACTAAATACAGGTGATGTTAATGGGTCTTGAACATGCATGTAACCTGGCAAATTTGCCGGTGCTTGTTAAAGTGCCCGCATGAATCTTAGCTCGAAACGACGGCTGTGACTGCATGCGGTTGCCATTACCTTTTATCACGATGCCAGCCTCCTCCTCAGGGGGTCTGTTCATGCGAGAGAAATTCCTTACAGCAAAGCTCCTCTTTAGTGGTGTCTTTTGTGTCCCATGTTCTACGGGACACAGCGCAATGAAAGCTGTGGTGGAGGAGCGGGGCACTCTTTGTAATTGGGTCGCCTGACCTTCGGACTTCCTGTGTGTTCTGCCCGACGAGGGAACGTCCTCTCTAGAGGGAGCTTCCTGTCTTCATTTTTGAAAAAAATCAAACTTTGTCATTCTGAGCGTGTTTGCATGGTGTCGGAAGTGCCTCCTATCTTTGTTTTTTTTTGGGGAGAGGAAACCTTAACTTTATTGTTCCTTACATGGGTGATTGGCATGATGTACCTGCGATTTTACGCATTGCGTGTCCTGCTTTCATTTTCAGCCACAGCATCTGGTTCACCGGAAATTGAACAATAAATTACATATAACGGATGTTATCTAGTATATATTGTCCTGCCTGAGTCGGTACTATCTTGCATTCTCCCTGTCTATGTAAATGATCATTATACAGTTAATGGAACATGCTGGCAGTTGTTTGGTATTATTTTGCACAATGGATAATACGTACATTGAGTTAGCACAGTATGCATGCATCATACATAAATATACATATGCCTTGGGTTTACATCTTTTTACGTATTACTGATCTTTGCATCATATACAGCATGTCCATGTTTTTTGTCTATGTAATGGTGCACTATTGGTGCATTTTGTACTTTACATTTGATGCGTGACCTCTGTTGCGTAATCCTTTGCTTTATGACCTGTGTAGTTTTTCCAACATATGGCTAATTGCAGGGGCATGGTAAGTAAACTGTTCACCCTCTATTGTGCTTACACATGAAGAGCAGTTTCCACATCTGTGATGGCCTCTGAGAGGGGGGTAAGGCAAGCATTGTGCTTAAAGATGAACTTTCCTTTTTCTGGTTCGTATTCACTCTTACCTGATTGTCTCTCAAGTTTTAATCTGTTTTAAGGAAAATAAGGGAGTGTCTTTCAATTTTTCATGGCCTTTCACAGTGTTCCAATTCTTCCTTATAATCTTCTTTATATCATTCGTTACATTCGTAAATGTTGTTACTCATACTAGGGGCGTGTTCTCATTGCGTTCCTCAGGGACCAGCAGTGTTTACCTGGGTGTACACCATGCCTGTTTGATTGCTCTCTTTAATAGTTTCCTTGGATAGTTTCTCTGTTGTAATTTATTCATCAAGGCTTTTATGTTGCTAAAGTGATCTTCCCGTTTGGAGCAATTATGCCTAATTTTCAGGAATTGGATGTAGAATTCCTTTGATGAAAGCTGGAGTAGTGCAAAAAGGTGTTACTTTCAGTGTTTTTTGTATATAGTTTTGTATAAATGCAGTTATCCTCATGTTTGACTATGATGTCTAGAAAGTTGAATTCCTCTTTAATGAAGAAGGAGAATTTGATATCTCGGCTTCTGTCATTAGGCCTATTTTGGAATTTTTGAATCTTTTCAATGGGGCCTTTCCAAATCATTAACACGTCATCGATATACCGTTTCCATAATACCATATATTCCCTAAATGGGTTGTTGTTGTAAATCCATTTTTGCTCGTACAGCGCCATGAACATGTCAGCCACCTCTGGAGTGAAGGGACATCCCATCGCTGTACCCTTTATTTGCAGATAGCAATGTTCATTAAATTTGAAGAAATTGTATTTCAGACAGACTTTAGCTAGTTTGAGTATGAATTCCGTGGAAATTTCGTGCAGGCGGTCTCTTTTTTCAAGAAAGATCTCGAGTGCGGTATTGACCTTGAAGGTATAAATTAGGCAAATCTATGCCACACATCCTCACCGCCAAGCTTACAGGCATGCCAACACCAACTGCCGCAAGCTTTGTCAAAAAAGCATACATTTTAGCACAAGCCAACACAGCGAAACACAGGCATGACACCGTGTTTACCATATGATAAACACTTCCCTCCTCGAACCACATTAGGGAAACCTAAGGATCCTTTTGCCATGCACTCAAATGATCTTCACGAGATCCTTTCTTGGTATTTAACACATAAGCCAAAAACAAGGATTGCACATGCGCGCCCCCTCACCAAATTAAGGGTGCACAGGTCTACTCACTCCAACACACCTTCCACTTGGTGCCTGAATACATGGAAAATGAAAAGGGGCCCTTTGATCTCCAGCAGGAAAAACAGAATAACACAGTTGGATGTTCTCCACAAAATACACTCTAAGCTAGGAAGTTTCGCTCTGTTTGAGCAGAACAACTTATAGGACCATGCATTCACATATCCTATAGATTAATGTTCACCCCAGCTTCATGTGCACCCATACGTAGTACTTCACGACAAAACAGGAGCCTGCCGTAAAGAAACCCGGTAGACGCCTCAAAAAGGATTCAAGAACCAGTTGATCCAATGGTACATCTCCATATAAAGTTTAAAGATATTTGGAACCCAGTCCATACATCACCACGTTAGGGGACATCAGTTCAAGCAACAGATAGTAGCTATCTTTTTTAACACCCACATAGTGTCCAAAAATGGTACAGCCCTGAAGGAGGCCTTCCCCGAAACACATCACAGGCCCAGTAAGAAGGTCGAAACGTGTTGGCGCAATTGTATACGGGGCCAAGAGCTATCATTAATTGTTTTCATTTTGTGCATAAAATTGTGCACTATGGGAGATGGAATTTAGGACTTCATCCTATTACAAATCTTTGCTCTGCCTACAACTATAATAGGGCCATGTAGTGCTGTCTAGCACTACAGATCAGAGGACTGAAGTGGTAAATGTCCCATTAATACGATAATGCAGGATATTAGATATGTAATTTTATGTGTTTTGTTGTATGCTCTTTTATTAATTCTTTGCATATGCCGAACAAGTGATGTCATGTAATGATTTTGGTTCACACAAGCCTTGTCCCCTGTCATTGGGTTTGTGAATGTAATCACTATATGTATACTGTTGCCTTGTAAAAAGTTATTTTATGCAAACAAGCAATAAAAAAATTAAAAATTAAGAGAGAACAATGATTCATTGTATTCAGATTTACAAGAATATTGCACCTTGGCATGATACACCTGAGTGTACAGAGCATCCACAGAGAGTCACAGCGTATTCCAGCATCTACGTTTCCTAAAAGTGTAAGTATTATACGAAATATAAGCACAATATTAGTGTAGAGAATGCAAAATATTTTCATAGGATGTGCATTTAGTCACAGTAATTCTCAGACTAACTTCGCTTCAAGAAAAATGCAGGGGCACACTACCAGGTTCTGCCCTGGAAATAATTGTGCTTCAAATAAAATGCAGGGGTACAGTACCAAGTTCTGACGAGGATATCATTTTTCTTCAAGTAAATCTTGTTGTGTAATAAAGTAGCAGTCTCCGTCACAGGGTATTGGTGAAAGCATAGAAATTAGTTAATAGAAGAGTCTGCTGCTTCTAGTCCTTGATGTATTGCTTTAGGAGACTGTTTCAAAACTGGGCAGTAGGCATAGTGAGGATCACAAGGGGGGTCCAAGATGTCTGCCCCAGATTTGGTGGAGCAGCTGACAGGTGGGGTTATAATGGGTGTATGTGGTTCTTCTTCACTTTTGGTGGCCTACCCTGAGGGGAATGACCATAATCCTATAACAGTTTCTGTTGGCTAGCGGGAGGGAAGGAGTGAACAAGTCCTACAGCAGATTTAACCACCCCTTCTGAAGGGGGGGTAGGAACGTAGTCCTCCTACAGTCTTTATTTCCCACCTCCATGATGTCTGTTGGCTGATTGATTTAGGTAGGGTAGTCCTACCATAGTTTTTTATATTGCATAAGCCTAGGCTAGATTGTGCAGAGGAGCAAGGGAGGCTATTCCAGACCAAAGATGGCCGATGCTCTCCTGTTTTGAGGTCCTTCTTAGCTGCTGATGGGACTCCAGGCATTGGTAATTGGTGTAAGCCCCATTTCAGGGCACAGGAGTTTTGATGGTGCTTCAGAAAAGAAGTAACCACCGTAACTACCCAATCCACTGAGGTCTCCTGCGGGACAGAGGTGTTCAGACCATCTCTGAGCCCCTTCTGTAGCAGCAGCCACTGGGTCCGACCTAGGGCCCGATCACAATGCGTTTAGAAAATCTTCCCTATCGAATTGGTTTGGAAATAGTTTCAGACGGACTCGAATCGGGAGAGTCCGACTGATCAAGTATGATGCATCCGGATGCTTCCAGATACGATTTGGTTGGACTCCCATTGACTTTTTGGGGGCCTATGTTTGTAACCGCATTGTAATCTGGCCCTCAGTCTGAAAGGCATGTTTCTGATCCGATTGGAAGGAGCAAATGCCGTTAGGAGGCCTTCCTAACTGCATTGTAATCGGGCCCTAGGTGGGACTGCTTTCCTAACCGCACTGTAATCGGGCCCCTAGTCGTTCACCGGCAATATCAGGAGTAGTCGGTGGCGACGGCGGCCAGGGGCAGGATTGAGATGCGGCTCGTTGTAGCCTCTGTAGGACTGGGGAGAGGCTTGTTGTAGCCTTATGCATAAAGTGGGGGAGGGATGTTTCCAAACTAGGGGTGCCCAGTGATGAGCGGATTGCCACATTTCATTTGGGTTGAATGCCGGACTTCAGACCACAAGCAAGGTGGCGATTATGGAAGGTAATGGTTATCAGTTTCGCAGCTGGGGAGGGGGCCACGCAGGGGATAGGTGGTGGCACCAGAGGCTGAGGGGGAATGAGGGCTGCAAGGCACAGAGTTAAACACCTGCAGGGTGTTCAGTCCCTCTATCGAAGCCAGTCCGGGCATTTCAACTGATCACAGCAACTGCAGAGCTGCTTCGTCTGCGTTGCACTGCCGATGCTGGGGTGGGGTCCCGAATAGCCTGTCTTGGTTTTAGGCAGTCCCTTCCCTACAGGAATTGTTCTGGAGATAGCCCAGGTCTGGGGTTTCTTTCACAGACCTGGGGAGCTGTTCGATGATGGGGCTTCTTGTGGATTTGGGCTGCAAGCAATCCTCTGTCCTGGGAGCACACAGAGGGTGCTTCATTTCAGTTGTCCATCTTGTGCAGATTTAATTTTGTGGCATAATGATACTGAAAAAATAGTAGATATTCTATGTTTGTCACAAATAAGGTTAACACAGATTTCATAGAGGTATTTTTCCAACAGGAGAGAATAACTTTAAAAACAAGTGCAATAAAAAAATCTTATAACAAAGGTCTAGGGGAAAAGTGTTCCAAGTCAGGTGACAGAGATCCTAGAAAAACATTTTGGATTGCTAATAGTATATAACATTGAAAGAACTTTAAACATTTAGACCAAATATTTTTCCAAAAGTTAGATACATGAGAACAATAATAAAGCAAATTAATTAAAGTACCATTTGTAAGAGAGCGTGACCAACATAGTGAACAAGCACATACATCAAATTTGGAATTACATTCAAGGGTAATGATAGCTCTATAAATAAAAAATAAAGATTGTGTGATATGCACAGAATTAGATGTATTAAAAACTTTACTCCAAAATGTATATTATTACTGAATAGAAAATGATAAGGAAAGAACAGTTTCCCATAAAACTTCAACCCGATTTTTTGTGCGTTCAGAGGTTGATGCTAGTGTCATTCTATATTTATAAGCAGCTTTAGGAGTACAGTCATGTTGAATATTATCAAGAGGTGTCAGGGGTAGGGGTGGAACTGGCTAAGGAGGGAAATTATGAGTAGTTAAAAAGGAATGTATTGCAAATGATATTAAATCATATTCTTTGACAAAAGTGCTTGGTAAGTTGTATTGTGCTTGCAATTGTGGAAAGAGTATAACAGAAACACCCATTATTAGTTGGTGGACACATATTATACCCTTTTCTTTCCAGTGTTTACAATAAAAAGATTTATGGTGAAATTTAAGATACCTCTTATACCAGATTGAGTATGACAGAAACTACTGTTGGAAATCACAAAAAGCTGTAATTTCCGTATACTATAGATATTGGGAATTTTTAAAAATAGGATGCTTAGAAATAAAGGTACTATTAGACATGAATTACATCTTCAAATTAAAAATCTTTAAAAAAGGATTGTTCAAAAGCAATCCATGGCGGTATAGGAGAGTCTTTAAAATCATTGGTTAAGGCATGTAATTGTCTAATTAAAAAAGTAGAATGATATAGCCTAAAATCTGGAAAAGGACATCACCTTCATTCTTTGGATGTTTTAATTTTGAAAGGACAATGCGTGGATGTTTGTTGTTCCAGAGAAATTTAGTACAAATGTAATTCATTTGTGAGAAATGATAAATAGGGCTCTTGAATGGAAGCATAGAAAGTGTTAAGGACATATGGTACAATCATCATTTTAAGAGTATCCAATCTACCCCACCAAGATAAGTGGAAGAGAGACCAGGAGGGTAGTAACATTTGCAATTTGAGTTTTAAAACATTAACATTATGGTTAATAATACTGGAAATAGTAGGTGAAAATCAGACACAATATATTTAATTCTTGATGGGCACCATGTACAATTAGTGTTTGCAAACATATATTGATAACAGTTGGAATTGAATGGTAACATTTCAGTTTTAGAGAAATTAAATTTCTATCCCAAAATGCTAGAGTATAAATCAAATTCTTGTTAAAAGGGATCCAATGAGGATAATGGATTGGACATGTAAAGAAGACGGTCATCAGCTTAAGCTGGAAGTTTCATCTCAAGGGAATTGTGTTAAAATCCAGAAGTGAGTGGATTACAGTGAATACACTCAATGAAAGGTTCTTAGGGAAAGGAGAAAAAGTAAAGGGAAGAGGGGACAACCTTGTCTAGTGTCTCTATGTAAACTGAAATAAAGGGAGAAATTGCCATTCACAAAGATTCTAGCACGGGGTCCAAGTATAATAATTTAGTAAATGAAATACATTTAGGACCAAAACCAAACCATTGGAGAGCGGTGAACATGAAATGCCAATTTGTGCAGTAAAATTCCTTTTCAGCATCAGGGGATAGGGCTGGAACGGAGTCCTTTTTGTTTTAGCTAATACAAGAATAGTAGAAACATTCTGACATTATCCGTAGCAAGTCTGCCCTTCACAAAATCTGATTGATTGGGTTTGACAAGTAGAGAAATAATAATTTTGAGGTGAGATGCAAGCATCTTAGCAAAGGTTTTATAATATTAATTGATTAATGAGATGGGTTGATAGGTTTTACAAAGGATGTGCTCCTTCTCAGGTTTAGGTATGAGAACAAATAGGGCTTCCATAAAGGAACCACCAGCATTTGATGACATAAGGAAAGAATTAAAAAACTCTAGTAATTCGGGGGCAAAATAATGAAAAGGAGTAAATTAATTCAATACAGAACCCATCTGGCCAGAAGCCTTAGCTCATTTTAGGGATTTAATGGCATCTGGTTTTTTACAGGTAATATCAGCCTCTTAATTTTTGGAATGCACTAGAAAGGGAAGGGGGTTTAGGAAGATAATTAAAAATGTTTGTATAGTAGGGTCTAATGGAGTAGTATCCTCAGTATATAATGATTGAAAGAATAACTAGAAGCTAGCAAAGATATCAGAATCAAAAGTTGCAGTGGTGTTGGTAAATGAATTACAAATGGGCTCAATAGTTTTACTTTCTGATTTTTCTTTTAATAATTAGCCAGCATCTTACCAGACTTATTTTGATCTCTGTGATATTTAAGTAAAATGTTACATGCATTGGTGGTAGCAATTTGTTACGAATAGTTGGCTGTAATTAGCAGAGTAATCAATGGTGATAGCCTAGAACATGGCTTTAAATGCATCCCACTTATTAGAAATAGAAGTGTGATTGGCTTTGTTGTTTTGAAAAAAATCCTTAATAAAAGCAGTAGCGTCTGTTATAAAATACTGGTCTGATAACAGGGAGTTATTAAATCTCCAACGACCAGTTTTGAAATGACTAAGGGAGAGATCAAAAGAAGACGAAACAGGGGTATGATCTGAACTAAAAATTGAACTAATTTTGGATGATTGTATAGATGATAATAGAGATTTGGTGACCAAAATATAATTAATTCTGGACAGGGTATCATGAACATTAGAGAAAAATGTAAATTCACATATATCAGGTTACATGTGTTCCAAATATCAAATAATTGCTGATTGACACGCGTTCTGGAATTTATGAGTAATGAATTAGCATTTAAGGGGTCCAACCATTGATCAAAATCACCTGCTAAAATAATGTTGGGATTTTTTCACCGACAGAATATCAAAGTAAAAACTATAGATGAAAAAATATAGACTGCAAACATATCGACTCCCTATACTTAAAAAAGTAAGTAGAAAAATATAGAAACAAAAATATCTATGTCAGAATTATAGTTGCACAGAATATCAATTTGTATATATATAAAATAAAATAATAAATATTAAATATGTTAAATAATAAAATTCATATAAAAATAAAGTAGATTTAATATACATTTTAACAAACATAACAAATAAACTTAATTAAAAAAAGTTAAACACACATACATTATAATTAATATATGTATACTTACTTTAAAACAATTAATAAACTATTAATTTTAATTTATGTTATAATTTTAAATTCATAAAAACCTTTACAAATATCTGTATGTATATGTATATGCATATATATAGATATATAGCTGTAGAAATAGCAAAAGACTTTGTCCTTTTCTATCTCGGCGTGGATGGCACTGCGCTAATCCCATGCTTAAATACTTTGATAGAAAAGCAGACATTTGAAGTGAGCAGATCTAGAGTGTCGCTGGTGTTGAGAGTGCTCTAACAGGAGCTGCTTTCCACCAAAACTTGAGAACTACCCAGAGTTCTCTGCTTCTTTTTTTTGAATATTGATATATATATATTTATTACCTACTGGCGGTCGCCAGTAGGTAGTTATAGTTAGGACCTAGTTACCATAGGAAAATGGTAACATTCTAATCCCAATAACTTTGGCGCCGATTGACGAATCTTCACAAAATTTTCAAAACGAATTCTTTGTTGAGATCAACTCCTATGTTGAAAGTTTGGGGGTGATTCATCAAGGGGTGGCCGAGAAAAAAGGGGGGTCCCAAAGCCTCCATGTTCCTTTCCATAGGAAACTTTAGACAAGGCTACAGGTCGAACGGGTGAATGGAATCACCCCAAATATGGCAGGGAGAAAGATCTTGGTCTAGGAAGCACGCTTTTGTTTATTTGGTGTAAATGAGAAATATCGAAATTTATAGATATCGATATTTGGGAATTCTGCCATCTGATTCGCTGAGCTGTTACGAGCACAAGCTTGTTGTTGATTGGCTGTGAGCGGTGCAAGCAGTTGCAACTAGGAAGTGTTGGCCGCCATTTTGTGATTCCGTTGAAGCGAGTAAGGTGAAAAAGGGGGAAAAAGGGGAAATAGGAGGGTAGGAGCACTGTAACCTCTGTGGGGTGTTTAGGGTGTGCTATAGAGGGGGAGCGAAGTGAAGTATTTACCCCTACCAGTGTGTAAGCGGTGGGCTACGGAAATTAAGTGAGGTATTGGGTAGAGTCTGATGCGGATAAAGTGAGCTTGTGCGGGACTCGGGGATTAAAGCGTGAGCCCAAATTGTGTATCTTATGCTTTGAAGTCATGTGCCGTGGCCGCTGCACTACAGTTGTGGAAGTACTGTCTGGATGTGTTTATAACTACTAGGATGAACTACTTACCCGTACTGGTATGAAAGTCCTTGGGTACGGAATATATGTGAGGTATTGTCTAGAGTCTCATGTTGCTAAGCTGAGCTGTTGCCGGAGTCGGGGATTAAATTGTGAGCCCAAACTGTGTGTCATATGCTGTGAAGTCATGTGCTCTGGCCACTGTGCCACATCTGTGCAAGTCGTGTCAGCATGTAGTTATAGGTACTTGGATGAACTTTTGTTTAGAACATTGTAGCTTGTGTATGGTGATTAGGTGGTGTTATATAGGGAGTGCGAAGGTAAATCAATATGGTATTTGTAGAGCGCAAACTACTCTCCCCTAGGGGTGAGTAGAGCTGGGGATCAAAGCGAGAGGTCTGTGCTGCAAAGTGAGATGGTCTGGCCACTATGCCACAGCTGTGTGGAGAATACATTTTGGCGAGGGTGCGGGAGTTGGCGTTATAAGGCCCTTAAATAGGGGGCCTAAGTTGTAAGTTATAGGGTGGCTCTAAAAAGAGCCCTTGTGTTCATTAGAGCTACATGTAAGTGCGGATGCACAGCTTCCAGTTATTCAGGAGAACTCGGATTCCCTGATCTGTGAAGTTTACTCCATCACTTCTGTAAATATCCGCCATATCAAAACGTATGTTGTTGTTGCATATGGACCCCATTTTGTGGTCTCTGAGGTATGCAGAGACAGCTTTGTTGACTTTTTTCCAAGATTTTTCAATCTGAGGACAAAATTGTTTGGACCATTTCCACTTTGGCTTACATTGGAATATACAATTGTCCAAAGGTGTCCTTCAGAAGCATTTCCAAATCTACCCCAGTGAATGGCCTAGGTCGTTTCCACAACAGTGCACAATCATTAGGTCAGGGTGTTGGAGATGCAAACAGGTTTTAACCAAAGGCAACAATTGGTGCCACTTCAATCCTCTCTGTCCAAACCATTTAATGTCCACATTTTGTTAACCTAGGTCTAAGTCAATACGTCTCTGTTCTGCATATCTCTTGCACCGGAAAACATAGCTATGTCCTACGAGCCACACTAGCATTTTGAAGGTATGGCTGGAAGGTATGGAAAGATGTCTGTAGCTCATGCAGTTCCTTAGTAGAATAAGAGATATGTTTAAAGATGGGGAACTAGTTTCTTTCGCATACAAAACGGTACCTGATTGGGAGATGAAAAGCATTGTTTTTTTAAAGGTAGGGTGCACATTCGTTTTGTGGAAAAGTATGTTTGTGATTGGTTAAGAAAAAGCAGTTTGCACGTTCATATTATAGTACATATTATAGGATAATATTTGCTCAACTCAACCACACCTGCTACTTGCATTTGGAAGGCACTGTTCGAACTTAAAACAATCGTGAACTTTTAACCTGCACGTGCCGTTAAATGTTCGAGAAAATGTTGCAAAAGAATATCATTAGGTTTAAAAAACAATTATGAACTTTTAACCTCCACATGTTGTAGAATGTTCTAGAAAGTGTGTTGATAGAATACGTTGCATTTCTGAATTCGATGTGTACTTGAATATTTAAAAAACTATTTATATGGAAAAGTAGAAAGACAGTAATAGAGAGAATTTTTGAAAGCTAAAAGAATCAAGGAACCATTGTAATTTGTTCTTGATTACATACTGGCGGTCGCCAGTAGGTAGTTATCACTGTTAACGGTCTGAAAGTGCGGTGTTGCTCAGAGTGGCATGGTGGTGATATGATATGGTGCTACACGTGGGTATGAAACCGAGAGTCTAAACCATGAGGTCATTGCTGTAAAGTGATGTGGTTTGGTGTTTGTAGCATATGTGTGCAAGTAGTGTTAGTAGGCGTTTATACCATACAGGGAGTGGGAAGCGAACTACTGACCGCTACTGTGTGTTGATAGTATACCGGAAGCGGGAAGCGAAGTAGTTACACTTACCGGTGTGAAGACTTGGTGATGAAACCGAGGTGATTGCTGTAAAGTGATGGGCTCTGGGCAGTGTAGGATACTAGCCACTGTAGTATAAGTGCGTAAGTAGTGTTAGTATGCGTTTATAGTATATAGGGAGAGGGAAGCGAACTACTCATCCCGACTGGTGTGAAGACTCAGGGATTAAACCGTGAGCCTAAATTGTGAGCTCATTGCTGTAAAGTGATGTGCTCTGGGTGCTGTAACGTACTTGTGGAAGAAGTGTTAGTTTACGTTTATACAATATAGGGAGTGGGAAGCGAAAGTTTTACCCCTACCAGTGTCAAGACTCGTGGATGAAACTATGAGCTCATTGCTGTAAAGTCATGTGCTCTGTGTAGTATTCCATTTTAAGTCATAGTAGAATGTTAGTATGTAATTCTACTAGAATCTAAGGGGCATATTATCAAGGAGCGGCGTTAAGATTATTGCCGCTTTAGCGGCAGGAAACTGCTGCTAAAAGGGCGATAATGGGCTTGATAATATGCCTTAGAGGATTCCAATAGAAGCCCATGTTAACACGAGAACATGGGCTTCTATTGGAATTCTCTATGGCATATTCCTTATCGTCGCTTTAGCGGCAGTTTCCTGTCGCTAAAGTGGTGATAATGTTATCGCTGTTGTTTGATAATATAGTCCTACATTATTAGCTACGGGAAAATCGCTTGCATGCACCTGTGCACCCAGGGTGCTGCACCCCAACCCCTTTCCCCGCACTGTGCTCAATTGTAGGTCTTGTACACCGAGGCTTCCTGCTCACCTGCCACCACTGGTGTTTCCCACGACTTGTTGGTACAAGCTCCTAGTCGGGGTATGCTTGTATGATAGGCCAGGTCTCCGGTCGGGGACGGTGTCTTGATACCACGATGGAAGGTGTCAGAATGCCAGGGCATCATTGCGGGGTCAGCTCCCGCTCCACCCTTCTTGTGGCAATCAATGGAATGTCTGAAAAGGGAGAAATAATTTAATGGTGGAAACGTCTGGAGGTAAATGAAGGTTTATTTCAAGCTTGATAGAAAATAGGAGTTGAGTGCATCCTTCGTTTTTGAAGTACGATCTACCGTTAGTGGTAATCGTGGTTCAAAGAGGAGTTGGAGTGCACGAGAATACACAAGGTTAAATAATAATATGTTATGCCAACGTTCACATACAAAGGAACAGAGCGCATGCTAGAAGCATAATGTGCACGTGTCATGCAGTGGCGGGAGCCTGTGTGCATGTACACTTAGTAAAGAGCTCACAACAGTGTCCTACAAGCCAACACCATGTGTCTGTAGGGCAGCGTTGCCCGCTGGCTCAGGCCTACAGTACTGTCCAGCAGGTCCTTAAAATTTGACTGATGTGACTGAATGAGGTCAGAGATCACATCATTACGCACGGCAACATCGCTTTCTCGCACGTGCGCACTCAGGGTGATGCACCCCACCCCTCCCGCAGAACCACCCTCAACAGGTGTCTGTAGGGCAGCAGGTTCAAGCCTACCTTTTGGTATAGCAGGTCTTTAAAATGAGACAGAGATGTGACTGAATGAGGTAAAAGATCACAACATAACACATGGCAAAATCACTTATTCGTACGAGCGCAGTCTGGCTGATGCATCCCATCCATCCCGCAGCACCGTGCTGAACAGGTGTCTGTAGGGCAGCGCTGCCCGCTGGTTCAGGCCTACAGTACAGTCCAGCAGGTCTTTAAAATGAGACAGAGATGTGACTGAATGAGGTCAAAGATCACATCATAACACATGGCAATATCGTTTGTTCTGACCTGCGCAGCTAGGCTGAAGTACCCCACCCCTCTCGCCGCAGCGCGCTCAATTGGAGGCCCTGTGCATCCAGGCCGCTCTGCATGCCTGCTGACATTGTTGTGTGAGCAAACACTATGGACAGCAGTGCTCACAATTCAGATGGAGTGTTGATTGCAGGAGAGTGTACACCTTATGGATCCCTTTCGTAGACGACGGGCAGTAGGGCTCACACTTTAGAGCCCCGTGTTGATTGCCAGGATGGAGTACACCTCATGGATCCATTTCTATTTTTTATTGCGCATTGTGATATGCGAGGTGGATGCGCAAATCATTTGAGGTAGTGTGGAAGAAGAGGGACGTGTGGCGTCATGATTATCCTATTTATACGTACGCAAAGTGGGCTGGGCTTGCATACGCCGGGCCAGCGTAGGGGTGTGAATAATTATTCCGGGAACTTGGGTGTTGTTCAGTTCCTGCCTGGCCAGGAAGTGTACTTATGTGTGTTTCTTTTGTAGTTTTGACCTCGCAGAGTGTGCAATTTAGATTAGTGTATTATGTGTCGGAAGGGCGGAAACTATCATTAATGAGATGGCATGTGATCTAGGATGTGCAGTCTGCCCGTGGCTGATGATGCTCCTGTAACGCCCTGAACGTCTCAGGATCGTTTAACAGACACGACAATGAGGACGCAACCACTTGTGAAGGGTTAGTTCTTTTAATGAAGGCAAAAAAAATACAAAGAACAAACAAAAGTTATAGTCACTGGAATCCTCCAGGCTAAGTACGTTACCAGCCCACAGCACGGATGGTCCTAACCGTCCTCTGCATATACGCCGATCCCGGCGTATGCCAACAGAGGGCAGAAATGAAATGGCCGACAATGCCAATCGGTAGGCTGTGAGGGGCACGAAGAGTGTTGGGGAGAATCGAGGAGTCAGGGAAACACCCAGCCGGGGTCTCTACCTGAAGGGAGCAGCCGCTCAACCTCTTCCTCAGACTGCACCGGGACGCGGAGTCACCTCCTGGTGATGCGTCACCGATACCCCAATCACAAGCAAGAAGACTGAACCGAGAGCAGCCGCTCGATCGATCCTGTGGACTTCCGAGTCTGTAACGCGGCAAACACCTCCTGGTGTGCGTTACAGCTGGCAGTCCCTGTGTCTCTGGTCGGGCTGGGAGTTACGACTCCAACCAGCAAAAGCGCCACTGCGCTTGGACTCAGCCGAGTCAAAAAGCGAAGCTCAATGGTTGACCGGTAGAGCTTCCGGGTCCTTCACAGGTGACGATGGGGCAAGACACGGCCCAGGGAGTAACGACTCGACCTACCTCCGTTCTTGCCTTACTGGAGCACCACTCCGGAACACTGCTCTTCACGAAGCAGGTACGTCGGTGTAAACACAATATCCGACAGCCTTGTACCTCCCGGTTCCTCCCTTTATAGGGCGTGTTTTCCTTGAGTTATGTAACAGCTCTCCTGTTTACATAAGGGCGTGTTTCCCTTGAGTTATGTAACAGCTCTCCTGTTTACATAAGGGCGTGTTTCCCTTGAGTTATGTAACAGCTCTCCTGTTTACATAAGGGCGTGTTTCCCTTGAGTTATGTAACAGCTCTCCTGTTTACATAACCTCTCAACCGCTAAGCATCCTGGGTTACCGTTTTCCTCCCCTCGTATGACAGGAATTCTTGACAGCTCCTTAGAGCCAGCAATACCCAGGCCGAAAGGCAGCACAATAATGTGAAGACACACACACCAGGGGCATCGTGTAACACATATTTGTTTTTTGATGGAACGTTTGAGATGTATGGCAATCACACGTGGAAGGCTAATGTACAGAGCATGAATATTGATCAAGATGATTGTTGCATGTTGTGTGTAGTATAGGATATGTGTATACAGGAAAACACTTTTAAAAAAGCTTTCTAAGCAGAAGAGGTGTCTCTCATCAAACGCTGTAGAGAGAATGAGTAAAATGGGTGGGGTCGTACAACTGTTACAATGGGAAATGTTATGAGCCAATCAAATGGGTTTTTTTAAGGTCACATGGCAATCACGCACCGAGTGCGCAAGGAGGCCGCACCCGACGCAATTTTGACAAAATATATTTATCATAATATAAGTTTATTACATTTAGAAATATATAAATGTTTAAATAATTTAGATTTTCGTGTGCTCTCTTATACTGTTTAAAGTTATTTAGATATACTTTTGAGACCACAAAAAAAAGGGAATGGCGTACCCGGCGCGATACTATACATATGTGACGTAACACAGGGCCTGGCAGCGTATACTCGTCGAATACGCAACGCGCAGCAGGTGTGACCCCATAAGTACATGACGTAATGCGTGGCTTGGTACTGCGTACCCGTCGGATACCAAAGTAGTACCTGGGGTGACTTAATGCGTATATGATGTTACGCGAGACGCAGTGCCACAAACTCATCGGATACGAAATGCTCATCATTTACGAGTTTAGCAATATGGTGGATAAGATTCGTGTGGTGATGGAGCTTGGTACGCTACCAGTATGGGAGTGCAGTTTTCTCCCCATATAAAACATTACATGATTTTTAAAGTTAAGAACAAGAAGTATAATAGTGTTCCAAAATATTTAAAAGTATAATAGAAAAAATATACTGCCTGCCCCGCAACAGTGCCTTCCTGTGGCCGTCTTCGTATTGGGTATCCTGTTTTGTGTGGATGAAGTATGGCTGTTCCCGGTCGTAAAGTAAGGCCCACCGCTTGTTTGCGGGTCCGAGCTGGCACCATTCCGGTGCTGGAACAGAAGGAAGGAAGGAGGGCTGGCGTCATTGCAGGGTGGTGCCCGCCTGCTCGCAGTGGCAGCTGCAAAGCGGGGCAGGCAACTGTCAGTATCTGCATCTACCCACTTGGAAAAAACTATGGTTTTAATTAAGAAAATGAATAGCACGCCCACTGGAGATTATCCGCAGCGCACTACAACATCCAGAAAGCCGGGCATATGGCCACGCCCACTGTGGCAGGTGTTTGAAATTGAGTCGTGCGCAAGCAACAGTGCTTTCAGTCTTCTAGAACCACGCGCCACTGAAGAAGGGACTATGAGATTCCCGAAACGCGTCTGGCGTAAGGACTTTCATTGATGTGGGTTTCGGGCATGTCTCCTGCCTGCAAGCTGTCATTAAACTACGTGAGCAAATTACCTTCCTGTGGCCTTCTTCGTATTGGGTATCCTGTTTTGTGTGGCTATATATATATATATATGAAATTTATGCCTGAGTTGCTGGTTTCCAGACCAGAGATAAACAGGTACGGACCACCAATGTCTTCAAAATTAGAAATAAATGTCCAAGAGATAGGGGTTACTTCTTCATTGCCAGTTTATTGACATCACCGAAGTGTGTGCAGAAAAGTGTTCGCCCCGGACGCGTTTCGATCGCATAAGCGGTCTTGATCACCTGACGCGCCGGTGACGGATTCCCATTTTTAAATGAGATACAACCAATGAATTTGTGAGAACAATTAAACCAACGTACATTTGAAAAAGCAGACTGGAACAAATGTTATGAAAACAGACTTATACAATTGTTATTCTCATTTATAAAAATAAAAATAAATCATGTTTTGGCTGCCTAGTACTTCTTAGACATCTTATTACAAATAAATCGTATTTTTAAAGACAAACATGTCATTCATTAAAAGCTTAAAAGGAAACAAATTCATTTTTTAGGAAAATGCCCTTGCTAGCAAATCCTGGAAACGGGGACCGTTATTTAGTTATAACCATGCTCATCTTTCTTAGTCACAATGTACAGTTTTGAGAGCCATAGTAATGAGGTTATACACTGAATTACAATCATCTAGCTGTCAACAATGAAATTGTGGCAACAGAAGAATAATACGGCTAGTGCCTATTGATTCATATCCCAAGTAGCACATATCTCAGCTAGCATTTTCCAAAGAAATACAAGGCAAGTACCTGCTGATTCATGTTGCCTATTGGTCATTGTATACTAACAGACTGCAAATATGTTACTGTTGATGCAAATACATCCGATCTAATGATTGGCAATCATGGTATAAATCTAAAGCATGCCAAAAAATTATTTTATTATTTTTTAAATGAATGAAAAATGTATCATTATTACAGTCTTATATGTCCCATGTCTTTATAAAACCATGTGCAACAAATTGTGCAAAGTGCTAAAGTTGTGCAAAAAAATATCCCATAACGATAAAAAACAGTTAAAAAAATGGTGGTGCAGCAGAGGGCATCAACTGCGAATATTGCTCATATCTTGTATGGCCTTTCAAAGTGACATGGCTAACGGGTATCAAATCTATTCCCTAA
This sequence comes from Triturus cristatus, assembly GCF_964204655.1. Classification (NCBI taxonomy): domain Eukaryota; kingdom Metazoa; phylum Chordata; class Amphibia; order Caudata; family Salamandridae; genus Triturus; species Triturus cristatus. The sequence continues at coordinate 968,194,114 of NC_140594.1, forward strand.
GTTGCTCAAAATGCATATCAAGTATCTATAGAACCAAGAAAGAAAAGGCGATAATGCCTCAAACAAAGCAAATGTCTAACACTTTACTACTAACAGCTCAATCTCTATATGCAAAAAGCTCTTTGATAAATTCATAAAATTATATTCCTATAGAGATAAATATGGCTAGGTACATTAGTTTTGATGGTATGTACTGTACATGAGACAGAATCTATTATTTTCAAATTTGTTATAAAAAATGATGAAAGTCTTCACTGGTGTTTAACCCATGCGGTATACGTGTATCTAACATGAGTATGAAGGAAGACTCCATCTGTCTTAACTTTTTCTCCCTGTTGCCTCCCCGAAAATGGGTGGGGGGACAGCCCCAATTACAGAGTATGTTAGGTCATTCAATCTGTTATTGTGAACTGCTTTGAAATGTCGCGCTACTGGATAGTTCTCATCTGAATTCACAATAGCGCGCAAATGCTGGAGAATCCGATTAAAAACCGGAAGCTTCGTGCTGCCAATATATTTCAACTGGCATGTGCACTGTAATTGATATACAGCAAAATCAGTTCTGCAAGTGTAATGTTCTTTTATACGGATTGGAGTATCACTGAAGGCTGTACAATATTCGGACATGTTTGAGCCGAACTTGCATGTTCGACATAACGAGCATTTTAAAAAAACAGATTTGGATAGCCAATTAGTTTTTACTATAACTTCCGGGCATGTTTTAACTAGGGCATCCTTCATAGAAGGTGCCCGCCTGAAAGTTATATTGGGGAGTGCTGGCAACAGAAATTTGAGTGTTAAATCCGTCAGAACAATGGGCCAATGTTTATATACAATGTGTCTAATACATTTTTCTTGTTTGCTGAAAGTTGTAATTAGACGGATTGTTTGAACATGTTCAGATGTAGGTTCATTGAGAGTTATAGTATTAAGGCTTTTCCTAGTTTGAAGGCAGAGGTCCCGTGGTCGAGAGTTGGCTTTGTCCAAAGCCTTTAGTAAATTGGAATGTTCCTACCCACAGACCGAAAACCGAGAAAAAGCATCCCTTTGGCATCTCTCTACATCCGACTCCAAACTACAAATACGTCGTATACGGAGAAATTCTCCGTATGGTATACTGTTTATCAAATGACGTGGGTGATCACTGCTGGCATGCAAGGTAGAATTGCCAGCAGTGCTCTTCCTATGTAGCCGAGTTTGTATGTGATTGTCAACAATATATACCACTACATCCAGAAATTCAACCTTTTCCTTATTGATGGTAGCTGTAAACTGGAGGTTCATAGAGTTGTCATTGATGGATGAAATAAACTGATTTGCCTCATATTCTGTACCATCCCATATGACAAATATATCATCGATATATCTGCCATAGTATTTCACATGATCATCCCAGGCCTGTTTATGTGTCACTTTGAGTACGTGCTCCTCCCACCACCCTACCAGAAGACAGGCGTAAGTGGGGGAAAAACACGCCCCCATTGCAACTCCCCTAAGTTGATTATAGGGAATTTTATTGAACAAAAAGAAATTGTTGTATAGACATAGCTCTATCATTTGGAGTAACATGTTGTTATGTTCATGTAAGCCAATGTTACGGCTATTGAGGAAGTATTTCACAGCAGCTAAACCTTGTGAATGGTGAATACATGTGTATAATGATGTTATATCCAAAGTTATTAACCACCAATCATTATGCCATTCAATTTGGTTGCTTTTCATTAAAAAATCCCCAGTGTCTCTTATAGATGAAGGCAGATTAAACGTATGGGGTTGAAGGAAGTAGTCTACATATCTAAATACAGCATCTAAAACATTGTTCCTGGCCAAAGTTATTGGTCTCCCTAAGACAGGGGATACTCCCTTATGCACCTTAGGAATGAAGTACATAATGGGGATGGTGGGAAAATAATTTTTCAAAAAAAGAAATTCTTTTTTAGTCAGCAGCCCCTGTCTCTAAACTCTTCATAACAGCATCTTTCACCTGGTTCAAATCTGCCATGCTCGCTTTAGCATAACAATTAGTGCCTGTTAGATGACGAGCTGCTTCCCTTAAGTAATCAGCCCTTGGCCAGAAAACTATGTTACCTCCCTTGTCAGCGTTCATCACAACAACATCATGTTTGTTACGCAATTTATTAATCAGAGCCCAATAATTTCTAGCTCGATAGTTACATTTTTTATGTCTAGTTTTTACAGAAGTGTGCAGTTTTTTTAAATCCTCCACAACCATGTCACTGAAAACATCCACACAATATTTGGGCATTAGTGGATAAAAAGTGGATTGAGGGCTAAAAGGACTATCAGCCGCCATTCCTAAATTGACCCCCAATCCAGAAGTCCTGTCCATGTTATCAATTAAATCAGTATCATTCTCATTAGCAAGGGACTGTGTCAGATTGGATGTACTAGCAGTGTTACTCTCCGTTGTAGTGGGAGGTTTGTTCAGTTGGAAGAATTTTCTGAGTTTAATCTTACGAATAAATGTATATATATTCACTGAAAAAACCATAGGTTTCAGTCAGAGCTGTTATAGTTAGCTGGACATTTCACTCGTACAACACCATTGAAATTCCTCCGTTATAGTTAATTCTGCTAACTATAACTCGGGCGCCCGCAATCCACTGCTGATGATGTCACATATTACATCATTCATAACATGGTCAGTGACATCACTGATGACATCACTGATGACATCTCAAATGACATCACTGATGACATCACTGATGACATCATCCAGTGAACGTGGTTTGGTTCGTTATTTAAATATGTATTATATATATAGCAATCAGCATTGAAGAATGAGTGGATATATAAATATAAATATCTGGATGGAGGATTTAGTAGCAGTGTGATTGACTGTTTACTTGACTAATTTATAGTGTCTCACTAAATATATTGGATAGTGACTAAACTGTGTGACTATCTGTATCACTTTGTCAGTTGTTGTATACACTGCTGCACCAGTTGGTTACTAGCTATGTTAAAATCTATATTAGTTATTGTTCAGTTAACTGAGTATTTGTATGGGAAAGTGAATGTGTGTGTGGTTCGGTGGGGGGGGGGGGTGTGACTGCCCAAAGATGTGTTAATAGTTGATTCAGTAGGTATATGAGGTTAAGACTACATGTTATAACAGTTGTTTGGGTGAGTGAATATCTTTATGGGTGTGTTGATGAGTAAATATATCTCTCAATGGTACATGTCAAACAAACTAGAAAATAAAAGACAGTGTGTGTGACAGTTGTATATAAATAAGTATACATAAGAATCATTGATTGCATGAGTGACTGTATGGATAACTGTATACTTGTAATAGTGATTTTATAAGACACTAAGTATGAGTTACTATCTATATGAATAAATGAAGTGGTGTTTGTATAAGTATGTAGCTGAGTAACTGTAAGTATGATCCATTGTTTGCATAAGTGAGTAGGATGACTGCATAAGTGAATAGGATGTGTGCCGGTGTGTAATGTCGATATAGGTGTATAAGTATATTTGATAGTGTTCTATTGATCATTGACAGCATGTATGAGTGATTCTATAGGTAAGTGATTAGATGTGTTTGTAGATCTAGGAATCACTGAGAGGGTTTTTAGAAACTTGTATTGGTGTGTCAATGGATTCAAATATGGTACTCTATATTTTACAGTGAGTGATGAAAGGTTATACTACTATATGATGAGGTGTATCTGATTGTCACATGGATGATGTCATCAGTGATGTCATCAGTGATGTCATTTGAGATGTCATCAGTGATGTCACTGACCATGTCATGAATGATGTAATATTTGACATCATCATCAGTGGATTGCGGGCGCGCGAGTTATAGTTAGCAGAACTAACTATAACGGAGGAATTTCAATGGTTGTGTACCACTGAAATGTCCTGCTAACTATAACAGCCCTAAAACCTATGGTTTTTTAGTGAATTTCTAAGGTTTTTTAAATGCTAATTCCTAACTACAGCATGTCTGAAACTATGTTTTTTTCTGTGAATTTCGAAGGTTTTTTAAATGATAATTTTTAAATGTAATAATAGGTATATGTATTTTTTTGATACTGACTTTCTACAGTTTTTTAACTGTTTATTTTTACATATTTTATTTTTTAAATTACATTATATATTTTCAATATAAATGGAGAAATTTTATTTTTTTAAATATTGAAACTGATTTATATTTTTATTTTATTACATTTATATTATTTTGTTATTTTTTTGTTGTTGGAATTACCAATGTTATCCTATGGAAGGAAATTCAATGTTCACGTTACTTTTGTAATCCAGTGCTGGACTCCTAGGTTCAGCACTGGGACCTCTATCTAAAACAGGCAAGTAAATCCTATGGAAGGAAATTCAAGTTACTGGTCAGTACGGTTAGAATTACTTTTCAGGATCAGTACTGGGCTCAAAGATGCAGCACTGAGGTCTCTCCTGATAACAGGTGAGTAAATCGGAATTCGTAGTTCGGCTGATTTTAGAGGAATATTTGTAAGTTCCAAAACTCCACACTAAGAAGAATTTCCAAGTGAAACCAGTCAATGTTAGCCTATGGAAGGAAATTCAAGTTACATGTAAGGACGGTTAGAATTACTTTTCAGGATCAGTACTGGGCTCAAAGATGCAGCCCTGAGGTCTCTCCTGATAACAGGTGAGTAAATCGGAATTCATAGTTCGGCTGATTTTAGAGGAATATTTGTAAGTTTCAAAAATCAACACAAACTTTTTCAGCAAAAAGCAGGCAATGATATCCTATGGGAGGAAATTCAAGTTACTCATAAGTACGGTTAGAATTACTTTTCAGGATCAAAGATACAGCACTGAGATCTCTCCTGATAACAGGTGAGTAATTCGGAATTCGCATTTCGGCTGATTTTACTTTGGTCCTGTATATATAGAGCCACTTACCTACACCATCCCCTCCCTTCACCACTGTGTAAACGTGCCCTGTGTCTGTTTTAGGTTGGGATATTAAGTCCCCTTCAATCCTGAGGGTCCCTGGGGGCCAACTAGCCCACCAGGTACCTCCAGTAAGCGCCACAGAGCTGTGTTGCAGATAGGTGTAAAACGGGCGTGGCCTCTGAACACCTCTCTGCAACACAGCTGTGTGGTGCTTACTGGAGGTACCTGGTGGGCTAGTTGGCCCCCAGGGACCCTCAAGATTGAAGCGGTATTAATTCCTCAACTGAAAAGACACCACAGGGAGTGTTTGCACACATGTCACCTCAGGCCCCGCCCCCTCCCTTCACCACTGTGCAAACGCGCCCCGTGGCACGTTTTAAGTTGGGGGATAAATTCCCCTTGAATACTGAGGGTCCCTGGGATGCAACTACCCCACCAGCTGCGTTGCAGAGAGGTGTAAAAAGGGGCATGGGCTCAGAACCCCAGGGCCTGCCGCCTAATTTATTTTTTTTAATGGAAAATTCGGGAAGGGGCCGCGTGGCCCCCCTCCTGAGGCCATAATCGGCCCCGGGGACCCCATCTCTGAGGCATGGCCCTTTTTTTAATTATTGGAGGGGGGCTGCCTTGCTCCCCTCCTTAGGCCATTATTGGCCCCGGAGACCCCGTCCCCCGGGGCCCGCCTTTTTAAAAAATATATATTTTGGGGAGGGGGGCGCGTGGCCCCCTTCCCGGGCCACTTGTAGCCCCGGGGACCCCATCCCCTGGGGCTGGCCCTCTCCGTTGGGGACTGTGGGGGGGCCCAATCCCCCCACGATCCTGCTGGCTCCTTGCCTCCTGCGGTATCCGTCATTGCTTTTCCACAGGGGGAGCTGCTAAGATGCAGCTCCCCCTGTGGAAAAGCAATTTGCTTTGCTATTTGGAAGAGAGAGCAGGTTTCCCGCCCTGCCAAAGCAAACTACAGTGTCCAGGGGGTGGGCACCCCGGGATACTGCATGAGCAGGCCCTGGGGGATGGCGGTCTCCAGGGCCATGACAAGGCTCCAGGAGGGGGGCCGCGTGGCCCCCCCTCCCACCATCCACAAAGCCCTGGGGGGGGGTGGTGGTCCCTGGGGCTGGAGGGTCTGTCACGGACCCCCCAATTTAAATATTTAGAACCCCGGGGAGGTGGCGGTCCCCGGGGCATGTGGGGGGCTTGAGTCCTCCCACACAGGGTATGTTTAAAAAAACAAAAAAAGCCCCAGGGGGTGGCAGTCCCCGGGGCTGCGGAGGGGCAGTGTGCCCCCGGCAATCAAAAATGAAGTCGAGCCCCGGGGGTGGCAGTCCCTGGGGCTAGGGGGGCCTTAGAGGCCCCCATCATTACATCTATAAGCCCCAAGGGTGGCGGTCCCCAGGGCTGCGGGGGAGCCATGTGCCCACCGCAACTATTAATGCTTTGCCCCGGGGGCGCCGGTCCCTGGGGCAGTGTGGGGGGATTGGGCCCGCCCACACTTTTTTTGATCATGCCCCTGGGACTTGGCCCCCCGGGGGCTAATTAACAACGTATTTTTTTAAATTTCGGCTGAAATTCGGCTGGGTGTGCGAATCTTGCCGATTTTTTTTTAATGCTTTATTTGGCCCTGGGGGTCCTTGTGGGTCCCCTTGACCAGGCCTAGGGGTCAGGGTGTTTCTTCCCTGCCCTCTTTATGCGTTTTGCGAGTTTTTTTCTGCTTTCTTGTGCCTCGGTTCTACCGAGGCACAAGATGGCTGCCAACACTTCCTGGTTTGGAGTGTTGACAGCCAATTAGCATACAGCTCGTGCGCTTAGGGTGCGCGGATCCACCGCGGCCATAGATATATATGTGATTTCAATTTAGATTTTCTCAGGAACTACTGAACGGATTTGCACCACTTAACCAAAAGGCACGACTCTGAACCAAGGTCTACCTTTCTGCCAAATTTGGTGTAATTCCGTTCAGCAGTTCGGGCTGTAGCTGTGATTAAAGGTCCCTATGGAAAATTGCATCGGCAAAACACGTTTTGGGACCCCCCTTTTTTCTCGGCCCCTGCTTGACGAATCACCCCGAGACTTTCAGGATAGGAGCGGACCGGAGCGCCCCACCAGTTTTGAAAAATTTGCAAACATTCGTCAACCGGCGCCAATGGTATTCCAAATAGAATGTTGCGGATTTCCTATGGATAATAGGTCCTAACTATAACTGCCTACTGGCAACCGCCAGTAGGTAATAAAAATATATATATAAATGTTTTTTGTACAATGTGAATAATTGCTATTACTGAATCTAGTTTTTAATTCCTTATGGCCACGCTTGCACTTGTATCGATATTTCTTTTAAATCTATTGGCCCGTAGGTCACGTGTTGTATGCACTGGCACTTTAAATATTTTGGCTTTTACCTCATGCGTCATGTGATCAAGGCCTCCGTGTTGAGGCCGAAACGCGTCATGGTGGTACGTGGTGCACTTATGGACTAATAAAATCAACTTGCACTGAATTGGTTTGGGTCCGTGTTCGTCCTTCCAGTGAATGTGGCAGCAGTGACGAAGTTCTTTTCATATATATATTATCTACTGGCGGTCGCCAGTAGATAGTTATAGTTAGGACCGAGTTTCCATAGGAAATCTGAAAATTCTATTTTGAATAACTTTGGCGCCGGTTGACGAATCCTCGCGAAATTTTCAAAACTAATGGGGCGCTCCGTTCAGCTCCTACCCTGAAAGTCTCGGGGTGATTCGTCAAGCGGGGGCCGAGAAAAAAGGGGGGTCCCAAAACACGTTTTCCCCATGCATTTTTCCATAGGACCTTTAGTCGAAGGTACAGCCCGAACGGCTGAACAGAATTACTTGAAATTTGGCAGAGAGGTAGTCCTCAGGTCAGGGAAGTGCCTTTTGCAGGTCTGGTGTCAATCTGTTCAGTAGTTCCTGAGAAAATCAAAAGTAAAATCATATATATATGTGGGCAGAGCCTAACCACACATCTCATCCTGAGATCTGATTGGCTGTCAGTACTTCATCCAAGAAGTGTTGGCAGCCATCTTGGGACCAATATACATGATAGCACCTCATTAAAAAGCATTGCAGTTAATAGAAGGTTTTAAGACTTTAGTTACATTATAAATCATTTGTTGATGGTACCATACTCATTTTAGGAATTGTGGTATGTTCTAAGGTGATTTCACCATGTGAAAAAGCTTTCTGCTGGGATATCATGATTGAGAGAAAAATATTTTCTCATGCTGGGCTCGTCCGGGCTCAGACGGGCTTAGGGCATGGTACTATGTCAAATTCTCCACTATTGCGTATCATCTATTCACGAGATGAGTTACTTGCATTACGCATTAATCCCCCGGAAAAGCACCCTGTTACCAACTTGGGTGCGCGGATACTCCCCCCACGAGGATTGGACGCATTGCTTCATCCTCCTCCTGATACAAGTACTTTACTATGGGGCATGCTTAATTGCAGGTCACTTCCGTGTCATGCCGTAGAAATTAACATTCTTATTCAAGAGCACGAACTAGACATCTTGTTTCTGTCGGAAACGTGGATTACTTCTAGTTCTGATGCGGACATTGTACTTGCCCTCCCTCCAAGTTACCTTATCGGTCATTTGGATAGACCTGAGGGACGAGGGGGTGGACTTGCCGTTATCTATCGTGATAACCTTAACTGCGGGTCTGGAGGGGCTTGGTGGCAGATTGTGAGAGTTGCCACTTTTCCATACAGGTATCACCAACGGTTACATTGGCTGGCCTGCTGATTTACCGACCCCCGGGTAAGGTCGGCAACTTCGTAAGCTCTGTGATGGAAACGGTCACCCTCTTGGCAACATCCACATCTTCCTTCATTGTGCTAGGGGACCTGAACCTGCACTTTGAGGACACTGCGGATATGATCGCGGCAGACCTCAAAGGAGATCTATCTGCTTGTGAGCTCCGGTTAGTCAACACAGGAGCCACCCACGTGAAGGGCCATTTGCTGGATCCGGTATTTTCGAACATCCCTCGGCTGAGGGCCAGACCAGCTCTTCCGCTCCCATGGTCAGATCACTCCTTAGTGTCGATGGAATGGCAAATCAATCTGCCCTCTAAACCGACATTTCAAGAGGTGGTGGTGGACCGTATATGGTCCAGACTACCGATCGGTGACTGGACTCAGGCCCTGGCAAATTCACAACCCGTAGCTGAGGCAGACCCGATTCAAGGAGATGCTGACCTCAACCGATGGTTGACTGCCCCGCTTGATGGCTTCATACCGGTGAAAACCCTACAGAAGAGGGAGAAACGAGTGGGTTCCGCCCCCTGGTTCACGGCTGAGCTCCGCCTGCTTAAGAAAGGATGTAAGAAACTGGAAAGGGCCTGGAGGAAGAAATTTGATGCGGCCAGGCGTAAGGACTACTGGACAGCGATGAGAGCCTATAAAGCGGCCCTCCGCCTGGCAAAAGCACAATTTTTTGAGGAGCGAATACAACTTGCCTCAAACTCCTCCAGGGAGACCTTTAAGGTGGTGCAAGAACTGCTAAAAGTTCCTGAGCCAGCAGTCACCCATGACCCTGAGAGGTGTAAGGAGTTGGCCAATTTTTTCCACACTAAAATAGTAAAAATACTAGACTCTTTACCCCAGGTTGCTATATTTCATGGGATTCAAGAAGAACCCCTCCCTGTGGGGATAAAAGAGTGTCCTTTCTCCCTTGACATGTTCGGCCCAGTTTCAGAAAGTGAAACATTAAAAGCTATAGTTTCCATAAAAAGCGGTTCCCCTATGGACCCTGTCCCTTTTAAAATCCTAAAACAAGCGGCATTCGCTGTGGTTGGGCCCATTACGAACTTGATTAACGCCTCCTTCTCTCGTGGTCTGGTGCCACCCACCTGGAAAAAAGCCGTGGTCAAGGCTCTTCTAAAAAAATCTAACCTTGACGCAGCTGAGCTGGCCAATTTTAGGCCCATTTCTCTGTTGCCAGGTCTCAGCAAAATTGCTGAGAAACTTGCTAACCATCGACTGTCCAACTTTCTTGAGTCAAATGGTCTGCTCCGAGACTCGCAGACCGGCTTCCGTCCCGGCCATGGCACCGACACGGCCCTCCTGGCGGTCGTTGAGGAATCGAGGCGCATCTTAGATTCGGGAGGATCAGTGGCAGTGATCCTCCTGGATCTGAGTGCGGCATTCGACACCGTTGACCATCAGGTGTTGACCCAACGGCTGTCAAAGGTGGGTGTGGCAGGTGTCGCCCTGAAATGGCTCTGCTCATTTCTGGAAGACCGTTCCTATCAGGTCTGGGAAGGAAGCAACAAGTCTCCATCTATTTCTCTCCAGTGGGGGGTGCCGCAGGGCTCGTCCTTGAGCCCGACATTATTTAATGTCTATATGGCCCCCCTGGAGGATGTGGTGACCCCTTATAACATCAAAATCATCAGCTATGCTGATGATACTCAGCTTGTGGTCGCCCTTCCTCAACTGGTGGAGAACCCTGACTTGTTGTACGCATGTCTGGCGGACGTCCACACCTGGATGAGCAGTTCAGCCCTGAAGCTGAACGGCTCTAAAACAGAGATCATGCTGCTTGGAAACAAAGTGCCACCACTGTCACCTTCATGTTGGCCAAGCTGTATGGGTGACTTTCCAACCATGAAAGAGGAGATCAAGAGCTTAGGAGTCTGGCTGGAGCAAGATCTTTCCCTTAGAACTCACGCCAAAAGAACTGCGGGAGTCTGTTTTGCCCTGCTGCGGGCTGCGCGGAAAATTCTTCCGCTTCTTCCTTTTCCATCAAGGAAGTTGTTGATTCAGGGTTTGATAACATCTCGCCTTGATTACAGCAACAGTCTGTTTCTGGGCGCCCCTGAATCGACTTTTAACAAGCTTCAGCAGGTGCAAAACACGGCAGCTAGACTCCTTATGGGTATCCCCCGAACAGAATCCGCCAGACCCGCTCTCAAGGCACTGCACTGGTTACCGGTGCGGGAGAGAGTACAGTTCAAGGCACTGTCCATCGCCCATAAAACATTCCAGGGCGGCGGGCCTCCTCTTTTAGGGAGCCTGGTAGTACCCTATAAAGCGAATAGAGCACTGAGGTCTGACCAGAGGTGTCTGCTCCAGGTCCCGAGAGTAAAAAGATCACGCACGGGAGGGAGGCGATTCTCTGTGCATACAGCAATGCTCTGGAACTCCCTCCCATTAAAACTCCGAGCTGAGACCTGTACCCTGCGTTTTCGCAGAGGCTTGAAAACACATCTGTTTCCCCTGTGAGTCGCTATCTTTATTCCATGGTCCCACGGTTGATGCACTGTTCATAGCGCCGGGATGCCCCAGGGTAGCTGTGCGCTATATAAGTTTTAATAATAATAATAATAATAATAATAATAATAATAATGCTTTTCCCACAGAGGTTTGGAAGGTGATCTATAAGCTAAACTGAGAGCTTATTTTCTGTAAATTCACATTATCTTTCTCAGTCATGTGAGAATGAAGTCTGACATTCTCAGTAAAACATGTACATCCAACAAGGGCTGAGACTGTCAGTTGATTCCTTTGTGTTCTACTGCAGCTTCCCAGAGTGTTCCAAAGAACAACTAGAGCGCTAACAGTCCTACTTATGATAAACGTATGGCACACCTGAAGCCATCTTGCTTGGAATAAAGTGGTAACTCTTAAAACATTTAATTTAAAAAGGAACAAAATGAGGGGGTTCATTTTTCCATAAAAAGTATGATTAGTGCTGCAGAAAGAAAAATTAGGGCACATTTTGAGTGACTTCTCAAATCATCTTCTAGTTCATTAAAAAAATTCTGACATGCAGACTGAAACATGCACTTTCAATACCAGCAGCAGTTTTCCCTGGTGAGCAGTAGCTTTACTACAGTGATCTAATGAGCAAAAAGAGTGCTAACATTCTAAATTTATGGCAAATGTGTGACACATCTGAATGCCTTCTTGATGGAATCAAAGTAAAAACTGAAAGTATTTCCTACTGAGGAGACTGCAGTAAATGAGGAAATTAGGAAACTTCATAACAAATAAGTCTCCCAAGATGGCCACCAGAGACAAAAGAGCCCAAATGTAGCCCAAATATCACCCAGATGTAGCCCAAGTATAGCCCAATGACAGAATGTCCCAGAGTGTTCTTAAAAACAACTAGAGCGCTTACTGTCTTCAGTATGACAAAAGTATGGCACACCTGAAGCCATCTTGATTGGAATAAACTGGTAACACTTAAAACATTTAATTTAAAAAGGAACACAATGAGGGGGTTCATTTTGCCATAGAAATTATGATTAATGCTGAAGAAAGAAAATGAGGGCACATTTTGAGTGACTTCTCAAATCCTCTTCTATTTCATTAAAAAATTCTGACATGCAGACTGAAACATGCACTTTTAATACCAGGAGCAGACTTCCATGGTGAACAGTAGTTTTACTACAGTGATCTAATGAGCAACTAGAGTGCTAACATTCAGAATTTATGGCAAATGTGTGACATATCTGAATACCTTCATGATGGAATCAAAGTAAAAAACTGAAAGCATTTCCTACTGAGGAGACTGCAGTACATGATGAAATTAGGAAACTTCATAACAAATAAATCTCCCAAGATGGCCACTGGAGACAAAAGAGCCCAAATGTAGCCCAAAATCACACAGATGTAGCCCAAATATAGCCCAATGACAGAAGTGTGCAAAACACTTATTATTTTGTGTTTTTGCAGTGTTATATAGTGCAGACTTGTCAGTTATTGGAGTGCTTTACATGAGCATTGGTTACATCACACAAGAACAAATTCATTTTGGTTGTAGACATGGGGAGACTAAGTGAATTGACCAGAATCACAGAATGTCGAGCTGAAGCAGAAACACCAACCTGGTTCCCCAGTTGCAAAGTCTGCAGTTCTGGAAGTAACACCACATCCTCTCCCCTAAGTGCAACATTTAATCAAGTGGTCAACTGGATAAAAAACCAGAAAAATAACAAATAATTTAAAAGTGCTTTGTCGCTATTTGAAAACTCAGAAAATATGTCCTTATTTTAGTCTTTTAGAGCACTAACCATAATTTTGATGCCAATAAGACACTCTCATATATGTAATTTCGAAAGGAAATGCTCTAGGTAATACAGTTTTGATTACATCAAGATGACGTCAGGCGTTATACACTTTTGTAATAAATATAGAATGTTAGCAATCTAGTTGTTCATTAGGATACTGTTGAGAGGCAGAGACCAGGGGCACGGACTCTGAAAATTGAAGGCAGGTAGGAGGGTGCAAAGGCAACAATTTAACCACACTGAGCAGGCAGGAAGGGCCGTGGCAGCACAACAGACTATGGAGGGCAGTGGAAAGGGGGGCAGGGGCAACAAACCAACAATACAGGACTTGCAAGAGAGGCTGTGGCAATGTAATAGACCATTGTGGGCAGAAGGAAGAGGCAATGGTAGTACAACCATACATGCCAACAGACCCGATTCACGTTACAACAAACAAATGATGGACGGAATACTGACAATGCAGACATTCTCCCCCAGTCAAGAGATCTGGGTTAAATCCATCGTTCTTTTGCCTACTACGCCACCCCAGTTCCGACATGGCCATATGCAAATCAGTCTTGACCCTGTGCCTCATGGGAACAGTCCAGCCCGAACTGCCAAGCCATGTCTTCCCTGGACCGGAATCAAGCATCCTAGGACCGGTTTCTGGCTATCAGCTGTCATCAGCCAGGATAGCTTGACTCCAGTGGTGTAGTGAGCACGGGTCCCACGTCTGGGAATACCCATCCCACTTAGGGCGAAAAGCGTTACAACAAACAAATGATGGACGGAATGCTGACAATGCAGACATTCTCCCCCAGTCAAGAGATCTGGGTTAAATCCATCGTTCTTTTGCCCACTACGCCACCCCAGTTCAGACATGGCCATATGCAAATCAGTCTTGACCCTGTGCCTCATGGGAACAGTCCAGCCCGAACTGCCAAGCCATGTCTTCCCTGGACCGGAATCAAGCATCCTAGGACCGGTTTCTGGCTATCAGCCGTCATCAGCCAGGATAGCTTGACTCCAGTGGTGTAGTGAGCACGGGTCCCACGTCTGGGAATACCCATCCCACTTAGGGCGAAAAGCCAGGAAACGTCCAATGTTTTTAAACTCAAATGGGCTTTATTTGATCTGTCTCCTGTCTACAATCTCCTCTTTTTCAATGCAACTCAAAGGGGAAAATCAATACCCCAGTTTTTTTCAAAATCTCCCTCTTACCAAGTTCAAAATGTTCGCAAGTATGGTACATTGGATCATGGAAGGAAATGGGGTAGGGACATGGACTTGGATAACAGAGGAGAGGAGGGACATGGAGAGGTGCACCAAACTGACCCTGCAGGGCAGGCATCAGGGTTTGCAGCAGCACATTACACCACACAGGGCATGCGGGACGGGAGTGCAGCACAACAATCCATAGAAAGCAAGAGGGAGGGGACAGGACCATGCACATGGACAACAGAGAACAGAGGGGCAAGAGGCAATGGTAGCTAGCTGACCATAATGGACAGACAGGAGAGAAAGCTGCAGCATAACAGACCATAAAGGGCAGGAGGGACGGATCAGGGGCATTGCAATGGAACAGACAAGCCAGGAGGGAGGGAGTAGGGGTCTGCACATGTAAACAGAGGGCTGGGGGTAAGGGGGCAGGGCAGGAGCAGCAAGATAGCCATGGAGGTCAGGCAGGATGGACACTAGAAGCAAGACACACCATGAAGAGCAACAGTGAGACTGTGATGGCATACACACAGACCATGGAGGGAAGGTGGGAGGGGGTCAGGGGCAGCTAACTGACCACACAGGGAAGGTGGGAGGGGCCATGGCAGCACAGAAGACCATGCATGGCAAGTGGGAGAGTTAGTGGCAGCACAATGGCTATGATGGGCAAGGAGGAGGGTGCAGGGGCATGCACAAAGGACGATGGAGGATAGAAGGGAGGGTCAGGACCTCTGCACAGACGAGAAAGTTCAGTGGAAGGGACCTCACAACAGACCGCACAGGGCAGGCAGGAGGAGCAGTTGCAGCACAACAGACCAGGGAGGGCAGAAGGGTGTGGCAGTACAATGGACCATGTAGGACAGGAGGAAGAGGATAGGGGCATGGCATGTGGACAGGCAGGGTGGAGGTGGCAGGGACAAGCTACAGTCATCTGACAATGCTAGGCAGGTGGGAGGGGAGTGGCAGCTCAACAGAACACTCAGAGTAGATAGGAGTGGCAGGTCCATGGAACATGGTGGGCAAAAAGGATGGAGCAGGGGCATGCACAAAGACATCGGAGGGCAGGGGGAAGGAGAATAGGGGCAGCAAGCTAAGCACAGAGTTTAAGCAGGAGGTCAATGATGGGGCATAGAATTGGGCAATGGAGGGCAGGAGGAGTGGACTGGTACATCATTCTAAATTGAGGGCAGTGGCAACACATCAGACCATGCATGGCAGGAGGGAGGAGGCTAGTCCATGGATTCACACAACAGAGGATAGGGAGGAGGGGGATGGGGCAGCAAGCTAACTGTTCAGAGAAGGCGGGTATTAGGAACTTTATTGTTTTTAAAATGTGTGTCTGTGCGAACTACTTAAAATATGAACAAATATGCAGCATAATCTCACTTTTATTCAGGAAGAAGAGGACGTTTGTGACTGTGACTTTGGGCTCACTTGGCAGAAACACCCCCTGACCCTCCACCCCCTATCGCAAAATGTAATGCCCGTGAAAAGGGTAGGTGAACACAGTGTTATATAGAACATAGTCCTGAGAGCACGATTGAAAATGAAAACTAGATATAGTGTATGGTATAAACTATGCACCAAAAAGTGTGATATAAGATGAACCGGGCGTGAAATATAATATGCAATACAATTGTGCGCAATGACAGATTCATTGGAGAGCACGAGATAGCACAGGCACTAGCGCGTGCTATGCAATATGCGCCTTGGAGTGTAATATGCACAGGGCAGTGTTGTGTAACCTAACTAGTCTCTAAAGTTGTAATATAAAATATGTGCTGGGGAGTGTAACGTTGCATATGCACTGTGACAAAGATATGGATCCCAGATTGTAATATGTATGGCATAGCACTGTGCGTTATAACATAGGCATCGAGGAAGGCACGTTAGATGGGGCAATATAACCCGTGCGAAGACAAGTGTGGCATGACATATTCACGGGGTGGTGTTACAGTGCACATGGGCTAGAGAGTGTCATAGCATATGCACTAGCTAGTGGAATACAACACAGAGGTGTGTGGCACTCAGCAGGCAATGGTGGGTGTAACACAGCATTGGGCTCTGCCAGGAGCGCGCTGTGACTCTCAAGTGATGTTCGTCCCCTTTCCAGAGAGTAAAATAAAAAGTATTACACATCCGGCAGTGGATGTGTGTTTTATTAACCGTGAGGGGGGTTTCTTGCATAGTTTTGGTTGAATTTTTGTCGAATCCCCTTTGAATGTCTTGGTGTGCATGTGTATTAAATGTGCCCGTCAATAGCTACCCATGTTTGTATAAATAAACGACAAGGGTGTCTACCGGGATTAGGCACGGTAGGGCATCAGACATGTCAGAGCTTCACTAGTGGTGTAAATACATTCCACGTGGATTCATTGTATGCATAGTCGCCTTTTAATGAATATCACGGAAATCGTCATGGTAATAGGTACGTACGGTTTGTCCAGCATGTCCTAGGTGTGTCTATAAATATATATTTTTTAAAAATAATAAAAAACAGTGGCCGGCCCTGGGGATTGGGGTCAAAAAAATATAATTAGGAGACAGGCCCTGGGGGATGGGGTCATCAGGGCCAATAAATTAGAAGAAGAAGGGGAACCAAACAGCCCCCCTTCTTAAAAAATTAAAATAAATAAAAGACTGGCATCGTGCCGGAGGCCACGCCCCCTCCTTGCAGCACTCTGCAAACGCGCCCCCTGGTGAGTTGTAAGTTGGGGAATTAATTCCTCTTCAATACTGAGGGTCCCTGAGGGCCAACTAGCCCAACAGGCATCTCCAGTATGCGCCAGGGAGCTGCGCTGCAGACAGGTGTTCTGAGGCCAAGCCCCTTTTTACACCTCTCTGCAACGCAGCTCTGTGGTGCTTACTAGAGGTACCTAGTGGTCTAGTTTGACCCTAGGGACCCTTAGGATTCAAGGGGACTTAATCTCTCAACTTAGAACAGCCACAAGGCGCGTTTACACAGTGGTGAAGGGAGGGGACAGGGCCTGAGGTGACGTGTGCAAACACGCACTATGGCACGTTTTAAATTGGGGATATAATTTCCCTTCAATACTGAGGGCCCCTGGGGGCTAACTAGCCCACCAAGTGCTTCCAGTAAGGGCCACTGAGCTGCATTGCAGAGAGGTGGTCCAGGCCGTGCCACTTTTTACACCTCTCTGCAACGCAGCTCTGTGGCACTTACTGCAGGTACCTAGTGGGCTAGTTGGACCCTAGGGACCCTCAGGATTCAAATGAACTTAATCTCCCAACTAAAAACGGACACAGGGTGTGTTTACACAGTGGTGAAGGGAGGGGACGGGGCCTGAGTTAACGTGTGCAAAAACGCCCTGTGGCCTGTTTTAAGAGGTAGTTTTAATCCCCCTGCCATATTATCTACTAGGGGCTTACAGAGGAGGTCATGCTAATCACAGGGGGACCCCAACGCATAATGTTCCCTAGGGTATGTAGGTGTTTTCACTGTATTCTAAGTGTCTTTTAACATAGCACTGGCTCTAGGACTGGTTAGTCAGACTCAGTTACCACCAGTATCCGTCTGAAAAAGTTGAGGGTACACAATAATTTTGCAACAAGGCTTCTTTCTGCTCTTCTTTTTGTTCTTTCTGCACGTTATCCTTCTTCCTGCACTTTTCTTCGTCTTTGAGGACTTCTGTTGCTTCTTTCTGCACTTATTTTTTTTCTTTCTGTGCATTTTTTCTTCTTTCTTCACATGTCCTATCTCTGTAGGCATAGTTAGAAATTAGCATTTAAAAAACCTTTGAAATTCACAGAAAAAAACATAGGTTTCAGGCACGTTATAGTTAGGAATTAGCATTTAAAAAACCTCAGAAATTCACTGAAAAAACCATAGGTTTCAGGGGTGTTATAGTTAGCTGGACTTTTCACTTGTACAAAACCATTGAAATTCCCCCGTTATAGTTAGTTCAGCTAACTATAACTCGCGCGCCCACATGCACTGCTGATGACGTCACATATTACATCACTCATGACATGGTCAGTGACATCACTCATGACATCACTGATGACATCACTGATGACATCATCCTTGTGATAGAGTGGCAGACCTCCTCTCACCCTAATATAACCTTTGATACAAACATTCAAAAATAGAGACTAAAATTTTCAAAACAATGGACATACCAATACCAGTTACAACAACTTCTTCAGTAATTCTAAGATCCACATACACATCCACTCATTCACCAACAGTCCTATACAGTCACTCATACATGTACTCACTCATCATATGTACTCATACACCTATACATCCTGTTACACAATGCCACTCATCCATAGAGTTACTCACACACATAGTCACTCATGCTAATAAAGAATCAAACATACATTTACTTGCATATACAGTTATACACACACCACCACACTTACTTCTACAGAAACTTACACATACTTAGGTGCCAATTAGGATCCTGGAAAAACCGGGTACGAACCGTCGGTCGGAGCGGTTTCTCCGTCCGACTCGTACCCGGGACAAAAACATTACAAACATGGAAGTACGATTCGCACGGAAACACCATTTCCGTACGAGTCGTACAAAACACCGACCGACGAAAATATACATACGAATGTGATCCGGGAATGCTCCGACGTGACGTCGGGACGCTTTCAGGCAGCGTTTCACGACCCAGGAAGTACGAATCGAACCGACAGCAGTCCGGACGGCAATATTTTTACGGCACCCAAAAAGTGCCGGAAAAGCGAAGTACGCCGTGAAACGACCAGATTAGGGGGCCCAGTACGCGCCGTACCCCCCCCAGCCCCCATGAGTACGTGCCGAACCCCCCCCGTGTACGTACACCCGTGTACGTACGAGTCGAACCCCCACCCGTGTATGTACACCCGTGTACGTACGAGTCGTACCCCCACACGTGTACGTACGAGTCGAACCCCCACCCGTGTATGTACACCCGTGTACGTACGAGTCGAACCCCCACCTGTGTACGTATGAGTCGAACCCCCACCCGTGTATGTACACCTGTGTACGTACGAGTCGTACCCCCACCCGTGTATGTACGGTGCGTACCCCCAGCGCTACGCGCATGCACCGTACATACACGGGTGGGGGTTCGACTCGTACGTACACGGGTGTACATACACGGGTGGGGGTTCGACTCGTACGTACACGGGTGTACATACATGGGTGGGGGTTCGACTCGTACGTACACGGGTGTACATACATGGGTGGGGGTTCGCCGCGTACGTACATGGGTGTACATACACAGGTGGGGGTACGACTCGTACGTACACAGGTGTACATACATGGGTGGGGGTTCGACTCGTACATACACAGGTGGGGGTTCAACTCGTATGTACACGGGTGTACATACACGGGTGGGGGTTCGACTCGTACGTACACGGGTGTACATACACGGGTGGGGGTTCGACTCGTACGTACATGGGTGTACGTACACGGGGGTTCGGTGCGTACTCACGGTGCCTGGGGGGGTGCGGCGTGTACTCACGGGGGCTGGGGGGGTGTTCGGCACGTATGCGGGCACATGTCTCCATGGTTGCTATGGGAGTTCGGTCCGTACGGTGCGTTTTCCATACGGTTGTAACATCGGACGCACGGGATGGATCGTACTTGCGCGGTCGGACTTCACTTTTCACATTTGTATGGTAAATCGTCCGGGGACGTGTCGGACACATTTTCTGACCGAGGACGTGTGGGGAATTATTCCCAATGCGATTCGTATGGACTTTTTCCCATGTGAATCGTACTTGGCAGTTTGTACGGCACTTGTACGATTCGTACGATAAAAAGACCGGATACGAGTCGTACGGGGAATTTTTTCCAGGATCCTAATTGGCACCTTAGTCTTTTAAACAATCACTTATAGAAACACATACTTATTCATACAGGAACTCTTTCAATCTCTCACTCTCACATATACTCACTTATATACACCAATAGTCACATATACTAGTTTAAAACATATGTAGTTACTCATAAAGACACTATTGAGACAGTCATTCACTCACTAACATACCCATACACACACTCATCCACCCATACAGTCCTGCACACATGCTGTCTTCAACACATACAAAGAGTGAGTCACTCATTCATGCACCTATGCACTACGTAATACCCCCCACCGAACCATGCAGACACTCAGACTGATACTCAAAAAACCAACTAATAACCTATATAGACACCCATGTAGCTACTCACCAACCCATGCAGCCACTTATACACAAAGTGAGAGACTGATACAGATATTTACATATTTAAACATTACTCACTAAGCCATGTATTCACTATGATACACTTAATCAGTCAGTTACACATTCAATTTTTCAAAAACAAATCATCCATTTGGACACTTATATACCCATTTATTCTTCCATCGACCTTGAGATATATATATATATAAAACATATTTAATTTTCAGAAAAACACACATTCACTGGATGATGTCATCAGTGATGTCATCAGTGATGTCATTTGAGATGTCATCAGTGATGTCATGAGTGATGTCACTGACCATGTCATGAGTGATGTAATATGTGACGTCATCAGCAGTGCATTGCGGGCGCGCGAGTTATAGTTAGCTGAACTAACTATAACGGGGGAATTTCAATGGTTTTGTACACGTGAAAAGTCCAGCTAACTAAACACCCCTGAAACCTATGTTTTTTTCTGTGAATATATATATATATATATATTATCTACTGGGGGTCACCAGTAGATAGTTATAGTTACAACCTAGTTTCCATTAGAAATCTTAAAATTCTATTTTGAATAACTTTGGCGCCTGTTGACGAGAAAAAGGGGGTGTCCCAAAACGCGTTTTCCCCATGCATTTTTCCATAGGACCTTTAGTCGAAGGTACAGCCCGAACGGCTGAACAAAATTACGTGAAATTTGGCATAGAGGTAGCCATAAGGTCAAGGAAGTGCCTTCTGAAGGTCTCGTGTAAATCTGTTCAGTATTTCCTGAGAAAATAGCATTTAAAAGCATATAAATATCGATACGCGCGCACCGTGCGCGAACGGTGCACGCACCCTGCCGTGCGCGAGCGCAATTCTGATTGGTTGTTAGATGTCGGTAAACATTCGAATCGGTCGAAACCAGGAAGTGTCGGCCGCCATTTTGTCTCTCGCAGTCTGAGGGGGTGAAAAACAAAGGTGGAGAACGTGAAAAGGGGGCAGGGTGGACAGTTCCTGACCCCCTAGCCTTTGTCAGGGGGACCCAGAAGGACCCCCAAGGGCAAAAAAAAGATTTTATTTTTCTTTCGAAAAATCGCGGAGTGCGCAAACTGTGCCCGCACGCTGAAAAAACACACGTAAACATTTTTTTAAAAGTTTTTTACGGAAAATTAAGCGAGGTTCGCGCACCGTGCGCGCACGCTAAAAATCCCATAAAAAAATACAAAATACATACATAAATTAGCATTTAAAAAACCTTTGAAATTCACTGAAAAAAACATAGGTTTCACACACGTTATAGTTACGAATTAGCATTTAAAAAACCTTGCAAATTCACTTAAAAAACCATAGGTTTCACACATGTTATAGTTAGCTGGACATTTCACCAATAAAAAACCAATGAAATTCCCCCGTTATAGTTAGTGCAGGCAACTATAACTCACGCGACCGCAATCCTCTGCTGATGACGTCAGATATTACATCACTGATGACATATGTGTCTTTCTGAAAAATAAATATTTGTAATATATGTATAGCTAAAGATTAATGGAAGAAGACATGGGTAAATAAGTGTCTAAATACAGTGATGTAATATCGGACGTCATCAGCAGAGGATTGCGGTCGCGTGAGTTATAGTTGCCTGCACTAACTATAACGGGGGAATTTCATTGGTTATTTACGAGTGAAATGTCCAGCTAACTATAACATGTGTGAAACCTATGTTTTTTTAAGGGAATATATATATATATATTCAGTGAAAAAACCATAGGTTTCACACATGTTATTGTTAGCTGGACATTTTAATGATAAAAAACCATTGAAATTCCCCCGTTATAGTTAGTGCAGGCAACTATAACTCACGCGACCGCAATCCTCTGCTGATGCTAATACTGTATTTAGACACTTATTTGCCCATGTCTTCTTCCATTAAATTTTAGCTATACATATATTACAAATATTTTTTTTTCATAAAGACACATATGTCATCAGCAGAGGATTGCGGTCGCGTGAGTTATAGTTGCCTGCACTAACTATAACGGGGGAATTTCAATGGTTTTTTATCATTAAAATGTCCAGCTAACTATAACATGTGTGAAACCTATGGTTTTTTCACTGAATTTGCAAGGTTTTTTAAATGCTAATTCCTAACTATAACGTGTGTGAAACCTATGGTTTTTTCAGTGAATTTGTACGTTTTTTTAAATGCTAAGTTACTTTACGCCATTCGTGGCGTGCGCGCCCACTTAACGCAGTTCGTTCCATGCGCGCACCGTGCGCGCACAGTGAGCACGCGGTGCGCTTCGCGCACCGTGCGCGCAACTATAACTCACGCGACCGTAATCCTCTGCTGATGACATATGTGTCTTTATGAAAAAAAAATATTTGTAATATATGTACAGCTAAAATTTAATGGAAGAAGACATGGGCAAATAAGTGTCTAAATACAGTATTAGCATCAGCAGAGGATTACGGTCGCGTGAGTTATAGTTGCCTACAGTAACTATAACGGGGGAATTTCATTGGTTTTTTATCAGTAAAATGTCCAGCTAACTATAACATGTGTGAAACCTATGGTTTTTTCAGTGAATATATATATATATATATATATATATATATTACCTACTGGCGGTCGCCAGTAGGTAGTTATAGTTAGGACCACGTTTCCATAGGAAATCCGCAACATTCTATTTTGAATAACTTTGGCGCCAGTCGACGAATCCTCGCGAATTTTTCAAAATAGGTGGGGCGCTCCGCTCCGCTCCTTCCCTGAAAGTCTCGGGGGGATTCGTCAAGCGGGGGCTGAGATAAATGGGGGGTCCCAAAACACGTTTTTCCCATGCATTTTTCCATAGGACCTTTAGACAGGGCTACAGCCCGAACGGCTGAACAGAATTACTAGAAATTTGGCAGAGACGTAGTCCTCAGGTCAAGGAAGTGCCTTTTGTAGGTTTGGTGTAAATCTGTTCAGTAGATTCTGAGAAAATAGCCTTTAAATCAATATATATATATCTGAGCCAGCTTACGGTGCGCTTACGGTATGCTTACCGTACGCGTACGGTGGCGTGCGCGATTCTGATTGGCTCTTAGATCTTAGTAAACATTCGAATCGGCCGAAACCAGGAAGCGGCGGCCACCATTTTCTCTCTCGCACTGAGAGTGATGTTTAAAATATTAAGCCCAAAAACATGTAAAGGGGCTGTTTAGACAGCTCCCACACACATAGCAATGTCGAGGGAGTCCCCAAAGATCCCCCAAGGCCAAAAACGGAATTTTTATTTTTTCACTAATTTCGCCGATTACGCTTACCGTACGCGTACGGTAAAAAATTATAAAAACAAAAAAAAATTATCCACACTCTCCCCTCCCCGTGTACAATTGGTGCCCGAAGGGCACCAATTGTGCATGGCTTATTAAAGATGAGTTAAACTAAAATATTAAAAAAAAAATAATAAAAAAAAAATTATCCACACTCTCTCCACCCCGTGTGCAAATGGTGCCCGAAGGGCACCATTTGTGCATGGCTTATAACATATACGAAAAATTAAAATATTACCTTTCAAAACGAAGTGCATCATATGTCCTCCATGTGCGCACGGTGCGCGAAGCGCATCGTGCGTACATGGCCCATCTAGCGTAACGTGGGCACGCGGTGCGCATAGCGCACCGCGTGCCCACCGTGCGTGCACGGCACTAATTGCGTAAAGTGGGTGTGCGGTGCGCGAAGCGCACCGTGCGCGCACGGAACGAACTGCGTTAAGTGGGCGCGCACGCCACGAATGGCGTAAAGTAACTTAGCATTTAAAAAACCATACAAATTCACTGAAAAAACCATAGGTTTCACACACGTTATAGTTAGGAATTAGCATTTAAAAAACCTTGCAAATTCACTGAAAAAACCATAGGTTTCACACATGTTATAGTTAGCGGAAATTTTACTGATAAAAAACCAATGAAATTCCCCTGTTATAGTTAGTGCAGGCAACTATAACTCACGCGACCGCAATCTTCTGCTGATGACATATGTGTCTTTATGAAAAAAAAATATTTGTAATATATGTATAGCTAAAAATGTATGGAAGAAGACATGGGCAAATAAGTGTCTAAATACAGTATTAGCATCAGCAGAGGATTGCGGTTGCGTGAGTTATAGTTGCCTGCACTAACTATAACAGGGGAATTTCATTGTTTTTTTATCAGTAAAATTTCCGCTAACTATAACATGTGTGAAACCTATGGTTTTTTCAGTGAATATATATATATATATATATCTGTGGGAAAAGCATGAGAAAATATTTTTCTCTCAATCATGATATCCCAGCAGAAGGATTTTTTCACATGGTGAAATCACCTTAGAACATACCACAATTCCTAAAATGAGTATGGTACCATCAACAAATGATTTATAATGTAACTAAAGTCTTAAAACCTTCTATTAACTGCAATGCATTTTAATGAGGTGCTATCATGTATATTGGTCCCAAGATGGCTGCCAACACTTCTTGGATGAAGTGCTGACAGCCAATCAGATCTCAGGATGAGATGTGTGGTTAGGCTCCGCCCACATATATATATGATTTTACTTTTGATTTTCTCAGGAACTACTGAACAGATTGACACCAGACCTGCAAAAGGCACTTCCCTGAGCTGAGGACTACCTCTCTGCCAAATTTCAAGTAATTCTGTTCAGCCGTTCGGGCTGTACCTTGGACTAAAGGTCCCTATGGAAAATTGCATGGGGAAAATGCATTTTGGGACCCCCCTTTTTTCTCAGCCCCCGCTTGACAAATCCCCCCGACACTTTCAGGGTAGGAGCGGAGCGCCCCACCTATTTTGAAAATTTTGCGAGGATTCGTCAACCGGCGCCAAAGTTATTCCAAATAGAATGTTGCGGATTTCCTATGGAAACACGGTCCTAACTATAACTATCTACTGGCGACCGCCAGTAGATAATATATATATATATATATATGTACCAATAAAATAAAATCTAATTAAAAAAGACAATCTATTATAAATTAAAAAAATTAAACTAAATAAAAATCTTTAAATTGAGATTTCCCACTCCAGTGAGTGCAACAGTAGGGAAAGTGTTGGATAGCAGAGAGGTAAATTTACTATTCCCACTCCAGTGAGCGCAACAGTAGTGAACGTCTTGGATATCGGAGGGGTAAAAATTACTATTCCCACTCCAGTGAGTGAAACAGTAGGGAATGTGTTGGATAGTGGAGGGGTGAAAAATACTATTCCCACTCCAGTGAGTGTAACAGTAGGGACAGTGTTGAATTGCGGAGGGATAAAAATTACTATTCCCACTCCAATAGTTGTAACAGTAGGGTAAGTGTTGGATTGTTGAGGGGGAAGAATTACTATTCCCACTCCAATAAGTGCGACAGTAGAGAAAGTGTTGGACAGCGGAGGGGTAAAAAGTACTTTTCCCACTTCAGTGCCACAGAAGGGAAAATGTTGGATAGTGGCTGGATAAAATGTACTATTCCTACTCTAATGACAAAAATATTTAAAAAACAAAATTAATCAAAAAACATAGAAATATGTAAAAAATGTAAAAACAAATATATTTTATATTAAAAAGTATATATTACATTCTTAAACACATATCATAAATACCTACAAAGATTAAATAAGAAAAAAAATATTTTCAAACAAATACATATTTTTAATTAGAAATTATTAAAACATGGATTATTAAATAAATGTACTTTTTTTTATTTCCTACCCTATAACACCACGCAATTCACAACCCACATCTAAATTTAAAAACATGTGCTTCCATAATTAACATAATAATTACCAATTAAAGAAATATTATTAATAAGAAACAAATTAAAACTCATAAAAATTCATTTATTTCCCACACTTTACCCCTATAATCCCCAGAGCCCACAGCTAAAATTAAACTGTAAAAAATAATTACACAAATAAAACTTATTTACAATTAAAAAACTAATAGTATTTAACAACTAATTATAAAGAAAGTAAAATTAATTTACTCCCCACCCTTTATCCCTATAAAAGGAAGACCCACACACAAAAAATATAAACAATTACTATAATTAAATATCAATTAATTAATTAATATTATTAATCAACTAATTATTCATTAATTAAATGTAAATTACTTCCCACCCTTTACCCCTATATACCCCACAACCCGCACCTAAATAAATACACGATTTCCATAATTAATTTACAATCAATTAATTAATATAAATTTACAACTAAAAATTAATTAATCAAAAGTAAATTTCTTCCCAATATTTATCCCAATAAACCCAACAACCCGCACCTAAACAAATTACACAATTACCATAATTAATTACTAATTAATTGATTAATTATTATTAATTAACAGCTAATTAATAATAATTACAAATACATTACTTTCCACACTTTACCCAATAAACCCCACAATGCACACCTAAAAAGAATTACACAATTACCCTAATTAATTACCAATTAATTAATATTAACAACAAATTAATAAGTAATTACAAATAAATTACTCCTCACAATTAACACTATAAAATCTCAATTAAATAAATATTAATAAATAAAATATAATCATTAAGTTAATATAATTACAATACTTCCCACCCAATTCCCCTATAAACCCACAACCTGCTATGGAATTAAAAAACACAAAATTAAATTAAATTAAAATAAAATTGATAACTACTAAAATTGTAACACATATAATAAAAAAATAAACCTTACTTATACAAAAAAACATTAATCACA
Organism: Triturus cristatus; assembly: GCF_964204655.1. Lineage (NCBI taxonomy): Eukaryota > Metazoa > Chordata > Amphibia > Caudata > Salamandridae > Triturus > Triturus cristatus. The sequence goes on from NC_140594.1 coordinate 968,221,172, forward strand.
TACATTTACGATATAAACTAAAATACATAGCACTAATTAAAACATCGATATTTTAAACAACTATATTTTTGCAAACGATATTAATGGCTTCTATGTTTTTTAAAGCGATATTTCTTACCTTAAATTTGATATTCTTGCTGTTGATGTTTCTGTATCACGATATGTCCAACTCGATATTCGTGTAAGTTGACATTTCCAACTCAATATTCTGTCTGAATACCGTTGGGATTATCAATAAAAATAAGTTTTACTTTAGTACTATGCCACAAGTCATGATCAGATTTGACTGGGCCATAAATATTGAATAGAGAAATGCATTTGTTATAAATGCTGGCAGTTACTAATAGTCATCATCCATTAGAGTCAATATCAGTAGATAACATTTGTATATTCAACATCTCATGGCATGGGATGGCAACACCACTCGTGATTAATAGCTAGGGAGAAAAATCCCTGACCAACCCATTGACGTTTCAATTCAAGCGATTCAACATCATTACAATGAGTTTCCTGTAAAAAGGCAATATGCAAGTTAGGTTTTGACAAATGAGAATGTACCTTTTGTCTTTTAACTTGAATGTCCCAGACCACAAACATTCTATGAAACAACGTTAAACATACTGGACAACAAAAATAGGGAAACAGGAACACAGGTGACAAGCTGCAAAAGTGAAAAGGGAGACAAAATGACACAATTTATCAACAACAATATAATGCATGTGAAAGATATAGATAGAAATATTAGAGAGTATATCTGCACTCACATTCTGGAAGAAGAAAGGAAAACAGGAGAGACAGGGAAAAGAAAGTAAAGGTGTATGGAAAAAGAAGCAGATGAAGGAAAGAATACCAGATCTGAGGAGAAGAACATGAAAATGTATCATCGGATGAGTCAACACCAGAACAAGAACTACAGCAGAGATGTGAAACATAAGCTAAGACAAAGTAGCCATACATTCAAGAGAATACAGAATCAATAGAGAAATGGGGAAAAATTGAATTTTCTATGATTCTTGAACAGGAATGTCCATAGACAAAGAAGAAAGACCCTGTAGAAACAACTTTACAAGATCATCAAAAGATCTTCTGGTGCCCTCAAAAGTCATTTTTCATAAGCAAGGTTGAAGGATACTATAGTGGATATTGAGGTCGAGGGCCAGAAATTCCTTTCTACTGCCATCAGTTACATTTGAGAGATCCTGAGAAAAAGATATTGTTACCAGACCAGATGAGGCGATGTTTTTCTTTTGAAGCTTTCAAAACATTTAAGAGGTCAGTGAATTCCAAGAATAGCAGAAAGATTCTTTGTGGTTTGGTTGCATTTGGATGAGGACGGCCAAGATGATGCGTTCATTGGATATTAAAAGCCGGAGTGTTCGGAATACCAAGATGATCTGGGAGAAATTTCTGCAAAAATCCAAGCAAGTCAGGACCCATGGTGGCCTCCGCTAATCTGTAAATAGTAAGGTTATTACGCTGATTCCTATTTTAAGATCCTCGGCATGTAGTTTAAGTTTTCAAATTTCCTGCTCAAGAATATGTATTTTAGTGGTCACATCCTGCAAATTGCTAACACACTGTTCCATTTTGATCATCTTACTTTCCATAATAATCAAGCACTCCTCAATCTGTTGAAGCTTATCATTAGTAGCACGCATAAAGGGTTTTATACTGCTCACTTCATCTAAAATAGTGTCTAGAACAGGATTATGAGAGGACAGGATAGGTGACGGAGGGTTGTTTGTTGCCCTTTTAGATTATATTTTGTAATTGAGGAAGTAGCCTTAGTAGATGTAAGAGGATCACACGCCATTTTGAGAAAACAAATATTATGATGAAGAGTCTCCTGTGATGACTTGATCCTTTGACCCTTCCCATACAAGGGAGAACACATTTGAACAAAATGCAAGGAGACAACAATGAAAAGGTGTAGCAAAGTAGGATCTGCTTCTTATGGTGCCTCCACTTTTTTCTAAATGTGATACTGTTTTTGACTAGTCTGACTGGGATCCTGCTAATCAGGAACCCAATCTATCTGCTTTCTCCCTAAACTGTTATGTTATGTACTTGGGTACACTCCAGACTGGATACTGGGGTACCCTTGTCTGTCTCAAGTATATGGTACACATGTACCTAGGGCATAGGTACCCCAGAGGGCTCTCATGGGCTGAAGCATGTATTATGCCACCCATGAGAGGCCATGCAAAATGTAACTACAGGCCTGGCATCGCAACCTGTGTACATTGGTGCATGCACCACTTACTTAAGATATAGGTTTACTTTATATAAGGGTCACTACACTTAAAACCTAAAAGTCACCCCTATAGCAGGTCTTACCAATCCTGAAGGCAGGGTGCCTGGTTCTAAGTGAGAGAGTACCACTGCATGAGCAGGACACCCCTGCAGCCTACAGAGTCCATTCTGCCAGGTTGTTAGCCAAGCAGCCATTTACGACATATAGAGTGGCATTATGAGACCGCATGATGACCAACTCTAACACAGCTGAAACAAACCCTATCGTGTTTGGTGTCAAACATTGTGGATTCATACCCCCACACCGATAACCAGTGTGGGAGATATGATTCCATGCCTCAGAAGCGAGCTTTATTGGGTCCCTGGTGTTCCCGGTACCAGCCTTCTAGTCCCGGACAGCACAAAATGGTTGCTGCCGACCAGAGATACATTTCTGCCCTCCTACTACTGAGCCAAGCTCGAGCAGGGGAAGGCATACCAACAGGCATCCCGTCACAGGGAGGTGTGACCACCTCCCAGACAGGATTAAGTGTATTAGGCCTGGGTGGGTGCGCTTGCCAGTGAACGCAAGTCTGCATGAGGGGCACATTTGCTGTCCCTGTGCATAGTCCAGTTCAAACCAGTCCTGGGAGCTGTGTGCTCCTGCTCTGGTGCAAAACTGGAAAAAGTAACCTCCCCACTGTCTAGACCCTCCCCTAGGAGGGTCCCCTGAATCTGTCCAACCCTCTAATGTGGGTACAAAATGGCTTACCTGGCTGTAGGACCCTAGATTCATTGTGGACAAGATTCTGAACCAGAAACCACTGAACTTTGACCATCTGGACACTCTGGACTTTGCTGGATTTCGTTTTGGCCCGACTTCATCTCCTTCTCAGTCTGAAGCATCCTCTGTGCCTGTGCACCATAAAGGCTCTATGCAGGACCTGTGGAGCATCAAGGACAACTGAAGACATCTCCCTTGGAGTGAAGGAGCCACTCCACTGCATCCACAGGCACCACATCACCACATCACAACTGACTGGTCTGCTGCTCCTGAGCTCCTATGGAGTCTGAAGGATTCAGCTACACAGAACATCAGAATCTATGTCCCACAAGGTCTGAGCTACCGTCTCACCAAGTTTGAGATCAGAATCCCTCATGGGGCTGCAATACTTGTACCCCTGTGCACCACGTTAATTTGTAAGTGAATATGCTTGTTGGCATTTCCTGAGCAAGTACATTGGGCCCCTTGTAGCCCCAACCTCTGCCACTATTTCCTAGCAAGAATTCTGGCCTCCTTGCAACGAGTGCTCCGTTGGCTGCTGTTTGGTGAAATTGCTTGAGGTCCTCTCGCGACTCCTGTGCCTCTGGCCTGTGAGGCCACTTGAGGATCAACTTTGCTTTTCTTGGACTCTGACCCCTCAGCCCTCGACATCGATTGTGGGACAGCTCGTGTCCGGCTCCTGGTTGTCCTCAACATCTCAACATCTCATGGTCCCCATGGTTACAGAGTCAAGAACCCCCTCAACACACCTGAAGCACCCAACATCAGTGGACATTTGCCTGCCTTGCCCCTGGTCACTCCTGAGTGACCTAGTCTCTGTCCCCTCTGCTTTCAGGTAGTCTCCAACAAGAATCTGTCTTTGGATTCCAACTGACACTTTTCCTCCTTCCAGCAGCGGCTCTTCTTCGAAGTCCTCCATTGGGTTCGACTGCGGTTTCCAACACCACTTAAGACCTATGCACCAGGCTTCCCTGGGATAGGTAACTCTGGTACTACGGTATCTACGGGTGGGTGTACTGGGAAGGCTCCTTAAACTCTAAAACTTCAACCGCGACTTCCCCATCGAATTGTACGGAGCACACAGTCATGTTCCCATATTGCACCCATCCTCCGTGGGCTTCCTATTTACTGACCTTGAGTGGTTCCTTGGGATCCCAGCGATTCTAGGCCCTCTAGAAATTGTCTTGACTCGAGTCGTGGTTCTTATACCACTATTTTAGTATATGGTTTGGTCCCCCTGTGTATTAGTGCTATTTACTGACATTTCTGTGCTTAAGTATTGTGTGCTTTGTGGCTATCTTCGTGTAGAAGATACTGAGTCATACTAAAGAGTGTTATATTAATAGATACATCATTTTATAACTACTGTGTGGTTCTCCTTTCATTTAACCAATACTATGAGGTTGCATTTGGGTAAAGCAAGCTGCTTAACATTCCTTCAAGACTAAGCCTGAAGCCTGCTCTCCACGGCTACCACTTAGATAGCTTTCTAAGGTTATCTTTGACCTCTTAAATCATCATAAGGGTTGTTTGGACTGGTGCAAGGTGCCCAGTTTAGTTAGTGGACAGCATATACCAGGCCAACTTCTCACAAAAGGAATGTCAGTTTGGGAAAAAATAAAGTTGAATGGGAACAGTGAATTATGCTGAAGTAAAATAGTCCATGGACTTAAAATGCAAATAAGGAAAAAATATGAAGGAGAGTACTTAACATCTCTAGCGAAATTCGCTAATAAATGTAGTTTGCCAATGGAGTGATTTCTATATAACAGCAGGATTGAGGAAGATTGAGGGAAGCCACAACATGTTTCTTCAAAAGTCAAATGCAGTTGATAAAAGAACCTTTAAATTTATGTCGATCCTGGGGTAATTGCATGATCAATAGGTGCTTCTTGAAGTAGGAGGTATTCACGTTGCCAGAAAAAAATGCAGTACGAGCAGTGCGCAATAAACAGAATGGTGTCTGCTCATTATTTTTTTTTTTTTTTTTTTTTTTTGGAAAACCTTTATTTAAAAATCAGGACACAGCTATTCAGCCGACAGCCCGGAGGTTCGGCAGCATCGATGATTAGAAACAGTGATGCGTCCCCAGTAAAGTACAAAGAGAAGTGCAAAGGTTCAATTTTAAACAAACATAAAAAGCACAGCAAACCCCAGCAAGGCAAGAACACTAAAAAACCCATGGTGAGAGCCCCGAGGGGAGGCCAGACCCCACTCATCTACCAGTTACAAGATAGTGTAAGGAGGAAGAGGGGGGACAGCAGAGGCCCAAATAATTCACAATTCAGTCTGTGCTGGAAAGAAGGTCAGGGGGAAAGCTGTTCCTCGGGCGGTTCCAGATCAGGGGCAAGACATATTCCCCCCCTGTATTGATTCCACCGCCCCCAGATGGCGTGCCACTTCCGGGGGCGGCCTCTAGAGCAGTAGACTGTCTTCTCCCTAAACATGCTCCAGTCCATGTTCTCTTTCCACGCAGTCAGTGTGGGGGGCCCCGAGGAGCCCCACAATCACGCGATATCCCTCTTAGTGACCATGTTACCCAGTGTCACCCATTGGGTCCGCGCTTCATCGAGGTCAGTGGGCCCCCAGATATTCAGGAGACAGCACCGCGCCTCCGGTTGCAGAGCAATGCCTGTCACCTCCCCCATTACTGCATGGACTCCCCTCCAGAATTCCACAATGACACCGCACTCCCAAATGATGTGCAGGAAAGTACCCACCATACCACACCCCCTCCTGCACAGGCCGTCCTCCGAGAACCCCATGTGGACCAGCCTTGGCCCCGTCACATACACTCGGTGCAGTATTTTAAGCTGCACCAGCCTCAGGCGCGACGGGATCGCGACCTCCTTAGGGGAAGAAACAGCTGACTGCCAATCCTCATCATCTAACTCAAGGCCATCACTAGTCCACTGGTCCCTCAGCCCCAGAAGCATGTCCGCCCGGACGTTTATAAGTTTCTTATATATGAGCGAGATCGTGCTTTCGGGCATGTGGCCATCAAGGACCCGGTCCTCCAAGGGAGAGGACTCAGGCACCTTCTCACCCTCCACGAGGACTGATCGGAGGGCGTGGCGCATCTGAATGTATCTGAAATACTCGGAGGGCCCCAGCTCATACTCAGTCTGCAACTCCTCAAAGGACTTCACCCTCCCCTTATGCAGCACATCACCCACCCTGGAGATGCCAATCAGGTCCCACTTATCAAAACCTTTTGAATGCCAAAGCCTTCCCAATCTCTCCGATTCAAACAACGGGGTAGCGAGGGTGAGCTTATCCTTCCAGCCCAGCGAGTCAGTTGCCATCTTCCACACCCGCACTGCCACAGCGGTGGGCCCCGTGAGGGACGAGTCTAGGGATCGCGAGTACAACGCCCTGTAATAATTACCACCACGCAGCAACCACCTGTCCATGGCATACCCAGGGCTGAGAGCAGGGCCATAAAGCCCATGATTGATCGCGCTCAGCTGCGTGGCCCAATAGTACCGACGGATATCTGGGAGCGCAATGCCCCCGTCGTACCATGGAAGCGTCAGCTTTGCAATAGCAATTCGCGGCCGCCCATCCCACAGCAACGTCCGTTGGAGGCCTTCGACCTCCCGAAAGTATTTGGCCGGCACCCAATCCAAGGTATTCTGTAAGGCGTAGAGAAAGCGGGGGAGAGACATCATTTTGAACAGGGCCGCACGCCCAACGAGGGAGAGCGGCAGCCTCCGCCAACCTTCAACATCGCGCCTCAGGCGTGCCAGGGGGGGGGAGCAGATTCTTCTCATAGCGCACTGCCGAGTCCATGGAGATAAAGATCCCCAAGTACACGAAACCCTGCTGGGCGATCTGTATCGAACATGTTCTAGGGATCGGTGGAACCTCGCCACTAAGAACATACAAGTACGATTTGCTCCAATTGATGACGAGACCCGAGTTCCTACCAAAAGATGTGAGTACGTCACAGACCACTATAAGTGACTTCTTGGGTGAGGCAAGATACAACAGGATATCATCGGCATAGAGCGAAATATGGTCCTCGTGTTCAGGCGACCACCGAAGGCCCCGTATATCCGGGTGCCAACGTATCCACGCAGCCAGCGGCTCAAGGGCGAGGGCGAACAACAGAGGCGACAGGGGGCAACCCTGCCGAGTACCCCTTCCAAGCTGAAACGGAGTCGACGCCCGACCATTCACCACAACACTAGCTAGCGGCCCCTCGTACAGCAACCTCACCCAGCTCACAAAACCGCTGCCAAAACCGAACTTGGCCAGCACGGCCCACAAGTATGCCCACTCCACCGTGTCAAAGGCCATCGTGGCATCAAGAGACGCCACAATAGCCGGTTCACGCAACGTGCCCGCCCTGGCGATTACGCCTAAGATTCAGCGCTGTGTTTCGGTGCGGGATGAAGCCGGATTGATCCGGGTGGACTAAGTCGCCAAGTACCCTAATCAAACGGGTCGCCAGGAGTTTAGCCAGAATTTTCGGCTCCGCGTTAAGAAGTGAAATAGGCCGATATGAGGCGCACTTATCGCGGGGTTTACCCTCTTTGTGTATGACCACAATCGACGCCAGTCGCTGATCCAATGGGAGGGCCCCACCCCCCCGCGCCTCTAAAAACATGGCGCGCAGGTGAGGGGCGACCCTATCCGGGAACAGCTTGTACAGGTCGATCGGCAAGCCGTTCGGTCCCGAGGCCTTACCCGAGTTTAACGCGCGGATAGCCCCCGCCACCTCGTCGACCGTTATGTCACCATCCAGATCGTCCCTATCTATAGCAGACAGGCAGGGCAACTCGATATCACGGAGGAGGTCACACGAGTCCTCGGTTGGCCTATCCGATGCAGAGGCATAAACCTTACAGAAATAGTCCGAGAAGCTCTTTACAATCCCCTCAGGTTCCACAATCGCCTCTCCCCTCTCTCCCGTCAACTCTGGCACCACTCTATTGACCCGTTCTTTTTTGTCCAGCCACGCCAGGAGTTTCCCTGCCTTATCACCAACATCATACAGTCGGCCCTGCTGTTCCCTACTGAGGGTCTTAGCGGCGTTCGTCACCAGGTCTTTATACTCAGTTTGCTTCAAACAAAGCTCATGCAGTGAGGACTCTGTAACCTCCTCCTCCATCCCTCCAGAGCCGCGATCTCCTCCTCCACCTGCAGAATCTCACCATCTCTACGCCTCTTTGCAGCCACTACTAGGGAGAGGGCCTCCCCCCGAAGCACGGTCTTAAAAGCTTCCCACAGCGACACTGCCGAGTCAACGGTTCCCTGATTGTCCTTGAAATTTTTTTTTACCTTCTTTACCAGGGCGCTGCGCATCTTGGGGTCTCGGAAATACCAAGGGTTGATAGGGGCCACCCTTCCTCCTCCCTCCCGACCTAGATCCAGCCGGATCCACACTGGCGAGTGGTCAGATATACCGCGCGCCATGTGCCTCGCCTCGGATACCAACGAGGCATGCGCGGCCAGAGTGAGCAAGTAATCAATCCTGGAGAGGCTACCATGTGACCCGGAGTGGAACGTGTACTGGCTCTGTGTGGGGTGCCGGAGCCGCCAGCAGTCTTTCAGACCAAGCGTGTCTAGGAAGTCTGGAAGCCATTTCTGAGCCCCCCCTGTGTCTCTGGGCGGGTGTCTATCCAGCAGGCCGGAGCAAACAGCGTTGAAATCCCCTCCCACCACAAGCATTCCCCCCGGGAGATCCAGCAGGGCCCTACCCAGATCTGCAAAAGTGGAGGCCTGCAGGGCAGGCGGGACATAAACCGAAACTAAAACCACAGTCCGTCCTTCCCACCGCCCCGCCACCGCCACAAACCTCCCCCTATCATCAACAATGGTGGAGTCCACCTCAAATGGCAATGAAGCTCTAACTAGGATGCCCACACCCCTGGACCCAGATGAGAATCCTGAATGTGCAATGAATTTATACCCCTTCCTATTCAGGGCATAGCACGTATTTCCTATAAGATGCGTCTCCTGCAGCAGGGCAACATCCGGCATTGATCGTTTCAAAAATTGCAAAACAATCCCCCGCTTAATGCGATCCCCCAACCCATTAACATTCCAGCTTATAACACTTAAGCCCCTACCCCCCATCCTCAAACGAAAAGAGGCCCACCCCACACCCGAGGAGCCACCATGGAACAGCCCTGGATATAAGCATCATGCCTTGCAGAAATAAACCCCCCAACAACAACCCCAAAATCCCTAAAACTCCCCCCACCCTGCACCCCTGCTGCAGCTTACAAAGCCCCCCCAACTTGCAGTGTGCCTGTCGCCCTACAAAAACAAAAAGTCTACAAAAAGTACCCTAAGGGAGGAAAAGAGCAACCCTCGTCCTCCCGCAACCCTCCACAGTTACTGCACTCTATGCAAGTCTTCAAGTATAGTCAAATCAAGTCAGACCGGCCCCGAGATGTCAGCCCTGCCCATCCCGGCCACTGTCTCCATCCTCGGCTGTGTCGTCCCCCGTCCGTCGCCGGGGCAAAGCGTCCAGCCATTCGTCGGCCATAACAGGAGAGTCAAAAAAGAATGTCCGATCGTCGTGCACCACCAGCAGTCTGGCAGGGAAGAGCATGGCATACTTCAGGTCTCTTTCCCGGAGCCGCCGCTTCACCCCCAGAAAGCCCTGTCTCTGCCTCTGCACCTGCTGGGTGAAGTCCGGATAGAAATTCACCGACGCGTTCTGGAAGGGGACCGGGCCCGTCACCCTCGATGCTTGCAGAATAGCGTCCCGATCTCGAAAGTGAAAGAGCCGGGCCACGATCGGCCTCGGCGGGGCACCCGCCTTAGGCCTCCCGCCCGGCACTCTATGGGCCCTTTCCACCGCAAAGAACTTCCCAAGGCCCTTGGGCTTCAGATGGTTGAGGACCAGGTCTTCAACAAGCAGGTCAACCGAAGCCTCATCCGAGGACTCCGGGACCCCGATAACGCGCACATTGTTGCGCCTGGCCCGGCTCTCAAAGTCCTCCAGCCGGCGGGCGACGAGATCACTCTCGGACCTCAGCTTACGAACCTCGGTCTGCAGTTCCGTAACATCATCAGTGAGGCCCGTGGTCTTGAGGTCCAAGTTCTTAACCCGTTCATTCGTTTTGCCCAAGTCCGCACGGATCAGGTTGACATCCACCAAAATGGCATCCACCTTATGCGCCAGGGCCTCAAACTGCCTCCCAATCGAAGTCTGCATCCCCTCGAGCGCGCCCATGACATCCTGCAGGGAGAGCTCCGGGGCCACAGGCGAGTCCTCCTTCTGGGCATCCGGCACCTGGCTCGATCCACTCGGTGATCCCTTTTGCAGAGCATATCGGTCCATGCTGTTGACTTGGGTGTAGGTTCCCCGCCTGGTAGACTTAGGCTTCTGCCGATCCCCTTCTGCTTTGCCCGACATGGTTGACTCCAAGCAAGTCGGTTCAGTTAAGACGGGTCCCTCTCAAGGAGAGGAATGAGGAGTGATCAGTTCTACCGTGGACCGCCAGAGTAGCCTACAGAGCGTCCCCGGGGTAATAAAGCCATCCAGAGCTCTCCAGTAGCAGGGCTGACAAAGGGAGCGAAATCGAAAGTGAAAGTGCGGGGACCTCCGTCCGGCAGTTCACACCTCGCCTGGCCGTTGTTGTTCAACTAGGAGTCGGGCATCCAGCCAACTCTAGCCCCTGGCTTCCCCGGGAGATAGGCCGCAGTCTTCCGCCAGGTGTAAGTCCGGTTCCCGGTGGACGATCCGACCGTGGGTAGCATCAATCGGCTCCCTGACCAATCATCTACACGATGCCATGCATGCAGACAGGATTAGAGACAGGATAGTCGACGGAGGGCGCGAGGGTCTCGGGAGCCCTAAGCTCACGCGGCCATCTTGGTCAAGCGCTAGGCTCCTCCCCCATCTGCTCATTATTAAAGAAAAGAAAAAACACCACAACTCCAGGTTAATACATGCAGTGTTTAGTATACTTACAGGATGAAAGGAAAGTGTCTGACTCCTCCAAGGCACCATGCAGCAGGATAACTAGGAAGCAAGTAAGAAAGAAGAAAGCCAGTGCTGTGTGTCAGTCGCCGAGGCTGGAACAAGACGGGTGGCAAGCTGTCAAAATAGCCATTTTGAAGATTGAGAACTCACTGCCGCGGCACCAGGTACAAAGGAAACTCCATACTGGACACCCGCTTTTTTAATCTGGATATGGAAAACAAGAGAAGTTCTTAGAGATTCTCATTGGTAAAATACGCCAGCTGGTAATGGCTGTTTAAAGATAAAAAGCTATGTGTCTCATCAGAGCTCAGGAACCTGCCACCATCCTCTAGGCATGAAAGCTGTTACAGTTAGCGCTCTAGCGTTTCCCTAGAGCGCTGCCGAATGCGCGCAGGTTGCGCTCACGTCCTCGACGTGAGCGCGTGCATATAAATAATAAATGGGCGGGCGAGCGGCAGTTCCCGCCCAACCTGCTAACTGTGTGTGGTCCATTATTTACGCTGCCATAGCGCGAGGCCTCCCCTGGGCTCCCCAGGCCACGAGGGTGCTGACCCAGGGCCTTACCCCTCCCAGACAGAGGTCAGGGGTTAGAACACCACACTGGTGACGAGGGGTGACCTCTGAACCCCCTGAAACTCCTGCTGCTAGGCAGAACAGCAACAGAGGTCTCGCCTGACGGCGTAGTGCACTGCACCTGCCCACGTGCAGCGACCGACCCACCAAGTGAGTGAACGACGACTCCTGGTCACATATCAGGGATTTTGACGCCACGATGGGTGATGATGAGATGCCCGGCCCTGCAGGGACACTGCCCCATCACCCCGCGTCCAGAGTGCTACCTCCATTTAGCGAAGCCGCAGACCCCACGACCGCCGTTCCGAGGTGGCAGACATGGCTGGGGAGGCTGGAAAACTACTTCATTGGGTCCAGAGAGACGGATGGAGCGGTGAAACATTCTCTACTACTCCACTACGCGGGGGAAGAGATCTACCTACTGTTCAAGCACCTGCCTGACACGGGTCCCCCGACGGATTACGCCGCAGCGGTTGCGGCCTTGAATGCACACTTTGACCCCCAGGTCAACCCTGATTACGAACACTTCAAACTTCGCCAAGCGAAACAGCGCGAGGGGGAGTCGGTTGACGCATTCCACGCGAGGCTGAGGGTCCTTGCGGACACGCACCTGGTCGGCGACCGGGCCAAAGAGGAAATCAGAGCGCAGCTGATCTTGGGGATCAGGAGTAAAACGCTACGAGGCATGATACTTCGCAAACCGAACATCACTATGAACGACATCCTCGTCCTGGCCAGGACTCACGACCTGTCAGCAGCACGTGCAGAAGAAATGGATCTAGCCCTAGTGAAAGGAGCTGCCAGCACAGTGGAGGTCAAGGTGGAGAAAGCGGACACAGTCCGGAAGTAAGAACGACCACCTAAGCCCCACGACCGGCGGGCCCCCGATCCAGCCAGGTCATGTGGATACTGCGGATACGACGAACACGCCCTCAAGGCGTGCCCAGCCCGTGGAAAAACATGCACCAACTGTGGCATCGACAACCACTTTGCGTCAGTCTGCCGCAGGAAGATGCAACGGAGCAGCCACAAGCGGGACAAGCCGATGAGGAAGCTAGTACGGCAACTATCACACACATCCTTATCGTCGCAGCCACGGCCCAAGAGAGAACCAGTCAGGGAGTACCCAGAATCAGACACTGAGTCCGACGATGAGGGAGAAAAGTACCTCGTATCATTTACCAGAGCCCTCAAAAGCACCCGGCGACCTCAGCCGCCCTGCGACATATTGATTGCCGGATCGGAGGTGAACGCTGTGATAGATACCGGCGCGTCAGTGACAGTTATGGGGGTGCAACAATACAATCGCCTCAGACCACGGCCGGAGCTCCGCCCGTCAAAGGCCAAGATCTTCGCTTACGGAAGCGACACGCCGCTTCCGCTGAAGGGCAAGATGACGTTGCAGTGCAGTCAGAGAAGGCGGAAATTGTCATCGACATTCATGTCATCAACCAGAAAGTAGACACACTTCTCAGCGGCCATGCGGCCGAAGATCTAGGACTGATCTCATTCCTCAGAGTGGTCCAGGACCGACAAGTCGACGACTTGCTGGGAGCATTTCAGGGCCTATTCTCAGGCCTAGGAAAGATCAAGAGGCCACCAGTACGACTTCATATAGACACCGCTGTGCAACCGACAGCCCTCCGGCACAGGCGCATCCCATTTCACCTACGCCCATTAGTAGAGGAGGAGCTCCAACGGCTGGAGGAACAAAGCGTTATAGAAAAGGTTACGGGACCCACACCTTGGGTGTCACCAATGGTAATAGCCGAGAAGCCACGACAACCTAGGAAGATCCGGCTATGCATCGACATGCGCCTCCCGAACAAGGCCATCACAAGGGAGAGGCACATCACGCCGACCATGGATGATATTGTCTCCGACCTGAACGGTGCCCGATGGTTCTCGAAACTGGACTTAAATGCGGGGTACCACCAACTCACCCTAGCCAAGGAGAGCCGGTACATTACCACCTTCAGCATGCATTTGGGGCTACGGCGATACAAGCGCCTTAATTTTGGGATCTCGTTGGCGGCCGAAATCTTTCAGAACACAATTAGAGACATCCTGGTCGGACTGCCTGGTGTCCTGAACGTGAGTGATAATATCCTCATCTACTCCAAGACAGCCGAGGAGCACTACCGACACGTCCAGGCCACCTTCACGCGCCTCCAAGAGCACGGAGTCACCCTACACCGGGAGAAGTGCCAGCTGTTCCAACAAAAGATTGAGTTCTTCGGCTACGTTTTTACCAAGGAGGGCATCCAAGTAGACCCTCGAAAGTCGCTAGCCATCAAAACAGTCGCGGCCCCCGCGTCAGTGGCGGAAGTACGCAGCTTCCTAGGGATGGCCACATACTGCGGAAGGTTCGTCCCGAATCTGGCCATCCTAGCTGAGCCCCTGAGACGCCTCACCAAGACTGATGTGGCGTGGCAGTGGACGGACACCGAAGAGCGGGCCTTCGAGGCGATCAAAGAAGCGCTTCTAGACCAGACAACACTGGTCTACTTTGACCCGACCAAGAAAACCGAAATCCTAGTGGATGCCAGCCCCGTAGGGCTAGGGGCAGTCCTAACACAAGAACAGGAACCCGGGCAGTGGGCAACTCTGGCGTACGCTAGCAAGGCCCTCACCGACACGGAGAAGCGATACTCCCAGATCGAGCGGGAAGCACTGGCGATCCGGTGGGGCTGCCGCCATTTCCCTCTTTACGTGTGCGAGCACCCATTCACAGTGGTGACGGACCATCAGCCGCTGGTGCTGTTCCGGGAACGGCTCCACACCCGCCCCCACGCATAGAGCGGTGGGCCATCGGTCTGCAACAATATCACATGAGTGTAGTGTACCGGCCAGGGGCCAAAAACCCGGCAGATTTCCTGTCCCGCCACCCAGAACATGACGGTGCACCCGAGCACAGGGACACTGAAGACGACGCCGAGGAACACCTCGACATGGTGTCGGCATTGACGTGCCCCAGGGCCATTACGCTTGAAGAACTCCGAGAAGTAGCCGACCAAGACCCCGTGATTTTCAAGGTCAAGAATACCATCCTCGAGGGAAACTGGCAATCGTTTCTACAAACGGCGAACTCGTGGGCCAGTGGGGACCGAGAGGATCTTCAACACATGTGGAGGGTACGACACGAGCTGAGCGTGACCAGAGGGGGACTCCTTCTAAGAGGTTCCCGAATCGTCATTCCAGGAGCACTCCGGACAAGAGCGAACCGGGTAAGCACACAAGGGGCACCAAGGTACAGAGAAGATGAAAGCCCGGATGAGGGAGAAAGTTTGGTTCCCGGGTATGGACGACTACGTCACCGACACCATCCGCAGCTGCCAGTCATGCCAGCTAACAGGGGAAGCCCAACCACCAGCGCCCATCATAACTGAAGAGCACGGGCATACCCCCTGGGAGAAGATCAGCGTGGACTTTGGGAGTCTACCCGATGGGCGAGTCACCCGAGTCATCATGGACAGCTATTCGAAGTACCCCATTGCAGAGGCCCTACCGTCCACCGCTTTTGTACATGTGAAACCCGCCCTGGAGAAGGTATTTGGGATGTTCGGGTACCCCGATGATCTGCGGAGTGACAATGGACCCCCGTTCCAAGGGCACAAGTTCGAGGAACTCTTGAAGACACACGGCGTCAGACACAGGCGCATCACCCCGCAATGGCCCCAAGCTAACGGGGAGGTGGAGCGGTTTATGCGCACCATCAATAAGGTACTACTCATCGCTGTGTCCGTACAACTAGACCCAGAGCAAGAACTACAGCGATTCCTAGGGGAATACCGCAGCACTCCCCACTGCTCCACCCGACAAGCCCCCTGGGCATTGATGTTCCAAGGAGCTCACAGGGATGGGCTACCAGTAGCCCCAGGCTGGGTAGCACCACCTTTCAGTGAGGAAGAAGCTTTCCGAAGGCGCCAAAGGCGAAATGACAGAGTCAGTGAGGCTCGGAGGGCCGTAACCCGAGAAGTTCAAGCAGGTGACATAGTGGTCCTCAAAGAGCGCCGGCCAGGAGGAAAGTTTAAAACTCGATATGAAAAAGGATACTGGAGAGTGGTCGACCGCCGAGGGACCATGGTGACAGCGCGTCGAGGGAGAGACCTGGTCAACCGGAACATATCGTGGTTCAAGGTGGTGAGGAGGCCCGCAGATAACCCCGAGACAGCAGATCTCGACGTGGACCACGACTTGGGAGACGACTCAGGGGACACATCCCGCTCCGACCCACGGAGCAACACAGACTCCGAGCCGGGTGGCGCCGATGGCACCGGAGGTGGACCAAGGCAAGAAGTACCACTGGAAACCTCGGCCCCAGGCGCACGAAAGGCCACCAGGTATGAGCTGAGGGAGAACACTAGGCCCAGCAGTCGGCTGAGAGACTTTGCGTGCCAAGTAAGTGACGCAGCGAAGTAATAAAGGAACTGTTGTCAAGGACTGAGTTGAGAAGGGATGTTACAGTTAGCGCTCTAGCGTTTCCACTAGAGCGCTGCCGAACACGCGCAGGTTGCGCTCACGTCCTCGACGTGAGCGCGTGCATATAAATAATAAACGGGCGGGCGAGTGGCAGTTCACGCCCAACCTGCTAACTGTGTGTGGTCCATTATTTACGCTGCCATAGCGCGAGGCCTCCCCTGGGCTCCCCAGGCCACGAGGGTGCTGACCCAGGGCCTTACCCCTCCCAGATAGAGGTCAGGGGTTAGAACACCACAGAAGCCACGCCCCCCCCCCCAAGTTAAAAACATTTCGGAGAAGATTATAGAAAGTTTGGACATATATACTGCTATAGGCTAATAATCGTGTTGTGTTCAGAAATGGAAGTGTGTTGAGACTTTATATACATTGGTGTCACACTCCTTTAAATGAAGCCATTTGCATGATATTAAAATCCTAGCAAAAATATGTGCCACAGAGATTTATTTCATGCCATGAGGGCATCTTCTGTGACAACAAAACATTCTGGTTATTGCAAAATGCCTCATTCATTCCTCAAATACAAATGCTGCAGAAATTAAAGTCGAAATGCATGAATATTAACAGACTAAGAACGCACTTACATGCTATAGCCTATATCCCGTCAAGGTGCCGCTTTGTTCTTTGATAGTGGCAGCCATGAGAGTGAATGTTTTTTTTTTTTTTTTTTTTAATTTTTCAAAAACCTTTATTCAGTCGGAAATAAGCAGTACACAGCCCCTGTGCCTACAACCAGCAACTGGCCGGCAGCGTAATACACGAACTGGATGATGGTTAAGTACACAGCTGTCCGCCTACAACCCCTTCAGGGGCCGGCAGCGTTGCAGTAAACATTAATGCCACAGTATGATGTTCAATAGGGCTGCAACATACTTTACGTCATGTGATTTGTATTTGTTATTAAACCTGATAAACCATTACAATTTGTGCATAGGTTGAATCCATATAGTGTAGTGACCTCTTATGCCACACCTGAGGAATATAGTAGATCATGGTCACAGTGGCACCTGTTTCGTGGTCTATGGAGACATTCGGGACGGCTACAACCCCGTCGCCTTTCTGTACCCACGAAGAGGGGCATGCCAGCTCTCGGAGGGACCATCAGTTAGCAACGGGAGCTCCGGCCTGCCGATCAAGAGTGAGATCTAGGACCTCCCCTTCCTAACAGAGTCTCTACCTCCCACCTCCCGGGTGGTGTGACCCAGTGGAATCAGGAGCGTAGAATTCGGGCAATCGGGTAAGTGGAGGTGCGCTATGTCAGCGGGTGTGATAATAGATATGTTGTAAGGGGACTCCAAATATCTACCGGTCTGGATGCTGTGGGCAGCAGCTCAGCATAGCAGAGCAGCGTATCTTGGCAGTGCACCATGTTTTCGATCCAGTCTTTGTATTTAGGAGCCCTGCCCCTTCCCCACCTGCAGGCGATTAGCCTCTTCGCAATGAGGAAAGCAATGGTGGCAAACCGACGAACCGGTTTCCTTATGGTTTTCGTGTAACCCAGAAGTGCCTGCACCGGAGATGGCGTAAGTGAGACTCCTATCATTTCCGAAATACCGGAATATATTTGTTGCCAATAGTCGGCTATTTCCCCGCAGCCCCAAGCCATGTGCAAAAAATCTGCCGCTGGTGTGCGGCAGCGCCAACAGAGATCGTCCCCTCGGAGGCCCACCCTACACATGTGAGATGGAGTACAATAAAGACGATGCAGGAACTTATAGTGGATAACCCTGAATCGACTACTGGAGGAGATCTGTGCGGTCTGGAGACAACAATAACTCCAAAGTTCGTCTTCTATGGGTATGCCTAAGTCAGCCTCCCACTCAGTACGGGCCCTGCAGATTCCCGGGTCGGACACCGTGCGTATAGAATGATATAGATTGGAGACCGCGTGTGCTGGAGTGGCAGCTTTAAGTAGCTGATGTAGAGGTTCTAAAGTGGGTGGTTCTTCCGGAAATCCCTCGGTCAGCGATCGCATCCCCCCACGCAGGCGAGTGTAAAGAAATGTATCCATGGGAGTGGGTGTGAGGTCTGCTAGCATGTGCGTCTGAGACCGAAATAGTCCGTTATGGTATAGGTCTCCCCACGTCTTAATGTTGAGTTTGGCCATAAATTTCTTAAATAGTTGCTCCTGCAGAATGGGGAGCCGGGGATGATATGCCAAAGGCAACAGAGGAGAATACAGAAGTGTCATTCTGGCTTCTTTTGCTATCTTTCGCCACGCGAGGGCCGAGCTGGAGACTGTGGTGAGGTGTGCAGCTCTAGCCTCCAGCGCACTAAAGATGGCCCCCTCCAGCGGGATAGGATCCACTAACCAGTGTTCCACCGCTATGTGTGGCATAAAGGGAGTGGGGTGGATCCAATGGTGAACATAGTGGGCTTGAGCGCTGTAGTAGTAAAGTTCGAGCTCCGGTAAATCGAAGCCCCCCTGGGCGAATGGACGAGTCAAGATGTCCCAGCTCAGGCGCGGACGCTTCCCCCCCCACACCAGTCGGGTGAGCTCGGAGCGCAGAAGGCGGAAGAAGGACCTGCCCGGGTAATATGGGATATTTAAGAAGAGGTAAAGTAGCTTGGGAAGGATCACCATCTTAATGAGAGACGCCCGCCCTGCAAAAGAGAGGGGTAGCGTGATCCATCTGGTCACGCAAGTTTGGATATGGTCAAACGTGCGACCATAATTCATCCGCATCAGTTCCGTCCTATCACGAGAGAGTAGAATGCCCAGGTAACGGACCTCATCCTCACACCATCTCAGTGGGTAATCTAGATGAAACGGCTGGGCGGCCGCGGTGAGCGGGAATATAGTGGATTTGCCCCAATTAATGTGTATACCTGACAGGCCGGCAAACCGAATGAATTCCCTCAAGATAGGGTTAAGATTGGCAGCAGGGTCGCGGACGTACAGCGTGATGTCGTCCGCATACAATGATATAAGCACTTCCCTCTGAAGACATCTCAGAGCCCTTTCCCGGTGATGCTGTCGAAGGCGAGCAGCAAGCGGTTCCATCGCTATGGCGAACAATAATGGAGAGAGGGGGCATCCCTGACGAGTCCCCCTGGATACAGCAAAGGCCTCAGAGATCCGACCGTTCACCCCCACCCGAGCCACAGGTCTGCGGTAAAGGATACCGATCCATTGCGTGAATCCTATCGGCATCCCCATGTTCCGCAGGATACATTGGAGATAGTCCCACTCTAGGGAGTCGAACGCCTTGGTGGCGTCCAGTAGGACAGCCGCCAGAGGCAAGTTCGGGTCCACATTATCCACTATAGAAAAAAGGGTCCGGAGGTTGTGGGAAGTGGCTCTGCCGGGGACAAATCCTGCTTGGTCTGCCAGTACCAGGCCCCCCAGTATTAGCTGCAAGCGATTGGCCAGCACTTTGGCCAAAATTTTTGCATCACAATTGATTAGTGAAAGGGGGCGGTAGGAGTCGCAGTATTGAGGCGGTTTCCCGGGTTTTAGAAGCGAGGTGATTAGAGCTTCCTGCATAGAGGGGGGAAGTGTGCCGGATTCATGAGCCTCCATATAAACCTCCCGAAGCACCGGCGCAAGTAGATCCACGTATGCCTTGTAGAAGTCCATAGGCAAGCCGTCCAGGCCAGGGGCCTTCCCGGGTGTCATCTGCCTGATAGCGTCCCTAATTTCATCCAGGCCAATGGGTTCAGCCAAGAACTCCCGGTGACGATCTGAAAGCCATCCCAGCGTCAGCTCCCTCAAGTAGTCGTCCATATCCAGTGCACCCACCCTAGTAGTTGAGTAAAGGGCCGAATAATGGGCAGTGAAGGCAGCCAGGAGCGAGTCCGAGTCTCGCAGAGGCACTCCGTCGTCTCCCTCCAGCTCCAAAACGAAATTTGAGCCTCGTGGGGGCCGAACTATTCCCGCCAGAAGTTTCCCGGGCCGCTCTCCCTCCCCATAGGCCCTCGCCCTGAAATATTTGCCCCGGAATTTGACCTCTCTCTCGGCGGTGGAGGTGTAGTCCGATAGGGCCTTCCTGTATTGTACCTGTGTATCCGAGTCGGTGGCATAGTCCGGTCGGGTTTCTAGCGTGTGTAGTGTAGTTTCCAATGTGCGCAATGAGGCACGCAAAGTTCTCAGTACTCCTGAGCTCTTTGAGATGCAGATGCCCCGCACTGTGACCTTCAGCGCTTCCCAGAGAGTAGCAACTCGCTCCACCGAACCCTTGTTGTGAGTAAAGAAGTCGGCAATCTCCTGACCTAGTTCAGAGCGGAATAGTTCATCGAGTAAAATGTTGGGTTGGAGTCGCCAGGAAGGTGGCCTTCCCATTATATCCGGTAAGCGGAGCTTCACCAACACCGGGGAGTGGTCCGAAAATGTGCGAGCCACGTGTTGGACCGTGACCAGTGAGGGTGCCAAACCTCTGGACACTAAAATGTAATCCAGTCTGGCCCACGTGGCATGAGCGGTATTCCAGTGTGTGCCCTCCTTCTGAGTCGGATGTAAGTGGCGCCAGGTATCTACGATGTCCTGAGCGTCGCAAATGTCACGCAGGTATTTGTGTGTGGTGGTGTAGTGTTGGGCAGAGGGGTTGGACCAATCCAGAGCGGGATTAAGCACAGCATTAAAATCTCCCCACCAAATGAGATGCGTTGAGCCCACCTCCCTGATCTTGTTCCAGAGAGCAATGAAGCTGCTCGAGTCATCACAGTTAGGGCCATATGAGCAGGCAAAGGTGACAGTTTCAACTCTCATCCTACCCCAAGCCATGCAATACCGTCCCTCCCGGTCTACAGCGTCACCCATGGGAACGTAAGGGACATTTCTTTTTATCAGGATTGCAGTGCCTCTCGCATAGGACGAATAGGAGGCAAAGGCAGAGTGCGCCGCCCACCTGGAGGCAAAGGAACCCCCGCGTCGGGGATCCATATGAGTCTCCTGTAAGAAGGCGACCTGGGCCCCCAGCCTGTCAAGGGCTCCCAGAATTTGTCTCCTCTTTCTAGGGTCTCCCAGCCCTCTTACATTCCAGGTGATAACGGAGAGCAGTCCCCCCCCATTGATGTCAAGGTTCACGCCGTGACTCATAGTTTCCGATAGATGAAGAACAAGTCATGGGACGCACTGTGCCGTGCCCGCTTTGGTGCCACTGTGCCGTTAAGGTGTCGGATGTTGCATCAACTCTATGCCAAGTAACCATATCAGTATTTACTGCAAACCAAACAAGAACAACCCCTTGAAATTCTCCCCGCCCTCCCACACCGACAACCCCAACCCGTCGGGCATCTCCCCCACCCCACTTAATCCCACAACTTCGAATCATATCCTACTGGGGAATACCCAATTGGGGGACACAAGGGCTCCGGACCTGCCTCCAACTCCCCCGATATTGCACCCGCTGTCCGCTAGCGATAATAGCCTGCGGAAAACGCGGGAGGGGGAGGTAGGTGCCAGGGCAAGAAACAGATGTAGTGCACATCCAGGAAACCATGAGATAATTAAGGCTCAACTGTTTGTAGCCTACCAAGTCCAGGCTAGAGCAGAGAGCAGCCAACATAGCGAGCGCCCGGGCCTAAACCCCAGGCGGGAGCAAAGCACAATGTCAGCAATACGAGGAACCAATGCAGGAGATGCGAAGACATGATCAGTCCAGAGCAGAAGTGGGCGAGTGGGAGCCAGCCCCCCCCGACGGGGACCCAGCAGCTCCGCGGGCCCGCCTGTGGTCTTTCAGGAAGAGTTCCACCTGAGAAGGGTCCTGAAAAATATGGGGCTTGCCCTGATGAAACACCCTAAGCCGGGCCGGGTACAGCATGGAGTATTGGATTTCGCTTTGCATAAGTTGTTTTTTGACCGGTCCAAAATTACGGCGCGCCTCCTGCACCGATTGCGTGAAATCTGGAAAGAAGGAGAGGGTGGCGTTCTCGAACTGGACAGGCTGCTTCTCCCGGGCGAGGCGAAGTAGGGTATCGCGGTCTCTATAGTTCAGGAATCTGATAAGTACAGGCCGTGGGGGGGCTCCCGGCACCGGGCGAGGGCCCAAGGTGCGATGCGCCCGCTCCACCACCAACTGTGGCGAGAAGGCATCCACGCCAAACAGGTCAGCAAGCAGTTTTTCGATGAAGAGTTCCATTTTGCCTACCGCGATGGACTCCGCCAGCCCAAGAAGGCGCACGTTATTGCGGCGCGATCTCGCTGCTAAGTCCTCATTCTTGTCGGCGATCACTTTAAGCAGTCTCTCCATCTGCGATACTTTGACTTCAGTGGCCGTTGCCCCATCCTCCAGGCCTGAGATCCGCTGTTCAGACTCCTTGACTCGCTCCTCTTGTTGATCAAGTCTATGCACCACTGAGTCGAGGCGGCGAGACATACCGTCAATTTTGGAGTCTATGGAGGATAGGCTGGTTTGCATGTTAAGTAAAAGCGCCTTCCAGTCCACTTCGTCAGTATCCCTACCATCGGAATCGCCGTCTCCCGGCGGCGGGGCACGGGATTTTTTCTTTGGGGTGTCAAAGGGGAGCCGAGACTGCTTAGTGTCTGTCTTCCCCATTGTAGGAAGCGAGCAGGTCTGAAGTGCCCTGTAGGTGCGTCGGTATGGGAGACCTTCTTCAGAGTTGCTACTACCACGCCGTGAAGGTCGATAAGGTGCAGCGGTCGCACCCGGCGCCACTCGGTGTCAGCGGATGTAAGGGCAATAGATTGGCAAGAGGGGGAAGGGTCACCCCATCCAAGGCGTCGACTGTAGTGCTCTGTCTCGAGGCGGGGGCCCAGCGCCCCGCCGTGGGTCCGCTAGTCCCACTCCACAGAGGCCCCAAGAGTTCAAGGGGGACGGCACAATCCGGTACAGCAAGTGGGAGCAGCCCGGGTCAGGGTCACAGTCCACCGGGGATGTCGGTCACTTGGTGCGGCAATGAATCGGGCCAGTAGCGGCGCCTTCCGTGGGCCCCACCGATCCCCAGGGGCTCAGCCGGTGTCGGAGGGACTGCACCCTCAGTAGGGTCCCCACCGGGTTAGGCGCGGCTCCACCCAGGCAGCGATCAACTCTC
Source organism: Triturus cristatus (assembly GCF_964204655.1). Classification (NCBI taxonomy): domain Eukaryota; kingdom Metazoa; phylum Chordata; class Amphibia; order Caudata; family Salamandridae; genus Triturus; species Triturus cristatus. The sequence goes on from NC_140594.1 coordinate 968,244,178, forward strand.
CGTCGGGAATCGGGAGGAGGAAGGGGGGGAATAAGGGGGGGGGTCCCCCAGCAGCCAGGAGCCCAATCTTCTCGGAACTTAAGGGCGATATTCGGGCCGGAGATGCAGCACCCCCCTGTCCCCAAAGGTCAAGTTCTGGTACGCCGGGGCCGCAGGCAGCTCCACCCCAACGACTCCTCAGCTCCCCCTCACCTTACCGGCACTCTGGGAGGGCAGCCGATCCGAGCCACGATCACCTCGCGTCCCCTCCTGCAGACACAGCGTCCCGCGGCCTTCCGCCCACGTGTGAGCCGCGGCCTCGCGTGCACACCTTCGCCGGCCGCCTCGCGTCGCAGGTTCCACAGCCGCTCCCGCTGGAAATTGCGGCGGCTATTGCTCCGGGTGCACCTGGCAGAACAGCCCAGGACTCGCCACAGGTGCGTCGCAGCCCCAGCCCAACACTCGGCACTGGTCAAATTTCGATTTCCAGGGTGCAGGATGGGCTGATGAAGTGAAATCTCGCCCGGCTGGCGGGAGCCTCACGTATGTGCGGCCATTACAGTCCGGCGCCCTCTAGCGCCCCCCATGAGAGTGAATGGTTATGCAAACAATATGATCTAGATGTCTGTTTTGATCCTGAAGGTGTAGGGTACATTCTGATGAGGGTTTTTTATTCCACAGGTCAAGTCCTTGCATTAATTCTCTCCTAACATTGTGATCATTCGGAGAGAGGCTGGCCTGAGGACACCGGTACATCTGGACCTAAATGCAAAAGACACACAATTGTTTTTGCATTTGCCACCGGAGTGGGATGGGTATGCCCAGACGTGGGTCCTGTGCTCTCCATGTCACTGGAGTCGAGCTATTCTGGCTGATGAGGGGAGAAGCCCTGAAACCGGTCCTAGGATGCTTGTTTCCGGTCCAGGGTGGACCTGGCTTGGCAGTTCAGGCTGGACTGTTCCCATTGGGCACAAGTTCAAGACTGATTTGCATATGGCTGGGTCCAAACTGGAATGGCATGGTGAGTAAAAAAACGATGGATTTAGGCCCAGATCTCTGTACTGTGGTGAATGTATGACATTGTTCTGCATTCTGTCCATCAATTGTTGTTTTTGCATTTGTCACCCCGAGTAGGATGGGAATGCCCAGACATAGGTCCAGTGCTCTCCATGCCACTGGAGTCAAGCTATCTTGGCTGATAAGGGATGAAACCCCAAAACTGGTCCTAGGCTGCTTGTTTCCGGTCCAGGGTGGAACTGGCTTGGCAGTTCGGGCTGGACTGTTCCCATTGGGTACAGGGCCAAGACTGATTTGCATATGGCTGGGTTCAAACTGGAATGGCATGGTGAGCAAACAATCAATGGGTTTAGGCCCAGATCTCTGTACTGGGGTGAGTGTATGACATTGATCTGCATTCTGTCCATCAATTGTTGTTTTTGTCTTTGTCAATCCGAGTGAGACGGGTATGCCCAAACGTGGGTCCCATGCTCTCCATGCCACTGGAGTCAAGCTATCCTGGCTGATGACGGGTGAAACCCCGAAACCGGTCTTAGGATGCTTGTTTCCAGTCCAGGGTGGATCTGGTTTGGCAGTTCGGGCTGGACTGTTCCCATTGGGCACAGGGTCAAGACTGATTTGCATATGGCTGGGTTCAATCTGGAATGTCATGGTGAGCAAAAAAACGATGGATTTAGGCTAAGCCTGGGCGTTGAACTACGCTCCGTTCGCGGAGCTTGCGAAGTTTTGGTAACTTCGCGCTTCGCGTAGAGCGCGAAGTTGCAGATTGCTACGCAATCTAGCGCGTAGCGTAGTAAATTTGCTTCCTCGCGCGCTCAATATTCATTCTCGCGCGCGCGGTAACGTCTTACCTTGATTCTGCGATCGCCAACTTGCTTTTCTGTCTGTTTGCGAGCGCCACGAGATTTGTACTAAGGCTTCCCAAGCCCGCAAGAGTGTGCGACCCCGAACACGTCATTGGTGCGCGCGAGCTGACTTCCGGCGGCTGTTTTGGTAAGATCGCGATCCCGAACATGGAAAAACTGCAATCTGGCAAAGAATATCTCGCGAGCTTCATAAAACCTTCTCTAAAATGATCATTTTGCTCAGAAAACTCCTGAGATTGTGATCTTGCTGTAGTCTTTGTGTAAGAAAGAGTCCTTTAATTTTTTTACCACTTTTTTTTCAAGAGGAAGGAAGTGCCCCTGACACTACAACTTCCTGTTCCTGTCCAGCAGGCTCCTCCCACGTGCTTTGTGCATGTGTTGTTCACTTTCATTTGGATTTGGAGCTGGAAGGATCACTTTTTGTGTCTGTCTGCTGCATCATACCATTTTTTTGGATTTATTTGAGGAATTTTTGATTTGAGATTTAATTTACGACAAGTAAGTTGGAGAATTGGTGTGTTTGTTTCATTGGGGCTTGTTTGTACCTACATTTTTCTGGGATTTTTATTGTTTTTAAAAATTATTGTTGTGGTGGGTGGCCTGTACTACTTTCAATATGGGCCTAGTTGTTTTTCTCTGCAATTTCAGCCAGTAGGGTACCCATGGGTCCATCTTTTGTGGTGTCTGTAGAATTTCTACATCATGTAGGGCATGGATGGCATAGGATTGAAATGCTAAACGTGGCTGTGGTGTATTTCACTGTTGGTGTGTGTGTGTGATTTACCTTTGTTGGATGTGTGTGCTTGTGGCCTAGTAGTCTTCCACTAGGCCCAGAGGTAGTCAGCCTCCAAGCTGTGGTGCGTGATTTTACATGTACAGTTGGTGTTGTCTGGTGATTTTCCTTTACTCCATGGATGGCTTTGGATTTTATTGCAAAAGGTGTGTTTGGGGTGCAATAGCATTTTTTGGGTGTGTGCTAAACAAATTGGGCTATTTTGGCCTGCATGTAAGGCAAGGGATTCAGCTCGCGAACTTTCGGTAACTCTGCACAGCGCGACAACGCGGACTTACAGTTTTCGGCATTTTTGCGCTCGCAATATGCGTGTTCGCGCACGCGAGAAAGCCTTTTTGTACAGTTCGCGATCCCGAACACGCAGCTTTTGCAATCTGGCAAACAATATCTCGCGAGCAACATAGACCCTTCTCGAAAACGCTTTTTTGTGCATTTCTGCACAAAAAACTCCTCAGGCTGTCATTGAGCTGTAGGTTTGGAGCAGGGAGAAGCTGTTATTTGTCTGGAAAACATTTTTATGAGAGGGATTAAGTTCCACAGACACTACAACTTCCTCTTCCTGTCCTTTCCAATCACTTTTTGTGTGTTATTGTGGTGGGTGGGCTGAGCATGTGTGTGGCGGCCATTTTAGGAAGGCATGCATTGTGCCTTTGCCATAGGCGTCCATTGACTGTCTCCCATTTCTTGTGGTTGTTGTGGGTGTGTGGCGGCCATTTTGTGAAGCCATCCAAGCAGTGTGCTTGCTTTTGCCATCCGGTTCCAAGCTTGTGGCCTAGTAGTCTTCCACTAGGCCCAGAGGTAGTCAGCCTCCAAGCTGTGGTGCGTGATTTTACATGTACAGTTGGTGTTGTCTGGTGATTTTCCTTTACTCCATGGATGGCTTTGGATTTTGTTGCAAAAGGTGTGTTTGGGGTGCAATAGCATTTTTTGGGTGTGTGCTAAACAAATTGGGCTATTTTGGCCTGCATGTAAGGCAAGGGATTCAGCTCGCGAACGGCCATTTTAGGAAGGCATGCATTGTGCCTTTGCCATAGGCGTCCATTGACTGTCTCCCATTTCTTGTGGTTGTTGTGGGTGTGTGGCGGCCATTTTGTGAAGCCATCCAAGCAGTGTGCTTGCTTTTGCCATCCGGTTCCAAGCTTGTGGCCTAGTAGTCTTCCACTAGGCCCAGAGGTAGTCAGCCTCCAAGCTGTGGTGCGTGATTTTACATGTACAGTTGGTGTTGTCTGGTGATTTTCCTTTACTCCATGGATGGCTTTGGATTTTGTTGCAAAAGGTGTGTTTGGGGTGCAATAGCATTTTTTGGGTGTGTGCTAAACAAATTGGGCTATTTTGGCCTGCATGTAAGGCAAGGGATTCAGCTCGCGAACTGCCATTTTAGGAAGGCATGCATTGTGCCTTTGCCATAGGCGTCCATTGACTGTCTCCCATTTCTTGTGGTTGTTGTGGGTGTGTGGCGGCCATTTTGTGAAGCCATCCAAGCAGTGTGCTTGCTTTTGCCATCCGGTTCCAAGCTTGTGGCCTAGTAGTCTTCCACTAGGCCCAGAGGTAGTCAGCCTCCAAGCTGTGGTGCGTGATTTTACATGTACAGTTGGTGTTGTCTGGTGATTTTCCTTTACTCCATGGATGGCTTTGGATTTTGTTGCAAAAGGTGTGTTTGGGGTGCAATAGCATTTTTTGGGTGTGTGCTAAACAAATTGGGCTATTTTGGCCTGCATGTAAGGCAAGGGATTCAGCTCGCGAACTTTCGGTAACTCTGCACAGCGCGACAACGCCGACTTACAGTTTTCGTCATTTTTGCGCTCGCAATATGCGTGTTCGCGCACGCGAGAAAGCCTTTTTGTACAGTTCGCGATCCCGAACACGCAGCTTTTGCAATCTGGCAAACAATATCTCGCGAGCAACATAGACCCTTCTCGAAAACGCTTTTTTGTGCATTTCTGCACAAAAACTCCTCAGGCTGTCATTGAGCTGTAGGTTTGGAGCAGGGAGAAGCTGTTATTTGTCTGGAAAACATTTTTATGAGAGGGATTAAGTTCCACAGACACTACAACTTCCTCTTCCTGTCCTTTCCAATCACTTTTTGTGTGTTATTGTGGTGGGTGGGCTGAGCATGTGTGTGGCGGCCATTTTAGGAAGGCATGCATTGTGCCTTTGCCATAGGCGTCCATTGACTGTCTCCCATTTCTTGTGGTTGTTGTGGGTGTGTGGCGGCCATTTTGTGAAGCCATCCAAGCAGTGTGCTTGCTTTTGCCATCCGGTTCCAAGCTTGTGGCCTAGTAGTCTTCCACTAGGCCCAGAGGTAGTCAGCCTCCAAGCTGTGGTGCGTGATTTTACATGTACAGTTGGTGTTGTCTGGTGATTTTCCTTTACTCCATGGATGGCTTTGGATTTTGTTGCAAAAGGTGTGTTTGGGGTGCAATAGCATTTTTTGGGTGTGTGCTAAACAAATTGGGCTATTTTGGCCTGCATGTAAGGCAAGGGATTCAGCTCGCAAACGGCCATTTTAGGAAGGCATGCATTGTGCCTTTGCCATAGGCGTCCATTGACTGTCTCCCCTTTCTTGTGGTTGTTGTGGGTGTGTGGCGGCCATTTTGTGAAGCCATCCAAGCAGTGTGCTTGCTTTTGCCATCCGGTTCCAAGCTTGTGGCCTAGTAGTCTTCCACTAGGCCCAGAGGTAGTCAGCCTCCGAGCTGTGGTGCGTGATTTTACATGTACAGTTGGTGTTGTCTGGTGATTTTCCTTTACTCCATGGATGGCTTTGGATTTTGTTGCAAAAGGTGTGTTTGGGGTGCAATAGCATTTTTTGGGTGTGTGCTAAACAAATTGGGCTATTTTGGCCTGCATGTAAGGCAAGGGATTCAGCTCGTGAACTTTCGGTAACTCTGCACAGCGCGACAACGCGGACTTACAGTTTTCGTCATTTTTGCGCTCGCAATATGCGTGTTCGCGCACGCGAGAAAGCCTTTTTGTACAGTTCGCGATCCCGAACACGCAGCTTTTGCAATCTGGCAAACAATATCTCGCGAGCAACATAGACCCTTCTCGAAAACGCTTTTTTGTGCATTTCTGCACAAAAAACTCCTCAGGCTGTCATTGAGCTGTAGGTTTGGAGCAGGGAGAAGCTGTTATTTGTCTGGAAAACATTTTTATGAGAGGGATTAAGTTCCACAGACACTACAACTTCCTCTTCCTGTCCTTTCCAATCACTTTTTGTGTGTTATTGTGGTGGGTGGGCTGAGCATGTGTGTGGCGGCCATTTTAGGAAGGCATGTATTGTGCCTTTGCCATAGGCGTCCATTGACTGTCTCCCATTTCTTGTGGTTGTTGTGGGTGTGTGGCGGCCATTTTGTGAAGCCATCCAAGCAGTGTGCTTGCTTTTGCCATCCGGTTCCAAGCTTGTGGCCTAGTAGTCTTCCACTAGGCCCAGAGGTAGTCAGCCTCCAAGCTGTGGTGAGTGATTTTACATGTACAGTTGGTGTTGTCTGGTGATTTTCCTTTACTCCATGGATGGCTTTGGATTTTGTTGCAAAAGGTGTGTTTGGGGTGCAATAGCATTTTTTGGGTGTGTGCTAAACAAATTGGGCTATTTTGGCCTGCATGTAAGGCAAGGGATTCAGCTCGCGAACGGCCATTGTAGGAAGGCATGCATTGTGCCTTTGCCATAGGCGTCCATTGACTGTCTCCCATTTCTTGTGGTTGTGGGTGTGTGGCGGCCATTTTGTGAAGCCATCCAAGCAGTGTGCTTGCTTTTGCCATCCGGTTCCAAGCTTGTGGCCTAGTAGTCTTCCACTAGGCCCAGAGGTAGTCAGCCTCCAAGCTGTGGTGCGTGATTTTACATGTACAGTTGGTGTTGTCTGGTGATTTTCCTTTACTCCATGGATGGCTTTGGATTTTGTTGCAAAAGGTGTGTGTGGGGTGCAATAGCATTTTTTGGGTGTGTGCTAAACAAATTGGGCTATTTTGGCCTGCATGTAAGGCAAGGGATTCAGCTCGCGAACTTTCGGTAACTCTGCACAGCGCGACAACGCGGACTTACAGTTTTCGTCATTTTTGCGCTCGCAATATGCGTGTTCGCGCACGCGAGAAAGCCTTTTTGTACAGTTCGCGATCCCGAACACGCAGCTTTTGCAATCTGGCAAACAATATCTCGCGAGCAACATAGACCCTTCTTGAAAACGCTTTTTTGTGCATTTCTGCACAAAAAACTCCTCAGGCTGTCATTGAGCTGTAGGTTTGGAGCAGGGAGAAGCTGTTATTTGTCTGGAAAACATTTTTATGAGAGGGATTAAGTTCCACAGACACTACAACTTCCTCTTCCTGTCCTTTCCAATCACTTTTTGTGTGTTATTGTGGTGGGTGGGCTGAGCATGTGTGTGGCGGCCATTTTAGGAAGGCATGCATTGTGCCTTTGCCATAGGCGTCCATTGACTGTCTCCCATTTCTTGTGGTTGTTGTGGGTGTGTGGCGGCCATTTTGTGAAGCCATCCAAGCAGTGTGCTTGCTTTTGCCATCCGGTTCCAAGCTTGTGGCCTAGTAGTCTTCCACTAGGCCCAGAGGTAGTCAGCCTCCAAGCTGTGGTGCGTGATTTTACATGTACAGTTGGTGTTGTCTGGTGATTTTCCTTTACTCCATGGATGGCTTTGGATTTTGTTGCAAAAGGTGTGTTTGGGGTGCAATAGCATTTTTTGGGTGTGTGCTAAACAAATTGGGCTATTTTGGCCTGCATGTAAGGCAAGGGATTCAGCTCGCGAACGGCCATTTTAGGAAGGCATGCATTGTGCCTTTGCCATAGGCGTCCATTGACTGTCTCCCATTTCTTGTGGTTGTTGTGGGTGTGTGGCGGCCATTTTGTGAAGCCATCCAAGCAGTGTGCTTGCTTTTGCCATCCGGTTCCAAGCTTGTGGCCTAGTAGTCTTCCACTAGGCCCAGAGGTAGTCAGCCTCCGAGCTGTGGTGCGTGATTTTACATGTACAGTTGGTGTTGTCTGGTGATTTTCCTTTACTCCATGGATGGCTTTGGATTTTGTTGCAAAAGGTGTGTTTGGGGTGCAATAGCATTTTTTGGGTGTGTGCTAAACAAATTGGGCTATTTTGGCCTGCATGTAAGGCAAGGGATTCAGCTCGCGAACTTTCGGTAACTCTGCACAGCGCGACAACGCGGACTTACAGTTTTCGTCATTTTTGCGCTCGCAATATGCGTGTTCGCGCACGCGAGAAAGCCTTTTTGTACAGTTCACGATCCCGAACACACAGCTTTTGCAATCTGGCAAACAATATCTCGCGAGCAACATAGACCCTTCTCGAAAACGCTTTTTTGTGCATTTCTGCACAAAAAACTCCTCAGGCTGTCATTGAGCTGTAGGTTTGGAGCAGGGAGAAGCTGTTATTTGTCTGGAAAACATTTTTATGAGAGGGATTAAGTTCCACAGACACTACAACTTCCTCTTCCTGTCCTTTCCAATCACTTTTTGTGTGTTATTGTGGTGGGTGGGCTGAGCATGTGTGTGGCGGCCATTTTAGGAAGGCATGCATTGTGCCTTTGCCATAGGCGTCCATTGACTGTCTCCCATTTCTTGTGGTTGTTGTGGGTGTGTGGCGGCCATTTTGTGAAGCCATCCAAGCAGTGTGCTTGCTTTTGCCATCCGGTTCCAAGCTTGTGGCCTAGTAGTCTTCCACTAGGCCCAGAGGTAGTCACCCTCCAAGCTGTGGTGCGTGATTTTACATGTACAGTTGGTGTTGTCTGGTGATTTTCCTTTACTCCATGGATGGCTTTGGATTTTGTTGCAAAAGGTGTGTTTGGGGTGCAATAGCATTTTTTGGGTGTGTGCTAAACAAATTGGGCTATTTTGGCCTGCATGTAAGGCAAGGGATTCAGCTCGCGAACGGCCATTTTAGGAAGGCATGCATTGTGCCTTTGCCATAGGCGTCCATTGACTGTCTCCCATTTCTTGTGGTTGTTGTGGGTGTGTGGCGGCCATTTTGTGAAGCCATCCAAGCAGTGTGCTTGCTTTTGCCATCCGGTTCCAAGCTTGTGGCCTAGTAGTCTTCCACTAGGCCCAGAGGTAGTCAGCCTCCAAGCTGTGGTGCGTGATTTTACATGTACAGTTGGTGTTGTCTGGTGATTTTCCTTTACTCCATGGATGGCTTTGGATTTTGTTGCAAAAGGTGTGTTTGGGGTGCAATAGCATTTTTTGGGTGTGTGCTAAACACATTGGGCTATTTTGGCCTGCATGTAAGGCAAGGGATTCAGCTCGCGAACTTTCGTAATCTCTGCACAGCGCGACAACGCGGACTTACAGTTTTCGTCATTTTTGCGCTCGCAATATGCGTGTTCGCGCACGCGAGAAAGCCTTTTTGTACAGTTCGCGATCCTGAACACGCAGCTTTTGCAATCTGGCAAACAATATCTCGCGAGCAACATAGACCCTTCTCGAAAACGCTTTTTTGTGCATTTCTGCACAAAAAACTCCTCAGGCTGTCATTGAGCTGTAGGTTTGGAGCAGGGAGAAGCTGTTGTTTGTCTGGAAAACATTTTTATGAGAGGGATTAAGTTCCACAGACACTACAACTTCCTCTTCCTGTCCTTTCCAATCACTTTTTGTGTGTTATTGTGGTGGGTGGGCTGGGCATGTGTGTGGCGGCCATTTTAGGAAGGCATGCATTGTGCCTTTGCCATAGGCATCCATTGACTGTCTCCCATTTCTTGTGGTTGTTGTGGGTGTGTGGCGGCCATTTTGTGAAGCCATCCAAGCAGTGTGCTTGCTTTTGCCATCCGGTTCCAAGCTTGTGGCCTAGTAGTCTTCCACTAGGCCCAGAGGTAGTCAGCCTCCAAGCTGTGGTGCGTGATTTTACATGTACAGTTGGTGTTGTCTGGTGATTTTCCTTTACTCCATGGATGGCTTTGGATTTTGTTGCAAAAGGTGTGTTTGGGGTGCAATAGCATTTTTTGGGTGTGTGCTAAACAAATTGGGCTATTTTGGCCTGCATGTAAGGCAAGGGATTCAGCTCGCGAACTTTCGGTAACTCTGCACAGCGCGACAACGCGGACTTACAGTTTTCGTCATTTTTGCGCTCGCAATATGCGTGTTCGCGCACGCGAGAAAGCCTTTTTGTACAGTTCGCGATCCCGAATACGCAGCTTTTGCAATCTGGCAAACAATATCTCGCGAGCAACATAGACCCTTCTCGAAAACGCTTTTTTGTGCATTTCTGCACAAAAAACTCCTCAGGCTGTCATTGAGCTGTAGGTTTGGAGCAGGGAGAAGCTGTTATTTGTCTGGAAAACATTCTATGAGAGGGATTAAGTTCCACAGACACTACAACTTCCTCTTCCTGTCCTTTCCAATCACTTTTTGTGTGTTATTGTGGTGGGTGGGCTGAGCATGTGTGTGGCGGCCATTTTAGGAAGGCATGCATTGTGCCTTTGCCATAGGCGTCCATTGACTGTCTCCCATTTCTTGTGGTTGTTGTGGGTGTGTGGCGGCCATTTTGTGAAGCCATCCAAGCAGTGTGCTTGCTTTTGCCATCCGGTTTCAAGCTTGTGGCCTAGTAGTCTTCCACTAGGCCCAGAGGTAGTCAGCCTCCAAGCTGTGGTGCGTGATTTTACATGTACAGATGGTGTTGTCTGGTGATTTTCCTTTACTCCATGGATGGCTTTGGATTTTGTTGCAAAAGGTGTGTTTGGGGTGCAATAGCATTTTTTGGGTGTGTGCTAAACAAATTGGGCTATTTTGGCCTGCATGTAAGGCAAGGGATTCAGCTCGCGAACGGCCATTTTAGGAAGGCATGCATTGTGCCTTTGCCATAGGCGTCCATTGACTGTCTCCCATTTCTTGTGGTTGTTGTGGGTGTGTGGCGGCCATTTTGTGAAGCCATCCAAGCAGTGTGCTTGCTTTTGCCATCCGGTTCCAAGCTTGTGGCCTAGTAGTCTTCCACTAGGCCCAGAGGTAGTCAGCCTCCAAGCTGTGGTGCGTGATTTTACATGTACAGTTGGTGTTGTCTGGTGATTTTCCTTTACTCCATGGATGGCTTTGGATTTTGTTGCAAAAGGTGTGTTTGGGGTGCAATAGCATTTTTTGGGTGTGTGCTAAACAAATTGGGCTATTTTGGCCTGCATGTAAGGCAAGGGATTCAGCTTGCGAACTTTCGGTAACTCTGCACAGCGCGACAACGCCGACTTACAGTTTTCGTCATTTTTGCGCTCGCAATATGCGTGTTCGCGCACGCGAGAACGCCTTTTTGTACAGTTCGCGATCCCGAACACGCAGCTTTTGCAATCTGGCAAACAATATCTCGCGAGCAACATAGACCCTTCTCGAAAACGCTTTTTTGTGCATTTCTGCACAAAAACTCCTCAGGCTGTCATTGAGCTGTAGGTTTGGAGCAGGGAGAAGCTGTTATTTGTCTGGAAAACATTTTTATGAGAGGGATTAAGTTCCACAGACACTACAACTTCCTCTTCCTGTCCTTTCCAATCACTTTTTGTGTGTTATTGTGGTGGGTGGGCTGAGCATGTGTGTGGCGGCCATTTTAGGAAGGCATGCATTGTGCCTTTGCCATAGGCGTCCATTGACTGTCTCCCATTTCTTGTGGTTGTTGTGGGTGTGTGGCGGCCATTTTGTGAAGCCATCCAAGCAGTGTGCTTGCTTTTGCCATCCGGTTCCAAGCTTGTGGCCTAGTAGTCTTCCACTAGGCCCAGAGGTAGTCAGCCTCCAAGCTGTGGTGCGTGATTTTACATGTACAGTTGGTGTTGTCTGGTGATTTTCCTTTACTCCATGGATGGCTTTGGATTTTGTTGCAAAAGGTGTGTTTGGGGTGCAATAGCATTTTTTGGGTGTGTGCTAAACAAATTGGGTTATTTTGGCCTGCATGTAAGGCAAGGGATTCAGCTCGCGAACGGCCATTTTAGGAAGGCATGCATTGTGCCTTTGCCATAGGCGTCCATTGACTGTCTCCCATTTCTTGTGGTTGTTGTGGGTGTGTGGCGGCCATTTTGTGAAGCCATCCAAGCAGTGTGCTTGCTTTTGCCATCCGGTTCCAAGCTTGTGGCCTAGTAGTCTTCCACTAGGCCCAGAGGTAGTCAGCCTCCGAGCTGTGGTGCGTGATTTTACATGTACAGTTGGTGTTGTCTGGTGATTTTCCTTTACTCCATGGATGGCTTTGGATTTTGTTGCAAAAGGTGTGTTTGGGGTGCAATAGCATTTTTTGGGTGTGTGCTAAACAAATTGGGCTATTTTGGCCTGCATGTAAGGCAAGGGATTCAGCTCGCGAACTTTCGGTAACTCTGCACAGCGCGACAACGCGGACTTACAGTTTTCGTCATTTTTGCGCTCGCAATATGCGTGTTCGCGCACGCGAGAAAGCCTTTTTGTACAGTTCGCGATCCCGAAAACGCAGCTTTTGCAATCTGGCAAACAATATCTCGCGAGCAACATAGACCCTTCTCGAAAACGCTTTTTTGTGCATTTCTGCACAAAAAACTCCTCAGGCTGTCATTGAGCTGTAGGTTTGGAGCAGGGAGAAGCTGTTATTTGTCTGGAAAACATTTTTATGAGAGGGATTAAGTTCCACAGACACTACAACTTCCTCTTCCTGTCCTTTCCAATCACTTTTTGTGTGTTATTGTGGTGGGTGGGCTGAGCATGTGTGTGGCGGCCATTTTAGGAAGGCATGCATTGTACCTTTGCCATAGGCGTCCATTGACTGTCTCCCATTTCTTGTGGTTGTTGTGGGTGTGTGGCGGCCATTTTGTGAAGCCATCCAAGCAGTGTGCTTGCTTTTGCCATCCGGTTCCAAGCTTGTGGCCTAGTAGTCTTCCACTAGGCCCAGAGGTAGTCAGCCTCCAAGCTTTGGTGCGTGATTTTACATGTACAGTTGGTGTTGTCTGGTGATTTTCCTTTACTCCATGGATGGCTTTGGATTTTGTTGCAAAAGGTGTGTTTGGGGTGCAATAGCATTTTTTGTGTGTGTGCTAAACAAATTGGGCTATTTTGGCCTGCATGTAAGGCAAGGGATTCAGCTCGCAAACTTTCGGTAACTCTGCACAGCGCGACAACGCGGACTTACAGTTTTCGTCATTTTTGCGCTCGCAATATGCGTGTTCGCGCACGCGAGGAAGCCTTTTTGTACAGTTCGCGATCCCGAATACGCAGCTTTTGCAATCTGGCAAACAATATCTCGCGAGCAACATAGACCCTTCTCGAAAACGCTTTTTTGTGCATTTCTGCACAAAAAACTCCTCAGGCTGTCATTGAGCTGTAGGTTTGGAGCAGGGAGAAGCTGTTATTTGTCTGGAAAACATTTTTATGAGAGGGATTAAGTTCCACAGACACTACAACTTCCTCTTCCTGTCCTTTCCAATCACTTTTTGTGTGTTATTGTGGTGGGTGGGCTGAGCATGTGTGTGGCGGCCATTTTAGGAAGGCATGCATTGTGCCTTTGCCATAGGCGTCCATTGACTGTCTCCCATTTCTTGTGGTTGTTGTGGGTGTGTGGCGGCCATTTTGTGAAGCCATCCAAGCAGTGTGCTTGCTTTTGCCATCCGGTTCCAAGCTTGTGGCCTAGTAGTCTTCCACTAGGCCCAGAGGTAGTCAGCCTCCAAGCTGTGGTGCGTGATTTTACATGTACAGTTGGTGTTGTCTGGTGATTTTCCTTTACTCCATGGATGGCTTTGGATTTTGTTGCAAAAGGTGTGTTTGGGGTGCAATAGCATTTTTTGGGTGTGTGCTAAACAAATTGGGCTATTTTGGCCTGCATGTAAGGCAAGGGATTCAGCTCGCGAACGGCCATTTTAGGAAGGCATGCATTGTGCCTTTGCCATAGGCGTCCATTGACTGTCTCCCATTTCTTGTGGTTGTTGTGGGTGTGTGGCGGCCATTTTGTGAAGCCATCCAAGCAGTGTGCTTGCTTTTGCCATCCGGTTCCAAGCTTGTGGCCTAGTAGTCTTCCACTAGGCCCAGAGGTAGTCAGCCTCCGAGCTGTGGTGCGTGATTTTACATGTACAGTTGGTGTTGTCTGGTGATTTTCCTTTACTCCATGGATGGCTTTGGATTTTGTTGCAAAAGGTGTGTTTGGGGTGCAATAGCATTTTTTGGGTGTGTGCTAAACAAATTGGGCTATTTTGGCCTGCATGTAAGGCAAGGGATTCAGCTCGCGAACTTTCGGTAACTCTGCACAGCGCGACAACGCGGACTTACAGTTTTCGTCATTTTTGCGCTCGCAATATGCGTGTTCGCGCACGCGAGAAAGCCTTTTTGTACAGTTCACGATCCCGAACACACAGCTTTTGCAATCTGGCAAACAATATCTCGCGAGCAACATAGACCCTTCTCGAAAACGCTTTTTTGTGCATTTCTGCACAAAAAACTCCTCAGGCTGTCATTGAGCTGTAGGTTTGGAGCAGGGAGAAGCTGTTATTTGTCTGGAAAACATTTTTATGAGAGGGATTAAGTTCCACAGACACTACAACTTCCTCTTCCTGTCCTTTCCAATCACTTTTTGTGTGTTATTGTGGTGGGTGGGCTGAGCATGTGTGTGGCGGCCATTTTAGGAAGGCATGCATTGTGCCTTTGCCATAGGCGTCCATTGACTGTCTCCCATTTCTTGTGGTTGTTGTGGGTGTGTGGCGGCCATTTTGTGAAGCCATCCAAGCAGTGTGCTTGCTTTTGCCATCCGGTTCCAAGCTTGTGGCCTAGTAGTCTTCCACTAGGCCCAGAGGTAGTCACCCTCCAAGCTGTGGTGCGTGATTTTACATGTACAGTTGGTGTTGTCTGGTGATTTTCCTTTACTCCATGGATGGCTTTGGATTTTGTTGCAAAAGGTGTGTTTGGGGTGCAATAGCATTTTTTGGGTGTGTGCTAAACAAATTGGGCTATTTTGGCCTGCATGTAAGGCAAGGGATTCAGCTCGCGAACGGCCATTTTAGGAAGGCATGCATTGTGCCTTTGCCATAGGCGTCCATTGACTGTCTCCCATTTCTTGTGGTTGTTGTGGGTGTGTGGCGGCCATTTTGTGAAGCCATCCAAGCAGTGTGCTTGCTTTTGCCATCCGGTTCCAAGCTTGTGGCCTAGTAGTCTTCCACTAGGCCCAGAGGTAGTCAGCCTCCAAGCTGTGGTGCGTGATTTTACATGTACAGTTGGTGTTGTCTGGTGATTTTCCTTTACTCCATGGATGGCTTTGGATTTTGTTGCAAAAGGTGTGTTTGGGGTGCAATAGCATTTTTTGGGTGTGTGCTAAACACATTGGGCTATTTTGGCCTGCATGTAAGGCAAGGGATTCAGCTCGCGAACTTTCGTAATCTCTGCACAGCGCGACAACGCGGACTTACAGTTTTCGTCATTTTTGCGCTCGCAATATGCGTGTTCGCGCACGCGAGAAAGCCTTTTTGTACAGTTCGCGATCCTGAACACGCAGCTTTTGCAATCTGGCAAACAATATCTCGCGAGCAACATAGACCCTTCTCGAAAACGCTTTTTTGTGCATTTCTGCACAAAAAACTCCTCAGGCTGTCATTGAGCTGTAGGTTTGGAGCAGGGAGAAGCTGTTGTTTGTCTGGAAAACATTTTTATGAGAGGGATTAAGTTCCACAGACACTACAACTTCCTCTTCCTGTCCTTTCCAATCACTTTTTGTGTGTTATTGTGGTGGGTGGGCTGGGCATGTGTGTGGCGGCCATTTTAGGAAGGCATGCATTGTGCCTTTGCCATAGGCGTCCAAACTTGTGGCCTAGTCGTACAGTAGGCCCAGGGGTACAACTCAGCAATCATCACGGCGGGTTTTTTTTCCTTGCTATTCTTCTTCCTAAGTGTACACTACACAGTACAAATACAACAGGATCCCTGGCCTTGTCAGTCTCTTAATGGCTGGCTATACTGTTGATGTTGTTCACTGACTTCATGAAATTTAATAATTGTGATGACCACCCACGAGACACTAATAAGTTATATATTATATTATGGATCTTTTGACTGATGTTCTTCTGGCTTTTTTGCTTTTAGGTGCACAAAAGACAGAGGTGTGTCATCATCATCCACTGTTGTGGTGCCAGACCGACGTCCTGCTGCTGTAGTGTGCCCCCAAAGAAAGCAGGTAGCAGGTCCTCCGGTACCAAGAAAGTTGCCATGGAGAAGAAGGAACAGAAGAAGAAGGAA
The DNA here is from genome assembly GCF_964204655.1 of Triturus cristatus. Lineage (NCBI taxonomy): Eukaryota > Metazoa > Chordata > Amphibia > Caudata > Salamandridae > Triturus > Triturus cristatus. The sequence continues at coordinate 968,259,983 of NC_140594.1, forward strand.
GTGTCACTTAAGTCTGGTGTGCCTCCCAAAACCTTTTTTGGTTCACCAAAAATGAGGCCTGCAGCAGCGGTGTCGGGGGGGCAAGCTGGGGGCAGCACCTCCACATCAGTGGGCCCAACCCACCAACCCATGCCCAAGCAGATGACTGTGGAAGAGGTAGCCAGCCTTATGGTAGAAAGCAGTGATGCTGAGCCTGAACTAAACTTATCGCTATCTCAAAGTAGTACACAATCAACGCAGGAGGGAACATCATCAACACAGCAGATAAGTGGTCAACAGCCGCAGCTACCGCCCGCAATAGTAGCTGTTCCTCCTGAAGTAGGGGCAGTTCAGGAAATTGAGCCTCATGCAGAGGAAGAAGAGGAAGCCACTCCTTTAGAAGTTGCATTGGCTTTTAAATCCCCAGCAAGGAAAAGGAGGGTTAGTACATAAAGTTCTTCACCAAGCCCCTCCTTCTGATGATCTAGATGTCACTTGGAAGCCACAAACTGAGTCTGAGAGGGAAACACATCACAAGAGCAGGCATGGCAAAAGGAAGGTTCCAGAAAGCCTTACACTTATGGATGTTGATGTAGAAGAGCAGGTTGATGATGATGATGATGATGAGCCAGTCATCACAAACATCACTCCCGGGCCTGAGGAGATGGAGAGCAACATTTTTACATTATCCAAAATGGATGCGAGGGATGTAGCACGCATACCTCCAACACAGGTAACACCAACACGACCTCCAGCTTCCATATTTACATTAGCAAAGGGCCGGCAGCGTCCTACATCCAGCACAACAAGCACCACCTCAGCAGAAGTAGGTAGTGGTCCTGTACAGAGTCAAATTCAACACACACCCTCCAGTTCATCCGGCATTGGAAGTGGGAGTGGCACCTCCAGCAGGAGACAAAAGTTAAGTTCCCCAGTGTGGGACTACTTTACGGTTAGCCCAAAGGAGGAGAACATTGCTGTATGCTCCGTTTGTCATTCCTCTGTTAGCCGTGGAAAGCTTGGTACAAACTATGGTACCGGAGGCCAAATGACCCATCTGAAAAAACACCACGCAATCCAGTGGGAGGAGCACCTTAGGCTCATCAAAACTGGAACCATTGCTGTTGGGCATAAACGAGTAGAAAGTCCGCTCACGGTGGAACAGGAAGAAGAGGGAGACATTCTCTGTGCTAGTGGTACACAAAGTAGCCCTGTCCCCAGCACTGCAGTGGTAACGCCCACATCCTCAGCCACATCTCATTGGCACAAGAGTAAGAGCCAGCCTTAGACACCAAGGAGTACTGCTGGGCCAAAAAGTGCGACGTCGACCACAGGAAGGAATACCATGCAGCCTACCATTCTTAGCATGTTTAGTAGGCCGGAGGGGCAGTACGAATGCAATCACCCAATAGCACGTTTGTACAATGCTAAGCTGGCAAAAATGTTAGCACTGGACCTTCTCCCTTTTTCTTTTGTTGAAGGGGTGGGTTTTCTTGAGTTTGTGACCACCATCTGCCCAAAATGGAAAGTTCCCAGCCGCTACTATTTTGCAAGAGTTGCTGTTCCAGCACTACATCACGACGTGCTGGAATTGCTTGGAAAAGCCTTAAAAAAGAGTGCTGTTCAGAGTATACACCTGACAACAGACATGTGGACCAGTTGCCAAGCCACTGATTACATGTGCATCACTGCACACTGGGTCTCTTTTTCGGGTGTTAAAGATAAGATATCTGACGGCGTTGTTGACACCGCTGAGATTTTTAAAGACACTCGCAAACATGCAACTGTAGCCATGTTTGCAATGGAGAAATCTCATACTGCTGCTAACATTTTGGATGAGTTTAACAGCAAGGTGTTTGAGTGGCTGCGACCAAGAGGTCTTACCATTGGTTTTGTTGCCACGGACAATGGCAGTAATGTAGTTCGGGCCATGAAAGATGGTGGGTATTTCAGGGTGCCATGTTTTGCACACTGCATTAACATTGTTGTGCAAGACTCTCTGAAAAATGAAAGAAAAGTCAGCAGCTTACTGACCACCTGCAGAAGAATATGCACACATTTCAACCATTCTTTTAAAGCCCGGAAGGAGCTGAGGGTGATTCAACGTGAGCATAAAATGCCAGTCAAAGCACTCATCCAAGAGGTGCCAACACGTTGGAACTCAACGTATTACATGCTTGAGCGTCTGTTTGAGCAGTACATACCACTTAATGCTTATGTCATGAAAAGGTCAGGGGATCCTACAGTGAAAGGCATGAGAGTTGAGATGGCCCAATGGGACCTTGTCAAAAGCCTGACAGAGATGCTACTTCCTTTTGAGGTCTTCACCCGTGAAGTGAGCCGGGAGGACTGTACTATGGGCCAAGCTATCCCATTGTTGTACATGCTAGAGCAACAGCTGAAGGAGGTGGCAGAAATGTACGCAGATGTGGATGACAAAGTAGACGCACATTCTTTGGCAGACACCTTATCCGCTCGCTTATCTCACAATACAAGGATTCAAAATAACATTCTGTCAGATCCACATTACATTACTGCCTCAATTTTGGATCCACGTTACAAATTATTGCTGCGCAGTAATGAAGTCATTCCTTTTTCAGAAGTGAATGTTGCCCAGTACAAAACTTTGATAGCTGAGGAAGCCACTGAGTTTGAAAACGAAAGGATCTTCATTACAAGCCCGCCCCTCCAGGGCAGAAAAAGTACTGCAGGGCACCCAGAACGAAGTTCTACTTCAGAAGCCAAGAGCAGTGCGTTTGCCTCCCAGCAGTCAACACTGCCAGCAGCAATAACATCAACCGCACCAACAGGATCATCAGGCACATTTACAAAAACAGCAGGTGATTGGTTTCTACGGAAAGGGTATTGCACATCAATGACTGATGCAAAGGCAAAAGAGGCCCAGGAAATCGGAGCACCCCTGAACATTGAGCGGATGGTTCAGGCCTATCTAGATGACACAACAGAGGTCTACATGGAGCAAAGCCCATTGGTGTATTGGTATGGGAAAAGAAGCCAATGGCCAGTGCTCAGCAGGCTGGCGATAAAGTATGTGGCTTGCCCTGTTGCAAGTGTCTCTTCAGAGCGTGTTTTCAGTGCTGCTGGTGCCATTGTTACTGTCAAAAGGACCAGTCTCTCGCCCAAAAGTGTTGAGAGGTTAACCATGATCAAAATGAATCAACACTTTATACCACCAGAGTACAAAATACGTGAATCACAGGAGGAAGAGGAGAGCGACTTTGATGACATAAGTAGTGGATTGTTAGACGTACTGCTGTCCGAACCACCAGAGTTTGAGGACGAGCTCCTCTTCCCTGACAACTAGGCTTTCAAATTGTTCTCCCTTCCTTTATTTGTGTGTGACTGTGTGTATCTGTTTTTCTGGTTCAAAATCTACATTCACAACAAAGCCATCAACAGTCTCCTCTTTTTATTTCCCTATTGGAGTTGCACGTCTGTGCATAACTGTCCACTCCACTCCTCAGGGTCCTGCTCCATGTTCCTTACTCTCCCAAAGTACATTTCAAGCAACTCAGACATTGGATGGAGATGGAGAATAGTACAATACAGGTTGCCTCTAACAGTCCCTCCATAAGAAGTGAAACGTGACTCCACCTATATTCCATTTTGTTTCCAATCCGAAAGAAACTCATCACTGACTGGCAGAAGGCTAGGCAGGCATCAGATCAGACAGCCAAAGAGAACACCAAGACAGGTAATGAGTGATTATTGTGAATGATGGTGGCATGCATTGCGTTGGATGCTGGCTGACTACGAAGAATTGTGCATGCCATGAAGTAGAACTATACTAGTTTATCGACAAAGTAAAAGTGACTCAGGTGTGGTGACAGTTAATGTTTCCTTGTTGTTTAATAATGACCACATTGTACTCCTACCACTGCAGGTGCCGGCCAATATCCGTTGCAATTTGGTAATATGGAATATATTATAAACTTAATCAGTCACTACAGACTGAGTTGGTGTTGGAGAATACGTACCACACGGTCACCATCATTGAGGATGCTGAGCATACTATCTTTGCACACAGTCAGTTGGATTGGAGAAAATTGATGGAATAACTGCGTTTCATGGGCTGACATAAAAGGTAAAAAGTTTGAACAAGAACCACAGCAGACCTAGGCTAGATGTCCGTGTAGTGGTGTGGACTGGAGTAGAGTGTAGTGGTATGACGGACTGTGGCGCATTGATTTAGTCACTTCATTGGGAAAATTCTAGGTTGCTGCAGTGCATATGACATTTCTCTGGCTCGGTCAAAATGTAAGTAAGGGGTAGGGTGCCTGGCCTGTGCCGCGGTTCTCCTGTTCTGTGGCTGTGCTGGCTCCTGAATCCTGTCCCGTTGTTGTTGTACCTTAATGCTGTAGAGTAGACACACTATGTAGCCTATCCAAGCTGCCTCAGTCTGAAAGTGTTCTCTCCAGAGTGTTGTCTTGCACTCCACTGTAATTGAGTTTATTGTTGTAAAGGCTGTAATTTTTCAATACCCCGTTTGTTTTTCCATCTACACTTACAGGCCAGCCTTTACCCTGTGCTACAGTGGGAGAAACGACTCACACGTACCTTACCAATCCGCATCGGGCAGGCAGTGATACCCAAGATTGATGTGCGGAGTGTCCATGGGAGGGAGGACCAAGAAGAATGACGAGAATGATGCAACTCCACATTTGGACCAGGATAATACAGTAACTTTAGTATCATCATTCGTCTTTACATTTATTTGCTTGCTTTTTTCTCTTTAATCATTACGACTGTGTGTTGTGGTTTGTTTGTTAATTGATCCAACTTTTTTTTAGTTTCCTTAGCTAGCTTGAAAAATAAAAGTAAGCCCGGTACAGCATGTAATTGGGTTCGGTCTGAGCTCTGAGGGCGTCAGACAGGCAAGGCAAATTTCAATTTCGTCCCTGACTGTACTGTCTCATTGGGTCATAGTAGTTATAGTACAACTCATTATCATTAACCATCAAGTTATCCTCCTCAGCATGCATTTGCTTTCTCTCACTTCATACTTTGATTTCCTTGATAATGGATCATGGTCGTCTTACAAGATTGTGTTTTACTTTTGTTGTGTCCATGCATATTGTCTGTTTTTCTTTCTCAAACCTTTCCCAAAACCCCACTTCCCATCCAATCATCAATCCCTAACCCTCTTCCCACGGGCTGTGTGATTTATATTGAGGTGTGATGTGATGACTATGTACACCAATTGATCACACGCTTGCTGGGGCAGATGTGGTGAAAGCAACACTAATTGAATTTCAACTAAGGCAGGGCAAGGATCTTCTTCTGCTTGACCACCCATGCTGTAGTTTACTTTGTGTTCTGTTCCACTCCTCCTCCCAGAGTCTCAGTCAAGTGACTTTCTCTTTCTTTTTTCAAACGCTATTGCCAGTGTCTACTACTACCACCACAATAATGGCATCTACTCCGTCAATTTGGGAAACCAACCATGCAGCCATCAGTGTGCCGAACTTCATCATCAATCACAGGTAAGATAAGTTTGGTGGGAGGTATGGACTAGGAGGAGAGACTGACAGTACTATTATGACAATTAAAAATAACTCAGTGAGGGGTACTGCATCTATCGGTTTGTGTGTTACAAAATCGGCAGATCTTTTAAATCAAACACTGACTGTGGGCATGCAGCAGCACGGAAACAAAGTAAACAACCATGTAACTTACATTGAATTCGGCAAACTGTAACCCACCACAAAAAACATTAACATCGTATAAGTAAATAGAATAACTTTTAATATCCCCTAACAAAAATAAACTATCCCACTCTGACCTAACCCACCCCCCTCCCTAACCCCAACGAAAGTCCAAAGTCCCAATATCCGTAGAAGAAATCCCCAACGCCCACAAACCCACCCACCAACAAAAGGAATTAAAAAAGGGGCAAACGACGAGGTCCTCTATTGCCGGCGGGCCTTAAGGTGTTTGTCCACCAGGATCTTAACCCGCTCCTCCATGTTCTCCTCCAAGCGGGCCATCCGGCGGAGCAGCTGGCGGCGAAATGCCCTACAGTGACATCCAGGGTGGGGTGCAGCAGTGCTGGAAATAGAGGCGCGGCGGGCGGATGCCGGACCACGGCGCCGTGAAAGTGGAGGCCGAGCCTGACTGGGGCCCGGGGCATTGGAGGAGGCTGCAGCTGCAGCCGCCTCCTCCTCCTCCTCCTCCTGAGCCACCAGCCGGCGATAATGCTCGCAGATGGCCTCCAGTTTCCGGCGCCGGGCCCTAGCGGCCAACTCCTTCCTTGATGGTTTAGTAGTGGAAGGAGTATCATCTATATCAAGAAAGAAAAAGAACATGTTGGAGCCAATACTCTTAGCAAAACAGGAACACTAAAATCATTCAACACATAGTGTCACAGTATCACTAGCAAGCACAGTTCATAACATTTGGGATTTGGTGGTGGCAAGTATCTCTAATCCTACTTCCTTGGACTCTAACATTTGTGACAGTTTCTGACATCATTTATAAATATAATCGTACTATGTATGTACTCCGGTACACCAGTCGTGCTGTTCTTATCTGTAGTTTAGCCCAATTACATAACCTTGTTGTAGGCGGCATGCCAGCTCCATCAGCTAAGCTTGCACCCAAGAGAAACAGATATGAGCCACATGATGCAGACTCACGTTAGTTTTATTTACTACTACTGTCTGCAGGTGGGGAAGCTCATCTTTTTGTCTGGCGCCTTACGGCCGTTGGCACTGGTCATACTCTGTTACATGAGGGCAAATGGTATGCACAATTTCACTTTCACCCTGCCATGGGTACTACAAAAAGGCTGATTATTTATCGTATCCAACGATCATTGCTTATATTATTCATAAATATAGATGCTGCTAGTGCTAATACGATATACGACATCAGGTCGGTAGCGGTCGGTGGTGGGAGTGCTGCCGGTCGGTGACGTGGGAAGGTGCAGGGTGGGGATAGTAAACGATGGATTAAGGACATTCACAGGTAATTAAAGAATACATTTAAAAAAAAAAATTGCTGCACACAGTAGCACACACTGCATCGCATTAGGCGGTGCAGTGCGCACCTTGAAAATAATTTTATTTATTTTTATGTTGATTACCTGTATTTGGCCGTAATACACAGTTTACTCGCCAGTGCCACCCACCCGTCCCCTCCCCATGTCACCGCCCGCCATCACTCCCACCACCAACCGCTACTGCAGAGGGTACTTTGCTTTCATTGATTGTGTACCCAATATCCATAAACAACAGATAGGCCACCCTTTGCAGGCTGGCTGCCCCAATCGAAAATACATTAATAATAATAGGTAGGGAGTGGTCCCCAGAGTGGGAGGAAGGGGTTTCCGCTTGATAATATATGACGTGCTTGCAAACTACTGCAAGTGTACTGTATGCTCATAATACTACCTTGATTGCCCTAGGCTTTGCTACTGTCGCGCAGTTTCTTTTACATTTTCTTCAAAGTAAGAATCTCCAGTGACACTTTCCACCTATACTGTATCTTGGTGGTAGTACATCCAGGCATACATACATTACAGTAAATGTCTATCCTTTTTTATATATCTCTTAACAAACCTTAGTTGGTTTCACCAACAAACACCCATGCTTCTGCTCCTTCGTTCCTTGCCTTGGCTTTGAGTTTGAACCAAAAACACCGCTGATTCTTGCTATCTAGTACTAGTATCCACCCATACTGTGTCGCCCACCCAGGCAGGCATTCTTTCACCTTCCACCCATCCTTCAACAACCCATGCATCTGATCTTATTACTATCAGCCACCTATCCATGCTTCCAAAAACATATCCTTCTCTGCCAGTCAGTCATATTGTTTATCTCGCCCGTCCTTCCACCCTTAGTGCTTTCCCTCTTTGTTCAACACATCCATCAAGGTCATCTGATCTGAGTTTGTCTTCTCCATAAAACATTCACAGCTATCTTTGGAGTCAAATAGAAGAGGCCATTGGTTACTCTACTCACGCTGGTAATGCTACGTAAAGGGTGTCTTCTTCAACCGTTGTATAATAAGTCGCACAGTACAGTGAAATAGTGAACACAGTTCCATCTAGCTGTAATGTCAAGAAGTAATTAATATAACTTACCGCCGCCGGCCACTGCTGCTGGATCTCCCCTGGGCCCTGTGTCTTCTGCAGGTGCCGCCAGTTCGCCTGCCCCCTCCGGAATGGCCGCATCGCTGGCCCCGACGGCACTGGTGGATGGTAGTGTGCCTAGAAAAAAGCATCACAACTTTTTTAGATGCCTGTAAACCTCCCCCTATTTTAAGTGTTCACTTGGAACATTGAAAAAAAAGTTAATGCAATGCAACATATATCAGCACTAGACAGTAAGTACAGTCAGTAGACAGACACTAGTAGGATATGGTTCCACTTCCTAGGGTCATCTAGTCCTACTGTACTCTTTTGAAAGTTAGCCTGAGCCATGAGTAACCCTTTTAGATTCATCATGTCGACTACTACTCTTTTGGTGCATATTATACCTGCCAGCTTATTGACATGTGCAGAAGATGCCTTTAAGGCCGCTTGACTGTTGCGTACAAGTGAAGAGGTCGAAAAAAAACCAACTTATTGACTTTGTTTAGTTTATATTGCTTAGCCATCACACATACATGTTACACTTTTTGGCATGACTGCAAAATGCTAGCATTCACCAGTATACTATCTAACGGCTAACTCGCAGCGTTTTTCTCATATATCATAGGCGGAACATTCCCTTCTACAAACCAGAGATTTACAGAGCATATTGGATGCAAGATGATGTAACCAGTATTTCTACGTTCTACGCTGAGGGATCTTCCAGAATTAAAAAGATCTTGGCTCTTGTTCTTGTTGTCAATCATGCACTTGTAAATGTTTACTGTTTTAATGTTAGGCTTTTTGCTGGCTTATTGACTATGGCTGTCGTAAATTAAATTTCATATTAACGATGTACAGAGTTTGATACTTGTTTCAAATAAACCTTTTGAACTTACACATAGACTCTGTGGTATTTGGTGTGGTGGAGTGGACTTACACAAGTGTGTGAGCAAAATGGTGTTTGTTATTATGTTCTGGGTTGTCTCTGTCTCAGTCATCATCAACATTGTGTATCGTCTTCGTGGGGGGGTCGGGAGTGGGACCCTAATGTGAGACACTATAGCTAGTCGGTTAGGGGATCCTGGGTTCTTCGGACTGAGGTGTGATCAGTAAGATCCAACCTCCCATCAGCACCATCCTATTTTGTTGTGCATAGTTCTGTATGTGGCTCTGCAGAATCCTAGACAATAGTAGTATCATGTACTATCCGATCAAAAATACTAGTCAAATATCTGGTTGGGCATTTTGTTTGTGGTAATTGTCAAAGCCTCAACATTGAGAAGACTTGAAGAGGACAACCCAAAGGACAGGACCCAGTGGCTAGAGCTATTGGTCAATCAGAGTTTGATTGTTGCAAAGAAAACCTTCTATTAAAGAGTGGGCAACTGTGCAAGCTTCGCTACACACAGAGTAATAATAGTAATAGTAGTAGTAGTATTAGTAGCACAGAGAGTCATAGCAGAGGGAGTTAGAAGCAACTTCGAGGCAGGGATAAACAGAATTAGTAAACAGATAGTCAAGGTCAAAGAAGTAAGCTTTTGTAAAAAAGAGATTCAGAAAGTGGAACCATAATTTAGAGTTTGGGAAAAAAAAGATCCAGTAACATAACATTTAGGGAAATATAAATGTCAATCTAACCAATGGAGGACTTACTGGGGCCAGCTGCAGGAGCCTCAGTAGAGGAGAGGTCCTGGGGTTCCCCCGCCGACTCCGACCCCGTCTTCTTGCCCCTGGGTGGTGCTGATGATCATGTAAAATATAATAAAGAGAGAGACCAACATTAAGGAGTGCTGTGAGAAAAATAATAAATCATTTGGAAAAACAATAAGTCTAAGAACATTTTAGGAATCAACAAGTGCAAGAAAATTGACCTATCTAATCAGATGGATCGACTACTGGCTGCTTCCTAGTGCATTTACGGATCGTCTACTTATTTATGAACACTCCAGTGTTCCTTGATCATTCTGATTCCAAATACTAACAAAGCCTAGTAAGTACCACCTGACCTACACCACCTATTCCAGACGGGCCAATTGTTCACTAAGTCTGCACTTCAATTTTTTTCAGCCATCAAATGCATAGATGAGATGGAGGACACATGCATAGTTGCATACATTAGTGCATACATACAACAAATTGTGGGTTGGTTGCATAATGCTGATCTAGTTCTGCTACTGACTGACCATGCTAAGCCTACCACTCACTAAACAAAGTACAAAAGGTTCGACGGAGGACTGGGGTAAGCAGCACTCAGTGACAGAGGATGCGTCACGCAGACCGCATAAAACAATTAGTAACTACTACTAACAAACTAAACCTAGTATCCAATATCCATCCACCACTATTTCACAGTAGGACAATGGAAGGACTAGAGTCTCTCTAGCAAATCGCATTACCTAACTTCAGTTCTGTAAAGTAAACTCTTACATAATCAGCATCAGCACAAGCTAGCGCAAACTACGTTGCAAACAAGTAAGAGTACCACCATGCACCTGGGTCCTTAAATCAAAGAACATTTTGCTTTTTGAAACGTAATTTACCAGCAACGCTTGGCACGCAGCAGTAATCTTGTTGTTCATCTAATTTATTATACACAATCAGTTACTCACCAAGCCCAATGACCTCGACACCTAGCAGGTCCAACAGGTCCTGCTCCCGGTCCAGGATGTCGGACCACCGGTGAGCTAGCTGGTTGTGGGTGCGCCGGATCCCAGTGCACCGGAACACGGCCCGGCGCACCTTCGCCCACCGACGGTGCCGCTCCTGGGTAGCGTACCCGGAGCCGGGCCTGCTGCCTGCTGCCAAGGTCAAGGGGAGGAGGCGCTGGATAAAGAAAACAAGAGCCGCCACCTCCTCCTCCCCAAACAGTTGCCGGGCCTGCACCCCTGCAGGACGCATTCTGCCGCAAGGCAGGCGGCGCTTCTCTGCGCCTGCAGGTCCCTTGCCCTTGGGACTTGGTGTGCCCTTGGCCATGGTTCTGGGGTGGGTGGGAGGCGGAAAAGAGAAGTCCGAAGGGGAAAAAAAGTTAGGGGGAAGAAGATAGAAAGAACTTTATAAAAGTAACAAAAACACAGTAAAAGTAGAAATAAAATGCAAAATATAAACTGAGGCAAACAGAGAGATAGATAATAACTAAAAAAAGTCAGAAAAAAGGCTTTAAAGACAAAGGATTGCTATGATAAAGGGAGGATACAAAAGTAGGCCCAGAAACATGGCATAGAGTGAAAAACAAGATGGCCGCGCCCATTTGCGACCGCGTGGGTAAGTTCGCGTGATATTTCTCGCGAACATGTACTATTTATCGCGAACAAGTACAATGCGCTCCCGAACACGTCAATGCACATCGCGAACACGCTATCCGCGACCCGGAACAGGAAATAAGGCATCGCGAGCGGGCGGGACTATAGAAAAACAAGATGGCCGTGCCCATTGGCGACCGCATGGGTAAGATCGCGAGATATATCCCCTGAGCATGCAAACAGTTCCCCGAACATGCTTACCGCGCTCGCGAACAAGAAAAAGCCATCGCGAACAGGTTGCCACAAGCAACTACGCAAGCTCGCGAAGCTTCGCGAAGGTCGCGTAGTGCAATGACATCTTCGTGAAGCTTCGCGAAGCGCAACTACGCGAACTACGCCCAGGGTTGATTTAGGCCCAGATCTCTGTACTGGGGTGAATGTATGACATTGTTCTGCATTCTGTCCATCAGTTGTTTGTGCATTTGGACCTGAATGCTTCATCATCAATGACCTACCCATGACAGTGTAAGTGAATACAACCCTTACTGACTCATCCACTAATCAGGAGTTCTTATAAATGTATGCTGGATATAGCAGGGATATTGATGGTAATGTTAAAAAATATCTCAGAGTATACCCATGAAGTATCCCTTTTATTGGCTGGGTGCCCTGGACATGATTAAAAACATATAACTATAGAATTTAAAAGTTTCATCCATTCGCCTCTAAGTTCTTTATCTTGCCAACATATTTCGTCCTTGCTTTTTGCTAATAATGGGCAAATGCCGTTTTCAGGGATTTATTGGGTTAATATCCCTCCTTTATACACACTCATCCCATGCATCACTCTAAGGAATGCAAAAATCAAACCTAGTTGGTTTTGATTGCTACTTGCAAAGAGTGGCCTAACGGCTAGAGCTGTCGACCTCAAAGCTGGGGAACTAGGTTTGAGTCTCAGCAGAGACGCTCAACATCCTGTGGTTTTGGGCAAATCACTTGATCTCCCCATGTCTAAGAAAAATGAAGGTGTCCACCTTTAACGCAACTGGTGCTCATGTAAAGCACTCTGATACATTCAGGTCGAGTTTACGCTATATAAAACTCCAAAAAGAAAAAGTTAATCACAGAAATATCATCACAATATTAGTTTTATCTTTCAGAAAGGTTTTTTATCTGTAGGAATTCAACACCCAACCTTTTGTGGACACTTCAAAACCACACATCTGGATAGAGGGTCAAGTGGCCACAGATGTTGTCTGTCCTGGCTCTACAACAGATGTTTTGGCTGTGGTTGTCACAGGAGTCAGCGGTCGAGTGAGCTGACCGGCGGATCCCTTCCCTGCTAACCTCTTCTTCCTTGGCCTGTGACCAAGATTATGCAGTGCAGATGCAAGCCTTCATCCTGTAGTACCTGTAAATGATCTGGCGTTCGGAGTTTTGGCTTTGAGGGCTGCTGTTGCCTTCAAGGTCAGCATCAGTCAGCTCTCCTATACTGACAGCCTCCTTCGCCTCGCTTACCTGCTCAATTCTCCCGATGCCGCCGAAGGCAACCACCAGTGCCAACAAACCCCATGGCCCGCTGACCGGCTCGAGCAGTCCAGTGAAATCCATCCCGGGTGGGGATGGAGGGAGTGCTAATGCCAAAGGACGGCGGCCCGCTGTGGGGATACCGGCTGAAACATCGGTGGGACCGAATCAGCCCAAGAAAAGCAGTTTTTCTCCTCGAGGCCGGCAGACGGTCCCTGCCTTATTTAAAATACAAAGCGGAAAGATTAGCTAGCCTCGGGACCCAACCAACGGCACAATAGCGCCTACGCCCAGTAAAAATTTAAGTGAAGTGCTTTCCCCTACTCTGGCCGCGCCTACACCTTTGACTGATGCATTCCAAGGTAGGGAAGCACCTGCTCCCGAGTTCATGGTGGAGGTGACGAGTGGTGAAACACCTGGTTCAAGAGGTAATGGCGATCTTGAGGGGGAAGTCAGCTCTCTTGGGGGCAACAGGGGGGCTGGCAATACATCAGCCTTGCTCTTTAATGGTGTCCCCTGGGATCCCGCAGTTCCAGCAATTGATCAGTATCCCAAATGTATTGTGGGAAATGGAGGCTCTACGGGCCCTGGGCTGGCATTAGTATCAGCAGACTGCTACAATATCAGTAAAGCAGATGATCAGGTGAAAGCAAATTTACAGTAATCTCACGCTGGGGTCGCCACCTCAGGAACAACGAGAGAGGAGGATGTAGCAGATAATTTGTTTTCAATGTCAGATCATTCGAACTCCTCTGGGGATGAAAGCTGTGGCAAAGACTGGGCTGGAGATGAGAGCGACACCAGTAGTCTGCATGGTGCAGATGCAGATGAAAAATCTCAATATAAACTTGGGACGGTTCGTAAATCAAAAGCTCAAGGCGCTCTGTCTGAGCACCCACTGGGTGGGTCAATGATATGGGACTACTCCTTTTCCCCGAAACTGGATGGACCACCAGCTACGGATACAGCTGTACCTGCTGGAGCAGCTAATGTAAATATAAGTGGATCTGAAGAAATTACCCTCACAACAATATACCAGATCATTATGACCCATCGGGAGGAGACCAGAGCAGAGTACTCACATGCAAGTTGCGTGCTGCAAACTTCAAAGCGCTATACGGAGGATAGCAAAGACTTGCTCAGATTTTGCAGTAAGAGTAGGAGAAGCAGAAGCTAGAATTTCTTTGTTGGAAGACGAGCTGGCCACACAGAAAACTCTGACTGAGTCTTTAAAATCCCAGAAAGAGGACACATTGTCGAAACTGACCGACCTTGAAAATCGGTCTAGAAGAAATAATCTGTGAATTTTGGGTATTTCTGAGGGCAAGGAGGGTACGGATGTCCAGCAGTTTGTGACCGAGCTCTTCGAGGAAGCATTCCCTGAACTTGGGCACTGGGATTGGAAAACGGAATTGCAGAGGGTGCATGGCTTTCCTTTTAATCAATGCAGAAAAGGGGGGCAAGGTGACAATCGGCCACGGGCAATACTTATCTGCCTTAAGAACTTTTTGGCCCGAGAGGCCCTATACGACATGGCCAGACCTGACCGGAAAAGGGTAGGCAAGGGTTGTGATTTTTTTGTGCGCCCCAACTTCTGTTAGGCGATGGTTGAGAAAAGGTGTCTACTGCGCCAGTTAATCCCTCTGTTTCCGGCTAAGGGTGCCCACGTTTTATTTGCATAATCCGGCTAAATTGAAGGTGGTTTTTCAGGGGCAAACACACTTCTTTCAGTCTGAAGCTCAGGCGAAAGAATTCATGCTGTCATTGTAGGTGACAAAACAGTTTTGAACCACATGGCTTTAGCATCCTGACCCTTCCCTTTTTTTATTTTTATTTACTAGGATTGGAGGGGTAGGACTGGGCACCTATGACCATCTGATTCGCATAGAGGTTATTTTTCGTTGTTTCTTTTTTCCTGTGCTCTTTTCTGTTCCTCTGACCTGCCTGTATGCGATAATTGTTTTTTGGGGTCGGATCGTACGCAGGACTTCCAATGGAAGGGTGGGGTAGTTTCTGTGAGAAGGGATGGAGGTCCAGCTCTTCTTCACTAGGGACCTACGGTCCTTATGCCTCTTAAGGTGGGGGGTAGGGGGTGGGTGGAGAGTCGGGTTCCAGGTTGGAGGGGTGGGGGCAGGGGGAGTAGGGCACGGGAGGTGAGGGTGACGGAATGCTGGACATTATTGATGTGTGATGTTTTTTGTCATGTCAATTCTTGGTATGCTAAAATTAATGTATTTGAAAATTTGCATTGGGACCTATTGTATTATCCCGTGAATCTCGCAAACAGATGTTTAACTCACAAGGATGATGGATAAAGAGGGTAAAATCTGAATTTGCTCTTTAAACATTTGTGGTCTCAATGATCGGAAAAAAAAGGTTTGTTGGCCAAGTTTATAAGATTTATGCGGATAGACGTGCAGTGTCTGCAAGAAACTCAGGTATCTTGGAATAACGTTGGTTGGCTGAAGGATGTTGGCCTTGATCTACTGGCTAGTACTCGTTATGTTATGTTATGTTACAGCGTTCTTTTATAGCGCACGGCTACTCGAAAAGAGTGTCCCGGCGCTTTCCACCTGCATCTCAGAATAAAAATAACACAACACAGCAAAAGAATGAGAAAAAGAACTGAAACTGAAGCAATAAGAACAGCCTAAAGATTAAAAAGCCAGGTCTTCAGGCTCTTCCTGAACTGGAACAAATTGACAGTGCTGCGCAGCGAAAGAGGAAGCGAGTTCCACAGCTGTGGGGCTTTGCAGCTGAAAGAGCGCCCTCCCGTGCGGGCCTTCCTCACCCGAGGGACCACCGCTTTGTAAAGGGATTCCGAGCGCAAGGAGCGGACTGGTCGATAGAAGGCTAGTCTCCGCCGCAGGTATCCAGCCCCTGATCCAAACAGGGCTTTGTGCATCAGAGTCAGGGATTTAAACTGGATCCGCTTCCGGACAGGCAGCCAATGTAGCGCCTGAAGCAGCCCGGAAGCTCGGGCTCGTCTACGCAGGCCAAAGATAGCCCGGGCGGCAGAGTTCTGTACCACCTGTAGGCGCTGAACTAGGTAATCAGGAAGGCCAAGGAAGAGGGCATTAGCATAATCAAGCCTCGAACCGACGAGAGCCTGCACAGTAATACGCCTGTGCTCCTCAGACAGCAGGGGCAGGAATTTACGGAGCATTTTCAAAATTCCATAACAGGTGCCAGCCAGACCCAGAATGTGTGTTCGCAGCGATAGCTGGTTGTCCAGCTTGACACCCAGGTTTTTAGCCACCAAGGAAGACTGTGCAGGAGGGCTCATGTCAGACGGCCACCAATGCTGCCACTCCGGATCGACACCGCAACCAAAAAACAGAACCTCGGACTTGCTCGAGTTGGCCCTTAGACTGTTCCGTTGGAACCAGTCAAAGACCAATGTAAGACAGTCCCGAATTCTCCCTCCATCAAACTCCTGGTCTTTTCCGCATGTGAAGAGGAGTTGCGTGTCGTCGGCGTAAGAGATGATCTGGGCCCCATATGCTTCCACCAAGGCCGCCAAAGGGGACATAAAGATGTTAAACAACGTGGGGCTCAACACAGATCCCTGTGGAACCCCAACTCCCAATGGCGGCATCTCGGCAGAGCTCTGGGAAACCCAGACCGTCTGGCGGCGGCCTTCAAGGAAGGATGTAAACCTTAAGTCAAGGCACTACCACTCGGGGGGTGGCCATTTTAGCTAAACATGGATTGATAATACCTCATCATATTAAAGAGGATAAATTTGGATGGTGGCTGATATTGGATGCTGGAATTAATAAAACTTCAATTTCAATTTGTTCTCTGTATGTTTCGAATCCAGACGATTCAGCTGTGTTGGATTTTTTAAGTATAGAATTGGCTTTATGGCCATCTCCTCTAACCTTGTGTGGGGATTTTAATATTCACCTTGACAGTAGCTTTGATCTCTTTAGTGATCTTACGTATCAGGGTAGAAAGGGTAGGACTTTTAAGGCACTTCAGGGCCTTGTAAGGGAACATGGACTGACAGATGTTTGGCACAGGTTTAGGCAGGGAGATCCAGGGTGCACTTTTTTCAGCTCCTCATAATAAATGTGTTCGTTTGGACTACTTTTTTATCTCAAGTCAAATTGCTGAGAAGGTTAGCATTGAGTTATTTCCCAGGATAATTTCTGAACATAATCCGTTAGTTGTCAAATTTCCGGTTAGCCGGTCCCCTGTTCTCAGGCCCCATGGACATTTGAAAGGAAGCTATTATCAGATCAGGCATATTGTGCTCATATGGTCAAATGGATTACTGAATTTTTTAATATAAATAGAGGTACTGCGCCTGGAGTTATTGTGTGGGACGCTTTTAAAACCGCTATTAGGGGAGAGACTCTTAGTTTTTCGATACATCGGCAAAGGATGGCACAAGAAAAGGTCAAAGGGCAGGTGGAACACCTCTGGAAGAGTGAGGCAGAACTTATGAGGGGAATTAGGGAGGCTCAAAACATTGATAAATGTCTCCAGCATATTGCAGTAATAAAGGCTAGATTACACCAGCACTTTGGGGAAGACCTTGCTAGCAAATATGTACAGCACCGGCAGGATGTATATGAATTTGGGGAAAACACGAGAAGACTGCTGGCCAAACGTATATACAACAGAGGGGAGTCTTGAATAGGATTGGCAGGATTAAAGAGAATTTGGATCAGATTCAGGACACTCCGGCTCAGGTCCTGAAGGTTTTTCAAAATGTTTACCAGCAGTTATATACAGAGAAAGGGGGATTGGCAGCAGTATCCGTAGAAGAATATCTTAGGGATCATGAAACAGTGAAGATTATTCAGGAACAGAATGATATTCTTGTCGCCCCGATTGTCTGGGAAGAAGTCAAGCATGCAATAACATCTTTAGCTGCCGGCAAGGCCATGGGCCGGATGCCCTACCTTTATAATTTTATGGGACATTTCGGCAAGTTCTCCGAACTGAGCTTGAGTCTTTATTTCAGTCAGCTCAACAGGGCCAGGAACCTGATTCTTGGAGAAAGACCACTATAGTAGTTTTAAAAAAAAAAAGATAAACCTGCACTCAGCCCATCATCTTATCGGCCTATCTCGCTCATAAGTGCTGACCGTAAGATTTATTAAAAAACTATTGCTTCAAGGCTTGGTAAAGTTATTACTCCACTGGTTTCTATCCGTCAACACGGGTTTATCCCCGGGCGAGACACCGCGGATCATGTAAGGCGAGCTATAGCCCTTTTTGATTGGGCTCAGGCTATGAAGTCAGCTCTCGGGATGATCCTGTTGGACGCAGAGAAAGCGTTCGACAGGGTCTCTTGGAGGTTTCTGGGGTCGCTTCTACAATGGAAGGGGATATCTATGGATTTTGTTCAAGCCATACAGGCACTTTATTTACTGCCTGAAGCTAGAATTCGAATATCTGGCCAAGAATCCAACTCGTTTAGTATAAGTAGAGGCACCAGGCAGGGCTGTCCTTGTTCCCCGCTGTTATTCTCATTATATATAGATCCTTTCCTTAATAAATTGGATGCTAATTTGAATATTAAAGGTGTAAGGGTTAATACTAGTGAGTATAAATCATTGGCTTATGCTGATGATATTGCGATATTTATGACCGACACTAGGATAGCCCTACCGGCAGTGAAGTATCTAGCCGAGCAGTTTGGTGCTGTTTCGGGGTATAAATTAAACATCAACAAAACACAGCTTTTACATACGGATGTAGGGCTTCCAGTAGATAATATTAACTGTCCCCGCGGCTACCTATCTGGGGGTGAAGATATCCGCATCAGTGGAGTGCATACCAGAGCTAAACATCCTGCCTGTGATCATTGAGGTTAATAAGACACTGGAGAGACTGAATCATTTACACCTTTCTATGCACGGTCGAAATAATGTTGTCAAGATGATGATCCTCCTGAAGTTTTTGTATATGTTCCGGACACTACCTCTGGAAATTCTTTCATCTTGTATTGCAAAAGCATAAAAAGCATGTTTTAGATTCTTGTGGGGATACCACAGATCTAGGAGGGCCAGCAAATGGATGAGGTTACCAAGATTGAGGGGCTGCTGGGGTGTACCTAGCTTTCTTCTGTATGACTGGGCCCCTCTCTTACAACATATGGGGAGACTGATGGTAGGGGCAAAGGCAAAAGTTCCGGCAGCAGCTGTCCCAACTATATATGAAATAGCCTTGGTGGAGGATGCCAGCCAATGTTTAGTTAAAATTTAGAGCCGAACTATTATAAAAAGACAACATTTAAAATAATTCAGTCGGTCTTCTCAATCTGGAGAAAGATACGACGTAGGTTTAGGATTCTCAACATTAATGTATATACTCCTTTTTCGTCTTATGACCTGCTACCATAAATATTTCAAGATCATACCACTTTCCGCTGGGAGAATTTAGGAAGTAATACCCTTGGTGATGTCTGTCGGGAAGGCCAAATTGTTTCTTTTACTGATTTTCAGGAGAAGTTTGGTCTTTCTAGGAATTATTTTTTTAAGTTTCTGCAGATCAGGAGTTTTGTGGGTAAAGCTATGCAACAGCCAGATGTAAATATGGACAATATCGCTCTGGTGGATATGATAGGGAATAGATCTCGGATAGGGCTAATATATCAAAAACTATTGGAAGACCTCCCAAATGATCTGAGCGCTCAGAATATTAGGTGGGAAAGGAAGTTTGGAATAGAATCCGTGGATATAGAGGGTTCTCTGGGGTTGCTAACAAGATTGTAACAACAGGGAGTTAGAGGACCCAACATGTTATGTCCATTTTTGACTTATATTATACTCCTGCAAAGGTTTGTAAATGGGGGGGCTCTCGGGGCTGATGACACTATACACATGTTTTACGATTGTCCTAATTTACCCAAATATCCACAGGATATTGAATCTTTTTTGAACTTGATTCTTGACCTTCCAGTAACTTTAACATCAGACCTAGTTATTCTGGGTCTAGAAGGTCATCCGGCAGTTAATGCTTGGACAAGCTCTGAGATTGGATTTGTGTTTCTTGCAATGGCTATTGTGAGACTTTGTATAACTTCTCAATGGATTAGCCCTGACCCTCCCACATTTATTAATTGGTGGGCACGGTTATTAGTGGTAATATAATATGGAATTTGCCGTACACAGACTGAGAGGCCGCAGGAGGCGTGAAATGGGTAGGAACATTTGGGCTCCAATTACTAGATGGCTGGAGTAAAACAAGCTATGACATAGGGTCAGCTTCATAGATGGCTCTCCCCTCTTGCTCTTTGTCTCGGCTATTTTCTTTTTTTCGCTATCTCCCCTTTTTTTCTTTTTTTTCTTTTGTATTTCATGTCATAATTGTTATGCTCTCTTGAATTATTTGCGATGATTTTTTAGAAAGTGATTTTATCATTTGGAATGTATTTGCCTTTGACAATCCTGTATAAGAATTCGTAAAATAATTGTAATTCTTTTTTTTAAAACGAGCCAGGGCATGGGGTGGTGACAGTTGATGGGAGTGTGGGGTCGCAAGAGGTTTGTGAGAGCAGACTCGTACATAATATGGACATAACTCTGCTAGATGCAGTAGCTCTAGTGTCTTGAGAGCGAGAGGGAGGATAAAAAGTCCAAACTGTGCTTCAAGATGCTCCTTATTCACAGGAGGTTGCTGAAGGATTCCAATCTTCTTTACTCAGACTAACACAGTTGAAGCTGAGGAGCCAGATTTTGCTGTTTGACTTTGAAAACATATAATAACTTCATAGCATTTGGGGTCTGATTTAAATTTGGTCAGACCGGTTAGTCAACTACCAATATGACATATATCCATGAGTGTTCTGATTGGGAAGCCATACAGTTTATTTTGTTCCTATTTATGTTCACCTAACACTAGTTGCCAAGGCATCTTGGTATGCCCTGGAGATGAGAAAATGGACTCCCTCCAGCGGGTCATTTAACCACTTGTGGATGTTCTCCTGTGGGAGTCTGGTGTAGGAGACAGTATTCAACGTATCCGCTATTCTCCTTCACATTTGCCTTCTAATTTTCATAGACCTGGACCAGTGCTACAAACAACTATGGCTCAATGCAAATCATCGGAACCATCATAAGGGTTTACTCATGTTCTGAGAACCATGGTTATTTTCTTCCAGAAATAGTGCAAAGAAAACCTGACGCAGGTCTGCATAAAGTTCTTTCTGTTGTGAGTGGTAAATGGTTTGTGTGGCTTGAGGAGTGTGTTTTGTAGTGTGAGGTGCAGGTTTAATAAGTTGATTTTGAACAGGTTTTTGTTGATAGATACATCTGTCATATGACAGACGTGACTGCCATCAAGAACTCAGTCTGCTATTGCTCTCCACCATCGAGAGGGTCCGTTGGTCCCACTCTGATGGAGCACAACTTTAAATCCAGTGTTGATGGAGTTGTATCTGTTAATAGTAGATGGGGAGACTGATGACGGAAGATTGAGGATCAACTGACTGACCATTGTCTGTCATGATGAATGTCAGTCTGTCAGGCCAAACGTTAAATGCTACAGACCAAATTCCGTCAGCTTGACGAATGGATGAGTTCCTCTGTGACAGCGGCATGGAGGCCTACCCACTAAACTCGAAATCAGTAGTATCTAAACATGGATCAGTGCAACTGCCTGGCTGCTGTCAGTTCAAATATAATTGAAGAGAGCAAAGTAGTAGTAGAACCAACCTTCCAAACTCTATCCAGACAAGAATTTTGCATTATGGGGCAGCACAAAGCTTCATCATGATTCATAAAGAGGAGCATGGATATTCTCAGTGTGCTAGAGCCCAACTGAATATTGGGGGGAGGGCAACAACAATCGTTGGTAAAGCCAGTAGGTCTACCTTTAGTTCGCTAATGCATAAATTATTGGGATTAGACTACTATGGAAAAAGTATCCTTGACCCAGACCCCTCACCCATGAGTCCATTTTATATAAATCAGATTTCCCCCTACTACTTCCTTATCATTTAAATATAAAATATTTAAAACAGGTTATCAAATAATTTGCATTAAAATAAAAAATATGTGCTATTTGTATATATTTATCACATTATTATATATTTATTTATATTTTTAACTATTTTAAACAATTTTAATGTAACACTGTTTCCTATGAGATTTTATTGAAAGTCCCCATCTCCAGCATTTTCTATGGTAGTGCTTAGCATTGTGGAGTGATGAGCTTTCTATAAAAGTGTAAGTTACTACAAAAGTGCAGTTTGTGAATACCGAAATATAGTACATTTAATCATAGGTGTAAACTGTCTTGTACTGGTAGATTGTCTTTGTGAATAAGGCCCATCATATCTAACTTAACACAGCACCAAATTTCAGGTCCATTTAACACATCTGTTTTTGTTTTGGCTCTTGACATTCCAGTGGGGTAAGAAGCTATTGCCCAATTTAGCTCCCAGTGAAGAAATTACTCAGGTAGAATTTAGAAGGATGTTATAGCTCTTCAAAACCTGTACACCCAAGTTAGCCTGCCCCTCTTCATCACACGGATTTATCATTTGTAGCACCATGCTCTATATTTTAAACAATTTCTTCAGTATATCATTTCGGGTAACTAGCATAACCTTACATTAAAAAAATATTCAGCTCCCGGTGTTTGGGATTGCAATAGTAGCTTTCAAAAGTGCATGAAAGTTAGTGGAACGGCATTCTCAACTCGCCAGAAAAGCATTATTGAGCAAGGGAGTGCAATTCCCTTACCCTTTTAATGATCACACTATCAAGCTCTTATGCGTGAATCTAGATCATTTATGAGAACATTAAAAAGATGGGGAGCAAGTAAACATCCCTGCCTTACCCCCTTTGATGACTTTAAAAGGCCTTGCAAATTCCCTGCATTCATATCATCTCTAGAAGCCTGTTAGGAGAGTAAAGCTAAAGTCAGGCCCCTACTAATATTGGTAGAAATGAGGACCTCCCTAAGAAGGAGCCGATTAACCCTGTCAAAAGCAGCTTTGGGGTCAGATTTCACTACAAAGCCATAGAAATTCAGCAGTTATAGTTACCTGAGCTAAATATAACTTACATCCCCACAATGCACTGCTTATGACCTCGCATGAGCCAGCACATTGACCAATTTGACCTACTTAACAAATTTCAATCAAGGTTTAGAACAGGACACAGCACTGAATCAGCCATTGTGCATATAATGGATGACACACTTAAGATACTAGACAACAACGACTCGTGCCTACTAATCCTCCTAGATCTCTCTTCAGCGTTTGACACGGTCAATCACAATATCCTACTAAAGTACTAGAACACAGAATGGGGTTATCTGGGAAAGTGCTTTCTTGGTTTGCTTCCTTCCTACAGAATCGGTCACAGTGAATCAAACTCTGCAACTCATTCGCTGACTCCTCACCAGTGAGATGTGGAGCCCCCCAAGGGTCGACCATTTCACCCACACTCTTTAACCTATATATGGAACCACTAAGGGAAATTCTCAACCAATCGAACAGTGCATACCACATGTACGCCGACGATACACAACTATACTTGAAGATATCCTCCCTTGACAACGTCATTCAACTAAATAACACTTTAGTCAAAACCCAGGCCAGGCTCTCTCAAAACAACCTCAAGCTGAACCCTCTGAAAACCGAATATCTTCTTTTCTTCCCACCAAACAGCTCCTCACTCGTCCATGATTGGCTCAAGCACCTAGATGCACTCAATTGCACACCTAACATCATTGATTCCACGAAATCCCTGGAAATAACACTGGACAAAAGTCTAAATATGAGAGCTTACATCAGTGTAACCACAGCAGTGCATCTTTCCAACTCAGAATACTGAAAAAACTGAAACCATTTCTACCACCTTCAGACTTCAAACAAGCAGTACAAGCCCTTGTGGTCTCCAGACTAGAATGCGGTGGGGTTCAGTGTCAGGACTACCCAAAACAAGAACAGCTCTATTTAAAATGACTCTTAATGAGGCAGTAAGGCTGGTAACAGGAACTTTGACCACATCCTCCCATTGCTTAGGTATCTAAACTGTCTTCCCCTTGAAGCAGGAGCTCAACAGAAAATTGCTTGCCTCACACACAAAGCATTACATTTTAAAGAACCAAGTTACCTGGCAGAAAAGATCCAAATAACTGGTGGCAGCCACTACCTAAGAAGCGCTAACTCTCTCAGGCTGGAACCTTCTATATTTTGAAAGCAAAAAACTTACACACGATCCTTCTCCGGAGCAGTGCCAAGGATCTGGAATTCCTTACCACCCAAGGTACGCTCAAATCCATTGATCCACTTCTTCAAAAAAGAGGTAAAAATTATCCTAATGAATAGATTCCTGGCATAGTCTTTCGGAGAGACAGGGCACAAGGGACGTCACAATGCCAGCAACCTCGAGATTGGTAAGAGGCACGTCACTTACTGGAGAACCCTCGAACACTTTGCTCCTCTGGGTATGTGGCTCTGAATAGTTTCAGAGCACAGCAAATACCCACCACGAAGTTGCTAGAGCTACGAAGACTAACGGAATTTTAAAGGACTGACAGTTTTATAATTATGACATTTGTTGCAACAACCCAATGCGGCACTTTACCCTAGAGGTATCTGTGTCTATACCTTCTTCTTATGTTATTCAAGCCTATGTATAGTGCTCTGATACCCCTGGGTCATATGTGAGCTTTATAAAACACTCTAAATAAAAAATAAAATAAATATTACATCACTCATGACATGGGCAGTGACATCATTGGCAACATCATCTTGAGAGTATAAGTATTTTTTTAGAATTTATGAGTGTTAAACATATCTACTAAGCTACTACAAAAATTAAATTTGTATACCAGGTGCACTACTACTGAGTGATACTACTTCTAACATATATTATGTGAGTGGCTGTGCGGCTGTATATATGCTTGTGTATATGGGTGTGCGAGTGGCTGGATGGGTGCATGAGTAGGTGTGTGAGTAGCTGTGTGGGTGAGTGAGTTGCTGTGTGAGTGGCTGTATTGGTGAGTGAGTGGGTGTGTCAGTGGCTGTATGGGTGAGTGATTGGTGGTATGAGTGGCTCTATGGGTGGGTAGGTGGGTGTGTAGTGACTATGGGTGGGTGTTTGGCTGTATGAGTGAGTGACTATGTGAATAAGTGGCTATATGGGTGAATGAGTGGCTGTTCAAGTGGGTGTTTGGTTAAGTGAGTTGGTGTGTGAGTGGTTGTATGGAAAGTGAGAGTCTGTGTTAATGGCTGTATGGGTGAGTAAGCGGATGTGTGAGTGCTGTGTGAATGGGTATGTAAGTGGTTGTGTGGGCGTGTGAGTGAGTGTGTGAGTGCTTATATGGGTAAGTGGCTGTGTTCAGAGGCTATATGGGTAAGTGAGTGGGTGAGTGACTGTGTAGGCAAATAAGTAGGTGTGTGAGTAGCTATATGAGTGAGTGTATAGCTATGTGACTGGCTGTATAGGTGAGTGACTGGTTGTGAGTGGCTGTATGGTGAATAAATGGTTGTGTGAGTGGCTGTACAAGTGAACGAGGGGGTGTGTGAGTGGCTCTATGGAAGAGTGAGTGGGTGTGCAAGTGCTGGTATGGGTCTGTGAATGGTTATGCGAGTGGTTGTGTGGGTGTGTGAGTGGCTGTATAAGAGGTTGTATAGGGGTGAGTGGGTATGTGAGTGAGTCTGTGGATGATGTCATTAGTGATGTCAATGACCATGTCATAAGCAATCTAATATGTGAGGTTATAAGCAGTGCACTGCAGGGCTTAAGTTATATTTAGCTCAAGTAAATATAACTGCTGAATTTCTGTGGTTTTATATGAGTGAAATCTGAGCCTAACTATAACGTTCCTGTAGCCTTTGGTCTTTTCAGTGAATTTCTACGTTTTTAAAATTATATTTCCTAATTATAATGTCCCTGTAACCTTTGTTTTTTTCAGTCAATTTGTAAGGTCTTTGAAATTCTATTTCCTAACTATAACTTCCCAGTGAATTTCTATGTTTTTTTAACTAGAAGTCATGTTTGCAGAGTGGTGGAGAAAGGGGAAAGGGCTTCCGATTAGCTCTCAGGAATCCCATTGTGTCACACTTACTGGAGGTAGCAGGAGAGCTTCTTGGCTCCCAAAGACCCTCAGCATCCAAGAAGACTTCATCCCCCAACCTATAGTGCACCAACAGGCACATTCACAGAGTGGTGGAGAAAAGGGGTGTGGCCTTGGACCAGCTCCTGACAATTGCGGTGTATGGGACTTAATGGAGGTAACAGGATGGGTTCTTGGCTCCAAAAGACCCTCAGCATCCAAGGGGGCTTATCCCCCAACCAATAGTGTGCCAAGAGGCCCCTTTGCAGAGTAGTTGAGAAAGGGTACCTCCAACAACGTCTCAGAAATCCGGCTGTGAGGGACTTAGTCATTACAACAATTGGGGTTCTTGGCCCCCAATGAATCTCACCAGCCAAGAGGAGTTCATCCCCCAAGTAGTACCCCGGGAGGCCCCTGTGCAGAGTGGTTGAGAAAGGGGCCGGGCCTCCTACGAGGTCACAACAAACTTGTTTCTGACCTTTATTCTGCCTCTTTCAGCTAATTTCTGACCTTTATTCTGCCTCTTGCTGCTCTTTCCTGACCTCTATTTTGTGTCTTTCTGCTAGTTTCTAGCCTTTTTTCAACCTTTTCCTGCTAGTTTCTGACCTTGCCTCCTGCTGCCCATTTATTTCCTTCATTTTTCCTCTTTCGGCTCATTTCTGACATTTATTTTGTGTCTTGCTGCTTGTTGCTGGCCTTTATTCTGCCTCTTGCTGCTCATTTCTGACCTGAATTCTGCATCTTGCTGCTTGTTTCTGACCTTTATTCTGCCAATTTCTGCTCATTTCTGACCTTTACTCTGCCTCTTGCTGCTCTTTTCCGACCTATATTTTGCGTCTTTTGCTCGTTTTCGACCTTTATTCAACCTTTTCCTGCTTGTTTCTGACCTTGCCTCCTGCTGCTCAATTATTTCCTTTATTTTTCCTCTTTCTGCTCATTTCTGACCCTTAGTTTGTGTCTTGCTGCTCATTTCTGAACTTTGTTTTTCCTTTTTCTGCTCATTTCTAATCTCTATTCTGCATCTTTCTGCTCACTGCTGGCCTTTGTTCTGCCTCTTGCTGCTCATTTCTGACCTTTATTCTGCCTCTTTCTGGTAGTTTATGACCTTTATTGTGTCTCTTTCCACTCATTTCTAAGCTATATTCTGCCTTCTTGCTGCTCATTTTTGACCTCTATTCTGCCTCTTCCTGCTCATTTATGACCTCTGTATTGCCTCTTGCTGCTCATTTCTGACCTTTATTCTGCCTTTTATTTCTGCACGTTTCTAACTTCTATTCTGCCTCTTGCTGCTAGTTTCTGACCTCTATTCTGCCTCTTTCTGCTCGTTTCTGACCTCTATTCTGCCTCTTTCTGCTCGTTTCCGACATCTATTCTGCCTCTTGCTGCTAGTTTCTCACCTTTATTTAGCCTCTTTCTGCTCCTTGCTGACCTTTATTCTCCCTCTTTCTGCTAATTTCTAACCTTTATTCTCCTTCTTTCTGCTCGTTTCTGACCTTTATTCTGCCTTTTGCTGCTCATTTCTCACTTTTATCTTGCTTCTTTCTGACCTTTATTCAGCCTCTTTCTATTAGTTTCTGACCTTTATTCTGCCTTTTTCTGGAGTTCACTAGGACCGTGAGGGGAGCCTGTGTCCAGATTCTGTGTTAGTCTGTAATTTGAATTATATTTGGTTCTGGCTTCCGATCTGCTTTGGAGGTAATCTTATGTCAATCCTCTTGCATTATTTTGAGAGATTTGTTGCCAATTCTCTAACTATCTACTTTTTGCCTTATGCAATAATTTTAGTTTTGATTACACCTTTATGGTTTTGACTTAGAATATTGTTTCTCGTACGTTTGATTAGGCTTGGGCTTAGTCTTCTGCCGACTCAGACAGCCCCAATCCTACATCTAGACCCTTGTAATTGTTTTAATTAGAGAATTGATAGATGGAAGAGATGAGATATGTAAGAGTGCATCACTCACTGTTGGATCTGAAGTATAAGGTTAGTGATTTCTGATAGATTGACAATATAGTACCAGCACTTTACATCTGATCTTTCACGTTATGACTGGTCATGTGCGAAGGGGCATATTTTGCTTTCAGAAGGATAAACAGATATTGGCTTTTTATGGAATATTCTTCATTGATGATAATATGCTATACAGAGAACTCATTGCCCAAATTCTTGGAAGTAGATTTTGGCTAGCCTTGTATACTGTAAGACTGTCTAAACATATTGTTCCTACAGTATTTCAGCTGAGCGAAGAAATCCCTTCTGTTTTGCCAAGAGCGTATACATGGATTTATAAGAACAATATCTTACTGAAGTTCATAGAATCAAAGTAGTCAACAAGCCTAGGTGAATCTTTCCAGAAGTGCCTAAACTATGCTAAGGTAATTCTGATGTCAAGTTTTGATTCCGGATTGGAACCATAAACTGTTCTACAAAACTCAGCTGCAAAGGGAGAAATACAGTAGAGAGGTGAGAAATAGTGTGAGGAGTGATGAATGTGAGATTAGAATGTTGAGGGGGCTGAGCAAATTTTCTATGGACCAATACCTAGTACTGTGTAATACTAATCAGTATTCATTTGTGTTTGCTGTTTTCAGCGTACAGGTGACCCTGCCCACTATTTGTAAAACAGCTTGTTGCTTAAGGCAGCAGATGTAGACCTCAATCTGCAACGAAAATTCCCATGTTGTCTCACTTGAGGTGTGGGTATTTCATTTATTCAGATTTGTTTTTATGTTATTTGTAATTTTGATGCACATTACAAAAGTAGAATTACATGTACAAGAAAGATTCAATAGGAATGGTCAACCTATTTCTCCATACCATAACTCACGTTGGGAGATTTGTAGCAAAGTGCCTCTTTTGACATGGTTTGCCCCCCACTTTTTGCCTGATGTCTGATGTGATTTCAAACTAAGTGCACTGATTCCCTGGCCATAAGGATCCCAGTACCAGATCTCCATCCCTAAAAAAGTACCACGATTGGCACACCCTCTGTAAGTCTCAGTAAATGGTACCCACAGTACCCAAGGCATGAGGACAGAAGGAGGTTGCCTAGGGACCCCTTACTCGGATTCGGAGGTGTCCCTATCACAGGCCACATGTCCAGGTACAGAACAAACTGAAGGGTCGACATGGCCAACAGCCCTGTGTGCAATGCCAACCCTGCACTGCATAATATATAGGCTAGCCACTCCTACTGCATGGCTTTAACCCTAAGGCTGGGTGCACTATATCCTATGTGAGGGCCTACCCGCACAAGCAGATGGGCCCCTACAATATCCAGTCTATTCTGGGTGTCGTAATTGAACAGGAAAGCTATAAAGAGTACATGGGCTGGATACTCATCAACACGAGTTTCCTAGCTCCATGATGGTTTTACTGATTTCTAAGATGTTTTGTACCAAACATCTTGTCTTAATAAATCTATGCTGATGCCAGTATTGGATTTATTAATACATTCACACAGGAGACCCTGCAAGAGGTACCCCTGCAACCTAATAACCACTGGTGTTGTCCCTGTCTAGTTTTAGCCAGCCTGACATCGCCAGATGTATTTCTGGACCCCTGGGTAGAGAGCCATAGATCACTGGATCCAGAAAAAATGCGTGCTCTGGGCGGAGGAAGTCACACCTTCCTCCCTGCAGTATCTGCCTTGGCAGAAAAGGGAACTTTAAAGGACATGCCGCCTTTGAAACTCACCCCAGCCTCTGCTGTTAGAAGCAGATAGTGACACCCCAGTCCTGCTTCATTTTTGGTGGGTGGACTGGAAGGAATATTAGGTAAAATAGAAGGTGGGTCTACCTTCACCCTGCCCACCCCTCAGGTCAGGCAGATGAGGTAGACTCCACTTTTCACTATCCGCCATCTTGAGGATGGGGATAGTAGCCAATCAGAAGTCAGGGTATGCCCACCCCCCTCGTGGGGTGAGCATAAAGAGGGTGTGGACACCCTACAGGTTGATAGCCCATTGGCTATCACCTGGCCTTCCCTAAAAATGCCCCTAACTTCAGTATTTAGGTGGCTCCCCAAGAACCTGGTAAAGAAACCGCCGTGGTTGAGGACCAAGGAAAAACCAAAGAAAATGATGGACGGAGTGTTGAACATTGCAAGCACTCACCCCCAGTCAACTGATCTGAGTTTAATCCATCACCGTTCTTTAGCCCACTCTGCCACCCCAGTTCAGACATGGCCATATGCAAATCAGTCTGACCCTGTGCCTCATGGGAACAGTCCAGCCCGAACTGCCAAGCCATGTCTTCCCTGGACCGGATACAAGCTTCCTAGGACCGGTTTCTGGCATTGCAGCCGTCTTCAGCCAGGCTTGCTTGAATCCAGTGGCAAAGTGAGCAAGGGACTCACGTCTGAGCATACCCTGCCAACTTATGGCGAACAAAGCAAAAACCAAAGGAAATGATGGACGGAGTGTTGAACATTGCAAGCACTCACCCCCAGTCAACTGATCTGGGTTTAATCCATCACCGTTCTTTAGCCCACTCTGGTTGAGGACCAGCACACTCAGTGTCGACGTGACTTACCACTAAAAAGTAACACTTACGCTCCCCAGACCTGTTGGTTCACCAGATCGGTGCAGCCGAACCCTGCACGCCTCCATCACCTTGAGGGATCCTCTCAAAACAGCGACCGGCGCTGAAAACAGCCCCGCTCCTGAGATCCCATACCATCTTGCCGGTGACTTTGACGGTGGACTACAGCAACGTTGGCATAACCGCCTCCTCCGTGACGGTCTGCTCTGCATTACACCTGTTGCCTTCCCGGTGCCGGTGAACTCTGAATCACCTTGGTGGAGTAACGCATCCAGTGACCGCGAGGACCTCTGAGATGGCGGTCCTCCGCTAGTCAGTATTATACCTTCTTCCATGCACCACGACCGCGACTGCTGGGGTGGTGGCATTCATTATCCATTTATCTACAGAGACCTACTGCCATTAACTGCAACAGTAATTGTGTTGGCCGTCCCCTGAACTCCATTCCAACTATATGCTTCCATTGCTTTCACTGACGACCACAGTGGTAAATATCTGACAGTATTGACTGCTGTGTGCATGGATGTCAAAAGTACTACATACTTGAACCAAACTGCATTTTCTCTTCTTGCTTAAAAATCTACAATATCGAACTTTCTAAAGTATATTCCAGATCTGAATTTCTTGCTGCTCAAGATATATATCAAGTCCCCTTGTAGGGATGAAACGCGTAATGGCTGCCGTTCTGTTGATGTGAACCGACATGAAATAAATTAATCGGTATTTCAAGAAGATTCAGTGGCTCGTGCTCTTTTTACCGTGGCTGAAGGGATAAGCGCAGATTAGAAGAGTGCTTGGCGATATATATATATATATATATATATATATATATATATATATATATATATATATATATATATATATATATATATATCCTACTGGCGGTCGCCAGTAGGTAGTTATAGTTAGGACCCTGTTTCCATAGGAAATCCGCAACATTCTATTTGGAATAACTTTGGCGCCGGTCGACGAATCCTCGCGAAATTTTCAAAATAGGTGGGGCGCTCCGCTCCGCTCCTACCCTGAAAGTCTCGGGGGGATTCGTCAAGCGGGGGCTGAGATAAAAGGGGGTCCCAAAACGCGTTTTTCCCATGCATTTTTCCATAGGACCTTTAGACACAGCTACAGCCCGAACGGCTGAACAGAATTACGTGAAATTTGGCAGAGAGGTAGTCCTCAGGTCAAGGAAGTGCCTTTTGTAGGTTTGGTGTAAATCTGTTCAGTAGATTCTGAGAAAATAGCCTTTAAATCAATATATATATCTGAGCCAGCTTACGGTGCGCTTACGGTGCGCTTACCGTACGCGTACGGTGACGTGCGCGAGCGCGATTCTGATTGGCTCTTAGATCTTAGTAAACATTCGAATCGGTCGAAACCAGGAAGCGGCGGCCGCCATTTTGTGTATTTCACTCAGAAAAAAAAGGGTAATAACTTGAAAAGGGGGCAAGGAAGAGAGTTACAGACCCCCTAACATTTGTAAGGGGGTCAAAGAAGGACAGAAAAGTACAAAGAAAACATTTATTGATTTTAAAAAAAATCGCGGGGTACGCGTACGGTAAGCTCACCGTAAGCGTACGGTAAAAAAAAAAAAAAAATGAAATGAAATGCAGATTTAAGTGTTTAGATATTAGGGGGCTCTAAAAAGAGCCGTTGTGTTTATGAAGTGAGTTTTTATTGGTACCTACAAGTAAGTGAGGAAATATGAATTTTGTGATCAGTTATGCCCCCTATCGTAGACCCCAACGGCTCCATGTACATGCTATACGTACATGTATGTTCCCTCCTGCTCCAGTTTTGTAGACGCAAATATATGTGCGTCCACCGTCAACATGTCCTCTTTCAGATCCACCATGAATGGGTCAGATATTCCTTTTCTAAGTATGAAAGGCCACCGACTTTATGTGGTTCACTTTCCACATTTTACAGATTCAGGCGAGTAGGCCCGAATTCTGTCACCAAGCCTTTTCCTGCCTTCTGCCTCTGAAAGCTCCAGTCTGAGCCTGCATCTGTGACCATGAACTTTGTCTTACTCCCTGCGCGGCTAACGGTGCCTGATCCAGCCCGTAGCCTGCCAGAAAACTGTATGTCACCTTCAAGATTATCTCCTCCGCCCCTCATCCGATGCATTCCTGTCTAGCAGTTTAGGTAAACATTCATCCAGCTACCGTGCAAAGGGGCCAGGCCTCGCTGTCCTCATGCAAGTAATTCATAAACCCTGTTACCATGGAATATTCCTACCCCCTTGCATCTAGTGTAGACACTTAGACGCTTGTACACGCACTAACAGTCAGTATAGTCAGTATAGAATAAGATTCTATCCTAAGAGACCTCTCTTTTTGGATAACACAGTTCTTTAAACATAGGATATTAGATATGATTTGAGATTAGGTTGACATAACCCCAGACTTCTGTCTCCACATGTAGAGCTAAATGTCAAGTCCCATTCTCCCCCTAGTTGCACGTCAAATCACACGTCATGCTGCTGCGCGCGCATCTCTGCCAAGTATTTTTGCTGACATTGCGAAATTCTTTCATGGAACCACCCATTTGTGACATCATACCTAATGACGTTCTTTAGTTACGCCTAGTTACACCCATTTTAGTTACGCATGTATGTCTTTATCTCTGTTATCAACTGTTACGCCTCCTGCATCTGTTTCACTGTAATGCCTCTTCTATAAAAATGATTACCTGTCAATAATGTATTGCCCTTCCTTCCTGAACTTTCGTGGTGATGGAATAGAACGCCTACAATTTAAATTGTATTCCTTTGTATAGGAATAAAGCCTTTTTAAACCTCTAATACCACGGATTCTGCCTCTCATTTTACTGAGTTATTTTTAATAGACTTTACCGCATAAAAAAATAGTACCGGTAACGAAATATTTACCACATAAATTGGCGCCCGAACAGGGACACTTTCTCATCTCACGCGCCGGAGGTGCGTTGCAGGCCCGGTCTCCTGCCACAGCTGGACGGACAATAACGCGTACCCACAGGATTTCCTGTATCTCCCTCCTGCCGAGCGGGGGTAACTGAGGCTGCGATCAACACCCAGACGAGGCGGTGAGAAGTGCGAAGTATCCCGACCAGAGCCTAGCTGAGAGAGCAAGATCCGAGGTATACAGAGGCCCACCAGGTTCCGAAGTTCCGAAGTTTCGAGTCGAGTCCAGTCCGGTCCAAGTCCAGTTCAGTTCAGTTCCGAGGCCTTCCGTTCCGAGCTACCCGGTGAGTACCATTGACGGGGAGGCGTTCTGACGTGCACATAGGTTGTGCCGGTCAAGACGGGTTTGGGTACACAAATCCGGTCTGCACTGTTTCAGCAGTGTATCTGTACTGTTTAGCAGTATATCTAGTATGTCTAGTATATAATTCAGAATTACCTAGTTAGTGCCGAGTATTATGCTTAGTGACTAGTTCCCTAAATGGCCATCATTGTTTATTCATTAAATGTTAAATGTTAAATGTTTTAAATACGTTCTGCATATTGTGGTGTGAATGACTGTTCATTATTGTGTTTTGTTGTATTATACGTGTTCAAAAATTAGGTATCAGATCAGTTCTCAATATGCCGCTCTTTTCGAAATTAAGACAGATCAAAACTAGAAAAGGGGTACTCGAAGAAGCTGTTCCCATTCCTCCTAGGGACACTCCAGGGTACTTCATGTACCATAAACATGGCCTAGACGCCATATTATTTCTTGATTTATGGGTAGACTACACCAAGGAATTACCAGAAAGTCAGAGGTGGCCCGCAGCTGGGACCTGGGATGCAGATTGCATCATGAAAGTAGAGGAAGAATTATGGAAAAAGAAAGCTAGACAATCACAGAAAGATGCCATTGAATTATGGCGTAAAGAATCATATAGACGTACAGAAAAAGCACTCAGACAGGAAGAGAAAAGTAAGGAGAATTCAAATAAAGTCCGAGAAAATCTATTAATTGAAGAAGGTACCCGAGCAAAATCAGAACAAGTAGACAGACAAAGAAATGCCCTTATGAATGGTATGTATCCTCTTCTGGCCGAAGGGTTACCTAAGGCTACTCCGGAGATACCAAAAGACTTGCCACCTCCATTGTTTCCGATAAAAGCACATCCCAAAGGGCATCCCAGAACCGCAGAAGATGTTTTCCTTTCCTCTTATTTAGACGACGCAGCTCCCGAGTATGCTAATACTGCACCACATAGACCGCCTGCCGAGGGGGTTCAACGCCAAGACCCTCCGTCTGTACCTCCGCAACAACAAACTCCGACACAAGTTCCGGCAAGCA
Organism: Triturus cristatus; assembly: GCF_964204655.1. NCBI lineage: Eukaryota > Metazoa > Chordata > Amphibia > Caudata > Salamandridae > Triturus > Triturus cristatus. The sequence goes on from NC_140594.1 coordinate 968,294,671, forward strand.
CATCTGTTTCTACAGCTGTACCCACACCTATGGTTGCTATATCACGTTCAACGAATCCTTTCACATCCAGCACCCCAGGCGGTGCTACAGGAGGTACAACAAACATTTTTTCCACGCCACCCAGAGTAAATAAACTTTCCTTTCAAGAATTAGCCCACCAACGTACGCCCAAACTAGTAACTCCCGACATGCTTAAGGAACTTCTAGTAGATTGTAGATATGACCCTGTGCCCGGCAAAGAGGACGAAATGCTGCTGGCATCATTACGTATCCGACGAGCTGCAATATATTTAGGGAGGCTACCAGGAATGACTACACATTTAGAAAATATATATCACTTTGTCCAGTCAGGGCGAGATTCTGAAAGTATTAATAGAGCCATGGAGTACCAGAAAGTGGAGATACAGGGGGAACTGTTACGTTTCCTCATAAATTGTGTGATCAGAAATCAAGACCGACCAGGGGTAAATCCGGAAGAAATGCGAATTCTTACCACATGGAGTCGGAATATATCGGAGGGGAGGCATGATAGACTATTAAGTATAGTAGCTATGTGCCGAAAGATCCGCAAAGAAGTAGAACGAATACACGAAGAAAGATTAGCGGTAGACCAGCCTGAACAAAACGAGGAGGAGGAAGAATTAGAACTGCCCACAGGACAGTTAGAAACCATGGCCTATGTAGGTAGAGGAAGATCTTGTAATAATACTAGATGCTTTACTGATCCGATACGTCCGATACGTCCAGATAATAACAGAAATTTCCAAACCCCTATAATAAATATAAGGTCCCCCGAACATTCGTTCCAAGCCGCTGACAAATTACTCCGAGAACGAAGGGGTTATCATATACTCGATTCTATGGACGAACAAGAATTAGCCAGGTCAGCCGTTCACTGGGTTGACAGTCCCGGAAAATATAGTGATGATACACTAGCGCACACGTTTTTGAACCTCACCCCAGATGAACAGCGTTTAGCTGGTATCTACATGATTCAACAACTCCTTATATTATATAAAAGCCAACACTCCGATCCTGGTCCCTTACCTGATATATTGACTGAATTACTCACGAATAAATGGAGAGGTTCAGGTACTGAGTTAATTAGAGAAATACTAGAATCCAGAAAGCAGTACATTCTTTTTGTATGCCCCGAACATGTCTCACTGCCCATCAAGGAAAGAACGACGTATTATATGGATAGACAGAATCCCTTACGCGAAGTGCACCCGATAAAAGGTGATGACAATCAGTTTAAACGTGTGTTTGTATACACACCCATATCTAAAATGGAACTATTAGAAATGAAGAAAGTGGTACCCAGTCATGACAAAGACCCAGCGGGTTTCCACCGTGAAATTAAAGACATGTTGCTCATGGGAGAGTATACCTACCCCGACATTATGAAAATATTAAAGGTATTAATGCCTGCGGGCATTTACAAAAAACTCAAAGAAAAGGATTGGGAGGTGGGAGACCAAAAGATAGATTGGACAGCATTAGAAAACGAAGAAACAGCTCGAGGTCCAGGTTTAGGGCTTGGGGAAAGGACCAAAATACTACCAGGTTTATTAGTACAGGTACTGCCACGTTTATTAACTACGAAAAAGGAAGACTGGGGTGCAATATCAGCCTGTAAACAAAAGCAAGATGAAGACACTAGTGATTTCTATGCCCGATTCGAAAAGTGTTTTGGTATAAATAGTGGAATAAAAGCAAGTAGCGAATCGTATCCACATCTGTTTGTGACAAAATTAGTTGAAAATTCCTTGCCCCAAGTTAAGAATAGAGTATTGAAATTCGAGAGTACCTGGCAAGGTAACACTCCGTCACAAATGTTACAAATGCTGCAGTACCATCACAATAGAATTAGAGAGGAACAAGAACATGAACAAAGACGCATGAAAGACACGAAAATGAAAATGCTAGTTTCCCAGACAGTTCCAGCTGACGGTCATAAAAAGGGTATGACACAGTCCAGTGATTCAGCAGGGTCTGTAAAAGGGACATGCAACTATTGTAAACAGCCAGGTCATTATATACACGATTGTCCAGTCTTAAAACATAATATTGCCACAGGTATTACAAAAGAAAGACCACGGCCACTTAGACAGGATCAGAACCAACAAGGAGCCCCGCAGCATGCACAGTCCATGCCAGCTCCGCAACAGTCTATGCCAGCTCCATCACCGCAGCCTATTGCTGCCACACAAACAACGACACGACAGATGTACCAGACCGCACAGTATGACTATCCTGATTATCAACGATACTCATGAAACAGCCTAGAGAGGGAAGTTGGCTTACCCCTTATCGAGGTCCCTGTAGATCAAGAAGGACCTTATGTACACAGTGAACTATTAGGCCAAGATAGAAAATTTTTACTTGATACAGGGGCAAGCCGAACAACGATAAAACGTAGTGAAGTTCCAGGGGCACCCCTCTCAGGCTCACAGAATATTTCCCTTGGTTTTTCAGGAAAACCTATCATTAACGAAGTATCACAGCCTCTTCCACTTACGATTGGTCCCTTGACACGAACTACAGATTTATTGCTTACTAAATCATGTCCAGAAAACCTTTTAGGTATAAAAACATTGAAAGCTCTAGGAGCTATAATATGTTGTTCTCCGGAAGGAGTAAGATTGTTTTTACGTGATTTCAAAGGGCACTATGTGTCCCGAGACATGGATCACCGACTGCAGACTTTACCCACACATTTATGGGCACAAGGCCCTACAGATGTTGGTTGCATGAACATTACACCATATCGAGTCACACTAAAGACAGGAGTGGTACTACCACGAATGCGACAATACAAGTTACCCCCAGATGCTGTAGCGGCTTTACTGCAAATCATTGACGAGCTTATTACCCAAGGAGTGGTTGTGGAAACCGACTCCAATGTATGTAATTCCCCGATAATTCCGATTCTTAAACGAACTGATCCAAAAGCCCCGCCAGTATATCGATTGGTTATTGATCTGCGCGAATTAAATAAATGTATTGTACCACAATACCCCGTGGTCCCAGACATTTCTTCATTACTGACAGCCATTGATTCCGAAGCAACATTCTTTACTGTAATTGATCTCAAGAATGCCTTTTTCAGCGTCCCAATAGATCCGGAAAGCCAATACTTGTTCGGATTTAGTTTAAATGGACGAAGCTTTAAATTCACACGCGCACCTCAAGGATTCACAGAAAGCCCCAGCATCTATAGCCAAGCATTGAAACGAGAACTTGACAGTATCCACATGCCAGTCAACACTGCCCTGCTTCAATATGTCGATGATCTGCTGATCACCGCTAGAAGCGAACCTGAATGTGAAAAAGCCTCACTGACGGTTTTACAATTTTTGGCCGAAAAGGGGCACAAGGTGTCCCCTTCTAAGCTGCAATTCTGTGTCCAGCGAGTTGTTTACCTTGGGCACTCGCTGTCCAAGGAGGGAAGACAGCTTACGTCAGATCGCATCCAGTTAATTGCTAACATGCCAATACCCAAGACACAAAAGGAGGTACGGGCTTTTATAGGCCTCACTTCATATTGTAGGCAGTGGATCCCTCAGTATGCATTTCTAGCAAAACCACTCATTCAGTTGACAACACAGGAGGCAGCCACATCGACTGTCCTCCCTTGGACTCAGGAACATACACAAGCTTTTGAAAGCCTAAAGAAAGCTTTATGTCAAGCACCTGTTTTAGCAACACCATGTTACAATAAACATTTTACGCTCTTTGTTACAGAACGCGAAGGTACTGCCTTGTCAGTACTCACACAGGAACAAGCAGGATCACACAAACCATGTGCTTATTTTTCTAGTACATTAGATCCCGTAGCTCAGGCTCTGCCTGCGTGCCTGAAATCAGTGGCAGCGACAGCTTTAGCAATCAGACAAAGCGATGCCATAGTGTTAGGACATCCATTGACAGTACAAGTACCACACGCAGTAGAGGTTCTTGTGAACCGAACGCAAACACAACACTTGACTATAGCAAGACTTACCGGTTATGAATTGACATTGTTTCAGCCACACATAGAAATCAGACGTTGTAGTACATTGAATCCTGCCACACTTTTGCCAGTAAACGGAACAGACCCACTAGCACATGATTGTATTGAAGTTATTACTATCACGACGAAACCCAGACAAGACTTGACAGACGTCCCATTGTCAGATCCAGACCTGACGTTGTATGTAGATGGTTCATGTATGAGAACGAGTACAGGAGAGCTAGTGGCCGCGTATGCAGTCACAACAGACACTGAAGTCATTGAAACAAATTGCATAAATACCTTGTCAGCTCAAGCAGCAGAGCTCATCGCTCTGACACAAGCCCGTATTCAAGCCACAAATAAGAAAGTCAACATATACACTGATTCACGTTATGCATTCGGAGTTGTACATGACTTCGGCGTGCTGTGGCGAGAGAGAGGTTATTTAACTTCTCACGGTGCCCACATTCAGCACGGACCCCTCATTCATGCCTTATTAGATGCAATACATCTACCCACTGCAATATCAATTATGAAATGTAAAGCTCATACGAAAGTTACTGATATCATTTCCCAAGGCAATGATCTAGCTGACAGAACAGCTAAACAGACTGCTCAAACTCACACATCTGACATGACAAAGACAATAGTTCTGACACCAACACGTTGCATGACGGTTAAGGATCCCGCTCTTGACGTAATTGACATACAGACACATGCTACACCAGATGAAATAAAGAAATGGACTGAATTAGGAGGGATCCAAACGGATCACGGATGGATGACGAAGGAAAAATCTGTATAGTTCCTTCCTGACTCTATGGTTCAAGTTATCATTAATACAATACATAGTCCAGCGCACCTAGGAGAAAAAGCTATGCTAGACAGCATTCAACACATTTGGTTCAACAAACATTTACGAGCAGCAGCTAAACAAAAAGTTCGTACCTGTATGATCTGTTGTCAGTTTAACCCAGGTAAAAGCATTCCCGTAGAACAGGGTGGATTTCAGCCTCCTGATCACCCTTTTGAAGTCCTCCAGATGGATTATATCCAGATGGAACGATGTCGAGGATTCAAATATGTTCTTGTAGTTGTCTGTGCTCTTTCCCGTTGGACAGAAGCCTACCCGGTCTCAGATTACACTGCCCCGACTACTGCCAAACAGTTGGTTCGAGAATTCTTCCCACGGTACGGTTTACCACGTGTTGTCTACTCAGATAACGGCCAGCCGTTCTCATCCGAACTAATGAAACACGTTTCACTTTTGTTAGGCTATCAATGGAAATTTCACTGTGTCCGACACCCCGAGGCAGCAGGTCTCGTGGAACGACATAACCAAACTCTGAAAATTAGATTGTACAAAATATGTAGAGAGAAAGGTGTCGATTGGGTAGTAGCCTTACCAGTTGCACTCTTTTACATGAGAATGGTAGCGCACTCTCGAACAGGGCTATCCCCTTATGAGGTGATCTTTGGCAGACCACCAAATATGTGGGGGACGCCTATACCACGCAAAATAACTGATGTTGACTGTAATATGCTGACAGATTACCTGGCTTCCTTGATGTCTGCACTACAATCTTGTCGTTCACAGGTAGCTGCAGCCTTTCCCGACAACACCGAGGTGAAACCCCATGACGTAGTTCCCGGGGACCTGTTGTTAGTGCGGAATTTTGACCGGAAGACTCAGCTGGATCCTAGGTGGAAATCGCCTCAACTTGTACTACTCACCACAAGGACAGCCGTGAAGATCGAAGGTCGCAAAGGATGGTTACATTCAAGTCATATCAAGAAATGTCATGGACTACCGTCTGATGTAAACGTTACACCTCGCGTGTCTTCACCGATTGACTCAAAGCTTCCTTTGGTTGAACAAAGCGATAAGGAACTATACAAACTAAAATTACGGTCTAGTAAGTCAGACAATTTGATTGTTTAAGTCCTCTCCAAGGTGAATCGGTCGAATTTGTCTCTGACATGTATCCCCTAGACCTGAATAGAGAAAGAAACCGAAAGATGCAGTTGAAAAAGCATGCGTACTGTAAATCACTGCGTAGTCATTGCACAGTGACGTTATTAATTTTGTTTTTCTTAAGTCTTTTAATAATCGCTGCAAGTATATTGTTGCACATATATTATCCTATTTCTAAACATGTTTACAATGTTACTGCTGAACATTCTTTTAGTGAATTACCCCCGCATGAGTTGTCCTATAGATTTGCGCTGCGCAATAACACTTTCATTAGTATGCTACATCATTCCCATCAAACCAGCAATGCCACGAATTGTTGGATATGTGGCCGACTCCCTCCCTATCAGAACTATAAGGGAGTTTTGCCCCTCTTTCCCTATCCGTTCACACACAATGGCTCCTGTGGAGCATGGTTTAGTTTGATTAATTCCCTAGATTCGAATTCCGCAGTTTATCAAGACAACTGGGTATGGGGAAACCTGAACTTAGTTTTGCTTAAAGTCTGCTACCCTAACAAGGAGGGACTTCCCAAAAGAACAGGAACTGATCTAGAAAATGAAGTATACGGATTAGGTAATTTTACACTTAACCTCATGATCCTGAACGTTGAATCTGAAGCTACACCAATCTTGCCCGCCATGTCCGTATTCCCAGTAAAAGGGGAACTATGTATAAGAAAGAATGGCTCCATACACATGGGCCATAGTAAATGCACCACTGTGATAAAATTCAGTGATCAAGGCAAGTCTACATTTAGAGCTTCTCGTCATTCCTACTTTATATGTGGCCAGACCGCATATATACGCCTACCTCTAGATTGGGATGGTACCTGTTACATAGCATTCCTCCTACCACCTGTTTTCCTAGCTCCTCCTGATTTTCATAGAAATACTCATTTAGTACACAATAGACAGCAGAGAGATCTCCCAATCGTCGATTACACTGAAACAGCATGGGAAAAATACACAGATTTCAATAAAGGTTTCTTCCCCTATATAGGTACAGTCACTAATAGTAAGTTGATACGTAGATTAACCAGAACCCTTGAAGCAGTAGTGAACGAAACTATTTCCGCCTTAGGCAATTTAACAGAAGAGCAGTCTGCTATGCGGATTGTTGTGCTTCAAAATCGTCTTGTCCTTGACGTCATCCTGGCCGATAGGGGCGGAGCTTGTAGGGTCATCGGATCAAGTTGTTGCATTTTCATACCAGAAAATTCGCCGTCAGTATATAAAGCCATAACCCGCCTTCATAAGATTGTAAGCCAGATACACCAGAGTCCAGGCACCTGGACTTGGTCCGGTTGGTTCTGGGGCGTGTTGTCAGCCTGGGGATGGAGAATGCTCTCCTTCCTAGGTATTGGCTTTCTCATACTATTCAGTTGCTGCTTATGTCTACAATGTGGGCCAGCGATTTGTGGTCTGTGTGCCACCTCGTGTATCCCACATCCAAGTTTTCGTTCGAGATCCCGGAAGAAGAAAGAAGAACAAATGATGTTATATGAACAGATCGATGGATTGATGAAGATCAATATCTCCTAAGGGTCCGAAGGGGACAAGGAGGGAATGAGGAAATATGAATTTTGTGATCAGTTATGTCCCCTATCGTAGACCCCAACGGCTCCATGTACATGCTATACGTACATGTATGTTCCCTCCTGCTCCAGTTTTGAAGACGCAAATATATGTGCGTCCACCGTCAACATGTCCTCTTTCAGATCCACCATGAATGGGTCAGATATTCCTTTTCTAAGTATGAAAGGCCACCGACTTTATGTGGTTCACTTTCCACATTTTACAGATTCAGGCGAGTAGGCCCGAATTCTGTCACCAAGCCTTTTCCTGCCTTCTGCCTCTGAAAGCTCCAGTCTGAGCCTGCATCTGTGACCATGAACTTTGTCTTACTCCCTGCGCGGCTAACGGTGCCTGATCCAGCCCGTAGCCTGCCAGAAAACTGTTTGTCACCTTCAAGATTATCTCCTCCGCCTCTCATCCGATGCATTCCTGTCTAGCAGTTTAGGTAAACATTCCTCCAGCTACCGTGCAAAGGGGCCAGGCCTCGCTGTCCTCATGCAAGTAATTCATAAACCCTGTTACCATGGAATATTCCTACCCCCTCGCATCTAGTGTAGACACTTAGACGCTTGTACACGCACTAACAGTCAGTATAGTCAGTATAGAATAAGATTCTATCCTAAGAGACCTCTCTTTTTGGATAACACAGTTCTTTAAACATAGGATATTAGATATGATTTGAGATTAGGTTGACATAACCCCAGACTTCTGTCTCCACATGTAGAGCTAAATGTCAAGTCCCATTCTCCCCCTAGTTGCACGTCAAATCACACGTCATGCTGCTGCGCGCGCATCTCTGCCAAGTATTTTTGCTGACATTGCGAAATTCTTTCATGGAACCACTCATTTGTGACATCATACCTAATGACGTTCTTTAGTTACGCCTAGTTACACCCATTTTAGTTACGCATGTATGTCTTTATCTCTGTTATCAACTGTTACGCCTCCTGCATCTGTTTCACTGTAATGCCTCTTCTATAAAAATGATTACCTGTCAATAATGTATTGCCCTTCCTTCCTGAACTTTCGTGGTGATGGAATAGAACGCCTACAATTTAAATTGTATTCCTTTGTATAGGAATAAAGCCTTTTTAAACCTCTAATACCACGGATTCTGCCTCTCATTTTACTGAGTTATTTTTAATAGACTTTACCGCATAAAAAAATTGTACCGGTAACGAAATATTTACCACATAAGTACCGATGCAGAGTCTAAGGTTCAAGAGGAAGACTCTGTTCCCTTCATCAGTGAAGTGTACACCATCTCCTCTATAAATGTCTTGCATGTCGTAACGCAAGTTGTTGTGGTAAATGGAACCCATACCATAGTCACGGAGGAAAGCAGAAACAGATTTGTTGACGTGCTTTCTTGCTTTGTCAATCTGTGGACAAAAATGATTGGACCAGTTCCATTTTTGCCTTTGGCATATGTTAGAAAACACAAAGGCAGTTTTAGGGAAAAGTGAAAACAGTTGTGCAAAGGTCTCCTTCATAAGCATTTCCAGACCTACCCCAGTCAAAGTGCCTAGGTCATTGCCACCACAGTGCACTATTATGAGGTCAGGGTGTTGGATTTGCATGAAGGATTTCACCAATGGCATCAATTGGTGCCACTTTAACCCTCTCTGACCAATCCATTTAATGTCTACATTTGGCAAAGCAAGGTCTCTCACCATATCTGTTTTCTCTGCATACTTTTCACTCCAGAAGACATAGCTGTGCCCTACAATCCACACTGTGAACATCTTCAAAGGAGAACTGGATGCACTCAGGAGGTGTAATTCAGTAGAATGGTAAAAAGAAATGAAAGACAGTTTGGAAATGGAGGCATACATATTTTTTTTATAAAAAAAAGAACTGATTGGCTGTTTCATACCATTCTAGAATAAAAACTAGGCTGTATGTGTAAATTTATAGAAGCATGTTTTGTATTGGTACAGAAAAATGTGTTACCAAAGAACAGTACTATGGATTTGCTGTTAGGTTTGAAAAGTCAAGCACTCTTGCACTTTGAAAATGAAACATTGTCTGCTGAACTTCTGACCTAACTCCACACAGCAGTGTTCCATGAGCTGTTGCTATGGTAGCAGGCAGAAGTCAAGTTGGGGGAAGGGTACTAGGCAGAAGTCAAGTTGGGGGAAGGGTACTTTTGGAAAAGGGTTGGTTTTCAACCAATAGAAATGTGTGATTACATTTGAAAAAAAGGGGGAAGCACTGAGATTTGAAATTAACATGTATATGTGTGGAAAAAGAGAGGGAAAGTTTGCCATTATCTGGTTCTGCTGAGAGGAGAGAGGTGAACAGAACAGAGATCCTGGCTCTGATAATCTGCTGTTTGAGTGCCACATTTCTTTTACAATTAACTAATTTTAAAGGTGAGTTTAGAGTTTGAGAGGGGATGTATATGGTAAATTAAGAAATGAATAATAGAATTGGAATTCCTTTTGTTGAAGTTGTGTTTATTATTTTCTGTTTTGGGAGAAATTTAAATGTGAGGAACATGTAAAATAATATGGAATATGTTTTCACGAAAATTTAAGGTGTACTGGTAAAAATAAGGAATACTTTAAGGGTTTGAGGTTGCACTCAGTAATGCAAATACATTCAGCATCAGTGAGGCTGGTTGCCCTTGCTGGAGTGTAGTGAGTCACCCAGGTTACACATGTTGCTGGTCTCAGAAAGCTGTTTGGTATTGCTCTGGTGATTTTACATTTGCATTAGATGGAAAGGGGGAGGCTTTTTTTTATGCAGAAGCAGACTCTTAGTACACAGGCAGCTGGTTATCCTGTGGAATCATGGATAGTATTCACAACCGAGTGGGGTTTGAGGTTTCAGTTAGTAATGCAAATCCATTCAGCATCACTAAGGCTGGTTGCCCTTGCTGGAGTGTAGTCAGTCACCCAGGTTACACATGGTGCTGGTTTCAAAAAGCAGTTTGGACATGTGCTGTTTTCAGAATCTGAAAAGTGGATTCAAAATGTGTCAGTCTGTAAAAGTGTTTATCACTTGCCAAAAAAAAGAGTAGTAAGTGTGCTTTCAAATTGGCAAAGAAATTTCGTTTTGTGACTAATATGAAAACATGACTCTGTGTGCAAATAGGAATTACAGGCAGAGATTTATTGCGTATTGCTCTGGTGATTTTACATTTGCATTAGATGTAAAGGGGGAGCCATTTTTTTGTATGCAGAAGCAGACTCTTAGCACACAGCCAGCTGCTTATCCTGTGGAATCATGGATAGTATTCACAACCGAGTGGGGTTTGAGGTTTCAGTCAGTAATGCAAATACATTCAGCATCACTAAGGCTGGTTGCCCTTGCTGGAGTGTAGTCAGTCACCCAGGTTACACATGGTGCTGGTCTTAAAAAGCAGTTTGGACATGTGCTGTTTTCAGAATCTGAAAAGTGGATTCAAAATGTGTCAGTCTGTAAAAGTGTTTATCACTTGCCAAAAAAAAAAGTAGTAAGTGTGCTTTCAAATTGGCAAAGAAATTTCGTTTTGTGACTAATATGAAAACATGACTCTGTGTGCAAATAGGAATTACAGGCAGAGATTTATTGCGTATTGTTCTGGTGATTTTACATTTGCATTAGATGTAAAGGGGGAGCCATTTTTTTGTATGCAGAAGCAGACTCTTAGCACACAGCCAGCTGCTTATCCTGTGGAATCATGCATAGTATTCACAACCGAGTGGGGTTTGAGGATTCAGTCAGTAATGCAAATACATTCAGCATCACTAAGGCTGGTTGCCCTTGCTGGAGTGTAGTCAGTCACCCAGGTTACAGATGGTGCTGGTCTTAAAAAGCAGTTTGGACATGTGCTTTTATCAGAATCTGAAAAGTGGATTCATAATGTGTCAGTCTGTAAAAGCACTTATCACTTGCCAAAAAAAAGAGTAGTAAGTGTGCTTTCAAATTGGCAAAGAAATTTCGTTTTGTGACTATTGTGAAAACATGACTCTGTGTGCAAATAGGAATTACAGGCAGAGATTTATTGCGTATTGCTCTGGTGATTTTACATTTGTATTAGATGGATAGGGGGAGGTATTTTTTTGTGCAGAAGCAGACTCTTAGTACACAGGCAGCTGGTTATCCTGTGGAATCATGGATAGTATTCACAACCGAGTGGGGTTTGAGGTTTCAGTCAGTAATGCAAATACATTCAGCATCACTAAGGCTGGTTGCCCTTGCTGGAGTGTAGTCAGTCACCCAGGTTACACATGGTGCTGGTCTGAAAAAGCAGTTTGGACATGTGCTTTTATCAGAATCTGAAAAGTGGATTCATAATGTGTCAGTCTGTAAAAGTGTTTATCACTTGCCATAAAAAAGAGTAGTAAGTGTGCTTTCAAATTGGCAAAGAAATTTCGTTTTGTGACTAATATGAAAACATGACTCTGTGTGCAAATAGGAATTACAGGCAGAGATTTATTGCGTATTGCTTTGGTGAATTTACATTTGCATTAGATGTAAAGGGGGAGCCATTTTTTTGTGCAGAAGCAGACTCTTAGCACACAGCCAGCTGCTTATCCTGTGGAATCATGCATAGTAATGACAACCGAGTGGGGTTTGAGGTTTCAGTCAGTAATGCAAATACATTCAGCATCAGTAAGGCTGGTTGCCCTTGCTGGAGTGTAGTCAGTCACCCAGGTTACACATGTTGCTGGTCTCAGAAAGGTGTTTGGTATTGCTCTGGTGATTTTACATTTGCATTAGATGTAAAGGGGGAGCCATTTTTTTGTATGCAGAAGCAGACTCTTAGCACACAGCCAGCTGCTTATCCTGTGGAATCATGGATAGTATTCACAACCGAGTGGGGTTTGAGGTTTCAGTCAGTAATGCAAATACATTCAGCATCACTAAGGCTGGTTGCCCTTGCTGGAGTGTAGTCAGTCACCCAGGTTACACATGTTGCTGGTCTCAGAAAGGTGTTTGGTATTGCTCTGGTGATTTTACATTTGCATTAGATGTAAAGGGGGAGCCATTTTTTTGTATGCAGAAGCAGACTCTTAGCACACAGCCAGCTGCTTATGCTGTGGAATCAAGCACAGTATTCACAACAGAGTGGGGTTTGAGGTTTTAATCAGTAATGCAAATACATTCAGCATCACTAAGGCTGGTTGCCCTTGCTGGAGTGTAGTCAGTCACCCAGGTTACAAATGTTGCTGGTCTGAAAAAGCTGTTTGGACATGTGCTGTTTTCAGAATCTGAAAGTGGATTCAAAACGTGTCAGACTGTAAAAGTACTTATCACTTGCCAAAAAAGTAGTAGAAAGTATGCTTTACAATTGGCAAAGAAATTTCGTTTTCTGCCTAATTTCAAACCATGACTCTGTGTGCACACAGGAATTGTTTTTAGATATTTAATTTGTGATGGTGTTATTGTGATTTTCACTTGTAGGAAAGGGGTACATAGTATTTTAAGATTTGAAAAGATCATAAAAAATGTAGTAATATATTTAAATAAAATAAAGGAATTTTTTTTTGTTTTTTTCAGGTATTGCTGAAGAGCAGTGAACAAAATTTAAGATGCCTACAAAATCCAGACTAAAGAAAGACCACAAAAAAAACCTATATTTGAAGACAACTGGAGGACCTAAGTTAGTTGGAGATGCTCATGTTGGGAAAAAGAACAAATCTTCTGGTAAGCAGACAAAAGATTTTTTAAAGAACATCTTCAAAAAAAGGAAAAATGTACAAAATGTCTGTACTGGAAAGAATGTTTTCAATAGAAAAAAACAGGAAAAAATTGAGAATTTAGTTAATGCAAATATACCTTCTGCAACAATAAAGATTAACTTAAACAGAAAAACAGCGTTTAAAGAGATACGTAGAAAAATGTTTCAGAGAAGAGTTATGTCCAATTTGATAAAGGATGTCAAGAAATATAAGCAAAAGGCAAAATATTACAAGAGAAAAAAAGAAATTGAAGCCATTGCAGCAAAGGCATTAGAATTAAAAAGGAAACTATTCATTTTAATTTTGAATAGAATGCGTACATTAGATAAAATGGTTAATGTACTGAAACCAAAAGCAAAAGGAAAAGAGTAGTGAACAGAACAAACTTTTGTAAAGTGTTTTTAGGAAAATGGATGCATAGTTCAAGTAGTGAACCTTTTTTTAATGAAGAGAGTTATTTTCAAAGTAATAGTTTGCTGCATGCAGTTGACACCAGAGGTCGTGCTTATGAAGTGAAAAATGGTTGCCTAATGGAGAAGGAGATAATGGTTCCAAGAGATGAGGTACAAGTGATGGCGGATGAGGCTATGGGGAGACGTCCAAAAGCCCCAGTGAACACTTGGAATTGTAGTAGTATTTGCACTGTGCATCAGGAATCTATTGATAAATTTCGTGAGTTTCTAAGAGAAAATAGTAAAAAAAGTGTAAAACAGAAGATTAAGGTGCTTCAAAGTCTAGATCCATGCAGAGTGAGAGAGAATACTGGTTTGCAGGGTCATTCTCTGGCTTGTCTATCTAGAAAAGTGTGTAATAGTGTTTTCCATCATTTTAGGATGCTGGCTGTTCATCATACTGAAATGAGAAAGTTTGTGAGACGGTTGTATTTTGCTAAAAGTCCAGCAATAAAGTTAGATGAATTGAATAGGGCTCTGTTCCGTGGATCGGTATCAGATGTAGAGAAGGTTGTTGATGAAATTCAGTTTTGTTACTTTGGTCCTGAACAAAACAGTGCAGAAAAGGACACAGTAAATGAGGAAGAAGTGGAAGAGAATGTAGAACCCTCTGTAAGTAAGACATTTAATGATCACATAACAAAATTTGAAAAAATCTCTAATGAAAGACCAAATATTACTTGTATTTGTTGCCGCAGAACTCATTATAGAAAACAAACTAGGAATGTTGATCTCTACAGAAAGAGTGAAAATGAAGATAATTATAAGTGGAAGGATTTTGTCACATATATATTTCTAGAAAATTGTTTTGAATTGGGTGAAGATCAGCGTATTTGTAAATACTGTTACAACAAGTTAGAGGAAAATAGAATGCCGACCAGAGCTGTACATAATAATTTAGAATTGGATGCTATTCCTGCTGAACTTTCTGAATTAAATACATATGAGTCTATACTTATACAATGTGTTCATCCGTTCCAGACCATAGTACGTATGGAGCCCAAAACTGGTAAATTACCTCCTTCAGATTTACTGAGAGGTTTAAAAGGTAGAGTGGTGTATTTGCCCTTGGATTTGAAAAAAAATATGGAAACTATTGATGCGGATACTTTGGAAACTGAACCATTAGTTATTCTGGTTAATGGTGTACCTACAAAGAATAAGAAGATTTGGCAGGAGCTGGTAGATGTACGGAAAGTACAAAGAGCAAATTTGTATTTGAAAAGGAATAACAAATGGTATGAATCAATTTATATAGAAGAAGTAGAAGAAGATTTACAAGAAGACACAGAAACATCAACTGGACAAATTGAAAAAGTGGACAAGTCAAAGGAAGAAGAAATTTATGAACATTTTAGCATACATCCTCTTCATTCAAAAAAAGTTATGGGAGACAATATTGATCTGTTTCAGATGAAGAAAGCAAAAGGAACTCCCGTGAGTGTATGGGAGGAGAGCTTGGAAGCTCGATGTTTTCCCCAGCTGTTTCCTAAAGGAAAAGGAGGACGATACGATGAACGTCCAGAACAGATTCCAGCTTCTGAGTATCGGACTACAAGACTATATGCAGAAGATCCCAGATTTCGACAAAGTATTCCTTATTTGTTCCATCTTTTATTTGAAAGCGACTTGTCTGCACTATCTTATGCAGTAAATCACATTTTAAAAAGTGGAGTACATTTACAAAATGTGTCTGCTAAGGATTTTATGGAGAAAGTGCAGCACCGAGATGATCATTTGGAAACACAACTGATCAATCTGATGGCTTGTCAGCGTGGGACAAATGAATATTGGTACCGACGCCATGGTGAATTAAAATGCATGTTACGGAATTTAGGAACACCAACATGGTTCCTTACCCTAAGCTGTGCTGAGTACGCTTGGGATGATTTACTGGATTTTCTACGAGAGGCAAATTCAAACATAAAAAACATCGAATACAAGACAGCAGGAGAACTGTGCTCATTGGATCCGGTTAATGTTTGCAGATATTTCAATCATAGATTTGAGGCTATGATGTCCTTCATCTGCAATAAGAAAAATCCACCTCTAGGAGAAGTAGTGGATTTCTTTTGGAGAAAAGAGTACCAGGCAAGAGGTGCTCCTCATATTCATATGCTGTTGTGGATCAAGGATGCCCCAAAGTTTGGAACAGATACTGATGAAGCAGTGTTATCTTACATTGAAGAATATGCAACATGTGCTATACCAAAAAGCACAGAAGAGAAAAAGTTAAAGGAGCAAGTTTTACGTTTCCAAAGTCATCGGTGTGGAAAATACTGTCGACGGAAATACAAAAGCAAAGAAAAATACTACACTAAATGTCGATTTGGATTTCCTAGACCTGTTCTTTCAAATGGAAGAGTAAACAGTTTTATGTCATCTGTGAGACATACTATCACAAGAAAATCACCTAAGAATACCTACAACCTAAAAAGAAAAGAAGAATCCAAAAATATAAATGACTACAACCCAGTCATTTTATCCATGTGGAATGCTAACATGGATATACAGTTTGTAGCTGACAATTCCATTGCTGTTGCTCGATATGTAACGTCTTACATTACTAAATCTGAAAAAACTGAATTGAAAGAAATGTGGGAAGAGATTTCTCACGAGAAGACTGTCAGTAAGAAGCTGTACAGTTTCAGTTTAAAGATGTTATCGCATCGAGAAATTGGATCCTACGAATGTTCAGATAGGTTATCTTCTGCAAGTCTCTACTCGAAATCAAGAAGAATAATTTGGGCAAGTTTAGGCCTTGCAGCAATGAGAAATCGGGTACTGAAATCTGTTGGAGAAATTGAATATTTGGCCGAGAATGACCCAGAAAGTACAGATATTTTGAAATCAAACATGTTGGACACATATTATCCAAAAAGAAGTCATCATCTGGAGAACATGTGTCTCTATGAAGTGCTGCAGAACTACATTTATTCACGGAAAGCCGCAGAAGACATCAACAATGGAAAATATAAAGTCATTGGTGAGGAAGGATGTTTGGTGAAGCAAACAAAAGGAAGTTTGATAAATCACAGGAAGCTGAGTTGCGACACTACTGACAAAAAGGAATTTTACTACTTGGCTCTTTTACAGCTGTTTAAACCATGGCGTACAGAGGATGAACTACTGGGAGAATTTCAAAGCTATGAAGATTCTTTTAATGCTTGCAAAGACAGCATACAATGCAGTACATTCTCAACTTATCTGCAAATGTTAAATGAAGAAATTGAATAGGAAACTACAATTGCAGCTGAAGTAGCTAGAGACAGTTCTCAAGACAGCCAAAGTTCAGGAACACTCAGTCAAGATCCCCTAGGACAACCAATCGTTGAAAATGAAGCATCAATAGCCATGAATGAAGTGGAAACGGCTATGAATCAAGCTCAAGAAGAATTTATAGACTTACAAAATTTGGAAAGACAACTGAATGAAGAGCAGCAACAAATTTATGAAGAGATCAGAAGCAAAATTGATCACGGATTTCTACATGAAAAAAAAGAGTGCTCATGCACATCCTTTCATCCAATCAGGATGTATGTAAGGGGACAAGCTGGAACTGGAAAAAGTTTCCTAATAAAAGTCATCAGAAGCTACCTACAGCAAAAAACGGATTCTACTTTGTCTTGTGTGGTTACTGCTCCAACTGGGTTAGCAGCCTATAACATAAAAGGAATCACCTTACATCGTTTGCTAATGTTACCAGTGGAGCATGAGAACAAAATACAATACAACAAGCTAACTGGAGAAGCATGCTCGGAAGTTTCAAGAGTATTGAAGAAGATGCAAGTTCTCATTATTGATGAGGTGAGCATGGTATCAAACTTAATGCTTGCCTTTGTGCATTTAAGAATGCAGCAAATTCTAAGGACAGACTATGACTTGTTATTTGGTGGAAAACGTGTCATAGTTTTTGGGGATCTTCTACAACTTACTCCAGTTAAAGGACAACCAGTGTTTAATACTGTGACACATGAAGACACAAAGAAGTCATTGGGAAGCATCGGTAATGCAAATATTTGGTCCTTCTTTGAGTACAAGGAACTTACTACTAATATGAGGCAAGCAAACGATGAAGAATATGGAAGTATTCTGAAAGATATCAGAATTGGACTACTCACAGAAGTTGGCAAAAAAGCATTACTGCTACATAATTTATTTCTAAAGGAAGAAATAGTTGCAGAGAAGATATACAAGAACATTGCAGAAAAGAAAAGTGTCATCTGCTTAATGCCAACTCTACGTGAATGCTCAATATTCAATGAGGAGCTTTTAAAATTGGAAAAGGAAGATATCAGGAAATTGGAAGCAGTGGACAAAATTGAGGATGGAAGAATTACTATCACATTAACAGGCACACTGAAAAATAAATTGGATTCACTAGAGAAGAACATTTCCAAAACAGCTGGATTAGAAAAAAATCTATATGTTTGCATGAACTGTAGAGTATTTTTAAGGAGAAATTTGGATGTTGAAAAAGGTTTAGTTAATGGAGCTATGGGAAGAGTTGTGGGTTTTATTAATTATCAGAAAAAAGATGGAATTGAATGTTTAAAAATAAAATTTGATCAGATAGAAGAAGTTAAAGACATTTGTCGTTGTTCAGTTCATTTCATGCTTGTGAAAGACTTATATGTACGTAGGAAGCAGTTTCCGTTTTCGCTAGCATATGCTGTAACTATTCACAAGTCTCAAGGATTGACTGTAGATTGTGCTTTTGTGAACATTGGTTCAACTGTGTTCAAAGAAGGTATGGCTTATGTAGCTTTGTCACGAGTGAAAACATTATCTGGTTTATTCATGATAGACTTTGATGACTCAAAAGTTAGTGCTGATACAAATTGTGTAAAGGAGTATAATAGATTAAGAAGAACCTATGCTCCTCATTTAGGTCAGTATCCTGTGTTGGAGAAACGTGTAGTTTCTCGTAAAAGGAGAAATGAGAATATCTGTAATGAAGATGTAGAGAGGAGGAAAAAAAAGAGGAGTGATGTAATTGCAAGCAAAAAGAAAAAGGAAAATGAAGAAGAGGTTGTAGGATGTCATTTTGAAAATAGCTCTGGTGTCAACTGCTACGCTAATGTAGTGCTGAATGTTGCATTTTATCTGGAAAGTGTGCAAGAGCAGATAATAGTAAATCAGAGAAAAAGATTCTGTTCTGAGTTGAGTGTCCTTTTTCAAAAGCTGAGTAATGATAAAACTCAAATAGAAAGTGCTACTGAAATTAGAAAACTTTTAGATGTATGTTCAGGACGAACACAGTTTTCTCAAAATGTACAGCAAGACGCACAGGAATTCTTGATGTTTTTTCTTCAGGTACTGGAAGAAGAAGGGGTTCCCATTGAAAATTTGTTTGGTCTCTCTTATAAATGGGAACATAGTTGTGAAAACTGTTACAATACATGTGGCTCTAATGTTGCTTCTGAAAGGTTTATTTATTTAACATTGCCAGAAAGTAAAACAGTCACTTTTGCTAAATTAGTTAAAGATGCTAATCAT
The DNA here is from genome assembly GCF_964204655.1 of Triturus cristatus. NCBI lineage: Eukaryota > Metazoa > Chordata > Amphibia > Caudata > Salamandridae > Triturus > Triturus cristatus. The sequence continues at coordinate 968,313,840 of NC_140594.1, forward strand.
AACATGGAATGCAGTGAGTGTCAATCTGAAATGTTTTCAACGTTAATTTTAAAGGAATACGGTCAATATGTAATTTTAATGATGCAACGATGTAAAGCTGATGGTTCAAAATTGGATACTTTAATAAAGAAGTTTACAGGACAGCAATTATCAATTTCAGGAAAAACTTTTGTAACAGTTGCAATAATTTTCCATGAAGGACCTACTGTTACTTCTGGACATTACACAGTTTATCTTAAATGTGAAAAAGGCTGGACACTGTGTAATGATTCCCAATTGATTTTCAAGCAACGTTTGCCTTTTGATTTAGCAAATTCCTATCTAATCTTCCTGAAACCTAAATTTTAGAGAGACTTGGCAAGATGTGTACAAAACAATTTTACCATTTTATTGGATTACCATTGGAATTTTCTTAAAAAATGATTTTTCAAATTATCATTTGGCCTAATGGAAAGGTAACCAATTGCAATGCGGACTTTTTAAATTTTTAATGGAACTTTGGAAAACCAAAAATTTAGACAAAATCGGTAACATCTGCACAATTTAAATTTTGGAATGTTATTGGATTGCCATTGGAAATTTATTCAAAAAAGATTTTTAAAATTACTATTTGGCCATGAGGAAAAGTAAACAATTGTATTGTGGACTTATTTAATTATTATTTAATCTTTCGGAAACCAAAATGTTACAGAGAATCGGTGAGATCTGTACAATTTAAACTTTAGAATTTTATTGGATTACCATTGGAAATTTAATCAAAAAATAATTTTAAAATTACTATTTGGCCTAAAGGAAATGGAACCAGATGTATTGTGGAGTTATTTGAGATATATTTTTGTGATTATACTTCTGAAACAAAAATCTCAGATGGTATTTTAAAGAAATAAGTATTGATATTAGTTAATATTTTTTTAGAATATTATGCATTTCTATAATGTTATGTTTAAGTTAAAAGAGATTCTGGGCTTTTTTTATACAATCTTTGAGATTGTTATTTTTTTTTTGCCCGCTGTTAAATGATGAATGCAATTGCTTTCACAATTTATAGTGAAATGCAATATATTCTGAAAACAGCAAAAAAAAGGCAAAAGATTTTTTGGGAAAAATATGTAAATACGTGTACTGTGTAATATATTGATTTATTAAATATTAATACTTTTTTCTTTTTTTTCAGATTGTGAAAGAAAATTTTCAAAAAAAAACAACAATTTTTTCAAGTAATTTCAATTAAATTTTAATTAAAAATTAAATTGTTGGGTGGGACAGGTAACTGAGAAATTAGAAGGTCTCTTTCTTCCACTTTATCTCAAAAAGATTTTTAGTATTTAGTTATTAATTCCTCAAGGATCTTGAGATGTGGTAATTGATTTTTAGTGTTTAAAAAAAAAAAAAAAAAAGTTTTAAAGAAAAAATAAAAAAAAGTTGAGAGGTAAGGTTGGCTCTTAAAAGAGCCGTTGTGTTCATGCAGGGACAGAGGAAAGGAAGTATGGGAACATTAGCTGGTTGGACATTTGTGCTGATCTATTTTGTTGTTAATGAGGGAAACACTGGTCTCCCTATGAACAATTAGATCATGGCAAAATGAACACCGCATAGTAACCCTACCAAACCGAGGGTTCATTTCCAGAGGTTCAGAAAAAGGTGATTGTGCCCCCACAGATGAAGGGCAAAGCTGAGCTTCCGAAGAAGGACTCGGCTGAGCTGCTGTGGATGTGCATGGTCGACTTACTGAAGGGTTGCCCCTAGTATGTCGTGCATGTGTCCTAGGATGCACATCCTCAAGGTGTCTCAACATAGTGTGATTCCCAAAGGAATACTTCTTGTTGGGATTACCTCGCGAAAGTACACGCTGGCACAGCTTGCAAGTCACCAAGGCAGCATTGACTTTTTTCTCACCCTCTGGAAAACTGAAATACTCCCATATGAAAGAGCTCTTCTGTTTCCTCTTTCTCTGCCTGATGGTGGTGCTGCTAGCCTCACTCTCAGCAGAAGAGTGCTGGTCTGCCATCGTATCACAAAGACAAGTCAGCTCCTTCTCCTAAGGGATCACAAGCAGAAATGAGGGGAATGGGTGTGGTGTAGGAGAGTTCTAGAACTGAAAGTAGTTTCAACCAATCAAAAGTTGTGTTTCATGATCACATGACCCACCGTGCGCGTACGTTACGCTTACGTTACGCTTACGGTGTGCTTACGGTGCGCTTACGGTAAAAGTGCGCATGCGCGTAAAAAAGACACGCGCTCGCGCGCATGCGTGAAACAGTCACTCCACAACACTTCCGCGTAACGTGCGCGTGTAGCGTACACGCCTACGCGCCCCACGCACAGTACGCACGGCTACGCAAATTGCGTAACTATACGCAAACAGAGTAGATAAATTACGGACATTGCGTAAACCGTACGCTTACCGTACGCTTACCGTACGCGCACTAAAAAAAAAATAAATATATATATATTTTCTATGTTATACTAATATATCTTACCTGTTTGGTAAAAAAAAAAAGAGAAAACTTGATATATTGCATTTTTTTTTTTTTTAAAACATAGTGTTTTAAGAGAATAAAAAGTTTAAAAAAAACTTGTTTTTTAAAAAAAAAAAAAACACATTTAAGATAAGAATTTATAATAAAAAAATCATACAAAATCAATAAAAAAAAATATGGGAATCACATATGTTATAGGTAAGAATTAGCATTTAAAAAACCATACAAATTCACTGAAAAAACCATGGGTTTCACACACGTTATAGTTAGAAATTAGCATTTAAAAAACCTTGCAAATTCACTGAAAAAACCATAGGTTTCACACATGTTATAGTTAGTTATTAGCATTTAAAAAACCTTGCAAATTCACTGAAAAAACCATAGGTTTCACACATGTTATAGTTAGGAATTAGCATTTAAAAAACCTTGCAAATTCAGTGAAAAAACCATAGGTTTCACACACGTTATAGTTAGCTGGACATTTCACTCGTAAAAAACCAATGAAATTTCCCCGTTATAGTTAGTTAAGCTAACTATAACTCGCGTGCCCGCAATGCACTGCTGATGACGTCACATGTTACATCACTCATGACATGGTCAGTGACATCACTCATGACATCACTGATGACATCTCAAATGACATCACTGATGACATCACTGCTGACATCATCCAGTGAATGTGTGTTTTTCTGAAAATTACATATGTTTTATATATGTATATCTCAAGGTCGATGGAAGAATAAATGAGTATATAAGTGTCTAAATGTATGATTTGTTTTTGAAAAATTGAATGTATTACTGACTGATTAAGTGTATCTTATTGAATACATGGCTAAGTGAGTAATGTTTAAATGTGTAAATACCTGTATCAGTCTCTCACTTTGTGTATACCATAGGTTTCACACACGTTATAGTTAGGAATTAGCATTTAAAAAACCTTGCAAATTCACTGAAAAAACCATAGGTTTCACACATGTTATAGTTAGCGGAAATTTTACTGATAAAAAACCAATGAAATTCCCCCGTTATAGTTAGTGCAGGAAACTATAACTCACGCGACCGCAATCTTCTGCTGATGACATATGTGTCTTTATGAAAAAAAAAATATTTGTAATATATGTATAGCTAAAAATTTATGGAAGAAGACATGGGCAAATAAGTGTCTAAATACAGTATTAGCATCAGCAGAAGATTGCCGTCGCGTGAGTTATAGTTTCCTGCACTAACTATAACGGGGGAATTTCATTGGTTTTTTATCAGTAAAATTTCCGCTAACTATAGCCTGTGTGAAACCTATGGTTTTTTCAGTGAATATATATATATATTAAAATAAGTGTTCTTTTTATACAAAGTTGGTCTTAGATTTATTCTTAAGTGAGTGTCTAATTTTTAGCCTCTGTGAGTACAACAAACACTTTACTCTGTCCTCTGATAAGCCTAACTGCTCGTCCACACCACCAAAAAAAATAGTTAGTATCATCTATGTGTTGCCTCTATCTTCCTCTGAGGGTTACTCACACTCTCTACGTAGTGTGCTTCATTTTAGTACACTGTACAGAGCGGCACTAATTTACAATTTTCATCTAATTTAATGGACACGTACCAATCCCAGTAAGAAAGTGCTGTTGACTAAGTGCCTTGCTGCAGAGTCCTGCATAAAACTGCATGTAACAGATGCCAGCCACTGCAAGACAGCCCTATAGGTCAAGACACCAGATTCAGAGACATATCTTTCACTGATTGCAGTCACTGTAGCACTCTACGTCGACCCCCAGAATGTCGTGATACAAGAATATCGAGGACAGAATATCAAGGAACAAAATATTGAAAGGTAAGTGCATATAGGGAAGTATAGGTTTATTATACCTAACTCCACATCTATATAGCTTGAAGATACATGTATCGCATAGGTACATATATGAACAGATAGGTATAGAAAATGTAGACTTTTCTGTCAATATTTTTTTAATATATTTTGTCCTTGATATTCTGTCCTAGCAGTATTCTGATGTTGATATTCAGGGTGCACACAATTTCAAGTGAATTTAGATAACTCAACGAGTTGAGAGAGTGTGTATATGCGTGTGTCTGTTTGTGCCTGTAACCAAGCAGTTACACTTTGAATTCCTATTTAGACAAGTTAGTTGATTTATACATCAGACAATCATGTTTGGGTAGGTTTCAAGTCGCTGTGTCTACTCTAGGTATCAGTGACCATACTTTTATCCATGAATAACTCTCTCGTGTGGACAAATGGAAAATCAAGTTTTCCAACAAAATTTGAAAGACGTGAATGGCCACTTCAGTGGACTTCCTTCCCTCTTGAAAAAATAGATCTTGCATTATCCCTTTCTCACTTTGGATGGTGGAAAATGCTTCTTTTAGAATAGACCCAGGCATGAGCAATGGTCACATTCCGACCTGTTGTCAGTCATGGTGCAATCGCCATACACTTCTTAAACCGAAATTCTTAAACCTTCAGTAGATCTTCAAGCTGAGAATGTCAGGGACATTCATCAACAATCATTGCCTTTTCGGCCAAAAATGAGTTTATAACATTGTCTACACCTGAAATGATGGGAATCCTTCACATTAATTTGATCTAACAATGATGTATGAAAAAATATATATTGCTTAATTAATGAGCTGAGCCAAGAAGAGAACAAATGCACTTTGCTATTGTCTCTGCACAACCCCCAAGGATCAAATTTCAAGAGGATCATACCTTTGAGATTCTCACACAGATCATTTATTGTCCATACACCAAGAGACTCTTTGAGATAGCGATCTGAATGTAGACATCTAAGGAACCCTAAGCAAAATATTACTTTTTGTTTCACTACTTTTATTTAATAGAGATTTGGCAGACACTTCGGGTGTTTGCCTGATCTCTCTGTTATGGTCTGTGCGCCTCTACGAAGCTCTTCAAAGTAAGAACAGCACACAACTGTCTTCCATAAAACAGCAATCAACAGGCAAAGCCTTCCTGTGCACCGTCATAGTTGCCTATGTAGGTAGGTTTATTATAATACACCTTTGCATTTGTAGGGACGGGGAACATGCTTATCTGATGCGTTTCGTTGGAAATATTTTATTGAGTTGGACATCTGAGAAAAATGCATTTTAGGCTTTTTGGTGTGTTCAAGAACTTGTGTGCAAAAGCATGGCATAATCTACAGACCTACACCTGCCCTGCGATTACACGGCCAAATGTTTCAGTCACCCCTTTCGGCTCACATTTCACAACTTGGTCAATGAAGTGTGCGTGATAAATCTGCTTGAAACCAAAAGCTATTCTCATCTTTGCAATCAATAAATTATTTTTCACAAATTATATTTTACCTCAATTGAGACACCAATGTCTTTGGATTTTTAAAATGCTAGGAGTATTGCTTATGCCCTGCATACAGTCTTTCTACGTTGCTCTAAGCTTCTCTGGATCACACCACCCCACCCGAAAGTAAGAATGATTTTTATTTTTACGTTTTAGTATTGGTGGAGATTTTGCTTTTTTTTTTTAATCCATCCTGTGCTATTGCATTACTCCTACTGATATATTTATTAAATATCTTTTTTCTGAAACATTAATTTTTATTCCTTGGAGTGGTTCATGAAATGTGTCCTTCTCCCAAATTGATTTTCAAAATATTTATTGAAAACATCAGGGAAAACGCCCCGTTCCACGGCTCGTCTCTCATCATATCAACATTATGTGTGTTAGAAAATTAAAGTTGGTATTTCTTGCCCTCAAGCGAGGCTGTATTTCTTTTCAGACACCAGTGCATCTACTTGCTCATTCACATTTGGGGGGCGGGGGGGCACAATATTAGGCCAGTGCAGATCTCCTATCTATTCTGATCAAATATTTGCAGGGTCCTTACTAAATGTTGATGACTGTCCATGTAAAAGCCTAGCATCGAGGCAAATGAAAGAGGGTGTACTTTGCATCCTTCCCTTTAATAATGGAATGTTCTAATGCAACACAAAACTACAACAGCACAAAAAAACACCACTGAACATCACCACCACTGCAAAATGCAATGAAACATATTTGCACAAATGAGCTTGTCATACATGACCACACGCAATAATCTGCTTTAATATTATGGTGGCAAAAGTGTTTGAGCCAAGCACAGCTTTTCCGCCAAGGACATATAGTAGTGCCAGTAAAAATGGCTTATAATTCAGTCTAGAGAGTATTACACATTGCTTGTTTGCTCTCCTCTGTTTAAATGTCCAGAAGTTAGTTGGAGTGTTCCCTTCTTCATCTCTGTTTCAAACGTTCCCCAAACGACTACTGACTTCTTGGTGAAATATATAAGGTCTGGGCCTTCTAGTCTGCCATATTATACTCTAAATAGTCCCAGCGCAAACACCCCTAGACAAACAAGAGCCATATGTGTGTAAGAACAGATTCCACAGGTTTTTTTGTTTTGTTTTTTTTACGAGTTTTATATAGCGGGAACTTGACCCGAAGGTATGGGGTATCAGAGCACTTTACATAGCACCAGTTGCGTTACATCAGGACACATTCATTTTTGGTAGGCACAAGGAGATTAAGTGATTAGCCCAGAATCACAGGATGTTCAGCGTCATTGCCGAGACTCGAACCCGGTTTCCCAGATTCGAGGTCCACCGCCCTAGCCGTTAGGCCAACTCCTCTCCCCTACAGTTAATAATTATACATATTAGAACATTGGAATGTTGAGAGCTCCATTGAAACAATGGAGTGCTCCAGGCTTCTAATGGCCGGTAGAAGCCACGAGCTCCAGCATTTCAATGTTGTTGTTCACAGCTGTTGCTTTGAACAAAGGCCTCACAGAGCCCGAGGCAATATCAATCCCCTTGGGCTCCATGAGGCCTTTGTTTTATTTGTTATAACATTCTGCCCTCTAATGGTTGAATGTTCTAATAGCCTTATAGCCCTAAGTAGCTATACCGGCACTAAATTCCCACTCACTCCCTTCTTAAAGGCCCTCGCCTCAGGCGTTTAACGTTGGAGCGGGCCATTAATAGCCGGTATAGCCACGACGGCGGGCTGTAAGGCTATATTAATTAACACTAAGGAGTAGCAAATGCAATGGTTCAACTGAATTTTATAAAACAAGAAGCTTTAACTGGTACGAGTGAGGCTTTAGGCCTACCTGTGTTTTCAGTTAGCTCATTTTTAGGTCTCGCCTGACCCAGCGCATGCGCTGGTCTGGCGAGACTTATTGAGAGGGCTCCAAAAAGTGCTACCAGGCCAGCCTAGAGCCACAGTGCATGTGCGCGGGTGCGCGCGCCGCTTTTACCGCGCTTACTTTCACTTTCGCGGCCGCTTTGATGTTTGATCGCGATCACTTTAACTTTAGCGGCCGCTTGGCATACCCAAAAGGTCTCACTTTTGGGACCTTATAAGTGTTTAGTTATGTAACTGTTGCATGGCTAAACACTTATAAGTTCCCAAAGGCGAGACCTATTGGCTATGCCAATGCTTGTTATTGTTTGAGTTCTACCACTTGACAAAGCTGACACTGGCTCCTTTTCTCCCTTCATGACTGCACATCGTGAGCTTCAATTTTGACCTCGACTGCTTGGTAAATATCAGATTCAGTTTGTTCAACGCTCTAGCATGCACTTTAACATTTATAAAAAGTATTGTTTTTTGTTCCTGGACATGACGAAGTTCAACTCTGTATACAAATTGAAGGCCATTTCCTAATGAATGGGGTATTGTTTCATGTATAAGGCATAGTACAGCGTATTAGATTTAGAGCAAAGATTATTATACCATGTGATGCGTTTTTGTTTCCTTTTGCTTATTACTTTCTTAGGCAGACCAAAATCACTGCACATCTTATTTTGTCTAAAAAGGTATACAAGCCATAATTTTGGGAAAGTGACAGGTCTTATTCCGGCCCTTTTAGGGAGCAGACATTTTGCTGGTCAGCTCGTCACTTATGACTTAGAATAATTCCCTGGCCCTCTCCAGTTTACTGAGCAGTCCATGTTACTACTGTTCCGTGATCCTCAATAAACTTATGCTAAACCATTTTGGTCCTGTCTATCTGCTAGATTATGGCAGATTCCACTGTCAATTGTATTATCCATACAGCGTGCATTTGCAGCATTTTTGTTTGCAGTGACTAACCAATGCCTGTTGTTTCTGAATGTATATATACATTTTAATGAACCTTCATGGTTTGTACTTTGAATCATGTCACTTTAATGTTTCCTAAGTGGATGTGCTTTGAATTCTGGGTAATGTTTTATTAATTGCAGGGCTCTGGGCTGGATTAGATTCGCACATATCCCCAATCAATCAGCCCTTTAAATGCCACAAAGCACCGACAAGTGTAACTTTTGTGAAGTCGAATGCCCGTATCGCCAGTTCTTCAGCCCCACACACCAGGGCTTACGTTTAGTACTCGGTGACTTTGCAGTGTAAAGTAAGTCTAATTGTGAAGTATACATTTCTGTTACAGCTGATGCTTCCCAACCAACTAAATATTGGTAGAAACTGGGGCGTATCAAATAGGGGGCGTTCATGCAGAGCACCGCTCTGCACCTGTTTTTATGTGCTTGCACTTTCAAAGGTGAACACGTTTAACACAAAATGTATCTGAGCTTAATGTATGCACTGCAGACCGCACTGCCCAGAAACAAAGGGGCAGATTTACAAGCCCCTTGAGCCACTTTTGCGTCACAAAGTTAAAAGTGACGCAAATGTGGCGCAAGGGGCTTGTAAATCTGCCCCAGAGAGAGGCAATCACTGCTACTGTTTGATCAGCAGTGCAGGCACTAACGTTTGAGGTATAGGAAGTGCAGTTGTAATAAAAAAACATTGGGGCTGGTTTACAAACCTCTTGCATCACTTTTGCGTCATTTTTAAGATGGGAAAAGTGATGTACGGGTGGCGCAAGGGGCTTGTAAATAAGCCCCCATGTGCACAATTGTGTTGCGCACGAAAGCGAACCAGCTACTTCCCTTAGCCTTGTGGCAACATTGGCACAATTATTCTATGTGCATTTTATGTGCATATGTCTGACAGTTTAAAAAAAGGCAAAGGTTCTGCGATATTCAGAATGGAATCCTGTGCACAGTGACTCTCTTGAGTAGGTTGTCAAAGCATATTCTATACAGCTTTAGTTGAGCCCCCAGATTCTTTCACTGGGGCGCTATCTTGATGCCGTTTTCTGGCCCGTGCCGGCGCAGAAGCGTATTTAACGTATACATTCATTTGAAAAATCTCCGAGTTAGTGCATTTTTTGCTAACAGCGGAGCTTTAGCTTGGAAACATAGTGCAGTAATTTGCTCTTTGTGGGTCCGAGCTCTCCTGTCATCAAAACCTGCATTAACTCTGAGTTTTTTCAAGTTAATTTATGCGCTTAAGAAGCCAAAAAGGAGCGCACCGACCCAGGCCGCAGACTGCATGACGATAGGCCCCTGGTCCCCCCTACAGCATGCCACCAGCTCCTGTGTGTCCTGGGTCATGTTGTAACGTTTTAGTTTTCCCCACTGGTGCACAGAAAGAAACCATTTTCCTATAAAGTACATTTTTGCCTCGTCTATGGTTATTGCACTGTTTTAATTTTAACCCCAGCTATGTGTTTGTTTTTTGTCACAAAATGCACCGAAACTACAGGTGATCCGCAATAAGAGTTTCACAATTTCATGTAAAGTGTTTTTCATGTACACAATGGTGGATCAATTACAAATGTTTTAGCGTTGCTATAACCCAATGTCCAATGGATTTTATTTTTGTGTTCTTTTCAAAACAGATAAATAAAAGGCATTGTCATTTACAATACCAATAGCTTAAACTCTCACAAATGCGAGACCTACTGCATTCCAAATGCGTGCTATTAAAAAATAAGTGTTAGGGGAGAGCGTGTCCTGCAGCAGCAGGCAGGACAAAGCTATTAGAGAAAATTGTGCTCGGAGGCTGTAATTAAAGCAGCTCTATCAGTGTTTCCCAAAGCCTGTTGGTACAGGGGGTCATTTGTGCAGCTCTAGCTGTAGAGTGTGGCATGTGTGATTGTCACTACAGTAACGAAGATGATCTAGAGCCACAGTAAAGTGTACAGTAAGATCAGTCCATGTCCTGGTACTGACAGAGCAGAATCAGGACTGACATGATATGGTACTGCTTTGTACAGGTGTCAGTACTGGAATAACTAGTGGTGGAGCTTTGTGTGGAGCTTCACAGGGTGTTGCAGGAGATGTTTGAGGTGCACTGGCAGAGCTGTGAGTTGTAGCGCATAGAAGAACAACTAGGCATGCACATGGTCAGAATTGAGGTGTGCGGACCAATGTGTGTAGTCCCAGTGCTAGTACATCATGGATTGTGATAGTACATATTTGGGATTCACTGCCAGAGCTACTGAAATATCAGACGTGCTACAGGACATTTGGGTGGACCATGAGTTTCTGGCTGCTGGTTGCTTTATGGTATTTATTTTTATTTATTTCTTTAGCAGTATTTTGAAACGTGGATAGTCATCCCTGAGGGGATATCACGGCAATGGTGGGTTCCAGTAGAATGAAATGCTTGGAAATGGGTTGTTGTATGGGTTGTTATGTGAGCCCACCACTTTGACTTCAAGGGTGCAACCAGGAGGGCCCTTTCTTCCATTTTATATGGGATCGCCCGCTGATATAGGCCTTTTGGGAAGGGGTTGTCTTGGTAATGTCCCAGGTTGTGTCTTCACCAGTTACCCTAGAAGCAAAATGGCTCATCCTGATGGTGTCTGGTGAGGGTACTTGGCCAAGGCACCAGTTGATTTGGCTGGCACTGCCAGCTGTGATTGTGAATCGCAACATAGCGTGGTCTTGGGGCAAGAATATTTCCCCAGTGTGGGAGACTGGGAATCAGATCTCGACTGGTGTCAAAGGGCACAACGGGTGGTTCACCAAAGTCGAGCTTGCCCCAAAAAGTGGGAAAAGGTATGGGGAGCCTGATGTGCCTTACGGGGGTCCTAAACAGCAGGCGGCTGTTGGATGTGATGGGGAGTTTCCCATCTATTGGGTTGAAACTGCTGATTCTTTCTCAAAGTCTAAATGTAAATGTATTTGTACTTATATAGCGCACTTCTACCCAGAGGTCTCGTAGCGCTGTATTCATACCGCTGTGGAACCCTTCCTGGTTTTCCTGTGAGTTGTCCACTCCTGGGCACCTCCCAAAGTGAAGCCAGGCATCCTAGCGCTGTGGGGGCCGTTGTGGAGATTAAGCAAGCTATTGCCCAGAGTTGCACAGTGGGACCCATGACTAGACTAGGCACCGAGGCGAGAATTATCAGGTCCGGGGAAATTGAATCCAAGAGCCGCCGAGGGTGGAATTGAACCCTGGTCCCGGGCCAGACCTCTGCATTAGGGTCCGCCGCTCTAACCATTGAGCCACACTTCTCCACTACAAAGTGTGCATTCTCTGTACAAGTGCCATCCTGATTGTGAACTTGAATTTGATTACTACATGCTGTTTGTTCTTACACTGAACGTGCAATGTAAAGCTGTATTCCTTTCCAATATACTCTGTACGCTGAACACTGTTTTCAATAGAAACGTGTTGGGAAAAAAAAAGAGATTAAAATGTTATGTGAGCACATACTAGTCAGTTGCAGATGAATCCAATGATTAGGAGATTAAGTTACATGAAAGGGTGGAGGTTGCGTGCCTTTTATTTGTGGCCCTGTATTTTTTGCGACCTCAGTCAGGGTGCTATCAATCCACATTGCAAGATCACCATTCTCTCCCATGAATCCTGGCTCTTACTGCAATGTGTAACCAGTTTTGTCTTGCCACAGACTCTTAGGGCCATATTTATGACCTTAGTGGCGCAGGGCAGCGCAGGAAGTCACCTTGCTGATCTGTCCTGCATCACAGGTAAAGGGCAGGAATGTACCGTATTTCTCCAGTAAGGCATATTCATGTGTTTTTCCCTTGCACGGGCGCTGCTATGGCAGCCTAGCGACAATGAGGGCAACCTTCTACCATGGTGCAGGCGTGCATGTGTTATAAGCAAAATTGTTTTTGAGCACGAAGGGGCAACTTCCTGCGCAAAAACTACATTGAGAGTCTTTTTCCTCTGTCAATGTGTGCTGCAGAATGTAGCATACACAGAGAAATAACATGTTTTGCATATCTCTTTGGCGCATTCCCAGGTTTACAAGATTTTGTAAATCCGAGAATGTGTCAAAAACCATCAAAGTTGTGTGGGAACGCCCACACAACACCCACGCAACACCCAGTGCAGAGTAAAGCCATGCAACAATCAAATCAAATCAAATCAAATCAGGTGTTTGTTATTTGTGCTGCGTTGCGTTACTTCATTTATTTTTGGAGCTACTCAAAAGTAGCTTTGTGTGGATTCAAAAATATGAAAACTTTTGCATCGCTCTTTCACCCTGTTGCTTGGTGCAAGAGCGATGCAAACTGGGTCTAAATATGGCGCTTAGTTCTCCTAACTACTGGATTATTTTGTCTAACTTTTTTCCCTAGGAGCCTCATGGCTGCGGCCCTTCATCCAAGTCATGCCACAGAAAGGGGCGGAAGTCTTGTCCCTTCATTCTGGGACTGTGGTTGGTGGTCCAGTCCTCTTCCACCATCTTCATGCACTCTAGTTTGTCTCCTTTGAGTCCTGACGTGTTAGATATGGAGCAAGATAGCCGCTACACTTCCGGAGAGCAGGATTCTTGGCCCTACTGACTACCAGATTGATTCCACATGTAGGGTTTTTTGCCTCAAGTGCACCACGATCGAAGGGAGTTCAACCAATGATACTGTGCTTGCTTTTTCTATTTTTGTTACTTTAATGATTCTAGACAGGTTGTGGCTCTTTGATTTGTGTATTGTTGCTTGGACCTTCTCTCCCATTTAAAAGAGATGTTTAATTTAAATGACAGCTATTTACTTCTGGTCAGGCCAGGGAAAAATCTAATAGCATCATGAACTGGTGCGAGTTTTGCAACAATAGAATGACAATTATTCCTGATGTCACCAACCCCTTTCTAGTTGTTAACATTTATCAGTTGCTTCATCTAAGAAGCATTTTTCATCATTCCCGAGAATTAGATATGAAATAACTTAACATTTTATGTACATTATATGTATGAATATGCAGAAAATACATTATTTAATGAAATCATGATGTTTAAGTGTAATAGCTCTTTCCTATACAGAATCTGTAAGGATGTAAAGTTACATATATAGAACCTGAGAGATATAATTTTTTTGCTTTCTCAAGCAATAATGGAAAGTATGTAAAGTTATATTTGCCAGATTGTTCTTATTTAGTTGTACTTTTTTGATTTCCTTTCCTGAGTCCTTCCAGGACGTTCTTAGCAGGTTCTTCACTAATGTTTATCTGGGGCATTATGATGGTGAGCTGGAAATGTCTTTCTTACCTGGGTGCTTGTGCTAATGCATGACAATGTTTGTTAAAATTTGGCATTGGGATTGTGTGGGTATGTGCACCTACTGAATGGAGAAGCACGTGTACCTTGGACATTGTAGTACTGCATGCAAATATGTACCGCACCATGGCATTATAATCCTGGCATCGGAATGTTTGCCTAGTTGGGACAATTGAGACTAGCATATAGAAACGCATAAGCTGGCACAGCTTCAGTGTATCTGATCATCAATGTTGACTGGTAGATGCACTGGATATTATGCTGTTATCAAGCAATATTTGATCAACACCCTAGGTTTATAGGAAAATTGAAAGAGCATTTATGCATCACTCCTTCTAATAAAGTGCGTGTTTATTACACTTACATATAAAATAGGATTTTGACCACGTTAGAGTGTAGTGTAAGTTGGCTGTCTCCAGAAGATCCAATCTCCTTTGAGGGATTTGTTACAGATCCGTGCTGATCATTCTTCCACTCTTGCATTTCCTCTGTATGCTGAAGTCTAGAGGGTTACTTTTAGAGAAGGTTGGGCAACCATGAGCTGAACATGCCCTCATGTTTGCATTCTAGTCACAGCCCCCTGCAGCATGGTGCAGGATGAACATTCTTGACTTTGGTGTCCAGTCCATTCACGTGTAGCCCCAATGTTTGCTAGCTGAAGTCTGTGGCATGGATTGTGATATATAGTCGGTTTGAGATCAAGCAGTCTTGCTCAATAAGCTATCCATTGTCTAGCCACCTTCATTAGTTCTTGCCCCACTGCTGCTCATTCTGCATCTGCTTTGTGTGGTGAGGGAAGCTTGCACTTCCTGCTGATCTGTTGGGTCTATTCTGTGAGGGAAGTACACAGCCATAGTTCTTCCTGATCTGTGTGCCTGAGGGAACCTGAGAATTATGTTTGTGCCTGGGCATTTGGGGCTGTGCCTGCCATTTGAGTCTGTAAAAGAGCACAAGATGATTATCTGGCATTTGAAGGCTGTTCCTGAGGATGTTATGTCTGCATAACTGAAATGTCACAACATCAGGCTTATTCATATAAGTGAGGTAACTAAAATAGGCATTGCTAGCTTTACCAATTGTATGGTTACTTTACCTTAAAATTAATTTAGAATTTTGCACTTATTTTTAGCTTTTAGGTTTAGGTTTTATTATCTGTAGTGTCACCTTCTATGATGGCTTCATGGTGAAAGATACAAATTCTGTTTTTATTTTACATTTCGAGGGCTTGTATATTTTCTTGTTCAGAATACCAACATTAGGTAGTTCCGTAAATGTGGATTACAGATGTCACACAGGGGCATTTTGGGTTAAGAAGTCCATCACGCTAGCAGTATTTGAGTGATTTGCATAGAAACTCTCGTAATCCAGTGCGTAGTTTAGTTTATGCCTGAAGACACGTGACATTCCAGCTGATGGCAGTCAGTGTCATTAACGTGAGCGAGTGGCATTTTCAAACACACAATTTAAAAACTACCTGTAGGAAAAGATGTGTTATTACATTCTGAGCCCAGAGAGCCCAAACACTAAATCTTTGTCTGTTCCCAATTGAAAGCTACACTTGTAAAATGTTACAACGTGGCTCCAATGATATCCTATGGAATTGGCAGTATTTCACTGGCAGGACATGTCCTCCCTTTCACATACACAGCACCCTGTCCATGTAGGTACTTTGGGCCTACCTTAGGGGTGCCTTGCGTGTTGTAAAAGGGAAGGTTAGGGCCTGGCAAGTGGGTGCACTTGCCAGGTCGTAATGGCCATTTAAAACTGCACTCACAGACACTGCAATGGCAGGTCTGAGACAAGTTTACAGGGCTACCCATGTGGGTGGCACAACCAGTGCTGCAGACCCACTTGTAGCATTTGATTTATAGGCCCTGGGCACACACAGTTCACTGTACAAGGGACTTACCAGTAAATCAAATATGGCAATCATGGATAACCAATCATAATCACAATTTACACAGGGAGCACCTGCACTTTAGCACTGATCAATAGTGGTAAAGTGCCCAGAGTACATAAACCAGCAAAAACGAAATTCAGAATAACTGTAAAATAAACAGGTTGTAGAGGCAAAAAGGCAGGGGAAACAACACCAAGGATGCCAGGTGTAACATGTGTGCCCTCCAGCTGAAAGTAGTGAGAACTACCCAACCTCTTTTGAGTACTCATCACTAAGGTGGAAGAAACTGGATAGACCGTCAGCATTGGCGTGTTCTGTACCAGGGCGGAGTTCCACTGTGAAGTCCATCCCCTGTAGGGAAATGGACCTCTCAACAGTTTTGGGTTCTCAGCCCTCATCTGCATTTTTCATCTGAAGGGCCTGTGGTCTGTCTGAACCTGGGAGTGAGCCCCAAACAAGTAGGGCCATAGCGTCTTCAATGCCCAGACCATAGCAAAAGCTTCTCTCTCAATTGCACTCCACCTCTGTCACATAGGAAGTAACCTCATGCTAATGAAAGCTACAGGTTGGTCTAGGCCCTCTTCGTTTAGCTGTGCTAGAACTGCCCCCACACCAGTGTTTGTCCACACAACAAATTCCTTGGAAAAGGTGGTCGCCTTCAGCACGGGAACCGTGCACATGGCAGCTTTCAGGGTATCAAAAGCAGTATAACAAGCTTCAGTCATGATCAGTTTCCTGTGCTGCTTCCTAGAAGTCAGCTCAGTCAAGGGAGCAACAATGGTGCCATACCCCTTGACAAATCTCCTGTAGTTACCGGTGAGACCTAAAATGGCTCTCACCCCAGTCTGCGTCTTGGGGGGCTCCCAAGCCAGAATGTTGTCAATCTTGGTTTAGGGCGCCACCTAGCCACTTCCTACCTGGTGTCCAAAGTACACCACAGATCCTTAACCTATCTGGCACTTACTGGCCTTGGTAGTAAGGCCTGCTTTCTGCAGGGCCTTCACCACTTCCCAGAAGTGGTGTAAATGATCATCCCAACTGAAACTGAATACTGCAGTGTGATTCAGGTAGGCGGCAATGAAATCACCCAGCACAGCCAAAACCTGGTTAGCTAACCTCTGGAAGGTGGCAGAGGCATTTTCCAACCCGTAGGGTATCACACAGAACTGGAAGTGCCCCTCTGGCATTGAAAATGCAGACCTCTCTTTGGCCCCATCGGTCAAGGCAATCTGCCAGAACCCAAACATTAAGTTAATGTACTGAGGAACTTGGTAGCTCCCAGCTGATCTATGAGCTCATCAGCTCTGGGGATGGGGTGCCCATCAGTCTTTGTGACAATGTTGAGCCCACAGTAGTCCACACAGAACCGCAGTTCATGTTTTGCACCGGGTGCAGCAGCCTTTGGGACCAAGACCACTGGGCTGGCCCAAGGATGGCTCTAGCATCTTGGAAACTTCTTCCTTGATGCTGGCTTGGACCTTGTCAGTCAACCTGTAAATTTTGTACTTTACAGAAAGACTATCCCCAGAATCCACATTGTGGGTACATCAGTGCCTGACTCTTGGGGTAAAGGAAAACAGTGAGACAAACTGTCCTAACAACTGACGGGAATCCCTCTGTTTTGGGGTCAGTGTTGGGGAGAGGTTCATATCCTTCACAGACCCATCCTGCTCCTGGACAGACAGGAGGTTAGGTAGAGGCTCACTTTCCTTCCTCCATTCCATCATCTGTCGCCAGGATCATGGTTACTTCAGAGCTCTCAAAGTGAGGCAAGAGATGGTTCACATGCTGGACCCTCAAAGGGTTCCTTGGATACTGCAAGTTCACCAGATAGGTGACATCACTCTTGAGCTCTATCACCTCAAAAGGTCCAGTCCACTTTTCCTGGAGAGAATACGGCTCCACTGGGGCTATGACCCACACCTTTTGGCCAGGTTGAAACTCAACCAGGGGGACATTCTGATCATATCAATGCTTCCTGTCGGACTTGGCCCTTTGTGCAGGGTCATCCCTGAACTTTTTGCCTTCCTCCTGTATTTTTTCTGACCTGTTGTTGGCTGTTTTATGACTCTGGGCACTTTACCACTGATGATCAGTGCTAAAGTGCATATGCTCTCTATGTTAAATTGATGTCTTGATTAGTGACTCCATGATTGGCTTATTTGATTTACTTGTCAGACCCTAGTACAGTGCCCTATGTGTGCCCAGGGCCTGGAAATCAAATGCCGCTAGTGGGCTTGCAGCACTGATTGTGCCACCCACAGAAACAGCTTGTAAAGTGTGTCTCAAGCCTGCCAATGCAGAGCCTGTGTGCTGTCTAGTACTGCCATATTAACTTAGTAAGTGCACCCACTTACCAGTCCCTAAACCTCCCCTTTTCTACATATCAGACACCCCTAAGGTAGGCCCAAGGACAGAGTACATTGTATGTAAGAGGTAGAGGTCATGCCCTGATGTGTGTGGCGTGTCCTGATAGTGAAGTACAGCCATTTTCGTTTTTCACTATTGCAAGGCTACCTGTCCCCATAGGCCAGAATGAGCAGTTTGATTATAGCATCTTATAATCCTAACTGACCCAGGGAACATGGTAGAAACACGAATTTAGAATGTCTGAACTCAAAATGATAAAATACATCTTTTAGTAAAATTGGTTTTAACATTCTGTGTTTAAAACATACCACTTTTAGAAAGTAGGTATTTTCTTACCTAACTATCCAGCCTGCCACTGCTAGGTTGTGTATTGCATGTTTGGTTTGCGAGTGGCAGGGGCTGGGGAGGCTCCAGGAGACAGGGTGAGTCAGCACAGGGCGGAATAGACCTATCTGCATGTAGAATGGTGGGAGGAGTAGCACCTGGGCCTGAATAGGGCTGTGCCTGCCTTCCACACCTGTGGTGCGTCTGATGACCCTGGCCCACACTGACAAAGGAAGAAGGTGTACACTGGCAGAATGCACCCAGAACTGGTTTGAACTAGGTAAAGGACCTTCGGCCTTCAGAGGGCAAAGGATTTACTGGTATACATATTGGGGCCCCGACCCCAGGACTTTAGATCACTTCTGGGAAAACAAGACACACCTTTGCCAAGGAGAAGAACCAAGGAAGCTGCAGGAGTTTGGACTGTCCCCCTGTCAGTGTGCTGTGTAGCTGGGTTGGCCTGCAGTGGTTTCTTCATTGCTAGGGAAAGGAGAAGGAACTTTTAAGGAACTTTCATCATCTTAAAAAATATTTCTCCAAGGGCTTGAATTTGAGCTTGTCTCCTGCCTGAAGTCTCAGGGATACAAGACTTCACCCCTTCTGTTTGCCTGCATCTGGAACTTGCTGTTCTAGCTGCTACAGAAGGAAATTGCTACACCAATGCCAGAGAGCGACATCGTAACCTGCCATAAGCCATGAGCGCTGCTCCGACTTGTGACGTAGGCCCGACGCCTGCTGCTGTGCCGCATCAACTCCGAAGACGACATCATCCCGGAGCCGATCCTTAACGTGAATGGTCAAGAATCCATCGACATCATGACATCGTATGAAAACGTGGTTTTGGCGCCATCGTGACGTCACCTCCTCTCTGGTAAGGAACAGACGCCTCCCCTGCTTTGCACAAGCATCGAGGACCCGACGCATCGCCTCCCCCGAAGCAAGGAACCGCCAATGACGCCGCATCTCCCCGATGCCCCGAGCTGTCTTTGTTTTTGTTTTCCAAGGTACTGTTCTTTGTGGGTCTGTTTTGACTCCAGGCCGACGCCGCGCACCTCCCGGTCGGCTGCTGTGCCGCATCAACTCCAAAGACGACATCATCCCGGAGCCGATCCTTAACGTGAATGGTCAAGAATCCATCGACATCATGACATCGTATGAAACCGTGGTTTTGGCGCCATCGTGACGTCACCTCCTCTCTGGTAAGGAACAGACGCCTCCCCTGCTTTGCGCAAGCATCGAGGACCCGACGCATCGCCTCCCCCGAAGCAAGGAACCGCCAATGACGCCGCATCTCCCCGATGCCCCGAGCTGTCTTTGTTTTTGTTTTCCAAGGTACTGTTCTTTGTGGGTCTGTTTTGACTCCAGGCCCGACGCCGCGCACCTCCCGGTCGACGCCATAGTTTGGGATTTCTTTGACCTCGACATCGTGATAACTCCAGTTGTGGTTATCTGTTGCTAAAGACTGCTTTTCACTGAATAGCCTATTGTTGAATTATTTCTACCATCTTGAAGTATTATTTTTGATTACAGTATTGTGGATTTTTGTCGTTCTGGTCTTGTGTTAAATCTATATAAAGAATACTTATTTTTATAAAACCGTTGTGGTGTCCATCTGTAGTGTTTTCACAGTATCACTGTATGTGTTCACAAATGCTTTACACACTGCCTCTGAGATAAGCCTGTCTGCTCGTGCCAAGCTACCTAGGGGTTGAGCAGGAGTTATCCAGGGGTGTAATCCCCTTTCTCTGACTTGAAGCAAGGGTCCCTATTTGGTGAAAGGTACCAAACTGCCAACTAGAGACCCCCAGTTCTAACACTTTCCGGCTGACTTCTAGGTTCACCTCAGTGAGTTTGCTGAAGTGAGCAGTCTGGTTTCTGAAGGCCAGCATGTAGCTAAATACATCCTGGGGGAGCTTCCTCCCAACCCTCTTTCACCAGACTCAGAGATCCTCTCCCAGGGGGCCCATATAGCAACTCAAAGGGGCTGAATCCCAGGTCCTTCTGCTGTATCTCCCTGTAAGCAAACAGAAGGCATACCAAGAAGATGCCCCACTTACACCTTATGGAGTCATCCAGATCCATAATCATGCCTTTGAGGGTTTGGTTGAATCTTTCAATCAACCCATGACATTGGAGGTGGTAAGATATGGTGAACTTGTAGGTTACCCCACACTGTTCCCACAGAGACTTCATATAGAAAGGTATGAAGTTGGCACCCCAATCTGATAACATCTCTTTGGTGAAAGTCATACGGGAGAAGATCCCCAACAACTCCTGTCCCAACACGGGCACCGACATTGTCCTCAGATGAATAGCCTCCGGGTACCATGTGGTATGGTCTATCAAGACCAGGATGAACCTGTTGCCCATGGCTGTCTTAGGGTCCAGAGGCCCCAGAATGTGGAATCCCACCCACTCAAACAAGGTGCTCATGACAGGGAAAGGCTGGAACAAAGCCTTACATCTCCCCTCCACTCTTGCCATCTGCCTGGCAAGTCCTACAATGAGTAGCAGTATCTCTGTGCATTTGTGCCCCCCAGAAGTGGGTGACAAGCCATTCAAAGGTCTTGTCCTGCCCCAAATGTCCTGCTAAAGACACATCATGAGCCAGACCCAGTAGGAAGGCTCTGAAGTGCCACCAGCACATGGGCTGACCCAGGCTCAGCAACCTTAGGCTCGCTATACAGGAGATCATTCTCCCAGTAGATCCAGCATGATCCAGACTCCTTTCCGTCTGCCAGGTCTGCGACCTGCCACCACGGACCCTCACGAGAAGGGCACTCCTTCTGCTCCCTGCAGAATTCCTCCCTTGTGGGACCCCCTTCTTGCTGTCAATGGGTCAGCTCAGGTAGGTCCCCCAGTTTCGCCAGCCGCTCTCTGTAGGTTCTAAGGCATCCCCCGCAGGTTTTGCCTCCTCTTGGACTGTGGGAGTTTCTTCTGCTGATTTCCCACACCCCTGCCCCTTCTTATTCTGATAGGGCCGCGGGCCACTCTTTCAGGCTCCAGGTCCTTCTGATCACCCTTGATGGCTGCAATTGGCCAAGTGGTCACACACGCCCACTCAGGCAGACACACCATCTCCAAGTGTGCCTGGCTTTCCACCCCACACCAGGGCGAATCCTCCAGCAGACAGTCAACAGGCATTGTTGGACTCAAAGCCGCCCTCTTGGGCCCTGAGACCCGTCGCCCCCACTCAAAGGGAACCTGCATCACCTTGTACTGGCAATCAGAGTTGTCCACAGCAACTGCCTGATGAAACACTTTGAGGACCACCTGCTCCGCAGACACCAGGTAACACATTATCATAGTCACTCTCACTCCTGTGTCTCTCAGAGCCTACACCCTCTGTTCATTGGTGGTCATTCACTGCCTGTACTTCTTAGTGTTCTCACAAAGTAGTGTTCTCTGGACCATCTCATCGTCCCATAGTGAGACAAGGGTCATCTCAGCTGGCTTCTACTCTTCACCTGGAACCAACTCCTCCACAAGGGCTAAACTGTTCAACCCCTGTGACTGTGCACCAGTGTGTGCCAGTGTCCACTTGGGACACTTCAGGTCCCCCCTCATGTGACACTCCTGAGCACATGCATAACGCTTGTGGGGACCCCTCTCTGCAGGCTTCCCTGTGGAGATCCAAGGATGTTTCTAACTGGGGAACGGGTATCCTTACCCTGGGAACTAGATTGGAGCCCTTTAGAGTACTCCCTCTGTTCATCTGTGTCCCTCCCACTCTTCTGCTGGGGACCCTACCCCCCATGGTGGTATCCCACATACCCCTTATGGACAATGGTACTCATCCAGTGGTCGGCCTCCTGAGCAAGCATCCTGGGGTCAGTCAGCTTGCTGTCAGTCAGATGCAGGTGCAACTCTGGCAAACAAAGATTATACAAGTGCTCCCAAGCAATCAAATTGTACAACCCGCAAAGTCAGTTACCTGGCTGTCCTTTATCCAAGTATCCCGAAAAATCAACAAAAAGCAGTATGTGGCTGTGTAATGATCTGCACTCAGTAGTAGTGTACACTGATCACTGTATCTCAAAGTACAAACACAAGTCCTATCCTCACCCCTGACCACCAATGTTAGAAATGAGGGTCTCTAGTTGGCAGTAGTGTGCACACTGTCCAAGTAGGGACCCTTCCTTCTAGTCATAATAAGGGAGTTACACACCCAAGATAACCCCTGCTGACCCCCTTGGTAGCTTGACACAAGCAGTCAGGCTTATCTCATAGGCAATATGTAAAGTATTTGTACATAACACACACAGTAACAAAGTAAAAACTCTATAAATGGACACCACACCAGGTTAGAAAAATAAAGTATCTTTTGTTAAACCAAACAAGACTGTAACAACACAAATCCAGATTACACAGCTCAAAATATGACTTTTAAAAGGTTTCAAACAATTCTGTCTATAGAAATCTATGATGCAGTAATTTTATACAAAGTATCTAAAATGCGTCAAAATCCACAAGGCAAAACAGCCGCAGAGGAGGGAAGCATTGAAAAACAAATCGATGCGTCAGTTCCTGAGTCCTAGAGGAGGCAATGCAATAGTTCTGCTGCACGTAGGAGAAGTGATTCGTGGAATCCAGACGATAGTGGTAAGTGATGCGTCGATTCTAAGATGGTTCTGGTCTGTGGGTGCTGCGTTGTAGAGGTGTGGCGCAGAAATCCTGGACACACTGGAGATTGATGCGGCAGCCGCAAACAGGCGATGCGTCGGTCTCTTCAGCTGCGGTCCTATGGAGTGTTGATGTTGACATCAGCACTGCAGGGCCTGCCTCAGAGTTAGTGCGGGGGTCTCAGACTTCAGAGATCGGTGTGCGGAACTTGGCATGCGTGGTTCTTCGGGCTGCAGGCAGGAACGGTGTCAGTTTCCACACACCACCACCGTGCAGCTGAAGAAATCAGCGCATCACCTTCTTGCGTCCTGAAGAACTGCTGCATGCTGAGTTCAGTGCATGAAGTCCGCGGCTGAAGAATTCAACACTAAGCCTGTTTGTTGCCACTGCATCGATCTCCAGCACATCCAGAATTTCCACGCATTGCACCTGTGCCCCATGCATCTCCGACGCAGCACCCACAGACCAGAACCATATTGGAATCAATGCATCACAGTCCGGATTCGACTCTTCTCTTCTGCGTGCAGCAGAACTGTTGCATCGCCTCCCCAAGGACTCAGGAACTGGTGCATCTCTGTGTTTTTCTATGCTTCCCTCCTCTGCGGCAGTGTTTTGCCTTGTAGATTTTGACAAATTTGAGATGCTTTGTGGAAAATCACTGCATCCATAGA
Source organism: Triturus cristatus (assembly GCF_964204655.1). Taxonomy (NCBI): domain Eukaryota; kingdom Metazoa; phylum Chordata; class Amphibia; order Caudata; family Salamandridae; genus Triturus; species Triturus cristatus. Next base: position 968,337,598 of record NC_140594.1, read on the forward strand.
TTTCTATGGACAGTATTGCTTGAAACATTTTAAAAATCATATTTTGAGTTGTGTGTGTTGGATTTTTGTTGTTTTGGTCTTATTTGGTTTAGATAAAGGTACTTTATTTTTCCAAACTGGTGTAGTGTCCATTTGTAGTGTTTTCACTGAGTTACTGTGTGTGCCCTGTACAAATAATGTACACATTGCCTCTGAGATAAGCCTGACTGCTCATGCCAAGCTACAAAGTAGGTGAGAGTGGGTTACCTTGGGTGCATAACTCCTGACTAGAAGGAAGTGACCCTACTTGGACAGAGTGCATACCATTGCCAACCAGAGGCCCCCATTTCTAACAATCTTTGCTTACGATTTTGTCATTGTTTTTGAGTCTTTATCTTCCGTCTTCTTTCCTTTGTTTCTGTTTTTCTCACTCCTGCTCTGGGTGAAAGTCTAATAAGTGAAATTAAGGGTCCCTCAAATTAAGTGCCGGTGGTCCCCCCATGCTAACACTGGCTCAAAATAAGCACTGCTTAGTACCGCCATTTCCTCTATATACATGCACACTTTCTGAGTTGAGCCCTCTTTATTTTTTTTTATCTAATCTTTATTTATATTGTTATTTATAGTGTTGGCATTCATGTACACTACCACATAGCGTTTACTAAACAATGCAATTTCACTGTTGGCATCTCTCGTTTTGACAACACCTTGTACAACATGATTTTAGGGACAAGGGACATCCACTTTCTGATCATGTAACTAAGGGGGGTCTTGTGGGCTGTTGGTCGGTTCTTGTTGGCGCATATAACTGAGAAATGGTCCCCAGATGTCGCGGGGTCGAGATCTCAGAGGCATTAAGTCCCAGTAATTAGACAGCTGTTCATGACAGTAAGCAATGTCTTTTATCCAGTCTCTCGTTTTGGGCATCAGGGTACCACCCCAGCACATTGCGACCCTACTTTGGCAAGGAGTAATAGCAAAGCGGTGAGTTTGCGAGAGCTATTGGGTATCTCTGCCACGTGCCGCAAAAGTCCAGTTAGAGGAGAGGGAGACAACTGTTGTGGTAGCAACCCTACCTCTGGCACATCATGGTATACCTCCAGCAACTGGGAAACTAAAATGTCAGAGTATTCTTTGTAGAAGGATGCAGTCAGACCGTTCATGCTGGGGGCCTTGTCCTGGGAGAGACCGGCAATGGCCTGTTGCACCTCCTCAGCGGTGAAAGAGGAGTCCAGAAAGTCTCGGTGGGAGTTGGAGAGCCACACTGTATCAATGGCGTCAAAGTATGTTTGCAAGTCCGAGGGGGAATTTTCCCAGGAGGTAGAGTATAATTGAGTAAAGAAGTCCACCATGATGTATATGAGATTCGGGGGGTGGGAGTGGCATTGGCCTTCTGAGTCTATCAGGCCTGTAATGTAAGAAGACGCACATGGCTTCTGGAGCAACCTGCAAAGTGTCCTGCCGGGGCGGTCACCCTCACCATATCTACATGCTTGTGTTTCTTTACCTAGGAATTGAAGTTCCCAAGTAGTTTCCTCCTGATACGCCGTCAATTTACTGCGGATTTCGGCTAAAGTTTTAGGGTCGTTAGAGTGATGAAATTGAGTCTCGACTGCGGGAATGTCAGATTCAAGTGTTAAGAGTGTTCCTCGAATTGCTTTTTTGCACCCCATATTCCTTGGCTATGCAAACACCACCGATAACCACCTTAAAGGCATCCCAAAGTGTGGCTGAGAAGCGGACTAACCCAGTGTTTTGCGCAATGTATTCCTCAATGGCAACACATGTCTCTTCTCTAAAAATCTGATCTCTAAGCGCATTCGGGGGTAATCGCCAGGAAAATGTGTGTGTTGGTGCATGCAGAGGGTTGAGAGTCAATTGGACTGGAGCGTGATCTGAGAGGGTGTGGGGTACATGAGATACTATGGGGATCCAGGAGAGCATAGTTTTGGACGTTAGCCAATAATCAATTCTTGACCATGCTTTGTGCTGTAGGAAAAAATAGGTACCCTCGCATGTATCAGGATTCGCATTGTGCCATACATCCAAGAGGTGTTTGTCTGTGATAATCATCGCAAGTGTGGATGCTGCATGTGGGTCAGGCTGTCTGGAGCTCCCTGCCCGATCAGTATCATCAATCAGTGGAACATTAAAGTCTCCGCACCAGAGTACTGTTTGTGGGGTGGTGTTGGCGATCCGTTGCCAGACATTAGTGAAAAATTCCGGATCGTCCGAGTTATGAGTTGGGAGTTTGCCTCCTAGGATAATGTAGCACCCTTCGGTGTCACATATGTATTGGTCTGGGGTCCTGGCCAGGTCTGGGCATATTAAAATGCACACACCCTTGCGTAGTTTGAATAAGAGGACATGTATGTGGGCCCCCATCCAAGGGTGAGTAGGGTCAGTAGTGTATTGCTTGAGAGGTGGGTTTCTTGGAGTAGGCAAATGTCTATGGCATGTCTATTTAGATAAGGTGCACAAGGCGTATCTTTCTTGCATCGTTAAGCCCCAATATTTTCCAGGATATTAGTTTGACCATGGCCCTCTTATCCATTCACTATTTAAGGAGTTATGGTGTTGCGGTTATAGTTGTGGTGTGTCAGTGGTCCTTTGCCAGCCTTGTGTAAGACTACGTGAAAATGTGCTGGTGTGCCAATGATTTTAGTACGAACAATAAACTTGAGGTAACAAACTCCCAACAATCCCCCTCTCCCCAACTCCTCCCTCCCACACCAACCCCACAATTAGGTTGAGACAGTTCCCCCATAAACACAATTTCTGGGAGTCATCCCAGATGGTAGTGGAGTCACCGCGGGGTTTACCCGCCTTGAGGCTAGGTGGCTGAGCGTAAATGTGGAGTGGAAGCTCATCCACCCCACCCTCCATTATGTCACAATGTGGTCATAGTTCACTTAGCTGAGTTGACGACTTCCTGAAGAATGGCAATGTTGATTGTAGCAATTACTGTCCGTTCCTGATTTCTTGTGATCACTCCATAGATATGCGTGGGTAGCAATTAGTCATTATCACTGAGTCGTGCTTCTGCCATAGAGGAGCTTGTGTGGTCTTCTCGGGAGCGTTCTTTTTGGGCCTGCTGTTTGGCGAATTTAAGAGCCAGTTTTGCGTCTGTGAAATGAGTTGCTTTGCCATTTAAAGTGATTTTGAGCTTAACTGGATAAAGCATGACATATTTGATATTGTTTTTATGCTGAAGATGTTTTGCCGGCAGGAACTCATGGCAGCGGCCTGCACCACTAAGGTGAAATCTGGGAAGAAGGATACGGCATCTCCCTGGTATTGGAAATACTTGTGATCGTGGTGTCTGGGCCTACTGCGCCTGCACAGGTCTGAGTCAGACACGCCAATCGCACAGCAGCTGCTGGGTCATGGGCTGCCATGCATTTCGATGCTGTGGAGTCACCACCTCCCCCGGGCCTGGGGTCTACTTCTGTGTGGCGTAGCGGGAACTTTGCTGGCTTGCCAGGTGTCCGGGTGCTCGCAGGGTGGTGCATCGCTTTGGGAGTTGGAAAGGCACAGGGTCCCGCTCGCGATTGCAGTCAGGCCTCCACGGGCCTCCACCTTTTGCAGCCAGCATCTCCGCATGTGGCACCGGCAGGCCCGGTCCCGCCGTGCCATCTACAGTGACCAGGCCCGAGCGGCATTGCGGGTCTTCGTCCTCTGGCCAGATGTCGGAACAGTCCGGTGCAGCTGCCGGAGGAAGGCAGGTGAGGTCGGGTTCATGTGGGAAACAAAGCCGAACCCCCAGTGCCACATGGTCTGTGGCTTAGTGCTTCCTCTCCACGCGCTGGCCGCTTGCACAGGCATCAGCCTGCTCCCGGCCGTGCACAGCCAGTAGTTGTGCTGGAGAATGCTGGGTGGTGGAATTTCTGCCGCCTCGCCGATGCCACTGGTATTCACAGCTGCAAAAACAACAACTGATGGACAGAATGCAGAACAATGTCATACACTCACCTCAGTACAGAGATCTGGGCCTAAATCCATCGTTTTTTTGCTCACCATGCCATTCCAGTTTGAACCCAGCCATATGCAAATCAGTCTTGACCCTGTGCCTCATGGGAACAGTCCAGCCCGAACTGCCAAGCCAGGTTCTCCCTGGACTGGAAAGAAGCATCCTAGGACCGGTTTCGGGGTTTCACCCCTCTTCAGCCAGGATAGCTTGATTCCAGCGGCATGGAGAGCACGGGACCCACGTCTGGGCATACCCGTCCCACTCGGGGTGACAAATGCAAAAACAACAACTGATGGACAGAATGCAGAACAATGTCATACATTCACCCCAGTACAGAGATCTGGGCCTAAATCCATTGTTTTTTTGCTCACCATGCCATTCCAGTTTGAACCCAGCCATATGCAAATCAGTCTTGACCCTGTGCCTCATGGGAACAGTCCAGCCCGAACTGCCAAGCCAGATTCTCCATGGACTGGAAACAAGCATCCTAGGACCGGTTTCGGGGTTTCACCCCTCTTCAGCCAGGATAGCTTGATTCCAGCGGCATGGAGAGCATGGGACCCACGTCTGGGCATACCCGTCCCACTCGGGGTGACAAATGCAAAAACAACTGATGGACAGAATGCAGAACAATGTCATACATTCACCCCAGTACAGAGATCTGGGCCTAAATCCATAGTTTTTTTGCTCACCATGCCATTCCAGTTTGAACCCAGCCATATGCAAATCAGTCTTGACCCTGTGCTTCATGGGAACAGTCCAGCCCGAACTGCCAAGCCAGGTTCTCCCTGGACTGGAAACAAGCATCCTAGGACCGGTTTCGGGGTTTTACTCCTCTTCAGCCAGGATAGCTTGATTCCAGCGGCATGGAGAGCATGGGAACCGGCAATTGTTTTGATCCTGTTTTGCATACGCGAGCTGTCCTTAATTTCGGGGCGCTCTGACTATTTACACTATATTGCTTTTCTTCCATCTCTGATGTCATTATGGTTTAATTTGACCTTCCTTAAATTGTCGTGTTATTTCTAAAACTGTAATGCCAACCCTCTCTGCTCAATATAACTATTTATATATATTTTTCTCTTTTACTACGACTAATACCCGAATCACACCACCTGTTCTTTCCTTGGTACTTAACACAATTTCACACTTGTTCTAACATACTCCCTCTCACCTTCACTTTACCTTCCTCTAATCCCCCACCCATATACTCTCCCTTCTAATCACACTAACTTCCTGCAATAACTTTTCGCTAACCTCTCGCACCTCAACTCTGCTCCTTTTTCTTTCCTTTTCTCTTCCTTCACTTTTCTTTGATTAAACCCCTTCTTCTGTCCCTACCACCTACAACCTTGTATGATTTGTGCACATGACTTACCAAATCCTTTGTAAATAACCCTTGTTGTAACACTGCCTGTGTGCAGCCCTGAGGAAGCCCTAGGCCTGATGGCCTGTTAGGGGGCGAAACACGTGTTGGCTGTGCCATTTCTTTTCTTTTCCAAGCTGACGAATAAAAGCATGAATATATTATCAATACCATCGGATCTATTTGCATCAATTGGATATTTCATCCTAATTAACTTACAACTTATACTCTTGCCCAGATACACCTACAAAATCCTACTTCATACTAGGGGGATAGGGGCCTCTCCCCCTGTCTCTGGGACAGAACCAGTACAAGAAGGATACATGCTTATTACATGACTAGTAAGGGATGAGGATCTTTTTCCCCTCACCTACATGCAACAGATCAACATTATTACCCTATCCAAAATGGCTGCAAGGGATGTAGCTCGGATAACACCAACACAGGTAACACCACCACGACCTCCAGCTTCCATATTTTCATTTGCAAAGGAAAGGCAGGGACCTACATCCAGCTCAACCACCGCCTCAGTAGGTAGTGGTAAAAGTCACAGTGTAGCTGCACAGAGTCACATTCCATGCAGACCCTCCAGTTCATCTGGTATTGAAAGTGGCACATGCAGCAGCACCAGAAAGTTCTCCTCCCCAGTTTGGGACTTCTTTTCAGTTAGCAGTAAGGAGGAGAACATTGCTATATGCTCAATTTGTCAACATGCTGTTAGGCGGGGTAAGCTTGGTACAAACTATGGTACCTGAGGCCAAACAAGTCATCTCAAAATATACCACACTATCGCGTGGGAGGCTCACCTACTTCACTTAGAACAAAGTAAAACTCAACCCATTGTTGTTGGGCATGAAGAATCAAGGGACGATATTATCGCGGTGGAAGGTGAACAAGAGGGAGACATTTCTAGCCCTGTCCCCAGTAGTGTAGTGGTACCACCCACATCCTCCTCAGCAACATCTGAGTGGCACCGCAGTAAGAGTCAGAGTCAGGCTGAGACACCAAGGCGACCGAGTAGTACTGCAATGAAACAAAGTGCGTGGTTGGGCCTTACTGGGTTAAAGAACACAACTGCACCACAAAGGAAATTAATCCAGCCTACCATTGACAGCATGCTTAGGTTGGAGGGGCAGTACCAACGCAACCACTCAACGGCACGGTTGTACAATGCAAAGCTGGCTAAAATGTTAGCACTGGACCTTCTCCCATTTTCATTTGTGGAAGGGGTGTGTTTCCTTGAATTTGTGTCAACCATCTGCCCTAAATGGAAGGTTCCCAGCCGGTCCTATTTCGCAAGAATTGCTGTTCCAGCACTACATCATGATGTGCTGGAATTGGTTGGACAAGCTTTGCAGCAGAGTGCTGTTCACAATATCCACCTAACAGACATGTGGACCAGTTGCCAAGCAAATGATTACATGTGCATCACTGCACACTGGGTCTCATTTGTGGGGGTTAGAGATAAGCTATCTGAAGTAGGTGCTGTTGACACAGCTGAGATTTTTGAAGCTACTCGGAAACATGCAACTGAATCCATGTTCACCATGGAGAAATCTCTTACTGCTGTAAACATATTGGAAGTTTCACAGCAAGGTTTTTGAATGGCTGTGCCCAAGAGGGCTTACGATTGGTTTTGTTTCCACAGATAATGGCAGTAATGTACTTAAGGCCATGGAGCTTGGTTCCTATTTCAGGATTCCATGTTTGGCGAACTGCATTAACATTATTGTTCAAGTCTTTCTGAAAAAAGAAGCCATAGTCAGCAACTTACTGACCACCTGCCGAAGAATATGCACTAATTTCAGCCATTCTTTTAAAGCTCGGAAGCAGCTGAGGATCATTCAACGTGACTATAGAATGCCAGTCAAAGCACTCATCCAGGTGGTGGCAACATGTTGGAACTCAACTTATTACATGCTTGACCGTCTGTTTGAGCAGTACAGGCCAATCAATGAATATGTCATGCGAAGAGGGGATGCTACTGTGAAAGGCATGACCCTTCAGATGGACCAATGGTGCCTGACTGAGATGCCTCTTCCTTTCGAGGTCTTCACATGTGAAGTCAGCAAGGAGGACTGTACTATGAGCCAAGCTATCCATTTGTTGCAAATGCTAGAGCATCAGCTGAAGGAGGTGTCAGAAGCATACAAAGATGTAGAGGAAAAAAAAGAAGCATATGAGTTGGTGGAGAGCTTAGCCCGTCGCTTAGCTGACAATACAAGGGTGCAAAATAAGATTTTATCACAAAAACATTACATTTGTGCCACAATTCTGGATCCACTGACAAAATGGGCACTGAAGACATTAATTCCTTTTTCAGAAACGGATGTTGCCCGGTACAAAACTTGGATAGCTGACTCAGCGAGTAAGTTGGAAAATGAACGGCTGCTAATTAAAAGCCTGCTAGATAAACCCACAACAAGTACTGCAGCAGGGCATCCGGCATCAAGTTCAACTTCGGAGCCTGAGGGCAGTGCGTTTGGCTCAGAACACTCATCAACACTATCGACAACAGCAAGAACTGGTTCATTAGGCCCAGTAAAATCGTTACAGGATTGGTATTTACAGCAAGGCATTGGTAAGTCCAGTGCTGATGCAACGAGAAAAGAGCCCAAAAAACGTTTAGCACCCCTGAACATTGAGCGGATGGTCCAGGCCTATCTGCTGTATTGGTTTGTAATAATGAACTGTTCTTATGTGTGTACTTTTATGAATTTCAAGAAATTCGAATAAAGGTCTTTTGAAATTGAAATTGACCCAACAGAGGTGTACATTGATCAAAACCCATTGCGGTATTGGTATGGAAAAAGGGGCCAATGGCCACTGCTCAGCAGGCTGGTGATAAACTATCTGGCTTGCCCTGTCGCAAGTGTCTCTTCTGAACGTGTTTTCAGTGCTGCTGGTTCCATTGTAACAGTGAGAATGACCAGTGGAGAGGTTAACCATGATCAAAATGAATCAGCACTTTATACCACCGAATTACACAATACATGAATCAAGGGAGCAAGATGAGGACAGCGGCTCAGGTGACAGAAGTGGTGTCTTAGATGATGATTACCTACTTCTGGTTGAACCCCCAGAGTTTAAGGACGAGCTATACTTCCCTGACTATTAGGCTTGCACTACTTACTGTCTTCCTCCCTTATTTTCTTTTATTTGTGTGTCTGTCTTTCTGGTTAGAAACTTTGAATCACAACAAATCCATCACCACCGTCTTCTAATTGTTTTATTGCCATATACAAGTTTCAGCTGTCTGCATATCACAGTACACTCCTCCGAATCCTCCTCCTGAATCTCCATAAATCCATTGCCCTCAAGAAGACAGATGATGATTGGATGATGCAAAATGGAAGAAAAAAGAAAATATTTCCTAGTCCCTACAAAAGAATAGGAACATTATTGTTGATGACTACTATAGCTATCCTCCTTTCTTATCCGAGCGAGACTGCCCATTAACTGAAGAACAGGTAATGACTGATGCCATGCATTGGACGCTAACTGAGTGATTTTGTTGTTGTTTGTTGTGCATGAAGTTACTTCATGTATACTTTATGTAATAATCTACACACTAAAAGTAACTCCAGTCCCTTTTCCCTTCTTGTATTTTTAATAACACATTTTTACTTCTACTGTAGGCCGATACATTGCATTCTGAATATAGGAAGGGGACTCACTCAGTACACTGCAGACTGAGTTGAGCAACACCATCATGATGACCACAGTGACATAGTATCTTCACAGTCACTTAGTACATGGATCGGAGATGATTGATGGAATAAGTCAGGGCGTTTCATGAGTGGCATAAAAGGTAAACAAGTAAACAACAACCACAGCAGATCTAAATGTCTGTGTAGCGGTGGAGTTAAGTTTAGCGGTTGTATGACTGCGGTGCATTGATTTAGTCATTTAAATTGTAAAATGCTATGTTGCTGGATATGTGCTTTGTCCAACTCTTTCAAAACATGAATGCTAAATGGAGGATGTGCAAAGGGTGCCGTCACCGTGGGCCTGCTCTGTCCTGTTGGTGTTGTAGGTTAATGATGGAAACATACTAGAGTAGAGATGATGCATCCATGCCTCCTCGGAAAGTGTTCTTGTGCCACTACACCATAATTTGTGCATTGTTTTCAACTTGGTTTCTCAATATCCCTTTTGTTTTTGCATCTACAATTACAGGCTGGGCCTTACCCTGTGCTATACTTGGGAAAACAATGCACACTTACCTTACCAATGAATCTACATCTGCCAGGCAGGCAGTGACATCACCCAAGATTGATGGACGGAGCATCCATGGAAGGGAGGACCAAGTGGAATGCCGAGATTCAACTCCCCATTTGACCAGGATAACACAGTAACAGTATCAACTTTCATCAACTTTTAAATAATTCGATTCATTTTTTTGTCTACAATCATTACAACAGTGGGTTCTTGTTGTTATTATTATTATTATCATTAGGTTTGCTCTCTGTTTATAATTCATCCCAACAGATATTTTAAAATTTTCTTTGCTATCTGCAAAAGTAAGCCTGGTAACACTGAACACAAACTTTATGTAATCCGGGTCTCCTTCTCATCGTCATGCATGCATTTCCTTTTTCTCCCTTAAAATATTGATATGGATATGGTAGTCTACAAAGATTCTGTTGTTTGTTGTTTGTCCATGCGTACTGGTTTTCTTTCTCAAACCTTTCCCCAAACCCCCCTTTCCAACCATTCAACAAACCCTAACCCTCTTCCCCAGGGCTGTGTGACTTATTGAGGTATGACTAAATTAAATGTACACCAATAATTTATCACACGCTTGCTGGGGCGAATGTGGCAAAAGCAACAGTACTTCAATTTCAAGGCAGGGTGGGGATCTTCTGCTGCTTGCCCACCCATGAGCAGTATATTTGTGAGGTAATTTTTTTATCAAAGGAACCTAATACATCAGCATTAATTGCCGGCATTGATTGGATTAATGGATTTGTTGTCATCCTCCTACACAGCACTAACAGTTACGCTTGTGCCCAGTGTACTGTAGGCCTAGTTAAGTGACTTGACACAACTAGAGTTTATAACTCTGTGTACTAATAGGCTATCCCCACCACCATTATGTTTTGTTGTATTTTTGCATATTATTGTTTGACAGTAAGTACTGTACTGTACTTCATTCTACTACTCCTCGAAGAGTCTCTCTCAGGCTACTGACTGTCTCATTTTCTATTTTTGCAAATGCTGCTGCCAGTGTCTACTACTACTACTACCACCACCACAACCATGGCATGTTAGGAAAGAAAACCATCATCACCATGCAGCCATCGCTGTGCCTAAGTTAAACATCAAGCAAAGGTAAGAGAAGTTTGGGGGAGGCATAATTAATAATGAACATGTTTTCATTAATTCAATTTAACACACCCCTTTGAGTCCAGTTGCAGAGTGCCTAGAGTAGAAGAGACTGACAGTACTAGTTGGACAAGTCACTCAGTGAGGGGTGCCGCATCTATCTGTTTCTGTTTTACAAAGTCATCCAAATATTAAAATCAAACACTGGCTGTGGGCGGCCCTGCACCAGCAAGAAAAGAAGGATACAGTGTGATGTAAAACAGTAACCCCACCCAGAAAACATTAACAACATTGTATGTAAAGTAGAAATATATTATTCAATACCCTAACAAAAAAAAACTATGTAAAAAAAATCCCACAACACCTGACCCACCTCTCTCCCTAACCCCAACCAATGTCCGTAAAGAAAACGTCAAACAAATTGTCCAATTGTCCAATGAAAAGAGAAAACCCAACGCCCGACTCCCACCCACCCAAAGAATAATTAACAAAAAAGGGGCAATAAACAGGGTTTTAAGTTCGGCGGGCTTGACTCTGGAGGACACGTACTTGCTCCTCCAGGCGGGCAACACAGCGCTTCAATGCGTGGCAGTTGCATCCATGGGGGGCAGCACTGATGGAGGGGCGGCGGCGGGCGGCTGACAGATGGTGGTGCCGTACCACTGGAGGGCAGTGGCTGGGGCCAGGGGCATTGGAGGAGGCTGCAGCTGCTGCCGCCTCCTCCTCCTCCTCTTCCAGAACCACCAGCCGACAAAATTCAGTCTGTATGGCCTCCAGCTTCCGGCGCCGGGCCTTGGCTGCCAACTCCTTCCTGTCAGGTTTCCCCTTGGAAGGAGTAGCTATATATGAAGAAGAAAAAACAAGACTATTGTAAAATATACTCTTAGCAAAGCAGTAAGACAAATTATTTCTACAAATAGTGTCACGGTAGCACTAGCAAGCACAGTACCTAACATTTGTGGTATGTATCTATCCTCCTACTTTCATGGACTTTAACATTTGTGGGAGTTTCAGTCATTCAACCAACCATGCATCTGATTCCTATCAGCCACCTATGCATGCATGCATCTCACGTATCCTTCTCTGCCGTCATAAATATTAACTCTCGCCCGCCCTTCTTCCTTCAACTCTTCTTTCCCTTTTGTTCAACCCATTCATCCAGGTCATCTGATCTGACTTTTAGTCTTCTCCATAAAACTTTCACAGCTGAGTTGAAATCAGATAGAAGAGGCCATTGGTTACTCAACACTCCGACCGCTAATGCTTTTACTAATGCTAAGTAAAGGGTGTCTTCAACCGTTCACAACTTCTTACTTAGTAAGTCTCAACTATACAGTATGATACCGTACTCCCTTGCAGTGAGTGTAATGTCAATAAGTAAGGATTAGGAATCTAACTTACCACCGCCGGCCACTGCTGCTGGCTCACCCCCTGCAGCTCCTCCTGCAACTGCTGCATCCTCTACTCCATCAGCAGGCGCGCCACCTTCGCTGCTGGCCCCGGCACTGGTGGTTGGTAGTGCGCCTTGAAAAAACCTTACACATTTTTTAGGTGTCATATTTACCTCCCCCTATTTTTCACTAGCAAGATTGAAAAATGAGTTAATAGTAATACATACATATACAATATACATCACTAGTAGAGTAGACACTAGTTTTTATATGGTCCCTAGGGTCATTCTAGTCTTTGCTTAGTTAGCCCGAGCCATGCAACCATTTTACCTTTGTGTCTTTTATTTTTGCACACGCGTTACCTCGCAGCTTGTAGTATAAAGAGTGACACCTTTGAGCCCACATGAGCTCATACTGCTACTGTCTAAGCGCTGAGTACAAGGTCAAACAAAACAAGCCATTTTGTTATAGAGTTCTGGTATTAGTCTATATTGCTTATCCAAAATACTACACTTTTTGGCACGACTGAGGAATGCTTGCAATTTACTAACGCGCACCATTTTTCTACTAACAGACGTAAGATTCCCTTCTACGAACCAGAGCTTTGCACAGATTATGATGTAACCAGTACTAGGTTCTTCTAAGGTGAGGGGTTCACAGAATTAGCTCAGAGATCTTCATTAATAATTTTATATAAACTATATTCCTACAAAGGGGATGGTGGTGCTTCCACCACTGTTCAGTTATCATGAATTTGCATTTTCTTTTCTTCGTTCTATGGACTTGTAGTTGTTGTAAGTGTAACCTAGTGTAACAATGTTTATAGTTTAAATCTTATGCATTTTGCTGTTGGTGCTGCAATATAGAACAACGTACAGAGCTTGTCAGTTGCAAATAAAACTTTTGAACTTACATAGACTCGGTGCTATTTGGTGTGGATGGACTTACACGAGTGAGCGAGCGAAAGGAAGGGTGTACATATGCATTGCTTCCATGACTGAGAGGTCGGGAATGTTATGTTCTGGGTTGTCTACTCATTGGGTATCTTGGGGGGGGTTCGGAGAGCTAATAGTAATGAAACACTATTATAACTAGTCGGGCCGGGGATTGTGGTGGGTTCTGTTCTGATTGAGGTGTGAGAAAGGTCCAACCTCCCATCACCAACATCCTATTTTCTTGTGCAATGTTCTGTATGTGGAAAATCCCTACAACAGTAGTAGTATGTCCTATCCTATCAAAATAGTAAAATCTGGTTGGACATTTTGTTGGTGGGAATTGTTAAAAAACATCAAGATTAATAAAGCCTCAAAGATTAAAAAGACTAGAAGGAGTACAAGAGGACAACCCAAAGGACTGGACTCAATGGCTAGAGCTACTGGTGAATCTGAGTTGTATTTAAAACCTTTTAAATAAAGAGTGGCCAACTGGGCATGCTTAGCAACAGACAGACTAATAGTAGTAGTACAGAGAGTCATAGCAGAGGCGGTTAGAGGCAGGGATAACAAGAATTTAGAAACAGATAGTCTAGATCGAAGGATAATTGTTGGTAAAAAATAGCATTAGGAAACGGAAACAATAGTTCGGAAAAAATACAGTGCAGTAAAAGTTACTGAATAAGAATAATATTAAAAACAGGAAGACTTACTGGGGCTAGCAGAAGAGCCCTCGTTCTGGTCCTCCTGTCCTTGGTGTTGTGGAACCGCTCCCGGCGACTCTGCCCCGTCTTCTTGCCCCTGGGTGCTGATCATGAAAGATATAAGAATGAAAGAGACAAACATTGATGATTGGTGTGAAACAAATAAAATATTTTTAAAAGACTGTCAAAAAAACATTTGTGTAAACAACAATTGCAATAAAATTGACCTATCTAATCTGGTCGACAAGTAGTATCGGGGGATTTTTGGACCGACTAGTTATTATTTATCTACACTAATCCAGTGTTCCATTCTGATTCCAGAATACTAACTAAGCCTAAGTAGTACGTACCACCTGACCTAGCCCACCTATTACAGGCATGCCAATTGTACATTAAGTAAGCATTTCCACTTCTTTCAGTCCTCAAAAATGCATAAATGGAGGACACATGCCTGCATTTTTGCATACACCAAATTGTTGGTTGGTTGATGCTGATGTTCTGCTAGTGCTAAGCCTATTACCACTCACTGAACAAACTACAAAAGGTTCTACTAAGCACTAGCAGCACTCAGGAGCACGTGACGTGACAAAGGGGGCATCACGCATCGCAGACCACTAAAAAATTACAAACTCATAATAAGTAACTAAACCTAAGTATCAATCCACCCCTATCTCTTAGTGACAGGACAAAGGAAGGACTAGAGTCACCCTAGCATTACCTAACTTAAGTTTTCTAACATATAAGCAGCAGCATTCTAGCTGGTCGGAAAACAAATATATTTGCAATATATAACACAGAGTAGAAGAACAGACACAAAGTAGTATTAATTAAATAGCTACTCACCAAGACCCGGGACCACCACTCCTAGCAGGTCCAGCAGGTCCTGCTCCCGGTCCAGGATATCAGACTACCGGTGCGTCAACTGGTTCTGGCTGCGCCGGACACCAGAGCAGCGAAACACTGCCCGGTGCACCTTTCCCCACTGCTGCCGACGCTCCCGGAGCCCGTACCCAGACTCAAGCCTCCCGCCTGCTGCCAGTGTTAAGGGGAGGTGGCACTGCACAAAAAAAAACAGAGTGGCCAACTCCAACTCCACCTCCCCAAATAATGCCCTTGCTGCACCCCTTGTGGATGCCGCCTTCCGCAAGGAAGTCGGTCGCAGCTCTGGCTGAGATGCGTTCTGTGGCCCTTTGCCATGGTTCTGGGGTAGGCGGGGGGCAAAAAAGAAAAGGTAAAAATTTAAAAAGTTAGTAAAACAAATGAAAAAAAGCAGGTAATAGAAAAGAAGTGAAAAAGTAGTTAAAACACACAAAAAGAAGACAAAAACTAAAAATATAGAATCAGGAAAATAGAGAGATAATAAATAACAAAGATCAAAAAAAAAATTTCAGAAACAAAGGATTGAAAAGATAGAGGAGGGATTGAAAAGCAGGCCCCAGAACCATAGCAATAGAGGGAAAAACAAGATCGCCGCGCCCATTGTTTGCGAGATATTTTCCCCCCCGAGTACGCAAAAAGCGTCGCAAACACGTAATATGCGTTCCCGAACAGGAAATACCTATTGCGAACGGGCGCGAGCATGCATTGCGCAACCCGGAACAGGAAACAGCATCGCGAGCAGGCGGGACAAGTGAAAACAAGATTGCCGCACCCATTAGCAACCGCATGGGCAAGTTGGCGACACATTTCCAACGCGATCACACAAAAAACATCGCGAACAGGCGGAACAAAATCTTCCGCGTGTTCGCGATATTTCCGCGTGTTCTGCCCACTATGGGGGAAACGGAAGATTAAGGGGCATATGTAAGAGGAAGTGATGGAGTGAGGAGTTAGCCATCATGGCTTAATGCCAATTACTTCTGTTAAATGGTCACACCATTTTGACGACGATTTCTTTAAACATATTTCACAGGATACCTGGCAACTTATTGGGAAATTAACTCTATGTACTAAAATCGCTCCTTCACTGATTCAATCTAAATTCTTCACTATGAACCTTTTGCTTTGGACTCCTGCTCGTTTACATGAGTTGAAACTAAGAGAGAGTGATCTTTGCTGGAATTGTAATTCAGTACCAGGTACCCATCAACATATGTTCTTTGAATGTTCTCTGTTAGACTCGTTTTGGGGCCTGATACAAAAACATTTATCAATGATCTTTAATATACCTATATTTCTCTATTTACCTTGATTTTGCTGGGTCCATGGGATACAGTTACCCCTTTACTTCATGATAATATGGATTTGGAGCTCTTAGATTTGCTCTTATCCATTGCTGTTAAAATTATACATGCAGAGTGGAAATCTTTTCATCTTCTTTCTTATCATACCTGGTGGGCGTGGGTTTCATATCTTCGTGGAAGTATACTCTGGTTGAAAGCCAACATTATTCGCCTTCAATTGCTAGTAATATATGGTGTTCTTTGGATAATTATATGGACTTGTCTAATCAGGGGTTGGTTGCTCAATATCCTTTTGAATCTGTTTCTCAACGTAATTTTTTTTATAGGTGTAGCAGATGTCCCATCCCACCATCCCATCCTTTTTCCTTCTTTCCAATTCATTTCTTCCTTCTTCCTTTCTTTCACTCTCCCTGATTTTGCTTGGATATATATAGATATTCCATCTGTCCCATCTTTCTGGGGTTTATATTTAGTATTTGCTGGGATATACGAAGATATTCCATCTGTCCCATCTTTCTGGGGTTTATATTTAGTATTTGATGAATTTGTAATACCTGTTATCTGACTTGATATTTATCTGATCATTTTCATATGACAACTTCTATATCTTTTTTATCCCTGTCCAGATGTTATTTGGTATGTATTTTTTTTTTACTTTTGAAGTTTTCATTAATATATATCGGTATCTGATTTCTATGTATTGCTTATGCCCTGGGTATGTACTTCTTTTTACCTAATAATAAAATATACTTGAACTAAAAAAATAAAAATAAAACAAAAGTCCTCATTTTCAATAGGGGCTTGGATTTATTAAAGAAAGCACGGAATGGCATGTTTTTATAGTCATATATTTCACTAGTGATGAAACATTCCTGGTTGGCGGTCTAGGCACAGTGAGTCGTTCCTGCTTCTGAAATCAGCAGATATAATTATTAAGTTGAGTCAGTCTGTGGCTTCTCGTGCACAGCATCGACACTTGAATTGTCAACACTGGCACTTGTGACAGCCTGCCAGACGGTGGTGCTGTTTGTCTGCGAGATAAACACAACAGTGGCTTATTCATTAAATATTCATGAACATGAGTTATACCTGCTGCCCAAGCCATTGGTATAGCTTTGGGTCATGGAATAATCTGAGCTGTCACACTTGTAGCAGTGTGATGGTTAGTAGTTGTGTTGCTACTGTTATTGCCAATGCTGGCAGAGGCAATGGGTGGTGCATGCTGCAGCGTCTTCATGGCAAGGGCTCTGGCACTTATTTTTTTAACATATTAATCACTGAATATAACCCTTTTTACTTTGATCAGGATTTGTTTTATTCTGCAGCAGACTAATATTCCTGTTCTCCACTTTTGCAGCTGCTAACAGACCACAGACCGTGACAATGCAATCTGATTTCATCATTCAATTAATGCTTGCCTATCAAATGCTAACAGCCTCTGCTAGTGCGATAAGCAACATGACTCTTTTATTATGAGTCAGTGACAGTAGGTCTTTGGAAGAAGAGATTTCCTGTTCAGATTGGCACACAGTGCGATTTTGGCATCTGGAACCCCTCTGCTGCAAATAAACCCATATTATTTTTGGGAGGCAGACATCCTCTTTTATCGTCAGAGCTGTTTGAGTCCTGTTCTTCAAGCCATGGAATGACAGGAGTGGGGCTGGAGTAGGATTGCAGTTCCAGGGTATGAGCTCAGCCTCATAGAAGGTCATACGGACCAATACTGCTCAAGATAAGGGGCATACTTCTGTTCAGGCTTACAAATCTTAAAGGCCAGCAGTTTTCATAGAGTACACAACAGTCTCTTGCCATTTGTGGTGTGATACTGGCCTGCTGAAAAGGTACACAGACCTTACTGGCACTTTGTAGTGTGAAAGTAGCCTCCTGTCTATGGTTGCACATTTTGCCAGAGTTCACTGTTGATCCCTATCTTCTAGTGAGGCTGATTGCTCTGCTATTCCTTACTGTCTTTTTAGGTCTGTCTTTTGACTTGAGACAGCTTTAGCAGTAGGCTGTCTCCCCAGACTACTGTTTCCAAATAATTCATATACAATATACACAGAAAGGCTATTTATCAGTAGTCGACATCCATTGATCTGATAATTTGTCATTCACATGTTGTTGCAGCACAATGCAGAATACAACATGGAGGCAGCCTACTTTAGCCATTGGTTCCTTTAACTTTGAGTGACAGCATAAAGCCTATGCACATTGTTCACATCTGCCTGAAAATAGTCCCCTTTTCTTCAGCAACACTTCTGGTTCAAAGTGTGCTTTATTTTGTTTATTTTTATGTTAACTTGCAACAAAAGCTATTTATTTAGCCTGTGTTTCAAGTGTCTTGTTAGATAGTAACCTATTTTCTGGTTACCTTTAAAATGTACTTTCATAAAGTGTTTTACCAACAATGTAACATCGTAGCTGCCTGAAATTTGACAATTTGATCGGGCAGTGATTTATTTTTGCCTCCTTTCCAAATCATGATAATAAAATGCATGGCCTAACTGAAAAGATTTTTATTAAATAAATACCACTAGTTGCTTTGGTGAATTTTTTTAATTTAAAACTTTTTGTTGGAATCATATAGCAGTCACGTGTAGATGGCTGGATGTTTTCTAACTTTTGTAGCATGTGGTTTCAATAAAAAAATAACGAAATTGATATAACCACTACACAACCTTCTGAAGGCCGGATCTTTTGGCTTTGTCAATCCTGTTACTTTGCCTTATTAGGCTTGAAAATGGTAGAGTAAGAAAAAGTCCAACAGACCCTCCATGCACTCACTTACTATAGTAGCACATGTGAAAACCCTGCTGCCAGACTTGTAGGGCTTTAGAATAAAAATAGCAAGAAACAAAGCAAGAGGAATACCAGATTCATCATCACCAACTCGCTACATACTGAGGTAAGTAACAAGTCACTCACTGGCTGCTTGACTCCTAAGGTGTAAAAGCAAGTTTGTAATCCAGCTTGTTACGCGTCAGTGCTATGCTGCCCAGAAGAAACCGCTGCACGAGTCTATTGTAGTCATCCACATCTCAATGGTACTTAAAATTGGATGAAAGCCGGAGCATCAACAGCAAGATGGCAGAAGCATAGAAGGGCCATGGGATAAAATGCCAAGGAGGTACTTGGACACAACCTGTGTGGAGGGCAAAGTGTGATGCTGCATATTTTGTGCACTCTAGAAGCATGGATGTGAGAATGGGTTTTGCTGATGGCACCTTCCCATGGGTAAGCTGTTTGGTCATTGGTCTGTGAGGCAGAGGTCACCCTGCATAAGACAGCACAGTGGAGGGTATGAATAAAACAAAGCCATCATGGAGCAAAGAGGTAAAACACAAAGGGCCTGATTTATATCCCAGCAGATGGGCTACTCCGTCACAATGGTGACAGATATCCCATGAGCCGAAATGTAAATCTCACAGGACATAATGGATGTATATTTCCGCGGGCTGCTTATCCATCAGCCAAGATCTAAATCAGGCCCTAGCCATTAGAAAATGTAGCTAAGAAAGTGGCAAATGTTTGAAGGAAAATATTACATGAGAATTGTTCAGTTTTACTCTTAATACAGCCTTCAGTGTTGTTTATGCAGGAGCTCACATAGTGCTGTTAGACCCCATTTTCAGGAGTCGTGGACAGGAATGGGTGCTAGTCTTATATTTCTATTTATATATATATTACCTACTGGCGGTCGCCAGTAGGTAGTTATAGTTAGAACCTAGTTTTCATAGGAAAAGCATTTTTCGATTTGCTAATAACTTTGGCGTCATTTTACAAATGTTCACAAAATTCTCTAAAATAAAGGTCTATCCAGGTCAGCTCCTATCCTGAAAGTTTGGGGATGATTCGTCAAGCAGGGGCAGAGAAAAAAGGGGCGTCCCAAAAAGTGTTTTCTCCATGTTAATTTCCATAGGAAATTTTATTACAGGCTACAGCCTGAACTGCTGAGCGGAATTACACCAAATTTGGCAAAATGGTAGAGCCTGGTTCAGAAAGCAGCCTTTTTTTTAAATGGTGTAAATCCGTTCAGTAGTTGCTGAGAAATTCAAAAAATAAAAGTCAAAAAATCAATTTCCCATAGGAATCTTTAGCCAAGGATACAGCTCAAACTGCTGAATGGATTTACACCAAATTTGGCAAAAAGGTAGTGCTTGATTCAGAAAGCGTCTTTTTTTTAAATGGTGTAAATCCATTCAGTAGTTGCTGAGAAATTAAAAAAATAAGTTTTGATATCTGGGGCAGTGGTGGGTTCGAGCACCCTACCGACCACACGCTTCACTCTAATGGGCTGCCACAACCACAAGCTTCACTGTGATTGGCTGCCAACACTCCAAACCAGGAAGTGTTGGCAGCCATCTTGTGACTCGGTAGAACCGAGTCACAAGAAAACAGTCAAAAAAAGATTAAAAGAGAAGAAAAGGGGGAAGGGAAGAAACACCCTGACCCCCTAGTCCTGCTCAGGGGCTCCCACAAGGACCCCCCAGGGCCAAAAAATGCATTTTAAAAACATAATTTTGACGGAATTCACGCTGGTGTCGCGAATCACGACCAAATTATTTTAAAAAATTAGGCTTCATTTAAATGAGGCCCCCGGGTGGGCCAGGTCCCGGGGGCATTGCCGAATTTATAATTTATTATTGTGGGGCCCGCTGGGGCCCCTGCAGCCCCAGGGACTGCTATGTCCCTGGGGCTATGTAAATTATGATATGTGGGAGGGCACGTGGCCCTCCCGAGCCCCGGGGACCGCCACCCCAGGGCTTGTTATTTAATGTGTAGGGGCCTCCAAGGCCCCCTAGCCCCAGGGACCACCACCCCCAGGGGTTTTTCTTAAATATTCATTGGGCACACGCGGTGCCCCGGGGATCGCCACACCCCAGGGCTTGTTTTTAAAAAAAGTAAACCTGTGGTGAGGGGCTCGAGCCCCCCACACGCCCCGGGGTACCGCCACCTCCCAACTGCCACCTTCCAACAAAAAAATTATGAATGAACAGGGTGGCCAGGCCCATGGGATGGGGTCCCCGGGGCCACAATTGGCTTCTGGAGGGGGGCCATGCAGCCCCCTCCTGTTTTCTTTTTTTTATTAAAGGGGTCAGGCCCTTGGGGATAGGGACCCCAGGGACCCAAAAAAAGAAAAAAAAGGAGGGCAACACAGCCCCCTTCTAAAAAAAATAAGTTGGCATCCCACCAGAGGCCCCGCCCCCTCCCAGCAACATTATTCAGTCGCGCCCTATGGCGTGTTTTAAGTTGGTGAATTAATTCCCCTCCAATCCTGAGGGTCCCTGGGGGCCAACTAGCCCACCAGGTACCTCCAGTAAGCGCCACAGGGCTGCGTTGCAGAGAGGTGGTCCGAGGGCACACCCCATTTTACACCTCTCTGCAATGCAGCTCTGTGGCGCTTACTGGAGATACCTGGCTAGTTGGACCCCAGGGACATCAGGATTTAAGGGGACTTAATCCCCCAACTTAAAACGAGCCATGTGGCGCATTTGCACAGTGGTGAAGGCAGGGGGCGGAACCTGATGTGACATGTGTTCAGAGGCACTCATGAGCACTACTGATGCAGTCCAGCCATCTCCTTGTGACTACCCATGCACTCTTCCAATCACCCAGCCAGTTCCATGTCCTTATCTAATCACTGTGCCAAAATACAAGCACTTATAAATTCAACATGCACTCTCCTTGCAGTACTCTAATCATCTAGTCACTACCCATGTACTCATGCAATGACCCAGACACAAACACATGCACTGCTACAATCCCCTGAACACTACTGATGCCGTCCAGCCATCTCCTTGTCACAACCCATGCACTGCTGCAATCACCCACCCAGCCAGTTCCACGTCCTTATCTAATCACTGCACCAAAACACAAGCACTTATAAATTCACCATGCACTCTCCCTGTAGACTCTAATCATCCAAACACTATTCATGTACTCATGCAATAACCCAGGCACTAACTCATGGCAAATACAGAGGAGGTCATGCTAATCACAGGAGTACCCTAACACATAGTGTTCCCTAGTGTATGTAGGTGTTTTCACTGTATTCTAAGTGTCTTTTAGCATAGCACTGGCTCTAGGCCTGGTTAGTCAGAGTCAGTTACCACCAGTACCCATCAGCAAAACGTTGGGGGCACAGGAGGACTTTCTGCTCCGCTGTTGGTTCTTTCTGCACATCTCTTGTTTCTTCCTGCACTTTTCTTCATCTTTCTGGACTTCTGTTGACTCTTTCTGCATTTGTCTTGCTTCTTTCTATGCTTTTCTTCCTCTTTCTTCACATGTCCTAGCTTCGTAGGCATAGTTAGAAATTACCATTTAAAAAACCTTTGAAATTCACTGACAAAACCATAGGTTTCAGAGACATTATAGTTAGAAATTACCATTTCAAAAACCTTAGAAATTCACTGAAAAAACAACAGGTTTCAGGGACGTTATAGTTACTTGGACATTTCACTCATACAAAACCAGAGAAACTCGGCGGTTATAGTTAGTAGAGCTAACTATAACTTGAGCCCACGCAATGCACTGCTGAGGACGTCACATATTCCATCACTCATGACATGGTCAGTGACATCACCGATGACATCACTGATGACATCTCAAATAACATCACTGAAAACATCACTGATCACATCATCTATGTGATAATCTGATGCACCTCCCCACACCCTAATATGATCTTTGATACACCCACTCTAAAATACAGACTACCATTTTTAGAATCATAGACATACCAATACCAGTTACTAGATAAGCAATCACTGACTCTTAGGTCTACACACACATTCACTCATTCACCCATACAGTAAGTCATACATGCCGTCACTCATCAGTACAGTACTATCATATGCACTCATACACCTATACATACACTGAGATACTGCCACTCATCCATAGACTTACTCACACACCTACTCAGTCATGCAAAAGAATCAATCACACCCATTTACTCACCTATACAGTTATACACAGACCACCTCACTTATTTATACAGATACTAACACATACTTACTCTCTTATACAATCACTGATTCAAGCACACACTCATCCATACAAACACTCTTACAATCACTCACTCCTACATATAGTAATGTATATACTGCAGCACTAACATATACTGCCTTTCTCATATGTAGTTATTCACTCATATACCACTGACACATCCATTCACTCACCAACACACCCATACACACACTCACCCACCCATACAGCCCTTCACAGATGCACTGTTAAACCAATACCTCCAGTGAATCAGCCACTCACACATCTATGCACAAAGTCACCCACCCCCACCCATTCACACAGACACTCAGGCACCCATACAGATACTCTGACAACCAATCAATAACACATATAAACAGTCATGTAGCTACTCACCAAACCATGTAGCTTCTTATACACCAACTGACAGACTGATACACACATTTACACATTTTACTCACTAACCCATGCATTCAGTAAGATACGCTTAATCAGTGACTTATACAATCAGTCATGCACCTACTAAATCATCCCTTCAGATACTTATACACCCACCCATTCTTCAACACACCCTGGCATATATACATATAAAACATATTTAAACTTTAAAGAAACACACATTCACTGGGTGATGTCATCAGTGATGTCATCAGTGATATCATTTGAGATGTCATCAGTGATGTTATGAGGGATGTCACTAACCATGTCATGAGTGATGTAATATGTGACGTCATCAGCAGTGCATTGTGGGGGCGCGAGTTATAGTTAGCTCTACTAACTATAACGGCAGAATTTCTCTGGTTTTGTACGCGTGAAATGTCCAACTAACTATATCGTCCCTGAAACCTGTGGGTTTTTCAGTGAATTTCTAAGGGTTTTTAAATGCTAACTTCTAACTATAACATCCCTGAAACCTATGTTTTTTTCAGAGAATATATATATATATATATATATATATATATATATATATATATATATTCACTGAAAAAAACATAGGTTTCAGGGGCGTTATAGTTAGCTGGACATTTCCCTCGTACAAAACCCTAGAAATTCCCGTTATAGTTAGTTCAGCTAACTATAACTCGCGCCCCCGCAATGCACTGCTGATGACGTCACATATTACATCACTCATGACATGGTCAGTGATATCACTGATGACATCACTGATGACATCTGAAATGACATCACTGATGACATCACTGATGACGTCATCCAGTGAGTCTTTGTTTCTGTAAAGTTTTAATATGTTTAATATATATATTGAAAGGCCTGTTGAAGAATGAGTGGGTGTACAAGTGTGTGAATGGATGATTTTCTAGGTGCGTAACTGACTCTATAAGTGAGTCATTAAATGTATCTTACTGCAGACTAGTGACTAAACTGTGTGAATGTCTGTATGTGTCTGTGTGTTGGTGTATAAGTGGCTGCATGGTTTTGTGAATAGCTATATGAGTGTCTATATGGGTTATTGATTGGTTGTCAGAGTATCTGTATGGGTGCCTGAGTGTTTGTGTGCGTAGGCTGTATGTGACTCTGTGCATAGATGTGTGAGTGGGTGATTCTATGGGTGCATGGTTTTAAGAGTGCATCTGTGATGAACTGTATAGTTGAGTGAGTGTATGTATGGGTGTGTTAAGGATTGAATGTATATCTCAGTGGTACATTTGTGACTAACTACATATGTTAAAGGCAGTATACATGCATGTAAGAGTATATAAGTGGGTATGTAAGAGTGTGTGATTGTGAGAGTGGCTGTATGGATAAGTGTGTGCTTGTATCAATGATTGTGTAAGAGCGTAAGAATGTGGTACTATTTTATGAATAACTGAACTTGAGTGTGTATAACTGCATAGGTGAGAAAATGGGAGTGTAATTAATTATTTGCATGACTGACTAGGTGTGAGAGTACCTCTATGGATGATTGGTGGTGTGTGAGTGTCTATGTAGGTGTATAAATGCATATGATAGTCTTGTACGGAGTGACTTTAAGTATGAGTGACTGTACAGGGGAATGAGTGGGGGTGTATGTAGACCTAAGAGTTACTGAGTGGGTATGTAGATTTTGGTTTTTGAGTATCTATGGTTTTGAGAATGGAAGTCTGAAATTTTGAGTCGGTGTATCAAAGGTTATATTAGGGTGTGAGAAGATGCGGTAATTTATCACATGGATGATGTCATCAGTGATGTCATCAGTGATGTCATTTGAGATGTCATCAGTGATGTCATCAGTGATGTCACTGACCATGTCATGAGTGATGTAATATGTGACGTCATCAGCAGTGCATTGCGGGGGCGCGAGTTATAGTTAGCTGAACTAACTATAACAGGGGAATTTCTAGGGTTTTGTACGAGGGAAATGTCCAGCTAACTATAACGCCCCTGAAACCTGTGGTTTTTTCAGTGAATTTCAAAGGTTTTTTAAATGCCAATTCCTAACTATAACGCCCCTGAAACCTATGGTTTTTCAGTGAATTTCAAAGGTTTTTTAAATGCTAATTCCTATCTATAACTTATCTCTAAAGATATCATGAGAAGCATTCTTTTTTAAAAGTAGGGTGCACATTAGTTTTGTGGAAAAGCATCTTTGTGATTGGTTAAGAAAAAGCATTTTCAACGTGGAGTACATATCATAGGATAAAATTTGCCCAGATCAACCACACCTGCTACTTGCATTTGGAAGACACTGTTGGACCTTAAAACAATCATCAACTTTTAACCTGCACATGCCGTTAAATATTCAAGAAAATGTTACAATTTTTTTTTCGTTAAGTTTTAAAAAACTTGATGAACTTTTAACCTGCACGTGTTGTAGAATGTTCTAGAAAGTGTGTTGATAGAATACGTTGCACTTCTGACTTCTATGTGTTGTTGAATATTAAAAAAACGGTTCATATGGAAAATTAAAAAGAAACCAATAGAGAAGTTTTCAAACCTAAAAGAATCAAGGAACTATTCTAATTTATTGTTTACATGTATTTATGTGTGCAGCAACAAAATTATAGGCACAACAGCACCAGGAAGAGGAAGAAGCAGGGAGTGGGCGGAGGGGGGAGATGGGCAGAATGGCACACATGCACAATTAAGTACAACACACATATAGACTAACAATGTCCGAAATGAAACACACCAACAAGGAGCACAAGTCACACAACCCGCCAACATCACACCACTGAACGAGCATAGAAGTGAAAATCACGCTGCATTCATACAGGATGTGTACAAATGCCAGTCGTTGGTGTTGTGGGATATCTGCGACCGTGGTCATCATGGATGAGATGCCCAGCATGTGGCACATGGTCGAGTTCACTGTGTGTTATGTTGCCAAATGGCTGCTCCTCCCTCCCACGAGCCCCCACACTTTTGTACGGTGAGCTGTTGTATCTCGTGCACTTGTACGGCACGCCATTGTAATGCCTATTTGCGCATGTCCTGCTACATTCCAACTACAACATCACAGTGCCGTTTGGAGATGGTGCATGCCACTTTACAACATCGACTGCTGCAGCTCTTGCAACAGGCCACACCAGAACACATAGTCAAACTTACCGCACTTCCTGTACACGGACATGTCCGAGACACCCCGTTCCCCTTGCCGGATAGGCGCACCCCTGCACTGACCTGTGAACCCCAGACCAGCACACGCCAGTCGTGCATGCAGGAGGATGCGTACGTAGCTACACATCCAGGCTCACTGCCAACGCTGAGGTGACAGCACACTGTGATGTTGCAGGGCTCGTGCCAATCATGCTAAGACAATGACCACAGGGACACAATTACTAAGATATGGGTTTGGGGGGCATTGGTGGTCCTGGAGTTGTTGCAATGAGTCTTCTGGCCCTCATGGGTATCCCTGTATCATGCTCATTGACTCTATGGCACCTGAGGGTGTTCTGGTGTGACTCTTGGCTGTGTTCCCTTTCATGGTGCAGGTAGTTGTCCTGCTTAACACCAGCAAAAAGCAGGTGTAAAATCCCTGGTGTTAACGTGTCTTATCGCCGGAATTTGTTTCGCATTGCAATTGCTGTGAAAGTTGTGATGTGATTTTTTTCGTGTGCAGAACAATATACGAACTGAGCAGTGTATCTCGTCAAGATCCAGAACCTGACGCACTATTCCCAATCAATATAAATACAATGAGATTTCTTAATAGATTTTGTGTGTACACTGTAAGTGCAGCCAATACCTCAGTGCAATACAATACAGGATTTTAGTATTTAGAATAAATCGCAAACGTGCACCTCATGTCTTTTTGCACGGAAACGGCTACTCTCTATTTCATTATCAGCACTTTAATGGAAGTAAAGTTCAGAAAAATCTAACACACTATTCAGAAGTTGGTGCAAACTGCAGATATCACTAGTATTCCAGCGATAAGTGCCCCAAAATTTAACACCATGGTGGACTCCATCAAATAACAGTAATAAGAACAAGAAAGAGTCACACAGCACTTAAGAGAACAACCAAAAGCATTATTAATTTTTTTTTCAAACTTTATTTTTTATAATAATAAATATATAAACGTTAAACTATTTTCAAACTTTATATTTTTATTAACATAAATATAAACAATTAACTAATAAACAAAATGTAACAACCATAATACAAAACAACAAAGCGGAACACTCCTGTGGGAACCACGGATGTTGATGAGAGACCTGCAAAATCAAAAAGATTGTTAAAAAAAACCAACATGGTATTCTTAACAAAATACCACAAGAAACAAATCACAGATTTATAAAATTTATACAGCTAACAAAATTTTATAAGTTTAACTTACAAAAACTGTAATTGTTGCCGCTTTAAAATATTTACCGAATCTGAAGAATTTTTTTTGCAGAAGGCACCACGCCCACAACGTTTTCCTTCAGTGGTGTGGAAATTTTTTACTTTTCCCAAGGGGGAAACAAAGATCAATGCCACCTTGGTCACGTGCAAGATTTGCAAAAGAGTTCTGTTGCGAGGGGATCCTAACAAGAAATACTCGTACGGCACGGCAAGTATGATGAAACACCGAAGGACCCTTCATCCAAACAATCTTGAACGAGAAGAGTGCAAACGGATGAGAAACACTCCTATTCTGTATCTGTAAAAAAGAATCACAAATAAATGTATATTAATAACTTTCAAATTTATACTATTCCATCACTGTACAAACACATTTTATATAAAAACTGACTAAGAAACTATAGCCCTGAACCACAAGTGTGACGATCGTTAAAACACTACATGCATAGTGCATACTACTTTGAAGCAGTTCATGCCCTAAAGCCTACCTCACTAAAAGACTACATGCTAACTGACCAAATGATTACAGTACTATAAGGAGACACACTGGGTGAGTGACAGGGTGTTTGCTAGAAGAGTATGAATACTAACTAGGGAATTCAAGGTGTGAAACAACTGTGTAGGTGATTAGAGGACTGCATCAATACTGCATAGGCATTTAAAGCAGTCCATGTGCTAAGGCCTGGCTCACTGCATGACTACTGGGGTACTGACTGAATGATTAGACTACAACAAAGAGAGTGCCTAGGTGAATTTATTAGTGCTAGGATTTTCGCACAGGGAATGGATTAGTACTTGGTACTGAATGACTCACTAGAGGAGTGCAAAGGCAGTCACAAGTACTGGACTGTATGGATACTGACTAGGAAATTGAAAGTGTGAAAGACAAGTATCTAGGTGGTTAGAAGACTGCATGCATAGTGCATAGGGGTTTGAAGCAGTCCATGTGCTAAGGCCTGGCTCAGTGTATGAATACTTAGGCACTGACTGAATGATTAGAGTACTGCAAAGATAGTATCTTGGTGAATTTATAAGTGTTTGGGTTTTAGCACAGTGAATGGATTAGTACATGATGCTGAATGGGTCAGTAGAGGACTGCAAAGGGAGTGACAGGGTATTTCCTGAAAGTGTATGGATACTGACTAGGGAATTGAAGGTGAGAAAGACAATTGTGTAGGTGGTTAGAGGACTGCATGTATAGTGGATAACGGTTTGAAGCAGTCCATATACTAAGGCCTGGGTCACTGAATGAGTACTTGGGTACTGACTGAATGATTAGAGTACTGCAAGGAGAGTGCCTGGGTGAATTTATTAGGGTTTGGCGCAGTGAATGGATTAGTACATTATGCTTAATGGGTCACTAGAGGAGTGCAAATGGAGTGACAGGGTGTTTGCTGGAAGTGAACGGATACTGACTGGGGAATTGAAGGAGTGAAAGACAAGTGTGTAGGTGCTTAGAGGACTGCATGCATAGTGGATAGGGGTTTGAAGAAGTCCATATGCAAAGACCTGGCTCTGTGCATGAATTCTTAGGCAGTGACTGAATTATTAGAGTACTGGAAAGAGAGTGTCTGGGTGAATTTATAAGTGTTTGGGTTTTGGCACAGTAAATGGATTAGTAAATGCTGTTGAATGGGTCTCTAGAGGACTGCAAAGGAAGTGACAGGATGTTTCCTGGAAGTGTATGGATACTGACTAGGGAATTGAAGGTGTAAAAGACAAGTGTATAGTATGTTAGAACACTACATGCATACTACATAGTCATTTGAAGCAGTCTATTTGGTACTTAGATTCTGACTAAATAACCAGACTACTTCTAGGACAGTGTTTAGGTAAAACTTTTACATTTTCAGTTCTGCCACAGTGAACAGAATAGTACATGGTACTGCACCTTAGTGTCAAACCCTGACTCATTTTATCAATGCATAAGCAAAGAATAGCTTTTAATGCTACTAAAACTTGACAACATAACAGGTTTTAAATTAGTTATCTGTCAGCAAATACATGATGTTACCAAATGCCTCTCTCACAGTGGTTCTCAAATGCACACAGACTCACAGTATAATTCTACACAACAACCACTATACCTAGAAGTGTACCAAAAATCATTCACTACTGTGGAAGTGGTAAGCGAACTGCACACAATCTTCATATTTCAGGACTGCACTTTTATGTCAAAGCCTGACTCATATAATCAAAGCATAAGCAAAGACTGGCTTCTAATTCTACTAAAACTTCACAACATTAACCGGTTTTAAAACAGGTATATGTCAGCAAATACACGATGTTACCAAATGCTTCTCTCACAATCCTTACCCAAATGCACACAGACTCACAGTGTGATTTTAGACAAGCAACACTATCCTAGGAGTTTACCAAAACTTATTCACTACTCTGGAAGAGTTAATGGTACTGCACACAATCTACATATTTAAGTACACCACATCAGTGTCAAAGCATGACTCATTTAATCAACGCATAAGCAAAGACTGGATTCTAATCCTACTAAAACTTCACAGCATGACAGGTTTTAAAACAGTTATCTGTCAGCAAATACATGATGTTACCAAATGCTTCTCTCACAGTGATCCCAAATACACACTAACTCACAGTGTGATTCTAGACAAGCAGCACTATCCCTATGAGTTTACCAAAACTCATTCACTACAATGCAAGTGGTAAGGGAACTGCACACAATCTACATATTTCACAATTGCAATTTACTGTCAATGCCTGACTCATATAATGAAAGCATAAGCCATAACTGTCTTCTAATGCTACTAAAACTTGACAACATAACATGTTTTACAACACTTATCTGTCAGCAAATACACGATGTTACCAAACACTTCTCTCACAGTGGTTCCCAAATGTATACAGACTTACAGTGTGATTCTAGACAAACAACACTATCCCTAGGAGTTTACCAAAACTCATTCACTACAGTGGAAGTGGTAAAGGAACTGCATACAATCTACATATTTCACGACTACACTTTAATGTCAATGCCTGACTAATTTAATCAACGCATAAGCAAAGACTGGCTTCTAATGCTACTAAAACTTCACAACAATACAGGTTTTAAAACAGTTATCTGTCAGCAAATACACGATGTTACCAAATGCTTCTCTCACAATCCTTACCCAAATGCACACAGACTCACAGTGTTATTTTAGACAAGCAACACTATCCTAGCACTTTACCAAAACTCATTCACCACTGTGGAAGGGGTAAGGGGACTGCACACAATCTACATATTTAAGTACAGCACATCAGTGTCAAGGCATGACTCATTTAATCAACATATAAGCAAAGAGTGGATTCTAATGCTACTAAAACTTCACAACATGACAGATTTTAAAACAGTTATCTGTCAACAAATACATGATGTTACCAAATGATTCTCTCACAGTGGTTCCCAAATGCACACAGACTCACAGTGTGATTCTAGACAAGCACCACTATCCCTATGAGTTTACCAAAACTCATTCACTACTCTGGAAGCGTTAATGGTACTGCACACAATCTACATATTTAAGTACACCACATCAGTGTCAAAGCATGACTCATTTAATCAACTCATAAGCAAAGACTGGATTCTAATCCTACTATAACTTCACAACATGTCAGGTTTTAAAACAGGTATATGTCAGCAAATACACGATGTTACCAAATGCTTCTCTCACAATCCTTACCCAAATTCACACAGACTCACAGTGTGATTTTAGACAAGCAACACTATCCTAGGAGTTTACCAAAACTCATTCACTACTCTGGAAGAGTTAATGGTACTGCACACAATCTACATATTTAAGTACACCACATCAGTGTCAAAGCATGACTCATTTAATCAACGCATAAGCAAAGACTGGATTCTAATCCTACTAAAACTTCACAACATGACAGGTTTTAAAACAGTTATCTGTCAGCAAATACATGATGTTACCAAATGCTTCTCTCACAGTGATCCCAAATACACACTAAGTCACAGTATGATTCTAGACAAGCACCACTATCCCTATGAGTTTACCAAAACTCATTCACTACAATGCAAGTGGTAAGCAAACTGCACACAATCTACATATTTCACAACTGCAATTTACTGTCAATGCCTGACTCATATAATGAAAGCATAAGCCATAACTGTCTTCTAATGCTACTAAAACTTGACAACATGACATGTTTTATAACACTTATCTGTCAGCAAATACACGATCTTACCAAACACTTCTCTCACAGTGGTTCCCAAATGCACACAGACTCACAGTGTGATTCTTGACAAACAACACGATCCCTAGGAGTTTACCAAAACTCATTACTATGTCAGTAAATACACGATGTTACCAAATGCTTCTCTCACAATCCTTACCCAAATGCACACAGACTCACAGTGTGATTTTAGACAATCAACACTATCCTAGGACTTTACCAAAAATCATTCACTACTGTGGAAGGGGTAAGGGGACTGCAAACAATCTACATATTTATGTACAGCACATCAGTGCCAAGGCATGACTCATTTAATCAACATATAAGCAAAGACTGGATTCTAATGCTACTAACACTTCACAACATGACAGATTTTAAAACAGTTATCTGTCAGCAAATACATGATTTAACCAAATGATTCTCTCACACTGACCCCAAATACACACTAACTCACAGTGTGATTCTAGACAAGCACCACTATCCCTATCAGTTTACTAAAACTCATCCACTACAGTGCAAGTGGTAAGGGAACTGCACACAATCTACATATTTCAGGATTGCACTTTTATGTCAAAGCCTGACTCATTTAATGAAAGCATAAGCCATAACTGTCTTCTAATGCTACTAAAACTTGACAACATAACATGTTTTAAAACTGTTATCTGTCAGCAAATACACGATGTTACCAAATGCTTCTCTCACAGTGGTTCCCAAATGCACACAGACTCACTGTGTGATTCTAGACAAACAACACTATCCCTTGCACTATATCAAAACACATTTCTTCATCTAGAAGTAGTACTACATTTTAGTATAGAAATATAACATAACTCATTTCACAAATTCATAAACAATGACTGGTTTCTAATTCTACCAAAATATAAAAACTGCACAGTTGTCTGTCTACAAACACATGAAAAACACAAATCCCTATCACAGAATGGTTTCTACATGCACACACATTGTAGAGAAAAAAAGTACTCCCTACACTTTAGCAGGAAAAATACATTAGTCTGATTAAAATAGTCTACATACATCCCCTCACAATTAAATAACTCATCTTTCAATTTCTTTTGTAGATTAAGGAGTATCTCAATCACTCACCATATTTTCTTGTACAGAATCTCTGCACTGTACACCTCTCAGCAAAAGCAAAGAATGAAAAAGTTTCCCTTTCATTTTCCACACATATACATGTAAACATCAAATCACAATCCTTCGCACATAAACTCAAAAGCAAACACACATTTTTATTGGTTAAACATTTCAACCCTTTTGTCGTAAATAAAATATTACGCTCTCAGAATTTCAGTATATAAATAAGATCATGCATAAAGCAAGAGGCTGAGTCTGTGGTATCAGGTTCATAAAGGGCTTTATTCCAATAACTCGAGTCAAAGGGAGAATATTACCATCACCACAAGGGATCTGGAAGGGACTCAAAAGTATTCTCAATATTCTCAAAACATTATTCACAGAGTACAGTATATATACATTTCTCAATTGTACGTAAGCAAAAGAGCAAGAGAGAATGAGATAAGAGCATGTGGGCGTGTAAGTAGGCGTGAAGGTGGGCGTCCATGTGGGCGTCCACTTGATGATAATAGGTAATTTGTCATAGGTGGGTGGATACCTGGAGGGGGTTGCGTGATCAGCTGGAATTGTACTGGAACTTTGCCTTACTTGTGCTCAACTCGAGCATGACGTGTAACTGACGTGGGGAAGGCTGCTTGTGCAGTCAGGAAGTCTGGAAGTTAGGCCTTCAGTGTCAAGACGACCAGCACATCTTGTATTATCTGATATCTAAAGTCTGGAGCAGGGACTGATTCGTGACATAGGTTGCCCATCACCAAGAGCCAATGTGGCATTTATTTCTTCGTTTACTGCTGAAGTCTTGCACGGGGGCTATGGGCTTTTCACTGACGTGAGCTTTGTAATCACACAAAAAGAGACAGAAAGGCTAGGCTTTCTCCTTTGCAGATGGGTCATGTTTATATTCCTCCTTCTCCAGGCAGGAATGTGGTTTCAGTAGGAGTAAGCAGATAACCGTGCTCAATACTGTCTCGGCACCTCGGTCGGGGCCCCTTTGGCTGAGGCCCAAGTGTGCAAGGCCAAGGATACGCAGCTGCAGCTTTCAGAGCGTTCTGAGGCCTGAAACCTCTTTTCGGCTCTGGCTGAGCCATAAACATGGGCTTCATGAAAATGCAGGAAAACATGATGAAAAACGTGTAGGCCTCAATACAGATTTGTCGTTTCTCTCATGGGAGACTGGATGATGGCAGGCCACGTTATAGCATAAGTCTCATGATAGGAAAGGCCATGGAGGGGAAATGCATAGGTTACATGCATGTGCACATAAGCGTTGGGGGGGGCACATGGGGACATATAGGCCTCATAGATTTTTATTTTCCTCATTCCCTCCTTGTACCCTAGTGAACCCCCTATGTAACGTCTATTTTCATGAGACAGTTGATCTGTTCTTGCAGCATTATTTTTCCATTTTCAATGCTCTGTAAATGGGGATGTGAAACACATGCAGTAGCACACAGGCCGCAAATGGCCGGGCCACACTGCAGACATAGGCAACAACTGAATATCATTAATAGTATCAACCCACAGACGGTCAACACTTTCCATCCCCAAGCCGATATCAATCCCCAGAGCCAACCGGACCATGTCCACGTGCCTGGGTCTTGATGTATGCTTTGGGCAATCTTGTGGAGCCTTGTTATTGCTTTGTATACAGACGGTGCGTTATTAGGTATGAAAACGCAACAGCTAGAACCGATGACCCTACAAGCCTTGTTAGCCTTCGGATAAGTTTACTAATCTGGACGGGACCTATGAAGAAAAAGAATCCTTTATTGAAATCTGTATAATGCTCCCAAGCTGTCTCAGTCTGGTCAATGCCAGAGGCATCGAGCCCTCGTCTGTGCCTGACAAGTGTGAGCCGAAGATCTTGATGATAGCTCGATGGGGCCAAGAAAACGGGTGGTAGAAGAAATGATATGTAGCACGTCCCACCCCAGTCCAAGGGCAGCTGCACATAGGCTGTCTGGCCACAAATAAAGTAGGTGTGTCATGATGCTCTGAAATAGGACTTTCCTTTGTCTTTGAATACTATTATAGTATCACACTCACTGTGCCCCAAATGTACTGAGCCTTCTTTTCTGACACACAAGTTCCCTTTCACTGGCAGAACAGTTATTGAAGGTGGACCTGACATGTGTTGGGGCTTTACGTTCAACACTATGAAATCGAGGGTCGCATTTCCTTGCAGATACTCTTCATTTTCTAGATCTGTACCTTTCATTTGGGGAAGACCCTCTTCATCTGGGAAACATGCTTTGTTCATGACTTTATTCAAGTTACCCCATACCCACTCGCCCCTACACTCCTTGTCTTGACATTCTTTGGCATCTCCGTTGATGGATGTCATTAAGGCAAACCATGCTCCGCAAGAACCATTATGGGAGAAAGGAAAAGGGAAAAGAGGCAACACTCCCTTTACCTTCTGATATGGGGGAAGTCGGCCACAGACCCAGCAGTCTGTAGCATTGCTAGTCTGAGGTGAATGGTGCAGTATCTGACTAAAGGTATTGCTGCGTAAGGCAAGTCGATATGATAGCTCATGGGATGGCAGATCACTAAATGTGTGCTTTATGGTATCATTAGTGGAGGAGTAGAAGAGTGAAGCAATAGGAGGAACAATAGCATGTAGTATTAAGCTGATACATATTATCGTGATGCACAGAAGAGATAGAAAAATCACAGTCACTATACATCTACCACGTAAGATTTTACAGTATTTGCTTTTTATCTTGCTCTCTTATTTTTGTTTTATGTTATTGTCCAAGATCTTATGCAAGCCAGAATACATGTTCAACCGCTTCACCACCTAGTGGACTTAATTGATCAAACGGGTTCTGACTTTTTAGATCTAAGTTTAGCTTTGTGGAAACTGCTGGGGAGTCTCCTCTAGAAAATGGTGTTCAAAGTCTGAAAAAGGTCTTTTCCTTTGTAAAAGAGTGGTGAAGGTGCAACCATCCTTTCCGCCCTTTGACTTTAACGGCCGTCCTCGTGGTCCAGAGCACTGACTTCGGCGCCTTCCAACCAGGAGCGATGGAGTGTGCCTTGACCTGGGTGTTGTCAGGGAAGGCGGCAGCAACCTGCGAACAACAAGAGAGTAGTGCAGACATCAAGGAAGCCAGGTAATCTGTCAGCATGTTACTATCAACATCAGTAATCTTTTTAGGCATTGGAGTGCCCCACATATTCGGTGGTCCACCAAAGACCACTTCATAGGGAGATAAGCCTGTTCTAGAATGGGCTACCAGTCGCATGTAAAAGAGGGCAACCGGCAGGGCTACCATCCAATCTACACTTTTGTCTTTAAGGTCTGATTGTGTCTTACTACAAGGCCTGCTGCTTCAGGATGACGCACACAATGGAACTTCCAGGTATACCCTAACAGAAGGGACACCTGCTTCATGAGTACCAGGACATATTTGTAACCTCTACATCTGTTTATTTGGATATAATCCATTTGGAGGACCTCAAAAGGGTGGTCAGGTGGATGGAATCCACCTTGTTCCATCTGAATGCCTTTACCTGGATTGAATTGGCAACAGATCATACATGTTCTGACCCTTTTTTTTTTTTTTTCGCTGCTGCACGCAGGTGCTTGTTGAACCATATATTCTATAAGCTGTCTAGCATTGCTTTCTCTCCTAAGTGTGCAGGACTATGTGCGGTATTTATGATTACTTGTACCATCGAATCAGGAAGAAACCATGTGGATTTGCCCTTTGTCATCCAACCCTGATCAGTCAGTACCCCTCCTTGTTCCGACCATTTCTTTAATTCGTCTACAGTAGCATGTGTCTGTATGTCTTGTACATCCTTGGAAGGATCCCTAACTGTCATGGCTTTGGACACTGATGGTACCTGTGACTTTGTCATGTCTAGTGGGGTCTGAGCTGTCTGTTTAGCAGTTCGGTCTGCCAGATCATTGCCTTGGGAAATGGTATCTGTGGCTCTAGTATGTGCTTTACATTTTAGGATAGCTATGGCTGTTGGTAAATGTATCGCTTCCAGAAGGGCTTGAATAAGGGGGCCATGGTGTATCTTGGCCCCATGAGAGGTCAAGAAACCTCTTTCTCGCCAGAGCACCCCGAAATCATGAACTACCCCATATGCATATTGGGAGTCGGTGTAAACGTTTACTTTCAGGTGCTCAGCTCTTATGCATGCTTGTGTTAGGGCGATGAGCTCTGCTGCTTGTGCTGACAATATGTCTATTCTTTTAGTCTCTATAATTTCAGTAGCAGTGGTCACTGCATATGCTGCCACTAATTCTCCCGCCCCCGTCCTCATGCATGAGCCGTCAACATATAGTGTTAGGTCAGGGTCTGGAAGTGCAACGTCTGTCAAGTCTTGTCTTGGTTTAGTCACGGTATGTATTACTTCAACACAGTCGTGTGGTGAAAGGCTTTCTGTACTGGAGGGCAATAGAGTAGCGGGATTCAGTATGTTGCATCGTCTGATCTCTATGTGTGGTTGAAATAACGTCAGCTCATAGCCTGTCAGTCTAGCTACAGTCAGGTGTTGGGTTTGTGTCCGGTTCAAGAGAACCTCCACTGCGTGCGGTACTTGTACTGTCAGGGGGTGGCCCAGCACTATCGAGTCACTTTGTCTTATCGCTAAGGCCGTTGCTGCAACAGATTTTAGGCACGCAGGCAAAGCCTGTGCTACTGGGTCCAATGTACTAGAAAAATAAGCACAGGGCTTGTGTTTTCCTGCATGATCGTGTGTGAGGACAGATAGTGCTGTTCCATCCCGCTCTGTCACAAAAAGCATAAACGATTTGTTGTAATCAGGGATTGCTAAAACTGGTGCTTGACATAAAGCTCTCTTTAATTCTTCAAATGCCACAGTGTGTTCTTGTGTCCAAGGGAGGACTTTAGTAGAAGCTGCCTCCTGTGTCGTCAACTGTATTAGGGGCTTGGCTATGTAAGCATACTGGGGAATCCACTGCCTGCAATATGAAGTGAGGCCAATGAATGCACGTACCTCCTTTTGTGTCTTGGGCTGTGAAAAACCAGAAATCAATTGAATACGTTCCGGTGCCCACAACTAATTCCCCTGAAAGATCACAATAAAACATGAGAAAAAAGGGGAAAGCACCATACCTATTTCCTCGGCTTAATTTCTAAGGGGGCTAATTTCTAAGGGGCTAGCGGGAAGCGAACCTCCTCAGGGGCCAGCAGAAAGCCAATATTCTCCTCCTTCCCCCCTTTTTGACAGGAGGAAATCCGAAACAGATTCCACTGCTGTCAAACACTATCAAACCCTGTGTGTAGCAACTGGGCGTAAGCAAAATTATAGGAGATGCACAGCGCATTTGAAATGGCGAGAAATCCTTCTAACAAATGTACAAACCCCATTGTGTGAGCTCATAGGCTGGCCAAATGACATCTCATATGCAAATGTCCCTATTATGTGAACCTACACCAACCTGAAGTCAATATTAATGCTAGGAGGCCCTAATAGGAATGCTAAACTTCCTAAAATTTGGAAAACCAAGTTTAAGAACAGTTGTTAATGTTGATAATTAATAATTAATAATTTATCTGCTAAAGAAACCAGCCATTTTGCAATAATTTCCACCTATACAATAAACTGCATCTCTCGCCTTTCATATTCAGAAGCCCAAACCCAATAGCCTAATTTAAAAACAAGTCAACTTTTGGGGCCACCACTTACAAGAATGAGCTTACTAAAGCAAACTTTAAAAAGGAAATCCTGTCAGATATTTTCTCATTACCCTAAATACCGAGCCTCATCTGTCACTCTGGGGTGGCAGTCCTTATCTAAAACAGGCACTTCAAGAGTTAAGATGCGAGCGTACAGATCATAATTGTTCCTTAATGTCCAATCTGGAAACATATGACCGAGGCTGCCTGTCTATAAGAGAAAGGCAGTTATGTGAAACATATTTTAGTCTTGCATAGCCTTTTTCTTTAGTTTTATTCATCTCCAATACCAATTAGACATACAGTGATAACGTGATGTCTGCTATTTTGACAGCATGATAATGGTAATATCATGTCTGTGAAATGTAGTAATTGTGAACAAGTTCCAGCCAAGCGCTGTGCAAAGATTGCCGTCGTCACGACCATCTCTGTACTGCACAGGAGAACTTTGTATTAAACGCTAAACAGACTGGTCAATACAACACAAAAACAAAACACATATAAAATACATATGCCAAGCCATCAGTATACCAAGCACAGAAAGCAGAGACAAATTACGTTAACATATATAAATGAGCAGTGATGCGCAATTACCGTACCTACAGCTCAGAGGCGAACATTCTGGCCTGCTTAATTTGTCAGGCTTATAATCAATAACTGATATTCCTGCCCTATTCACCCCCATCTGACAGTAGGTCAACCCAATGATGACCAGCTGTCCATTGAACCGATCGTGTTATGTCTGACACACAGGACCAGCAAGAATAATCAAAAATGAAAAACACACGAACATTTCTTTTTGAAAAGGTGTTATGCATCTATTTCAACACAATGTACCCTCACTTCCTATTTGAAGGCGCATATCTCATGAGTCTTCCCATACTCGTAACCTTTGGATCATTTTGCCAATCCAACCGGTGGCAACTTTTGCGCCACAATTCAAAAGTGCTGAATTTGAAAATCGTTTTCATATAGGCATATAGCCCTTAAAATTTCAAGCAAGAGCAACATTTCACTTTTTGTCTAGAAGCAATATAACATTTGCTAAAAAAATAAAACAAATCTTTGCCATAGACATTTCCTCGGGGCACTGGTTTTGCACAGAATAGAACAAACGAGTTTCGTTTCTCTGCTGCCCTGTCTTATCAGAGAAGCTAAAAATAGCCCCTCAGCGCGGCTCGAGCCTGGGCTGCCAGCCATCTGTTTTTTTTTTCTACTCCTGGCCCCCAAGGCTCTCCGGCTGCAGGCATTACACAGACGCTATATCAGAGAAGCTTTCCAAGCAGTGCCTCTGTTCTGCTCCTCTCACCGGCCCCCACCTTTACTGGCTACAAGGTCAGAATCTGTCTCCGATTTCCGCATCACATTCTGCTCTATTCAGCCCCCACCTTCTCCTCACTCTGGAGCTGTCAAAGACAAAAAGTCTACTCAATTCCATAAAAACTGCAATAAGTCGCCCAATTGAAAAATTATTTTCATATACAATTTGCTATCAGGGGGTCATAATCTTACCGTCTTGACCCAGCACATTGGCTCACTGGACCACCAAGAACACAAACCTGTATTCTTGAACAATTTGCAAATTTGAAATACCCACAATCTTTTATCTCAAGCCAAACCCGTAATGGAACACTAATTATTTTTCGTGAACACTTTGTACATTAGGGGTGTCATCAAATCACAGGTGTTGCTCTTTCTCTAGCTACACCCCTCTCAAGTTCCTTTTAACAACGTAATCAAATGTTGGACCATGAAAACACCAGCCATGCGCTGATCTTTTGGCGGGAGGCTCAAGAACACTTGAGCTACTATATCATTATCATATGTATCGGGGTACTTGCGGTGGCACTCCAACTGGTCTTTCTACTGGGGCCACTCTTGCTAGGTCCTCTGAAAGGACGGGATAAATACCAGCAACGACAGTATTTCTTTCTCTTTCAGCCTGTTCTCTTTTACCCTCTGACCTTTCCTCCTGTAACATCTTTTCTTTGGCTTTTTCAGACTCCTGTCTACTTCTTGCTGCTTTGTGAAACACTTACTCTGTCCTTCTATGTGACTCTTTGCGCCAAAACTCAATGGCATCCTTCTGAGCAGGTCTACATTTTCTCTTCCATATCTCTTACTCTACCTTCATAATGCATCCCACGTTCCCGTGATAGGCCATCTATACCTTGTCTCTAAATCCTTCCTGTAATCTACCCATAGTTCTAAAAATAACACTGCATCTAAACCATGCTTACAGTACATGAAATGTCCAGGTGTGTCCCTAGGCGGAATGTTAACTGGTTCCTCTAGTACACCTTTTCTGGTACATATCTTACGCAGTTTTGAAAACAACGGCATGTTGGAATGTAACCGAAAACAAAAATCACAAGGACCCAAAAAAACAAAAGCCACAATGAAACAAACTTACATAAAAACCTGACACATTCAAACCTAACTGAACCTGACTAAGACAATAACATTCATACAGTTATATCAGTGCACCTGAAAACTATGACTTTAATTCTTGAAACATTAATTCTTGAATGCATGCTCTTGAACATACCGGTCTCACAAGTGAGACACGTCTTTACCGTGTTCATTAAATGAACCCGTCTTGATTGCAACCCCCATGAGAAACTCACCGGGAAGCGGAACTTGAACTTGAACTTGAAGGCCTCGGATACTTGACGCTGCGCAGGGAATAGCGTCACCTAGGTGGATCTCCAGAAACCTCGGACACAGCTCTCTCGCAGGTGGGCTCTGGGTAGGACAATCTGCGTTCCTCACCGCCTCGTATGGATGCCTGGTCGCAGTCCGTCTCCTTCGTTGGCCTGAGGGAGTTGGCGGGAAGACCCGCGATGTACGTACTTGAAGTCCGTCACGGCTGTGGAAGGGGGCAAAACTGGACCTTCATCTCCGGCGTGTGGGGAAAGAGATTGAACTGTTCGGGCGCCATTATGTCGTAAATAAAATATTACGCTCTCAGAATTTCAGTATATAAATAAGATCATGCA
Source organism: Triturus cristatus (assembly GCF_964204655.1). NCBI lineage: Eukaryota > Metazoa > Chordata > Amphibia > Caudata > Salamandridae > Triturus > Triturus cristatus. The sequence continues at coordinate 968,379,186 of NC_140594.1, forward strand.
TAAAGCAAGAGGCTGAGTCTGTGGTATCAGGTTCATAAAGGGCTTTATTCCAATAACTTGAGTCAAAGGGAGAATATTACCATCACCACAAGGGATCTGGAAGGGACTCAAAAGTATTCTCAATATTCTCAAAACATTATTCACAGAGTACAGTATATATACATTTCTCAATTGTACGTAAGCAAAAGAGCAAGAGAGAATGAGATAAGAGCATGTGGGCGTGTAAGTAGGCGTGAAGGTGGGCGTCCATGTGGGCGTCCACTTGATGATAATAGGTAATTTGTCATAGGTGGGTGGATACCTGGAGGGGGTTGCGTGATCAGCTGGAATTGTACTGGAACTTTGCCTTACTTGTGCTCAACTCGAGCATGACGTGTAACTGACGTGGGGAAGGCTGCTTGTGCAGTCAGGAAGTCTGGAAGTTAGGCCTTCAGTGTCAAGACGACCAGCACATCTTGTATTATCTGATATCTAAAGTCTGGAGCAGGGACTGATTCGTGACATAGGTTGCCCATCACCAAGAGCCAATGTGGCATTTATTTCTTCGTTTACTGCTGAAGTCTTGCACGGGGGCTATGGGCTTTTCACTGACGTGAGCTTTGTAATCACACAAAAAGAGACAGAAAGGCTAGGCTTTCTCCTTTGCAGATGGGTCATGTTTATATTCCTCCTTCTCCAGGCAGGAATGTGGTTTCAGTAGGAGTAAGCAGATAACCGTGCTCAATACTGTCTCGGCACCTCGGTCGGGGCCCCTTTGGCTGAGGCCCAAGTGTGCAAGGCCAAGGATACGCAGCTGCAGCTTTCAGAGCGTTCTGAGGCCTGAAACCTCTTTTCGGCTCTGGCTGAGCCATAAACATGGGCTTCATGAAAATGCAGGAAAACATGATGAAAAACGTGTAGGCCTCAATACAGATTTGTCGTTTCTCTCATGGGAGACTGGATGATGGCAGGCCACGTTATAGCATAAGTCTCATGATAGGAAAGGCCATGGAGGGGAAATGCATAGGTTACATGCATGTGCACATAAGCGTTGGGGGGGGGCACATGGGGACATATAGGCCTCATAGATTTTTATTTTCCTCACTTTCCAACTGAAATACATTTCAACCCTTACCCCAATCTGCCTTCTGTCTGTTACCATAGAAACAGGTCATGGAACACTGCACTGAGCTCACAGGTCACAAGTTCAGCACACAATGTTCCTACACAAGACAGGAAGTGTGCTTGACTTTTCAACATATCAGCTAATCATATATAATGTTTCTTATAATCTGTTTTTGTTAACCAATAACAATCATACCTTTAAACAACAAAAATATACACCCTACCTTTCAATGATTTCTTGTCGTTTTTCAAAAAACGTTGCTGTGGATCCGCGCACCCACCGCGAGAGAATCCATGCATCCAACGCGATAGGATGCGCGCACCATGCGCGCATTTCGCTGCTTTTTTTTTTTAAAAAGGGAGGCCCCAGGGGGTCCATCTGGGACCCCCTAAGCACCTCTAGAGGGTCAGAGTATTTCCACTCTGCCCCCTTTATATGTTTTACACACTTATTCCCCTTGCTTCTTCAGCCTCGCTTCTACCGAGGCAGAAAATGGCCGCCAACAGTTCCTGGTTTCGAATGTAGAGAGACACTCGACAGCCAATTAGCATTCAGCGCGCGATCGTGAGGGTGCGCGCTCCGTTCGGGGAGGATTCGCTTACGGTGCGGGTAGGGTCCGCGGATCCTCCTCGGCCATAGATATCACTAACTATTTTACCCTAATTTTCTCAGGAACTACTGAACAGATTCACACCAAATATGCAAAAGGCACGAGTCTGAACTGAGGACTACCTCTTTGCCAAATTTGGTGTCATTCCGTTCTGCGGTTCGGGCTGTAGCTGCGACAACAGATCCTATGGGAAATTGCATGGGGAAAACGTGTTTTGGGACCCCCCTTTTTTCTCGGCTCCCGCTTGACGAATCACCACGAAACTTTCAGGGTAGGAGCGGAGCTGGCCAAAAGATTGGAGAATTTAGCGAAGATTCGTCAAATGGCACCAAAGAAATTCCCAATAGAATGTTGCGGATTTCCTATGAAAAATAGGTCCTAACTATAACTATCTACTTGCGACCGCCAGTAGATAATATATATATATATATATATATATATATATATATATATTATGTACTAGCGGTCGCCAGTAGGTAGTTATAGTTAGGACCAAGTTTCCATAGGAAGAGCATTTTTTGGGGGTGATTCGTCAAGGGGGGCCGAGAAAAAAGGGGGGTCTCCATGTTAATTTGCAGAGGAAACTTTAGACAAGGCTACAGGTCGAACGGGTGAACGGAATTACTCCATATTTGGCAGGGAGAAGGGTCTTGGTCTAGAGAGCACGGTTTTGTTTATTTGGTATTAATCCGTTCAGTAGTTTTTGAGAAATATCGACATTTACAGATATCGATATTTGGGAATTCTGACATCTGATTGGCTGAGGCGTTACGAGCATGAGCTTGCTGTTTATTGTTTGGGAGCGCTGTGAGTGGTTGCAACCAGGAAGTGTTGGCCGCCATTTTGTGATTCTGTCGAAGCGAGTAAGGGGAAAAAAGGGCAAAAAAGGGCAAAAAAAGTAGGAAAGAGGACAGTAGGAGCACTGTAACCTGGGGTAACGGGGTGTTTAGGGTGTGCTATAGAGGTGGTGCGAAGCGAACTACTCATAGCTACCGGTCTGAAAGTGCTGGGTACGGAAATTAAGTGAGGTATTGCGTAGAGTCTGATGCTGCTAAGGTGAGCTGGTGCGGGAGCCAGGGACAAAAGCGTGAGCCTAAACTGTGTGTCTTATGGTGTGAAGTCATGTGCCCTGGCCGCTGTGCCATACCTGTCTAAGTAGTGTCAGTAATATTTTATGCGTAGTAGGAGGAAGTTTTGTGTGGAACACAGTAATTTGTATATGGCACTTGGTACTAAAAACTAGGGTGCATATTAGTTGTGTGAAAAAGCATGTTTGTCATTGGTTAATAAAGAGCAGTCTAAACGTGGAGTACATACGATAGGATGAAATATACAAAGCTCAACCAGACGTGCTACTTGCATTTGGAAGGCAGATTTGTAACTTAAAACAATGGTAAACTTTAGACCCGCAGGTGGTGTTAAATGTTCGAAAATATGCTGAAAAAGGAAAGGTTACGTTTAAAAAAATCATGAACTTTTAACCTGCAGGTTTCTTAGAATGTTCCAGAAAGTGTGGTGATAAAATAGGTTGAACTTCTGACCTGTGTGTGGCGCGGAATATTAAGTAGCTTTTCAGATGCAAAATTCAAAAATAACCAATGGAGATAAGTTTTGGAATGTCGATGAAGGAAGGAAGTATTCTGATTTGTTGTTTACATGTATTTATATGTGGAGCAACAGAGAAATTGTGTCATTACTGGTCTCATTCTTGATGAAAGCGGTGCATTACATGTACTGTGTAAGAAAGAAAGAATTGCATGCATGTGTGACATTTGAAATCAGCATACCAAATAGAAAAGTGAGGTAGAAATGAAAAAGGTGTGTTATGTGTTCTGTAGTAGTGCTTAAGTTTTTCAGGTGATATTTTTAAGTTTGAAAGTATTTTTTTTTTCAAAATAATATCCTGTTAGTAAAGTGTGGTGTTTCATATTGGTTATAAAATATGCGTAAAGTTTGACCTGTTGTTATATACTTTATATATGTTTAGGAATTTTTCACAAAGAAGAAATGTAGTTTGTCATCTTTAAAGGACTGTATGGTTTTGAAAATATGGTACAGCGTTAATTAGGGTTTGTTAATGCATTCAGGCGAGATAAACAAAATGTCCCACATTTGCAAATTATACTTTTTGTGGAAGTAGTGGGGAAGGGGGGTAGGAGATGTATGTGTTATTAAGTTAAAAGCGATAAAACCAAACCCAGAAATGTTATGTGGACAGGTTGTGGTCTTATTTTTGACTGTGAGATGTAGATTTGAATATAAGTCTAGGTAGGTTGTTGTACTGTGAGGCCGTCTACAGTGTTTGGAGATTACATGGAGAGGAGATGGAGATAGTAAAAGTGATACGTTCCTTTTATATATACGCATAGTTTGAATCATTTGAATATAGGTTGAGATATAATATGAACATGGTTTCTGGTTTGCATTTGGGTATAGTTAATAGTTTTAGTAGTTTGTGACTAGTGAATGATAAAAAGGTAGATATACTAAAATATATGGTAGTAATCGTATTAATTATTGTCTGTTCTTATGAAATAGAAGTGGTTGGGAGTGTTTCTTTAGAAGAGATGTTTTATAAATGTGTGAGATAAAAAAGAAATGAAAATGTTCGGTATATTTTCTGTATGACTTTCCTGACATTAGTAAAGTACATGTCATTACAAGTGATAGTAATTGTCAGGCTGTGTTCCTGTGCTGAATATACGTAGGTGTTTAAGTGGTCCGGGTTTTACCGGTGCTCAGTTTCACTATCTCTTTTGAGACACTGGTCAATTTTTTCATTCAATTTAATGTCCTTAATATACATACAGTAAAGGGACGGCATATCAAAAGTTTGGGAAATACCACTTTGTTTACTCTCCCCATCCTCTGCTATACACTCTACAGAGTGTTTAAATGACTTTATTACCATACAGATGTATAGCTAGTAAAGGTGGTGTAGTGCCACTGGCCCATTTATAAACCGTGCTATGGGATGATTTATGTTTTACCCACCAATTTGCATGTTTGAATACTTTTGGATGATAAGCGTTACAGAAGACACCTTTAAAAATTAAGCCAGAGTATGGGTATAGTGGCGCTACTAGGAATGGTGGTGGTTTCTCTTTGATTTCGTACGGTTAAGCAATGGCGGGAGTGGGGGTGGCGGGTATGTTGGTGATTAAAACACGGACTTTAGTAACGTGCAGATGTCTAGCTACTAAAGGTGATGTAGTACCACTGGGACTATTTATAAAGCGCCCTATGGCATGGTAAATGTTTTACCCGCAAATTTGCATGTTTTAATACGTATTGCTGATGAGTGTGTCGGGAGATATCTGTTGAAATTAAGCCTCTGTATGGCTATAGTGGTGCTTCCAGGTTTGCTGGGGCTCTTTGTTTTATTGCGTGAAGTTAAGCAAGGGCGGGTGTGGAGGTGGTGTAGAGGTACTGGGACTATTTATAAACCGCCTTATGGTATGGTGTATGTTTTACTTGGAAAATTGCAGGTTTCAATACCTTTTTCTGATGAGCGTTCCGGCAGACACCTTTTGAAATTAAGGCTATGTATGCCTATAGTGGCGCTAGCGGGAGTGCTGGGGCTTGTTGTTTTGATTTCATAAGGTTAAGCAAGGGAAGGGGTGGGGGTGGGAGAGGTGGGTATGTTGCTGATTATAACATGGACATTTGTAACGTGCACATGTGTAGCTAGTAAAGGTGATGTAGTGCCACTGGGTAAGTTTATAAACCACTCTATGGCATGGTATATGATTTATCCGGAAATGTGCATGTTTTAATACCTTTTGTTGCTGGGCGTTCCGGCAGAGACTTGTTCAAATTAAGTCCCTGTATTTCTATAGTGGCTCTACCAGGTTTGCTGGGGTCTTTCTTTGATTTCGTAAGGTTAAGCAAGAATGGGGAAGAGGGTGGTGTGGTGGCAATGGGCCCATTTATGAAGCGGTTTATGGTATGGTATACACTTTTCTCACACATTTGTATGTTTTAATACCTTTTGGTGATGAGTTTTCCAGCAGACAGCTACGCAAATCACACAACATTTCTGTGGATAACAAATCTTCATGCTGATAGACACTCTTGCACTGTGGTAGAAGGCTGCCAGCATTGATGGCAAATTATGAAACTTGGTGCCATTGTACATTTAAATGGAAGCTTGGACCATTTCTTTGTTACTATGGTGCAGTGAGGGCTTTAAGTAGGAAAAAAACTGGGGGTGCTCTAATAGGGGCAGGGCAAACCTGTTAAAGGGGTGTGGGCTATCCAAGTGGGGCGTGGTCTACATGAAGATAACTACCATTGTGTGCTTAAGAAAATCCCCTCGAATTATCCTACATTCGGGAAACACGCTCTTTAAAGGATTGCCCTTCCTCCTACAACGTGGGTCACGTAGCATGATGTCTCCACTTCTCAGTAGTGAGCAAAATGAGCATGCGCACATCGATGTGCATGCTCTGACTGCAGTCCAATAAAAAAAAAAGAAAACTTGACTACCTTTGCGAGGGCCGAAAATAGAGTCCGATAGAGACCCATTTCGAGTTTTTCTGAAAAAAACTGTCAGTGCTCAGAGCCGGCCCACTAAAAGCCCTGCATCCATTCATCCTAAACAATGCGCCATCCAACCATCTTTTAATTCATTCAAACATTCCTACCTACATACATACATACATCTGTCCCTGCAGTTATTCTAAGTATCTATCAGCCCACTCGCCTATGGGAAGCACTGTGCCTTCCATCCAGTTATGCGCCCATATATTCATACATACATCTGTCCCAGAACCAAACCTACGCATCTATCAGCCCACCTGTGTATTCTAAGTACTGGTCCATGCATCCATTTATCCTTCCATTCATCCATATATCCATCCATCCATCCATCTAGCTATCTATTCATCCATCTGGCCATCCATACAGTCACCCTTTATTCCACTATCCGTCCTTATTTTCGTGCACTCTCCGCCGCCTATCCTAAATACCGCGTATTATACTCATCCACCCAGCCTCTGAAGGGGCCAAAAAGGCTGGCGATAATCATTGAGAGGCAGATGAAGTTTCTGATAAAGAACAAGAAAGCTTTGAGTTGTTCTTTGTGGACCAGAGATCACCACCCTTCTCTGTTGGTGTTTTAAACAAAGGTTGATGTAGGGAAAGAAATGTAAAGCAGCTTTTCAGTGTACGACGTTAATTTAGAAAGATAACGGGGCATATTATCAAGAATTACGTTAAAATTATTACCGCTTTAGCGGCAGGAATCTGCAGCTAAAGTGGCGATAATGGGCTTGATAATATGCCCTTGTTAATTTCCATAGCTGGCCAGGTTGTGGTGTGAAGCTGGGCTTCTATGGGAATTCACAAGGGCATATTATCAAGCTCATTATCGCTGCTTTAGCGGCAGTTTTTCTGGGGAGGCTAGTTCTTTCAGCAATAAGCAGAGTGGGGATGTAGGGGCTCTAAAAAGGGGTGGAAAAAACAGAGCATCATTTACAAGCAAATGGTCTTTTGCAGACCTGTGAAGTACTCGGGTGCGGCTCTGTGTGGGCTATTTGGAAGCTGTCTCAGGGAGTCCGGGGCAATGGGCGCTGTGCGCCTGGTGGTCTCTCTGCTAATCACGCCACGATGATGTTGCTCCTGCGCTGCAAAAAGAGAAGGGAAATCGTGAGAGAAAATGGCTCTCTTTAAAGTATTTCTTTTCTCCTACAATGCGACTCACCTGGCATGATGTCTCCACTTTTTAGTAGTGAGCAATGTGCATGGTCTCACTGTCCCACTACAGTCCAATAAAAAAAAAAAAACAACGGACTATCTTTGCGAGGCCCTAAAATAGAGCCCCATAGAGATCCATTTCGAGGCCTCCAAAAATAAACTGCTGATGCTCAGACTCCCTCCCCTCCTATTAAAGGTTTGGGTGCAGTGTTATGTGTGCAAAGTTGTAGATAGAATTGTTAGGCTGATAATGGTAATTTTTCTGTGTGCCGTGTAGTTGATAATATCATCCTAAGTATATAGATTACAATTTTTAAAAATATTACATATAAAGTTGTCTGCGGTGGGTTGCAGAGGGAGTGTGTGGGGTGGTGGGGTGCGGTGGAGAGGTGAAAAGTACGAGGTAGTGCAGTTACATGTAAATTGTAAAGGGGTATGTAAATAATTAAATAAATACTTGCTGTATGTTCTATGGCACTACCCGTCATCTTACTGCTTCCCTGCCGTGCTCCATCACATTGCAGCATTGTCTCTGGAAGCCGTCAGTAGAATTTATTGTATGTTATTATTGTAATATGTTGAACTGATGTAAAAAATAATTTAATCTATTTTTTTTTCCGGATAATTATTTTGTTTGGATAAACATTTGAAAATGCCTAGAAGAACTGAAAAAAAGACAAGAAAAGAAGCATTTATATTTGCAGAAAAGAAAAGATTTTCAATCACAAAAAATGAGAGCACTACACAAACAAAATAACATCACACAAAGGAAAAAGAAAAATGTTTCAAGTACGGAGAAGGACACTTCAATTTCAAATACAAGGAAAAGAAAACATGATAAAGAAACAGTATCTGTTACCCGGAGACTAAAACTATTTCAAGAAATTTGTCAGAGACTTTTTCGAACTAGAGTGATTCAGAATTTAATGAGAACATGCTGCAAATATAAAAAGAAAGTGCTGCAATTTAAATAGAAGCAGCATATCGAAAGTATAGTGGATACTGCTTTTACTTTAACCCTTTCCAATCTCATGATGGAACCACGCCGTCATGAGCCACGGGCGCCGTGTGCTCATGACGGAGTGGTTCTGTCATGCTGCGGCCGTTGGCGGCCGCTCCGCCCACACGGCGCTAATTCCCCGCCTGTGCGGGCGATTAGCGCAGTGGGTGGAGTCATGACGGAACCACTCCGTCATGAGCACAGCTCAACCGTGACTCATGACGGAGTGGCTCCGTCATGAGCACAGCGCCACCGCACTGCCCCCAAACACCCCCCCAGCGCTGCGGCGGAATTCCTGCCGCAGCCAAGGGGTTAAAACAGAAGTTATTCATTGTGATTTTGAAGAGGATCGGGGTATTAGATTAAGTAATCAAAGTGTGGAAAGAGAAAAGTAGAAGAAAAAGACTTGTGAATAGAACCAACTTTTGCAAAATCTTTAGTGGACATTGGAAACATATTTCTAGTAGTGCGCCTTTTTTTAACGAGGAAAGTTACTGCCAGGAAAATAGTTTACCATTTGCAGTTGATACTGGAGGTTGTTGCTACGAAGTTCAGGATGGTTGTCCCCTTCCAAAAGAGGAATTGGTTGGTAAAAGTGCAGAAGAGTTAATAGTTGAAGAAGTGCAAGGGAAACATACACAAGCTCCTGTGTATAAGTGGGGTTGTAGCAGTATTTGTAGTATTCAACAGGAATCTATTGATATAATGCGAAATTTGCTACGAGAATATACACAGAAAAGTATTAAACAGAATATTAGGTTGTTGCAAGGACTAGATCCATGTAATGTAAGAAAATATACTGAGAAACATGGGCATTCTCTGGCTTGTCTTTCAAGAAAAGTGTGTAAAAGTGTTTTTCATCACTTGAGGATGTTAGCAGTACATCATTCAGAAATGAGGACATTTGTAAGGAAACTGTAGTATGTGAAAAGTCCTGCATTATGTTTAAGTGAACTGAATACAGCTTTTTTATATGGTTCTTTATCAGATGTTCAAAAAAAGTGTGATGATATTGAAATGCGATATTTTGGTTCAGAAGAGCAGTCAATAGAAAGTGAAAGTTTGACAATTACAGATGTTGAAGGAGATGGGAAAGTGATTAGCACTGATCAGTTTGAAGCAGAAATTGGAAGGTTTAATGTAGTGTGCTCTGAAATACCAAACTATGTTTGTGTTTGTTGTCGACCTACTTATTATAAAAGTCAAACTAGGAATGTTGATTTGTATTTGAAAAGTGAAAAGGAGAACAATAGTAAGTGGGAGGAATTTGCAACTTACTTGTTGGTGGAAGGTCGATTTGAGTTAGGTAGTGATCAACGTATATGTAAATATTGTTACAACAAATTAGAAGAGAACAAAATACCTGCTAGAGCAGTAGATAATAACTTAGAATTAGTAGCTATTCTGGAGGAACTGGCAGAATTGAATACATATGAGTCGGTTCTAATTCAATCTGTTCATCCTTTCCAACCTATAATTCGGATGGAGCCTAAAACAGGTGAACTGCCACCAACAGACTTGCAAAGAGGGCTGAAAGGAAGAGTGGTGTACTTACCTTTGGATTGTAAGAAAAATATTGAAACTATTGCTGGAGAGAAAGAGGAAAATGAGGCAGTAGTCATTCTAGTAAATGGTGTACCAACAAAGAGTCGGAAAATATGGCAAGAATTTGTGGATGTTAATAAAGTTGCAAAGGCTACCTTATATCTTATAGAGAACAATATTTATTACAAAACTGTAAATGTGGACGAACAGGTAATAAGTTTAGAAGATGAATGTGAAATTTCAAGTGGTCAAATAGAGAAGGTGGACAAGTCAAGGACTGAAGAGAATTTTGAACATTACTCAATATGTCCTTTGCATTCAAAAGAAGTAATAGGAAGCAGCATTGAGTTATTTCAAATGAAAAAAGCACAGGGAACTCCAATGAGTGTATGGGAGAAGAGCTTGGAAGCTCATTGTTTTCCACAGCTGTTTCCTACTGGAGAAGGTGGACGATATGATGACCGACCTGAACGTATTCCAGCTTCAGAATATCGGTCAACAAGATTATATTCTGAAGATCCTAGATTTCGACAGTGCACAGTTAATCAATTTGATGGCATGTCAAAGTGGAACAAATGAGTATTGGTATCGTCATCATGGACAACTCAAGTGTATGTTATGGAACTTAGGTACACCAACATGGTTTTTCACACTTAGATGTGCAGAGTATGCATGGGAAGATTTGCTTGAGTTTCTAAGAGAAGTGAATTCCAATATAAAAACGTTGAAATAAAGACTCCTGGTGAACTGTGTTCATTTGATCCCGTAAATGTGTGCAGATATTTTAATCATAGGTTTCAAGCTATGATGTATTTTATCTGCAATAAAAAGAATCCACCTCTTGGAGAAGTTACTGATTTCTTTTGGAGAAAGGAGTACCAACCAAGAGGTGCACCTCATATACATATGCACACTATGGGTCAAGGATGCACCTAAATTTGGAACTGATTCTGATGAAACAGTATTGTCTTTCATCGAACAGTATGTGACATGTGAGATTCTGAGAAAAGAAGGAGATAGAAGCTTGAGACAGCAAGTTTTACGTTTCCAAAGTCACCGTTGTGGAAACTACTGCAGAAGAAAATACAAATCTAAAGGAAAACTTTACACCAAATGTCAGTTTGGTTTTCCACGTCCAGTCATTTGTAAAGGAAGAGTACATTCTTTTTTTTCTTCTGTAAGGCACACAATAACTCGGAAATCTCCAAAGAATACCTACAACTTAAAAAGAACAGAAGTGTCTAAGTATATAAATGACTACAATCCAGTCATTTTAAAAATGTGGAATGCGAACAAGGACATCCAGTATGTTGCAGACAACTCAATGCTGTTGCCCGTTATCTTACATCGTACATAACAAAATCAGAAAAAACAGAGATGAAACAAATGTGGGAAGAAATTGCCCAAGAGAATAGCGTTAGCAAAAAACTTGTACAACTTTACTTTAAAAATGCTTTCCCCCCCAAGAAATTGGATCCTATGAATGTTCAGACAGCTTGTGCACTTCAAGTTTATATTCAAAGTCTTAAGGAACCCTTTGGGTAAGTTTAGGTCTTGCCTGCTCACGGAATAGAGTGTTGAAATCATTAGAAGAATTTGAATACTTAGCAGCAAATGAACCAGACAGTACAGACATTCTTAAAACTAATATGTTGGACACATACAATCCGAAAAGGAGTCGACATCTGGAAAAGCTATGTCTGTATGAAGTACTTCAACATTACAGCTTCAAAAGAAATGTTAAACAGAATTTAAAAGAAGGAAAATATGCAGTAGTTGGATGTCATGATTGTTTAGTAAAACATGCAAAGGGTAATCTTATAAACCACAAGAAACTCAGTTGTGAAACTCCAGATAAGCTAGAATGTTGTTATTTAGCACTTCTCCAATTCTTTAAACCATGGCGTAGCGAAAGTGAAGTAGTTGGAGACTTTGACTGCTATGAAGATTCTTTTAATGCATGTAAAGATAGCATTGCATGTACAATTTTCCATACATATTTAAAAAAGTTGAATGATGATGTTGAACAGGAAAAGACTATTACAGCTAAAATAGCTAGTGAAAGTTCTCAAGATAGTCAAAGTAGTGGTCAATGTAGTCAAGATCCTCTTGGACAACCAATACTGGAAAATGAAGCAGTGATTGCCATGCATGAAGTTGAAATTGCAATGCAGCAAGCACACGAGGAGAATACTACATTGGAAAAGTTAGAAGAACAACTAAATGTTGAACAGAAGAAAATATATGTACGAGCGAGAGAACAGATAGAACATGGTTTGTTGCATGAAAAAAAAGAATGTGTATGTTCATCTTTTAACCTCTTCTGATGTACATCAGTGGTTAAGCTGGGACAGGTAAAAGCTTTTTAATTAAAGTTTTGAACAGTTATCTTCAAAAAACTACTGGTTCACATTTATTTTCTGTGGTAACAGCTCCAACTGGATGAGCTCCACACAATGTTAAAGGAGTTACTTTGCATAGATTACCGATGTTACCAGTTGAGCATGATAGTAAATTACAATATCAGAAGTTGTCTGGAGAAGTTTCTCATGAAGTGTCAAGAGTGCTGAAGAAAATGAAACTATTAATTATTGATGAGGTGAGCATGGTCTCAAACTTAATGCTTGCTTTTGTACACTTAAGATTGCAACAGGTATTAAAAACAGATTATGACTAGGCCTGGGCGGTGAATTCCGTTCCGTTCGCGGAATTTGCGGAATTTGGGTAATTTCGCGTTCCGCGGAGAACGCGAAATTGCCTAAAAATCTGCGTTCCGCGACTTCGCGAAATTTTTTGCTTGTTCGCGTTCTCAATATGCGTGTTTGCGAGATATTTCACCCCGAACACGCAAACAGCGATCGCGAACAGGAAAAAAGTATCGCGAACAAGCAATTCCGCGTGTTCGCGGAATTTCTGCGTGTTCGCGGAGATTTTTTACCGTTTCGCAGAGATTTGCGTAACGCGATTACGCAAATTCCGCCCACCCCTAATTATGACGTTCTCTTTGGAGGAAAACAGTTAATTATATTTGGAGATCTGCTACAACTAACACCTGTAAAAGGAGAACCAGTGTTTAAAACTCTTCTACATGAAGACACAAATAAATATCTGGGAAGTATTGGAAACGTGAATCTGTGGTTAAATTTTGAATATAAAGAACTTACTCAGAATATGCGACAAGCAAGAGATGAAGATTATGGAAATATTCTAAAAGATGTAAGAATTGGTGTTCTAAGCAAACATGGTAAAGAAGCTTTTCAAAGTCGTCTACTAAAGAACTTGTTTACAAATGAAAACACACCATCAGAAGTAATGTCCAAGAAAATGAAAGAAAAAAAGTCTATAGTTTGCTTAATGCCTACAGTGGAAGAGTGTTATACATTTAAAAGATAGCTTATGAAATTGGAAAATGAAGAAATAGTTCACATTGAAGCTATTGATAAAATCGAACATCAAGGAATAACAATTTTTCTTTCAGAAAAACTACAGACTAAATTGGATTCTTTGGAAAAGTCTGTATCAAAAACTGCTGGCTTAGACAAAAAATTAGATGTATGTTTAAACTGTCGGGTAATTTTGAGGCGTAATCTGAATGTAGAAGAAGGTTTAGTGAATGGAGTAATGGGGAAAGTTGTTGATTTTGTGAAATATCAAAATAGAAATGGAATTGAATTTGTGAAAGTTAAATTTGATCAGATTACAGAGGTAAGACCGATTGCATGTTGTGCTGTTTGTTTTTTGCTTGTAAAAGACTTGTATGTTTGTAGAAAACAGTTTCCCTTCTGTTTAACATATGCAATAACTATTCATAAATCTCAAGGTTTAAGTGTAGATAATGCTTTGATAAATGTAGGAAGAGGGTGTTTAAAGAGGTGTTTAAAGAGGGAATGGTATATTTTGCATTATCACGAGTTAGAACGTTGTCTGGTTTGAATTTAATTGATTTTGATGAGAACAAGGTTAGTGCTGATTTTAATTGTGTAAGAGAATATAATCGTTTGAGAAGGCTTTACGCTCCAAGTTTAGGTGAATAGCCTATTTATGAGAAACGTGTTGTGTGTTCAAAACGCAAAAATGGTGAAGAATCAACTATGGTTGGAAAGCAGAAACAAAATCAAGAGAAAAGAAAAGATGTAAAGAAGCAGAAAATACAAACAAGTGATGATGTTGTCGGATTCCAATTAGAAAATGCTTCTGGTGTCAACTGCTATGGTAATGTTATTCTAAACGTTATATTTTATCTTGAAGATGTTTATGGTGAAATTATGGAAAGTCAAGAAAACAGATTTATACTTTATTTCAAGAATTGAGAACTGATAGAATTAAGATCCATTCTGCTACTGATATTCACCAACTGTTGGAAACATGTACTGGATCCTTAACGTTCAGTGCTAATATACAGCAAGATGCAAAATATTTTTTGGTAGTTATGCTTCAAGTACTAGAAGATGAAGGAATTCAGATTGAGAGTTTATTTGGACTCAGTTACAAATGGGAATATAAATGTGAACAGTGTTCATTAACTTCAAGCACTATAGTTGATAGAGAACGATTTCAATATTTGACAATACCTCACTGCAAATCTGTACCATTTCCCAAATTACTAAAAGAAGTAGATCACAAGATGATCTGTTCTCGTTGTAAATCAACAATGCCATCTACATTATGCCTACAAAGATATGGAAAATATTTGATCATAATGCTACAACACTGTAGGCCAAATGGAAGAAAAGTGGAAACCAAAATTAAACATTTTGTTGCTAGTCAAGTATCTATTTCTGGAAGAACTTTTGCAACAGTTGCTATTGTTTTCCATGCTGGAAGTTCTACCACAAGTGGACATTATACAGTTTATTTAAAGTGTAATAATGGTTGGAGTCACTGCAATGATACACACTTGGAAATGAAACCGAGATTGCCTTATGAATTACTCAACTCATACTTGATATTTCTGAAACAAAGATTTTGTGGGAAGGTGTAAAGATACTTTAAGAAATTCATACTGGATGCTTTCAAAGAGAAATTTTTGATACATTATTAGGTGTATTGGGAAAATGTTCACAGAAACTATGAAGTAAAGGTAAGATTTGAAGATTGGAAATAGTATTGGATGTGTTATTTGTGTTGATTTTGTATTATATTTGTGAGAATTAGGGATTTGGTTTTTTTTAACAATCTAGTTGATTGTTTTTTTTCCCTGCTGATTATGATGAAACTACTCTGACATCACTGTGAATATTGAAGTTAAGCAGTAGCTAATGACAACAAAATAAGGAAGAAAAATTGTTTTCTGAATTTTAAATTATTTTGTATTATTTAAAAACTCACTGTAAATTGTGAAATATATTACATTACATAGTAGTTTTGCAGTTTCTTTTATGCAGTTGAAAAGTTAGAAAAAACAGTAGTAATGACAAATAGCACAATAGTAGTTCGATATTTCAAAAACCTTTGAAATTCACTGAAAAAAACATAGGTTTTACAGACGTTATAGTTAGAAATTTGCATTTAAAAAACCTTAGAAATTCACTGAAAAAACCATAGGTTTTGGGGACGGTATAGTTAGAAATTAGCATTTAAAAAACCTTAGAAATTCACTGAAACAACCATAGGTTTCAGAGACGTTCTAGTTAGTTGGACATTTGACTCATATAAAACCAGAGAAATTCGCCTGTTATAATTATTTGAGCTAACTATAACTTGCACGCTCGCAATGAACTGCTGATGACGTCACATATTACATCACTCATGACATGGTCAGTGACATCACTCATGACATCACTCATGTCATTTGAGGGATGTTCAGAGGCCACGCCCCTTTTTACAACACTCTGCAACGCATCTCCGTGGCGCATACTGGAGGTACCTGGTTTGCTAGTTGGCCCCCAGGGGACCTCAGGATTGAGGAGGAATTAATTCCCCAACTTAAAACGCGCCAAAGGGCGTGTTTGCACACGTCACCTCAGGCCCCGCCCCTTCCTTCACCATTGTACAAATATTCCTCTAAAATCAGCTGAACTACGAATTCCGATTTACTCACCTGTTATCAGGAGAGAACCCAGTGCTGCATCTTTTAGCCCAGCACTGACCCTGAAAAGTAAGTCTAAGTGTACTTACCAGTAACTTGTATTTCCTTCCATAGGAATCCATTGTGTGGTTTTCACCAGAAAACTTTCTAAGTGTCCATTTTTGAAACGTACAAATATTCCTCTAAAATCTGACGAACTACAAATTCCGATTTACTCACCTGTTATCAGGAGAGAACCCAGTGCTGGATCTTTTAGACCAGCACTGACTCTGAAAAGTAATTCTAAGTGTACTTACCAGTAACTTGTATTTCGTTCCATAGGAATCCATTGTGTGGTTTTCAGCAGAAAAGTTTCGAAGTGTCCATTTTTGAAATGTACAAATATTCCTCTAAAATCAGCCGAACTACGAATTCCGATTTACTCACCTGTTATCAGGAGAGAACCGAGTGCTGCATCTTTTAGCCCAGCACTGACCCTGAAAAGTAATTCTAAGCGTACTTACCAGTAACTTGTATTTCCTTCCATAGGAATCCATTTTGTAGTTTTCACCAGAAAAGTTTCTAAGTGTCTATTTTCACAAACTAAAAATATTCCAAAAACATCGTCTGTATGACTTAAACACATTCTTTCAACTGTTTACAGGAGATTGGCCAGTGCTGGATTCAGGATCCACCACTGAGTAAGAAAAAGTAACAATAACACTACTTACCTGCTAAGTGAATTTTCTGCCGTAGGATAACATTGGTGATTCTATGTGAAAAAATGTCTATGTGTCAACTTTTAAAATACAGTAATATTCCTTAAAAATAACTACTGTAACCAAAACACGTTTACTCAACTGTTTACAGGAGATGTCCAAGGGCTGAATCTAGGGTCCAGTCCTGTGGTTAGAAAAGTAATCCATAAAGTAACTAATTGCATTTGACTAGAAATTCACATTGAGCTCAATGTTGCATTGTGTTTGAAATTGTGTTGCCCTTTGCAACAACTGTAGCTACTGTACTTAAAAGTCTATTGCCTATTTGCAAAGTATTTAAACTAAAGTAATTCATTCTGAGAAACTATATTATGTATTGTAATTTATAATGTAATTAAAAAAACATCTAAAAATAAATAGTTTAAAATATTTAGTAAATCAGTATCAAAAAAATCAGTATAACAATTAATACATTAAAAGTTGTCATTTACAAAACCTTTGAAATTCACTGACAAAACCATAGGTTTAAGGCCTGATATAGTTAGGAATTAGCATTTAAAAAACCTTTGAAATTCACTGAAAAAACCATAGGTTTCAGGCCTGATATAGTTAGGAATTAGCATTTAAAAAACCTTTGAAATTCACTGAAAAAACCAAAGGTTTCAGGTCTGATATAGTTAGGAATTAGCATTTAAAAAACCTTAGAAATTCACTGAAAAAACAATAGGTTTTAGGGGTGTTATAGTTAGCTGGACATTTCACTCGAACAAAACCATTGAAATTCCTCCAATATAGTTAGTTGTACTAACTACATCTCGCGCGCCCGCAATCCACTGCTGATGATGTCACATATTGCTTCATTCATGACATGGTCAGTGACATCACTGATGACATCTCAAATGAATTCGGTTGACGAATCTTTGCAAAATTTTCAAAACTGATGGGGCGCTCCGGTCTGCTCCTATTCTGAAAGTCTCGGGGTGATTCGTCAAGCGGGGGCCGAGTAAAAGGGGGGTCCCAAACCATGTTTTCCCCATGCAATTTTTTATAGGAACATTTAATCGCAGCTACAGCCTGAACTGCTGAACAGAATTACACCAAATTTGGCCAAAAGGTAGCCCTTGGTTCAGAGTCGTGCCTCTTGGTTAAATGGTATAAATCCGTTCACTAGTTCCTAAGAAAAGCAAAAGTAAAATCACATATATATCTGGGCGGAGCCTAACCACACATCTCATCGTGAGATCTGATTTGCTGTCAGCACTTTATTCACGAAGTGTTGGCAGACATCTTGGGACCAATATACATGATTGCACCTCATTAAAAAGCATTGCAGTTAATAGAAGGTTTTAAGACTTTAGTTACATTATAAATCATTTGTTGATGGTACCATACTCATTTTAGGAATTGTGGTGTGTTCAAAGGTGATTTTACCATGTGAAAAAGCCATCTGCTGGGATATAATGAATCATGTTTGAGAGAAAACTATTTTCTCATGCCTTTCCCACAGAGGTTTGGAATGTGATCTATAAGCTAAACTGAGAGCATATTGTCTGTAAATTCACATTATCTTTTTCAGTCATGTGAGAATGAAGTCTCACATTCTCAGTAAAATATGTACATCCAACTAGGGCAGAGACTGTCTGTTGATTCCTTTTTGTTCTACTGCAGCTTCCCAGATTCTTCTAAAGAACACCTAGAGCGCTAACAGTCCTACTTATGACAAACGTATTGGACACCTGACACCATCTTGATTGGAATAAAGTGGTAACTCTTAAAACATTTAATTTAAAAAGGCACAAAATGAGGGGGTTCATTTTGCCATAGAAAGTATGATTAGTGCTGCAGAAAGAAAAATTAGGGCACATTTTGAGTGACTTCTCAAATCCTCTTCTATTTCATTATACAATTCTGACATGCAGACTGAAACATGCACTTTCAATACTAGCAGCAGACTTCCCTGGTGAGCATTAGCTTTCCTACAGTGATCTAATGAGCAAATAGAGTGCTATTGTTCTGAATTTATGGCAAATGTGTTACACATCTGAATGCCTTCTTGATGGAATCAAAGGAAAAAACTGAACGTTTTTCCTACTGAGGAGACTGTAGTAAATAAGTAAATGAAGAAATTAGGAAACTTCATAACAAATAAATCTCCCAAGATGGCCACCAGAGACAAAAGAGCCCAAATTCAACACAAATATCACTCAGATGTAGCCCACATGTAGCCCAATGACAGAAGTGTACAAAACACTTTTTATATTTTGTTTTTGCAGTTTTATATAGTGCAGACTTGTCAGGTATTGGAGTGCTTTACATGAGCATTGGTTACATCACACAAGAACAAATTCATATTGGTTGTAGACATGGGGAGATTAAGTGATTTGACCAGAATCACAGAATGTCGAGCTGAAGCAGAAACTCCAACCTGGTTACCCAGTTGCAAAGTCTGCAGCTCTGGAAGTAACACCACATCCCCTCCCCTAAGTGCAACATTTAATCAAGTGGTCAACTGGATACAAAAACATAAAGATAACAAATAATTTAAAAGTGCTTTGTCGCTATTTGAAAACTCAGAAAATATGTCCTCATTTTAGTTTTTTAGAGCACTATCCATAATTTTGATGCAAATATAACCCTCTCATATATGTATTTTCTAAAGGAAATGCTCTAGGTATTACAGTTTTGATTACATCAAAATGACGTCAGGCAGTCCACACTTTTATAATAAATATAGAATGTTAGCAATCTAGTTGTTCATTAGGGTACTGTTGAGAGGCAGAGGCCAGGGGCACGGACTCTGAAAATTGAAGGTAGGTAGGAGGGTGCAGAGGCAACAATTTGACCACACTAGGCAGGCAGGAAGGGCAGTGACAGCACAACAGACTATGGAGGACAGTGGAAAGGGGGGCAGGGGTGTAACAAACCAACAATACAGGACTGGCAAGAGAGGCTGTGGCAATATAATAGACCATTGTCAGCAGAAGGAAGAGGCAGTGGTAGTACAACCATACATGCCAACAGACCAGATTCAGCCAGGAAACGTCCAATGTTTTTAAGCTCAAATGGGCTTTATTTGATCTGTCTCCTGTCTACAATCTCCTCTTTTTCAATGTAACTCAAAGGGGAAAATCAGTACCCCAGTTTTTTTTCAAAATCTCCCTCTGACCAAGTTCAAAATGCTCACAAGTACGGTACATTGGATCATGGAAGGCAGGAGGAATTGGGGTAGGGACATGGACTCCGGTAACATAGGACAGGAGGGACATGGAGAGGTGCACCAAACTGACCCTATAGGGCAGGCATCAGGGTTTGCAGCAGCACAATGCACCACACAGGGCATGCGGGATGGGAGTGCAGCACAACAATCCATAGAAAGCAATAGGGAGGGGACAGGACCATGCACATGGACAACAGAGAACAGAGGGGAAAGAGGCAATGGTAGCTAGCTGACCATAATGGGCAGACAGGAGAAACAGCTGCAGCATAACAGACCATAAAGGGCAGGAGGGACGGATCAGGGGCATTACAATGGAACAGACAAGCCAGGAGGGAGGGAATAGGGGTCTGCACATGGACACAGAGGGCTGGGGGCAAGGGGGCAGGGCAGGAGCAGCAAAATGGCCATGGAGGTTTGGCAGGATGGGCACTAGAAGCAAGACACACCATGGAGAGCAACATTGAGACTATGATGGCATACACACAGACCATAGAGGGAAGGTGGGAGGGGGTGAGGGGCAGCTAGCTGACCACACAGGGAAGGTGGGGGGGCCGTGGCAGCACAGAAGACCATGCATGGCAAGAGGGAGGGTTAATGGCAGCACAATGGCTATGATGGGCAAGAAGGAGGTTGCAGGGGCATGCACAAAGGACCATGGAGGATAGAAGGGAGGGTCAGGACCTGGGCACAGACAAGAGAGTTCAGGGGAAGGGGCCTCACAACAGACCACGCGGGGCAGGCAGGAGGAGCAGTTGCAGCACAACAGACCAGGGAGGGCAGAAGGGTATGACAGTAAAAATGGACCATGGAGGACAGGAGGAAGGGGATAGGGGCATGGAATGTGGACAGGCAAGGTCAAGGTGGCAGGGACAGGTTACTGTCATCTGACAATGCTAGGCAGGTGGGAGGGGAGTGGCAGCTCAACAGAACGCTCAGAGTGGATGGGATTTATGCACTGACCTGTTACTTGCACTTTGGGGGGACATTAATTGTTGTTTGCTGCTCAGTTGCCCCTCCCCGGTCCACCACGGGTGTTGTCCCGATTGTGTGGAGGGAGAAAAGGCAACTTCTGCTTTCGGGAGGTTAGGGCTCTAGTTTTCATGCTACTTCCCCCATTTACCCGGATGCTCTGGCATACGCGCAGCGGACGCGCGCTGGCAAGGCAGAAGCTTTGTTGTTTGCTTGACTAGTCTTGATTTTACCAGACCCTGTGGCTCAATACAAAAACCCTTACTCCTTTTGATCTGTTGCCATTTTTAATTGAGATTTATGCACTGACCTGCTACTTGCACTTTGGGGGGACATTGATTGTTGTTTGCTGCTCAGTTGCCCCTCCCCAGTCCACCACGGGTGTTGTCCCGATTGTGTGGAGGGAGAAAAGGCAACTTCCGGTTTCGGGAGGTTAGCGCTCTAGTTTTCGCGCTACTTCCCCA
The DNA here is from genome assembly GCF_964204655.1 of Triturus cristatus. Classification (NCBI taxonomy): domain Eukaryota; kingdom Metazoa; phylum Chordata; class Amphibia; order Caudata; family Salamandridae; genus Triturus; species Triturus cristatus. The sequence continues at coordinate 968,400,519 of NC_140594.1, forward strand.
TTTAACTGGATGGCATACGCGCAGCAGACGCGCGCAGCCAGTGGCGCGCCAAAGGCAAGCCCGTCTGCACCCGTCCGCGCCCGGACGGGTCAAGGGGCCACAACCCCTGTCTGTTCTGGGGTCAAATTTATTTCCTATAGCTCTCACTTCCTTCACTCGCTCCACACAATCAACTCAGAAAACTGTTGGCACTCTATGAATGCTCTGAGTGAAGATGTGCAATGCCTTCATTGTGATTTTGCTTTTTCGCCCGTCTTTAAAGTGTCAGAACGCCTTGTTACTCCTCTCTTTTTAAAAATGTTCTTACTCAACTGTAGATCTGTCTCTAAACACTCTACCGAACTTGCTATGCTGTTGGAAGATTTAAAACCTGATGTCCTCTTCTTAACTGAGACATGGCTCCATAACGAATCAGACCCCACTCTTGTGCAAATTATTCCTCCTGATTATGCTATAAATCGGATTGACCGGAAGACTGGTAGAGGAGGGGGTATAGCCATTATTTTCAAAAATACTTTTTTTGTCATATTACCGCAGACCCTTTATTAGACTGCAAGAGTTTGGCCTTCTCCCTAGAGATCTCTTCTACTAACACTTTCTCGGGCATTCTAGTCTACCGCCCTCCAAGTAATGCTAGACAATTTCTCAATGCACTACCTACTGTAGTGGCGGACCTAGCCATGGGACCAGCTAATTTTACTATACTAGGTGACCTTAATCTACACCTAGATAATTCATCTGATAAAATGGCTGTGGAGAATCTGTCAGCACTTCAGCTTATGGAGAAAGTGGCTAAACCTACTCATTCCAAAGGTCATCTTCTGGACCCAGTCTTCAGCAATTGCGGTGAACTTAGTATCGGACCTCCCGTCCCCCTTCCTTGGACGGAATATTTCCTGATCCCGTTAATGTGGGAAATCCTTGGACCGGCTCGCTCCTCCAATATAATCTCGATGTGTAAGTGAAATTGGTCTAAACTCCCAATTGATCAGTGGAAGTCGGTCCTGGAATTTAAGAGACCATCTTGTGCGGGTAATTCTAATCTGGGGAAAGCTAATGAGAGATTTAACTCCTGAATCCAAGGCTCCTTGGATATAGTACTTCCTAAGAAACCTGCTTTTATATCCAATAGGCCGAAAACTGCACCTTGGTTCACTCATAATTTAAGGGAACTAAAACAGCGCTGCAGACGGCTTGAAAGGAAATGGAGGTTGGACTACTCTGATCTTAGTAAAATTGAATATAGGGAATCTATTAGACGCTACAAATCCGAAATCAAAGTCACCCAAGCTACCTTTTATGAACAAAAAATAGTTTTAGCTGCTTATTCCCCCAAAGAAATTTTTAAAATTGTCAGAACCCTCACTAAACTGCCTCAGAAACCTCACAGATTGCATGATGCTTTGGCACACTGCAACACTCTGGCAGAGTTTTTTCAAAAGAAAATTCAAATTATTTATCATGCATTTTCACCCTCTCAATCAACCAGCTCTACGATTCTTCCTGTTGAGTCGACGGTAGGGTCTCATACCCTTTTGGCACAATTTCCTTTTCTTTACTCTGCCTCACTGGGTCCAATTATGGCACACATAAAATCGGGCTCTCCCATTGACCCTGCTCCCCACAGGCTCTTACCTTAGTAGCTGATACCATTTGCCCCATAACTCTGGACCTGGTGAATTCTTCTATTTCCTCAGGTACGGTTACGATAGCGTGGAAATGTGCGATGGTCAAAGCTCTTCTAAAAAAAACGAACCTGGATCAGGACAATCTCGCCAATTATCACCCTATTTCCCTCCTGCCTTGGGTGAGTAAGATTCTAGAGAGGCATGTAAATAATACTATCGTAGCCTTTCTAGAAACCAATAATTTACTACTCCCCTCTCAGACTGGGTTCCGTCCCCAAATGGGTACTGAGACTGCCCTCCTTGCAGTGACAGAGGAATCAAGAAGGATTTTGGATCAAGCGGGCACTGCGGCTATTATCCTTCTTGACCTCAGCGCCGCATTCAATACTGTTAATCATGCCACCCTGCTCCTCAGACTCATGAATTTGGGAGTGTCCAGTATGGCAGTAGAGTGGTTGCAATCCTTTCTCAGTGACCGCTCTTTTAGGGTTTTTGAGGGAGATGTAGTTTCCAATCAGTATCCCCTTAATTGCGGGGTTCCTCAGGGCTCTGCCCTGAGCCCCATGCTATTTAATATATATTTGAAACCTCTGGCTGAGATCGTCCATCCATTTGGCATAAAAATCGTCTCCTATGCAGATGATACCCAGCTCGTGGTGGCGCTTAACCCCACCGAAGGGTCATCTAGCACGCTAGGCTGCTGCCTAGAGGAGGTTGCCAAGTGGATGGAACGCTCGTGCCTTAAACTTAATGGGGTTAAGACGGAGCTTATGCTCCTGGGCAACTCTCCTGTCTTTGATCTGGCTTCTCTCTGGTCAGGCTGCCTAGGCCCAGCCCCTAAAGATCAAATCAAGAGCCTGGGCATCTGGATTGATCATTCCCTTACGTTTAGTCACCAGGCAGCAAAACCCTCTGCAACCTGCTTTGGGCTACTAAGGATGCTGCATAAGGTCCTTCCCCTTCTCCCTTTCCACGCTAGAAGGATCATGGTACAAGCCATGATCCACTCTCGCCTGGATTATGGAAATGCTTTATATCTGGTAGACCCGCAGTATACTATCAATAAGCTCCAAGTTATTCCGAACTGTGCTGCCCGTAAACTTCTTCAGATTCCCCGTTGGCACTCTGCCAAACAGGCATTAAAGAGCTTGTATTGGCTACCAATCAGAGAAAGGATCCAGTTTAAAGCTATGTGTCAGGTCCACAAAGCTTTCTGGAAGAGTGGTCCTCCCATTCTTCAGTCTTTGATTACCCCTTATCATCTGAAGAGAGACCTTCGGTCATCTGGATCTTTTCTTGCCCTTCAACCTAGAATAAGAAGGGCCTAATATTGTGGTCGCTCCTTTTCATATAATGGTGCCACTGGTTGGAATGCTCTTCCACTTCAACTACGCAACAAATCTAACCTCCTATATTTTCGAGGGCTACTAAAAATATGGCTGTTTTAGCTTCCTTCTTTGTTTACTGTTCTTTGCCTGTTTGTCCGCAGCACTGGGAGGCCTACGGGTAGCCATCGCGCTTTATAAATATCATTTCATTTCAGGTCCATGGAACATGGTGGGCAAAAAGGATGGAGCAGGGGCATGCACAAAGACATCGGAGGGCAGGGGGAAGGAGAATAGGGGCAGCAAGCTAAGCATTGAGGTTAAGCAGGAGATCAATGATGGGGCATAGAATTGGGCAATGGAGGGCAGGAGGAGTGGACTGGTAAATCATGCTAAATGGAGGGCAGTGGCAGCACATCAGACCATGCATGGCAGGAGGGAGGAGGCTAGTCCATGGATTCACACAACAGAGGATAGGGAGGAGGTGGATGGGGCAGCAAGCTAACTGTTCAGAGAAGGCAGGTATTAGGAACTTTATTGTTTTTAAAATATGTGTCTGTGTGAACTACTTAAAATATGAACATGTATGCAGCATATTCTCACTTTTATTCAGGAAGAAGAGGACGTTTGTGACTGTGACTCTGGGCTCACTTGGGAGAAACACCCCCTGACCCTCCACCCCCCATCGCTAAATGTAATGCCCATGAAAAGGGCAGGTGAACGCAGTATTATATAGAATATAGTCCTGAGAGCACGATTGAAAATGAAAACTAAATATAGTGTATGGTATAAACTATGCACCAAAAAGTGTGATATAAGATGAACCGGGGCGTGAAATTAAGCCTGGGCAAAGCACTACGCTACGCTCGCATAGTTTGCGAAGTTCGCGCTACTTCGCACTACGCGAACTGCACGTAGCACTGTGCGAACACGCGTAGCGTAGTGCTGCGGTCATTTTTTGCTTGCTCGCGGTCCTCAATGTCAAGTTGGGGACCGCGAGCAAGCAAAATGACATCCCGGCGAGACTTTTTCCTTGTTCGCGATCAGCAACTTCAAGTTGGCGATCACAGGCATGGAAAATAAACCTCCCGGCGAGATTCCCAACGCGAGGAGGTCAGGTTTCTCATTGCGAGTGGTCGCGTATGCTCGCGACCGCTCGCGATGAGAAACTACCAGTTCGCGTTGAGAAAGCTGAAGCTCGAGTAAAAATCGACTCGAGCAGCAGAAAACTACAGCTCGCACTGTGCAAGATGCCATTTTCAATGATTGCACAGTGCCGGTTGCTTGTCCGCACTGTGCAATCATTGAAAACGACATCTGGCACAGTGCGAACAAGGTACTACGCAGTTCGCGAAGTGCTACGCGTAGCTCGCGTAGTGCGAACTTCACTTTGCATAGCTTCGCGAAGTGATACTTTGCGAACTACGCCCAGGCCTACGTGAAATATAATATGCAATACATTGTGCACAATGACAGATTCATTGGAGAGCACGAGATAGCACAGGCACTAGCGCGTGCTATTTGATATGCACCTTGGAGTGTAATATGCACATTGCAGTGTTGTGTAACCTAACTAGTCTTTAAAGTTGTAATAGAAAATATGTGCTTGGGAGTGTAACGTTGCATATGCACTGTGACAAAGATATGGATTGCAGATTGTAATATGTATGGCATAGAGCTGTGCGTTATAACATAGGCATCGAGGAAGGCAAGTTAGATGGGGCAATATAACCCATGTGAAGGCAAGTGTGGCATGACATATTCACAGGTGGTGTTATAGTGCACCTGGGCTAGAGAGTGTAATAGCATACGCACTAGCTGGTAGAATACAACACAGAGGTGTGTGGCACTCAGCGGGCACTGGTGAGTATAACACAGCATTGGGCTCAGCCAGGAGTGCGCTGTGACTCTCAAGTGAGGTTTGTCTCCTTTCCAGAGAGTAAAATAAAAAGCATTACACATCCGGTGGTGGATGTGTGCTTTATTAACCGTGAGGGGGTTTTGTGCATAGTTTTGGTTTAATTTTTGTCAAATCCTATTTGAATGGCTTGGTGTGTGTGTGCCCGTCAATAGCTACCCATGTTTGTATAAATAAACAACAAGGGTGTCTACTTGGAGAGTACCCACCAGCTGGGGTGCCGGGATAAGGCACGGTAGGGCGTCAGACACATCAGAGCTTCACTAGTGATGTAAATACATTCCACGTGGACTCATTGTATGCATAGTCACTTTTAATGAATATCACACAAATCGTCATGGTGATAGGTACGTACGGTTTGTCCAGCATGTCCTAGGTGTTTCTATAAATATATATAAAAAATAATAAAAAACAAAGGCCGGCCCCGGAGGATGGGGTCCCCGGGGCCATAAGTGGCCTGAGGAGGGGGGCAACGCAGCCCCCCTCCTAAAGAATAAAAAAAAAAGGCCATGCCCCAGGGGTTGAGGTCTCTGGGGCATGGCCTCGGGAGGGGGGCCACGTGGCCCCCTTCCAAAAAACATTTTTTCACCCCACAAAATTAGAGGGCAGTCCCTGGGGGATGGGGTCCCCAGGGCCAAAAAATGTGAAAAATAAGGGGGGCCACACAGCCCCCCTACTTAAAAAAATAAATAAATAAAAACCGTCATCGCGCCGGAGCCCACATCACCTCCTTGCAGCACTCTGCAAACGTGCCCGCTGGCGAGTTGTAAGTTGGGGAGTTAATTCCCCTTCAATACTGAGGGTCCCTGAAGGCCAACTAGCCCAACAGGTATCTCCAGTATGCGCCAGGGAGCTGCCTTGCAGACAGGTGTTCTGAGGCCACGCCCCTTTTTACACCTCTCTGCAACGCAGCTCTGTGGCGCTTACTGGAGGTACCTAGTGGGCTATTTTGCCCCTAGGGACCCTCCCAATTCAAGGGGACTTAATCTCCCAACTTAAAACAGCCACAGGGCGTGTTTACACAGTGGGGCAGGGAGGGGACAGGGCCTGATGTGGCATGTGCAAACTCGCCCTATGGCGCGTTTTAAGTTGGGGAAATAATTCCCCTTCAATCCTGAGGGCCACTGGGGGCTAACTAGCCCACCAGGTGCTACCAGTAAGTGCCACTGCGCTGCGTTGCAGAGAGGTGGTCCAGGCCGTGCCACTTTTTACACCTCTCTGCAACGCAGCTCTGTGACGCTTACTGGAGGTACATAGTGGGCTAGTTGGACCCTAAGGACCCTCAGGATTCAAATGAACTTAATCTCCCAACTAAAAAAGGCCACAGAGCGTGTTTACACAGTGGTGAAGGGAGGGGACGGGGCCTGAGGTGACGTGTGAAAACACGCCCTGTGGCGTGTTTTAAGTTGGGGAAATAATTCACCTTCAATCCTGAGGGACCCTGGGGCCCAACTAGCCCACCAGGTGCTTCCAGTAAGCGCCACTGCGCTGCGTTGCATAGAGGTGGTCTAGGCTGTGCCCCTTTTTACATTTCTCTGCAACGCAGCTCTGTGGCGCTTACTGGAGGTACCTAGCAGGCTAGTTGGACCCTAGGGACCCTAAGGATTCAAGGGCACTTAATCTCCCAACTTAAAACGGCCACAGGGTGTGTTTACACAGTGGGGAAGGGAGGGGACGGGGCCTGAGGTAACGTGTGCAAACACGCCCTGTGGCGTGTTTTCAGAGGTAGTTTTAGTCCCCCTGCCCTATTATATACTAGGGGCTTACAGAGGAGGTCATGCTAATCACAGGGGGACCCCAACGCATAGTGTTCCCTAGTGTATGTAGGTGTTTTCACTGTATTCTAAGTGTCTTTTAATCTAGGACTGGTTAGTCAGACTCAGTTACCACCAGTATCCATCTGAAAAAGTTGAGGATACAGGATGATTTTGCAAGCTTTCTGCTCTTCTGTTTGTTCTTTCTGCACGTTATCCTTCTTCCTGCACTTTTCTTCCTCTTTGAGGACTTCTGTTGCTTCTTTCTGCATTTCTTTTTTTTTCTTGCTGTGCGTTTTTTCTTCTTTCTTCACATGTCCTATCTCTGTATGTATAGTTAGAAATTAGCATTTAAAAAACCTTTGAAATTCACTGAAAAAAACATAGGTTTCCGGCACGGTATAGTTAGGAATTAACAGTTAAAAAACCTTAGAAATTCACTGAAAAAACCATAGGTTTCAGGGGCGTTATAGTTAGCTGGACTTTTCAGTCGTACAAAACCATTGAAATTCCCCCGTTATAGTTAGTTCAGCTAACTATAACTCGTGCGCCCGCAATGCACTGCTGATGACGTCACATATTACATCACTCATGACAAGGCCAGTGACATCACTCATTACATTACTGATGACATCTCAAATGACAGCATTGATGACATCACTGATGACATCATCCTTGTGATAGAGTGGCAGACCTCCTCTCACCCAAATATAACCTTTGATACACACATTCCAAAATAGAAACTAAAATGTAAAAAACAATGGACATACCAATACCAGTTACAACAACCTATTCAGTAATTCTAAGATCCACATACACATACACCCATTCACCAACAGTCCTATACAGTCACTCATACATGTACTCACTCATCATATGTGCTCATACACCTATACATCCTGTTACACAACGCCACACTCATCCATAGAGTTACTCACACACATAGACACTCATGCTAATAAAGAATCAAACATCCATTTACTTGCATATACAGTTATACACACACCACCACACTTACTTCTACAGAAATTTACACATACTTAGTCTTTTAAACAATCAATTATAGAAACACATACCTATTCATACAGGAACTCTTCCAATCTTTCACTCTCACATATACTCACTTATATACACCAATAGTCACATATACTAGTTGAAAACATATGTAGTTACTCATAAAGACACTATTGCGACAGTCATTCACGCACTAACACACCCATACACACACTCATCCACCCATACAGTCCTGCACACATGCTGTCTTCAACACATACAAACAGTGAGTCACTCGTTCATGTATCTATGCACTACATAATACCCCCACCGAACCATACAGACACTCAGACACTCATACTGATACTCAAAAAACCAACTAATAACCTATATAGACACTCATGTCGCTACTCACCAACCCATGCAGCCACTTATACACAAAGTGAGAGACTGATACAGATATTTACATATTTAAACATTACTCACTAAGCCATGTATTCACTAAGCTATACTTAATCAGTCAGTTATACAATCAATTTAAAAAAAATCATCCATTTAGACACTTATATACCCATTTATTCTTCCATCGATCTTGAGATATACATATATAAAACATATTTAATTTTCAGAAAAACACACATTCACTGGATGATGTCATCAGTGATGTCATTTGAGATGTCATGAGTGATGTCATGAGTGATGTCACTGACCATGTCATGTCAACCGCGGGTATCCGACGGATTGCGTCTCGCGCAGCTACATCATTGATTGATTGTTGTTATCGTCCGCATTAATTGATAGACGGTAAAGTCGTTACGGGAGTTGTTCATCTCAGCAGTTACCTCAGAATCCCTTCTTTTCATACGAGGACAATAAAATTAAATATTATCGGTTGAGAGGTAATTTCTCGACGAAACAACACTGGAATAGTATGACCCGTGTCTTGGTCGTCACTGAATGAGACAGCAAATTGAAGTTTGAAGTGTCCCTTCCTTACCGCTGCATATTGGATTCAGTGGACACAAGTGTACATAATTTGTCCCCAGAAATACAGTCCTGAAGAGACCCGGTATCTAGAGTGGGTCGAAACGCCGTCGACAACTCATATAGAAGAGACAGTTTTGGGTTAAATCATTACAAATTGCATAATCTGTCCTTATATAATTACCAATAACCTTTTTAATTCTTTTTCCTTCTTCTCTTTACACACATGTATTGTAATAGGTTATGGTTTTTCACTTGGGGTCACATATCACAGTAAATATTGAATTGTATATATTTTCAACTTTAGAAATGTATTTTTGATATAATTCCTATGAAACTAATGAACCTTGGAATAAAATAAAGTAAAAGAATACCTACCTCGGCTGAGGTTAGGTCTTACACAAAAAAAGAGATAGGCCTTCTGTGTGGGCTTATTATGAAAATGGATGTATAATTTATTTGATAGGCTTTCTTAAAAACAAAGGTTATAGTAGGTTGTGATTAAATCAGAGTGACATATTTAGTCACAAACTATGTATTATGATTCATAAGTGAGTTCCTTGTGGATATTGTTCTGTACTCACTGACCATGTCATGGCATGAGTGATGTAATATGTGACGTCATCAGCAGTGCATTGCGGGCGTGCGAGTTATAGTTAGCTGAACTAACTATAACGGGAAAATTTCAATGGTTTTGTACGAGTGAAAATTCCAGCTAACTATAACGCCCCTGAAACCTATGGAAGTTAGAAGGTGAAGTGAAGCAGTGAGGTTTGTCTGGCATACACACCCATTTTGTCTATTTGGCCCCCTTCAACCCGAGTCAGTACCTGTTAATTATTTCACTTCAATTCTGCTGTTATTTTGGACATTGAGACTTTCGCCCTGGCCCTGGTCAAATTGCATCCTAGATTTGACCTTCATAAAGACTAAATTTTTGCTCACAGCTCCTGGTGAGAATGTTTGGAACGTCGAGCAGCATTCTGGGAGTGGTAGTCCTGTGATGCTTCATATCGGTGATTGGCTATTTTATGCCGACATCTGATTCAGCACAATTTGTGCCTAATTGTATTTTGGAGCGGGACTTCAATGACCCCTTTTCTATGCACGCTGTTTTTTCAGCGATTGTAATGCGCTTAAGTTCAAAGCGCCAGGAGTTTTCTCGGCATGTACAAATGAAGGTCAACATTTCGAACATATAATTTCGACATTTGAGTTATACAATGTGTTTGACTTACCTGATAGTATGTCTTCCATGTTTATTATGTCTAAGTGGGAGTGTTTATATATAACAAGTGTTTATAATTGCGCCATTAAGATTGACAAAGGCTTCCTGTAAGCTGAAAAGCGTCTCTTCTCTTACCTCATGGGTTGAAGGTGTCCTGTAAAATAAATCGATGCTGTACCTTGATAACTTCGTGTCCGTGCCTTCTTCCAGGGACTTCTCTTTGGGAGCTGGATGGTGTGTTCATTTGATGCAGCGTGAGTGGTCATCACGTTTTTTACAGAACACCAGTGGCTTGTGGCTTACCCTTCTGACCGCAATTTCTTTGGAGGAGTACGAGAATGCTAGAGGGTGAGCCCCCAGTTTGACAGCCAGGAAGAGGAACAAGGATGGCAGATGTGGGGGACTGGGGTCCTGCAGCGAGGTGGTTTTCGTGACAGTCAGCGCGGGGTCCACAACTCACAGCAAGAAAAGCCTTGCCTAGGAGTCTGGCATCTACTGGTGACTGGGCACTGCTGACACCTATGCAGAAGCAGTGAGGTTTGTCTGGCATACACACCCATTTTGTCTATTTCGCCCCCTTCAACCCAGAGTCAGTACCTGTTAATTATTTCACTTCAATGCTGCTGTTATTTTGAACATTGAGACTTTCGCCCTGGCCCTGGTCAAATTGCATCCTAGATTTGACCTTCATAAAGACTTAATTTTTGCTGGCATCTCCTGGTGAGAATGTTTGGAACGTTGAGCAGCATTCTGGGAGTGGTAGTCCTGTGATGCTTCATATCGGTGATTGGCTATTTTATGCTGACATTTGATTCAGCACAATTTGTGCCTAATTGTATTTTGGAGCAGGACTTCAATGACCCCTTTTCTATGCGCGCTGTTTTTTTCAGTGATTCAAATACGCCAAGGTTCAACGCACCAGGAGTTTTCTCGGCATGTACAAATCAAGGTCTAAAGGCACGTTATGGTGACGCTGTGATCAGCGGCAGTTTTCAACTTGGGGTCATATTTATGGAACTATTCAATGACTTTGGGCAGCTTGACTTTTTTACAAATGTAATTTTAACTTTACAAGTTCAGGTGATACGAGATAAATTGGACTGGCGGTACAATGATATTTGAACAATCATTTCCCACCAGAACACTCATGATATAATGTTCGCTATGCTTGTTATTTATGTCCACGAGAATGGTGGACATTTATTGAAGCTGCTATAATATGCATTTTGCATTTATACAATTTAGCAATTCCTTTTTCAACATTTCGAACATATCATTTTGACATTTGAGTTATACAATGTGTTTGACTTACCTGATAGTATGTCTTCCATGTTTATTATGTCTAAGTGGGAGTGTTTATATATAACAAGTGTGTACAATTGCGCCATTAAGATTGACAAAGGCTTCCTGTAAGCCAAAACGCGTGTCTTCTCTCACCTCAAGGGTTGAAGGTGTCCTGTAAAATAAATCGATGCCGTACCCTGACAACTTCGTGTCCGTGCCTTCTTCCATGGACTTGTCTTTGGGAGCTGGATGGTGTGTTCATACATATATATCCAGTTGAGTGCTCATGAGTAACTCTGCCTCTTAATGGCAGTGGGCCTCGGCGGGGACGCAACAGCCTCGCAAATTCCAACAATCCTTCGTAAGTCCACACAAAAGAGGCCGAGCCCAAATCCATGAAGCGTGGTAAACAAAGTTTATTTCATATGGCAAAAAACGCCCGACGTGTTTCGGATCAGCCGCTCCTTTCTCACGGGTCAAGTAACGTTTGTAATCTAACAATACATATAGTGCTCTGATCAGAAAACAAAAATAAACTACTACATCACATCTGGGGATAAGGAAAAACAGCATCCATTTTAGAGTGGTGCCATCCTTATGTATTATTGCGCATAGTGAGATCGCTGTTGTGCACCAACTTAAACAGTTCATAATACTTCCTTGCTCATAATATTATCTTGTCACATTTAGCAATGCATGAATATCAAACTAATGATTTATCAGCAAACTGTTTTATCGCTATAATGTCAAACCAATGATTTTATCAGCAACCAGCTATTTTGCTATACTGAATTTCCACCAATAACGCTGCAGTAGGCTTAAATCCAATGCATTTCCAAGTAACAATCATGTCAGTGAGCATAATCTCATAACATTATTATCGAGTTTCACATCGTTATGGCATTAATTTTCGATGTCCATACTCTATAAAGGGTGATGTTAAATCGACAATCCTGCCCACGTTGGCCTATTTCATGAACATCACAGATATTTTGAGCTCTTTTGAGTTCCTCTACATTATATGATGATGACGATGTCTCCGTCTCCTACAGTATTAAAAAAAAGTGCAAGATCATTGATCCACCTGTCACCAATTAAAATACAAACCTAACCGAGAAGCAAACAATTAGACTCTAAAATTTATACACATCATTCTGTTACAGTTTAACAACTTAACCCAAATGGACAGATAATTCCTCATCCTTATTCAGACTCAGTGGATGCGTAGTTTCATATTTAATTATCAGTCTGATCATTCTAGATTCCAGTTGTCTAAGTTTTCTAATTCTATTTCCTTCCCTCTCAGAGATTGGAATTCTGTCCAAGGCACAATATCTTAAAAGACTGACATCTTTATCCTGGACATCCTTAAAATGTCTTGCTGTTGGATACTGCTTGTCCTCATTTACAAAGGCTCTCATATGTTCCAGGATATGTTTTTCAACCTGGTGAATGGCACTTCCAATGTAAATTAATGGGCAAGGACATCTCAGTGCATATACACAATAATCAGACTTGCAAGACAAGTGCTTGTTGATTACAAATGGTTTTTTAAATTAAGACAACTCAATCTGCTTACGATTAACACTATGCTTACACGTCTTACACAATCTACATGTAAAGAAACCTTGTATTTGATGTCTCTCTGTGCCAGCATGCAGAGTGCTACTGCATAGCATATCACTCAGAGCCGTAGTTTTTCTAAAGGTGATTTTAGGAATATCTCCCACGTGTTTTTTTTAGAGTTTCATCTATACCCAGAACATTCCACTGATATATATATATATTCACTGAAAAAACCATAGGTTTCAGGGGCGTTATAGTTAGCTGGACTTTTCACTCGTACAAAACCATTGGAATTCCCCCGTTGTAGTTAGTTCAGCTAACTATAACTCGCGCGCCCGCAATGCACTGCTGATGACGTCACATATTACATCACTCATGACATGGTCAGTGACATCACTCATGACATCAATGATGACATCTCAAATGACATCACTGATAACATCATCTAGTGAATGTGTGTTTTTCTGAAAATTACATATGTTTTATATATGTATATAGCTCCACTGTACGCTAGATCAGGGAAAATCAAAAGATGTCTTAATACTGCCCTCACACACTTGGTAGTGTCATTGGGCTGCATCATACATCCAGGTGCAGACCAACACTCTGGATGGAGCGCAATTTTTTAGTAGAAAGATGAAGAATAGTGGTGAGGGTAGAATGTAATAAAGAAAGGCAAAAACGAAACACAGAAGTGTAATGAAAATCAAAAAGGAAAACAAATTTTCTCCTGGAAGAAGGGACCAAGAGAGGTGCGATATAATTTCAAAACTGCCTAGTGGTTAATCCGCAATTCTTTATTTTTTTGTCAACCTCTGGCAGGATTAAAACCAACGGTATGGGGTATTCAGGGAAGGTAACGACCCTTCTATCCCCACTGCAAATACCAACATGTTTCTGCCAGCTTTTTTCGCGCCAAACCAGGTCACTCTGGCATTCGGCAGGGTGTTGGTCCCTATTTTCTGGTCTGTACCCCTATTCGGAGATTCATTACCTTATTACTCTGTATGTATGGGCTTTGCTCCAACGTCACTCTTCTCTGGAGATTTTCAAGAGGATTCACAATTCTACAACGAGAAAAACATAAAAGAGGGAAAACCATCCATGATTCCTATACTCATCATTATTCTCATTAGCCTTTTCTCTTTTCGAATTTCCCATGCGTAATTTAAATGCCTCATTGCAACCTATTCATTCAACACACACCTTAACCACTAAAGCGTGAGGACACCACACCACACGTGAACACAAACTACTCAACAAATGGCGTGGGTGCACAATCTGGATTTAAAAACCGCACGTATATTCCCAGTACATATACTTAATAGAGAGATATACCCAGTCATAGCTCTCTCAAGTGCCTCAGTGAGTAATATCGATTGCCAACACCTCCTCGCAAGTCCATGTTTACTTACAAGAGTTTCCGAATATTATTCTAAACCCGGAACTTCGGGGGATGGTGCTCTTGTCGTCACACTCTAGGTTTGTGTGATCCATTGAGTGCAGAGGAGAAGAAAATAGAGAAAACAGGCCAGCAGTATTAGTACAATACTTCCCCTCTATGTATGCCACCACCTATTATTCAACTAACTCTGCTTAATTAAAAAAATCGGTATTCATCTTTCGTCCAACACATTTCGTCTGCTCTCTGGTTAAAAATCCAACTCAAAGTCCCACTGATGTTAGCGTTCGGGATACTTTGAGAGCAGCAATATATCCAAGATTTTTCACAAACACCTAAAACGATGTCTATTCACTACTCCAAAGAGACACTGTCTCCAATATCCCCTCAAACGTCCTCCGTCGACACTGATCTTGCTGTGTTAAACCTCCATATAAAGAGCCTACAAGTACGGTGTCACCGTTACTTTCAAACGCGCTAACATATTTCCCAGGAGGCACTGCGATCCATAGCCATAGAAAGAGGCTTTGGCTATAACCTGTGTATTAGAGACAGCTCGCATGGCGGCCATTACTAAGTTAAGTTACCAAAACGTGAAAAACGTCTCAAATGGCTTTACAAGAAGATTCAGCTATGCCCATATACATATGTTCCAAAAGTATGTGCAACATATATTTTTTCATTTTGTATGTATAGTGTCTAGAACGGATCTTACAAAACCTACTCTATCTAGTATGTCCAATGGGGCGGTCATCCACTCTCAATCTATCAAGTGTCTGTTTTTTCAGATTCATTTCTTCATGATTCCATACAATTGGAACCAGGGGATACCATCATTTAATCCCTTTATGTTACTTTTCAATCTTTCCACCCATCTCTGTTCTCTCAATAAGAGGAAACTCGAAATATCGTCCTTGTTTGGCGGAATAAAGGGTTTGTCCAATACTATCCACCTCAGTTCCTTTTCATTGTGTTTATACTCATTAAAATGGGCCGTGAGTTTCGTATTGGTCTTACCACAACGTATAGTACTCATATGCTCCAATATGCGTGTTTTCACTTTCCGAGTTGTGAAACGGCCCATTTTAATGAGTATAAACACAATGAAAAGGAACTCTCGCACTGATAACAAACAAAATGGTGGCCGACACTTCCTGATTTCGACCAATTTGAACGTTGACTGACATGTAACAACCAATCAGAATTACGCTTGCGCACGTTAGGGTGCGCGCATGGTGGGCGCACCGTACGCGGCTATAGATATGTATGTGCTTTTTAATGCAATTTTCTCTGGAACTACTGAACAGATTGACTCCATATATGCAAAAGGCACTTCCCTGACCTGAGGACTACCTCTCTGCCAAATTTCAAGAAATTCTGTTCAGCCGTTCGGGCTGTACCTTCGACTAAAGGTCCTATGGGAAAATGCATGGGGAAAACGCGTTTTGGGACCCCCTTTTTTCTCGGCCCCCGCTTGACGAATCCCCCCAAGACTTTCAGGGTAGGAGCTGAGCGGAGTGCCCCATTAGTTTTGAAAATTTCGCAAATATTCGTCAACCGGCGCCAAAGTTATTCAAAATAGAATTTTGATATTTCCTATGGAAACACGGTCCTAACTATAACTATCTACTGTCGACCGCCAGTAGATAATATATATATATATGACCACTTGGACTACAATTTTAAACACGCTCACCTGTGATCAAGGCTGTTGGCTGAAATGTGTAAGGTATATTAGTGTGTTTGCTTTTCCTCCACATTTTGACCAATAAAGTCTGCCTGTCAAGAAGTAGGTGTTGAGCTCTTTGTGTGAGGTGGCAGTATCAAGTTACCAGGATCTCCATTCCTGGCGTCAGAGCCCGCTGTGCAGGATCGGGGGCCCCCGGTAAATTGAGTTATTTTGGTGATATTAATTGAGGGGGCATGATCCGCTCTCAGAAGCGCCAGCACAGAGGATTTCTACAGCAATTTGGCACTGCTCTGATCGAGAAAGGGAGAAGAGAGGGATGTTTCTCTCTCTGAAGGCACCGCATGACATGCAATTATCAAGGTAATGCGGAGGAACCTGCACTATGCTAAATGAAATTGCATACATTTTGAACATTGGGACATTGCTAGAAAACGCTATTCAGCAGAATTAATGAATGTGCCATGTAGCAATGAACTTAAAAAAATACTGCATTCTGGGGCTTGTGGTTAATTCAGCAAGCCACATGACCACTTGGACTACAATTTTAAACACACTCACCTGTGATCAAGGCTGTTGGCTGAAACGCATAAGGTATATCAGTGTGTTTGCTTTTCCTTTGCATTTTGACGAATAAAGTCTGCCTGTCAAGAGGTCGATGTTGGGCTCTTTGTGTGAGGTGGCAGTATCAAGTTACCAGGATCTCCATTTCTGTGTCAGAGCCCGCCCTGCAGGATCGGGGGCCCCCAGTAAACGGAGTTGTTTTGGTGATATTAATTGAGGGGGCATGATCCGCTCTCAGAAGCGCCAGCACAGAGGATTTCTACAGCAATTTGGCACTGCTCTGATCGAGAAAGGGTGAAGAGAGGGATGTTTCTCTCTCTGAAGGCACCGCATGACATGCAATTATTAAGGTAATGCGGAGGAACCTGCACTATGCTAAATGAAATTGCATTAATTTTGAACATTGGGACATTGCTAGAAAACGCTATTCAGCAGAATTAATTAATGTGCCATGTCGCAATGAACTTAAAGAGAACACTGCATTCTGGGGCTTGTGGTTAATTCAGCAAGCCACATGACCAATTGGACTACAATTTTAAACACACTCACCTGTGATCAAGGCTGTTGGCTGAAACGCGTAAGGTATATCAGAGTGTTTGCTTTTCCACTGCATTTTGACGAATAAAGTCTGCCTGTCAAGAAGCCGGTGTTGGGCTCTTTGTGTGAGGTGGCAGTATCAAGTTACCAGGATCTCCATTCCTGGCGTCAGAGCCTGCCCTGCAGGATCGGGGGCCATCGGTAAATGGAATTGTTTTAGTGATATATATATATATATATATATATATATATATATCCATTCACAAGTTGCCTGGAATGAGACAGCCTCACCGAAGAGTAAGTATTGAGCACTTTATTGAAATGAAGGAAGCAGCGTGACCAACAGCAGAGTTCTTTCTTGAATATGAGACCAGCCCGACGCGTTTCGTGCTTTCCGCACTTCCTCATGGGCTAAGGGCTTCTTTCACGAGTGCAGACTCTCGCCAGTTTACTCCAGCACCCATGTTTTGAACATCCTTGACTCCGCCCATGTGGGCGTGGCCACCCCCGTGGCTCGCTGGTACTTGTGGTGCCTTCGTTTAAATCCTCCTGTGAGTCGGCGTTTGTTGCACTCCAAATGTCAAATTAAAACACCTCAGTGGGTTAAGGAAGAAACGCTGCAATGTTGTCACCCATTCGTGTTGACCTCCATAATGCCTCTTCGACCGTCAGCTGCCACGTAGCTTGGCGTTGCAGCCGGACTGCAGGGATGCAGCTGGGCTCGTCTCGCGGTTCAGGCGGTACCGCTAATGTCCATTCACAAGTTGCCTGGAATGAGACAGCCTCACCGAAGAGTAAGTATTGAGCACTTTATTGAAATGAAGGAAGCAGCGTGACCAACAGCAGAGTTCTTTCTTGAA
Source organism: Triturus cristatus (assembly GCF_964204655.1). Taxonomy (NCBI): domain Eukaryota; kingdom Metazoa; phylum Chordata; class Amphibia; order Caudata; family Salamandridae; genus Triturus; species Triturus cristatus. The sequence continues at coordinate 968,418,249 of NC_140594.1, forward strand.
TATGAGACCAGCCCGACGCGTTTCGTGCTTTCCGCACTTCCTCATGGGCTAAGGGCTTCTTTCACGAGTGCAGACTCTCGCCAGTTTACTCCAGCACCCATGTTTTGAACATCCTTGACTCCGCCCATGTGGGCGTGGCCACCCCCGTGGCTCGCTGGTACTTGTGGTGCCTTCGTTTAAATCCTCCTGTGAGTCGGCGTTTGTTGCACTCCAAATGTCAAATTAAAACACCTCAGTGGGTTAAGGAAGAAACGCTGCAATGTTGTCACCCATTCGTGTTGACCTCCATAATGCCTCTTCGACCGTCAGCTGCCACGTAGCTTGGCGTTGCAGCCGGACTGCAGGGATGCAGCTGGGCTCGTCTCGCGGTTCAGGCGGTACCGCTAATGTCCATTCACAAGTTGCCTGGAATGAGACAGCCTCACCGAAGAGTAAGTATTGAGCACTTTATTGAAATGAAGGAAGCAGCGTGACCAACAGCAGAGTTCTTTCTTGAATATGAGACCAGCCCGACGCGTTTCGTGCTTTCCGCACTTCCTCATGGGCTAAGGGCTTCTTTCACGAGTGCAGACTCTCGCCAGTTTACTCCAGCACCCATGTTTTGAACATCCTTGACTCCGCCCATGTGGGCGTGGCCACCCCCGTGGCTCGCTGGTACTTGTGGTGCCTTCGTTTAAATCCTCCTGTGAGTCGGCGTTTGTTGCACTCCAAATGTCAAATTAAAACACCTCAGTGGGTTAAGGAAGAAACGCTGCAATGTTGTCACCCATTCGTGTTGACCTCCATAATGCCTCTTCGACCGTCAGCTGCCACGTAGCTTGGCGTTGCAGCCGGACTGCAGGGATGCAGCTGGGCTCGTCTCGCGGTTCAGGCGGTACCGCTAATGTCCATTCACAAGTTGCCTGGAATGAGACAGCCTCACCGAAGAGTAAGTATTGAGCACTTTATTGAAATGAAGGAAGCAGCGTGACCAACAGCAGAGTTCTTTCTTGAATATGAGACCAGCCCGACGCGTTTCGTGCTTTCCGCACTTCCTCATGGGCTAAGGGCTTCTTTCACGAGTGCAGACTCTCGCCAGTTTACTCCAGCACCCATGTTTTGAACATCCTTGACTCCGCCCATGTGGGCGTGGCCACCCCCGTGGCTCGCTGGTACTTGTGGTGCCTTCGTTTAAATCCTCCTGTGAGTCGGCGTTTGTTGCACTCCAAATGTCAAATTAAAACACCTCAGTGGGTTAAGGAAGAAACGCTGCAATGTTGTCACCCATTCGTGTTGACCTCCATAATGCCTCTTCGACCGTCAGCTGCCACGTAGCTTGGCGTTGCAGCCGGACTGCAGGGATGCAGCTGGGCTCGTCTCGCGGTTCAGGCGGTACCGCTAATGTCCATTCACAAGTTGCCTGGAATGAGACAGCCTCACCGAAGAGTAAGTATTGAGCACTTTATTGAAATGAAGGAAGCAGCGTGACCAACAGCAGAGTTCTTCCTTGAATATGAGACCAGCCCGACGCGTTTTGTGCTTTCCGCACTTCCTCATGGGCTAAGGGCTTCTTTCACGAGTGCAGACTCTCGCCAGTTTACTCCAGCACCCATGTTTTGAACATCCTTGACTCCGCCCATGTGGGCGTGGCCACCCCCGTGGCTCGCTGGTACTTGTGGTGCCTTCGTTTAAATCCTCCTGTGAGTCGGCGTTTGTTGCACTCCAAATGTCAAATTAAAACACCTCAGTGGGTTAAGGAAGAAACGCTGCAATGTTGTCACCCATTCGTGTTGACCTCCATAATGCCTCTTCGACCGTCAGCTGCCACGTAGCTTGGCGTTGCAGCCGGACTGCAGGGATGCAGCTGGGCTCGTCTCGCGGTTCAGGCGGTACCGCTAATGTCCATTCACAAGTTGCCTGGAATGAGACAGCCTCACCGAAGAGTAAGTATTGAGCACTTTATTGAAATGAAGGAAGCAGCGTGACCAACAGCAGAGTTCTTTCTTGAATATGAGACCAGCCCGACGCGTTTCGTGCTTTCCGCACTTCCTCATGGGCTAAGGGCTTCTTTTACGAGTGCAGACTCTCGCCAGTTTACTCCAGCACCCATGTTTTGAACATCCTTGACTCCGCCCATGTGGGCGTGGCCACCCCCGTGGCTCGCTGGTACTTGTGGTGCCTTCGTTTAAATCCTCCTGTGAGTCGGCGTTTGTTGCACTCCAAATGTCAAATTAAAACACCTCAGTGGGTTAAGGAAGAAACGCTGCAATGTTGTCACCCATTCGTGTTGACCTCCATAATGCCTCTTCGACCGTCAGCTGCCACGTAGCTTGGCGTTGTAGCCGGACTGCAGGGATGCAGCTGGGCTCGTCTCGCGGTTCAGGCGGTACCGCTAATGTCCATTCACAAGTTGCCTGGAATGAGACAGCCTCACCGAAGAGTAAGTATTGAGCACTTTATTGAAATGAAGGAAGCAGCGTGACCAACAGCAGAGTTCTTTCTTGAATATGAGACCAGCCCGACGCGTTTCGTGCTTTCCGCACTTCCTCATGGGCTAAGGGCTTCTTTCACGAGTGCAGACTCTCGCCAGTTTACTCCAGCACCCATGTTTTGAACATCCTTGACTCCGCCCATGTGGGCGTGGCCACCCCCGTGGCTCGCTGGTACTTGTGGTGCCTTCGTTTAAATCCTCCTGTGAGTCAGCGTTTGTTGCACTCCAAATGTCAAATTAAAACACCTCAGTGGGTTAAGGAAGAAACGCTGCAATGTTGTCACCCATTTGTGTTGACCTCCATAATGCCTCTTCGACCGTCAGCTGCCACGTAGCTTGGCGTTGCAGCCGGACTGCAGGGATGCAGCTGGGCTCGTCTCGCGGTTCAGGCGGTACCGCTAATGTCCATTCACAAGTTGCCTGGAATGAGACAGCCTCACCGAAGAGTAAGTATTGAGCACTTTATTGAAATGAAGGAAGCAGCGTGACCAACAGCAGAGTTCTTTCTTGAATATGAGACCAGCCCGACGCGTTTCGTGCTTTCCGCACTTCCTCATGTGCTAAGGGCTTCTTTCACGAGTGCAGACTCTCGCCAGTTTACTCCAGCACCCATGTTTTGAACATCCTTGACTCCGCCCATGTGGGCGTGGCCACCCCCGTGGCTCGCTGGTACTTGTGGTGCCTTCATTTAAATCCTCCTGTGAGTCGGCGTTTGTTGCACTCCAAATGTCAAATTAAAACACCTCAGTGGGTTAAGGAAGAAATGCTGCAATGTTGTCACCCATTAGTGTTGACCTCCATAATGCCTCTTCGACCGTCAGCTGCCACGTAGCTTGGCGTTGCAGCCGGACTGCAGGGATGCAGCTGGGCTCGTCTCGCGGTTCAGGCGGTACCGCTAATGTCCATTCACAAGTTGCCTGGAATGAGACAGCCTCACCGAAGAGTAAGTATTGAGCACTTTATTGAAATGAAGGAAGCAGCGTGACCAACAGCAGAGTTCTTTCTTGAATATGAGACCAGCCCGACGCGTTTCGTGCTTTCCGCACTTCCTCATGGGCTAAGGGCTTCTTTCACGAGTGCAGACTCTCGCCAGTTTACTCCAGCACCCATGTTTTGAACATCCTTGACTCCGCCCATGTGGGCGTGGCCACCCCCGTGGCTCGCTGGTACTTGTGGTGCCTTCGTTTAAATCCTCTTGTGAGTCGGCGTTTGTTGCACTCCAAATGTCAATGGAGGTCAACACGAATGGGTGACAACATTGCAGCGTTTCTTCCTTAACCCACTGAGGTGTTTTAATTTGACATTTGGAGTGCAACAAACGCCGACTCACAGGAGGATTTAAACGAAGGCACCACAAGTACCAGCGAGCCACGGGGGTGGCCACGCCCACATGGGCGGAGTCAAGGATGTTTAAAACATGGGTGCTGGAGTAAACTGGCGAGAGTCTGCACTCGTGAAAGAAGCCCTTAGCCCATGAGGAAGTGCGGAAAGCACGAAACGCGTCGGGCTGGTCTCATATTCAAGAAAGAACTCTGCTGTTGGTCACGCTGCTTCCTTCATTTCAATAAAGTGCTCAATACTTACTCTTCGGTGAGGCTGTCTCATTCCAGGCAACTTGTGAATGGATATTAGCGGTACCGCCTGAACCGCGAGACGAGCCCAGCTGCATCCCTGCAGTCCGGCTGCAACGCCAAGCTACGTGGCAGCTGACGGTCGAAGAGGCATTATGGAGGTCAACACGAATGGGTGACAACATTGCAGCGTTTCTTCCTTAACCCACTGAGGTGTTTTAATTTGACATTTGGAGTGCAACAAACGCCGACTCACAGGAGGATTTAAACGAAGGCACCACAAGTACCAGCGAGCCACGGGGGTGGCCACGCCCACATGGGCGGAGTCAAGGATGTTTAAAACATGGGTGCTGGAGTAAACTGGCGAGAGTCTGCACTCGTGAAAGAAGCCCTTAGCCCATGAGGAAGTGCGGAAAGCACGAAACGCGTCGGGCTGGTCTCATATTCAAGAAAGAACTCTGCTGTTGGTCACGCTGCTTCCTTCATTTCAATAAAGTGCTCAATACTTACTCTTCGGTGAGGCTGTCTCATTCCAGGCAACTTGTGAATGGATATTAGCGGTACCGCCTGAACCGCGAGACGAGCCCAGCTGCATCCCTGCAGTCCGGCTGCAACGCCAAGCTACGTGGCAGCTGACGGTCGAAGAGGCATTATGGAGGTCAACACGAATGGGTGACAACATTGCAGCGTTTCTTCCTTAACCCACTGAGGTGTTTTAATTTGACATTTGGAGTGCAACAAACGCCGACTCACAGGAGGATTTAAACAAAGGCACCACAAGTACCAGCGAGCCACGGGGGTGGCCACGCCCACATGGGCGGAGTCAAGGATGTTTAAAACATGGGTGCTGGAGTAAACTGGCGAGAGTCTGCACTCGTGAAAGAAGCCCTTAGCCCATGAGGAAGTGCGGAAAGCACAAAACGCGTCGGGCTGGTCTCATATTCAAGAAAGAACTCTGCTGTTGGTCACGCTGCTTCCTTCATTTCAATAAAGTGCTCAATACTTACTCTTCAGTGAGGCTGTCTCATTCCAGGCAACTTGTGAATGGATATTAGCGGTACCGCCTGAACCGCGAGACGAGCCCAGCTGCATCCCTGCAGTCCGGCTGCAACGCCAAGCTACGTGGCAGCTGACGGTCGAAGAGGCATTATGGAGGTCAACACGAATGGGTGACAACATTGCAGCGTTTCTTCCTTAACCCACTGAGGTGTTTTAATTTGACATTTGGAGTGCAACAAACGCCGACTCACAGGAGGATTTAAACGAAGGCACCACAAGTACCAGCGAGCCACGGGGGTGGCCACGCCCACATGGGCGGAGTCAAGGATGTTTAAAACATGGGTGCTGGAGTAAACTGGCGAGAGTCTGCACTCGTGAAAGAAGCCCTTAGCCCATGAGGAAGTGCGGAAAGCACGAAACGCGTCGGGCTGGTCTCATATTCAAGAAAGAACTCTGCTGTTGGTCACGCTGCTTCCTTCATTTCAATAAAGTGCTCAATACTTACTCTTCGGTGAGGCTGTCTCATTCCAGGCAACTTGTGAATGGATATTAGCGGTACCGCCTGAACCGCGAGACGAGCCCAGCTGCATCCCTGCAGTCCGGCTGCAACGCCAAGCTACGTGGCAGCTGACGGTCGAAGAGGCATTATGGAGGTCAACACGAATGGGTGACAACATTGCAGCGTTTCTTCCTTAACCCACTGAGGTGTTTTAATTTGACATTTGGAGTGCAACAAACGCCGACTCACAGGAGGATTTAAACGAAGGCACCACAAGTACCAGCGAGCCACGGGGGTGGCCACGCCCACATGGGCGGAGTCAAGGATGTTTAAAACATGGGTGCTGGAGTAAACTGGCGAGAGTCTGCACTCGTGAAAGAAGCCCTTAGCCCATGAGGAAGTGCGGAAAGCATGAAACGCGTCGGGCTGGTCTCATATTCAAGAAAGAACTCTGCTGTTGGTCACGCTGCTTCCTTCATTTCAATAAAGTGCTCAATACTTACTCTTCGGTGAGGCTGTCTCATTCCAGGCAACTTGTGAATGGATATATATATATATATATATATATATATTTATTTTTTTCACTGAAAAAAACACAGGTTTCAGGGACGTTATAGTTAGTTGGACATTTCACTGGTACAAAACCAGAGAAATTTGAACGTTATAATTAGTTCAGCTAGCTATAACTCGCACCACTGCAAAGCACTGCTGATGACGTCACATATTACATAATTCATGACATGGTCATTGCCATCACTGATGACATTACTGATGACATCTCAAATTACATCACTGATGACATCACTGTTGACACCATCCAGTGACTGTGTGTTTCTATAAAGTTTAAATCTGTTTTATATATATGCCAAGTAGTTTTGAAGAATGAGTGGGTGTATAAGTGTCTGGATGGATAATTTAGTAGGTGCGTGACTGTATAAGTGACTGATTAAATGTGTAACCGAGTGCATGGGTTAGTGACTGATACATACACAGTTTAGTTTGTCAGTTGGTGTGGAAGCGGTTTCATGGGTTGGTGAGTAGTGAAATGAGGATCTATATGGGTTATTGATTGGTTGTCTGAGTATCTGTATGGTTGCCTGAGTGTCTTTGTGGGTGGGTGGGGGCTGTGACTCTGTGCATAGATGTGTGAGTGGATGATTCACTGGGTGTATGAGTTCAGGAGTGCATCTGTGAAGGGTTGTATTGGTGGGTGAGTGTGTGTATGGGTGTGTTGGTGAGTGAATGGATACCTCAGTGGTACATGTGTGAGTAACTGCACATGTGAAAGGCAGTATATGTGAGTGTTGGAGTATATAAATGACTATATGTGAGAGTGAGTGATTGTGGGAGTGGCTGCATGGATCAGTGTGTGCTTGTATTAGTTATTGTATGAGTATAAGTATGTTTTAGTATATGTTTGAATAAGTGAGGTAGTGAGTGTATAACTGTATAGGTGAGTAAACGAGTAACACACTCGAGGCCAAATCAAGTAAGAGGTATATACATATAGACCATCTGTAGACCACCTTTCTTGCCCATCGATATTACTGCAGTATAGAGAGATTTTGCATACTTGTGATACTGTTGCTCATTTCTCTAATTGTTATGATGTTTGAAAACTTTTCATAAACCGCATTGATTGTTTTAGATCGCAAACCAGGATGAGAACATTTTACCATCAATGTCGAACTCATTCAATATGCCCACATTGTGTAGCTAGAATTATTATATCATTGGTGACTCCTCTTTGAGATTATCGTAGATATTAATGCAATATGATTGTAGGGGCAATATCTAAGATTATGTGCCCGTTCAGGGCTCACTTTTGAATTTTAACCTCTTTAAATAGATATATGGCCACAATGTCGATGAACTGAAGGTGACATTGTCTCAATTGTTAATTATAGATATTAATGGAATATGATTGGAGGGCAAATGTTGAAGATTGTGTGCCTATTCAGGGCTCAATTTTGAATTTTGAATTACAATATCATTTTAAATTGATATATGGCAACAATGTCGATGAATTGAAAGTGATAGTATTTCAAATTTGAATGACATATTATTATAATAGGTTAGGAAACCCTTTGAACAATGAATTAACAACTATGCAGATGTAGCGACTTATATGTTGCATAATGACGTGCCAAATAATTTTACTTTTTTTGGATTTCTATAAATGCAATGTTATAACTAAGCGCTAAGTGCAGGTTTGAATCAACACACTTGCAGTGCCAAAATGGCTGCCTTGTAAATGCCTGGATATGATCGATACTATTGTTTTGTCCTTTGTTTGTTTTTATTGATTTCTTTTAACAAATGAGTTATAGTTAGTAGAACTAACTATAACGGAGGAATTTCAATGGTTTTGTATGAGTGAAATGTCCAGCTAACTATAACACCGCTGAAACCTATGGTTGTTTCAGTGAATTTCTAAGGTTTTTTAAATGCTAATTCCTAACTATAACATGTCTGAAACCTATGGTTTTTTTCAGTGAATTTCTAAGGTTTTTTAAATGCTAATTTCTAACTATAACATGTCTGAAACCTATGGTTTTTTCAATGAATTTCAAAGGTTTTTTGAATGCTAATTCCTAACTATAACATGTCTGAAACCTATGGTTTTTTCAGTGAATTTCAAAGGTTTTTAAATGCTAATTGCTAACTATAACATGTCTGAAACCTATGGTTTTTTCAGTGAATTTCAAAGATTTAAATGTAATAATAGTTATAATTATTTTTTTGAGACTGATTTTCTACATTTTTTTAACTATTTATTTTTGCACATTTAATTTTTTAAATTACATTATATATTTTTAATATCAATAGAATTTTTTGGTTTTCAAATATTGAAGCTCTAATCTTTTTTTTTGTTTTATATTTTTTTTAAATATTTATATTATTTTCTTTCTTTCTTGATTTTTTAGCACATTTATTGGGGGAGTCGCGCACTCAAAGTGTACCTTTCTCGATAGCTACGCAGAACCTAGCTTTTAGGATTGTTGTGTAGGATACGCGTAGGATGTGCGATGGGTGCATATTTTCTTGCGCGATTACTATGCGACTAGTACGCGACTCCAGGTGCATACGCGACACATACGTATTACTTTACGCAACGCTCGCGCGTTTGCGCGCGACGTCATATACGTGATCGACGCGTTAGGAGTCGCCCACCCAGCACGTGAACACCAGGGGGGCGCGCTGAGCGCCGCACTGGGCGTGCGACTCCTAATTTGCCCGTAAAAAATGTTTTAGCACCTATCACTAATTTCTATTCTCCCCAGGGACCCCATCCGCCAGGGCCTATATAAAATGTTGGGGACCATTTTGCACACTTCTTTCATTGGTCTACATGTGGGATACATCTGGGTGATATTTGTGCTGCATTTGGGCTCTTTTGTCTCTGGTGGCAATTTTGGGAGATTTATTTGTTATGAAGTTTCCTAATTTCCTCATTTACTGCAGTCTCCTCAGTAGGAAATGCTTTCATTTTTTACTTTGATTCCATCAAGAAGGTATTCAGATATGTCACACATTTGCCATAAATTCTGAATGTTAGCACTCTAGTTGCTCATTAGATCACTGTAGTAAAGCTACTGCCCACCACGGAAGTCTGCTGCTGGTATTAAAAGTGCATGTTTCAGTCTGTATGTCAAATTTTTTTTATGAAATAGAAGAGGATTTGAGAAGTCAAAATGTGCCCTCATTTTTCTTTCTGCAGCACTAATCATAATTTCTATGGCAAAATGAACCCCCTAATTGTGTTCCTTTGCAAATTAAATGTTTTAAGTGTTACCACTTTATTCCAATCATGATGGCTTCAGGTGTGCCATACTTTTGTCATAAGTAACACTATTAGCGCTCTAGTTGTTCTTTAGAACACTCTGGGACATTCTGTAAATGGGCTATACTTGGGATACATCTGGGTGATATTTGTGCTACATTTGGGTTCTTTTGTCTCTGGTGGCCATCTTGGGAGACTTATTTGTTATGAAATTACCTAATTTCCTCATTTATTACAGTCTCCTCAGTAAGAAATACTTTCAGTTTTTTACTTTGATTCCATCAAGAAGGCATTCAGATGTGTCACACATTTGCCATAAATTAAGAATGTTAGCACTCTAATTGCTCATTACATCAATATACTAAAGCTACGCTCACCAGGGAAGTCTGCTGCTGGTATTGAAAGTGCATGTTTCAGTCTGCATGTCAGAATTTTTTAATAAAATAGAAGAGGATTTGAGAAGTCATTCAAAATGTGCCCTAATTTTTCTTTCTGGCGCACTAATCATACTTTCTATGGCAAAATGAACCCCCTCATTTTGTTCCTTTTTAAATTAAATGTTTTAAGAGTTACCACTTTATTCCAATCAAGATGGCTTCAGGTGTGCAAAACGTTTGTCATAAGTAGGACTGTTAGCACTCTAGTTGTTCTTAAGAACACTCTGGGACGTTCTGTCATTGGGCTATACTTGGGCTACATCTGGGTGATATTTGTGCTACATTTGGGCTCTTTTGTCTCTGGTGGCCATCTTCGGAGACTTATTTGTTATGAAGTTTCCTAATTTCCTCATTTCCTACAGTCTCCTCAGTAGGAAATACTTTCAGTTTTTTACTTTGAATCCATCAAGAAGGTATTCAGATATGTCACACATTTGCCATAAATTCTGGATGTTAGCCCTATAGTTGCTCATTAGATCACTGTAGTAAAGCTACTGCTCACCAGGGAAGTCTGCTGCTGGTATTCAAAGTGCATGTTTCAGTCTGCATGTCAGAATTTTTTAATGAAATAGAGGAGGATTTGAGAAGTCACTGAAAATGTGCCCTAATTTTTCTTTCTTCAGCACTAATCATACTTTCTATGGCAAAATGAGCCCCCTCATTTTGTTCATTTTTAAATTAAATGCTTTAAGAGTTACCACTTTATTCCAATCAAGATGGCTTCAGGTGTGCAATACGTTTGTCATAAGTAAGACTATTAGCGCTCTAGTTGTTCTTTAGAACACTCTGGGACATTCTGTCATTGGGCAATACTAGGGCTACATATGGGTGATATTTGTGCTACATTTGGGCTCTTTTGTCTCTGGTGGCCTTCTTCGGAGACTTATTTGTTATGAAGTTTCCTAATTTCCTCATTTACTACAGTCTCCTCAGTAGGAAGTACTTTCAGTTTTTTACTTTGATTCCATCAAGAAGGTAATCAGATAGGTCACACATTTGCCATAAAATCTGGATGTTAGCACTCTACTTGCTCATTAGATCACTGTAGTAAAGCTACTGCTCAACACAGAAGTCTGCTGCTGGTATCAAAAGTGCATGTTTCTGTCTGCATGTCAGAATTTTTTAATGAAATAGAAGAGGATTTGAGAAGTCAAAATGTGCCCTAATTTTTCTTTCTGCAGCACTAATCATAATTTCTATGACAGAATGAACACCCTCATTTCATTCCTTTGCAAATTAAATGTTTTAAGTGTTACCACTTTATTCCAATCAAGAAGGCTTCAGGTGTGCCATACGTTTGTCATTAGTAAGATTGTTAGCACTCTAGTTGTTCTTAAGAACACTCTGGGACATTCTGTCATTGGGCTATACTTGGGCTACATCTGGGCTTTTTAGTCTCTGGTGGCCATCTTCAGAGACTTATGTGTTATGAAGTTTCCTAATTTCCTCATTTACTACAGTCTCCTCAGTAGGAAATACTTTCAGTTTTTTACTTTGATTCCATCAAGAAGGTATTCAGATATGTCACACATTTGCCATAAATTCTGGATGTTAGCACTCTAGTTGCTCATTAGATCACTGTAGTAAAGCTACTGCTCACCAGGGAAGTCTGCTGTTGGTATTGAAAGGCATGTTTCAGTCTGCATGTCAGAATTATTTAATGAAATAGAAGAGGATTTGAGAAGTCACTCAAAATGTGCCCTAACTTTTCTTTCTGCAGCACTAATCATACTTTCTATGGCAACAGGAACCCCTCATTTTGTTCCTTTTTAAATTAAATGTTTTAATAGTTACCACTTTACTCCAATCAAGATGGCTTCAGGTGTGCCATACTTTTGTCATTAGTAAGACACACAGACCCCCCAGGATATAGCGGCATGGATTAGCAAATTTAGCGGCACAAATATGGAAATTTAGCGGCACAAATATGGAAATTTAGCGGCAATTTTGCGGCGTTTTATTTGGCAGTTTTTCCTACAACAAACACAGATCTCTTTGTTTTTTGAGTTATTTAACAACATGAAGCTATGTATATTTGGTTTATTTACAATGTAGCCACTTTGTTTGTCTTGAAGACTACATATAGGACATAAACCTGTTCATGAATAAATGCCCACGGAACCTGCATGCTTGTCGTGTTAATCTTGCAGTTCTTCAGAGCAGTCCAAATCTAGCCCAATATTTTGCTGCTGATTATAATTAGGGCTCCCTGTTTTATGGTTTTAATTTTTTTGCCATTTCTGTCTGTATTTATCCATATTTATTTTTTGGGCATTTTTTCTGTATTTATCCACATTTATTTTTGCCACAAGCTGAAGACGACGCTACAGCTAGTATTTTTCCACATTTATTTCAGTCCCCAAAAACACATGTGCAACTGCTCGTACACTGACACAAGAGCCGAGGGAACCACAAACTAAATGGCAACGAACTCAACACACCGATCACAATGCAAAAGGGACACCACAAGCCACCAGGCCGCAGACAGACATGGGGTTAAGTGTGCGTCCAGCTACAAGAGTTGAATCTAGGACTAGTTGTTGCAGACCCAGAACATTGAAATTAGCAGCAAGAGCCAGCGTCCAACTGCTAGTGAAATGTGTAACTGTGTAGATTATGCCCATAATTTACAATGCTGTTACCTGTTCGTTGTAACTGTTTTATGACCATATATCTTAAGGTGACATTTAAAATGGCCATGGCCTTACAATCCTACTCTGTAACATGATTGGAGGCCCTTGGGCAGAGCTGCATTATTCACAGTAAACAAAGAACAAGAAATGAGCTTATAAAACCGAATGCACAACATGTATAGCTGATAACCCCTAAAGGTCACATGAATTAGCTTCCTAATGGGACAGAGCTGATTTACCCATTTATAAAGCGGAGGCCGAGGGCGCAATTTACAGCGGGTAGTGAACAAACTCAGAGCGCTGAGGGACACAAAAACACTAATTAAAATGCCAGGACATAGGCATGGACATTAAACACAGGTTTCATTGTATACATTACAATTATTATTAATGATTTAATTCCTTTCACCCTGCGCTACCTGTTCACTACCATATTGCCTTACTGGCTGAATTAAAACATCTCCTGCTGTTCGCAAAATGCAAAAAATTTGCTCGACCCGGTTGACGCTTCTAATTATCATTGTATATCATTGATCAATACAGGCATGGGTAGCAAAATAATGCACTAGTGATTATATTGAAATAGTTTTGCCTCCTTTGTGCTGTAAAATTTTTTTTTATCGATATTATAAATTATGCTGTACATTCAGATGATGCTCGTTACAACCCCCTCACAAGAATAACAAATGCTGTTCGCCCTGTCTCGATTCAGATTGTTGCACTGCTGGTTATCTATGGAGCAGGCACTCATCCCGCTGAACTACCTTACAGAATATATCATAACAGGTGTTGTACTAGACTTCAAAAACATTTGGAAGTGAGTTCAGTTGAAAATCTGGTGGTGCTAGTCGAAGTGGAAGTCTAATACGGAGGTATGCTTATGCTCTATCCCAGAGGAGCCGTTTGCTACTGAGAAGGAATGATACTCATTACAGCGCTGCATCCTGCCAAGAAGCGCTGTGCTAGCTTTCAAATCTAAGCAGCGCGGACACATACTACCTGACACAGAGGTGCAATTAGAGCCAAATTTCGGGGTGGGGGCTACTGGGGTGGGGGTTTGATTCTCCCAGCAATATGCAGAGCGGAGGTGCACGGACGCTTAGAAGGGGTGAGAATACACAACAAAGCCACATTAGCAAATAATTGGTCTTTTAACGACCTGTGAAGTACTCGGGTGAGGCTGTGTATGTGCCGGGGAAGCAGTCTCAGCCGGGCTGACACACACGACGGGGGAGGAGGTCTGAAGCTCTTTGAGCCCAATGGCGTTGCGCGCCATTAATCTGTCCCCAGAGGCCACAGAAATACACTTGCGGAACAGATGTTGAATTCAAAAGAAGGGCTGGGGCAACAACAAAAGGAACAGGGGAGTGGCAACTCTGGGCTGAAGCACAGCAGCCTGGCAAAATTTACTAGTATTTTGCCGTTTTTACATATAAATACAGACAAAGGAAAAATTGTTTTCCGTCTGTATTTATATGTAAAAATCCGTTTAAACGGAAAACCGGGAGCCCTAATTATAATGCAAGAACAATAATGCCCGGATAGATTGCTCTCAGAGGGTCGTCTGGCTGACAAAATAATTTTGTAGATGCTGTTGCTCCTTTCAGCATCTGCAGAACTGGTCACACAGTCCTTGTACACAGCTGCAAGCTGTGAAAGGACTGGAATGCGGTCAGCCATCCCACACCAAAAGAGGTCAGTGTCAATCACCCCAGAAACAGATGCCTGTACTGCTTCTGGGCCTACATGTTCAAAGTAGAGGCACAGCTCCTGATCGGGAACTTCGCTGAAACCAGGGATGGCAGAATATGCACTCTTGTCCTTAGGCAGGATGTAGAGTCATGCAGGATTGAAAAGGGGCACTTGCTTCAAGAACCCAATGCCCGGTTGGGCCTCCCCCATGTATTTGCCCGCCTTTTCCAGAGAATTTTCAAAAGCTTCATTGAGCTGGGCTGTTATCTTTTTTTTCTGTGTCAGAGTTAATTTAGCCCCTGCAGTGGTCTGTAGAAATGGTTGTAGTGACTCCAGAGTGAGGACTGAATTGTTTGTTAGGTCTATGTGAAGGTCCTCCAAATAATCATACACCTTCATTGTCACTGGTGTCTGACTCTGGAATAAGTCCATCAGATGCAAAATGTTTTGGCATTTTTCGGCCACAATGTCCAATTGCACTTTAATGCAGTTTCTTTGGTCGCTGTTCAAAATCCTTTGCAGATTTTCAAGGGAATCTGGGGGAGACTTGCTGAGTTGCATCTCAGACTCAACAAACCCAGCATAGGCCTCAAAATGCTTGCAATGGTACTGGACAGCAGCAAACCAAGAATTCCACCGGGTACTGCAAGGGTCAGGTGCCATCCGTGGTTTCATCCCATGGTTCTCAGCGAGATGGTGCAGGTACCTTCTATTTCTGCTCCCGGCCATGTAAAAGATGCGTGAGAAGTACAGGAGGAAAGCATTTAGCTCCACAAAAGGCTTCCTAAATGACTCTCCAATAAGGTTCATTATGTGTGCTAAGCAGGTGATATGTATGGAGTTTGTGTACAGATTTCTCAAAACAGTGTTGTATGCCTTGAGCATGTATGCCGCATTGTCAGTGTTAAAGGAAATAACGTCCTGAAAGGCAATGCTGTACTCTGTGAGCACCTTCACAACTGCTTGCGCTACAGTCCCATGGTTGCACTGTGAGAGGAACACTGTGTCTGCTAGGTGGGTGTGGATCTTACGGCCACCCTGCGCAGAGACCACTGCAAATAACACATTCAATACACAACGCCCTTCAACATCAGGTGTTTCATCAAATATAACACTGATCTTCTGATCTTGCAAGTGTTCTTTCAGCTCGTTCTTTGCTACTATATATCTCTCTGGGAGATAACGTTCTTGAAGCTGATGACTTCCAGGTATTGCTCCACCATTTCGTACTCGCTCATGGAGAAACTTGCGCAACACAGGGTGGTCGGTTTTGCTCAGCGGAATGTTCAGTGCTGTGCAGACATTGACCCACTCACTTATAATTTCCTGGTTTGAAGCACCGGCAGCTGTACTCTTTGTGAAAAGTGAGTTCACAGTCATCTGACGGGCACATTTTGGCAAAGAGTGAGGGTCTGGATCATCTGAACAGCGCTTCAAGTGTTTTTGGGACCTCTCATGCATATCAACTGTGTGTTTCTGGATGTGTTCCACCGCCACATTGCACACACTGCAAAACAGCACACCACCATCAGCATGCATCACGGCGCTGTACTCTTTGGCCCGATCTGCTGCAGTTATATGGGTAGGTAGATGTGATCGGTGCTTCACAGTCTTCAAAGGCTGCATAAACTTCTCCTTCGTGCTTTTGTTGTGGTGGCTTGTTGGCCGCTTGGAATCCAAAAGATCTCTGGCTTGTGGCACACTCGCGTTACTCACCTACAAATATATTTGGTGTTACTAGATGTGTTCCAAAGGGGAAAAGGACATTGCAGTTATTGGATGGAAAGTTAAGAAAACGTAGGTTAAACGTGGTTAAAACTGCATGTAACTCTGAAGCAAAGTTGCATACATGGCGCGTTAACATACAGGTAGGCAGAGGTCCTTCGAAGGGAAATGGCACACTTGTGTGGTCCCGCTAGGCAACTTTTAGTCTGTGGAGGGCAGTGGGGGTGCAATGTAAACATAAAAAACATAAGGTAAAAGTGTTTCCCCCCCAAAAAACAACCGTGCCCCAAAGTGCCTGCAAAGAAAAAATCACATTTGGGCAAAAACGGGAAGAAGGGGAAGGATGAGCCACCTGCAAAGAAAGTGAAACCTAACCGCGCGAAACGAATTTGTACAAGTCTACTTGTGGGAGCACATATGCCCGGCGTTTACACTCGGGGCGGGGACCAACAGTACTTAACGGGAGTCTAGGGGAAAACCCCAAGACAGCCCCGAACCAGCCCTAAGAAATACAAAAAACAAAATTACAATCATGAAACACACATGATCACGCAGAATCCCATCACTAAACCATGCACAGCGCTCCCACCCATCGCAAGTAGAACTTCACAAATATATAGCATATGTGGTATTCATCTCCCTGGAAGTATACAGAAACCAAAACTTACCAGTTCTGTGCAGCAGAAAGCATATATTAGTTGCCAGACTGCCCAATGGCTCTGGAACCAGCAGCTTCTTTCCTCCGGGACTCTACAAAAGAAGAAAAAAGAGTTACAGCTGGCTTTGCTAGCCCTTCCCATGGCACCTGTCCCACATCACTGACACCTCCCCCACTACGCCGCTCTAAAAACCACAGCACCCCCTTGTGCCCCCTGGGCCCGCATGACCAGCTGGCCCAAAAAGAATGGCACCTGGACTTGCCGCACACCGTGCACGCGGTGGGGACAAAACTTACCTGTGCTCTGCACCGGCTCTTGAACCAGCAGCTTCTTTCCTCCGGGACTCTACAAAAGAAGAAAAAAGAGTTACAGCTGGCTTGGCTAGCCCTTCCCATTGCACCTGTCCCACATCACTGACACCTCCCCCACTATGCCGCTTTAAAAACCACAGCACCCCCTTGTGACCCCTGGGCCTGCATGACCAGCTGGCCCAAAAAGAATGGCACCTGGACCTGCCGCACACCGTGCACGCGGCAGGGACAAAACTTACCTGTGCTCTGCACCAGCTCTTGAACCAGCAGCTTCTTTCCTCCGGGACTCTACAAAAGAAGAAAAAAGAGTTACAGCTGGCTTTGCTAGCCCTTCCCATGGCACCTGTCCCACATCACTGACACCTCTCCCACTACGCCGCTTTAAAAACCACAGCACCCCCTTGTGCCTCCTGGGCCCACATGACCAGCTGGCCCAAAAAGAATGGCACCTGGGCCCGCCACATGGCCTGTGTGCGGCGGGCCCCGGCAGAAATGCCACCTGAAGGCGGGCCCCCAACAAATGTTTATTTTAAAAAAATGGCCAGGGGGGCCCGCCGCGTGCCCTGTGCGCGACGGGCCCCCTACAAACTTTTCTTTTTTTTTTAAATGGCAGCCGGGGCCCACCGCGTGCCCTGTGTGCAGCGGGCCCCGGCAGAAATGCCACCTGAGGGCACGCCGCACACTGGGCACGCGGTGGGCCCCCAACAAATCTTTTTTTTAAAAAATACCCCCTTGTGGACCCGCCGCGTGCCCTGTGTGCAGCGGGCCCCAGCAGAAATGCCACCTAAGGGCCCGCTGCACACTGGGCACACTGCGGGTCCCCAACAAACGTATATTTTTAAAAAAATGGCAGTCGGGGAGGCCCGCCGCGTGCCCTGTGTGCGGCGGGCCCCCAACAAACTTTTATTTTTAAAGAAAAATGGCAGCCGGGGCCCACTGCGTGCCCTGTGTGCAGCGGGCCCCGGCAGAAATGCCACCTGAGGGCCCGCCGCACACTGGGCACGTGGCGGGCCCCCAGCAAACGTTTGTTTTAAAAAAAAATGCCCCCGGGGGGCCCGCCGCGTGCCCTGTGTATGGCGGGCCCCCAACAAACGTATTTTTGTAAAAATGCCCCCTTGAGGGCCCGCCGCGTGCCCTGTGTGCGGCGGGCCCCGGCAGAAATGCCACCTGAGGGCCCACCGCACACTGAGCATGCGGCGGGCCCCCAACAAATGTTTATTTTAGAAAACAATGCCCTGGGGGGTCCGCCGCGTGTCCTGTGTGCGGCGGGTCCCCAACAAACTTTTCTTTTTTGAAAAAAATGGCAACCGGGGCCCGCCGCATGCCCTGTGTGCAGCGGGCCCCGGCAGAAATGCCACCTGAAGGCCCGCCGCACACTGGGCACGCAGCGGGCCCCCAACAAACGTATTTTTTTAAAAATGCCCCCACACAGGGCCCGCCGCGTGCCCTGTGTGCGGCGGGCCACGGCAGAAATGCCACCTGAGGGCCCGGCGCACACTGGGCACGCGGCGGGCCCCCAACAAAAGTTTTTTTTTTAAAATGCCCCCTTGAGGGCCCGCCGCGTGCACAGTGTGCAGCGGGCCCCGGCAGAAATGCCACCTGAGGGCCCGCTGCACACTGGGCATGCGGCGGGCCCCCAACAAACGTTTACTTTTTTTTTAAAATGGCAGCTGGGGCCCGCCGTGTGCCCTGTGTGCAGCGGGCCCCGGCTGAAGTGCCACCTGAGGGCCCGCCGCACACTGGGCACGCGGTGGGCCCCCAACAAATGTTTTTTTTTTTTAAATGCCCCCGGGGGCCCGCCGCACACTTGGCACGCAGCGGGCCCCCAACAATTCCAGCCCCAGCAGCACAGCAGCTTACCTGGGCCTCCCGCCGCACAACCGCACCAAGATGAAACGACGATCCACGATGATGCTCCAGCCGCTCCAGACCAGCCAGGTGAGTCAGCCAGCAGCCAGCAGCAGGAAAGTCAAAGAACAGCACAGCAGGCAGGTGAGGGGTGTAGATAAACATCACCTCGCCTGCCTGCTGTGAGGACCCCCCTTCTATTGGCCCAGTGGCAAGAGCCACTGGGCCAATAGAAGGGCGGGTCTGGATGCCAGGATTTCGCGGGCACTTTTGTAAAAATAGCGGCATTTTTACTAATCGCGAAATCCTGGAGGGTCTGGTTAGCGCTCTAGCTGTTCTTTAGAACACTCTGGGACATTCTGTAATTGGGCTATACTTGGGCTACATCTGGGTGATATTTGTGCTACATTTGGGTTCTTTTGTCTCTGGTGGCCATCTTGTGAGACTTATTTGTTATGAAGATTCCTAATTTCCTCATTTACTACAGTCTCCTCAGTAGGAAATACTTTCAGTTTTTTACTTTGATTCCATCAAGAAGGCATTCAGATGTGTCACACATTTGCCATAAATTCAGAATGTTAGCACCCTAGTTGTTCTTTAGAACACTGTAATAAAGCTACTGCTCAACACAGAAGTCTGCTGCTGGCATCAAAAGTGCATGTTTCATTTTCTTTCTGCAGCACTATTCATAATTTCTATGAATGAACGCCCTCATTTTGTTCCTTTGCAAATTAAATGTTTTAAGTGTTACCATTTCATTCCAATTAAGAAGGCTTCTGGTGTGCCATACCTTTGTCATTAGTAAGACTGTTAGCTCTCTAGTTGTTCTTTAGAACACTCTGGGACATTCTGTCCTTGGGCTATAGTTGGGCTACATCTGGGTGATATTTGTGCTACATTTGGGCTCTTTTGTCTCTGGTGGCCATATTGGGGACTTATTTGTTATGAAGTTTCCTAATTTACTCATTTACTACAGTCTCCTCAGTAGGAAATACTTTCAGTTTTTTACTTTGATTCCATCAAGAAGGCATTCAGATATGTCACGCATTTGCCATAAATTCAGAATGTTAGCACTCTAGTTGCTCATTAGATCACTGTAGTAAAGCTACTGCTCACCAGGGAAGTCTGCTGTTGGTATTGAAAATGCATGTTTCAGTCTACATGTCAGAATTATTTAATGAAATAGAAGAGGATTTGAGAAGTCACTCAAAATGGGCCCTAACTTTTCTTTCTGCAGCACTAATCATACTTTCTATGGCAACAGGAATCCCCTCATTTTGTTCCTTTTTAAATTAAATGTTTTAAGAGTTACCACTTTATTCCAATCAAGATGGCTTCAGGTGTGCCATACTTTTGTCATTAGTAAGACTGTTAGCGCTCTAGTTGTTCTTTAGAACACTCTGGGACATTCTGAAATTGGGCTATACTTGGGCTACATCTGGGTGATATTTGTGCTACATTTGGGTTCTTTTGTCTCTGGTGGCCATCTTGGGAGACTTATTTGTTATGAAGTTTCCTAATTTCCTCTTATACTACAGTCTCCTCAGTAGGAAATACTTTCAGTTTTTTACTTTGATTCCATCAAGAAGGCATTCAGATGTGTCACACATTTGCCATAAATTCAGAATGTTAGCACTCTAGTTGCTCATTAGATCAATATAGTAAAGCTACGCTCACCAGGGAAGTCTGCTGCTGGTATTGAAAGTGCATGTTTCAGTCTGCATGTCAGAATTTTTTAATAAAATAGAAGAGGATTTGAGAAGTCATTCAAAATGTGCCCTAATTTTTCTTTTTGCAGCACTAATCATACTTTCTATGGCAAAATGAACCCCCTCATTTTGTTCCTTTTTAAATTAAATGTTTTAAGAGTTACCACTTTATTCCAATCAAGTTGGCTTCAGGTGTGCAATACATTTGTCATAAGTAGGACTGTTAGCACTCTAGTTGTTCTTAAGAACACTCTGGGACATTCTGTCATTGGGCTATACTTGGGCTACATCTGGGCTTTTTAGTCTCTGGTGGCCATCTTCAGAGACTTATGTGTTATGAAGTTTCCTAATTTCCTCATTTACTACAGTCTCCTCAGTAGGAAATACTTTCAGTTTTTTACTTTGATTCCATCAAGAAGGTATTCAGATATGTCACACATTTGCCATAAATTCTGGATGTTAGCACTCTAGTTGCTCATTAGATCACTGTAGTAAAGCTACTGCTCACCAGGGAAGTCTGCTGCTGGGATTCAAAGTGCATGTTTCAGTCTGCATGTCAGAATTATTTAATGAAATAGAAGAGGATTTTAGAAGTCAAAATGCGCCCTAGTTTTTCTTTCTGCAGCACTAATCATAATTTCTATGGCATAATGAACCCTCATTTTGTTCCTTTGCAAATTAAATGTTTTAAGCGTTTCCACTTTATTCCAATCAAGATGGCTTCAGGTGTGCCATACTTTTGTCATAAGTAAGACTGTTAGCGCTCTAGTTGTTTTTTAGAGAAGGCCAATACCTAGGAAGGATAAAACTCTCCATCCCCAGGCTGATATCACATTCCGAAACCAACCGGACCAAGTCCAAGTGCCTGGGTTCTGGTGTATCTGGTTTACAATCTTATGAAGGCGAGTGATGGCTTTATATACAGATGGCGAATTTTCTGGTATGAATACGCAGCAGCTTGTCCGATGACCCTACAAGCTCCGCCCCTATCAGCCAGGATGACGTCAAGGACAAGACGATTTTGAAGCACAACAATCCGCATAGCAGACTGCTCTTCTGTTAAATTGCCTAAGGCGGAAATAGTCTCATTCACTACTGCTTCAAGGGTTCTAGTTAATCTACGTATCAGCTTACTATTAGTAACAGTACCTATATAGGGAAAGATGCCTTTATTAAAATCTACATACTTGTCCCATGCCGTCTCAGTGTAATCGACAATGGGGAGATCTCTCCGCTCTCTGTTGTGTACTAAATGAATATTTCTGTAATAATCAGGAGGAGCTAGGAAAACAGGTGGCAAAAGGAATGCAATGTAGCAGGTACCATCCCAATCTAGAGGTAGACGCATATATGCAGTCTGACCACATATAAAGTAGGAGTGGCGATAAGCTCTAAATGAAGATTTGCCTTGATCACTGAATTCTACTATAGTAGTGCATTTACTATGGCCCATATGTATGGAACCAACCTTTCTTACACACAATTCACCCTTCGCTGGGAATACTGACATGGTGGGTAAGACTAGTTCAACTTCGGATTCGACATTTAGAATCATGAGATTAGGTATGAAATTACCTAATCCATATACTTCATTTTCTAGATCAGTTCCTGTTCTTTTGGGGCGACCCTCCTTGTCAGGGTAGCAGACCTTGAGTAAAACTAGGTTCAGGTTTCCCCATACCCAATGATCTTGGTAAACTGCTGTGTCTGAGTCTATGGAATTGATTAAACTAAACCATGCTCCACAGGAGCCATTATGTGTAAATGGATGTGGAAAGAAAGGCAGGACTCCTTCATAATTCTGATAGGGAGGGAGCCGGCCACACACCCAACAATTGGTGGCATTACTAGTCTGATGGGAATGATGTAACATACTAATGAAAGTGTTATTGCGCAGCGCAAGTCTATAAGACAATTCATGCGGAGGTAAATCACTAAAAGAATGTTCAGCAGTAACATTATAAACATGTCTAGAAATAGGGTAATATATGTGCAACAATATACTTGCAGTAATTATTAAAAGACTCAAGAAAAACAAAATTAATAATGTCACTATGCAGTGGCTACGCAGTGATTTACAATACGCCTGTCGTTTCAACATTTTCCGGGTATTTTCTCTACTCAGGTCCAAGGGATACATGTCAGAGACAATTCAACCGCTTCACCTTGGAGAGGACTTAAACAATCAAATTGCTCGACTTGTTGGGCCTAAGCTTTAGTTTGTAGTGTTCAGAGTTATTCTGTTCAACAAAAGGAAGTTTTGAGTCAATGGGTGAAGACACACGAGGTGGGCTGTTTACATCTGCAGGAAGTCCATGAAATTTCTTGATATGACTTGAATGAATCCAGCCTTTCCTGCCCTCGATCTTCACGGCTGTTCTTGTGGTCAGCAGGACCAACTTGGGCGACTTCCACCTGGGCTCCAGCTGAGTCTTTCGGTCGAAATTCCTCACAAGTATGAGGTCCCCCGGAACTACGTCATGGGGTTTCACCTCAGTGTTGTCGGGAAAGGCTGCAGCAACCTGTGAACGACAAGATTGTAGTGCAGACATCAAGGAAGCCAAGTAATCTGTCAGCATATTACAGTCAATATCAGTTATTTTGAGTGGTATAGGCGTCCCCCACATATTTGGTGGTCTGCCGAAGATCACCTCATACGGGGATAGCCCTGTTCGAGAGTGTGCTACCATTCTCATGTAAAAGAGTGCAACTGGTAACGCTACTACCCAGTCGACACCTTTCTCTCTGCATATTTTGGACAATCTGATTTTCAGTATCTGATTATGTCTTTCTACGAGACCTGCTGCCTCGGGGTGTCGGACACAGTGGAATTTCCACTGATATCCTAACAGAAGTGAAACGTGTTTCATTAATTCGGATGAGAACGGCTGGCCGTTATCTGAGTGAACAACACGTGGTAAACCGTATCGTGGGAAGAATTCTCGAACCAACTGTTTGGCAGTAGTCGGGGCAGTGTAATCTGAAACCGGGTATGCCTCTGTCCAACGGGACAGAGCGCAGACAACTACGAGAACATATTTGAATCCTCGACATCGTTCCATCTGGATATAATCCATCTGGAGGGCTTCAAAAGGGTGATTAGGAGGATGAAATCCACCCTGTTCTACGGGAACGCTTTTTCCTGGGTTAAACTGACAACAGATCATACAGGTACGGACCTTTTGTTTGGCTGCTGCTCGTAAATGTTTATTGAACCAAATGTGTTGAATGCTGTCTAGCATAGCTTTTTCTCCTAGATGTGCTGGACTATGTATAGTGTTAATTATAACTTGGACCATTGAATCAGGAAGGAACCACACAGACTTTTCCTTCATCATCCATCCTTGGTCCGTTTGGATCCCTCCTAATTCAGTCCATTTCTTTATTTCGTCTGGTGTAGCATGTGTCTGTATGTCAATTACGTCAAGAGTAGGATCTTTAACTGTCATACAATGTGTCGGTGTCGGGACTATTGTCTTTATCATGTCGGGGGTTTGAGTTTGAGCAGTCTGTTTAGCTGTTCTGTCGGCTAGATCATTGCCTTGGGAAATGATATCAGTAACCTTTGTATGAGCCTTACATTTCATAATTGATATTGCAGTGGGTAGATGTATTGCATCTAATAAGGCATGAATGAGGGGTCCGTGCTGAATGTGGGCACCGTGGGAAGTTAAATAACCTCTCTCTCGCCACAGCACGCCGAAGTCATGTACAACTCCGAATGCATAACGTGAATCAGTGTATATGTTGACTTTTTTATTCGTGGCTTGAATACAGGCTTGTGTCAGAGCGATAAGCTCTGCGGCTTGAGCTGACAAAGTATTTATACGATTAGTTTCAATGACTTCAGTATCTGTTGTGACTGCGTAAGCGGCCACTAACTCTCCTGTACTTGTTCTCATACATGAACCATCTACATACAATGTCAGGTCTGGATCTGACAATGGGACATCGGTTAAGTCTTGTCTGGGTTTTGTCGTTATTGTAATAACTTCAATACAGTCATGGGCTAGTGGGTCTGTTCCGGTTACAGGTAAAAGTGTGGCAGGATTCAATGTGTTACAGCGTCTGATTTCTATATGTGGCTGAAACAATGTAAGTTCGTATCCTGTAAGTCGCGCTATAGTCAAGTGTTGTGTTTGCGTTCTATTTACAAGAACCTCTACTGCGTGTGGTACTTGAACTGTCAATGGATGTCCTAACACTATGGCATCGCTTTGTCTGATTGCTAAAGCTGTTGCTGCTACTGATTTTAGGCATGCAGGCAAAGCCTGGGCTACGGGATCTAATGTACTAGAAAAATAAGCACATGGTTTGTGTGCTCCTGCTTGTTCCTGTGTGAGTACTGACAAGGCAGTACCTTCGCGTTCTGTAACAAAGAGTGTAAACTGTTTTCTGTAACATGGTGTTGCTAAAACAGGTGCTTGACATAAAGCTTTCTTTAGGCTTTCAAAAGCTTGTGTATGTTCCTGAGTCCAAGGGAGAACAGTCGATGTGGCTGCCTCCTGTGTTGTTAACTGAATGAGTGGTTTTGCTAGAAATGCATACTGAGGGATCCACTGCCTACAATATGAAGTGAGGCCTATGAAAGCCCGCACCTCCTTTTGTGTCTTGGGTATTGGCATGTTAGCTATTAACTGAATACGGTCGGGTGTAAGCTGCCTTCCCTCCTTGGACAGCGAGTGTCCAAGATAAATAACTCGCTGGACACAGAATTGCAGCTTAGAAGGGGACACCTTGTGCCCCTTTTCGGCTAGAAATTGTAAAACTGTCAGTGATGCTTTTTCACATTCCGGTTCGCTTCTCGCGGTGATCAGCAGATCATCGACGTATTGGAGCAGAGCAGTGTTAACTGGCATGTGGATACTGTCAAGTTCTCGTTTCAGTGCTTGGCTATAGATGCTGGGGCTTTCTGTAAATCCTTGAGGTGCGCGTGAGAATTTAAAGCTACGCCCATTTAAACTAAATCCGAACAAATATTGGCTTTCCGGATCTATTGGGACGCTGAAAAAGGCATTCTTGAGATCAATTACAGTAAAGAATGTTGCTTCGGAATCAATAGCTGTCAATAATGACGAGATATCTGGGACCACAGGAAATTGTGGCACAATGCATTTGTTTAACTCGCGCAGATCAATAACCAATCGATATACTGGCGGGGCCTTAGGATCTGTTCGTTTAAGAATCGGAATTATCGGTGAATTACATACATTGGAGTCTGTTTCCACAACTACTCCTTGGGCAATGAGCTCGTCAATGATTTGTAGTAAAGCCACTACAGCATCTGGTGGTAACTTGTATTGTCGTATTCGTGGTAGCACCACTCCTGCCTTTAATGTGACTCGATATGGTGTAATATTCATGCAACCAACATCAGTAGGGCCTTGTGCCCATAGATGTGTAGGTAAAGTCTGCAGTCGGGGATCCATGTCTCTAGACACATAGTGACCTTTAAAATCACGTAAAAACAACCTTACTCCTTCCGGAGAACAACATATTATGGCTCCTAGAGCTTTCAGTGTTTTTATTCCTAACAAGTTTTCTGGACATGATTTAGTAAGCAATAAATCTGTAGTTCAGGTCAGAGGTCCTATCGTAAGTGGAAGAGGCTGTGATACTTCATTAACAATAGGTTTTCCTGAAAAACCAAGGGAAATATTCTGAGAGCCTGAGAGGGGTGCCCCTGGAACTTCACTACGTTTTATAGTTGTTCGACTTGCCCCTGTATCGAGTAAAAATTTTCTATCTTGGCCTAATAATTCACTATGTACATAAGGTCCTTCTTGATCTACAGGAATCTCGATAAGGGGTAAGTCAACTTCCCTCTCTAGGCTAGTTCATGCGTAACGCTGATACTCAGGATATTCATACTGTGCGGTCTGATACATTTGTCGTGTTGTTGTCTGTGTGGCAGCAACAGGCAACGGTGGTGCAGCTGGCACAAACTGTATTGGCTGTTGTGCGGCTGGCATGGCCTGTGCATGCTGCAGAGCTCCTTGTTCATTCTGATCTTGTCTGAGTGGCCGTGATCTTTCTTGTGTTTTACCTATGGCGATATTATGTTTTAAAACTGGACAATCGTGTACGTAATGACCTGGCTTTTTACAATAATTGCATGTCCCTTTTACAGGTCCTGCTGAATCGGAATGTGTCATACCCTTTTTATGTCCTTCAGCTGGAACTGTCTGGGAAACTAGCATTTTCATTTTCGTGTCTTTCATGCGTCTGTGTTCATGTTCTTGTTCCTCTCTAATTCTATTGTGATGGTACTGTAACATTTGTAACATTTGTGATGGAGTGTTACCTTGCCAGGTACTCTCGAATTTTAATACTCTATTCTTTACTGGGGGCAGGGCATTTTCTACTAATTTTGTTACAAACAGATGCGGGTACGATTCGCTACTTGCTTTTATGCCACTATTTATACCAAAACATTTTTCGAATCGGGCATAGTAATCACTAGTGTCTTCATCTTGCTTCTGTTTACAGGCTGAAATTGTACCCCAATCTTCCTTTTTCGTAGTTAATAAACGTGGCAGTACCTGTACTAATAAACCTGGTAATGCTTTAGTTTTATCCCCAAGTCCTGCTCCTGCAGTTCGGGCCTTTTCTTCCGCTTCTAACACTGACCATTCTATCTTTTGGTCTCCTACCTCCCACTCTTTTTCCTTGAGTTTCTCATAAATGCCAGCAGGCATCAATACCTTTAATATTGTCATAATGTCGGGATAGGTATACTCTCCCATGAGTAACATGTCTTTAATTTCTCGGTGAAAACCCGCTGGATCTTTGTCATGACTGGGTACCACTTTCTTCATTTGTAACAATTCTATTTTCGATATGGGCGTATATACAAATACGCGCTTAAACTCGTTGTCCTCGCCTTTTATTGGGTGCACTTCTCGTAAGGGATTCTGTCTATCCATGTGATACGTAGTTCTTTCCTTGACGGGCAATGAGACATGCTCTGCGCATACAAAAAGAATATACTGCTTTCTTGATTCTAGAATTTCTTTAATTAATTTAGTACCTGCACCTCTCCATTTATTCATAAGCAATTCAGTCAATATGTCAGGTAAGGGACCAGGGTCCGAACGCTGACTCCGATATAGTATAATGAGTTGTTGAATCATATAAATCCCAGCTAACCTCTGTTCATCTGGGGTGAGATTCAAAAATGTGCGTGCTACTGTATCATCACTATATTTTCCGGGACTGTCCACCCAATGGACAGCTGCCCTGGCTAAATCTTGTTCATCCATAGAATCGAGAAAATGATAACCCCTTCGTTCTTGGAGTAGTTTGTCGGCGGTTTGGAACGAATGCTCGTTAGACCTTATATTAATTATAGGTATTTGGAAATTCCTGTTATTATCTGGACATATCGGACGTATCGAGTCAGTATGACATCTAGTCTGATTTCTATTACAAGATCTTCCTCTACCTACATAGGCTATGGTGTCCGACTGTCCCGCGGGCAGTCCTGACCCTTCTTCCTCGCTTTGTTCGAACTCGTTTGCCTCTAATCTTTCTTCGTGTAGGCGTTCTATTTCTTTACGGATCTTTCGGCACATGGCTATTATACAATTTTGCTTATCATGTCTCCCTTCTGATATATTCTGGCTCCATCTGGTAAGAACTTGCATTGCTTCCGGGTCTACCCCCGGTCAGTCTTGATTTCTGATCACACAATTTATGAGGAAACGTAACAGTTCCCCCTGTATCTCTACTTTCTGGTATTCCATAGCTCTGTTAATACATTCTGGATCTCGCCCTGTTTGGACAAAATGATATATTTTATCTAGATGCGCAGTCATTCCTGGTAACTTCCCTAAATACACTGCGGCTCGTCTGATACGCAATGATGCCAGGGTCATTTCGTCCTCTTTACCGGGCACCGGGTCATATCTACAATCTATAAGAAGTTCCTTAAGCGTACGGGCACTTATGAGTTTGGGTGTACGTGAATGTGCTGACTCTTGAAAAGTAAGTTTATTTATTCTGGGTGGCGTAGAAAAAATATTGGTAGCACCTCCCGTGGCCCCATCTGGGGTGTCGGGTGTGAAAGGATTCGTTGAACGTGACACAGCAACTACAGGTGTGGACACAGCTATAGAAGTAGCTGTAGGGACGGATGCAGAAACAGATGTGCTTGCCGGAACTTGTGACTCGATCTGTTGCTGTAGGGATACGGGTACTGGATCTTGGCGTTGGATCTCCCTGGTATGCGGTCTATGTGGGGCGGAATTAGCATACTCGGGAGCTGCGTCATATAAATATGAGGAAAGAAAAACATCTTCTGCGGTTCTAGGATGCCCCTTAGGATGTACCTTGATTGGGAATAATGGAGGTGGCAAGTCTTTCGGTATCTCTGGAGTAGCCTTAGGTAATCCTTCGGTTAGAAGGGGGTACATACCATTCATAAGGGCATTTCTTTGTCTATCTACTTGTTCTGATTTCACTCGGATACCTTCCTCAATTAATAGATTTTCTCGAACTTTATTTGAACTTTCTTTATTCTTTTCTTCCTGTCGGAGTGCCTTTTCTGTGCGTCTATGAGATTCTTTACGCCATAACTCAACGGCGTCTTTCTGTGACTGTCTGACTTTCCTTTTCCATAACTCTTCCTCGACTTTCATGATGCACTCTGCATCCCAGGTCCCCGCTGCGGGCCACCTCTGGCTTTCTGGTAATCCCTTAGTGTAGTCTACCCATAAATCAAGAAATAATATAGCGTCTAAGCCATGTTTGTGATACATGAAGTGCCCTGGAGTATCCCTAGGAGGAATAGGGACGGCTTCTTCGAGTACCCCTTTTCTAGTAGTGATCTGTCTTAATTTCGAAAAGAGCGGCATATTGACAACTGATCCGATACTTAATCTTGAACACACTTAATACAAAAGCACAATAATGAACAACCATTCATACCACAATATGCAGGACGTTTAACACATTAAACATTAAACATTAAACACATTTTTAACCTTTACAATAAACAACAATGGTGATCGTCTGCATAACTAATCACCAAGATAATTCTTAACAATAACTAGATACTTCGGAATACTTGATATACTGCTAAACAGTACAGATACACTGCTAAAACAGTGCAGACCGGATTTGTGTACCCAAACCCGTCTTGACCGGCACAACCTATGTGCACGTCAGAAATGCCTCCCCAGTAATGGTACTCACCGGGTAGCTTCGGAAACGGAAGGCCTCGGTAACTTGAACTTGAACTTGGACCGGACTGGACTCGACTCGACTCGTCGGAAACTGGACTTGACTTCGAACTGGTGGGTCTCTGTATACCTCGGATCTTGCTCTCTCAGCTAGGCTCTGGTCGGGATACTTCGCACTTCTCACCGCCTCGTCTGGGTGTTGATCGCAGCCTCAGTCGCCCCCGCTTGACCGGAGGGAGATACAGGAAATCCTGCTGGTACGCGTTATTGTCCGTCCAGCTGTGGCAGGAGACCGGGCCTGCAACTCACCGCCGGCGCGTGAGATGAGAAAGTGTCCCTGTTCGGGCGCCATTCATGTGGTAAATAAAATTCCTTTACCGGGACTTAATTTGATACAGAAACATAATAAAATAGCTCAGTAAAATGAGAGGCAGAATCCGTGATATTAGAGGTTCGGAATGGGCTTTATTCCAATGATCGATTATAATCGGTTGCTCCAAGTTCCATCACCACGGGGGTTCAGGAAGTGAAGTACATACTTTATTGACAAGAAATGATTTTTATAGAACATTCATTACAATGAAGCAAATGCAGTAGGCGTAACAATTGATAAGGAAATTGACGATTCATATGCGTAACCGAAAATGGGTGTAATAAGGAGTAAAAAGGAACATAATTGGTTATGATGTCACATATAGGTGGATCTATAAGATAATACTTGGCATAGATGCGCGCGCAGCAGCATGACGTGTAATTGACGTGCAACTAGGGGGTGAAGGGGACTTGACATTTAGCTCTACATGTGGAGACAAAAAGTCTGGGGGGTCAAGTCAACCTAATCCCAAATCATATCTAACATCCTATGTTTAAAGAACTATGTTATCCACAAAAGAAGGACTCTCGGACAGAATCTATTCTATACTGACTGTGCGTGCGTGTACAAGCGTCTAAGTGTCTACACTGAATGCGAGGGGGTAGGAATATTCCATGGTAACAGGGCTATGAATTACTTGCATGAGGACAGAGAAGCCGAGCCTTTGCTCAGTAGCTGGAAGAATGTTTACTTAAGCTGCTAGACAGGAATGCATCGGCTAAGGAGTGAAGCAGATAATTCGAAGGTGAAATACAGTTCTTGGCAGAGAATAGGCTGATGTCAGGCTTCGTGAGCCGCGCAGAGAATGAGACAAAGTTCATGGTCACAGATGCAGGCTCAGACTCGAGTTTTCAGAGGCAGAAGGCAAGAGGAGTTTGATGACAGAATCAGGGCCTACTTGCCTGGACTGTAAAATGGCATAAGTGAACCATATAAAGCCGGTGGCCTTTCATATTTAGGAATGGAATATCCGGCCTATTCATGGCGGATCTGACAGAGGACATGTTGACGGTGGACGCACATGTATTTGCGTCTTCATAACTGGAACTGGAGGGAACATACATGTACTTGTGACATGCACATAGAACCGTTGGGGTCCAAGATAGGGGACATAACTGACCAGAAAAATCCATATTTCCACAACACTCTGGGACATTCTGTCATTAGGCTATACTTGGGCTACATCTGGGTGATATTTGTGGTACATTTGGGCTCTTTTGTCTCTTGTGGCCATCTCGGGAGACTTATTTGTTATGAAGTTTCATAATTTCCTCATTTACTACAGTCTCCTCAGTGGGAAATACTTTTCAGTTTTTTACTTTGATTCCATCAAGAAGGCATTCAGATGTGTCACACATTTTCCATATATTCAGAATGTTAGCACTCTAGTTGCTCATTAGATGACTGTAGTAAAACTACTGCTCACCAGGGAAGTCTGCTGCTGGGATTAAAAGTGCATGTTTCAGTCTGTATGTCAGAATTTTTTAATGAAATAGAAGAGGATTTGAGAAGTCCCTCAAAATGTGCCCTAATTTTTCTTTCTGCAGCACCAATCATACTTTCTATGGCAACAGGAACCCTCTCATTTTGTTCCTTTTTAAATTAAATGTTTTAAGAGTTACCACTTTATTCCAATCAAGATGGCTTCAGGTGTGCAATACGTTTGTCATTAGTAGGACTTTTAGCGCTCTAGTTGTTCTTTAGAACACTCTGGGAAGCTGCAGTAGAACACAAAGGAATCATCTGACAGTCTCTGCCCTTGTTGGATGTACATATTTTACTGAGAATGTCAGACTTCATTCTCACATGACTGAGAAAGATAATGTGAATTTACAGAAAATATGCTCTCAGTTTAGCTTATAGATCACCTTCCAAACCTCTGTGGGAAAAGCATGAGAAAATAGTTTTCTCTCAAACATGATTCATGATATCCCAGCAGAAGGCTTTTTCATATGGTAAAATCACCTTAGAACACACCACAATTCCTAAAATGAGTATGGTACCACCAACAAGTGATTTATAATGTTAACTAAAGTCTTAAAACCTTCTATTAACTGCAATCCTTTGTAATGAGGTGCTATCATGTATATTGGTCCCAAGATGGCTGCCAACACTTCTTGGATGAAGTGCTGACAGCGAATCAGATCTCACCATGAAATGTGTGGTTAGGCTCCGCCCAGATATATATGTGATTTTACTTTTGATTTTCTCAGGAACTACTGAACGAATTTACACCATTTAACCAAAAGGCACGAGTGTGAGCTACCTCTTTGCCAAATTTGGTGTAATTCCGTTCAGCAGTTCGGGCTGTAGCTGCGATCAAAGCTTCCTATGGAAAATTGCATGGGGAAAACATGTTTGGGACCCCCCTTTTTTCTCGGCCCCCGCTTGACGAATCACCCCGAGACTTTCAGGATAGGAACGGACCGGAGCGCCTCACCAGTTTTGAACATTTCGAGAAGATTCGTCAACCGGTGCCAATGTTATTTTAAATAGAATGTTGCGGATTTCTTATGGATAATAGGTCCTAAATATACCTACCTACTGGCGACCGCCAGTAGGTGATATATATATGCCAAGGTGTATTGAAGAATGAATGAGTGTATAAGACTCAGGATGGATGATTAAGTAGGTGTGTGACTAACTGTATAAGTGACAAATTAATTGTGTCTTGCTTAATGCATGCGTTAGCGACTGATTTAAACATTCACACAGTTTAGGTTGTTAGTTGGTGTGTAAGTAGTTCCATGGTTTGGTAAGCAACTCAATGAGGATCTATATGAGCTATTAATTGCTTGTCTGAGTGTCTGCATGGGTGGGTGGGAGGTGTGACTCTCTGCATAGATGTGTGAGTGGCTAATTCACGAGGTATATGTGTTCAAGTCTGCATCTGTGAGGGTCTGTGTGGCTGAGTGAGTGTGTGTATGAGTGTCGTGATCAATGCGCAAGTCGCGCTGAAACGCGTAGGGCAGAAACTGCATCTAAAGCACAGTGATGTCCGGATGGAACTAATTATTCCTGTTTGATATGTGCGTTCTCACAGGGGGACACCCACATGTTTGCATAGTTTTCGGCCAGTCCCGGCCGAGAGAACTGCACTCCCGCCGAAGGAAATGGCGGGCCGGCTCCCACAGACTGGTCTAAGGTGAGCCCTCGGGTCAAACAGGCCCTTTTAATGGAACCGGGATTCTGTGCTTGGAGCTCACTGGAGAGTAAAAAGCATGATACTTTGGGAAGCGGAATCCACTGGAGGAAAAAAAGCAATGAAGCAGGGAAACTACGAGTCCCAGAATTCTGTATGGAAACCACCCACCAGAGGGCGTAACTCACCTGAGAGACTTAAAAAAGTGACTAGCTTCCTGCTTCCATGCCGCGGACCAAATATCGAAGGAGCCCGTGATCAAGGCGCAAGTCGCGCTGAAACGCGTAGGGCAGAAACTGCATCTAAAGCACAGTGATGTCCGGATGGAAATAATTATTCCTGTTCGATATATGCGTTCTGACAGGGGGACACCCACTTGTTTGCATATTTTTTGGCCAGTCCCCGCCGAGAGAACTGCACTCCCGCCGAAGGAAATGGCGGGCTGGCTCCCACAGACTGGTCTAAGGTGAGCCCTCGGGTCAAACAGGCCCTTTTAATAGAACTGGAATTCTGTGCTTGGTGCTCACTGGAGAGTAAATAGCATGATACTTTGGGAAGCGGAATCCACTGAAGGAAAAAAAGCAATGAAGCAGGGAAACTACGAGTCCAGGAATTCTGTATGGAAACCACCCACCAGAGGGCGTAACTCACCTGAGAGACTTAAAAAAGTGACTCGCTTCCTGCTTCCATGCCGCCGACCAAATATCAAAGGAGCCCTTGATCAAGGCGCAAGTCGCGCTGAAACCCGTAGGGCAGAAACTGCATCTAAAGCACAGTGATGTCCGGATGGAACTAATTATTCCTGTTTGATATGTGCGTTCTCACAGGGGGACACCGACTTGTTTGCATATTTTTCGGCCAGTCCCAGCCGAGAGAACTGCACTCCCGCCGAAGGAAATGGCGGGCCGGCTCCCACAGAGTGGTCTAAGGTGAGCCCTCGGGTCAAACAGGCCCTTTCAATAGAACCGGAATTCTGTGCTTGGAGCTCACTGGAGAGTAAAAAGCATGATACTTTGGGAAGCGGAATCCACTGGAGGAAAAAAAGCAATGAAGCAGGGAAACTACGAGTCCCAGAATTCTGTATGGAAACCACCCACCAGAGGGCGTAACTCACCTGAGCGACTTAAAAAAGTGACTCGCTTCCTGCTTCCATGCCGCCGACCAAATATCGAAGGAGCCTGTGATCAATGCGCAAGTCGCGCTGAAACGCGTAGGGCAGAAACTGCATCTAAAGCACAGTGATGTCCGGATGGAACTAATTATTCCTGTTTGATATGTGCGTTCTCACAGGGGTACACCCACTTGTTTGCATATTTTTCGGCCAGTCCCGGCCGAGAGAACTGCACTCCCGCCGAAGGAAATGGCGGGCCGGCTGCCACAGACTGGTCTAAGGTGAGCCCTCGGGTCAAACAGGCCCTTTTAATAGAACCGGAATTCTGTGCTTGGAGCTCACTGGAGAGTAAAAAGCATGATACTTTGGGAAGCGGAATCCACTGAAGGAAAAAAAGCAATAAAGCAGGGAAAATACGAGTACCAGAATTCTGTATGGAAACCACCCACCAGAGGGCGTAACTCACCTGAGAGACTTAAAAAAGTGACTCGCTTCCTGCTTCCATGCCGCCGACCACATATCGAAGGAGCCCGTGATCAAGGCGCAAGTCGCACTGAAACCCGTAGGGCAGAAACTGCATCTAAAGCACAGTGATGTCCGGATGGAACTAATTATTCCTGTATGATATGTGCGTTCTCACAGGGGGACACCCACTTGTTTGCATATTTTTCGGCCAGTCTCGGCCGAGAGAACTGCACTCCCGCCGAAGGAAATGGCGGGCCGGCTCCCACAGACTGGTCTAAGGTGAGCCCTCGGGTCAAACAGGCCCTTTCAATAGAACCAGAATTCTGTGCTTGGAGCTCACTGGAGAGTAAAAAGCATGATACTTTGGGAAGCGGAATCCACTGGAGGAAAAAAAGCAATGAAGCAGGGAAACTAAGAGTCCCAGAATTCTGTATGGAAACCACCCACCAGAGGGCGTAACTCACCTGAGAGACTTAAAAAAATGACTCGCTTCCTGCTTCCATGCCGCCGACCAAATGTCGAAGGAGCCCGTGATCAAGGCGCGAGTTGCGCTGAAACGCGTAGGGCAGAAACTGCATCTAAAGCACAGTGATGTCCGGATGGAACTAATTATTCCTGTTTGATATGTGCGTTCTCACAGGGGGACACCCACTTGTTTGCATATTTTTCGGCCAGTCCCGGCCGAGAGAACTGCACTCCCGCCGAAGGAAATGGCGGGCCGGCTCCCACAGACTGCTCTAAGGTGAGCCCTCGGATCAAACAGGCCCTTTCAATAGAACAGGAATTCTGTGCTTGGAGCTCACTGGAGAGTAAAAAGTATGATACTTTGGGAAGCGGAATCCACTGGAGGAAAAAAAGCAATGAAGCTGGGAAACTACGAGTCCCAGAATTCTGTATGGAAACCACCCACCAGAGGGCATAACTCACCTGAGAGACTTACAAAAGTGACTCGCTTCCTGCTTCCATGCCGCGGACCAAATATCGAAGGAGCCTGTGATCAAGGCGCAAGTCGCGCTGAAACGCGTAGGGCAGAAACTGCATCTAAAGCACAGTGATGTCCGGATGGAACTAATTATTCCTGTTTGATATGTGCGTTCTCAGAGGGGGACACCCACTTGTTTGCATATTTTTCAGCCAGGCCCGGCCGAGAGAACTGCACTCCCGCCGAAGGAAATGGCGGGCCGGCTCCCACAGACTGGTCTAAGGTGAGCCCTCGGGTCAAACAGGCTCTTTTAATAGAACCGGAATTCTGTGCTTGGAGCTTACAGGAGAGTAAAAAGCATGATACTTTGGGAAGCGGAATCCACTGGAGGAAAAAAAGCAATGAAGCAGGGAAACTACGAGTCCCAGAATTCTGTATGGAAACCACCCACAAGAGGGCGTAACTCACCTGAGAGACTTCAAAAAGTGACTCGCTTCCTGCTACCATGCCGCCGACCAAATATCGAAGGAGCCCGTGATCAAGGCGCAAGCCGCGCTGAAACGCGTAGGGCAGAAACTGCATCTAAAGCACAGTGATGTCCGGATGGAACTAATTATTCCTGTTTGATATGTGCGTTCTCACAGGGGGACACCCACTTGTTTGCATATTTTTCGGCCAGTCCCGGCCGAGAGAACTGCACTCCCGCCGAAGGAAATGGCGGGCCGGCTCCCACAGACTGGTCTAAGGTGAGCCCTCGGGTCAAACAGGCCCTTTTAATAGAACCGGAATTCTGTGCTTGGAGCTCACTGGAGAGTAAAAAGCATGATACTTTGGGAAGCGGAATCCAGTAAAGGAAAAAAAGCAATGAAGCAGGGAAACTACGAGTCCCAGAATTCTGTATGGAAACCACCCACCAGAGGGCGTAACTCACCTGAGAGACTTAAAAAAGTGACTTGCTTCCTGCTTCCATGCCGCTGACCAAATATCGAAGGAGCCCGTGATCAAGGCGCAAGTCGCGCTGAAACCCGTAGGGCAGAAACTGCTTCTAAAGCACAGTGATGTCCGGATGGAACTAATTATTCCTGTATGATATGTGCATTCTCACAGGGGGACACCCACTTGTTTGCATATTTTTCGGCCAGTCCCGGCCGAGAGAACTGCACTCCCGCCGAAGGAAATGGCGGGCCGGCTGCCACAGACTGGTCTAAGGTGAGCCCTCGGGTCAAACAGGCCCTTTTAATAGAACCGGAATTCTGTGCTTGGAGCTCACTGGAGAGTAAAAAGCATGATACTTTGGGAAGCGGACTCCACTGGAGGAAAAAAAGCAATGTAGCAGGGAAACTACTAGTCCCAGAATTCTGTATGGAAACCACCCACCAGAGGGTGTAACTCACCTGAGAGACTTAAAAAAGTGACTCGCTTCCTGCTTCCATGCCGCTGACCAAATGTCGAAGGAGCCCGTGATCAAGGCGCAAGTTGCGCTGAAACGCGTAGGGCATAAACTGCATCTAAAGCACAGTGATGTCCGGATGGAACTAATTATTCCTGTTTGATATGTGCGTTCTCACAGGGGGACACCCACTTGTTTGCATATTTTTCGGCCAGTCCCGGCCGAGAGAACTGCACTCCCGCCGAAGGAAATGGCGGGCCGGCTCCCACAGACTGGTCTAAGGTGAGCCCTCGGGTCAAACAGGCCCTTTTAATAGAACCGGAATTCTGTGCTTGGAGCTCACTGGAGAGTAAAAAGCATGATACTTTGGGAAGCGGAATCCAGTGAAGGAAAAAAAGCAATGAAGCAGGGAAACTACGAGTCCCAGAATTCTGTATGGAAACCACCCACCAGAGGGCGTAACTCACCTGAGAGACTTAAAAAAGTGACTTGCTTCCTGCTTCCATGCCGCCGACCAAATATCGAAGGAGCCCGTGATCAAGGCGCAAGTCGCGCTGAAACCCGTAGGGCAGAAACTGCTTCTAAAGCACAGTGATGTCCGGATGGAACTAATTATTCCTGTATGATATGTGCATTCTCACAGGGGGACACCCACTTGTTTGCATATTTTTCGGCCAGTCCCGGCCGAGAGAACTGCACTCCCGCCGAAGGAAATGGCGGGCCGGCTCCCACAGACTGGTCTAAGGTGAGCCCTCGGGTCAAACAGGCCCTTCCAATAGAACCGGAATTCTGTGCTTGGAGCTCACTGGAGAGTAAAAAGCATGATACTTTGGGAAGCGGACTCCACTGGAGGAAAAAAAGCAATGTAGCAGGGAAACTACTAGTCCCAGAATTCTGTATGGAAACCACCCACCAGAGGGTGTAACTCACCTGAGAGACTTAAAAAAGTGACTCGCTTCCTGCTTCCATGCCGCTGACCAAATGTCGAAGGAGCCCGTGATCAAGGCGCAAGTTGCGCTGAAACGCGTAGGGCAGAAACTGCATCTAAAGCACAGTGATGTCCGGATGGAACTAATTATTCCTGTTTGATATGTGCGTTCTCACAGGGGGACACCCACTTGTTTGCATATTTTTCGGCCAGTCCCGGCCGAGAGAACTGCACTCCCGCCGAAGGAAATGGCGGGCCGGCTCCCACAGACTGGTCTAAGGTGAGCCCTCGGGTCAAACAGGCCCTTTTAATAGAACCGGAATTCTGTGCTTGGAGCTCACTGGAGAGTAAAAAGCATGATACTTTGGGAAGCGGAATCCAGTGAAGGAAAAAAAGCAATGAAGCAGGGAAACTACGAGTCCCAGAATTCTGTATGGAAACCACCCACCAGAGGGCGTAACTCACCTGAGAGACTTAAAAAAGTGACTTGCTTCCTGCTTCCATGCCGCCGACCAAATATCGAAGGAGCCCGTGATCAAGGCGCAAGTCGCGCTGAAACCCGTAGGGCAGAAACTGCTTCTAAAGCACAGTGATGTCCGGATGGAACTAATTATTCCTGTATGATATGTGCATTCTCACAGGGGGACACCCACTTGTTTGCATATTTTTCGGCCAGTCCCGGCCGAGAGAACTGCACTCCCGCCGAAGGAAATGGCGGGCCGGCTCCCACAGACTGGTCTAAGGTGAGCCCTCGGGTCAAACAGGCCCTTCCAATAGAACCGGAATTCTGTGCTTGGAGCTCACTGGAGAGTAAAAAGCATGATACTTTGGGAAGCGGACTCCACTGGAGGAAAAAAAGCAATGTAGCAGGGAAACTA
Source organism: Triturus cristatus (assembly GCF_964204655.1). Classification (NCBI taxonomy): domain Eukaryota; kingdom Metazoa; phylum Chordata; class Amphibia; order Caudata; family Salamandridae; genus Triturus; species Triturus cristatus. Next base: position 968,456,977 of record NC_140594.1, read on the forward strand.
CTAGTCCCAGAATTCTGTATGGAAACCACCCACCAGAGGGTGTAACTCACCTGAGAGACTTAAAAAAGTGACTCGCTTCCTGCTTCCATGCCGCTGACCAAATGTCGAAGGAGCCCGTGATCAAGGCGCAAGTTGCGCTGAAACGCGTAGGGCAGAAACTGCATCTAAAGCACAGTGATGTCCGGATGGAACTAATTATTCCTGTTTGATATGTGCGTTCTCACAGGGGGACACCCACTTGTTTGCATATTTTTCGGCCAGTCCCGGCCGAGAGAACTGCACTCCCGCCGAAGGAAATGGCGGGCCGGCTCCCACAGACTGGTCTAAGGTGAGCCCTCGGGTCAAACAGGCCCTTTTAATAGAACCGGAATTCTGTGCTTGGAGCTCACTGGAGAGTAAAAAGCATGATACTTTGGGAAGCGGAATCCACTGGAGGAAAAAAAGCAATGAAGCAGGGAAACTACGAGTCCCAGAATTCTGTAAGGAAACCACCCACCAGAGGGCGTAACTCACCTGAGAGACTTAAAAAAGTGACTCGCTTCCTGCTTCCATGCCACCGACCAAATATCGAAGGAGCCCGTGATCAAGGCGCAAGTCGCGCTGAAACGCGTAGGGCAGTAACTGCATCTAAAGCACAGTGATGTCCGGATGGAACTAATTATTCCTGTTTGATATGTGCGTTCTCACAGGGGGACACACACTTGTTTGCATATTTTTCGGCCAGGCCCGGCTGAGAGAACTGCACTCCCGCCGAAGGAAATGGCGGGCCGGCTCCCACAGACTGGACTAAGGTGAGCCCTCGGGTCAAACAGGCCCTTTTAATAGAACCGGAATTCTGTGCTTGGAGCTTACTGGAGAGTAAAAAGCATGATACTTTGGGAAGCGGAATCCACTGGAAAAAAAAAAGCAATGAAGCAGGGAAACTACGAGTCCCAGAATTCTGTATGGAAACCACCCACCAGAGGGCGTAACTCACCTGAGAGACTTAAAAAAGTGACTCGCTTCCTGCTTCCATGCCGCCGACCAAATATCGAAGGAGCCCGTGATCAAGGCGCAAGTCTTGCTGAAACGCGTAGGGCAGAAACTGCATCTAAAGCACAGTGATGTCCGGATGGAACTAATTATTCCTGTTTGATATGTGCGTTCTCACAGGGGGACACCCACTTGTTTGTATATATATATATATTCACAGAAAAAACCATAGGTTTCAGGCACGTTATAGTTAGGAATTAGCATTTAAAAAACCTCAGAAATTCACTGAAAAAACCATAGGTTTCAGGGGTGTTATAGTTAGCTGGACTTTTCACTTGTAGAAAACCATTGAAATTCCCCCGTTATAGTTAGTTCAGCTAACTATAACTCGCGCGCCCGCAATGCACTGCTGATGACGTCACATATTACATCACTCATGACATGTTCAGTGACATCACTCATGACATCACTGATGACATCTCAAATGACATCACTGATGACATCACTGATGACATCATCCAGTGAATGTGTATTTTTCTGAAAATTAAATATGTTTTATATATTTATATCTCAAGGTCGATGGAAGAATAAATGGGTATATCAGTGTCTAAATGGATGATTTGTTTTTGAAAAATTGATTGTGTAACTGACTGATTAAGTGTATCATAGAGAATACATGGCTTAGTGAGTAATGTTTAAATATGTAAATATCTGTATCAGTCTCTCACTTTGTGTATAAGTGGCTGCATGGGTTGGTGAGTAGCTACATGAGTGTCTATATAGGTTATTAGTTGGTTTTTTGAGTATCAGTCTGAGTGTCTGCATGGTTCGGTGGGGGGTATTACGTAATGCATAGGTGCATGAATGAGTGACTCACTGTTTGCATGTGTTGAAGACAGCATGTGTGCAGGACTGTATGGGTGGATGAGTGTGTGTATGGGTGTGTTAGTGAGTGAATGACTGTCTCAATAGTGTCTTTATGAGTAACTACATATGTTTTAAACTAATATATGTGACTATTGGTGTATATAAGTGAGTATATGTGAGAGTGAGAGATTAAAAGAGTTCCTGTATGAATAAGTATGTGTTTCTATAAGTGATTGTTTAAAAGACTAAGTATGTGTAAGTTTCCGTAGAAGTAAGTGTGGTGGTGTGTGTATAACTGTATATGCAAGTAAATGTATGTTTGATTCTTTATTAGCATGAGTGACTATGTGTGTGAGTAACTCTATGGATGAGTTGCATTGTGTAACAGGATGTATAGGTGTATGAGTACATATGATGAGTGAGTACATGTATGAGTGACTGTATAGGACTGTTGGTGAATGAGTGGATGTGTATGTGGATCTTAGAATTACTGAAGAGTTTGTTGTAACTGGTATTGGTATGTCCATTGTTTTGAAAATTTTTGTCTCTATTTTTGAATGTGTGTATCAAAGGTTATATTAGGGTGAGAGGAGGTCTGCCACTCTATCACAAGGATGATGTCATCAGTGATGCCATCAGTGATGTCATTTGAGATGTCATCAGTGATGTCATCAGTGATGTCACTGACCATGTCATGAGTGATGTAATATGTGACATCATCAGCAGTGCATTGCGGGCGCGCGAGTTATAGTTAGCTGAACTAACTATAACGGGGGAATTTCAATGGTTTTGTACAAGTGAAAAGTCCAGCTAACTATAACACCCCTGAAACCTATGGTTTTTTCAGTGAATTTCTGAGGTTTTTAAAATGCTAATTCCTAACTATAACGTGCCTGAAATCTATGGTATTTTTCTGTGAATTTCAAATGTTTTTTAAATGCTAATTTCTAAATATGCCTACAGAGATAGGACATGTGAAGAAAGAAGAAAAAATGCACAGAAAGAAAAAAACAGAAGTGCAGAAAGAAGCAACAGAAGTCCTCAAAGACGAAGAAAATTGCAGGAAGAAGGATAACGTGCAGAAAGAACAAAAAGAAGAGCAGAAAGAATCATTGTTGCAAAATCATCCTGTACCCTCAACTTTTTCAGACGGATACTGGTGGTAACTGAGTCTGACTAACCAGTCCTAGAGCCAGTGCTATGTTAAAAGACACTTAGAATAAAGTGAAAAAACCTGCATACACTAGGGAACATTATGTGTTGGGGTCCCCCTGTGATTAGCATGACCTCCTCTATAAGCCCCTAGTATATAATAGGGCAGGGGGATTAAAACTACCTTCACCACTGTGTAAACACGCCCTGTGGCCATTTTTAGTTGGGAGATGAAGTTCATTTGAATCCCTAGGGTCCAACTAGCCCACTAGGTACCTCCAGTAAGTGCCACAGAGCTGCATTGCAGAGAGGTGTAAAAAGTGGCACGGCCTGGACCACCTCTCTGCAATGCAGCTCAGTGGCGCTTACTGGAAGCACTTGGTGGGCTAGTTAGCCCCCAGGGGCCCTCAGTATTGAAGGGAGATTATATCCCCAATTTAAAACGTGCCATAGTGCGTGTTTGCACACGTCACCTCAGGCCCCGTCCCCTCCCTTCACCACTGTGTAAACGCGCCCTGTGGCTGTTCTAAGTTGAGAGATTAAGTCCCCTTGAATTCTAAGGGTCCCTATGGTCAAACTAGACCACTAGGTACCTCCAGTAAGCGCCACAGAGCTGCGTTGCAGAGAGGTGTAAAAAGGGGCTTGGCCTCAGAACACCTGTCTGCAGCGCAGCTCCCTGGCGCATACTGGAGATGCCTGTTGGGCTAGTTGGCCCTCAGGGACCCTCAGTATTGAAGAGGAATTAATTCCCCAACTTACAACTCGCCAGGGGGCGCGTTTGCATTGTGCTGCAAGGAGGGGGCGTGGCCTCCGGCACGATGCCAGTCTTTTATTTATTTTAAGTTTTTAAGAAGGGGGGGCTGTGTGGTTCCCCTTCTTATTCTAATTTATTGGCCCTGATGACCCCATCCCCCAGGGCCTGTCTCCTAATTATATTTTTTTGACCCCAATCCCCAGGGCCGGCCACTGTTTTTTATTATTTTTAAAAAATATATATTTATAGACACACCTAGGACATGCTGGACAAACCGTACGTACCTATCACCATGACGATTTGCGTGATATTCATTAAAAGGCGACTATGCATACAATGAATCCACGTGGAATGTATTTACACCACTAGTGAAGCTCTGACATGTCTGATGCCCTACCGTGCCTAATCCCGGTAGACACCCTTGTCGTTTATTTATACAAACATGGGTAGCTATTGACGGGCACATTTAATACACATGCACACCAAGCCATTCAAAGGGGATTCGACAAAAATTCGACCAAAACTATGCAAGAAACCCCCCTCACGGTTAATAAAACACACATCCACTGCCGGATGTGTAATACTTTTTATTTTACTCTCTGGAAAGGGGACGAACATCACTTGAGAGTCACAGCGCGCTCCTGGCAGAGCCCAATGCTGTGTTACACCCACCATTGCCTGCCGAGTGCCACACACCTCTGTGTTGTATTCCACCAGCTAGTGCATATGCTATGACACTCTCTAGCCCACGTGCACTGTAACACCACCCCCTGAATATGTCATGCCACACTTGCCTTCGCACGGGTTATATTGCCCCATCTAACGTGCCTTCCTCGATGACTATGTTATAACGCACAGTTCTATGCCATACTTATTACAATCTGGGATCCATATCTTTGTCACAGTGCATATGCAACGTTACACTCCCCAGCACATATTTTATATTACAACTTTAGAGACTAGTTAGGTTACACAACACTGCCCTGTGCATATTACACTCCAAGGCGCATATCGCATAGCATGTGCTAGTGCCTGTGCTATCTCGCGCTCTCCAATGAATCTGTCATTGCGCACAATGTATTGCATATTATATTTCACGCCCGGTTCATCTTATATCACACTTTTTGGTGCATAGTTTATACCATACACTATATCTAGTTTTCATTTTCAATCGTGCTCTCAGGACTATGTTCTATATAACACTGTGTTCACCTACCCTTTTCACGGACATTACATTTTGCAATAGGGGGTGGAGGGTCAGGGGGTGTTTCTGCCAAGTGAGCCCGGAGTCACAGTCACAAACATCCTCTTCTTCCTAAATAAAAGTGAGATTATGCTGCATACTTGTTCATATTTTAAGTAGTTCGCACAGACACACGTTTTAAAAACAATAAAGTTCCTGATACCCACCTTCTCTGAACAGTTAGCTTGCTGCCCCATCCCCTCCTCCCTATCCTCTGTTGTGTGAATCCATGGACTAGCCTCCTCCCTCCTGCCATGCATGGTCTGATGTGCTGCCACTGCCCTCAATTTAGTATGATGTACCAGTCCACTCCTCCTGCCCTCCATTGCCCAATTCTATGCCCCATCATTGACCTCCTGCTTAAACTCTGTGCTTAGCTTGCTGCCCCATTTCTCCTTCCCCCTGCCCTCCGATGTCTTTGTGCATGCCCCTGCTCCATCCTTTTTGCCCACCATGTTCCATGGACCTGCCACTCCTATCTACTCTGAGTGTTCTGTTGAGCTGCCACTCCCCTCCCACCTGCCTAGCATTGTCAGATGACTGTAACCTGTCCCTGCCACCTCCACCCTGCCTGTCCACATGCCATGCCCCTATCCTCTTCCTCCTGTCCTACATGGTCCATTGTACTGCCACACCCTTCTGCCCTCCCTGGTCTGTTGTGCTGCAACTGCTCCTCCTACCTGCCCCGTGCGGTCTGTTGTGAGGCCCCTTCCCCTGAACTTTCTTGTCTGTGCACAGGTCCTGACCCTCCCTTCTATCCTCCATCGTCCTTTGTGCATGCCCCTGCACCCTCCTTCTTGCCCATCATAGCCATTGTGCTGCCACTAACCCTCCCACTTGCCATGCATGGTCTTCTGTGCTGCCATGGCCCCTCCCACCTTCCCTGTGTGGTCAGTTAGCTGCCCCTGACCACCTCCCACCTTCCTTCCATGGTCTGTGTGTATGCCATCACAGTCTCACTGTTGCTCTTCACGGTGTGTCTTGCTTCTAGTGCCCATTCTGCCTGACCTCCATGGCTATCTTGCTGCTCCTGCCCTGCCCCCTTGCCCCCAGCCCTCTGTTTACATGTGCAGACCCCTACTCCCTCCCTCCTGGCTTGTCTGTTCCATTGTAATGCCCCTGATCCGTCCCTCCTGCCCTTTATGGTCTGTTATGCTGCAGCTTTCTCTCCTGTCTGTCCATTATGGTCAGCTAGCTACCATTGCCTCTTGCCCCTCTGTTCTCTGTTGTCCATGTGCATGGTCCTGTCCCCTCCCTCTTGCTTTCTATGGATTGTTGTGCTGCACTCCCGTCCCGCATGCCCTGTGTGGGGTATTGTGCTGCTGCAAACCCTGATGCCTGCCCTGCAGGGTCAGTTTGGTGCACCTCTCCATGTCCCTCCTGTCCTCTGTTATCCAAGTCCATGTCCCTACCCCATTTCCTTCCATGATCTAATGTACCATACTTGCGAACATTTTGAACTTGGTAAGAGGGAGATTTTGAAAAAAAACTGGGGTATTGATTTTCCCCTTTGAGTTACATTGAAAAAGAGGAGATTGTAGACAGGAGACAGATCAAATAAAGCCCATTTGTGCTTAAAAACATTGGACGTTTCCTGGCTGAATCAGGTCTGTTGGCATGTATGGTTGTACTACCTTTGCCTCTTCCTTCTGCCCACAATGGTCTATTACATTGCCACAGCCTCTCTTGCAAGTCCTGTATTGTTGGTTTGTTGCCCCTGCCCCCCTTTCCACTGCCCTCCATAGTCTGTTGTGCTGCCACGGCCCTTCCTGCCTGCTCAGTGTGGTTAAATTGTTGCCTTTGCACCCTCCTACCTGCCTTCAATTTTCAGAGTCCGTGCCCCTGGCCTCTGCCTCTCAACAGTATCCTAATGAACAACTAGATTGCTAACATTCTATATTTATTACAAAAGTGTGGAACGCCTGACGTCATCTTGATGTAATCAAAACTGTAATACCTAGAGCATTTCCTTTAGAAATTACATATATGAGAGGGTCTTGTTGGCATCAAAATTATGGTTAGTGCTCTAAAAGACTAAAATAAGGACATATTTTCTGAGTTTTCAAATAGCGACAAAGCACTTTTAAATTATTTGTTATCTTTATGTTTTTTTATCCAGTTGACCACTTGATTAAATGTTGCACTTAGGGGAGAGGATGTGGTGTTACTTCCAGAACTGCAGACTTTGCAACTGGGGAACCAGGTTGGAGTTTCTGCTTCAGCTCGACATTCTGTGATTCTGGTCAAATCACTTAGTCTCCCCATGTCTACAACCAAAATGAATTTGTTCTTATGTGATGTAACCAATGCTCAGGTAAAGCACTCCAATACCTGACAAGTCTGCACTATATAACACTGCAAAAACACAAAATGATAAGTGTTTTGCACACTTCTGTCATTGGGCTATATTTGGGCTACATCTGGGTGATTTTGGGCTACATTTGGGCTCTTTTGTCTACGGTGGCCATCTTGGGAGATTTATTTGTTCTGAAGTTTCCTAATTTCCTCATGTACTGCAGTCTCCTCAGTAGGAAATGCTTTCAGTTTTTTACTTTGATTCCATCATGAAGGTATTCAGATATGTCACACATTTGCCATAAATTCTGAAAGTTAGCACTCTAGTTGCTCATTAGATCACTGTAGTAAAACTACTGTTCACCATGGAAGTCCGCTCCTGGTATTAAAAGTGCATGTTTCAGTCTGCATGTCAGAATTTTTTAATGAAATAGAAGAGGATTTGAGAAGTCACTCAAAATGTGCCCTCATTTTCTTTCTTCAGCATTAATCATAATTTCTATGGCAAAATGAACCCCCTCATTGTGTTCCTTTTTAAATTAAATGTTTTAAGTGTTACCAGTTTATTCCAATCAAGATGGCTTCAGGTGTGCCATACTTTTGTCATAATGAAGACAGTAAGCGCTCTAGTTGTTTTTAAGAACACTCTGGGACATTCTGTCATTGGGCTATACTTGGGCTACATCTGGGTGATATTTGGGCTACATTTGGGCTCTTTTGTCTCTGGTGGCCATCTTGGGAGACTTATTTGTTATGAAGCTTCCTAATTTCCTCATTTACTGCAGTCTCCTCAGTAGGAAATACTTTCAGTTTTTTACTTTGATTCCACCAAGAAGGCATTCAGATGTGTCACACATTTGCCATAAATTCAGAATGTTAGCACTCGTTTTGCTCATTAAATCACTGTAGTAAAGCTACTGCTCACCAGGGAAAACTGCTGTTGGTATTGAAAGTGCATGTTTCAGTCTGCATGTCAGAATTTTTTAATGAAATAGAAGAGGATTTGAGAAGTCACTCAAAATGTGCCCTAATTTTTCTTTCTGCAGCACTAATCATACTTTTTATGGAACAATGAACCCCCTCATTTTGTACCTTTTTAAATTAAATGTTTTAAGAGTTACAACTTTAATCCAAGCAAGATGGCTTCAGGTGTGCCATACGTTTATCATAAGTAGGACTGTTAGTGCTCTAGTTGTTCTTTGGAACACTCTGGGAAGCTGCAGTAGAACACAAAGGAATCAACTGACAGTCTCTGCCCTTGTTGGATGTACATGTTTTACTGAGAATGTCAGACTTCATTCTCACATGACTAAGAAAGATAATGTGAATTTACAGAAAATAAGCTCTCAGTTTAGCTTATAGATCACCTTCCAAACCTCTGTGGGAAAAGCATGAGAAAATATTTTTCTCTCAATCATGATATCCCAGCAGAAGGTTTTTTCACATGGTGAAATCACCTTAGAACATACCACAATTCCTAAAATAAGTATGGTACCATCAACAAATGATTTATAATGTAACTAAAGTCTTAAAACCATCTATTAACTGCAATGCTTTTTAATGAGGTGCTATCATGTATATTGGTCCCAAGATGGCTGCCAAAACTTCTTGGATGAAGTGCTGACAGCCAATCAGATCTCAGGATGAGATGTGTGGTTAGGCTCCGCCCACATATATATATGATTTTACTTTTGATTTTCTCAGGAACTACTGAACAGATTGACACCAGACCTGCAAAAGGCACTTCCCTGACCTGAGGACTACCTCTCTGCCAAATTTCAAGTAATTCTGTTCAGCCGTTCGGGCTGTACCTTGGACTAAAGGTCCCTATAGAAAATTGCATGGGGAAAACGTGTTTTGGGACCCCCCTTTTTTCTCAGCCTCCGCTTGACGAATCCGCCCGAGACTTTCAGGGTAGGAGCGGAGCGCCCCACCTATTTCGAAAATTTCGCGAGGATTCGTCAACCGGCGCCAAAGTTATTCCAAATAGAATGTTGCGGATTTCCTATGGAAATACGGTCCTAACTATAATTAGATAGTGTATATATATATATATATATTACCTACTGGCGGTCGCCAGTAGGTAGTTAGAGTTAGGACCGTGTTTCCATAGGAAATCTCAAAATTCTATTTTGAATAACTTTGGAGCCGGTTGACGAATCTTCGCAAAATTTTCAAAACTAATGGGGCGCTCCGCTCAGTTCCTACCCTGAAAGTTCCGGGGTGATTCGTCAAGCGGGGGCCGAGAAAAAAGGGGGCATGCATTTTTCCATAGGGACTTTAGTCGCAGCTACAGCCCGAACGGCTGAACGGAATTATGTGAAATTTGGCAGAGAGGTAGCCATAAGGTCCATGAAGTGCCTTTTGCAGGTTTGGTGTAAATCTGTTCAGTATTTCCTGAGAAATTAGCATTTAAATCAATATATATATCTGTAAGCGCGCAGCGTGCGCGCACTGAGCAAGTCCTGTGCGCGCACCTTGACGTGCGCGAGCGCACTTCTGATTGGTTGTTAGATGTCAGTAAACATTCGAATCGGTGGAAATCAGGAAGCGGCGGCCGCCATTTTGTCTCTCGCATAAAGAGGGGGTGATAAACAAAGGGGGAGAATGTGAAAAGGGGGCAGAGTGGGGAGATATTGACCCACTAGGGGGTCACAGTAGGACCTTGTAGGGCAAAAAAAAAGATTTATATTTTGAAAAAAAATATCGCCGAGTGCGCGCACCCAGCGCGCACCCGAAATTTTTTTAAAAACAAAAAATTATAAAAATTCGCAATTAAGTAAAAAGATATAAGGTGGCTCTAAAAAGAGCCCTTGTGTTTATTGTGTGTTTTTCGGTACCTATAAGTAAGTACCGATGCAGAGTCTAAAGTTCAAGAGGAAGACTCTGTTGCCTTCATCAGTGAAGTGTATACCATCTCCTCTATAAATGTCTTGCATGTTGTAACGCAAGTTGTTGTGGTATATAGAACCCATACCAAAGTCTCTGAGGAAAGCAGAAATAGATTTGTTGACGTGCTTCCTTGCTTTGTCAATCTGCGGACAAAATTGGTTGGACCAGTTCCACTTTTGCCTTTGGCATATGTTAGAATATACAAAGGCAGTTTGTGGAAAAAGCAACATCAATTGCACAAAGGTGTCCTTAATAAGCATTTCCAGACCTACCCCAGTTAAAGTGCCTAGGTCATTACCACCACAGTGCACAATAATAAGGTTAGGCTGTGGGAGATGTAGAAAGGTTTTCACCAAAGGCATTAATTGGTGCCACTTTAACCCTCTCTGACCAATCCATTTAATGTCTACATTTGGCAAAGCAAGGTCTCTCACCATACCTCTTTTTTCTGCAAATTTTTCACCCCAGAAGACATAGCTGTGACCTACAATCCACACTGTGAACATCTTCCAAGGAGATCTGGATGCACTCAGGAGGTGTCTTTCAGTAGAAAGGCAATATGAAATGAAAGACAGTTGAAAAATGGGGGCACACATAGTTTTTTTTTATAAAAAGAACTCATTGGCTGTTTGAAACCATTCTACACTAAAAACTAGGCTGTATGTTTAAATTTTAAAAAGCATGTTTTGTATTGGTACAGAAAAATGTGTTACCAAAGAACATTACTATGGATTGGCTGTTAGGTTTGAAAAGTCAAGCACTCTTGCTCTTTGGATATGAAACATTGTCTGCTGAACTTCTGACCTCTCTCCTCACAGCAGTGTTCCATGACCTGTTGCTATGGTAGCAGGCAGGAGACAAGTTGGGGGAAGGGTACATTTGGAAAGGGGTTGAAGTTTTCAACCAATAGAAATGTGTGATTTCATTTGAAAAAAAGTGGGAAGCACTGAGATTTGAAATTAACATGTATATGTGTGAAAAAAGAGAGGGAAACATTGCCATTTACTGGCTCTGCAGAGAGGAGAGAGGTGTAGAGCTCTGATATTCTGACTCTGATAGTCTGCTGTTTGAGTGGCACCTTTCTTTCACAAGTAACTAATTTTAAAGGTGAGTTATGAGTTTGAGAGGGGAAGTATGTGGTGATTTTTGAGAAAAATATTAGAATTGTGAATCTTCTTCAAAAGTTATGTTTTTCATTTTGAGGTTTGGGAGATATTTAACTGTCTTGAACTTGTAAGATATTAAGGACTATGTTTTCACCATAAGTTAATGTGTACTGGTAACAATGAGGAATACTGTTTTGTGCCTACCATCAAACCATGAGTCTGTGTGCAGAGAAGAATTGTTGACAGAGATTTAATTTGCGTTGCTGTTGAAAAGTAAGGCTTGCAGTTGAAAGGAAAGGACAGCTTGTTTTTAATTGTGATGGTTAGGATTTAGCAGAAATCACTTTGAAAGAAAAGAGAGGAAAATGGCAGCACATTTAAAATTAGCATTAGTTCTGTAAGAATTGCAGTCCCAGGAAAGGGGCAGCCTGTGTTTTGTGCCTACCAACACAGCATGAGTCTGTGTGCATATAGGAATTGTTGGCTGAGATTTAATTTGTGAAGTTGTTGTTCTGTAAGGATTGCAGACCCAGGAAAGGGGCAGCCTGTGCTTTGTGCCTACCAACACAGCATGAGTCTGTGTGCATATAGGAATTGTGGCCAGAGATGTATTTTGTGTTGCAGTTGTTCTGTAAAACATGCACTTGCAGGAAAGGGACAGCTTGTTTTCTTCAAATGTGGTGGTTAGCAGTCAGCAGAAATCACTAAATCGCAAATGAGAGGCAAAAGCTACAACATTTGAAACCAATAGGGTAGATTTTCAATTCAAAATAGCAAAGGCACAGGTAGTTGCCATATATTAAAAACTGAAAATAACCCTTAGCACACATGCACTGTTACATACATCCCTGCAGTCTTCATGCAGTTCTGGAAGTCTCTTTGCTCATCTGTCTTGTACCAGACAATACGCAGTCTCAAGAAACAAACTCTTGGCAGACACGCAGCAGCTTCTCTCACACTCCCATGTGTAGTACTCAGGTCTGTGTGGTGTTTCAGATAGCACTGTGTAACGCAAACACATTCAACGTCATCAAGGCACATTTCGTTTGCTCTAGTGTAGTCACTCACCCAGATTGCACATGCTCATGGTATGATGTAGCTGTTAGGACATGTGGTCTTTTCTGCCTCTGTGATCTAGAAGAAAAATGTGTCAGGCTGTAACAGTAATTATCACTTGTTCTACCACAGTAGTAAATGTGCTTTGAAATTGCAAATCAAATTCTGTTTTGTGCTTAGACGCACACTATGAGGTTGTGTGCGCACAGGAATTGTGGCCAGAGATGTAATTTGTGTTGCAGTTGTTCTGTAAAACATGCACTTGCAGGAAAGGGACAGCATGTTTTCTTCAAATGTGGTGGTTAGCACTCAGCAGAAATCACTTAATCGCAAATTGGAGGCAAAAGCTAAAACATTTGAAACCAACAGGGTAGATTTCCCTTTCAAAATAGCAAAGGCACATGTAGATGCCATATGTTCAAAACTGAAAATAACCCTTAGCACACATGCACTGTTACATACATCCCTGCAGTCTTCATGCAGTTCTGGAAGTCTCTTTGCTCATCTGTCTTGCACCAGACAATACACAGTCTCCAGAAACACACTCTTGGCACACACGCAGCAGCTTCTCCCACACTCTCATGTGTAGTACTCAGCTCTGTGTGATGTTTCAGATAGCACTGTGTAATGCAAACACATTCAACGTCACCAAGGCCTCATTTTCATTGATCTAGTCTAAACACTCACCCTGTAACACATGGTCATGGTCTCAAGGAGCTGTTAGGACATGTGCTGTTTTCTGCCTCTGTAAATGATAAGGAAAATGTGTCAGGCTGTAACAGTAATTTGGTACTATTCAGGAACACTGTTTTGTTCCAAAAAACATAGCATGAGTCTGTGTGTATACAGGAATTGTGGGCAGAGATTTAATTTGTGAAGTTGTTGTTCTGAAAGAAATGCAGTCACAGGAAAGGGGCAGCCTGTGGTATGTGCCTAAAATGACGATATGAGTCTGTGTGCACAAAGGAATTGTGGGCAGAGATTTAATTTATGAAGTTGTTGTTCAGTAAGAATTGCAGTCCCAGGAAAGGGGCAGCCTGTGTTATGTGCCTAAAATGATGGCATGAGTCTGTGTGCGCACAGGAATTGTGGGCAGAGATTTAATTTGTGAAGATGTTGTTCAGTAAGAATTGCAGTCCCAGGAAAGGGGCAGCCTGTTGTGTTTACACAAATTATCCCTTAGCACACATGCATTGTTACATACATCCCTGCAGTCTTCATGCAGTTTTGGAAGTCTCTTTGCTCATCTGTCTTGCAACAGACAATACACAGTGTCTAAAAACTCTTGGCACACACGCAGCAGCTTCTCCAACACTCTCATGTGTAGTACTCAGCTCTGTGTGCTGTTTCAGATAGCACTGTGTAATGCAAACACTTTCAACGTCACCAAGGCCTCATTTACATTGATCTAGTCTAATCACTCACCCTGTAACACATGGTCATGGTCTTAAGGAGCTGTTAGGACATGTGCTGTTTTCTGCTTCTGTTAATGATAAGGGAAATGTGTCAGGCTGTAACAGTAATTTGGTACTATTCAGGAACACTGTTTTGTTCCAAAAAACATAGCATGAGTCTGTGTGTATACAGGAATTGTGGGCAGAGATTTAATTTATGAAGTTGTTGTTCTGAAAGAAATGCAGTCCTAGGAAAGGGGCAGCCTGTGTTATGTGCCTAAAATGATGATATGAGTCTGTGTGCACACAGGAATTGTGGGCAGAGATTTAATTTATGAAGTTGTTGTTCAGTAAGAATTGCAGTCCCAGGAAAGGGGCAGCCTGTGTTATGTGCCTAAAATGATGGCATGAGTCTGTGTGCGCACAGGAATTGTGGGCAGAGATTTAATTTGTGAAGATGTTGTTCAGTAAGAAATGCAGTCCCAGGAAAGGGGCAGCCTGTGTTATGTGCCTAAAATGATGGCATGAGTCTGTGTGCGCACAGGAATTGTGGGCAGAGATTTAATTTGTGAAGTTGTTGTTCAGTAAGAATTGCAGTCCCAGGAAAGGGGCAGCCTGTTGTGTTTACACAAATTATCCCTTAGCACACATGCACTGTTACATACATCCCTGCAGTCTTCATGCAGTTCTGGAAGTCTCCTTGCTCATCTCTCTTGCAGCTGACAATACATAGTCTGCAGAAACACACTCTTGGCACACACGCAGCAGCTTCTCCAACACTCCCATGCGTAGTACTCAGGTCTGTGTGTAATGCACATTCAACGTCACCAAGGCCTCATTTTCTTTGCTCTACTCTAAACACTCACCCAGGCTGCAGATGCTTATGGTATGAAGTAGCTGTTAGGAAATGTGCTCCTTTCTGTCTCTGTAAACTATAAGGAAAATGTGTCAGGCTGTAACAGCAATTATCACTTGATCTACCAGAGTAGTAAATGTGCTTTGAATTTGCAAATCAAATTCTGTTTTCTGCTTAGAAGCACACCATGAGGCTGTGTTCGCACATGAATTGTGGCCACAGATATAATTTGTGTTGCAGTTGTTCTGTAAAACATGCACTTGCAGGAAAGGGGCAGCTTGTTTTTTTTCAACTGTGGTGGTTAGCACTGTGCACAAATTAGTAAATCACAAATGAGAGGCAAATGGAAAACATTTGAAATTAATGAAAAGTAAAAGAAAATATTTTAATGAATTATAATTACAAAAGGGAATTTTTTTTAAGTTTCTTGCAGGTATTGCTGAGCAACAGTGAAAAAAAATGCCTTTAAGGACAAGAAAGAGGAAAGAAAAGCAACAACAAGTATATCTGGACAATACTGGGAAAAAAAAATAGGAGGAGAAGCTGGTGATGGCAAAAAGAAAAAGTCTACTGGTAAGCAGAGTAGAGATTTCTTAAAAAAGATTTTCAAAAAAAAAAATGGCAAAAATAAATGTAAAACAAACAGTGTTTTATGTACACAGCAACAACAGAGTCAACAGCAAAAAAAAAAGCTAATGTACAATCAGAAGTATGTCAACCTGATTTAACACGAAAATTAGATTTTAAAAACATTCGTCGAAAAATGTTTCAGAGAAGAGCGATGTTAAATTTGCTAAAAGATGTGAAAAAATATAAGAAAAAAACAAAATTTATTAAGAAAAAAAAAATTATAGAAAATATTGTAAGTAAGGCTTTGGAAATAAAAAGAAAACTTTTTATTCTAATTTTGAATAGGATGCGTAGATTAGATAAATTAGTGAATGCAATGAAGTCACAAAGCAAAAGGAAAAGAGAAGTGAAAAAAGTAACTTTTGTAAAGTGTTCTTGGGAGAATGGAAACACTGTTCAAGTACTGAACCATTTTTTTAATGATGAGAGTTATCTTCAAAGTAATAGTTTGTTGCATGCAGTTGACACCAATGGTAGAGCATATGAAGTTAAGGATGGTTGTGTGATGGAAAAAGAGAAAATGGTCCCAAGAAATGAGGAAGAAGTAATGGCTGCTGAGGCTATGGGGAGACGTCCAAAAGCCCCAGTGTACACTTGGAACTGTAGTAGTATTTGTACTGTGCGTCAGGAATCTATTGATAAATTACGTGACTTTCTAAGAGAATATAGTAAAAATAGTGTAAAACAGAAGATGAAGGTGCTTCAAACACTAGATCCATGCAGAGTGAGAGAGAATACTGGTTTGCAGGGACATTCTCTGGCTTGTCTATCTAGAAAAGTGTGTAAAAGTGTTTTTCATCATTTTAGGATGCTGGCTGTTCATCATACTGAAATGAGAAAGTTTGTGAGAACATTGTATTTTGCTAAAAGTCCAGCAGTAAAGTTAAATGAGTTGAATAATGCTCTGTTCCGTGGATCTGTATCAGATGTAGTGAAGGTTACTGATGAGATTCAGTTTTGTTACTTTGGTCCAGAACAAGAAAGTGCAGAAAAGGACACAGTTAATGAGGAAAATGAGGAACAGAATGTAGAACTCATTATTACTAAAAATTTTGAGGATGAAATGACAAAATTTACTATCATCTCTAATGAAAGACCAAATATTACTTGTATTTGTTGCCGCAGAAGTCATTATAAAATTCAAACAAGGAATGTTGATCTGTATAAAAAAAGTGAAAATGAAGATAATTATAAGTGGAAGGATTTTGCAACATATATATTTCTTGAAAATTGTTTTGAATTGGGTGAAGATCAGCGTATTTGTAAATACTGTTATAACAATTTAGAAGAAAATAGAATGCCGACCAGAGCTGTACATAATAATTTAGAATTGGATGCTATTCCTGCCGAACTTTCTGAATTAAATACATATGAGTCTATACTCGTTCAATGTGTTCATCCGTTCCAGACCATAGTACGTATGGAGCCCAAAACTGGTAAATTACCTCCTTCTGATTTACTGAGAGGTTTAAAAGGAAGAGTGGTGTATTTGCCCTTGGATTTGAAAAAAAAATATGGAAACTATTGATGCAGATACTTTGGAAACTGAACCATTAGTTATTCTGGTTAATGGTGTACCTACAAAAAATAAGAAGATTTGGCAGGAGCTGGTAGATGTACGGAAAGTACAAAGAGCAAATTTATATTTGAAAAGGAATAATAAATGGTATGAATCAATTTATATAGATGAAGAAGAAGAAGATTTACAAGAAGACACAGAAACACCAACTGGTCAAATTGAAAAAGTGGACAAGTCAAAGGAAGAAGAAATTTATGAACATTTTAGCATACATCCTCTTCATTCAAAAGAAGTTATGGGAGACACTATTGATCTGTTTCAGATGAAGAAAGCAAAAGGAACTCCCGTGAGTGTATGGGAGAAGAGCTTGGAAGCTCGATGTTTTCCTCAGCTGTTTCCTACAGGAAAAGGTGGACGATACGATGAACGCCCAGAACAGATTCCAGCTTCTGAGTATCGGACTACAAGACTATATGCTGAAGATTCAAGATTTCGTCAAAGTATTCCTTATTTGTTTCATCTTTTATTTGAAAGCGACTTGTCTGCATTATCTTATGCAGTAAATCACATTTTAAAAAGTGGAGTACATCTACATAATGTGTCTGCTAAGGATTTTATGGAGAAAGTGCAGCACCGAGATGATCATTTGGAAACACAACTGATCAATCTGATGGCTTGTCAGCGTGGGACAAATGAATATTGGTACCGACACCATGGTGAATTAAAATGCATGTTACGGAATTTAGGAACTCCTACATGGTTTCTAACCCTAAGCTGTGCCGAGTACGCTTGGGATGATTTACTGGATTTTCTACGAGAGGCAAATTCAAGCATTAAAAACATTGAATACAAGACAGCAGGAGAACTGTGCTCATTGGATCCAGTTAATGTTTGCAGATATTTCAATCATAGATTTGAGGCTATGATGTCCTTCATCTGCAATAAAAAAAATCCACCTCTTGGAGAAGTAGTGGATTTCTTTTGGAGAAAAGAGTACCAGGCAAGAGGTGCTCCTCATATTCATATGCTGTTGTGGATCAAGGATGCCCCAAAATTTGGAACAGATGCTGATGAAGCAGTGTTATCTTTCATTGAAGAATATGCAACATGTGCTATACCTAAAAGCACAGAAGAGAAAAAGTTAAAAGAACAAGTTTTACGTTTCCAAAGTCATCGGTGTGGAAAATACTGTCGACGGAAGTACAAGACCAAAGATAAATTCTACACAAAGTGTCGATTTGGATTTCCTAGACCTGTTCTTTCAAAAGGAAGAGTCAACAGTTTTATGTCAGCTGTGCGACACACTATAACCAGAAAATCTCCCAAAAATACATACAACCTAAAAAGAAAAGAAGAGTCAA
The DNA here is from genome assembly GCF_964204655.1 of Triturus cristatus. Classification (NCBI taxonomy): domain Eukaryota; kingdom Metazoa; phylum Chordata; class Amphibia; order Caudata; family Salamandridae; genus Triturus; species Triturus cristatus. The sequence continues at coordinate 968,475,074 of NC_140594.1, forward strand.
AATTTATAAATGACTTCAACCCAGTCATTTTATCCATGTGGAATGCTAACATTGATATTCAGTATGTGGCAGACAATTCTATTGCTGTTGCTCGGTATGTCACATCTTACATCACTAAATCTGAGAAAACAGAATTGAAGGAAATGTGGGAAGAGATTTCTCACGAGAAGACTGTCAGTAAGAAGCTGTACAGTTTCAGATTAAAGATGTTATCGCATCGAGAAATTGGATCCTACGAATGCTCAGATAGGTTATCATCTGCAAGTCTTTACTCGAAATCCAGAAGAATAATTTGGGTAAGCTTAGGCCTTGCAGGAATGAGAAATCGGGTACTGAAATCTGTTGGAGAAATTGAATATTTGGCCGAGAATGACCCAGAAAGTACAGATATTTTCAAAACAAACATGTTGGACACATATTACCCAAAAAGAAGTCATCATCTTGAGAACATGTGTCTCTATGAAGTGCTACAGAACTACATTTTTTCACGGAAAGCCACAGAAGACATCAACAATGGAAAATATAAAGTCATTGGTGAGGAATGATGTTTGGTGAAGCAAACAAAAGGAAGTTTGATAAATCACAGGAAGCTGAGTTGCGACACTACTGACAAAAAGGACTTTTACTACTTGGCTCTTTTACAGCTGTTTAAACCATGGCGTTCAGAGGACGAACTACTGGGAGAATTTCAAAGCTATGAAGATTATTTTAATGCTAGCAAAGATAGCATAGAATGCAGTACTTTCACAACTTATGTCCAAATGTTAAATGAAGAAAATGAACAGGAAGCAAAAATTGCAGCTGAAGTAGCTAGAGACAGTTCTCAAGACAGCCAAAGTTCAGGAACACTTAGTCAAGATCCCCTAGGACAACCAATCATAGAAAATGAAGCTGCAGTAGCCATGACTGAAGTAGAAACGGCTATGAATCAAGCACAGGAAGATTCAATCGACTTACTAAATCTGGAACAACAACTGAATGAAGAACAAAAACAAATTTATGAAGAAGTCACCAAAAAAATTGATCATGGATCACTACATGAAAAGAAAGAGTGCTCATGCACATCATTTGAACCAATCAGGATGTATGTGAGTGGACAAGCTGGAACTGGTAAACGTTTCTTAATAAAAGTCATCAAAAGCTACCTACAGCAAAAAACAGCTTCAAATGTGTCTTGTGTGGTAACTGCTCCAACTGGGTTAGCAGCCTATAACATAAAAGGAATTACCTTACATCGCTTGCTAAGGTTACCAGTGGAGCATGAGAACAAAATAGAATACCACAAGCTAACTGGAGAAGCATGCTTCGAAGTTTCAAGAGTGTTGAAGAAGATGCAAGTTCTCATTATTGATGAGGTGAGCATGGTTTCAAATTTAATGCTTGCCTTTGTGCATTTAAGAATGCAACAAATTCTTAAGAGAGACTATGACGTGTTTTTTGGAGGTAAACACGTCATAGTTTTTGGAGATCTTTTACAGCTCACTCCAGTTAAAGGACAACCAGTGTTTAATACTGTGACACATGAAGACACGAAGAAGTCATTAGGAAGCATTGGTAATGCGAATATTTGGTCATTCTTTGAGTACAAAGAACTCACTACCAATATGAGACAAGCAAACGATGAAGATTATGCAAGTATTCTGAAAGATATCAGAATTGGACTACTCACAGAAGTTGGCAAAAAAGCATTACAGAGTCGGTTGCTACATAATTTATTTCCAAATGAAGAAACAGTTGCAGAGAAAATATACCAGAACATTGCAGAAAAAAATACTGTAATCTGCTTAATGCCAACACTACGTGAGTGCTCAATATTCAATGAGGAACTTTTGAAATTGGAAAAGGAAGAGATAAAGAAATTGGAAGCAGAGGACAAAATTCAGCTTGAAAGAATTACTTTTACATTAACAGGCAAACTGAAAAATAAATTGGATTCACTAGAGAAGAACATTTCCAAAACAGCTGGATTAGAAAAAAATCTATATGTTTGCATGAATTGTCGAGTGATTTTAAGGAGAAATTTGGATGTAGAAAAAGGTTTAGTGAATGGAGCTATGGGAAGAGTTGTGGGTTTTATTAATTATCAGAAAAAAGAAGGAATTGAATGTTTAAAAATAAAATTTGATCAGATAGAAGAAGTTAAAGACATTTGTCGTTGTTCAGTTCGTTTCATGCTTGTGAAAGACTTATATGTACGTAGGAAGCAGTTTCCGTTTTCTCTAACATATGCTGTAACTATTCACAAGTCTCAAGGATTGACTGTAGATAGTGCTTTTGTAAACATTGGTTCTACTGTGTTCAAAGAAGGTATGGCTTATGTAGCTTTGTCACGAGTGAAAACATTATCTGGTTTATTCATGATAGACTTTGATGACTCAAAAGTTAGTGCTGATACAAACTGTGTAAAGGAGTATAATAGATTAAGAAGAACCTATGCTCCTCATTTAGGTCAGTATCCTGTGATCGAAAAACATGTTGTTTCTCAGAAAAGGAGATTTGAAAATATCTGTAATGTGGATGAACAGAACAAAAAAAAAAGGACAGTGATGTGATAGCAAGGAAAAAGAAAAAGGACAGTGTTGAAGAGGTTGTTGGTTGCCATTTTGAAAATAGCTCTGGTGTCAACTGCTATGCAAATGTAGTGCTGAATGTTGTATTTTATCTTGAAAAGTTGCTAGAACAGATAATAGTAAATCATGGAAAAAGATTGTGTTCTCTGCTGAGTCTCCTTTTTGAGAAGCTGAGTACTGATAAAACTGAAATAGAAAGTGCTACTGATGTTAGAAATCTTTTAGATGTATGTTGTGGTTCTACCCAGTTTAAAGAAAATGTCCAGCAAGATGCACAGGAATTCTTAATATATATTTTGAGTGTACTTGAAGATGAAGGAGTAGAAGTAGAACACTTATTTGGTGTCTCTTACAAATGGGAACATTGCTGTGAAAACTGTATGAACACATGTAGTAGTAATGTTGATTCAGAAAGGTTCATATTTTTACCATTACCAGAGAGTAAATCAGTGACTTTTAGTAAATTAGTTAAAGATGCCAATCACAACATGGAATGTTCTGAATGCAAATCTGACATGTTTTCCACGTTATTTTTACAGAAATATGGTCAGTATGTAATTTTAATGATGCAACGTTGTAGAGCTGATGGTTCAAAATTGGAAACTTTAATAAAGAAGTTTACAGGACAACAACTATCAATTTCTGGAAAAACTTTTGTTACAGTTGCAATAATTTTTCATGAAGGACCTACTGTAACTTCTGGACATTACACAGTTTATCTTAAATGTGAAAAAGGCTGGACACTGTGTAATGATTCCCAATTGATTTTCAAGCAATGTTTGCCTTATGATTTACCCAATTCTTATTTAATTTTTCTGAAACCTAAATTTTGAAAACTAAAAACTGCATCTGAACAAAGCATTTTTTGTAATTTTATAGGATTATAATTGAAGATATCACTTAAAAAGGATTTTGAAATTACTATTTGGCCTAAAGGAAAAGTAATAAAAACAATTGTGGACTCCTTTGACAGAAATTATTTTGCCATGTGTGCTTTTGCGACAAGGTTTAAAGACGGTTTGTCTAGAAAAATTTTTATTCATCTAGAAAAGTACTTGTAATATATATGTAATATTTCTAACAAGGTATATTTTAGTGAGGAAAGTTTTAGGGCTTTTTTTAAACAATCTTTCAGATTGTTTTTTTTTTGCCCGCTGTTAAATGATGAATACAATTGTTTTCACTATTTTAAGTGAAAAATAAAAAATTCTGAAAACAGCAAAAAAAGGGCAAAAAATTGCTTTGTAAAATATGTAAAAACATGTAATGCTTTTTGTAATGTATTATTGAATAATAATACTTTTTTTCTTTTTTTGCAGAACTGGAAAGAAAAAAAAAAAAAAATTCTGTTCCCTTGCAAAATACTTTTAAATTTTTTTTTTCGAAAACATTTTTTTTTTTTTTAAATAAGTGAAAAATATTAGTATTTCTCAATCCTCCCTTTTCATGCTTCCATTTCTTCACCTCTTTTTGTACATTAAGGTGCCGATCACGATCCGGTAAAAAATATCCCCGTGCGACTCGTATCCGGTCTTTTTACCGTACGAATCGTACAAGTGCCGTACGAACTGGCAATCACGATTCGCATGGTAAAAAGTCCATACGAACCGCATTGGGAATCATTCCCCACACGTCCTCGGGTCGGAAAATGTGTCCGACACGTCCTCGGACGATTTACCGTACAAACGTGAAAGGTGAAGTCCGACCGAGGAATCACGATCCATCCCGTGCGTCCGAGGTTACAACCGGATGGAAAAATCACCGTCCGCACCGAACTCCCATAGCAACCATGGAGACGTGCCCGCATACGCGCCCCCAGCCCCCGTAGGTACGCGCCGACCCCCCCCCAGCCCCCGTAGGTACGCGCCGACCCCCCCCAGCCCCCGTAGGTACGCGCCGACCCCCCCCAGCCCCCGTAGGTACGCGCCGACCCCCCGCAGCCCCCGTAGGTACGCGCCGACCCCCCCCAGCCCCCGTAGGTACGCGCTGAACCCCCCTGTATGTACACCCATGTACGTTCGAGTCGAACCCCCCCGTGTACGTTCGAGTCGTACCCCCACCCGTGTATGTACGGTGCGTACCCCCCCGTGTATGTACGGTGCGTACCCCCCGTGTATGTACGGTGCGTACCCCCACCCGGGTATGTACGGTGCATACCCCCCCGTGTATGTACGGTGCGTACCCCCCCGTGTACGTTCGAGTCGAACCCCCCGTGTACGTTCGAGTCGAACCCCTGGGGGTACGTACCGTATATACACGGTTGGGGGTACAACTCGAACGTACACGGGGGGTTCGACTCGAACGTACACGGGGGGGTTCGACTCGAACGTACACGGGGGGTTCGACACGTACACGGGTGTACATACAGGGGGGTTCAGCGCGTACCTACGGGGGCTGGGGGGGGGTTCGGCGCGTACCTACGGGGGCTGGGGGGGGTCGGCGCGTACCTACGGGGGCTGGGGGGGACGGTGCGTACCTACGGGGGCTGGGGGGGGACGGCGCGTACCTACGGGGGCTGGGGGGGACGGCGCGTACCAACGGGGGCTGGGGGGGGTTCGGCGCATACCTACGGGGGCTGGGGGGGGTCGGCGCGTACCTACGGGGGCGGGGGGGGGTACGGTGCACACCGGGCCACCTACTCTGGTCGATTCGCGCCGTACTTTGCTTTTGCGGCACTTTTTGGGTGCCGTGAAAATATTGCCGTCTGGACTGCTGTCGGTTCGAATCGTAATTCCTGGGTCGTGAAACGCTGCCTGAAAGCGTCCCGACGTCACGTCGCAGCATTCCCGGATCACATTCGTATGTATATTTTCGTCGGTCGGTGTTTTTTACGATTCGTACGGAAATGGTGTTTCCGTGCGAATCGTAATTCCATGTTTGTAAAGTTTTACGACCGGGTACGAGTCGGACGGAGAAAACGCTCCGACCGACGGTTCGTACCCGGTTTTTACCGGATCGTAATCGGCACCTTAATTTTTAAAAAAAAAAAAAATTTTTTTTTTTAAAAACCTTGGGTGCGCGCAGGGTGCGCGCACCCCCCCCCCCCCCAAAAAAAAAAAAAAATCCCCCCCAAAAATGTTTTGGGTTTAGTTTTTAAGTGGCTCTTAAAAGAGCCCTTGAGTTAATGGAGGGAAACAGGAAGAGAAAAACGAAAAAAAAGAAAAAACATCTATGGCCTACTGCACTCATGCGCATCAAATTTTCTCTGAATGAGATCAAGACTGGTCTCACACACAGAAATAAGTTTACCGCAATCAGTGCAGCGTGTGGACAACCTCGCAAAACAAGGTGGTCCAAAACGAGGTGTGGAAGAAGGAAAAGGCACCACTGCAGAAGAAGTGCTCGGCTGAGCTGCCGAAGATGTGCTCGGCTGAGCTGCTGCAGATGTCGTCGGTTGAGCAGGTGGAGGGTTTGCTCCAGAAGCTCGACGAAAAGTCACTGGATGCATTTTGTCAACATGCCTCAACATAGTGTGAATGCTAAAAGAATACTTCTTGTTAGGATTCCCACGTGACAAGACTTTTTGACAAAGTACACATGTAACTTTAGGTGCATTTACCTTTTTTTGTCCCTCTGGAAAAGTGAAAAACTGCCATATAAAGCTGTCTTTCTACTTCCTGCTCCTCTGCCTCTCAAGAGTGTCCTGGTCACTGTCTGAAGATGGTTGCTGTTCAGCCATTGTCTCTCAACAACAGAATAGCTCCTTCTCCAAAGGAATCAGAACTAATAATGAGGGGAGTAGGTGTGGTTTGGGAAGAATCTGGAACTGAAAGTACTTCAAACCAATCAAAAGTGATGATTCTTGATCAAATGACTTGCCATGAGGGGATTGGGTGTGGTGTTGAAACAATCAGAAACTGAAAGTATTGATAACCAATGTAGGAAGGTGGATATCTGACTATGGTTACCCCCACATTTTTGCCTAGTGTCTAGCTGGTTTTTCGACTTAGTTGGCCTGAGATCCTGCTATTCAGGATCTCAGCCTGGCTGTTCTCTCTTTAAAATGGACTCCATGTACCCTAGGTACATACCCAATTGGTTGGATCACCCTGTCAGCCCCTGTACCAGTGAACACTAGGTACCCAGGGCATTGGAGTACCCAAGGCCTGCCAGGGGCTGAAGCATGTATTATGCCACCCCAGGCTTGGCCTAACAATTTGACACAACTGGCTGATCACTCAGCTGGGGTAAGTTGGTGTAATCACCTCTTACTAAGGTGTAGTATACCTATACCTAACCTTAAATGGGACACCTGGTAACCTATAAGTCACTCCTATGGCAGGCCTTAACAATCCTGAAGGCAGAGTGCTTGGTTCCATGTGAGATGGTGCTCTGGCATGAGCTGAGCCTGTCTGCAGTGGTCGTAACAACTTCCTTCTACTGTTTCCAGATATCGTCATACCATATACTCTTAAGTGCATTATGAACCTCGCGGTTAAATGCTATCTTTGGTTTGGCTTTATCAAAACATGTCGAGTAAGGTGTCATACGAATAGGAATACTAACCCCTCGCCAATTCTGGCGACGGGGTTAGCATTCCACCCGTCTAGAGGGACACGACATGTACAGTACCTGAAACCCGAGTAAAATCAGACATAGCCTCAGCTCCACAAAATGGATGCTGCCACCACAGACACAAGTCTGCCCTCCTGCTGCTGGGAGTCCTTCCAGCTTGGGAGGTGTGGACAAAGGGTTTCCTGCCAGGTGAGGTGCATGCACCACCCCAGACAGGATTTTGTGTATTGGTCAGGTAGGGCTTGAAAGAAACCAGACATGCCTGTGGCTCACAAGGAGCCGCGGTGCATATGCCAGTTCAAACCGGTCCTGGGGCACACCAGTCCCGGGCCTGGGGCGAGCTGGACAAAGGATTGGGGGTGTAACCACCCCCCTTCCTGGTCCCACCCTTAGGGAGGGACCTAGCAGGTAGTCCGGCCCCTAGAATCCGCTTAAAGGTAGGAGCTGTGTCCTAAGACTTCAGACATCCTGGAATCAACTTAACACTAAGAAGAAGACGGGAACTTCGACGCTCTGCTGCACAGAGGACTGAAGCCAATCTCCCCTGTGGTCAGGGAGTGACCACCTTGCTAACGCAAGCACCATCCAGCGAATCAACGTCTGCTTTGCCGCCGCCTCCCGCCGGAGCCGGAGCCCAGAGACTGACAAGACCTGGACCTCCAGACCTCTCACCGCCCGATCCACAGTCCCTGAAAAGAGGAGACCCGTGGAGGCACCGAGACACGTGGAGCCAGCCATCTTGAAACGACCATGACAAGCTGACAAGTGCAACAACCGAGGCTCCCTCCAAGTTGTGCTTTGGGATCTGAGAAGCCCAACACCCGAGCAGCATCTGCACCAAAGGTGAGCCCTCCAGCATCTCCACGATCTGCGTGGGGCCCTTCTGCATTTTGCCACTCGACGTGCCTAACCGGTTGCTGGCCCGCTGGCTAGTAGCCATCTTGGCAACGAACTTTACAAAATACACCGCTGGTCTGGTTGCTCCAGACTGGCCCTTGCTCCCCTCCAAAGGAGCAGTCCTTCTGACCTTGCTGGTCAGAACCATCAGCTTATTTCATCTCCTACAACAATTGCTTTTGCCAAGGCTTGTTTGCTTTGATCAAGTTGCCGACACCGCCGACAGCGAGAGCCTGCGTGGGACAGCTCGTGAACCGACTCCTGGACGTCGTCGACCTCCAGGGACCACGTGGCTGCAGAGACAAGCTACACCTTTCTCCCTGTTTGCACCCGACATTGCCTGGTACCCACCTGGTGCCACGCTGGTCACTGGCTAGTGACTGTGAACACTGTCCCCTCTGCTTACAGGTCTTCAACATCTCCGATCCACTCTTGGATCCACTGCATCTCTCCCGGACCGACCGCCTGCAGCATCTTTGTCTGCAAGCTCCACGGAACAGATAGAAGAAACCCGACGCACTTCGAGGCCTATGCACCCGCTTCCTGTGGGTGAGGTAAAGCTGGCACACCTGTGCCCAAGTGTAGTATTACATCTCTAGTGCCTGTGTTCCAAATCTTGAGTTCCTAGTCCATCCGGAAGATCCTCTTTGCAGTAACTTTATACTTTTTACGCACCCATTGAAACCTATGGGAGCACGCGTGTGACTATTTGCTCTGCACACGCCACCCGTGGACCTCCTGGTCACTAACTGAAGTTAGCTCCTTGTAGGCCCAGCGATTCTAGAGGCCCTAGGCCTTTTCCCTTTTCTGTTCTTGGTACTTATACCACTATTTTAGTATATGGTTTGAGCGGCCACCAGGGCCTATCCATATAAAGTGCAACTTCTGTGTATTCTACTGTAATCTTGTTTGACGATTTGTGCTCCTGTGCTCATAAAGAGACTAGGGGTTACTTTGAGAAATAAATACATATATATTTTGAATATATATCTGTGTGGTGTCCTTTCATTGGTATAAAAGGGGGTTGCATTTGGTAAAACAGCTGGCTTAACACGCTTCACGAGTTTAGCCTCAAAGACTACTTAGCCTACGCTACCACTAGGGCAGCTAGTCCAAAAAGGTTGACTTACAACCACACCATAAGGGTTGCTTGGCATGGTACAAGGTGATCACTTTAACTAGTGAGCATCATATACCAGGCCAACTTACCACATTGGTGAGCAGCGGTTGGATTTGAGCTTGCTGTGTTTTACCATTGTAATCTCTTGGTTACCAATTGAAAGATCACATAGGTACCTGTAGGTACATATAAAACAAGATTAGATATACTTAAGTTCTACTGAACTTAGTTGTTGTAGAGCAAAGGGAGTAGCACACCCTGACTACAACTACTAGATAGGTTTAGTAGGTAAACCCAAGTGTAGGTAGATTGCAACACATCCACCCACACTTAAGAGCAATGGCCGGGGCAGAGGGGTCCACTGTACCCATCTCTGTTGAGAGTGACCCCCAGAGGGCACCATCCAGCTTTGCTACCCTTAACCAGAATGAGCTCAGGCATTTGGCAACTCTTAGAGGCCTTAAACAGCCCAAGAACCCTACCTCTGCTGAGCTCAGAGAACTCTTACAAAATGATGAGAATCAGAGAGAACTCAGGAAAGCTTCCCAGTTAGCCCCCTTAGGGTCAGGAACAGGAGGCCCCCCTTCTGAAGATGCTACAGAGGTACCCAGTTCCAATAGCCATCCCTTAGACGAGAATCATACTACAGGGGAGGAAAGTGGTGAGGATACAGAAAGTAGTGATGATGAAGGGAGAACTAGCCCAGTGCCAAGTGTTATACTTGGCCCAGCTAAACTAAGGCTATTGGGGATTGACAGTGGGTTTACCCCATTGGATCTCCCCAGTGGACTTAACACAGGGCTTGGGAGGCAAAGGAATCGCTCAGGTGACTCCAATGCTTCCCATGGCTCTAGAGGCTCTCAAGGTCACTCCAGGAAAAGGATGACCACCCCTCAGAGGAGGGAACATGAGGCCAGAATGCAGGAAGCCCAGCTGAGGATCAGGAAGCAGGAGCTAGAAGTAGCCCTGATGGAAGAGAAACCGAACAAGGCTAGACAACCTAGAGAGAGTGGGTCTATACCCACTGGTGGCAGCATTGTCCCTAAGGACAAAGATAGGGTCTTTGATAATAGGAACCTGTCTAAGGTTGTGCCCCCCTACAAAAGTGGGGATGACATCCGCAAATGGATAACTGCTCTTGAGAGAGCCTGCAAAGTACAGCAGGTTCCTGAAGACCAGTGGGCAGCAATCCTCTGGCTCTCCTTTGAAGGAAGAGGCAGAGACAGACTCCTCACTGTTAGAGAAGAGGATGTCAGAAACTACAGAGTCCTGAAGAGTGTTCTGGTTGATGGGTTAGGCTTAACCACTGAACAGTACAGGTTAATGTTCAGAGACACCCAAAAGACACAGACTCAGGACTGGTCTGAATATGTTGAATGTGCCACTAAGGCTTTGGAGGGTTGGTTGCTGGGAAGTAAGGTATCTGATTATACAGGATTGCACAATTTGATGATGAGAGAACAGATTTTAAGTAACTGTCAAAACCAGCTCCTCCATCAACACCTGGTAGACTCAGATTTGACCTCTCCCCAAGAATTGGGAAAGAGGGCAGATAAATGGGTCAGGACCAGGATCAGGCCTAAGAATCAGGGTGGTGACCAAAAGAAAGATACCACCAAACCTCAAGAGAAGGGTGGGGATAAAGCAAAAGAGAAATCTTCCTCAGGGCCCCAAAACTCCACACAGGGTGGTGGGTCCCAAGCTCCCTCCTCTACCACAGGTAAAAAGCCTTACTGCCATGAGTGTAAAACTCCTGGGCATTGGAAAACTGACAGCAGTTGCCCAAGGGCTAAAAACAAAACTGTTCCTCCAATTACTCCTGTCACACCACCTATTACTGTCAGCAGTAATCCCCCAGGTGGTGGGAGTGCCCCCAGAAATCTGGGTGGGTTCACTTGGGGAACACAGGGGGACCCTGGCTTAGCCAATTCCCCTACAGCAACTACTCTTGTCTGTGATGGTGGCATGGGGTTTGCCAACTTCACTGCCTGTCCCAACACTTTGGGTAGGTACAGACAGGAGCCCTACATCAATGGTACCAAAGCTGAGGCCTACAGAGACACTGGAGCTAGCATCACAATGGTGGCCCATTGGCTAGTTCCCTCTGAGCAGCTTTTGCCTGGTTTCTCCTACCAGGTGACTAACATTGATGGCAAACAGAACAGTCATCCCATGGCAGAGGTATGTCTCAGCTGGGGAGGTGTCACTGGCCCTAAAAGGGTGGCAGTGTCCCCAACCTTGCCTGTAGACTGCTTACTGGGGAATGACTTAGAACTCTCAGCTTGGGCTGGAGTTGAACAAGACACCCATTCTAAAATGGTAGGCCTTTCACAAAAGGGTAGTGGGGTTGTGCCATTCACAACCCCTGTCCAAATAGATTTCCTCCCTGGAAAGGTTGGAAGGGCAGTGGTAGCCACAGCCCAGGCACAGACAGACTTCCCTGTAGAGACTGGCAGAGCTGTGACAGTCACAGCTCAAACACAAACTGAGTGCCCCCCTGAAAAGGTTGGCAAGGCTGTAATGGTCTCAGCCTATACTCAGACTGACATAGGTGTAGTGAAGCCTGAAACTATGGATCACTCCACACAAACAGAGAGTAGTGGGGAGGAAGAAAAGTCTCCCTCTCCCCAGACATTAGGAAAAGGTCAGCCTCCTCAGGGATCTGACCTCACCCCTTGTGAAGGAACTGCCCCAGAGGTAGCCAGGCCTGGCCTGGCAGTGCCTCTGATGTCAGTGGCCCCTTCCAAGGTGGGACCCAGTCTGGTGCAGGTAGCCTGCCTCTCTCTACCCTGCCTCAGTCAGCCCAGGGCTGCAGAGGTCAGGGAGGCCAGTGGACCCCAAGAGGGCCCCTGTCCACAAGAACCCCCCCATCAAAAGAATGAGGATTGCCTGGCTAGTAGCCCTAGTCAGGTGATGGGTAAAAACATTCCTGAGGGATCTCCTTTACAGGTAGTTAGGGACCTCCCCCAGAGGGATTCTGTTGGGTACAGGCAAACATGGGACCTTAGGGCCCCAGACCTGACCTGTCCCTCCAGTAAGCCCACAAAAGGGACCCAGCCTCCAGCTTTAGGTAGCCAGAGGCTGACCCTGAGAGCACAGTGCAACTCAGTTAAGGAAAGAAAGGCATCCATGGTGGAGGGGGATTGGAGGAAGGTGAGGCCTCACTTTGAGGACACTCACTTCAGTACTCCATCTCAACACCAGCCTTTTACTTTGCCAAGACACACCAAAGGTAGAGATTCCCTATGGTGGAGACCCTCTGATACCCTTAGGGTGAGGGATTGCTTAGTGGACCATGAGACAGGGGGTAACCATGCCAGTGCTGGTTCCTCCTTATATGGCCACTTGGGCAATATAGGCTTACCTGGTCAAGGTCAGCCTTATCTCCCTTCGTTTGGGGGGGGGGGGGTTGTGTAGGAAGGTGGATATCTGACTATGGTTACCCCCACATTTTTGCCTAGTGTCTAGCTGGTTTTTCGACTTAGTTGGCCTGAGATCCTGCTATTCAGGATCTCAGCCTGGCTGTTCTCTCTTTAAAATGGACTCCATGTACCCTAGGTACATACCCAATTGGTTGGATCACCCTGTCAGCCCCTGTACCAGTGAACACAAGGTACCCAGGGCATTGGTGTACCCAAGGCCTGCCAGGGGCTGAAGCATGTATTATGCCACCCCAGGCTTGGCCTAACAATTTGACACAACTGGCTGATCACTCAGCTGGGGTAAGTTGGTGTAATCACCTCTTACTAAGGTGTAGTATACCTATACCTAACCTTAAATGGGACACCTGGTAACCTATAAGTCACTCCCATGGCAGGCCTTAACAATCCTGAAGGCAGAGTGCTTGGTTCCATGTGAGATGGTGCTCTGGCATGAGCTGAGCCTGTCTGCAGTGGTCGGAACAACTTCCTTCTACTGTTTCCAGATATCGTCATACCATATACTCTTAAGTGCATTATGAACCTCGCGGTTAAATGCTATCTTTGGTTTGGCTTTATCAAAACATGTCGAGTAAGGTGTCATACGAATAGGAATACTAACCCCTCGCCAATTCTGGCGACGGGGTTAGCATTCCACCCTTCTAGAGGGACACGACATGTACAGTACCTGAAACCCGGGTAAAATCAGACATAGCCTCAGCTCCACAAAATGGATGCTGCCACCACAGACACAAGTCTGCCCTCCTGCTGCTGGGAGTCCTTCCAGCTTGGGAGGTGTGGACAAAGGGTTTCCTGCCAGGGGAGGTGCATGCACCACCCCAGACAGGATTTTGTGTATTGGTCAGGTAGGGCTTGAAAGAAACCAGACATGCCTGTGGCTCACAAGGAGCCTCGGTGCATATGCCAGTTCAAACCGGTCCTGGGGCACACCAGTCCCGGGCCTGGGGCGAGCTGGACAAAGGATTGGGGGTGTAACCACCCCCCTTCCTGGTCCCACCCTTAGGGTGGGACCTAGCAGGTAGTCCGGCCCCTAGAATCCGCTTAAAGGTAGGAGCTGTGTCCTAAGACTTCAGACATCCTGGAATCAACTTAACACTAAGAAGAAGACGGGAACTTCGACGCTCTGCTGCACAGAGGACTGAAGCCAATCTCCCCTGTGGTCAGGGAGTGACCACCTTGCTAACGCAAGCACCATCCAGCGAATCAACGTCTGCTTTGCCGCCGCCTCCCGCCGGAGCCCAGAGACTGACAAGACCTGGACCTCCAGACCTCTCACCGCCCGATCCACAGTCCCTGAAAAGAGGAGACCCGTGGAGGCACCGAGACACGTGGAGCCAGCCATCTTGAAACGACCACGACAAGCTGACAAGTGCAACAACCGAGGCTCCCTCCAAGTTGTGCTTTGGGATCTGAGACGCCCAACACCCGAGCAGCATCTGCACCAAAGGTGAGCCCTCCAGCATCTCCACGATCTGCGTGGGGCCCTTCTGCATTTTGCCACTCAACGCGCCTAACCGGTTGCTGGCCCGCTGGCTAGTAGCCATCTTGGCGACGAACTTTACAAAATACACCACTGGTCTGGTTGCTCCAGACTGGCCCTTGCTCCCCTCCAAAGGAGCAGTCCTTCTGACCTTGCTGGTCAGAACCATCAGCTTATTTCATCTCCTACAACAATTGCTTTTGCCAAGGCTTGTTTGCTTCGATCAAGTCGCCGACACCGCCGACAGTGAGAGCCTGCGTGGGACAGCTCGTGAACCGACTCCTGGACGTCGTCGACCTCCAGGGACCACGTGGCTGCAGAGACAAGCTACACCTTTCTTCCTGTTTGCACCCGACATTGCCTGGTACCCACCTGGTGCCACGCTGGTCACTGGCTAGTGACTGTGAACACTGTCCCCTCTGCTTACAGGTCTTCAACATCTCCGATCCACTCTTGGATCCACTGCATCTCTCCCGGACCGACCGCCTGCAGCATCTTTGTCTGCAAGCTCCACGGAACAGATAGAAGAAACCCGACGCACTTCGAGGCCTATGCACCCGCTTCCTGTGGGTGAGGTAAAGCTGGCACACCTGTGCCCAAGTGTAGTATTACATCTCTAGTGCCTGTGTTCCAAATCTTGAGTTCCTAGTCCATCCGGAAGATCCTCTTTGCAGTAACTTTGTACTTTTTACGCACCCATTGAAACCTATGGGAGCACGCGTGTGACTATTTGCTCTGCACACGCCACCCGTGGACCTCCTGGTCACTAACTGAAGTTAGCTCCTTGTAGGCCCAGCGATTCTAGAGGCCCTAGGCCTTTTCCCTTTTCTGTTCGTGGTACTTATACCACTATTTTAGTATATGGTTTGAGCGGCCACCAGGGCCTATCCATATAAAGTGCAACTTCTGTGTATTCTACTGTAATCTTGTTTGACGATTTGTGCTCCTGTGCTCATAAAGAGACTAGGGGTTACTTTGAGAAATAAATACATATATATTTTGAATATATATCTGTGTGGTGTCCTTTCATTGGTATAAAAGGGGGTTGCATTTGGTAAAACAGCTGGCTTAACACGCTTCACGAGTTTAGCCTCAAAGACTGCTTAGCCTACGCTACCACTAGGGCAGCTAGTCCGAAAAGGTTGACTTACAACCACACCATAAGGGTTGCTTGGCATGGTACAAGGTGATCACTTTAACTAGTGAGCATCATATACCAGGCCAACTTCTCACAACCAATAAGAAGTGTTGTTTTATTATGCATATAACCTGAGGTGCGCGCACTGCGCAAGCTCCGAGCGCGCACCTCGTGATTACGCATGCGCGAACGCGTAGGAGCGCATGTGCATACGTCATATGCGCGTACGTAGCGCGCATACTTTGAACACGCGTATACGCGAACGTTATTGCGCGTAATTTAAGCGTATGCGGAAGTAAACCACGTGGAGCGCGTAGGACGCTCGCACGCATGCGTACGTACGTACGCATACGTAATGGGTGCGCGCTCCCAGTGCGCACTATGACGTATATATGCGTACGTAAATAACGTACGACGGTATTCATAAAAAACTTACGAAATTGTACTAGGAGCGCGCTCAGAGCGCGCACCCCAAGAATTTATATAAAAAAAAAAAAGTGGAGAAAAATTATGATATGCCGACACGATGGACCGGGATCGGCTCCATGCATCCAGAGCCGTCGGCCCGCTTTTCTTGCGGTAGTGCAGTCCCCACGGCAAGGCTGCCGTGCATTACATAAAGTTTCACATTTGCCAAAGCTTTTAGGACGCACTTTCCATCGTCAAAATAAGGCAACAACACCATCTGCTGCTCCCTGGATAAATAAATTGCCTTACGCGTTTCAGACATCAATCGTCCTTATTCATAGGCAGAGCAACCTCTCATGTAAGGCACAGAATGCTGTTGAGTAAAACAAATACCTTTTATTAGCCACAGGTGGAGCCTTGCAATCAAAGTAGAATAGCATTCTGGGAACAGCAGTTCTGTAATTAGCCTCGTAGTTCATGATAAACAACAAAGTCACTCCAATATATTTCTCATAAATCCAGCCATTAGTGGGCTATCCAAAAGAAAGCAGACAGTGTTGCAAACAATGATATGCCGACACGATGGACCGGGATCGGCTCCATGCATCCAGAGCCGTCGGCCCGCTTTTCTTGCGGTAGTGCAGTCCCCACGGCAAGGCTGCTGTGCATTACATAAAGTTTCACATTTGCCAAAGCTTTTAGGACGCACTTTCCATCGTCAAAATAAGGCAACAACACCATCTGCTGCTCCCTGGATAAATAAATTGCCTTACGCGTTTCAGACATCAATCGTCCTTATTCATAGGCAGAGCAACCTCTCATGTAAGGCACAGAATGCTGTTGAGTAAAACAAATACCTTTTATTAGCCACAGGTGGAGCCTTGCAATCAAAGTAGAATAGCATTCTGGGAACAGCAGTTCTGTAATTAGCCTCGTAGTTCATGATAAACAACAAAGTCACTCCAATATATTTCTCATAAATCCAGCCATTAGTGGGCTATCCAAAAGAAAGCAGACAGTGTTGCAAACAATGATATGCCGACACGATGGACCGGGATCGGCTCCATGCATCCAGAGCCGTCGGCCCGCTTTTCTTGCGGTAGTGCAGTCCCCACGGCAAGGCTGCCGTGCATTACATAAAGTTTCACATTTGCCAAAGCTTTTAGGACGCACTTTCCATCGTCAAAATAAGGCAACAACACCATCTGCAGCTCCCTGGATAAATAAATTGCCTTACGCGTTTCAGACATCAATCGTCCTTATTCATAGGCAGAGCAACCTCTCATGTAAGGCACAGAATGCTGTTGAGTAAAACAAATACCTTTTATTAGCCACAGGTGGAGCCTTGCAATCAAAGTAGAATAGCATTCTGGGAACAGCAGTTCTGTAATTAGCCTCGTAGTTCATGATAAACAACAAAGTCACTCCAATATATTTCTCATAAATCC
Organism: Triturus cristatus; assembly: GCF_964204655.1. Lineage (NCBI taxonomy): Eukaryota > Metazoa > Chordata > Amphibia > Caudata > Salamandridae > Triturus > Triturus cristatus. The sequence continues at coordinate 968,492,090 of NC_140594.1, forward strand.
AGCCATTAGTGGGCTATCCAAAAGAAAGCAGACAGTGTTGCAAACAATGATATGCCGACACGATGGACCGGGATCGGCTCCATGCATCCAGAGCCGTCGGCCCGCTTTTCTTGCGGTAGTGCAGTCCCCACGGCAAGGCTGCCGTGCATTACATAAAGTTTCACATTTGCCAAAGCTTTTAGGACGCACTTTCCATCGTCAAAATAAGGCAACAACACCATCTGCAGCTCCCTGGATAAATAAATTGCCTTACGCGTTTCAGACATCAATCGTCCTTATTCATAGGCAGAGCAACCTCTCATGTAAGGCACAGAATGCTGTTGAGTAAAACAAATACCTTTTATTAGCCACAGGTGGAGCCTTGCAATCAAAGTAGAATAGCATTCTGGGAACAGCAGTTCTGTAATTAGCCTTGTAGTTCATGATAAACAACAAAGTCACTCCGATATATTTCTCATAAATCCAGCCATTAGTGGGCTATCCAAAAGAAAGCAGACAGTGTTGCAAACAATGATATGCCGACACGATGGACCGGGATCGGCTCCATGCATCCAGAGCCGTCGGCCCGCTTTTCTTGCGGTAGTGCAGTCCCCACGGCAAGGCTGCCGTGCATTACATAAACGATGGAAAGTGCGTCCTAAAAGCTTTGGCAAATGTGAAACTTATATATATATATATATATATATATATATATATATATATATATATATATATATATTACCTACTGGCGGTCGCCAGTAGGTAGTTATAGTTAGGACCACGTTTCCATAGGAAAACCTCAACATTCTATTTTGAATAACTTTGGCGCCGGTCGACGAATCCTCGCGAATTTCTCAAAATAGGTGGGGCGCTACGCTCCGCTCCTACCCTGAAAGTCTCGGGGGGATTCGTCAAGCGGGGGCTGAGATAAAAGGGGGGTCCCAAAACGCGTTTTTCCCATGCATTTTTCCATAGGACCTTTAGAACGAGCTACAGCCCGAACGGCTGAACAGAATTACTAGAAATTTGGCAGAGAGGTAGTCCCTAGGTCAAGGAAGTGCCTTTTGTAGGTTTGGTGTAAATCTGTTCAGTAGATTCTGAGAAAATAGCCTTTAAATCAATATATATATCTGAGCCCGCTTACGGTACGCTTACCGTACGCTTACCGTACGCTTACCGTAAGCTTACGGTGGCGTGCGCGAGCGCGATTCTGATTGGCTCTTAGATCTTAGTAAACATTCGAATCGGCCGAAACCAGGAAGCGGCGTCCGCCATTTTGTCTCTCGCACTGAGTGTTGTTTATCAAACATGATGGCCAAAAACATGTTACGGGGCTGTTTTGACAACTCCCTCCCACATAGTCATGTTGAGGGAGTCCCCAAACATCCCCCAAGAGCAAAAACGGTTTTATTTTTTTTTCGGCAATTTCGCGGGGTACGCTTACCGTACGCTTACCGTACGCTTACCGTAAGCTTACCGTACGCTTACGGTAAAAAAATAAAAATAAAAAAAACACTATCCACACTTACCCCACCCCCTGTGCTTTTGGTGGCCGCAGGCCACCAAATGTGCAGGGCTTATTAATAGAGAAAAAAAACGTAATTTTGGCAACATGAAATTATAAAATCGAAATAAAAAAAACACTATCCACATTGACCTCACCCCCTGTGCTTTTGGTGGCCGAAGGCCACCAAATGTACAGGGCTTATTAAAGTTGATAAAAATCGTGCACGGAACGAACTGCGTTAAGTGGGCGCGCACGCCACAAATGGCGTAAAGTAACTTAGCATTTAAAAAACCGTACAAATTCACTGAAAAAACCATAGGTTTCACACACGTTATAGTTAGGAAATAGCATTTAAAAAACCTTGCTAATTCACTGAAAAAACCATAGGTTTCACACATGTTATAGTTAGCTGGACATTTTACTGATAAAAAACCAATGAAATTCCCCCGTTATAGTTACTGTAGGCAACTATAACTCACGCGACCGTAATCCTCTGCTGATGACATATGTGTCTTTATGAAAAAAAAATATTTGTAATATATGTATAGCTAAAATTTAATGGAAGAAGATATGGGCAAATAAGTGTCTAAATACAGTATTAGCATCAGCAGAGGATTGCGGTCGCGTGAGTTATAGTTGCCTACAGTAACTATAACGGGGGAATTTCATTGGTTTTTTATCAGTAAAATGTCCAGCTAACTATAACATGTGTGAAACCTATGGTTTTTTCAGTGAATATATATATATATATATATATATATTATCTACTGGCGGTCGCCATGCATTTTTCCATAGGACCTTTAGTCCAAGCTACAGCCCGAACGGCTGAACAGAATTACTTGAAATTTGGCAGAGAGGTAGTCCTCAGGTCAGGGATGTGCCTTTTGCAGGTCTGGTGTAAATCTGTTCAGTATTTCCTGAGAAAATAGCATTTAAATCAATATATATATCTATAAGCGCGCTCCGTGCGCGATTCTGATTGGTTGTTAGATCTTAGTAAACATTCGAATCGGTCGAAACCAGGAAGTGTCGGCCGCCATTTTGTCTCTCGCAGTCTGAGGGGGTGAAAAACAAAGGTGGAGAACGTGAAAAGGGGGCATGGTGGACAGTTCCTGACCCCCTAGCCTTTGTCAGGGGGTCCCAGAAGGACCCCCAAGGGCCAAGATTTCCTTTAATTTTTTTGTGAAAAATCGCGGAGTACGCGTAGCGTGTGCGTACGGTAAAAACGGAAAAATTCCGCGAACTGCGTAACGTGTGTACGGTACGCGCATGGTGAAAAACCTTTAAAAAAAATAAATAAATAAAAATACATAACTTAGCATTTAAAAAAACGTACAAATTCACTGAAAAAACCATAGGTTTCACACACGTTATAGTTAGGAATTAGCATTTAAAAAACCTTGCAAATTCACTTAAAAAACCATAGGTTTCACACATGTTATAGTTAGCTGGACATTTCACTCGTGAAAAACCATTGAAATTCCATCATTATAGTTAGTGCAGGCAACTATAACTCACGCGACCGCAATCCTCTGCTGATGACGTCAGATATTACATCACTGATGACATATGTGTCTTTCTGAAAAAAAAATATTTGTAATATATGTATAGCTAAAAATTAATGGAAGAAGACATGGGTAAATAAGTGTCTAAATACAGTGATGTAATATCTGACGTCATTAGCAGAGGATTGCGGTCGCGTGAGTTATAGTTGCCTGCACTAACTACAACGGGGGAATTTCAATGGTTTTTCACGAAATGTCCAGCTAACTATAACATGTGTGAAACCTATGGTTTTTTAAGTGAATATATATATATATATATATATTCAGTTCCAAGTTGCCAAAAAGACAGACACACACACGAGCGATGTTGAGAAACAGTTGCTTTAATGGTAAAGATGCCTCCATGCACCTAGGAAGTGCCACGGGCCGATCTAATCGGCCTTGTCTACATACTAAAAGTGCTCGGGCCGATCCGATCGGCCCTGAGTTCTGCCCTCTAGTAGAAGAAGTTTTTATAAACATCCACTGCACTACTGCTTTAATGCCTCTGTTCCTAATTTCTGAACCCTCTGTCCTATTAACTAACCTCATCCACTGGTGAAGAGCTTTCCGCCTAATTAACAAAAAAGGGGCTCCAAGTGAGGTCTGCCAATGCCCTTTTGCGGAACTGATTCAGTCCCAGATTCAATGTCAGCGTCGGCTGCGGGAGCTATGGATATCATCAGGCGCGCAACACCCATTGGACTCACAGGGCTTCAGCCCCCCCCCGTCGTGTGTGGCAGCCCGGGATGAGACACCTTCCCGGGCAAAAAAGCAGCCGCACCCGAGCACTTCACAGGTCTTTAAAAGACCATTTGCATGTTAATGAGGCCTTGCTGTTGTTTCACCCCTTCTAAGAGCCCCTGCAGCTCCACTCTGCCTATTGCTTAAAGTTCAGCCCCCCCCCCCCGAAATTTGGCTCTAGTTGCGCCTCTGGATATCATTGTACTTATTTGCTATTTTTTTTAAATTGCAGACATGAAAGTAAACCTCTGAGGCACTTCCCGCCGTGCCCGTCTGCTAAAAAGAAAGTTCCATCAAAATGCCTGACCTGCACACGCGGAAATATGGCCGGCCGCATGTCTTCCAACTCACCAGTAGGGGGAGAAAATCACTCTTCTCGGCAACTGCAAGAGTTTGTTTTTATTAGTCTGTTCCGGTGCACTGGAAACAGCGTGTGGAAGAATTAGAGGGTGATGGACATTCCACTTGCGTGCGAGAGTCTTTTTAAAAGGTAATTTTGGAAGAGTAAAAGACTCTCCACCGTCACCATCGCTTATTTTTATTTTGAATATATGGGAAACACAGACGTCTGTTTTGGGCCTAACTTCCGGAAGAGGCAACATGCCAAACTGTACCTTGTGCACGTTGGGCATGGCAGCTCTGTAGTCCGTGCATATTCTGCTCTTCTGTGTTATGAACATTTCACCCAGCGATGCTGGGTGAAATGTTCATGACACAGAAGAGTAGTTTATGTACGGACTACAGAGCTGCCAGTGTGCTCTTTAGCCTTCATTATGCTAGTCCCTGCGCAGCATGTCTAACTTTGGAGGCGGGTGTAGAGCTTCAACAATACTGAATGCAGATTGCCTCACAGAAATGCCAGCCGGTGGCAATCCATTCCGGGAGCAAGATCCCTCTCTTTACTTTGAAGTCCGGATACACGATGAGCGTAGAATTATCTTCCAGCTAGAAGCAACTGACAAAGGCCTTCCCTTCTCAGGGTGGAAGCACGTTTGCTGGGCCCTAACTTTCCCGTGCCCAAAACAGTTTCATATATATTTATTAGTAAATGTTGAACGAGTAGCTCACTTAAACTCTTCCTAATATTTTTACACAAAAACATTCCTTGTTTCATAAATAACGGAAGGTAGCCTACATTTTTAGCTAGGGACATTGTCATTTGTAAAAAAAATAAATATGCAAAGCTCTCACTTCCTGCTCAAATATATTTTTACATTTCGCTGTGAAGTGCTAATAGAGCAGCACTTTGCTGTCAGGTTAAAAACATTAATTTCCTTTAGGGTAATAATAAAGGTCTGTAAGGCTGCTGCTTTCCATGTTGCAACATGACGGTTTGTATTTCCAAATGCACTTTACAGTGTCTGTTGGAATTTGCCTGGGAAGAAAGGTGCACACTGCACTTACACTTTCCCGAATTTAGGCTTTCTCCAGGCTCCAGATTTTTGTTAGTATGGTTTTGTTTTTGCAAACTTTAATTTATATATGGTGGGGTGTTAAATTGTGCGATGCTAATGGTCTCAGTATGTGGATGTGTGTTGCTCATTGAGTATGTATGTACATGGGGAACATTTTCAAGAAACCGACGCATCTGTAGGGATGCGTCAGTTTCCCTGCGCCAGCCTGCGATACCTTTGCGCCAACATGGATGTGCCGTATTTACAAAATGGCGAACCATGGCACAAGGATTCACAGATGCGTCATAAATTCTGAAGCATCTGTTGGCCCTAAAGTCACGCATTGCTGGAGTCGTGTCGCAAGAACGACACAACTCCAGCAATACATGTTGAGGCCTATACTTATTTTGCTGCGTCACTCCTTATGCCTGCTTCAAGCAGGTGTACGTTTTTGTCGCAGTAGCGTCCTAGAAGTTGATAGAGTGGGTAGTACAAAAGTTTGTATAACTCCCCTATCCTGCATGAAAATACTAATTATATAATCTATTAATTATAATATTATTAATCGAGTTTGCATGTATATTAAACCAACATTACTAATTTCCGAATTACATGTGGGAATTGCATTTTGCATGGCTAAATAAACCTTTATAACTAATATCTGTACGCATATTAATGGTAGTATGTGTGGTAATAGAATACTGCATGATATATGTTGCTTTTGTGATGTTGCCGATGAGGAGGATCGAAAAGGTGAATATAATTGCTTTTCAAATGTCACTATATGCTAGATAAATACAAACACATAGAGGGATTAGTAAGGGGTTAACATTAGATTTATTATTTTTATGTATTAATTACTCTTTTGTGTTTGTTTCGCTTAAGTTGGCATTTGGGCCTAAATCAAAGATGGCCGCTGACGATACACGACGAAGTGGCCACTGTCCTACGAGGCGCGGAGTGAGCTGCGCAGGTGCAAGAAATCTCCTAAACCTCGTCACGACCTTTGTTCACCATGTACCCGAACAAGGACACAGTGGGAAGACAGCCAGGACAGAAAACATTCGACCTTACAGTAAACCAGACTTTTGAACTAACTCATGACCTCACCCCTCGAACTGTACTAAGAACTAAAAACCCTACATCGGACGATCTCGACCAGCCAATCACGACTGTGCTAAAATATTAAAATGTATCATCATTGCTTCATTTTTATTATAAAAATACGTAATAGAATAGAGAGGGCGCTGCGACTGCTGCATTTTCCTGAATCCTAGAGGGTCCGGATGCTGCCCGATTATTTGATGACTATGAACTTTCCATAGATCTACGGGCAATGATAGATGCTTGCACGTCTCTGGTCCTCTGCCGATCTTTTGGGACTATAGCGTGCTGAGCAAAGAACTTTGAGTTTTGGCCTGCTTTTGGACGATTGACTGCAAATTTGATTATGCAAAGCCAATGAATTAGAGGACTCCAAATAGCCAGATTAGGTAAATATGATGTTCTGCGGTTTACATGAAAATTTGATATAAAACTTTCTTAATTTGACGAGACAAATGCAATTTTAATCCATTATGAAATTTAGATAAACCAATATTGATTAACAAGAAACAAGTTTGTGGTTTATTAAGAGAGGTAAGATCTAAATCTTGAAATGAGTTTCAGCTGGTTCTAAATCACCATCAACCAATCCAACTAATTTGGTCCATTGACCGAAGTGGGAGGAGTGCCTAGATGTTTTGGATTGAGATCTGTAGGCGAAGGGTATTAATGTATAATCTGTAAAATAACTTTTCTCTCCCTATAGGTTATAAGGTGCCCCCCCATGTCCAGCGTTTGAATTACTCATCCCTCCTGTGTGTGCAGACCGGTGAAAGTAACGTGTGAGTGTTGGTGTTATGGGCCCCACCAATGACTGCACGTGTGAATGAGTTAGTGTGACGTTGGGTCTGTGAGGCAGGGAGGATACCGGAACGGGTTGTTTTCCCGTTACCTGGGTTTTTGCGCTGGATCAGTTTTTCTGGTAGCAGAGTTATGGTTTTTATTGTTTTGGTTTGGTGATTATTGCTTGTAAATTGCTCATTGATTATTGATTGTGGGAAGGTATTGGTTATGTATTAACACTCTATGTTGAGTCACGTCGAGTTCTATGTTGTTTGACGGCTTCTGGGATGTAGGAAGTCAGAAGTTTGTAACAGTTCCGTAGTAGAGCAGAGGTAAGCGCTGCTCTCGGGAAAGACGGAATTGTTGTTGCCCTGTAGGTACATGGGGAAAACGTGTAACGATTGGAGTTGCACGACGCATTGTCTGGGTTCGATTTGGTAACATCGTCGTGTGTTGCCATTAGGGATATTTCCTGTATAAGAGAAGTGTATGGTAGCGAAGCTCACCTGTGAAATTTTGGCCTTAGGTACCAGGAGTCCAAAAGGTACTCTGATTACCCTTATCACTGCAAAGGTAATAGGTGTTCTCTAAGCTTGCTAGAAGGATAAAGTAGAGGGAAGTGCTACTTTGTTAACGAATGTCATAATTCTGTAGTAGGGCAGACTGTTCGCTGCTCTCGGGAAAGACAGAATTCTGTGAGAATGTACAACATTTTCTGTGTGAAAGTGCGTGAATGAAATAGCATTCAGGTTAATTGCGAAACTCTGGTTTTATTTCTCAGGCGCTTTGGGTGTCCAACTAGGTTTCTTAATTCTGGAGAAATGGTTAGCTATTGCTTGTTAGAAGGGTAAGGTAGAGGGATGTGCTACTTTATCAATGGATGTAACGATTCCGTAGTAAGGCAAAGGTAAGCGCTGCTCTCGGGAAAGACAGAATTCTTGTGAAAAAGGTAATTAACTATACTTTGGTTAGCGAAACAGATAATGGTGGCGTTTTTATGTCGTTACTAACAGATTTGTATGTCAGAAGAACGTAAAAAGCTTACCGAGAAAAATTTGGGGTCAGCAGAAGCAGGAGTAGCGAAAAAAAGCTGACGCCAGACCGCCCTGGGATTAGCTAGTCAGTGCGAAACGTTGACGCTCCTGATTGGTGCATTAGTGTATGCCGCGCTAGTAGTGGTGAATTACAGGGTGACGAAGACGCTCCTGATTGATGCGTTGGTGTGAGTCGCGCTGGGATTAGAGAATTACAGAAGTGACATAGATGCTCCGGATTGGTGTGTTAGTGTGAGTCGCGCTACGATTGGTTAAAACAACAGAATAGTAGTAGGAGAAAACTAGTGGTACACAGAATAGACAAAATGATGTATTACGATCCACCAGAAAAAAAGGAAAAAGTCCTGGTTTGGAAAGATTAAGAGTTTATTTAAAAAGGAGATACCGATTGTGACTAGGGAAGGACAATTGCTTCCCCGACCGAAATCTCCCGAATCCTTCATGGTTGCAAAATATGCATATCATACATGCATTTGATTGGACAATTGGGCAAAGTATACAAAAGATGATGGAGTTTTGGCGTTTCCAGAACATGGTTCATTTAATTTAGCGGTTTTAAGCAATTTGAGGGAAAGAATGATGAATCTAAAACCGAGACCTAGACCAACACAGTTTGAAGCATTGACAGAATGGGAAGATGAGCTGCATGACAGAGAAAGACAGAGAAGTGGCGGAAGGTATAGGTACAAGTTTGGTAGGTCGTATGGACAGGAGAATCATGATGACAGAATGAGTAGATGGTGAAATGCAAATATGACTGATGGTTTGTTTCCTGTGAGACATGCTGAAGAAGTTAGTGGTAGAAAATGTACAGAAAAGAGAAATAATATAGAGTCAGGTGGGTATGGAGTACATGAATCGGAGGATGATGTTCTTGACGACATGTTTTAGAAAAATCCAACCCCGTATCAACCAGAATCTGGCATGCTAACACCAAGTGCCCCAATGAGAGAGACTGTGCGAAATATAAAAGTTGAGCCAGTACCCGAAGAGATAGGGAGAAATAATTCTTTCATAGAAATAGAGAGAAAGCAGGATGGTAAAGCTGGTGCAGTTCGGGTTCCTCAATTTCCCCTTACTACCACGGACAGAGTGATTTCGCAGTCACTCACACACACACATACACATCACACGCTGGTTGGGCCCATAACACCAACATTCATTCAAATCAGTCTATCCGTACCACTTTATTCAGAAAAAGGGAATAGGACATTTAGATTCCGAACTACACTGATCCTCCCCTTGATAGGATTTCGCAAGCATCACCTAACAGGAAACTCTTTCTCCTCCTCCTCCCATCAAGGAGAGCACCAACTTTGGTGATGAATCATTTAGTTGGAATTAGTTTAATGACTACTTAACTCTCTGAATCAATCAATAATACATTTCAATGAAAGAACAACACCACACATGAATTCAATTAATCTTTTCTTTATCTAAATAAAATGCAGGTTAGACCTAATTAGTAAATTTCATCTTTTATCATATTTACCTATTCTGGCTATTTGTCGTTTTCGAAGTCAGAATCTGGTCCTCAGTCAAATCGTCAAAGTTCTGTTCTATGCAGCGTCACCGTCCTCTCCGTCAGCATAACATCAGGATACTGGATATGGTGGTGTGCGTTCAGCTACGACCCTCTCTAGTCTACTAATATTTATACTAAAATTTACATTTAAAAAGTTACAATCGTCTTTTTCAGAGCATTTCATTGGACGGACAAAGTACATCTTAGTTCATCAGGTAACATTCGATGTCGTTCCCACAGGCAAAAAGTTCCAAATCGAATGTATGGGAACGGTGGCAATTTATGGTTTAGGTTGCAACAATTTGTATTGAAGGGTTGGCTCTTCGCCTGGTACAGCCTTGATGGGCACAGCGATGACAGTTCACCGGCAGGTCGCAGCTGCTGAGGTTTGCGCAGGCGCGTTTCTCCATTCCCTTCATTGATTTTACTTCGTAAAGTCCGATTCAGTCAGCGGCCATTTTATAGCTGGCCCAAATGGTCAACTTAAGCAGAGAAACATAAAACGTCATTAATACATTGAAATGATTAAACAGTGTTATTTCCCTTGCTAATACCCATATGTGTATGCCTTTATCTAGCCATATGCCACGTCCAAAGCCATTAATACTTGTATATTTAAGCAGAATTCATGAAAACATAACATAAGCAACGTTTATCCTATTAATATGCATACAGACTTAGTTTACATATTATCGTTAGCCATGCAAAGCAATCCCACGTGTATTCTTGCGGTTAATAAGGTTGATTAGTTTCGAAAACAACACTTTATTAATTATTATGATTAATCATTAGTCATTTTAATACAAACATATATAAATGGATTGGGTATATAAAAAGAAAACATTTTACCCGCTCCATCAAAGCGAGTAGTGAAAATTCGGCAGAATTAACAAAAACCACTTTAGAGTTAACCGAAAAGATTAGGGAATTGACTAAGCTGTGACTGTTCCTGTAACTATAGGCCCTGTGATGCCTATTTTTGACAAACAGAAGGATAGTGAGCATTGTTTGACGGTCCCTTATAACAGTAATAAACAGATTGAGAGACCAAGGAAAAGTTCAGACGAGAACACTTGGAGACAAACAGTAAGTACATTAGAACAAAGTACGCCTAACAACTTGACAGTAAATCCAAGTGTAGTGGAAAGACTGATAATAACTACAAAATCTGTATCAGAGACTCCAAAAGACTCAGAACGAGGTAAAGAGGAAAAAACAGTAGGTCCTACTTCAGAAGAATTAAGTGAATGGTTGAGGAGCTTACAGAGAAAAGACAGAGGATCCCAATCTATAGATGTGGCAAAGCTAAGGATGGTTCTGGAAGAATTAATAGTAGGGACTATCCCCACAGAGAATTTAAAAATATCAGGATGAAGAATTACTATTTTTGTGCAAAAGTGTAACTTGGATAGCAAAGAATCTGCACGAAAGACTAGAGGAAGTGGCAAATGAAATGGGTATAGATATCGAGAAGGATAAAAGCTTTGCAAAAACCATATGGAGTAGACTTCACTGAGAAAGATATTGAAAATGTGAACACCACAGGACGAATAGTTCAGATTAAAGACATAATCATTTTGTTAAGAAAATGGGGAGATGTGGTACCAAAAACGAGATGATGCTTCAGAAAAAACATTTGCAGCTTTCCCAATGAGAGAGAAGGAAAAGGTAGTAACGGAATGCCCTATGAGAGAAATTCCAGGTGGAGGATATGTACATGTCCCTTGGACTAGGCAAGATATTTTGTCATTTACAAATGATTTTTCTCGACTACGCGAAAAGCCAGTTGAGTGGTATAGGCAAGTGGATAGGTTTGTAAAATTATCGAAAGTTTTGTGGATTGATCTAAATAGTCTATTTGACATAATAGTACCAGCAGATCTATGGACAAAGTGTAAATTAATGATAAATTGGCCTACCCAGAAATGGGAGCCCCTGATCCCGAAGTCATGAAAAAATATGAATAGGTTATTGCTTCCCTGAAAAGCAAAGTACCTCCCAAAGAAACTGATTGGGTAAAAATTGACCGAACTCATCAAGAAACTAAGGAGTCATTGCACACGTATTATGAAAGGTTAATACTTCCCTTTAAGCAGTTTAGTGGTGATGAAAATTTAAGTGAGAAAGATTTAAGTCATTTTGTACACAGATTTGTAGATGGCCTACGTCCAGAAATTAGTGAAATGATTAAGCAGCATACCGTGGATTGTCAAAACAAGAAAATAGATGAAGTACTAAGACATGCAAAATACTTTAGTGATGAAATTGAAGCTAAGCAGTGTAAATTAAAAGATAAAGCTATGTGGGCACAGGTAAAAGTGGCAGAAAGACAGGAAGCACAGTTGATTGAACAAGCAAATAGTGCAGGACCAAAACCTAAATTTAATGCTGGAAAGGGAAAGGGACAATTTAATATAGAAGAAGCCAAAAAGAAACGGCCATGTCATAATTGCGGAAGAATAGGGCACTGGAAATCCGAGTGTAAATTTCCCCCGAATACTAATGGTGATAATGCATCATTGAATCCGCAGGTGCAGAATGAGGTGAGTGGTCAACCGCAGCGACAGCAGCAGGTTGTTACCCAACAGAATCAGGCGCCAAAACCGCCTTTTCCACAGAGCGTAAATTCACAGAAATACAGTAATGAGACAGGATTCAACAACGAAGACCAGGTAACTAAGCTGCCGCGCGCTAGCGCTGTTTTGCAGTATTGGCTACAACGCGATGAAAGTGAATCAGAAGAAAATTATTGACGGTGCCGAGGGGAGGAAGAAGAGTGCGTACTTGGCGCAACTCTAGATGTAGACCAGACAGATTAAAACGTATCTCACAGAACCTGTAAAAGTCAGTGTAGGGAAATCTTCCGAAATGCACCACTTTGTTGTGTGCGATTCAAGTCCTTTACATTTGTTAGGAAGAGGCTTATTGTGCAAAATGAATTGCACTATATTTTGTACCCCTGGTGGAATAGCATTTGAGACCCCTGATGAAGATGTACTGTATAAAATGACTATGGCTAATATGGAATCTGAGATTACTGAAGCATTCGCTATATTCAACCCCGACAAATTACCAAAAGAATTGAAACAGACAGTAAAAGCAGAAGTTTGGGATTTCACAGGAGAAGATGTTGGATTAATGAAAAATGTAGAATGGTGAAGGAAGGAATAAGCTACCCAAATGTTCCTCAATATAAATTGACACCCAAGATAATTGAAGGAGTTACCCCTATAATCGAGAAAATGATTAAACAAGGAATTTTGAGAGAAATAATGAGTAGTCCATGTAATTCACCAATTATGGGCCTGAAACAGCCTAATGGAAAGTTCAGAATAGTACAAGATCTGAGAAAGATAAACACAATGGTTGTATCATGCTGTCCGATTGCACCAAATCCATCTGTGATTTTGTATCAGATTCCTCATGATGCAGAATGGTACACAGTAATTGACCTATGTCACTGTAGTAGGCCGGGCAGTTATAGGGTTGGAAGGGACCACAGGTTGCCGGAATATGCTCTGTACTGTTCTCCTTTTATTTCCTTTTTAGGTAAGGGATATGGATAGCAAAGAGTTGAGGGTACGTTTGGCAAGGAGTTGCTGCCCAAAAGATCAGTCCAACAAAAAAATCAACACAACAGGTGGCAGAAGGCAACTTCTTCTTCTATCTCCTGGCTCCAGAATGGCATAGTAGGGTGTATTGGGGTCTTCCGTTTTCCTGCACTCTGGCTGGCATCCACTTGGTAGGGCGAGCAAAAGAAAGAGGAAAACACAGGTTGGGGTCAATATTGTGCTCACAAATGGTGTTTGTCCTTGTGCTACCGTCACCAGCTGTGTGGGGGGAAGGGTTTGTCATGGGGCCTTAAAGTTATCACCGCTCCAGTGCCCTATCTCCCTGTACCTCCCCACCTTCACCACCAGAACGATCCCCGTAGGGATACTTGCCTTGAGCCACAGCCTGTCCCCAGGACCATGGCGGTTGGACCCGGGGAGTCTTCTCCTTCCTTCAGCCCACCGGTTATGGTCGCTTTGTATATTCCTCTCGTCAGTCGTCTCCATGCCTGTTTCTTCTCGGTCCCGTCTTCTTCCACCGTTTCGCCGTAAGCCACACTCTCTGTCCTCCTCTCGCCGGTACCTCTCTCCGACTCCTTGCCTTCCGCATCCTTTGTTCTGCCTTCTTCCGCCTGCGTCGGAGTCTCCTCCCTGTTTCCCTCGGCTGCAGCTAGACCGCTGCCACCTTCCGGTCCTGGTTGCGGTGTCGCTGCCATATCCCACTTCAGGTCCAACCCACCTCCGTCCTCTTTACAGTCATGCTTTCTTTTCCATCCCAGTGCATCATGCTAGCCAGCAAATTTTTTCGTTCTGTTTTGGCGAACGTATTTTGACATGGTGCCGAATCCCACAGGGGTATACAGAAAGCCCCTCAATATTTAATCAGATATTGAAGAAGTCCTTAGAAGATCTAGAAATGCCTGAGAACTCAGTGTTAGTCCAGTATATTGACGACCTACTTGTGGCATCAAAGACTAGAGAAGCGTGTGTAATGGACACCATAGCATTGCTAAATCATTCGGCAGATGGAGGACTTAAAGTTTCACCATCAAAATTGCAATTTTGTCAAAAGGAAGTACACTATTTAGGCCATAACATTGAAAAGGGACTGAGAAAGATAACAACAGACAGAAACAGGATAAGAAAAGGAATGAGAGCTCCAATGACACAAAGAGAAGTAAGGATGTTCCTTGGAATGGTTGGATATTGTCGTCAGTGGATCAGTAACTTTTTCCTGATTGCAAAACCTTTGGTACGCCTGACGAGAAGTGATGTGAGAGATCCCATTGAATTAAATAAAGAAGAGTTGACAGCCTTCAAACAATTGAGAGACGGTTTGTGTGAAGCGCCAGCATTGGGAATGCCTGATTATGAGAAAGAATTTGAGTTGTACTGCAGTGAGAGGAATGGATGCGCACTCTCTGTATTAATACAGAAACATGGAAAATTGAGAAGACCAATTGCATATTTTTCAGCTATGCTAGACCCTGTAGCTGTAGCATTACCAGGTTGTTTGAAATCAGTGGCTGCTACTTGTAAGAGTCTGGAACAGAGTGAAGGAATTGTGATGGGATATCCTGTGCGAGTGTTTGTACCTCATGATGTGGCAATCCTTTTAACAAGGAGCCGCACTCAGTTCATGACACATAGTCGACTGACTAAGTATGAGAAGGTCATATTAGGTGCAACGAATGTGAGCCTTGTGAGATGCCTGAATGTGAATCCTGCAATGCTTTTGCCTGATGCTGAGAATGTTGAAGTCAGGGACGAAGTGGATCATGATTGTTTGGATGTACTGGATTTCTGTACCAAACCACGTCCTGATATAAAAGATGTACCTTTGTCAGAGAGAGACTTTGTGAATTTTGTGGATGGGTCATGCTTGAGAACAGACGAAGGAAATCTGAGTGCAGCAGTATGCACAGTTGCAGCTGTAATGGAAGCATCTTAGCTGAAGGGAGTAAAATCAGCCCAGGTTGCTGAATTTGTAGCGTTGACTAGAACATGCAGGTTGGGAAAGAATGTGAGAGTGACTGTGATTACGATAGTCAATATGGCTTCGGTGTTGTGCATGATTTTGACCAGATATGGCTGCAGAGAGGATTTTTGACTTCAAGTGGAACTCTCATAAAGAATGCTGAAGTGGTTGGGAAATTGCTTGAGGCGATACAGCTGGCTAATCAATTGGCTGTTGTAAAGTGTGCTGCCCATGCACAAACCGCCGATTATATCGCGGTCGGAAACAGATACGCCAACGATATGGCTCAATATTGTGCACGAAATCAAAATTCGGTCAACAGGGCAATGAATTCTTGTCCTCTATTGTTTACTAACATTGTGAGTACATGGGAAGAAGTGAGACAGTTGCAGGAAGAGGCAGGAGATGAGGAAATGAGACAATGGGTAAAAGCAGGATGTGCACCAAGGGAAACAGATCATGTAGGGGTCTATCGGATGGAAGACCAGTCATGCCTGATAGCATGGTGTCTGCCATGGCACGGATGTATCATGGACAAGCACACATAGGAAGAGACGCTATGATTAGGTCATTTAAGCAGACCTGGTACAATGCAAAATTTAGACTTGTAGCTGAGAGCCTTTGTCAAAGATGCCTTATATGTCAGCAGTTCAATCCTGGAAGGAAAACAGTAATAAGTTTAGGAACAATAGGTTCGAGAGGGAGGGCCTTTCACCAGAATGCAGATTGATTTCATTGAGATGCCACTCTGTAATAGGTTGAGGTATGTTCTAGTAATGGTCTGCTTGTTTTCTAGATGGGTAGAAGCATACCCCACAAGAAGGAGTGATGGAATCACAGTAGCTAAATTACTGTTGAGAGTGTTAATTCCCAGATTCGGGTTCCCACAATTGAGTCAGATAGAGGAAAGCATTTTCATAATGAAATCGTGAAACTGATTTGTGAAGCATTGAATGTACAACAGACACTACATTGTGCCTATCGCCCAGAGGCTTCTGGTGTGGTGGAACAAGTAAATGGTACCATCAAAAACAGATTAGGAAAAATGTGTTTAGCCACAGGTTTGAAATGGCCTGATGTCTTGCCTCTGGTACTCATGGCTATTAGGTCTATTCCAGATAGGAACACAGGTGGAGTCCCCATGAAATTATCATGGGAATAGCAATGTGCCATGTATTCATACCAGACAACAAGCTGTTGTCTATAATTGATGACTTGGTGTTGGATTACTGTAAGGGGCTGGCTGACGCAGTTCATTCTGTGTTTCATTAGGTTGGATCGGATGCCACCACCCTTGAAAAGAAGCAAGATCATGATCTGAGCCCAGGAGACTGCGTGAGAATTAAAGTACACAGAAGGAGGAACCTTTTTGGTCCCACGTTGGGGAAAACCACGACAAGTGATTTTGACTACAACAACAGCTGTGAAGTGTGCTGGGATCAAGAACTGTATCCATGCTAGTCACACATTGAGAATCCCAAATCCAGTGGATAACAAAGAATGAGAATATTATGAAGAGTCAGAAAGTAGTTCTGAACCGGATGCTGAAGAAATAAGAACAAGAGAAAATCCTGAAAGGGGAAGACAGAGCCAAACTTGACATTTGCCCCGGAGAATATTCCCTTGAGAAGGAGGTTACAGATTTCTGATACCAGCTCAGACTCAGAGACTGAACAGATACCGGTACGCTCCGGAAAAGAGAAAAGCAGTGAAGAGACAATCAAAGAAATTATTGATAAGGAAATTCCTGATGAAAAGCTGAGAGAAATTCCACCTGAAATAACAAAGGTAGATGAGCAGGTGCCAGATACAGAAAGTGAGGGAAAGATTTCTGCGGAAGACCCCCCAAGGAGTTGTAGGGAAATCGAACATCCAGTTAGAGGAAGGGACAGTTAGTCAGAAGGAAGATATTGTGCAAGAAACACGAGGAGGGACAGAAGTAGGGAAAATAAAAGAAGTGGTGGAAAGAAGAACAGCTGAAAGCAAAAAGCAAGTTGAAACAGAATCAGAGGACAGTGATGAAGAAGTACCAGAAGGTCGAGTCCTGAGAAAGAGAGCATGGAGAGCTGAAAAGAATGATAAAGGAGGTAAATTTAAAAGATCAGCAAGAGATTAAATCTGGCCAAACAAAATAAAGAGACTGAGATATCAGCTGACACGAGTGAATTCACCGAGAGCAGAGCAAGTGAATGAAGTATCTAGTCAAGAAAATTCGAAAACCGAGAAAATAACTACAGTAGAGGAAATCAAAAGAACGAGAAAACCTAACCAGAAGTATAAGTCGCCGGAATGGTCGTATGTGGCCCTGCCTGAAATAAAAGAAGAGGCGGATAGCCAAGAAAACCCAGAGGTGACTGTACCAGAAGTGGTTGAGGAAGACGAAGAATCGGAAATCCCGAGAGTTATCTTGTCCGATATTGGAGAAGAAATGGATTTTCAGGAAGTTCTGTACCAAGATTATGAGAGAAAAGTGAAAGATGATCAAATGCCAAACTGAACAAGACAAAAGTGCTGCTAATGGAAAGAAAATAAAAATACAGGAAAATACATAACTGATAGAGCCAAGTAGGTGCTTAGAGCCTTGGGTTAGACAGAACTAGTTGTGAAGTAGAAGAGGCTAAGTCAAAAGACATTGATCATTTTACGAAAATGGCAAACACAGAAAGTAGAAAAACTAAATGTGTGTTTCTTAGACAATGGTTTAAAATGTGTTGTTGTTGTACAGGATTACTAATGCTTCTATGGAGTGTGTTAGCTTTGATGATCTCATTTAAGATTACCCTAAAAACAATAGAAGGACATAGTGAGAATAAAACTAATATAGAGAAGATTCAGAAAGTATATCCGACTGAAATAGATAGGAATTATCTACAGAAAGATAGGTTTATAAATGATTTTTCTAACAATGTATTTTCAAAACTATTGTACGAATATGTAAAGACAATGGATGTGAGGGATTGCTACGTCTGCATGCAGTTACCTGCATCTGTATCGGAGAGAGTGACCTACCACCACCTCCCAGTAACCTATGGAATAACATGTAGTGTAATAGCTAGTCTGTTTTACAAAACAGGGAAGTTGTAATATTATTTTTCAGATGTAGATAACATATTTTCACAAGTACCTGTGATTAACAAATTGAATAAAGTAAAGCCTGCAAAAGTGTTAGGTGAATTTTTCTTAGAGACTAAAGAACTAACATTAGAATCTATATTTAGAAACAATCTGACTTGCAGTCTAAAGAAAGAGGAAATTATGTTTTTAGATATGGTTGAAGAACGGAGATTAAAAATGCAAAGAAAGGTACCTGAAGGGAAAGAAGAAAAAACTTTTTGGGATGTTGAAATGGAAAAACATTTGAAAAGAGAAGCTAGTCCAACTATGACTTTAGATTGGCCTCAGAAAGGAAAGTCGTGTATTAGAAGGAGTCAAACTGCATATGATTACTTTGTAGGGAACAGTGAATGCCATGATACATACCGAATCATGGGTGGATGGGGATTTAAAGGAGGAAATGATCCAGTTTTTCCTGGGTTATATTTTATCTGCGGGAATAAGGCATATTATCGATTGCCAGACCATTGGTACGGCACATGTTATGTAGGTCTGGTATTCCCAAAGATATTCCACATGGGAAGAGGAAAAAATGGTGTACATAAGTTAGGTAGTCATCTAGCATGCAGAAAGAGAGAATCTTGGTCAGAAATTGTAGGAGACATTTTTGGAGCATTGATACCAGCAGTGGGAATATCTCTGAATGCACACAAAATTAGAAAACTATCAAAAGTAGCAGATCGCTTGTCAACAAGCACCACTGGAGGATATTTATTGGTAAATACTGAAATGGTTACCATGCGTGCCATGGTAATGCAAAATCGACTTGCCCTTGATATATTATTGGCAAAAGAGAGTGGAGTCTGTGGAATGCTGAAAGTTGAACATCGTTTTACTTACATTCCTGACGAAAGTAAGGATCTGAAGGTCTACATTAAAATTATAACTGATTTGCACGAGGGAATTGCACCACTGGAGGTTGAAAGTGTTTGGGAAAAGATTGGAATTTTTTTTTCTTCTATTAAAGATTTCGAATTTAAACTTAGGTGGTACCTTTATAGGTAGGATCTTATTTCCATTAACATGTGCGATTTTGATAGTATTAATTTTAAGACTAGGATGTATATGCCATAAAAGAAAGAAAATACAGAAAAAGTTCAAAAGAGAACATTTTAAAAGAAGACAGAATAAGAGACAAGAGAGGGAATTTGAAGAAGTAGAATTAGAAGAGATGAAAGAAAGTATGTATAAAACAGCAAGAAGAGAAGAAATTGGGGAAACAGAAATGTGAACTAATTAAAGAACTCATTTCGCTTTCATGACAAATTGATAAAAAATATTAATGGTGTGGTAAGAAAATTCCAAAGGAGGGATTGATGGAGCGGGTAGTACAACATTTTGTATACCTCCCCTATCCTGCATGAAAATACTAACTATATAATCTATTAATTATAATATTATTAAACAAGTTTGCATGTATATTAAACCAACATTACTAATATCCGAATTACATGTGGGAATTGCATTTTGCATGGCTAAATAAACCTTTATATCGAATATCTGTACGCATATTAATGGTAGTATGTGTGGTAATAGAATACTGCATGATATATGTTGCTTTTGTGATGTTGCCCATGAGGAGGATCGAAAAGGTGAATATAATTGCTTTAAATGTCGCTATATGCTAGATAAATACAAACACATAGAGGGATTAGTAAGGGGGTTACCGTTAGATTTATTATTTTTATGTATTAATTACTCTTTTGTGTTTGTTTCGATTAAGTTGGCATTTGGGCCTAAATCAAAGATGGCCGCTGACGATACACGATGAAGTGGCCACTGTCCCACGAGGCGCGGAGTGAGCTTTGCAGGTGCAAGTAATCTCCTAAACCTCATCACGACCTTTGTTCACCATGTCCCCGAACAAGGACACAGTGGGAAGACAGCCAGGAAGAAAACAATCAACCTTACAATAAACCGGAACAAAACTTTCTAAATTTGACAGGACAAATGCGAATTTAATCCATTATGAAATTTAGATAAACCTATATTGATTAACTGTAAATGTAAAATGTAAATGTACAGATATTTATATAGCGCAAATCACCAACCGGTCTCTAAGCGCTTGCTTAGGGAACCCGTCCTGGTATTCCCCTGTGAGATAACCCAGCAGGGCATCCACAAGGTGAAAGCCAGGCATCCCGCCGCGAGGGGCCATTGTGGAGATTAAGCAAGCTATTGCCCAGAGTCGCAGAGTGTGAACCCATGAATCGAGTATGCACTGGAGTGAGAATTATCGAGTCCATGGACAATTTATGGACTCAAGACCCAGCCGAGCCGGGAATTGAACCCTGGTCCCGGGCTGACCTCTGCTTCCCGGTCTGCCTACTCTAAACCAGTGAGCCACACTTCTCTTAACAAGAAACAAGTTTGTGGTTTATTAGGAGAGGTAAGATCTATATCTTGAAATGTGTTTTAACTGGTTCTAAATCACCATCAACCAATCCAACTAATTTGGTCCATTGACCGAAGTGGAAGGAGTGCCTTGATGTTTAGG
Source organism: Triturus cristatus (assembly GCF_964204655.1). Classification (NCBI taxonomy): domain Eukaryota; kingdom Metazoa; phylum Chordata; class Amphibia; order Caudata; family Salamandridae; genus Triturus; species Triturus cristatus. The sequence goes on from NC_140594.1 coordinate 968,512,865, forward strand.
ATTGAGATCTGTAGGCGAAGGGTATTAATGTATAATCTTTAAAATAACTTTTCTCTCCCTATAGGTTATAAGGTGCCCCCCATGTCCAGCGCTTGAATTACTCATCCCTCTTGTGTGTGCAGACTGGTGAAAGTAACGTGTGAGTGTTGGTGTTATGGGCCCCACCAATGACTGCATGTGTGAATAAGTTAGTGTGACGTTGGGTCTGTGAAGCAGGGAGGATACCGGTACGGGTTGTTTCCCTGCTACCTGAGTTTTTGCGCTGGATCAAAGTGTTGCAGTGAAATCTTGTAGATTTTACTGCATCATTTTTACGAGGCTTTCCAACATGGGAACGCCCACCCTGCAAACATTATACCTGACGCAGGTATAATGTGACGCGGGGCTTTACAACATGACACATTTCCCTAGATGCGTCATGTTGTAAATTGGCCGCATTGTTTATGCCGCCGCTGCATCACAAAAGTGATGCAACGGTGGCGCAAAAGTGTCGCAAGGGGCTTGTAAATCTGCCCCATGGTATTTTGAGAATGCATGAGGATGGGTTTAAAGATGTGAGGGCATGTGTCAGTGTTAGTTTAACTGACAACATGCACGCTTTTTGATTCTTTGTACAGTTTTTTTAAGGTTTATGAAGGTCTGATTAGCAAAGTTTCATCTCAAGTGAATCGCACAGGATAGGGAACTGGCTTGATGGGCTCAGGGATAGCTTGAGGTATGCCTAAGACTGTGTGTGTGATGGCATATGTATTTCTGGTGTATTTATGTAGGGTGTGGAGCATGAGTGTATTGAATTTTACATGTCCCAGTGGGTGTGTCTTGGTGTCTGAAAGGGCCGTGTGAGTGCAGTGAAGTAGTGAGTCTCTCAGCGGAATGTTATGGGACTGAAAAATCTGGATGCTTGGGGTATTTGAGGCATGAGTGTTGGTAAAATGCATTTTGAGTTTGTATGGTTAGATATTGAGAGTCCCTGGGGTGTTGTGTGGGTGTCTTTGGGTACTTGAGGGTGTACAGGCACATTGTGAGAGTGCTGGTGAGCATATCTGTATGTGTTGGAAGGGTCTCTGAGGAGTGCTGATGGTGTCTTGGGTAGTGGTGATGGTGCCGGAGATACATTTCCAGCATAAGTGCGTTTTGGGGCAATAATTTAACTTTCTGGAGTATGTAGTGTGCCTCTGGAAGTTATTTCATGGTTGGTGGTGTGTCTACTGGTGACTGGAGAGAATAGTATGTATGTGAACATTTCTGTATGATGTTGTGAGACCATCTGAGCATACTGGAGGTTTGAGGGAGATGTGAGGGTGTCTGGGTTTGTTGGGAGCTTGAATGGCACAATTTGCAAGGCTTACAAGTGTATTTTATGTGTGTTTGCTAAAGGGCTTTATTTGTATGTTTGTCTTGTAAATGTGTCTGCAAGCATGAGCATGATACCCATGTGAATTAACAGTTGTGTTTCCTGCTCCTTTCATGTTTACCCTTTATTTTCTCCTTTGTAGATCGGACACCCACATCATCATCACTGTGCTACTTCCTAACCATTTGCTAATTGTTCTGAGTTCTCACTCTATCATCCTTTTATGTCCTATCAGAGAACACTCATGGAAAAGGTCCTGCAAGCTGAAAATTCTGAGTCTGAAAACTTGTGCTTAAGCTACAGGTTCCACGCTGCCTTCATCCATCTAGGTCAGGTAATTTGTGCATCAGTCAGTGTGTATCATATAAGGGAGTTTGTATCCATGGACTGCCTGAAGGAGTCTTACAGGGTAAGACTGTCACTCAATATCTAATATGATTGCTTGTGCCTTATTATATGAGTCGGTGTCTGGTGAGTGTGTGTCTGTTAGCATTCATGGGCATCTGTGTGTGAGCACTTCTGCAATAGGTGCATGTCTGATGTCTATGAGTGTTTTATGAGGTATATAGGTAACCCAAAGATGGGTGTTGGAAAATGTACTACGAATGAGTATCTGAAGGTGTGGATGTGTCCAATGGTGTGTGTGTGTGCGTGCATATCTTATTGTATACAATTGCTCTCTAATCATGTTTCATTGATATCAGATAATGTACAGGGGTGTACAGTTATGCGCATAAGTGTCTAACTGTGTACTTAGGTGTCTGGTTGCATGCACATGTGTCTCAAAGTATACTTGGGTGAATAGAAGAACATGCAGGTTTCTGTAGGGTGTGTAGCTTTAGGGTGTCAGGAACAAGCAAGACCATATCTGGGGGAGTATTAGTTAAGAGCTTCATCCAGTTTCACCACATCCCTCTCAACTACATACCTATATCTAAGACATTTGGGTTTTGTTTGATTTTACTGAAATGACTTCCAAGGATGTAACTTCTACATTGCTCTGTGCTCATGATATGAAAAGCTGCTCCCCACCAGACTTAAAAGTGACCTACTCAGCTCCAAAGTAATGCACCAGATGTCTTCTTTTATTTCAGTTTGTCCTTACACTCGAAGGTGCCTAATAGGGGTACAGCCCCACATATCTCAACAACCACATAAACTCCCACACATTTATCAGAAACCTCAACTCAGTCACACTCTGACTCCCACACACCCCTACATATACCGAAGCAGATCTGGCAGACATGCCTTCTTCCTCCCTCTTAATGCCTGGAATGGTCTGCCCCTGCACATGAGAGGCACATCCTTAGTTCTTGAATTCCACAAGAAACTGAAGACCTGACTCTTCACCTAGTTCCTGCTCTGGACTAAACATTTCCTGCTTCAGCACCAGGATACCCTTCCAGGATAACATGACATAACATGGATATCTGATATCTTGCATAAGCATCTGACTTTGTGCCTCTTGCTACATGGCTTGTTTGTGGAAAGAAGGTGAGTCTGAAAGAAATGAATGGGTGCAATTTGGGGATGTATGACTAGTAGTACTTAATTATTAAAATATGTTTTTTCTTATCATTGTGGAAACATCCTCATGAGAACACTTTGATGATGTCTGTGATGAAGATGAAGAAGATGAACAACCATGTCAGGCTGGCAAGTCTGTTGGATGTTGCCAAAGAAACATCATTCAGGTAAGTCGGTGACTAGAAGATATACCAAATCTGTGGGCCTCCTGGGAAGCATCTTGGTGTACGCTCTAGGAATACGGATCTAGTTCTTACTCTTTCAACAAGAGGAGCATAGGGTCAGGTAGACATACTCTTTCTTCCCTCGTAGGTGGACCAGGAACTTCAGCAACCGTCAACTACACATGTTTAGCCTAGGGACAGCTTGCATCTTTATGGTAGCTTGCCTTGAGCAAATACCCTCGCTGAGGTGTTTTTGCGGGCAGTAGAGCCACAGCACCACTTTGTACAGTTGGTTTAAGGAAACCTGCCTCTCGTTTTGTATCTCCTCGCTGTGCCATGAATGTTTAGTACAGGAACAGGTTGTAGGCACACTCTCTCTCTTTTTCCCCTTCTAGGTGGACCAGGAACTTCAACGACCGTCAACTACACATGTTTAGCCTAGGGACAGCTTGTAGGTGTATGGCAGCTTGCCTTGAGCGAATGCCCTCACTGAGGTGTTTTTTGCGGCCAGCAGAGTCACAGCACCACTTTGTACAGTGGGTTTAAGGGAACCTGCCTCTCGTTTAGGACCTCCTCACTGTGCCATGAATGTTTAGTACAGGGACAGGTTGTAGGCACACTCTCTCTCTTTTTCCCCTTCTAGGTGAACCAGGAACTTCAACAACCATCAACTACACATGTTTAGCCTAGGGCCAGCTTGTAGGTGTATGGCGGCTTGCCTTGAGCTAATGCCCTCACTGAGGTGTTTTTGCGGCCAGTAAAACCACAGCACCACTTTGTATAGTTAGTTCAAGGCAACCTGCCTCTCGTTTTGTATCTCCTTGCTGTGCCATGAATGTTTAGTACAGGGACAGGTTGTAGGCACACTCTCTCTCTTTTTACCCTTCTAGGTGGACCAGGAACTTCAACAACAGTCAACTGCGCATGTTTACCCTAGGGACAGCTTGTAGGTTTAGGGCAGCTTGGCTTGAGTTAATGCCCTCACTGAGGTGTTTTTGCGGCCAGCAGAGCCACAACACCACTTTGTACAGTTGGTTAAGGGAACCTGCCTCTCATTTTATATCTCCTCGCTGTGCCATGAATGTTTAGTCCAGGGACAGGTTGTAAGCACACTCTCTCTCTTTTTACCCTTCTAGGTGGACCAGGAACTTCAACAACAGTTAACTGCACATGTTTAGCCTAGGCCCAGCTTGTAGGTTTAGGGCAGCTTGGCTTGAGCTAATGCCCTCACTGAGGTGTTTTTGTGGCCAGCAGAGCCACAGCACCACTTTGTACAGATGGTTTAACCCCTTCGGTGCTGAGGACGGCTGGGAGCCGTCATGGCACATGGTGGGCGCTCCCCCCGTGGGACACCGATCTTTGTTACGGCACCGGGGAAGGCAGGGGAAGGGTTTCCCCTGCCTCCCCCCGCCCCCCCACTCCACATCATCAATGACGTCATTGCGCGAGGCGCGCTGACGTCATTGGAGGCTTCCCTTCGTTTCCCAACGCGCTGGAAGCCATTTGTTTCCAGCGCGTTGGGAAAGTAAGAGGTAAGTTTTGCCTCGTGGAGGGTGGCGGATGTATTTCCAAAGGCATCGGAGGAAAGGAAAGGGTTTTCCTTTCCTCCGATGTTTTTTGAAAAATGCATTCCTGCTGCTCGATCGCGCGATCGTGCAGCAGGAATGCATTTTTTGTGTGTTCCAGGCCTTAGGGTTCAAATTTGATAGGGTTCCCGGAGTCTAGGGCACAGGGCCCGATTCAGGTTCGTGCATAATGGTGTTGGGAAGGTTTTAGGTTGTTTTGGCAAAATTCCATCCAGAGTTGGCAGATTTTTGGGTGTTTTTGTGGGTTTGCGGGGGGCGCGTGTTTGAGTGAAAAGTCTTACCCCTTCCACTGGATGGATTTGTGTAATATTTGCTGAGATTCTTGGGAACTACTGTCCTAATGAGTATGAAGATGATCGAAGCAGTGGAAGTGCCAAAAAGAGCATTTTTTGTGAAGGCCCGGATTGCAATGTTATCCAATGGGCGATGTTAGGGTGGTGGAGAAGTGGTTTTCAGGGGGTTCCAGTGGATCGACAGGAACGGGGCTGCTGTGAGTGGTAGGGAGGGGGAATTCATGGGAGTGCTGGAAGTTTAGGAGGAATCGATCAATGGGATGGGTGTTTTTTGTGTGTTTGGGGCGCGATTTGTCTCGGGGAGTGGCCCCTTGGGGAAGGGTCGCTCCCCTTTTGGGGGTAACATTTTAAGTTGGATCTGCCCCCCTTGGAGGGGGGCAGATCTGTTTAGAAAAAGGGCCAGGAATTTTTTTTTTTTAAATTGTGTGTGGCCCAACCGGGCCAGAAAAATATTTTAAAAAAGTGTGTGGCTCAACCGGGCCTTTTCGGCAATTTGTTTTGGGGAGCGGGCCCTTGGGCAAGGGTCGCTCCCCTGTGGGGGTAACATTTTAAGTTGGATCTGCCCCCCTTGGAGGGGGGCAGATCCATTAAAAAAAATATTTAAAAAAAATTGTGTGTGGCCCAACCGGGCCTTTTGGGCCATTTGTTTTGGGGAGCGGCCCCTTGGTCAAGGGTCGCTCCCCTGTGGGGGTAAAACTAAAAGTTGGATCTGCCCCCCTTGGAGGGGAGCAGATCCGTTTGAATTAATGGAAAAAAAAGGTGTGTGGCCCAACTGTGCCTTTTTAAAAAAAATTCACCATTTATGGCCAATCTGTTTTGGGGAGCGGCCCCATGCCCTAGCTGTTTTAGGGAGTGGCCCCTTGGGCAAGGGTTGCTCTCCTTGGGGGAGCAAAATGTTTTTAGGGAGTGGCCCCTTCGGCAAGGGTCGCTCCATTCTGGGGAGCATTTTTCTTGGCCGTTTCTGACCCCTTGAAGGGCAGATTCAACAATTAATTTTATTGTATGCCCACTAGGCCACCAGGGATTGTTTTTTTGTTGTTGGGAGCAGCCTCTTGCGCAAGGGTCGCTCCCCTTTATGGTTAGTTTGTGGACTAGTGCATTTTTTGTATATGTGATTGTAATGTTTTATTTCTCCTTTTTATTCTAGTGTAAAGCTTTTGATTCCTGTTTGCGGATTCAGCAGGGGTTGTTTTGCAGTTTTACGTAGTTGACTTGTTTCGGTAAGAAAAACCTTTTGTTGTATTTACTCCAAATCAGTGTTATTGTCATGCATGAATGAATTTTTTTGTAAGTGGTTTTGTAATGGCAGCATATTTTGTTAGTGTTTTGAGCATGTGTTTTGTAATGTCTTATGTGTAATTTTCTTTTCTTTTTCTTTTTTAGTGGGATATTGTTGTTCCTTACTGTGTCTGTTCAGAGTAGGTGGTGGTGAGTCTAGCTGCTTCTGGCACGTGAGTGGTATCGTTTTGAAGTTTTTAGGTCTTTGTGATAAAGAGGAATTTTGTTTATAACTTATTTTTCAAAGTGTTTGTTGTTGACTGGTTTGGCAAGTTACCTTTATTAGTAAGGATTATGGCTAGCCGTAGAATGACTGCTCAGCAGGTTGTTGGTATGCTGCTTGAATCTTCCTCTGAGCAGGATTATGAGACTGACAGTGCGTCTGAGGGAGAGGAGGGAGGGGAAGATTCAGGCAGTGAGTTTTCTCTCCACATGGAATCATCGGATGATGAAGATACTCTCAGTGCAGATGAAGGTACTCTTGGTGTGGATGAAGCAACTCTCAGTGCGGATGAAGGGCCTATGTTAGAGGAGGATACTGCTGTGCCGATGGTGCAAGAGGCTTCTGGATTGCAGCCTGAGGGTACTAGGCTTCCTACTGGAAGTGCTGGACTGTGGGTTGATCCAAACATGGTGCAGCCGGTGTTGCCTGCCTTTAGTGGTGAAGCAGGGTGTAGAATGGTTTGTGAACATTTTTTGCCTATACAGTTCTTTCAGTTGTTTATGGATGATGTATTTTTGTCTGAGCTTGTTGAGCAGACTAATTTGTATGCTGAACAGTTTTTGAGGGACCACAGTGCCACACTTAAGCACCACTCTAGAGCTACCCGGTGGACTCCCACAAATCTGGATGAGATGAAGAAGTTTTTGGGTTTGACTTTTTTGATGGGCTTGATAAGGAAGCCGTCCATGGCTTCATATTGGTCAACCAGTCCCTTGATGGCAACAGCCATATTTCCTGCAATTATGTCCCGTGATCGGTATTTACTTTTGCTTCGGATGCTGCATTTTGTTAATAATACTTTGACATTTCCACGAGATCACCCTGACTGTGACCGTCTTTTTAAGATTCAGCCTGTACTTGATCATTTTGTAGATCGATTTTCAGAGATCTATGCTCCTGGGAAAGAAATATCTATTGATGAGTCTTTGGTCCTGTTCAAGGGCCGTTTGGTTTTTAGGCAGTACATCCCTAGCAAGAGGGCACGGTATAGAATTAAGTTGTATATGTTGTCTGAGAGTAGGACAGGATATGATTTTAATTTCCGTGTGTACACTGGTAGGGATTCCACTATTGACCCCCCTGGTTGTCCGTCTACTTTTGGAGTTTCAGAGAAAATTGTGTGGGATCTTGCTAGAAGACTGTTTAACAGAGGCCACCATTTGTACCTTGATAACTTCTACACTGCTGTGCAATTGTTTAAGGAATTGTTCAAAGTTGACACTTTTGCTTGTGGCACGATCCGCTCTAACCGTAAAGGTTATCCAAAAGAGCTTGTTTCCAAAAAACTTCAAAGGGGGCAGAGCAGTTTCTTGCGTAGTGATGAACTGCTTGCTGTGAAATTTGCGGACAGGAGGGAGGTGTACATGCTGACTACGATCCATGATGAGAGTACTTCACCTGTGGCTGTTTGGGGTCAGTTTGCTGAACTACGCAAACCGGTGTGCATTGTAGACTACAATAAGCACATGGGTGGTGTTGATAGAGTAGATCAGAGGTTGGAACCTTACACTGCTATTCGTAAGGCGTACATTTGGTACAAAAAGTTGGCCATCCATCTCTTCAATTTAGCAACTTTCAATGCTTTTGTTGTGTACAAGGAGTGTTCACCTGAGTCAAAGTTGACTTTTGTACAGTTTCAGGAGTCTGTGATAGGCAGCCTTGTTGTTGTGGAGCAAGCAAGTGTTCCTAGAGTTGGAGTGGTGGAGGATGTGGCCAGATTGAAAGATCACCATTTTCCTAATTTAATTCCTTCCACGCCCAAAAAAAACAATCCCTGTAAGAGATGTAGAGTCTGCTTGCGAAGAGGTGTGCGGAAGGAGACTCGTATGCAATGTGCCCATTGTCCTTCTAATCCTGGGCTGTGTGTGCCCTCATTTTTCAGATTGTATCACACTAAAAAGAGTACTGCCTTGCCTATTTCCCACCACCCAGCGTTCCCCCAGGTCTCCCGGTAAAAATGGTGCCTCACTTGTGTGGGAGGCCCAAGTACCCGCGGCAGGCAAGGGCCCAAAACATTTTTTGGATAGGCAATGTTGATTTCACCTCACAATGTTTTGAGCCCTTGCCTGCCGCGGGTAATTGGGCCTCCCACACAAGTGAGGCACTATTTTTACCGGGAGACCTGGGGGAACGCTGGGTGGTGGTAAATTTGTGTGAGCCCGGTGATGCCACAACTTTCCCACCCCAAAATGTGTGAAAAAAGTGATTTTTCAGCTAAAATTGAGGTTTGCAGGGGATTCTGGGTAAGGAAACGTTGGGGGATCCACGCAAGCCATACCTCCCTGGAAGCCCCCTGATGTCTAGTTTTCAGAAATGTATGGGTTTGGTAGGTTTCTCTAGATCGCTGCCGAGCACCGGGCCAAAAACTCAAGGGACCCCCCTTGCAAAACCAGGTGGTTTTGCGATAGGCCATTTTGATGTCACCTCACTACGTTTTGGGCCCTTGACTGCTGCGGGTACTTGGGCTTCCCACACAAGTGAGGCACCATTTTTACCGGGAGACCTGGGGGAATGCTGGGTGGGTGTAAATTTGTGTGAGCCCGGTGATGCCACAACTTTCCCACCCCAAAATGTGCTAAAATTGAGGTTTGCAGGGGATTCTGGGTAAGGAAACTTTGGGGGATCCACGCAAGCAATACCTCCCTGGAAGCCCCCGGGTGTCTAGTTGTCATAAATGTATGGGTTTGGTAGGTTTCCCTATATGCCGGCAGAGTTAGGGTTCAAAAACTACAGCTATGCACTTTGCCAAAAAAGGGTAATTTTTCACTGCAAAATTGAGGTGTGACCACGTTGCGTTTTGTGCCGTTTCCTGTCACGGGCACTAGGCCGACCCGCACAAGTGTTGTACCATTTTTCTCGTAGGACTTTGGGGAACACGGGGTGGGTGGAAATTTGTGGATCCACGCAGATTCCAGAACTTTCCATCACAGAAATGTGGGGAAAAAGTATTTTTTTGTCAATTTTTTTGGTTTGCAAGGGATTCTGGGTAACAGACCCTGGTGGGAGGCACTCAAGTCACCCCATCCTAGATTACCCTGGGTGTCTAGTTTTCAAAAATATATAGGTTTGCTATGTTTACCTAGGTGCTGGCAGAGCTAGGGTTAAAAAACTACAGCTAGTCACTTTGCCAAAAAAGGGTCATTTTTCACTGCAAAATTGAGGTGTTACCACGTTGCGTTTTGTGCCGTTTCCTGTCCGGGCAGTAGGCCGACCCGCACAAGTGAGGTACCGTTTTTCTCGTAGGACTTTGGGGAACGCGGGGTGGGTAGAAATTTGTGGATCCACGCAGATTCCCGAACTTTCCATCACAGAAATGTGGGGAAAATGTGTTTTTTTTGTCAATTTTTTACGTTTGCAAGGGATTCTGGGTAACAGACCATGGTGGGAGGCACTCAAGTCACCCCATTCTGGATTCCCCTGGGTGTCTAGTTTTCAAAAATATATAGGTTTGCTAAGTTTCCCTAGGTGACGGCAGGGCTAGGGTTCAAAAACTACAGCTAGTCACTTTGCCAAAAAAGAGTCATTTTTCACTGCAAAATTGAGGTGTGACCAGGTTGCATTTTGCGCCGTTTGCTGTCGCGGGCACTAGGCCGACCTGCACAAGTGAGGTACCATTTTTCTCGTAGGACTTTGGGGAACGCGGGGTGTGTGGAAATTTGTGGATCCATGCAGATTCCAGAACTTTCCATCACAGAAATGTGGGGAAAATGTGTTTTTTTGTCAATGTTTTACGTTTGCAAGGGATTCTGGGTAACATACCATGGTGGGAGGCACTCAAGTCACCCCATCCTGGATTCCCCTGGGTGTCTAGTTTTCAAAAATATATAAGTTTGCTAGGTTTCTCTAGGTGCCGGCAGGGCTAGGGTTCAAAAACTACAGCTAGGCACTTTGCCAAAAAAGGGTCATTTTTCACTGCAAAATTGAGGTGTGACCACGTTGCATTTTGCGCCGTTTCCTGTCGCGGGAACTAGGCCGACCCCCACAAGTGAGGTACTATTTTTCTTGTAGGACTTTGGGGAATGCGGGGTGGGTGGAAATTTGTGGATCCACACAGATTCCAGAACACTCCATCACAGAAATGTGGGGAAAATGTGTTTTTTTTGTCAATTTTTTACGTTTGCAAGGGATTCTGCGTAACAGACCATGGGGGGAGGCAGTCAAGTCACCCCATCCTGGACTCCCCTGGGTGTCTAGTTTTCAAAAATATATAGGTTTGCTAGGTTTCCCTAGGTGCCGGCAGGGCTAGCGTTCAAAAACTACAGCTAGGCACTTTGCCATAAAAGGGTCAATTTTCACTGCAAAATTGAGGTGTGACCACGTTGCATTTTGCGCCGTTTCCTGTCGCGGGCACTAGGCCGACCCCCACAAGTGAGGTACCATTTTTCTCGTAGGACTTTTGGGAACGCGGGGTGGGTGGAAATTTATGGCTCCACGCAGATTCCAGAACTTTCCACCACAGAAATGTGGAGAAAAAGTGTTTTTTTTGTCAATTTTTAGGTTTGCAAGGGATTCTGGGTAACAGATCATGGTGGGAGGCAGTCAAGTCACCCCATCCTGGATTCCCCTGGGTGTCTAGTTTTCAAAAATGTATAGGTTTGCTAGGGTTCCCTAGGTGCCGGCAGAGCTAGGGTTCAAAAACTACAGCTCGATTCTTCACAAAAAAAGTGTAAATTTTCAGTGTGAAAATGTGGTGTGTTCCCCTTAGGTTTTGAGCCACTTCCTGTCGTGGGCACTATGCCTACCCACACAAGTGAGGTACCATTTTTATCGGGAGACTTAGGGTAGTTCAGATTTGTAAAGCAACTGTTCTTACCTATTGAGTTTTGATGCATTTCTGCCTTCCAAATGAAAGACATTGTGTAAAAAAAAAGTCATTTTGAAAAATGACCAATAATTGTCATGCAAGTATGAGTATTCCCAATTTCGAAAATGTGCAAATATGCACTGTTTCTAAACTCTGTAATTTGTTCCCATTCCAGAAATACATAGGTGTCGTTCATACCAATTTTTCCATGTATACATTTTCACACAATAATTGCTATCTACCCGGAACAAAAAAAAAACCATTACAAAATGCTGCTCCGTTGTTTACTCTGGGTTCGTTGGGCTCTTGGTGAACCTACAAGTCCTATATATCCCCACAACCAGGAATGTCCAGCGGATGTAACGGTACATTGCTTTCAAAGAGATGTCATAATTAGAAGAAGTTACAGGTGAAAACGTTGACACAAAAGGCTGCTTTTTTCAACAAATTTTTAATTTTTCCAATATTTAACTGTTAGTTTCTATAAAGAAACCTTGATGGATCTACACAAATGATCCCTTGCTGAATTCAGAATTTTGTCTACTTTTCAAAAATGTATAGCTTTCCAGGATCCATTATTGCTTTTCTACCCATTTCTACCATTATCTGGAAGGAGGTTGAAAGCACAAAAAATAGCAAAAATAGGGTATGTCCCAGAAAAATGTCAAAACTGTGTAAAAAATGTTGGATTTCTGACAAAAATCTGTCATTCCCTAAAAGCTGGCGAAATGGTGATTTCAGCCCCACAAACCCTTTTTTGATATCAGTTGCAGAGAAAAACCCAGACGCTTTCATTTGCAGCCACTTTTCCCCATTTTTCACAAAAAAACAAAATTTTGATGTATTTTGACTAATTTCTGGGAACCCTTTAGAAGAATCCACAAACCCTGGGTACCTTTAGAATTCGCATGATGTTGGAAGAAAAGGACGCAAATTTGGCATGGATACCTAATGTGGTCAAAAAGTTACAGGGGCCCAAAAAAGGCTTAGCACAGGAGGGGAAAAGGCCTAGAAGCAAAGGGGTTAAGGGAACCTGCCTCTCGTTTTATATCTCCTCGCTGTGCCATGCATGTTTAGTACAGGGATAGGTTGTAGGCACACTCTCTCTCTTTTTCCCCTTCTAGGTGGACCAGGAACTTCAACAACCGTCAACTACACATGTTTAGCCTAGGGCCAGCTTGTAGGTTTATGGCAGCTTGCCTTGAGCTAATGCCCCCACTGAGGTGTTTTTGCGGCCAGCAGAGCCACAGCACCACTTTGCACAATTGGTTCAAGGCACCCTGCCTCTCGTTTTGTATGTCCTCGCTGTGCCATGAATGTTTAGTACAGGGACAGGTTGTAGGCATACTCTCTCTCTTTTTACCCTTCTAGGTGGACCAGGAACTTCAACAACAGTCAACTACACATGTTTAGCCTAGGTACAGCTTGTAGGTTTATGGCAGTCAATCTAAAAAAATGGGACCTCATAGATCACCAACAAAACTAACCTAGGTAACCTGGACTTTATCTAACTGGTCATTTAGTGTATAAATCCAATGTTCGTAAGAGACACCACTGTACATTTCCTGTAACCAAGATTCGATGGGTAGGGCAAAGTTCTGTTCACCAAAGTCTATGGATGCAGACCGCTGCAGTGGCTAATGCTTTTGCAGTCCTCCGTGTTCGTTCATATGCAATCTCAGGGTATAGGTCAAAGTGGCATAGAAGAACTTTATGCACGGTCAGGTGGCTCCTATGTCCACTTTATCCCTCAATTCCACACCTCGATCCAAAGGTTATTCAACAGGGTACCTTCCCAGAGCAGGTGGGCAATGTCCCCTTCTGAGATGTTTCAAAAGAGAGGGAGTTACCTCAATGTACATACAAAGGGACGGGGTACAAATACAACAGCAACACAAGAGTCCCTATACTTGAATCAGGAAATGAGTAAACTATTTACCCTGAACCAAGTGTCTCTATTGGTCTATTGCTACTCTGGCATAGGTGTCATGAAGAAAACTAATATTTTACTCCAACATTATGATTAAAATATAAAAACATAAAAAGGCAAATTTAAAAATGTACACAAAAAGTCTCTTTCACTTGTATTCATGAAAAATAGTTACAACTTTTTATTAAAATTCATGTTATAAAATACACAATTCATAAAAATTTGTATACTTGATCTTCCTCCCACATAAAGGTGATAATCTAGGTTCTCTGTTTATATAGATAAAACTAAAAAAGTTGACGCAGCGTTTTGGTTACTTCTTTGATATTTTCACCTTCTTCAGGACTATACAGGTTTCATCAAATCTAAATGAAAAAATATTCCATTTAAATACATGTACATTTCAAATATTCATAAAAAAATATATATATATTCTTACTTAATATTTTGCTCTCAAAATTCTACCTATTACCACAAGTGCTAAAGCCTTTGTGTAATCATATGATATTACTTTTCATTTTCAAAACCCATAGCTTTTGACCCCTCCATTCATTGACATTTGGTTTATCTAAGAGAAAAAAGTAGTATTTCTAGTTATAAATGTATCTTTCACATAGACAGACATAGGCCTAGCTCATTAAAATCCCCTCTGTCATTAGGCAAAGATATTTTCTGTCCAACATACTACAGAGATTGTAATACAGACAAGAAAGTCACTCAGTATTTGAAAATTAATCATGAGTGCCGCGGTCTACTTCTATTTGATATTCAAACCATTTTTTTTGGTAAACTATACACCTTGTTCTATATAGAGTTGTGCCATACCTTATTATAATTTGATATATATTCCAGTTATATCATCAGGGGTATAGGGGGCATCTTACCCTGCCACAGTCACAACCAATCCTGTTGGCAAAGACAGACTATAATGTTTCTGTCTTTGCCAAGGGTCCCTCCATCCTAGTTCTTTGCAGGATAATGTCTCTGACTCTATAGTGGAGCAATCTAGCCACCACTGGACGAGGAGGATGGCGTGACGGTACCCTATGTGCCCTCCCCAAGGCAAAGAAGGGTGTAAGTTGAGTTGAGGACACCTCTGTTCGAAGCCAAATCTCCAGAAATGTCTCCATATCAGATCCTTCGATCCTCTTGGTGAGGCCCACCACTCTGATATTATTGCACCGATTAGGCACCTCCGTGTCTAATGTGCGCCGTTCCAGGATGCGCATTCTCTCTGAGAGGTCCTCCACATTACGGTCCAGTGCCATCTGTTCTAGGTGTAACTCACTCTGAGAATTTTCAAACGTGTCCCCTCGATCTGCTACTTTGCAGTGTTCTGCCCGAATCAATCTCAACCCCACTGACACAGCCCTGATCTCCTGCTGGAGTGTTAGCTTGGTATCCGCGATGGCAGCCCGCACCTTGTCAAAGTGAAGTTGCATAGAGGGCTCCGGTGTATCATGGATGTCCGTAACCAGCACTGCGGGGGAGACTCCTCAGAACTTGGCTGCATTGTTGGCTGTTTCGACCTTATCTTACCCATTGTAGCTCTGTCGCAAGTTTTTGTAGTTATAGAAGTAGGCTCAGGGTCAGCATGAGTGTTCTCAACTAGGCAAGGAAAACTCTATTTCCTTCTGGGGAAGAAGCACTGAGTCGGGCCAGCAAGGGAGCAGACCTCCGCGAACTCTGTGGTACAGCTTTGTAAAATAAAGGAGAGTAAGGGGGAAGGGCACCAAATCCAAATAATCAGACCCTTGCCTATGCACCACAGTATAGTACAGTGTCTCTCACTTGTTTTTACACCAGAGAGCAGTCGAAGCCATTGGTCCTCTGTAAGAAATTCCCATCTCTGTGGGCACCCATGACTGCAATGCTCTGTTTCTGTTTAGCAGGCAGATCCAGGCACCCCTCCATCGATCTCGGGCACCTTCTGTAGTCAAAGTTCCTCAGTGCACATCAATGGGTAGTCTGGTTGAGCACAGCAGTAAGAGAATAGCCACCTCCAGCAGAAGCCTTCATTTACATTAAAACATGCGTGCCTGTCCCTGCAGACCCTCAGTGTTTTCCTGTGGCATCTGGTCTTCACTACCACTTCTGTGAGGTAAAAATCATTTACCAGCACTTCCTACACCCAAACAATTGGTGAGGACAATGGTTAATGTAAAAAAAAAAAACACACGGATAAACAATCTGAATTCTCCTTCACACTACCCAATTTTTCACAAATAATAATTAAAAAATTAATCCTAACATATATTCACAAAATAGGTATGTGTAGCATTGAGAAAACAAAAAATGTATAGATTAGTCTTTCGCTCACAAGCTCCTAAAAACCCAACCTCTCTCCAACACACCCAAAATCCCTGTCAGAGAAATTTCTGTCAGAAAGAGGGCTAATGTATCTTTTTGGCTGCTCATGGCAGGAGTATGCTGACAGAGAAGAAGGACAAGCAAACACAGCGCACCTTTCAGTAGAAAGATTCGGCCATTGTGTAATAACTGTCTGAGGTAAATTAGAAAAGCCTTGCAGTCATATACATTTTTCACAAACTGAAAAAGATATCCTAAAACAAAGTTGGTATTACCAACATGACTTATTTTTCTTCTGCTCATTTTTCTTATAGTGAAATAGGTATTTAGACCATTTACATATATTTTCACTGTCAGTTTTGAATAGCTGATAATACTTTTAATACTGGTGACTGAATTCGATAGTAATGTTACCCTCTACTGTAACTCAGATGATGGCCTCATTCCCATTTCTTGATAGTTCATCGCCTCAAATCTCTCCATTGTATCCAGCTTTGCCCTTGCTGACAAGCAGTTGAACATTATTGAAAAGGGCTAAAACTACATGTAACACTGCCATTCTCCCATGGCTTACCTTATTTCATGCTATCTTGTTCCTTATTTTTTTAATTGGCCATAGACTAACCATGGTCTGCAGCCTTACACTTGCATTGAAGCAGCAGAGCATGATTGAACAAGATTGTGTCTAAATACAATACTACTGCTCAGGCCATGCAGAATATCACTTCGCTTTGCCAGAACTTCCATTTTCTCAACCATTACTCTTGACAAGTAAATAGGCATTATTGAAAAGGGCCTGTATTTGAATGTATAGTACAACTCTCCCTTTTTATACACCTAGAATCATTGCGGCTCTGAGTAAGATGACAGGAGGACCTAATTTTCTAAAGTTGGTTTCCACCTCTCAGAATCAGATTCTTGGTCACCCTTTGAAGTCGGACAGATCACCTAACTAGTGGGGTGTCTGCTGGCAGGTGACAGTAATGGAGCAGGTGACTGAGAGGGAAAGCAAGCTGCAAAGATTTAAGGAAGCATAGGAATTGCTGCAGCATGAACAGTGACAAAGCTGCAAGTGAGGAGAAATGAAAGAGAGTGGATACAGAGTCGGCAACTGGAGAGGTGAGAGGCCGTAAAGAAACACACTGGTGCAGCAAGTGCAATGGCACCCTGCCAAGTGAATCCTGACAATGATGATTTTACTACCCCCAGCAGTAGTCAAAGGGGCCATTTCCTTGCTTGCACCAGGGCCTATGGCATCCTTGCTATGCTAACACAGGCCAAATGAGAAAAAGCTTTTCAATGGGGAAGATACGTTAAAGTGTTGGAAGAGTAGACATGACTGAGTTGTAGGAGAGGTTAGAATGTGCAGATATGTGCAGGAAAGGAGAGTCAAAGAGATACAGGAGATTGTACAAAGAGCTGCATGAGTGGTGAAATTGTAGAGTGAGAGTACAAAAAGACACGGTGGAGCTGCAGGAGAGGTGAACTGGAGGTAGAAGCAAATATGGTGTGTGCTAAAAGGGAGTGGTTTGAAAATAGAGTTATAAGTGGACAGTAGGTCGTGAAGGGAGACGTGTTTGAACAAGATCGCATGACAGAGTGGGATCTAGTGGAGTAGAGAGTCAATCATGATTCCGTGCTCTTAGTTAGTGTACTCAGCTTTACCTGACCTAAATATACACAATCCTGGCACAAGTACGTTTTGAGCTCTGTTCTGCAACCCTCAGAAGATGTGGAAAACCTGAAGCAATTGTGAAAGATTTTTTGGGTGACGTGTTGTGTTAGGGATGCTTGATAGGTATTTTTGGGGACACTATAGCCACCTTTGCTTGATTCGTATCTGGATATGGCTGACAAAGTTTTCAACACGGCTTCGCATGCCATGGGTACGGGTGGCTTTGAAATGACATAGGGATTGTGTTGTACAACTGCAGAACTCTACCGTCACAGACCAAGACTATTCCTGTCTCAGCCTCTGAAAGCTGTCTCAGGCGATAAGGCCACCTGTGAACTCCTATGTACCTGAAGCAAACTACTTTATCCATCGGCCCAGGGTGATGCTCAATCTGTCTGTGGCAGTTTTTTGTGGGAATTGTTATATGTTGCCTGAAGTGGGTGCTTTTTGACACCTAGAGGGAGTTGCATACCTGACTGCTATATTGGATGATATTAACCAAATTAGAAGGGGGGTGAATACCCCATCTAAAACCTGGGCATTTAACAGTATTGCAAAGAAAGGGTTCTCTGTAGGGATAAATCAAGCAATTCATTTGTCCACAATAATCAACTTGTAGGTATGTCTAAAGCAGTGGCATCCATGAGTGTCTGTGCACATTGGTGTTTGATTGTAGGCATACGTGAATGGCCCATTGAAAAGGTGTCATCCTCAATCACACTTTGTATCATTTTGGAAAGTTGGGAAAGTCCTAGAAAAAAATTAAGATACCTTTAAGTACTGTATTTAACATTTGCAAGTGCTTCAAAGACATAGGTCAAATGTCTGGCTATGTCTTCTGACAAATTGCTCCAGGATTGGTGTTTACTTTTCTTTCTCTGACCTCCAAGTGAAAAGAGTTTTTAAAGTGAATTATGTGAAAAAGTGTAGGAAGCTGGCTCCATATATGATATTGCCACTAGGTGGTAATACCATGCAGAGAGTCCAAGGGGTCTCCAATAGTGTACAGGGCTCAATGTTGTACCCAAAATGCTTTATTAGTGGTAGTGTTGGCAAGCAGCATTGGGCCTAACACAGAGGAGTGTAAGACATGTATTGCACAACCGTGATCAATAAAGGACACACAACACCAAAAGGAGATCCACAACAGTTTTAGAAAAATACACTTTTTTTGTATTTTATTTTAAGACTAAGATCTTCACAATCAGGTAAGTATGTTTTTAAATAAAAATACTTTTCACTTTTAGAAGTTGACAGAATATTTTCAGAACAGTGCAATGTCCTATGGTGAAAACAATATAGCGGTAAAACAGGTAAGTACCACACTTGCAGTTCCAGTCTTCGGGACCAAAGGTAAGCTAGGGCGAAGGGTAAGGTGAGTACCAAAACTGCACAAACAGTGGCACAGGGCGGCTGGGTGCAGAGGTCAACGTCGGAGGTTGGCCCAAGGCTTTCCAATAGAGACTGGGAGTGCCTAGAGCCACACTGCTTGCAGATAAGTAGATCAGTTGCAGGTGCCAAGCATTGGGGGTTAGCACAAGCACAGGGGGGCTTCAAAGCAGCACCAAACATACACCACCAGCGGCACAGCGGTGGCCAAGTGCAGTATGCCAATTAAGCGCCAGGCACCCAATGCTTCTCAATAGAGTTTCTTCTTTTGACAAAAAGGCTGCAGGCGTGGCACTGGAGGTAAGTAGAGGTGTAGGGGGTCATAGGGGCAGGAAGGATCGAGCCGTAATGCATTAATGACATTGAAAGACTTAGAAAAGTGTAATTAGAGGTCAAAGGTCAACAGACATGATCCACCTGGACACCAATTAAACCAATGGAAATGCAAGTATTTATCAAGATAATAACAATAATGCAACTCAAGTAACAAATGATCCAAGGGTAGTGTAATAACGACCTTGATACACCTAAACAAGTATAATTAGAGGTCAAAGGTCAAAAAGCATGACCTCTTCCAACACAGTAACTAAGGAGGATGTAGGTACTCATCATTACAATTCCAATAATGCTTCACTTGTAACAAATGATCTAACAGTAATGGATTAATGACCATGAAATGCTTAAAACAGTGTAAATAGAGGTCAAAGGTCAAACCACATGACCCCTCCCACCAACTTAATGAACAAAAATGTAAGTACTTATCATTACAATTCAAACACAGGGGGCCAAGGATTGGATATCCAATCTGGCCTGCATGTGATAACTTTGTGTTGGATTTAGGATGCTCCCTTGCACAGAGGCCCATGCATGGCTTTGAACAATGATGAACAGCGGATATGAAATGCGCCCATACAGGGTTTAATTTACAGGCAAACTACGTGATCCAGAAATCCTTGCTCATTTGGGGGCGTGGTATTGTTTAAATGACGGCTTCCCTGTTAACGCTATGTGGTGCAGGACAACACCCCAGAGCATAACCATTTCTCCCAAAGTGTGGCACAATGGTCTCCCAGAAAGCAATATTTCTCCAAAATTCAAAATGGCTAAAGTCCAAGCAGAGAGGTAAGAGCTAACTATATCAACCTCAAGGATGACTCGTCTCCATATTCTCCCTCCCCCTGGCATCTGCAAATTCCTTCCTTAAGCCTGCTATCTGCCTGGGCCAAAGAGTAGGGGTGTAAATTAAATTGGTTTCTCCTGCCTGTCTCATCCTCCTATTGAAGATTATTGTTCAGAAGCCCTCCCCCTGGAATTCCTATGTAGCAGAAACCTCTCCCCTCAGAATGGCTCCTTCACCTCTGGGCTACTTATCGCCTCATCAAAGCAGCCTGGCTAATCCACTTAAGTCTGACCAATCAGGACAGAGCACAGGAAGGCTGCATTTCGGCTTACAGAGAAGAAAGTCTTATAACTTCTTGTCTGTACATTTTAGGATAACTCCAACAATAACATATAGTTGGATTTATCAATCCAATTCTAGTAAGTCCTTGAATGATATTTTTATGATTCTCCTGGTGGGAATTATAGTTAATATCTTCATGCAATGTTAACTTATGTGGCTGGGGATCAGCAATGTGGAAAATGAACTAGGTAATTGTTCCAACACCAGGTCTTATAAAACATATTTTATAAGGACCCTGCCTATATTTACAGGACCCCCCACCCCTGGAACACCTAGGGGAGACTTTAGGGGTTCTGAACATGTACAAATATTGCAAATCCTCACTCCACAATGCTCCTAGCACAAACGTTAATTTAGGGACGTACTTTACTACAATATTGGAGGAGAAATGTGCAATTTCACTAAACCCAAGGCATATAAAACCTATTTTATAAGGGTCCTCCTTATAAATACCTGTGCCCCCATCACTGGGACACCTAGGGGAACCCCTGTGGGTACCTAATATGCCAAAATATTGTAGTTGATTAATTGTTAAGTGCCCCAAACATAAGGTCAAGTTTGGGCACAATTTACATGTTAAAAGAAGTCTTGCAACACAGGGTTAAGCTGACCTCAGGCCTCAGCAGTGCACACATGCAAGTGCAGAAAGGGAGGCTGGCCTCTAAGCTGCATGCCCTATTATATATTAGGGACTTAAAGGTAGTTCTGATCCCTCTGCCCTATTATGTACTAGGGCCTTATATGGGAGGTCATACCAATCATAGGGTACCCTAACTTATAGTGTACCCTAGTGTATGTAGGTGTTTTCACTGTATTCTACGTGTATTTTCAGCATAGCACTGTCCCTGGGCATGGTTAGGCAGAGCCCAGGGACAGCCAAAGCCAGTAACCACCAGTACCAGTCATCAAAAAATGGGGGTGCCCAGGGCACAAGATTACTTTGCAATACTTTGTTTCTAAACGCAGCATGGCTCATCAGATCCAAATTATTGAGGCAAGGTAATTTGCTTGCTGTTTAATAGCTTGTATGTTTTGTCTATAATTAAGCTTTTTATTTCAAATTAAAAGAAGATAGTGTCATCATTTGGTCTGTCACTTGAGTGTTCCATTGTTCAAGTGACACTGCAACCTCCACCAGGACGGAGACTGTCTGGATGTCAACAGTGGTAAGTGGTTTAAAATGATCTCTGATCCTGTAGGTCAATCTTTATTGGTAGAAGAAAATCAGGTTAGATATAAGACTAAAAACAAAATGGTGTACTGTGGATGTGTTATTGATCCAAGATACCTAGTGATAGGGTCGACATTTTTCGGCTGTTAACAATCCATGTTGTTCTGTGGCGTTCGTCAGGACCAAGGCTATGGAAACCCCAAGAAATAGTTTTAGGGTATTCCACCGATAGGGCAGGTGGGTATGTTAACTCACACATCTTCATCAAGGTGCACACTTTGCTCAGGATGCAACATTGTTAGAGACACTGTCTTAAGCAGAAATTCAAATTTAATTATAGGATGAAGGATTAGGACGCTAAGGTTTTAGCT
Source organism: Triturus cristatus (assembly GCF_964204655.1). Taxonomy (NCBI): domain Eukaryota; kingdom Metazoa; phylum Chordata; class Amphibia; order Caudata; family Salamandridae; genus Triturus; species Triturus cristatus. The sequence goes on from NC_140594.1 coordinate 968,534,402, forward strand.
TGGCTTAAAACCTTCCTGTGCAGAGCTGCTGCATTTCTCTCTCATCTCGAATCTTAGTTAATTATGCCTTGTCATTTGGCTTTTAAAACCTGGATGGTTTTATTGTATTTTATTAATTTTTATTGAACATTGATACACTTGTAATTGTTGGTAGATTTGGATTATCTGATCAGGAAATAAAGAATGAATCAATCAATCAGGAGGTTTCTAGAGTGGTACTTGTCACCCTTTGAGGGTATCCAGGCAATGAATCAAAGACAGTGTCAGTGATCCCACTGTGTCAGATACAGAGTCCCCTGAAGATGATGCTGTTGGCTATAAGAAACAATTGTAAATTCTTGATTTGGGCTTGCATTTATGGGCAGTGTGACAGGCCAAGAATAAGCCAGATAGCAACAATATTTATGATCTGAAGCTCAGATGTCAAATACTGAGGAGGGGCAAGAGTGAACATGTAATTTTGGCCAAATCTGGAGAAGATAATTTCCTCGATTACTGTCTTATAAGGAAAATAAGGAGATCATTTTCTTTCTGGGAAATGTGAGATAGTAAATGGACTTTGAGGTGACTTAATTAATCTGCAAGATTAGAGAAAAAATATTTTCATAAGCTATCCCAAGATAACATACTGTGGTGAAAGAAGTTAGACGAGTACTCAAGTCACTGTGCCACCAGGGTGAGGATCGAAACCAGGGAAAACATCCAACCACAAGCTTCTCGTTTTTCTCACAGTTCCATGATATAGAGTTATTCCTTATCTAGGATGTGATAGCTGATACATGTTTTTGAAAAAGATTTCTATCAAACTTTATGATGGAGTGTTATTTGTATTGGAAAAAAAGTGAATCCAAAGGAATGATCAGTGACCTAGGAGGGTCGGATGGTGTTATACATAGATGAGGGTATAGTAAATCAATACTTTCCTATACCTTCATGATATTTTGGTTGATAATGTTTAACAATATTTATCCACATTATTTTTTTCAATACTCTGCCAGTATACCTCAAAACCTCCATGAAGAAAGACCGAGGTCCTGATTTAGAGTTTTGCGGACAGGTTATTAAGTCACACATATGATGGATATCTGGTCTGCATTATTACAAGTGTATTATATCCTATGGCACATATGAAAAGGCTGACAAGATATTAGTCACATTTGTGATGGATTACTCCTCCATCAAACTCGCAATCAGGCTCTAAATCTCATTCCAGTTCAAGAAATCTTTATATTTGGGCAAATGCAGCTCATGTTGTACTTTTGGCACAATATTTTCTCCAAAAGCTTTGATAATGTCCCAATGTATTCACCCTATGATATTGTCAATCAATATTTTCACTTTCTGATCCACATTTACTGCTGAATCTTCCTGATATAACCCTTTGCATGCAGGTGTGTGTATTAGGACAGTGCCCCCCTGCCCAGAATGTTATGTGTCCATGGCTAGTTTGGAACACCAAGTCTGTCAGCGGCATATTTATCATACAGTTGTGTTGCCCTTGCTCTGAGCAATGGGGCGCAAGGCCGACACAACTACTAAGTGAGATCTACCACACCACACAAGGCTACCTTGCATGGCCCTGCATGACTTGATACATCTACAGTAATGTAACACATTGCTAATTGCTGTGTTGCGTTACTGTGCCCCATGGAGGTGTTCCATGGGTGAAGCGTGGGTGTTTCCACACATTCACCTATGGATTTTGTCTCATTCCCAGATGTACCATTACTGGTAGACCTGGTAATGCATCAAAATGCTACACCTTCTCCAGTGAGGCATAATGAGGAAAAATATATTTATGTCTCCTCATTCTGCCCACTTTCTATGTGTGCTGCATTCTGCAGCACACATATAAAGAGGAAAATGTCTCAGAGTATTGTTTTTGGGCTGGAAGATTTTCCTTCCTGCACAAAAATAATCCTGCTTACAACACAGGCACCTTTGCACTATCATGCAAGGGTGCCTGTCTTGGTGCAAGATGGCACATTGTGTGCTAGTGTAGGGAAAAGACAGGAATGCACCATATAATGTTACATTCGGCATATTCTTGCCCTTGCCCCATCACGCAGAGCAGCAAGGTGGCTTGCTGCGCTGCATCATTTTTTGATGAATATGCACCTCAGTGATTATGTAACCTACTCATGTGTGGGCACTCAAGGTGCCTGATTCACAACGGTAACTTATTATTTTGAGTAAGCATATACTTTTAAGTAAGTTTACTACTTTTTGGTAGTCATAAACTGCACTTTTGTAGTAACTTACACTTTTGTAGAAACTTACAATTTGTAATAAGTCCAGTACGGCACATAACCAACCACTGGTACTGCAACACCCTCCCATTGGAAATTACGGTGATAGAGATGTACTACAAAAGTGCAGTCTATGAATACCTACAAGTAGTAAACCTACTCAAAAGTGTAAGATACTGCAAAAGTGAAGTATGTGAATCAGGTACTACAAAGTATACTGCAAAGCATGCTACAAAATGTAAGTTTATCTACGCCCGACTGCAGAGTCTCCGCACGTAAATTATAGGTTCTTGCAGTACATATGGGACGGACACAGGGGAATAGGCAGGAAAAAGAGTAGACTAGGTTGCAGCACTTATTGTGCCACCCACTTAAGTAACACAAAATCCCAGTTAAATAATTTAGATTCCAACTAAAGCCTTTTGACATTTCCCTTAGTCCCATATTACCTGTTTTCTTTCCTTTTTCTAAATTTAAGTACTCTACACACCTCTGTTACCATGAAGGTGGAGCTGATAACTTTGACAAACTCACAGGCCTGAGCTGCAAAGTCTCTGCAAGGAGAGAGGATGGAATGTGAGTCAAAAAGCTTCCAAAGTGGATCTACAGATAGCCCTTCGGGCCTATGACGAAGTTAAGAGGTTTAAGGCTGTAGCAGTGGAGAATTATCCTGAGGAGGACATGGACGTGAATGAGGGAAACCCAGCTGCAGGGAGAGCCCTATTGAACCCCACAGGAACCAGGTTACCCTGGATGGGGCAGGGAGCAGTGTGTATTCCATGGGCATGTCACAAGAGCAGTTGGTGGACAGGATGCAGGAGAGGAAGCTCAAGCTGGAGCTGTCTAAATTTAAACTGGAGGCTGAGAAGCAGAAGGCTGTGGCTGATAGGGCCTTGGTAAAGGAGAAGGCTGAGAGGGCCTTGGCTGAGAAAACAACTACCACTGTAGCATGAGACAAACCTGAAGGAGCTGGAGCTAACGGCAAGGCAGTCTTCAGTATCAACCAATGATGGGGGCAGTGTACCAACTGTGAACATCCACATATCACATGAGCTGGTGCCTAATAATGTGGTAGGAGATGATATTGACAAGTGGTGTGCTGCAAATTAAGTTGCCCTGAGGGTACACAAGGTCCCAGATGAGTATTTGGGGGTAGCTTGTGGAAGCACATGCCCACAGTGGGGAGGGGTGCAGTCTTACACAAGAGGCAGAGGACCAGACAAGGTATGCTCCCATGAAAGCAATACTTTTTACTAAAGTTGGGCTGACCCCTGAGAAATACAGTCAGCGGTTCAGGGACAGTCCCAAACTCCCAAACCAGTCCTGGGTGGACTTAGATTATTCCAGCAAAGACACTGGAGGCTCGGTGAGGGGCAGCAAAGTGGATGCTTTTACTGGGCTGAACAACCTAATTTTGAGGGAGCACATGCTCAATATTTGTTTTATAGAGCTGCGTCAACACCTATTGACTAGCAAGCTTACTTATCCCTGGAATATTACTGAGGAGGCAGACCTCTGGGCCAGCACCAGAGTGTCTAAGAAGGCATCTGGAGGGAATCAGTGTTAAACCAACCCAGACCGTGTCCTATGTCGAGTTGGCAGTTAAACTGTGCAACGGGAGATAATTCCAAGTTAATCCAGGCAAAAAGTCCATGAATGTCAGCTCTTCTCAATCTGCAGTTTTCTGTTGTGTTGTTTTAAGGCAGAATTACTCATTTAACCTTACCTCAGAGATTCAACTTACCTGAGTCTTCCTGACAAGTGCAGATTGTCTGGCAGCCCCCACTCAGCGAGGGATGCCAAGGGATACCTCCCACTTGCTGGGCTGTCTTTTTGTCCTGAAGAAGACCCGATATGACACCGCATTAACGCATTATCAGGGTCGAAATGTCAACGATAACACAAATGGTACAGTCTTAACAAATTTCTTGCTGTATACTATTGAGCGGTCTTGCCACAACCAGAGATATTGTTTTCGTTGTTGTTATGATCATTCATCAACTTGTACATCCTTGTATATAGCTTCACCCTTGTATATATGCACTGCACTACCAGCACTGATCACCCATTGTCACTTTGAAACACTGGTCACTTTACAATTACGCCTCACCTTGACAGCCCTTGAAAAATGTGTTTCTAAAAATGCTTTGTGAAAACTCAAAAGTAACAAATAATAATAATTTGTATAAGAAATTTTTAGTCTTTTGTTGTATTGTTGTGTTCCAATTTCTATGCTATTGCGTGCTGTGATTTAGCCCACTTGTACTCTCTGGCATATTGGTTACGCAGAGAGTCACATAAAGTATTCATAACAATATTCATCTTTATTAGCGATGTAATTGCTTTCTTCCCGACAGAGCCATTGTAGCTTTACCTATACTTACCCAGGTTTTGAAGGACACAGAGTTCCCCCATGGTATCTATACAAGTACTCTAGTGGTGGGCAGTCACAGGGGATGGCCAATGTAACATCTGGGGAGGAAATGGCCACAGATAGTGTGGGGGAGACTAGTGAGGTTACTCTAGTGTCCCTGGGTGACAAGGAGATGATGTTCAAAGTCCACATGCCCTCCAATGTTTCAAAGTATAGGCAGTGGTTCACCATCAATGCGTGGTGACTGAGAGACACAGGAGTCAGTTTAACTACCATCATGTTTTATCTGGTGTCCTCGGAGCAGGTGATACCCAATACATTCCACCAGGTTGTAGTAGAAGACAACAGGGAGAGCCACTACACTGAGAGAGCCAACAGTTCCCTTTCAGTGAAGGGGGTCTCAGGTCTTCTGTAAGTTGCTGTCAGCACTGTCAAGCCAGTAGGCTATCTGTTAGGGAATGACCTGGAGAACACTGCCTGAAAGGAAGTGGCGCTCATGTTACACCTGCAAATGTTAGTGTTGCCTGAGTGGGTCTGTGTGACCACCAGGTCCATGGCAGCCCAGGAGGAAAGTCAAGAAGGTGCGGAGCCTGGAAGAATGCAGGTGCGGCCCATGCAGGTAAGAGTGGTGTGGCAGGGTAGGGTGCAGTTGACAGATGACAAGGAGGGATACTGAAATTAAAAAAAAAAAACACTTACCTTGCACTCGCTGTGTTTTTTTAAATGTAAGTTTCCCTCCTCCTCGTCTGTTGACTCCCTACTCCCCACCCCCACCCCACCACTCTTACCTGCATGGGCCTTGCCTGGAAGAATGGTCCAGACAGGAGTCAGGAAAGGGAATGACAAACTGCCCCTGAATGCCCCCCAGTACAGGTGGGTAGGGCACAGGAGGAGGCACACACCTGTGTACCCATGATATTGACACTGAGGACAACCTGCCTGTCAAAAATAAAATTTACAAGATGTCTGACAAGGTGAGGGCCAGAATCAAAGCAGATGTTCCAAGATGCTGGAATCAGGTCATTGAGCCCTCCGGTAGTCCCTGGCCCAGCCCACTGGTGCTGCTACTAAAGGCGGCCCCACCGGGTACTGATTAGAACTTAGGTTGTCTGTTGACTACTGGGGACTCAACTCAGTCACCAACACTGATGCACACCCCATTCCCCGAGCTGATGAGCTCATTTATAGGTTGGGGGCTGCCAAGTACCTGAGCACTTTTGACTTGACTTCAGGATACTGGTAGATTGACCTGACTGGCGGGGCTAATAGGAGGTCAACCTTCTCTATCCCAACTTTTTGCCTCTCCTTCTTCCTTTTGCTGAACTTGTTTTTGTTGACCTTAGGAATCTGTGCACTTTACCTCTGCTAACCAGTGTTAAAGTGCCTGTGCTCACTCATCTAATATATGGTTAAATTGGCTTATACTCAAGTGGCATAATTAATGTACCTACAAGTCACTCCCTTGTAAAGTGCTATACCATATACCCAGGGTCTGTAAATTAAATGCTATCTAAGGGCTAGCAGCACTTATTGTACCACCTACTTAAGTAGAACCTTTAAATACATCACAGGCCTGCCACTTCAGCCTGAATCCAGTTTTAACTGCCATGCCAACTTGGCAATAAAATCTCCTTGCCAAGCCCTAAACTCTTCTATTATTACATATGTGACCCCTAAGATAGGCCCCAGGTAGCCTGTTGGGTAGGGTGCCTTGTAACTGAAAGGTTGGAAATGCATGTTTTATGTTTTACATGTCCTCGTAGTGAAAAACTCCTAAATGTAATCTTCACTTCTGTGAGGAGTACACCTGCCATGGGGTAACATTGGAGATTCCTCATTACTTTTAAAACGTTGTAATTTACAATTGAGAGCAGGTAGCTATGTCATGTTTGTTGTTTTTGAAATTGCAATGAGAATCCATATTTTATGGTAAAGTAGGGTTTGTTATTACAATTTTGAAAATGCCACTTTTAGAAAGTTGTCATTTTTCTTCGATTAGCCTTTTTGTGCCTGCAGTCTTGGATCGCATGAATGCGTGTAACTGACAGACAGTTTTAGACATGGTTACTGTTTATTCATACACACTGCTGTCAACGTGCGAAGGCATGGAGCCCTATCTATTTTGAATGAAGAATCCAGCTCATAGATTCTATCTACACCCGATCCATTTTTAGTGGTCTTTCCCCTTACTGGGACATGGTTTGATTTTTTACCCTGTTGACCGTGTGATGGTTGTCCACACAGTCCACTAAGCACTTTGTAGTATTTTGCACCTTATACTCTGATTTTAGAACCCCTTTTTTATGTCCAATTTTATATGGAAAAAGTCTTAAAAAACACCAAGAAGGTTTACTGATTCTACAACGTCTTGTGTGCCCATCAATCTGCTATGCAGTGCTAAATTGTATTACTCAGGCAATGAGTCTAAGGAAAACATATTCAGCATAATTTTAGTTATGCCGATGCGGAAAGCCAATGATGATATGGATTTGTATTTCAAATTGTGATATCGACTTGTGTGACATTTTTGTATTTGTTTAATATATGCTTTTATGGTCATGTTGTTGACGGAATAAAGATTATTTGAACTTGAACTAACATACTTTGTGAATTTCTCCCAGACAGTCCCACAATAGAGGGATTAGGACTGCCTGAATGGGCCATTTACTGGCAGGGGAGATGAGCACAGCCCCACTTGCAACTGAATACAGAGTGCTCTCCCTTTACACAAAGGACATATCACCTTCACATTGTCACTGCAGACAGCTAGGAGCTAGAACAGGGGAGTCAGGCGATTCCATGCACTTCAAAGCCACAGTCTAGCAGCTTCTTCCCTTTTCCAGAAGAAGGGCACCAGGATATAGAAATAGAACCTCAGATAGAAATTCATCAGTACACTTCTGGACCTGCAGATACCCTGACAAGAAGAACTGCTGCCTTGCTAAATCGCTGCCTTTCTGATCTGCTGCCCTCTTGCCTGGGGAAGAAGGACTGGACTTGCAACTTGAATTCAGGACCACCAGAATGACTCCAAAGGGCTAGTTTGCTGGCCTCCTGATATGACCCTCAGGAACATAATCAACGTGAACTCCTCTGCCTTCTCCTATAGCCTTGCCCCCCAAACTTTACCTTCTCAGAACATTTTTCTCAAAATGTGTGTTTCTGAACCATGCTCCATCACGGTCAGCCATATTTTCAGACATTGACACTATCATGCAAGATTTGGATTTTTATTGGTTTGGTGCTAAAAAATGTATTAAAATGTATTCTATTTTTTGGTCTCGCCTACACAGCACGCATGCGCTGCTTAGGAGGGGACCTCTTAGAATCGATTCGCTGTTTGCCCAAAAACGTGCATGCTTTGCTCTGCTTTCAATGGCAATGCGTGCACATTTGGCAATTGCCTTGCGGGAGCGAGCTTTGGTGACATCTGTTTGTAATTAACTTGCAAACAGATGGTGCCCCTGCTCGCTCAAGGCAAGGAAATCGCTTTGTGGGGCTGTTTTTTTTTTTTGCTCGTCAGTTTCTGCAGGCACACTTCCTCCACTTTAAATAAACTTTAGTTTACCTACTGCCACACTCACGGCCTCGGGCGCTCTAATATTTCTTTCTAAGCCGTATTTTTTTGCTAAGCAGTTTTTACAGGCACACCTCCCCCACTTCAAATAAACTTTTGTTTACCTAACGCCACACTCACGGCCTTTTTTTAAGCTTTTCTCCGGTAAACATTGTAGGCACGAAAGGGCTTTTATTTCTAAAATGCTTCTGCATAAAGATATATACAGGGACGTAATGTTAGTGCCTGCAAGGAGGGACGGGGTTGTCCGACTTAATTTTAGGAGAGGCGCGCATTCGCTTTGTATTTCGCGCCCGGGACATGTTTTTTTTCTGGGCCTAAGCACATGCGCCATAAACATCCAATGCCAGTGCACATATTTACTTTACTAAAGCACAGACTGTGTGCACCCATATACATAGTGCTGCTGCCCACCCCCTCTTTGTCTGCTCCCCCCCCTTGCCTCACATTATTACATAGTTCACAAAGAAATGTTGTTTCAGGGCCGTTGTTACCGCATTCAGGGGCCTTATATGTTATCACGTGCTGTGACATTATATTAGGCTTGTGGTAAACACTGCCTACTCCTCCGTAATCCTATTTTGTTTACCAGTTTTATGCCGATTTTGCAGTGTATTAGGCAAATGTGTTCGGTTGTAGTCAAATTAGGGCTGTAATATTAGTACGTGCAAGGAGCTTAATTTAGGGTGGTGTGTGCCGGGACGCCTAGCATTTTTTTAAAGCTTTTCTCCTGTAAACATTTTAGGCATGAAAGGGTTTGTATTTTTAAGGTACTTTGGCATGGAGATGTATACAAGGCTGTACTGTTCTTTCATGCATGCTGCAGCGCTTCTCTGTCACGTATCCGGTGCTAGTGCTACTTTAAATTCACCAGCTGGGTCAGTGGGCGTCAGAGGTGAGCCAGGAAGCAGTATTTGGTTTTGACCCTGTGAATTATGCAGCACACACATACCTTGCCTGTGAATTATGCGTCGCACACATACCTCTCCAGGCATGGCCCACTGCCCTTTCCACCGCCCTCCGTGCACCAGATGCCTCAACTTGTCCTTTTGTTTAGATGTTAAGACACCGCCACAGTCAGCGCTACTGTGAAATATCAGTGCTTCAAGGGGGCCCAGCTAAAACTGCATTTCAGATTAAAGAGGCATGGCCCCCTCCCCCTGCCCTTTCCACTGCCCTCCGTGCACCTGATGCCTCAACTTGTCCTTTTGTTTAGATGTTAAGACACCGCCACAGTCAGCGCTTCAGTAGAATGTCAGTGCTTCAAGGGGGTCCAGCTAAAACTGCATTTCGGATTAGCATTCGTCTCTCTTTTTTACGCTTCATTTTAATGTCCGATTTGTTTTGCTTAAACAGTTTCATTTGTATTTATTTAGACTGTGTAACATAGCGCTTGAAAGGCTGCGCCTCTCACACTGACCTGTGTGAGTACTTACCGACCCAGGGGGACAGTGTCAGCTCTGCTGCTGGTGATGTCTACCAGTCTCTCTCACACAGTCTCCGCCCCTCTCTCTTTCCCTCTCTAGCTGTTCATCTCTCTTATTCACCCTGTTTCTCACTCACTCTCTCGTACTCCCTCTCTTCCGGTCACTCTTTCTCGCTTTCACATATACTCGCTCTTGCGCTACATGTGTGTCTCTCTCTCTTCCTCTCATCTTTCTTCTCTTCTGCTTTCGCTATTCTCTATTCTCTCTTTAACTCGTGTCTTCTTTCTCGTTCTCACCCCTCTCTTCATTGCTATTTCTCAATCCTTCTTTTTTTTACTCACTCTCCCTCAGCCCTTCCTCTCTCCCTTCCTCCCTTCCTCTCTCCCTCCTTTGCCCCTTCCTCCTGCTCTCCCTCCCTCCCTCCCTCCCTCCCTCCCTCTCTCTGTCCCTACCTCTCTTACTCCCTCCGTCCCTTCCTTTCTCCCTCCAGCTATCCCTTCCTCTCTCCCTCCCTCCCACTCTTCTTCCCTCTCTCACTCCCTCTCTCCATCCCTTCCTCTCTCACTCTCTCTTTCCCTTCCTCTCTCTCTCCCTCCCTCCCGCCCTCTCTCCCTCGTTCCCTCCCTCTCTCCATCCCTACCTCTCTCCGTCCCTTCCTCTCACTCTCTCACTCTCTCCCTCCCTCTCTCCATCTGTTCCTCACTCTGTCTCTTTCTCTCTCCATCCATTCCTCTCTCCCTCACTTCTCACATCTAGCAATCAACTGCCTCGGATCGTGTGTTAAATATTTATAAGGTGAAAGCACGCACAAGTTGCAGTAAAGCGTGCCTTCTCCATTGATTTAGATATTATAAGAGGTTTCCCCATGCCCTCATCTCGTTTGATTAAACTGCAGGTACTGAATGTATCAACAAGGTGTGGGATCCCTTTATGTTAAATTGCATCTCTTACCAAATTTCCAAACACCTCTGGCAAAACACGTATAAGGTCCCAGAGGCGAGACCTATTGGCTATGCGAATGCTTGTCCTAGATTGGTGTGGGACTTTTCTTGTGTTGTGTTGTCACATGTGTGTCTTCTGCATAAATACTTTACACATTGCCTCTAACCTAAGCCTGGCTGCTTTGTGTGCCAAGTTCATACCCCAGTCAACCAACTATCCAATTTCTCACACTCCTCATACAGTGTATATATTACCAAAAACTTCAATTGAATAGTGAGGGTGGTGTCACATTGTCATTGTAGCAATCATAAAATCTATGTTACTGCGTCTGGAAAAACAGTTTTGATCCTGACCCAGAAATATGAATGTTGGTGTCCTGCACAAACAACAGTTGTGAGCCTGCCTTAAATTTTGCATTTTGCTCCATGTTGTATCAAAAGAATGTATGACGTTACAACGCATACATTTACAATGCATGCCTTTACAACGCAGTTTTTACATTGCAACATCCTTTACAACGCATTCTTTTACTTTGCATGCCATTAGATCGCATTTTCAGAAACTACCTTTACAATGCATTCCATTACATCGCATGATACCTTTAAAATGCATACCATTACAATGCATACCATTACATCTCATTTAAGGTAATTGTTGGATAGTATAGGGGTAAAAATTACTATTCTAACTCCAGTGAGTGCAACAGTAGGGTAAGTGTTGGATAGTGTAGGGGTAAAAATTACTATTCTAACTCTAGTGAGTGCAACAGTAGGGTAAGTGTTGGATAGTGCAGGGGTAAAAATTACTCTTCTAACTCCAGTGAGTGCAACAGTAGGATAAGAGTTGGATAGTGTAAGGGTGCTATGCGTTGTAATGGTATGCATTGTAATGACTTGCGATGTAATGCCTGCGTTGTAGTGACATGCATTGTAATGACATGCGTTGTAGTTACATGCGATGTAATGACTGCGTTGTAATGACATGCAATGTAAAGGATGTTGCAATGTTATGACTGCTATGTAAAGGTAGTGCGATGTAATGACTGCGTTGTAAAGGTTGTTTCCCACATCAAAATATTGATATAAAATATAGACCTGCAACAATTAGATTGCAAGATATCATCTTGCATAATATTATCAAAGTAAGTGGATGCAGAGTTACAATAGTCAATGATGATTGTATTACTGAATAGTGAGGCTAAGAATTTAAATAAAAGAATATTGTGGACAATATCTCAAAGACCAAAATATCAAAAGGTAAGTGCACATAGAAAAAGTATAGATTTAACTCCACATCTATATGCCTAAACTACATATATTACACATTAGCTTCCACCAGTGTGTAGTTATAGTAAGGACCTGGTTTCCATAGGAAGTTTTTTTTTTTGTTGTTGTCTAAATCCCTGACTGTGTAATCCCGGTTGGTATGTCTAGCCATAGGATCCATTGCGGTTGGCCTCAAAAAGGGGCTAGGTCCTGGTCTACTGTCACCATAAACTAACATTGGTCCTTAGTGTTTTCTTGTGCTATTTTTATGCAAATATTTTTAAAACTAATTTCTCTTGTTTCCCTTATTGTATTTTTGTTGTTTTGATGGAATTTTGTTTAAGAGCCCTAAATTACTTCAAATTGTAGTGTCATTTTTCCTGTCGTGTGGTTTGACTTTATTACTGTTTTGGTACTGCATAAATACTTTACAAGTTGCCCTAAATAAGCCTGTCTGTTCTTTACCAGAGTTAACAGGGTGTAGAGCTCATGCTAATTTTGTGACTTTTGGGATCCACCCTGACAAGTTAATGTTATTATTGTTTGATAAATAATAACCTGCTTCTTACACTAAGCTAATGTTGCAATCAAATCCAATGAGGTAATTGTAGGATTAGGGGAATTTATGCAGGTTAGTAGGATTAGGCAAAAGGAGTGGGATGGTGCTATAAAATATTCTGGGAGCATTTTACCAACTGCCCTGATTTTTATGAACACGGCTTAGATGTTAGTAATACTTATCATTGTTCTGATACACAAGTTGTAGAAGAATACTGGTTATTAAATAACCAGTAGTTGTAAAATGGCAATTGCTGTGGGTATTTACTATTTTGGGGATCTGCTTTATAACCAATGCAAGATAGAGGTACTTTGACAGGGTTGTCTAACTCCTAACACTCCCTGTCTAAAGGAGCACAACTCGTTAGAGAGAGAAGTGAGAAACGCCTTCCCGTTCTTCACTCCAAAGAGAGTACAATACATATATTCTTTCTTGGGGCAAAAGAGATCTATAAGTGTATGCTCCCATAGAAGGGATCACACTTGTATATTCTATAGTTGGAAAATGTGTAACTGAAATGAGACACATATATTCAGCCTCTGGGTCCATTAAGGCATCTCTGAAGGAGACCCCTATGTTTTAGGTGTGTCAGTGCACTGAGGAATGCCTAAGGTTTCAACATATGATTCATCGTCTAGGGCTGACTGTGTTCGGAAGAATACCTTTTAAAAGAGTGTGACCAGGTTTCACCCTAGTCGTTCAGGTGAACTTGGGTGTCCCTAATGCTGACACATCACCTCTTTTATCCACCAAATTTGCTTGTGCACTGAATAACACAGGCAGCAGGCTGTACCACCAAATCACACTATACCAGCATGAATGTGTGTATATAGTCTTCAGATTGCCTTTAACTGATATTATCTTCACTTGTTTAAATTCTAATTGGTTTAATTGTGAACCAAGTCTGCTACTCCCAGAATATCCAAAAATGGTGTCTTGCCAAGAATAAGTGAAATAAAAGTGGAATCCCTAGTGGCTTCCTTCTTTGCCGACCTCTAGGCCTGCACAGGCATTAAAGAAACCCTGAAGGTAGCCTGTGAACTGCGCTGGAGAAAACATTGAGGGCACAGTATACTACATCAATACATCAGAGAATCCATGCACCAGACCAGCACAATTCTGCCTCTATGCTACTTAATCCCCTCTTACACACAAGTGGGGTCATGAAAACTGAAGAAGTTCTTGCAAAAGTTTGTGAGGGGCTAATGGAATTTCACTAGAACTGTTCGGAATAGCAACATTCCAGGATGCACACTGAGAACACCTAGGGCTCAAATTCCAAAATGCACCCTTTAAACAGATTGGATCTGCCCAACCATAATTACTTTGGTCGCTCAAATAAATGTATTCTTTATTTTGACTGTGAAGCGTGACATGGGCAGTTTCAAGAATCACTTGTATTGCAGTGAATACCATTAACCACCTGCATTTAAACGTCCTCCTCTCCTATAAACAAGAGCTATGTCCCACATTACATTCCAGGACAACATTTGATAGCTGAAAACAATAGTTTTAATTGCAACAAAATGCAAAGCAGCAGCAGAAATGAGTTATGATTTAAAGAAAAAAAACTCATAGCATGTTTATGGATGTTTGCAGAATGTCTCTCTTGCAACTGGCCACTTTAGGATCTTTCATCCATTCAGCAATGCACAGTTTGGGCCTTTGCTTATTGTAAAGGGCAACCATCAGTTAAATGTCTTTTAGTTTAACTAATTGGGCGTATTAGCACTGATGGAAAGGTAATGCGTTAAAAGGTTTTAAACACTTCGTAAGGTTGGTGCTGGGGGCTGTGCATATTTGATAACTATGTGCAGCAGACAGTTGGGAGTGCAGAATACAGCACTCACATTCTACAGGTGATGTTAAAGTTTACCCATCATGAGAAGTGATTCTTTAATATTTCCTAAACATTTTGAAAAGAGGAACTCATATGTATTCTCGTAAACAGGCAAGAACATGAGCCAGATTGTGCATACATAAACCAAAATATATTTCAAGAAGTATGCTACACGTGCTTAAGTAACACTCACTGCCCGATTTGCTGAAAAAACTTTTTTTACTGCTCAACTGGAATTTCAAGCATGGCTGTGTCTGAAAATGTTATTACTCTGTTGTTTGAACAATGTCTACTCAAAAGGTTTGCTCTGTACCTTTTCTATTTACTAACTGCCTCTTCTGATATATGGTATTGCCCTTCCTGTCAACTCAAAATAAAATTGAAACAAATACAATCAAACCTTACCAATCTATGAGAAAATAGTTAATATTTAATATGTGTAAAAATGAATTGAATTGATAGTTTGTTATTCTGCATGTCCATTATAGGCCACAACGGACCACTGACTGCCTCTACGATGGTTTTTCTGTTGCAGTCACTGACTTAGGCTTACTGCTTGGCTCTGTTGGCTTCAGCAAAGTAAAGGTTGTGGCATTGCAGCCACTGACATATTACAAAGTCACAAGGCATAACATTGCAGCCACCTGTACTCTGTTCAGCTCCTCTCAAAGTAGCCACCTCCATAGCCCCACAGAGCAAATGTTGCAAGTGTTAGGGGGCGGAAAGCTGAGTTTCATCTTAGGGTAACATGTAGCGGTGAAAAGCAGAATCACTCTCTTTAAGTCAGTTAGAGAACCATCTCTTAGGTACCAAGTCAGTCAAGCCCTTCCTTCCTGAATTTGTTACCGGTGTTATTTCTAGGCCTGGGCGGAGTTTGCGAAGTCGCTCTACGTGTGACTCCGTTGAGTCGTTAAGAAACTGCCATGGTACGCTAAGCTGCGCAGGCGGGCAGAGTTTCCTGGTGCGCCCATTTGCATAGCGTTTTACTTTAAATGCAACACGGAGCAAATCCTAGCATTTAAAATTGCATGCACCACGCAGTTCACATGGGTGCCGCCATCTTGTTTCCTTACTCTGTTTATGGTGCTGGGCCTATTTTTGAATCCCTTCTCAATCTTTTTAATCCTCCACCCTTCTAATTATTCTACCCCTTCATTTTTATTTATTGTACTAATGTGTGTTTTTGTGTCTATGTAGTTTACGTTTTCCCATTTTTTTCCTGTTTTTATGTGACTTTTTATATTTTTGTTTATTTTTCCCTTTCCTTCCTTATGTCTTTCTTCTTTCCTTTTCCTGTTTCTGTTCATTACCACACCCAGCGCCATGGCAGAACAGCACGAACAGAGGAGCGGTGGCGCCAGGCCCCCCAGAACTGCTAGCAGCAGCAGCTCTCTACCTTGCAGACAGCGCCGCAGCCAAGGGGTGCAACCCCGGGAAATCTTTTGTGAGGTGGCAGCACTGTTTTTTCATGCAGCGCCATCTCCCCTCCATACTGGCAGCAGTCCTGGCAATGGATACCCCCTGTGGGAGCATCAATTGCATTGGCACAGGGAGCGCATATGTGTGCGGCGCACCAGTTAAGTCCGCGACACCACACAGCAGCTGGCACACCGCTGGGTGGAAATTCTAGACCGGGAGCAGGACCTGCTCAATCTGCTAGGCGTGGAGATTGTGTGGCTCGGTGAGTATTAATTATTTGTTGTGTTATTGTTTTACAAGGCTAAATACAAAATCTGAATAGCATGCTGCTCTCACTCAGAGGATGTTACTTTAGTTTATGTTGAGAACATTTTTATGTGATCCCATTACGGTTATGCAAGTGCTCGGTGCTATGTAATCCTACTAGTCAGCGCTCACATTGGCTGATTATTTAAAAATCCATTGCACACTCTATTGGCCTCCTGTCATTGAAGAGAGTTAGTGATATCAGTGAGCTAGCATTCTCTCTGACTTTCTCAATTGAGCTTGTACAGTCCCAAGCAATTTCACAGTGATATATAGTACTCGGATGCTTCTATGCAGTGCCTAAGACTGAGATGGTCCTTCTAAAGGGCCGAGATTGGAGAATAGAACCAAAGATCATTCATTGCTACGCATAAGTTCCAAATGTAGTTTTTTAAAATTAAATTAGGAATAGGGATTTAAGGATTAGTATGGCCAACTCAAAAATAGTCGATACTAGTAATATAGTTGATGTGATTTAGATAAGTTTATTTATTTATCTTCTTTATTTCTTACTTCAGCACCCAACGGCAAGAAGAGGGGGAGTCCAGAGGCGGGTCCGAAAACAACTTGGGATGAGGCGCTGACCACCAGTGCTATTGCAGAGGGCTCTGCACAGTCCAGAAAGTCCTATTATTTATTTTTATTTCGTAAGTTTTACCTGTGCCCACTATTATACTACTTTTAATTTTGCCTAGTTAATTTTTTTATAGTCTCATTTTTTTACAACTCTCCTATCCAATCCTGTTATCCCTGTATTATCTTTTTCTTCCTTATTCCATGGTTTCATTTTGGGTGGCTGACTTTTTCCAGTCTGTATTAGTCTGTAATTTTCAACTGCTTTGGTGTTCACTAATATATCTTGGGGTACTGTAACACTAAGAACAGATGTTTGGTGCTCTGCTGTCTGCTGTGAAGATTGCAGGTCCAAGTAAGCTAGTAATATTAATAATATTCCCAACATATGTTTGCTGAGTAGGCTTTCTTTTTCTTGCTCATGCTCCAACAGTTAACAAGAGAGTGGCCATGGTCAGGGACCACCCTCCAAACCCCAATGTTGTGCTGTGTAATTAATTTATGCAGTATCCCAGCAGATCCCATGACAGTGCAGCATCGCTGGAAAGTATGAGGTCGAATTTGCATTTGCCTACCAGTACCATGATCCAGATGTACAACCCTTTTTTGAAGCCACAAACAGGAGATTCTCCCATTTGCGACCGCAAAAAGGGTCATAGCATGTACAAATGCTAATTTGCGAGTCACTGACTCTCAAAATAGCCTTTGCGACTTCCGCTGTTAGGAAGGAGTCCCTTCCTAATAGCGAGTCACCATGCCATGCACAATTGTTTTGCAACCAAATTTGCGGCCGCGAACCACTCGCAGTTTACCACCGACTTCAAGTAGGTGGTAAACCACTCTCAAACGGGAAGGGGAACCCTTCCCTTTTAAGAGTATGTGAGAAAATTATTTTAAGAGCAGTCAGTGGTCCCAGGGAAAAGTTTCATTTTCCTTTTTTAAATGCATCCCATTTTCCTTTAAGGAAAACGGGCTGCATTTAAAAATAAAAGACTGATATAGTTAAAAGCAGTCCCAGACATGGTGGTCTGCTGACCCAGCAGGCCACCATCCCTGGGAGTGTTAGCCATTCCTAATAGGGTCGCAAATTGCGTCTGCCTCATAAATATTTATGAGGCATGTAATGTGCGACCCCATGAGGTATCGCAAACAGTGTCTGAAACACTGTTATACATCCTAATTTGCGAGTCGCATATTGCGAGTCACAAATTCAATGCATTTTGTGAGTTGCAAATTGGTGAGTTGTACATCTGACCCCATATGTCTTTCATTGTCTATTATTATTCAACCCCTTAATTGCGCTTCAATGACTCAGAGCCACCATCCTCATAGACTATAGCTCTGCTCCTCCATTACAAAAAGCTTTTGTTTGTTTTAACTACCTGACTTTTCTAACATTGTGAACAAACAAAATAACCAGAGTGATATTTTTGGTAGAAGATACTGCAGTGCTAACTGAACTGTATTAATGTATTGCAGCTGTATTTTTTGATTCAAATAACAAATGAGAAGCATATCTGGTATCTAAAAATTTATAATTTCTTTTTTAGCCACACAGAGTGCCGCTGGCTCAAGAGCTGCTGCAGGAGGACGAAGAGATGGAGATTCAGTTGGAGGAGGAGTAGCGCCAGCAGGGACAGGCGGTGGGAAATCACATTGCTTGCTTTTTGACAACTATCATTATACCCACCAGCTACAAGGGTGTTGTCATGACTCACTCGTGATTGTGAACCCCCTGCTTTATAAATTACAGCGGTGGTTGATTTGTGGCCTCTTCTATCTGCAACTCAGCAAAAGCTCACATAATGTACACCTAAAAATCATGGTTTGATGGAAATGGGGAAGAACGGAAGGTTAAAAGAAAGAATGTGTGAAATGGTATATTAGTGAAAGGAAAGGAGACGTGGGTGGGTGAGTGAAAGGATGCGTGGCTGAGTATTGGGTAAATGGATGGATGGGTGACAGGATGATTGAAAGAAAGGGTGGATACTGAATGGATGGATAATGGATGGATAATGGATTAGAAATTTTGGTGAAAGACTTGATTAAAGTGTGCTTAAATCATGGTGGCTATAGGTGAATATAGTAGGAATAATGACAGGATAATTGAATATTTGCTTGGGTGAATAAACGAGGAAGCTCTTCTGGAGAGGGGCATTATGCTCACCTATTTGGCTTACTTTGTTTTGTGATTATCAAAACTATGGTTCAAAGTGGGGGGTATTTTAATTTTTTTTCTAATCCCTTTACTCACTCTATTTGTTAAGCGAGGCAGATATGAATCCTACCCATCATCATTCATCACCCCGCTCCCTGCCCCTGGCATCTCGCCAACCATGACCGAAGTTCGGTATGGTTCAATTTGTGACTGCATTGTTTTCCTGTGCAATGTGCATCTGCTTCAGTTAATGTGGCATTTACATAGTTTTTTTTTGCATTGCAAACCAAACACAAAAAGTATGTTTCCTTTCGCCCACTCAGTCACCTCTTAGTACTTTACTCCTTTATACTTTCATAAGTTCTTTCATCCCAGCCTACCAAAAAATGTAAAAAATCCATTCTTGGCATGTGCCACATTTTTATAGCCATGTGAAGTGATTTTAAATTATTTTACGCCTGTTCAAATTTTTCCCTTTAGACTTTCATCTATAACAGAAACTGAATAAGCCAAAGCTTGGGCACATGAAAAATTGATGATAAGTGACACCCCTCTATTCTATAGCAAAAAGCTCTACATCCCACCTAATCTCTCTACCTTGCCCTACAGTAGAGTAAGTTGTTTCCTTTCCTTACTGCACAGCAAATGAATTTATTGGAAATAATTTGTGGTGGTGGGCGAGGCCAGTGAGTGGGACAAAGTGCCTGATTTTATTTCAAGTTTGGCGTAAGGGATACTCTGTGACAAACATACCAAATACAATCTATATAGCATGTTCCCTTCCTGTAGTGAAGTGCATTGCTTTCCCCACCGTCTACTTACAGCAGACAGGATAATAATATCTGCATTTTATCCTATTTATTTTTCATCTGCTTCTTTGGAGACAAGGTAGAAAGTAAAAGGCATTTGTAGAAGAGCAGGGCCATTGGAATTAAAGATAGATAAATGTCAACTACAGATGCCGCAGCTGCAGACAGTAGCAAAGTGCCTGAAGTGCTGGTTAGCACAACAACTTGTACTTCATAGTGCATAATGCCTTACTGGTTAATGAGAGGTAATTTATTTTTATTTTTTCACTCAAAGGGTCTGTTTAGTTACTAGACATACCTTTAAAAGAAAAAAAATTGAATCACTGTTCTGTTTTTTAAACTGGTGTTATTCTACCTGAATTTTTTTCTGTCAGACAGTCAGTGCTTTTTATTTGAGGAATATGTGGGTAAAAAATAAAATTGACTCTCATATTCATAATTGCACCAAAATCCAATGGCCCTAGGGGACCAGCTATGCACAGTATTGTTTACAATTTGGCTTTTGTACTTTTTTTCTTTTCGATATAGCTACTCCTGCTGGACTACCAATACCGCCCACCAGGCAGGAGATAGTGACCCATCTTCAGCTGCTATGCCTGGAGACCATCAAGTCTGAATAATGGCGGCTGGTGAACCCAGAGAATAAAGAGGTAGAAGCAGCTGCCTCTGAACTGGGCCCCAGTTCAGCAAGCCAGTCCCAGTTTCCCATCTCCCAGCCATTACATTGCTGGCTCCGTCTGCTGCCACCCCCTCCAACTCAACAGACTATTTCAGCTTGTGTCCTGCCGTGGCTCGACCACATTGAAAGCTGACTAGGGAGGATAAAGCAAAGACCTGGACCAGCTCCAGACCCGTATGGATAGTGCCCTCTTCTAAGCCCTTTTTTATTTTTTGGGTGGGAGGGACTTGTTTTGGGTGGAGAGGGTAGGGAGGGAGTTGGGACTGGGTGTATTTTTTTGGGACTTTTGCTTGGATATTGGTTGAGGATGGGTCAATTTTTTGTGGAAAGGGGTGGGCCTGTTGTGGGTGGAGAGGGGGTTTTTCATGTAAAATATTAACCCCTTCCCCGCTCATGACGGAACCGCTCCGTCATGAGCCACGGTTGCCGTGTCCTCATGACGGAGCGGTTCCGTCATGCCACGACCGTTGGCGGCCGCTCCGCCCACGCGGCGCTGTTTCCCCGCCTGTGCGGGGGGACAACGCAACTGGGCGTAGTCATGACGGAACCGCTCCGTCATGAGCACAGCTCAACCGTGGCTCATGACGGAGTGGCTCCGTCATGAGCACAGCGCCACCGCGCTGCCCCCCGCATCCTCCAGCGCTGCGGCGGAATTTCCGCCGCAGCAAAGGGGTTAAAGGGGAAAATTTGTTTACCAAACGTTATGCCTGAAGTAGTTTATTTGTGTTTTACTTTCACTTTACACTGCTGAAAATTTGTGCAGCCTGTTTTTTAATCTGTTTATAAAAGTGTACACTGGTTACTAATTGTTAGTTATATACCCTTGTCTTATTACCCTCTGTCAGTATCTTGGCCATTAGATGGAATGCTGCCATGACCTATATTGCCTACAGCAACCTAGATAAACAATTACTTCTGTGAATGTAAATGTATGTATGTATAGGTATTTATAGAGCGCCGATGACCACTACGGGTATCTCAGCGCTGTACTCATACCGCTGAAGGAACCCTTCCTGGCTTTCCGTGTGGAGTGTCCACTCCTGGGCACCCCCATGGTGAGGCCAGGCATCCCAGCGCTGTTGGGGCCGTTATGGAGATTAAGCAAGCTATTGCCCAGAGTTGCAGCATGGGACCCAAGATTAGAATAGGCACTGAGGCGAGAATATCCGGTCCGTGGAATTTATTGCCCAAGACCCTGCCGCAACGGGAATCGAACCCTGGTCCCGGACCGGTGCTCTGCATCGAGGTCTGCCGCTCTAACCATTGAGCCACACTTCTCCAAGTACTCTACACTTCTGTGAAGTAGCAGTTAGTTGTTTACTTACTACTAACTTAACTAGTTCACTTCCCTCCATAGTCCTCTTACCTGAACATAGATGAAGCAATAACAGGGAAGGCATCACAACTTCACAAGTGAGGTCCCACTCCCAACCAGGTGAGCTCCAACTGTAAGATTAATTGGAAGAATTATCCATTGCAGGCAACTAAATGGAAATAAAAACATTGAGTTATTAAGTGATAAATTATACCATAGCTTTACAAAGAATTGAGACCAGACTACTACAAGATACAAGAAAGAATAATTGATAGAAATAAAATAAAAAAACATAGCAACAGTAAATTCTTCTGACCAAGGGGGAGCTAGTATTAAATAAAAATAAAAATTATGAAATCCTTGAGTCATGAAAGATGGACTCAAAGTCTGGAGTGGACAAGGTTATGCGTTTACACAACACTAAGCCTGGTTGATGATGCTCACGACTGATGTTCTTCCATATCTAAAATATGGATCACCTTTATGTGTGGGTGGATAAATGAGGCCAGTGTGGTCTATTGCTTAAGTAATAGAAGATCATGCAGGAAGATGGTGTTGCTTTCACCACATCCACCCCATTAAGTGTATGATCCATGTATGGTATAAATTAAGTCACACATCTCAAAATCAAACAGCCCAGGGGAAGAGGGTTAGGGATTTGATGAACGGATGGGAAAAATGGATTTGAGGAAAGGTGTGAAAAGACAAACACTACACAAGGACAAGATTCATCTGGGTGATGAGAAGCACATAATCGTCATCAATCTGTTGTGGAAGGAAACAAAGGAAAGAGTATGACACAGTACAGTTAAATGCATTGCAAACAGTCTTTCTACCCAACAGATCCAAGTTATTAGATATTTAACCCTTTCTGTGCCCATGACGAGATGGTCTCGTCATGGAGCACAGTCGCGCTGTGCCCATGACGAGACCATCTCGTCATGGGACCCACCCTTGGGGGAAGCGCTGGCGCTTCCCCCGTGATTCCTCGATCTTTTTTTTTTTTGCTGGGGAGGCAGGGGAAGACCTTCCGCTGCCTCCCCCCGCCCCCCCCGCCCGCGTCATCAATGACGTCAGCGCGCGAGCCGCGCTGACGTCACCGGAGGCTTCCCCTTTGCTCTCCGAGGCGCAGGAAGCCATTTGCTTCCTGCGCGTCGGAGAGTAAAGGTCAGTTTTGGGGCTGGGGAGGGGGTGTTAGTGCATCTGTGGGGTAGGTAGGGTGGGAGCACAATGTTGGGGGGTTGGAAATGTTTTTTGGAACACTCTGCTTTGTTCCTGCGCTTGGATCGTCCAAGCGCAGGTGATTTTATGTGCAATTTCACACAAAAAAAACGCTCGTTTTCGTTTCTTTGTCGTTTTCGATCTTAGGGGTGCTGCTAGCGTGGGATGGGGGTGGGGGGCTAAATAAAGTAAGCATTAGGGGTTGCAAAGTGGCCAGATTGATTTTATGTGCATTCAAATACACCAGAATTATTTAGTTTTCCAGTATAGTGCTACTTTCGTTTTCTGGTCTTCTTTTGAACAGCATTGTTGTTCTTCGGGGGCAAAATAAAGTTAGACAGAGGGATTGCAAAGTGGCCAGATTGATTTATTTTACATCTTGTGATCGGTGGGTGCTGGCAGGGGGGTGAAACAAAATAAGTCAGAGGGGTTGCAAAGTGCCCTGTTTTTTTTTTTTTAGTATGCAAATACACCAGCATCACAGAGTTTGCCAGTGAAGTGCTACTTTAGTTTACTCGTGTAACGTTGAAGAGCATTGTTGTTCCCAGGGGGGTGAAATAAAGTGAGACAGAGGGGTTGCAAAGTGGCCAGATTGATTTTATTTGCATCCAAGTACACCAGCATCAGAGTTTGCCAGTGCAGTGCGACTTTCGTTTACTCGTCTAACTTTTAACAGCATTGTTGTTCCCAGGGGGTGCGAAATAAAGTAAGACAGAGGGGTTGCAAAGTGGCCAGATTGATTTTATTTGCATCCAAGTACACCAGCATCAGAGTTTGCCAGTGCAGTGCGACTTTCGTTTACTCGTCTAACTTTGAACAGCATTGTTGTTCCCAGGGGGTGCGAAATAAAGTAAGACAGAGGGGTTGCAAAGTGGCCAGATTGATTTTATTTGCATCCAAGTACACCAGCATCAGAGTTTGCCAGTGCAGTGCGACTTTCGTTTTCTCGTCTTCCTTTGAACAGCATTGTTGTTCCCAGGGGGGGGGCGAAATAAAGTAAGACAGAGGGGTTGTAAAGTGGCCAGATTGATTTTATTTGCATCCAAGTACACCAGCATCGGAGTTTGCCAGTGAAGTGCTTCTTTCGTTTTCTTGTCTTCCTTTGAACAGTATTGTTGTTCCCAGGGGGGGCGAAATAAAGTAAGACAGAGGGGTTGCAAAGTGGCCAGATTGATTTTATTAGCATCCAAGTACACCAGCATCAGAGTTTGCCAGTGAAGTTCTACTTTCGTTTTCTCGTCTAACTTTGAACAGCATTGTTGTACCAAGGGGGGGGTGAAAGAAAGTAAGACAGAGGGGTTGCAAAGTGGCCAGATTGATTTCATTTGCATCCAAGTACACCAGCATCAGAGTTTGCCAGTGAAGTTCTACTTTCGTTTTCTCGTCTTCCTTTGACAGAGGGGTTGCCAAGTGGCCAGATTGTTTTTATTTGCATCCAAGTACACCAGCATCAGAGTTTGCCAGTGAAGTGCTTCTCATCTAACTTTGAACAGCATTGTTGTTCCCAGGGGGGGGCGAAATAAAATAAGACAGAGGGGTTGCAAAGTGGCCAGATTGATTTCATTTGCATCCAAGTACACCAGCATCAGAGTTTGCCAGTGAAGTTCTACTTTCGTTTTCTCGTCTTCCTTTGAACAGCATTGTTGTTTCCAGGGTGGGAGAGTGTACTATTTCTGGAGGTACTGCAATACCTGGTTGATGGGTGAATTGGAAAACACAATGTGCACCATGGTTCTGTGTTTATGGATGTGGTCTACCATACTGCTTATGTTTTGTAAGGATGTAAGCAATGGACAGTGAAACGGTTCCCTTCAGGGCCCTCTAGTCATGTCCATAACTTTTCCGGTGAAACCACTCGCTGATTTCTGAATAGTTAGTGAGAGATCGTTTAGGTAACCATGTTGTTTCTGCTTACATTTCACATGCTTTGCATTCCCTAGGAGTATTTTTTTTTTTTTTAGGCAGCGTATTACTCTTATCAAGTGCATAATTTGAATTGAGCCACATCCAAGTGTTTATAGCGGGCACAATTAGGTTATAGCTGAAGGCAGTGCGAGTTTCTCTCAGTGGGCAAGTATGGCGTTCAGTGGGGATGTGGCACTATTGCCGGAGCTGTTGAATTTGGAAATGGGGAACCGGGTTCAGCATTCATGACCAGTCCACCACACCACTGTACTGAGGGAGCACATTCCCATGCTACACCGTAGAAGGCCCCACTAGACCTTAGAAGGCTTGATGTCTTAGCACAAGCAGGTGTACTGTAGTGGTGTCAACTTACAAAAGAGTACAAGTAGAGGTATAAAAGTGCAATAAATGGCAGACACGCAAAACACAGGAACACACTGGGTAGGCACTTCTACGGGCATGGAGAACAGAATTTCCTATAATGTAAAGACTTCCTTCACACAATAGAGAGGGTGTGAATTCAGTTTGGAAGTGTCTTTGCAGGAGGAGAACTTTGAGGTTAGTTTTGAAGGACTGGGAAGAGGGAGGGGGTGGTCCGGAGCTGAGGCTCAGTTCCAGATTCTCGCCGCGTTGCTTGTAAAGGATTGGGCCATCGATCTTTCCTTTTTCAAAGTGGGAGGGTCAAGCAATACATTTTGCGCAGTACGTGATGGTCTAGAGCATTATATGCATATGTTAAAATAAAGTTTTTTTTCTTCTTTTTATTCTAGTCTAAAGCTTTTCGACGGTGGCTGTTCTGCAGTTTTGTGTAGTTGCATTGTGTTGGTAAGAAATGTTTTGTTGTTGTATTTACACCAAATGAGTAATAATATAATGTCTGAATGAATTTTTTTGTAAGTGATGTCATAATGGCGGCATATTTAGTTAGTAGTTTGAGCATGAAATTCTTTGTGATGTGTTTTGCATAGTCTTATGTGTAATTGCTTTTCTCTTTCTTTTTTATTGGGATATTGTTGATCCATACTGTGTCTGTACAGAGTTGGTGGTGGTGAGTAGTTTAGCTGCCTCTGGCAAGTGAGTGGTATTGTTTTGGAGTATATTTGAGTTTTTGATAAAGGTGCTTTTTGTTTATTACTTATTTTACAAAGAGTTTGTTGTTGTTGACTTGTTTGACAAGTTACCTTTATTAGTAAGCAATATGGCTAGCCGTAGAATGACTGCTCAACAGGTGGTCGGTATGCTTCTTGAATCTTCCTCTGAGCATGATTATGAGACTGACAGTGCGTCTGAGGGAGAGGAGGGAGGGGAAGATTCTGGCAGTGAGTTTTCTCTCAACATGGAATCATCGGATGATGAAGGTACTCTCAGTGCAGATGAAGGTACTCTTGGTGTGGATGAAGCAACTCTCAGAGCGGATGAAGTGCCTGTCTTAGAGGAGGAAACTGCTGTGCCGATGGTGCAAGAGGCATCTGGATTGCAGTCTGAGGCTGCTAGGCTTCCTACTGGAAGTGCTGGACTTTGGGTTGATCCAAACATGGTGCAGCCGGTGTTGCCTGCCTTTAGCGGTGATGCAGGGTGTACAGTGAATTGTGAAATTTTTTTGCCTATGCAGTTTTTTCACTTGTTTATGGATGATGTATTTTTGGGTGAGATTGCCCAAGTACCCGCGACAGGCAAGGGCCCCAAACGTAGTGATGCGACATTTGAGATGGGCAATGTTGATGTCGCCTCACTACGTTTGGGGCCCTTGCCTGTCGCGGGTACTTGGGCCTCCCACACAAGTGAGGCACCATTTTTACCGGGAGACCCAGGGGAACGCTGGGAGGTGTGAAATTTGAGTGAGCCCGGTGATGCCACAACTTTCCCACACAAAAAAGTGTGAAAAAAGTGATTTTTTTCAGCTAAAATTGAGGTTTGCAGGGGATTCTGGGTAAGGAAACGTTGGGGGATCCGCGCAAGCCATACCTCCCTGGAAGCCCCTGGGTGTCTAGTTTTCAGAAATGTATGGGTTTGGTAGGTTTCCCTAGATGGCCGCCGTGCCCCGGGCCAAAAAGCCAAGAGACCCCCCTTGCAAAACCAGGTGGTTTTGAGATAGGCAATGTTGATGTCGCATCACTACGTTTGGGGCCCTTGCCTGTCGCGGGTACTTGGGCCTCCCACACAAGTGAGGCACCATTTTTACCGGGAGACCCAGGGGAACGCTGGGAGGTGTGAAATTTGAGTGAGCCCGGTGATGCCACAACTTTCCCACACAAAAAAGTGTGAAAAAAGTGATTTTTTCAGCTAAAATTGAGGTTTGCAGGGGATTCTGGGTAAGGAAACGTTGGGGGATCCGCGCAAGCCATACCTCCCTGGAAGCCCCCGGGTGTCTAGTTTTCAGAAATGTATGGGTTTGGTAGGTTTCCCTAGATGGCCGCCGTGCCCCGGGCCAAAAAGCCAAGAGACCCCCCTTGCAAAACCAGGTCGTTTTGAGATAGGCAATGTTGATGTCGCATCACTACGTTTGGGGCTCTTGCCTGTCGCGGGTACTTGGGCCTCCCACACAAGTGAGGCACCATTTTTACCGGGAGACCCAGGGGAATGCTGGGAGGTGTGAAATTTGAGTGAGCCCGGTGATGCCACAACTTTCCCACACAAAAAAGTGTGAAAAAAGTGATTTTTTCAGCTAAAATTGAGGTTTGCAGGGGATTCTGGGTAAGGAAACGTTGGGGGATCTGCGCAAGCCATACCTCCCTAGAAGCCCCCGGGGGTCTAGTTTTCAGAAATGTATGGGTTTGGTAGGTTTCCCTAGATGGCCGCCGTGCCCCGGCCAAAAAGCCAAGAGACCCCCCTTGCAAAACCAGGTGGTTTTGAGATAGGCAATGTTGATGTCGCATCACTACGTTTGGGGCCCTTGCCTGTCGCGGGTACTTGGGCCTCCCACACAAGTGAGGCACCATTTTTACCGGGAGACCCAGGGGAACGCTGGGAGGTGTGAAATTTGAGTGAGCCCGGTGATGCCACAACTTTCCCACACAAAAAAGTGTGAAAAAAGTGATTTTTTCAGCTAAAATTGAGGTTTGCAGGGGATTCTGGGTAAGGAAACATTGGGGGATCCGCGCAAGCCATACCTCCCTGGAAGCCCCCGGGTGTCTAGTTTTCAGAAATGTATGGGTTTGGTAGGTTTCCCTAGATGGCCGCCGTGCCCCGGGCCAAAAAGCCAAGAGACTCCCCATGCAAAACCAGGTGGTTTTGAGATAGGCAATGTTGATGTCGCATCACTACGTTTGGGGCCCTTGCCTGTCGCGGGTACTTGGGCCTCCCACACAAGTGAGGCACCATTTTTACCGGGAGACCCAGGGGAATGCTGGGAGGTGTGAAATTTGAGTGAGCCCGGTGATGCCACAACTTTCCCACACAAAAAATTGTGAAAAAAGTGTTTTTTTCAGATAAAATTGAGGTTTGCAGGGGAGTCTGGGTAAGGAAACGTTGGGGGATCCGCGCAAGCCATACCTCCCTGGAAGCCACCGGGTGTCTAGTTTTCAGAAATGTATGGGTTTGGTAGGTTTCCCTAGATGGCCGCCGTGCCCCGGCCAAAAAGCCAAGAGACCCCCCTTGCAAAACCAGGTGGTTTTGAGATAGGCAATGTTGATGTCGCATCACTACGTTTGGGGCCCTTGCCTGTCGCGGGTACTTGGGCCTCCCACACAAGTGAGGCACCATTTTTACCGGGAGACCCAGGGGAACGCTGGGAGGTGTGAAATTTGAGTGAGCCCGGTGATGCCACAACTTTCCCACACAAAAAAGTGTGAAAAAAGTGATTTTTTCAGCTAAAATTGAGGTTTGCAGGGGATTCTGGGTAAGGAAACGTTGGGGGATCCGCGCAAGCCATACCTCCCTGGAAGCCCCCGGGTGTCTAGTTTTCAGAAATGTATGGGTTTGGTAGGTTTCCCTAGATGGCCGCCGTGCCCCGGGCCAAAAAGCCAAGAGACCCCCCTTGCAAAACCAGGTGGTTTTGAGATAGGCAATGTTGATGTCGCATCACTACGTTTTGGGCCCTTGCCTATCGCGGGTACTTGGGCCTCCCACACAAGTGAGGCACCATTTTTACCGGGAGACCCAGGGGAACGCTGGGAGGTGGGAAATTTGAGTGAGCCCAGTGATGCCACAAGTTTCCCACACAAAAAAGTGTGAAAAAAGTGATTTTTTCAGCTAAAAGTGAGGTTTGCGGGGGATTCTGGGTAAGGAAACGTTGGGGGATCCACGCAAGCCATACCTCCCTGGAAGCCCCCGGGTGTCTAGTTTTCAGAAATGTATGGGTTTGGTAGGTTTCCCTAGATGGCCACCGTGCCCCGGGCCAAAAAGCCAAGAGACCCCCCTTGCAAAACCAGGTGGTTTTGAGATAGGCAATGTTGATGTCGCATCACTACGTTTGGGGCCCTTGCCTGTCGCGGGTACTTGGGCCTCCCACACAAGTGAGGCACCATTTTTACCAGGAGACCCAGGGGAACGCTGGGAGGTGTGAAATTTGAGTGAGCCCGGTGATGCCACAACTTTTCCACACAAAAAAGTGTGAAAAAAATGATTTTTTCAGCTAAAATTGAGGTTTGCAGGGGATTCTGGGTAAGGAAACGTTGGGGGATCCGCGCAAGCCATACCTCCCTGGAAGCCCCCGGGTGTCTAGTTTTCAGAAATGTATGGGGTTGGTAGGTTTCCCTAGATGGCCGCCGTGCCCCGGGCCAAAAAGCCAAGAGACCCCCCTTGCAAAACCAGGTGGTTTTGAGATAGGCAATGTTGATGTCGCATCACTACGTTTTGGGCCCTTGCCTGTCGCGGGTACTTGGGCCTCCCACACAAGTGAGGCACCATTTTTACCGGGAGACCCAGGGGAACGCTGGGAGGTGTGAAATTAGAGTGAGCCCGGTGATGCCACAACTTTCCCACACAAAAAAGTGTGGAAAAAGTGATTTTTTCAGCTAAAATTAAGGTTTGCGGGGGATTCTGGGTAAGGAAACGTTGGGGGATCCACGCAAGCCATACCTCCCTGGAAGCCCCTGGGTGTCTAGTTTTCAGAAATGTATCGGTTTGGTAGGTTTCCCTAGATGGCCGCCGTGCACCGGGCCAAAAACCGAAGAGACCCCCCTTGCAAAACCAGGTGGTTTGGAGATAGGCAATTTTGATGTCACCTCACTATGTTTTGCGCCGTTTCCTGTCGCGGGCACTAGTCCGACCCACACAAGTGAGGTACCGTTTTTCTCGTAAGACTTTGGGGAACGCGGGGTGGGTGGAAAATTGTGGATCCACGCAGATTCCGGAACTTTCCACGACAGAAATGTGGGAAAAATGTGTTTTTTTTGCCAATTTTTTAGGTTTGCAAGGGATTCTGGGTAACAGACCCTGGTGGGAGGCAGTCAAGTCACCCCATCCTGGATTCCCCTGGGTGTCTAGTTTTCAAAAATGTATAGGTTTGCTAGGTTTCCCAGGGTGCCCGCAGAGCTAGGGTTCAAAAACTACAGCTAGTCATTTTTCCAAAAAAGGGTCATTTTTCACTGCGAAATTGAGGTGTGACCAGGTTGCGTTTTGCGCCGTTTCCTGTCGCGGGCACTAGGCCGACCCACACAAGTGAGGTACCGTTTTTCTCGAAAGACTTTGGGGAACGCGGGGTGGGTGGAAATTTGTGGATCCACGCAGATTCTGGAACTTTCCACGACAGAAATGTGGGGAAAATGTGTTTTTTTGACAATTGTTTAGGTTTGCAAGGGATTCTGGGTAACAGACCCTGGTGGGAGGCAGTCAAGTCACCCCATCCTGGATTCCCCTGGGTGTCTAGTGTTCAGAAATGTATGGGTTTGGTAGGTTTCCCTAGATGGCCGCCGTGCCCCGGGCCAAAAAGCCAAGAGACCCCCCTTGCAAAACCAGGTGGTTTTGAGATAGGCAATGTTGATGTCGCATCACTACGTTTTGGGCCCTTGCCTGTCGCGGGTACTTGGGCCTCCCACACAAGTGAGGCACCATTTTTACCGGGAGATCCAGGGGAACGCTGGGAGGTGGGAAATTTGAGTGAGCCCGGTGATGCCACAACTTTCCCACACAAAAAAGTGTGGAAAAAGTGATTTTTTTCAGCTGAAATTGAGGTTTGCGGGGGATTCTGGGTAAGGAAACGTTGGGGGATCCACGCAAGCCATACCTCCTTGGAAGCCCCCGGGTGTCTAGTTTTCAGAAATGTATGGGTTTGGTAGGTTTCCCTAGATGGCCGCCGTGCACCGGGCCAAAAACCGAAGAGACCCCCCTTGCAAAACCAGGTGGTTTGGAGATAGGCAATTTTGATGTCACCTCACTATGTTTTGCGCCGTTTCCTGTCGCGGGCACTCGGCCGACCCACACAAGTGAGGTACCGTTTTTCTCGTAAGACTTTGGGGAACGCGGGGTGGGTGGAAAATTGTGGATCCACGCAGATTCCGGAACTTTCCACGACAGAAATGTGTGGAAAATGTGTTTTTTTGCCAATTTTTTAGGTTTGCAAGGGATTCTGGGTAACAGACCCTGGTGGGAGGCAGTCAAGTCACCCCATCTTGAATTCCCCTGGGTGTCTAGTTTTTAAAAATGTATAGGTTTGCTAGGTTTCCCAAGGTGCCCGCAGAGCTAGGGTTCAAAAACTACAGCTAGTCATTTTTCCAAAAAAGGGTCATTTTTCACTGCGAAATTGAGATGTGACCAGGTTGCGTTTTGCGCCGTTTCCTGTCGCGGGCACTAGGCCGATCCACACAAGTGAGGTACCGTTTTTCTCGTAAGACTTTGGGGAACGCGGGGTGGGTGGAAATTTGTGGATCCACGCAGATTCCGGAACTTTCCACGACAGAAATGTGTGGAAAATGAGTTTTTTTTGTCAATTTTTTAGGTTTGCAAGGGATTCTGGGTAACAGACCCTGGTGGGAGGCAGTCAAGTCACCCCATCCTGGATTCCCCTGGGTGTCTAGTTTTCAAAAATGTATAGGTTTGCTAGGTTTCCCAAGGTGCCCGCTGAGCTAGGGTTCAAAAACTACAGCTAGTCAATTTTCCAAAAAAGGGTCATTTTTCACTGCGAAATTGAGGTGTGACCAGGTTGCGTTTTGCGCCGTTTCCTGTCGCGGGCACTAGGCCGACCCACACAAGTGAGGTACCGTTTTTCTCGTAAGACTTTGGGGAACGCGGGGTGGGTGGAAATTTGTGGATCCACGCAGATTCCGGAACTTTCCATGACAGAAATGTGTGGAAAATGTGTTTTTTTTGACAATTTTTTAGGTTTGCAAGGGATTCTGGGTAACAGACCCTGGTGGGAGGCAGTCAAGTCACCCCATCCTGGATTCCCCTGGGTGTCTAATTTTCAAAAATGTATAGGTTTGCTAGGTTTCCCAAGGTGCCCGCAGAGCTAGGGTTCAAAAACTACAGCTAGTCATTTTTCCAAAAAAGGGTCATTTTTCACTGCGAAATTGAGGTGTGACCAGGTTACGTTTTGTGCCGTTTCCTGTCGCGGGCACTAGGCCGACCCACACAAGTGAGGTACCATTTTTCTCGAAAGACTTTGGGGAACGCGGGGTGGGTGGAAATTTGTGGATCGACGCAGGTCCGGAACTTTCCACGACAGAAATGTGGGGAAAATGTGTTTTTTTGCCAATTTTTTAGGTTTGCAAGGGATTCTGGGTAACAGACCCTGGTGGGAGGCAGTCAAGTCACCCCATCCTGGATTCCCCTGGGTGTCTAGTTTTCAGAAATGTATGAGTTTGGTAGGTTTCCCTAGATGGCCGCCGTGCACCGGGCCAAAAACCCAAGAGACCCCCCTTGCAAAACCAGGTGGTTTGGAGATAGGCAATTTTGATGTCACCTCACTATGTTTTGCGCCGTTTCCTGTCGCGGGCACTAGGCCGACCCACACAAGTGAGGTACCGTTTTTCTCGTAAGACTTTGGGGAACGCGAGGTGGGTGGGAAATTGTGGATCCACGCAGATTCCGGAACTTTCCACGACAGAAATGTGGGGAAAATGTGGTTTTTTTGCCAATTTTTTAGGTTTGCAAGGGATTCTGGGTAACAGACCCTGGTGGGAGGCAGTCAAGTCACCCCATCCTGGATTCCCCTGGGTGTCTAGTTTTCAAAAATGTATAGGTTTGCTAGGTTTCCCAAGGTGCCCGCAGAGCTAGGATTCAAAAACTACAGCTAGTCATTTTTCCAAAAAAGGGTCATTTTTCACTGCGAAATTGAGGTGTGACCAGGTTGCGTTTTGCGCCGTTTCCTGTCGCGGGCACTAGGCCGACCCACACAAGTGAGGTACCGTTTTTCTCGAAAGACTTTGGGGAACGCGGGGTGGGTGGAAATTTGTGGATCCACGCAGATTCCGGAACTTTCCACGACAGAAATGTGGGGAAAATTTGTTTTTTTTGACAATTGTTTAGGTTTGCAAGGGATTCTGGGTGGGAGGCAGTCAAGTCACCCCATCCTGGATTCCCCTGGGTGTCTAGTTTTCAGAAATGTATGGGTTTGGTAGGTTTCCCTAGATGGCCGCCGTGCCCCGGGCAAAAAAGCCAAGAGACCCCCCTTGCAAAACCAGGTGGTTTTGAGATAGGCAATGTTTATGTCGCATCACTACGTTGTGGGCCCTTGCCTATCGCGGGTACTTGGGCCTCCCACACAAGTGAGGCACCATTTTTACCGGGAGACCCAGGGGAACGCTGGGAGGTGGGAAATTTGAGTGAGCCCGGTGATGCCACAAGTTTCCCACACAAAAAAGTGTGAAAAAAGTGATTTTTTCAGCTAAAAGTGAGGTTTGCGGGGGATTCTGGGTAAGGAAACGTTGGGGGATCCACGCAAGCCATACCTCCCTGGAAGCCCCCGGGTGTCTAGTTTTCAGAAATGTATGGGTTTGGTAGGTTTCCCTAGATGGCCACCGTGCCCCGGGCCAAAAAGCCAAGAGACCCCCCTTGCAAAACCAGGTGGTTTTGAGAGAGGCAATGTTGATGTCGCATCACTACGTTTGGGGCCCTTGCCTGTCGCGGGTACTTGGGCCTCCCACACAAGTGAGGCACCATTTTTACCGGGAGACCCAGGGGAACGCTGGGAGGTGTGAAATTTGAGTGAGCCCGGTGATGCCACAACTTTCCCACACAAAAAAGTGTGGAAAAAGTGATTTTTTTCAGCTAAAATTGAGGTTTGCGGGGGATTCTGGGTAAGGAAACGTTGGGGGATCCACGCAAGCCATACCTCCCTGGAAGCCCCTGGGTGTCTAGTTTTCAGAAATGTATGGGTTTGGTAGGTTTCCCTAGATGGCCGCCGTGCACCGGGCCAAAAACCCAAGAGACCCCCCTTGCAAAACCAGGTGGTTTGGAGATAGGCAATTTTGATGTCACATCACTATGTTTTGCGCCGTTTCCTGTCGCGGGCACTAGGCCGACCCACACAAGTGAGGTACCGTTTTTCTCGTAAGACTTTGGGGAACGCGGGGTGGGTGGAAAATTGTGGATCCACGCAGATTCCGGAACTTTCCACGACAGAAATGTGGGGAAAATGTGTTTTTTTTGCCAATTTTTTAGGTTTGAAAGGGATTCTGGGTAACAGACCCTGGTGGGAGGCAGTCAAGTCACCCCATCCTGGATTTCCCTGGGTGTCTAGTTTTCAAAAATGTATAGGTTTGCTAGGTTTCCCAAGGTGCCCGCAGAGCTAGGGTTCAAAAACTACAGCTAGTCATTTTTCCAAAAAAGGGTCATTTTTCACTGCGAAATTGAGGTGTGACCAGGTTGCGTTTTGCGCCGTTTCCTGTTGCGGGCACTAGGCCGACCCACACAAGTGAGGTACCGTTTTTCTCGAAAGACTTTGGGGAACGTGGGGTGGGTGGAAATTTGTGGATCCACGCAGATTCCGGAACTTTCCACGAAAGAAATGTGGGGAAAATGTGGTTTTTTTGACAATTGTTTAGGTTTGCAAGGGATTCTGGGTAACAGACCCTGGTGGGAGGCAGTCAAGTCACCCCATCCTGGATTCCCCTGGGTGTCTAGTTTTCAGAAATGTATGGGTTTGGTAGGTTTCCCTAGATGGCCGCCGTGCCCCGGGCCAAAAAGCCAAGAGACCCCCCTTGCAAAACCAGGTGGTTTTGAGATAGGCAATGTTGATGTCGCATCACTACGTTTGGGGCCCTTGCCTGTCGCGGGTACTTGGGCCTCCCACACAAGTGAGGCACCATTTTTACCGGGAGACCCAGGGGAACGCTGAGAGGTGTGAAATTTGAGTGAGCCCGGTGATGCCACAACTTTCCCACACAAAAAAGTGTGAAAAAAGTGATTTTTTCAGCTAAAATTGAGGTTTGCAGGGGATTCTGGGTAAGGAAACGTTGGGGGATCCGCGCAAGCCATACCTCCCTGGAAGCCCCCGGGTGTCTAGTTTTCAGAAATGTATGGGTTTGGTAGGTTTCCCTAGATGGCCGCCGTGCCCCGGGCCAAAAAGCCAAGAGACCCCCCTTGCAAAACCAGGTGGTTTTGAGATAGGCAATGTTGATGTCGCATCACTACGTTTTGGGCCCTTGCCTGTCGCGGGTACTTGGGCCTCCCACACAAGTGAGGCACCATTTTTACCGGGAGACCCAGGGGAACGCTGGGAGGTGGGAAATTTGAGTGAGCCCGGTGATGCCACAACTTTCCCACACAAAAAAGTGTGGAAAAAGTGATTTTTTCAGCTAAAATTGAGGTTTGCGGGGGATTCTGGGTAAGGAAACGTTGGGGGATCCACGCAAGCCATACCTCCCTGGAAGCCCCCGGGTGTCTAGTTTTCAAAAATGTATAGGTTTGCTAGGTTTCCCAAGGTGCCCGCAGAGCTAGGGTTCAAAAACTACAGCTAGTCATTTTTCCAAAAAAGGGTCATTTTTCACTGCGAAATTGAGGTGTGACCAGGTTACGTTTTGCGCCGTTTCCTGTCGCGGGCACTAGGCCGACCCACACAAGTGAGGTACCATTTTTCTCGAAAGACTTTGGGGAATGCGGGGTGGGTGGAAATTTGTGGATCGACGCAGATTCCGGAACTTTCCACGACAGAAATGTGGGGAAAATGTGTTTTTTTGCCAATTTTTTAGGTTTGCAAGGGATTCTGGGTAACAGACCCTGGTGGGAGGCAGTCAAGTCACTCCATCCTGGATTCCCCTGGGTGTCTAGTTTTCAGAAATGTATGGGTTTGGTAGGTTTCCCTAGATGGCCGCCGTGCACCGGGCCAAAAACCCAAGAGACCCCCCTTGCAAAACCAGGTGGTTTGGAGATAGGCAATTTTGATGTCACCTCACTATGTTTTGCACCGTTTCCTGTCGCGGGCACTAGGCCGACCCACACAAGTGAGGTACCGTTTTTCTCGTAAGACTTTGGGGAACGCGGGGTGGATGGAAAATTGTGGATCCACGCAGATTCCGGAACTTTCCACGACAGAGATGTGGGGAAAATGTGTTTTTTTTGCCAATTTTTTAGGTTTGCAAGGGATTCTGGGTAACAGACCCTGGTGGGAGGCAGTCAAGTCACCCCATCCTGGATTCCCCTGGGTGTCTAGTTTTCAAAAATGTATAGGTTTGCTAGGTTTCCCAAGGTGCCCGCAGAGCTAGGGTTCAAAAACTACAGCTAGTCAATTTTCCAAAAAAGGGTCATTTTTCACTGCGAAATTGAGGTGTGACCAGGTTGCGTTTTGCGCCGTTTCCTGTCGCGGGCACTAGGCCGACCCACACAAGTGAGGTACCGTTTTTCGCATAAGACTTTGGGGAACGCGGGGTGGGTGGAAATTTGTGGATCCACGCAGATTCCGGAACTTTCCACGACAGAAATGTGTGGAAAATGTGTTTTTTTTGACAATTTTTTAGGTTTGCAAGGGATTCTGGGTAACAGACCCTGGTGGGAGGCAGTCAAGTCACCCCATCCTGGATTCCCCTGGGTGTCTAGTTTTCAAAAATGTATAGGTTTGCTAGGTTTCCCAAGGTGCCCGCAGAGCTAGGGTTCAAAAACTACAGCTAGTCAATTTTCCAAAAAAGGGTCATTTTTCACTGCGAAATTGAGGTGTGACCAGGTTACGTTTTGCGCCGTTTCCTGTCGCGGGCACTAGGCCGACCCACACAAGTGAGGTACCATTTTTCTCGAAAGACTTTGGGGAACGCGGGGTGGGTGGAAATTTGTGGATCGACGCAGATTCCGGAACTTTCCACGACAGAAATGTGGGGAAAATGTGTTTTTTTGCCAATGTTTTAGGTTTGCAAGGGATTCTGGGTAACAGACCCTGGTGGGAGGCAGTCAAGTCACACCATCCTGGATTCCCCTGGGTGTCTAGTTTTCAAAAATGTATAGGTTTGCTAGGTTTCCCAAGGTGCCCGCAGAGCTAGGGTTCAAAAACTACAGCTAGTCATTTTTCCAAAAAAGGGTCATTTTTCACTGCGAAATTGAGGTGTGACCAGGTTGCGTTTTGCGCCGTTTCCTGTCGCGGGCACTAGGCCGATCCACACAAGTGAGGTACCATTTTTCTCGTAAGACTTTGGGGAACACGGGG
The DNA here is from genome assembly GCF_964204655.1 of Triturus cristatus. NCBI lineage: Eukaryota > Metazoa > Chordata > Amphibia > Caudata > Salamandridae > Triturus > Triturus cristatus. The sequence continues at coordinate 968,571,531 of NC_140594.1, forward strand.
TGGGTGGAAATTTGTGGATCCACGCAGATTCCGGAACTTTCCACGACAGAAATGTGGGGAAAATGTGTTTTTTTTGCCAATTTTTTAGGTTTGCAAGGGATTCTGGGTAACAGACCCTGGTGGGAGGCAGTCAAGTCACCCCATCCTGGATTCCCCTGGGTGTCTAGTTTTCAAAAATGTATAGGTTTGCTAGGTTTTCCAAGGTGCCCGCAGAGCTAGGGTTCAAAAACTACAGCTAGTCATTTTTCCAAAAAAGAGTCATTTTTCACTGCGAAATTGAGGTGTGACCAGGTTGCGTTTTGCGCCGTTTCCTGTCGCGGGCACTAGGCCGATCCACACAAGTGAGGTACCGTTTTTCTCGTAAGACTTTGGGGAACGCGGGGTGGCTGGAAATTTGTGGATCGACGCAGATTCCGGAACTTTCCACGACAGAAATGTGGGGAAAATTTGTTTTTTTGCCAATTTTTTAGGTTTGCAAGGGATTCTGGGTAACAGACCCTGGTGGGAGGCAGTCAAGTCACACCATCCTGGATTCCCCTGGGTGTCTAGTTTTCAAAAATGTATAGGTTTGCTAGGTTTCCCAAGGTGCCCGCAGAGCTAGGGTTCAAAAACTACAGCTAGTCATTTTTCCAAAAAAGGGTCATTTTTCACTGCGAAATTGAGGTGTGACCAGGTTGCGTTTTGCGCCGTTTCCTGTCGCGGGCACTAGGCCGATCCACACAAGTGAGGTACCATTTTTCTCGTAAGACTTTGGGGAACACGGGGTGGGTGGAAATTTGTGGATCCACGCAGATTCCGGAACTTTCCACGACAGAAATGTGTGGAAAATGTGGTTTTTTTGACAATATTTTAGGTTTGCAAGGGATTCTGGGTAACAGACCCTGGTGGGAGGCAGTCAAGTCACCCCATCCTGGATTTCCCTGGTTGTCTAGTTTTCAAAAATGTATAGGTTTGCTAGGTTTCCCAAGGTGCCCGCAGAGCTAGGGTTAAAAAACTAGAGCTAGGCACTTTGCAAAAAAAGGGTAATTTTGCATTGTGAAAATGTGGTGTGACCACGTTGCGTTTTGCGCCGTTTCCTGTCGTGGGCACTATGCCTACCCACACAAGTGAGGTACCATTTGTATCGGGAGACTTAGGGTAATTCAGATTTGTAAAGTAACTGTTATTATCTATTGACTTTCCATGCATTTCTGCTTTCCAAATGAAAGATATTGTGTAAAAAAGAAGTCATTCTAAAAATTGACTGATAATTCTCATGCTAGTATGAGTATTCCCAATTTCAGAAATGTGCAAATATCTACTGTTTCTAAACTCTATATTTTGTTCCCATTTCAGAAATACATAGGTGTCTTTCATACCGATTTTTCCATGTACACTTTTTTACAGAATAATTACTATATACCCGGTACATAATAAAAAACCATTGCAAGTTACTACTCAGTTTTTGGCTCTGGGTTCGTCGGGTTCTTGGTGAATGTGAGAAGTTGGCCTGGTATATGCTGTTCACTAGTTCTAGTGACCACCTTGTACCATGCCAAGCAACCCTTATGGTGTGGTTGTAAGTCAACCTTTTTGGACTAGCTGCCCTAGTGGTAGCGTAGGCTAAGCAGTCTTTGAGGCTAAACTCGTGAAGCGTGTTAAGCAAGCTGTTTTACCAATAGTAACCCCCTTTTATACCAATGAAAGGACACCACACAGATATATATTCAAAATATATATGTATTTATTTCTCAAAGTAACCCCTAGTCTCTTTATGAGCACAGGAGCACAAATCGTCAAACAAGATTATCACAGAATACACAGAAGTTGCACTTTATATGGATAGGCCCTGGTGGCCACTCAAACCATATACTAAAATAGTGGTATAAGTACCACGAACAGAAAAGGGAAAAGGCCTAGGGCCTCTAGAATCGCTGGGCCTACCAGGAGCTAACGTCAGTTAGTGACCAGGAGGTCCACGGGTGGCGTGTGCAGAGCAAATAGTCACACGCGTGCTCCCATAGGTTTCAATGGGTGCGTAAAAAGTACAAAGTTACTGCAAAAGGAATCTTCCGGATGACCTAGGAACTTAAGATTTGGAACACAGGCACTAGAGATGTAATACTACACTTGGGCACAGGAGTGCCAGCTTTACCTCACCCACAGGAAGCGGGTGCATAGGCCTCGAAGTGCGTCGGGCTTCTTCTATCGGTTCCGTGGAGCTTGAAGACAAAGATGCTGCAGGCGGTCGGTCCGGGAGAGATGCAGTGGATCCAAGAGTGGATCGGAGATGTTGAAGACCTGTAAGCAGAGGGGACAGTGTTCACAGTCACTAGCCAGTGACCAGCGTGGCACCAGGTGGGTACCAGGCAATGTCGGGTGCAAACAGGAAGAAAGGTGTAGCTTGTCTCTGCAGCCACGTGGTCCCTGGAGGTCGACGACGTCCAGGAGTCGGTTCACGAGCTGTCCCACGCAGGCTCTCGCTGTCGGCGGTGTCGGCGACTTGATCGAAGCAAACAAGCCTTGGCAAAAGCAATTGTTGTGGAGAACAAGATAAGCTGATGGTTCTGACCAGCAAGGTCAGAGGAACTGCTCCTTTGGAGGGGAGCAAGGGCCAGTCTGGAGCAACCAGACCAGCGGTGTTTGTCGTAGATTTCGTCGCCAAGATGGCCACTAGCCAGCGGGCCAGCAACCGGTTAGGCGCGTCGAGTGGCAAAATGCAGAAGGGCCCCACGCAGATCGTGGAGATGCTGGAGGGCTCACCTTTGGTGCAGATGCTGCTCGAGGGTTGGGCTTCTCAGGACCCAAAGCACAACTTGGAGGGAGCCTCGGTTGTTGCACTGGTCAGCTTGTCGTAGTCGTTTCAAGATGGCTGGCTCCACGTGTCTCGGTGCCTCCACGGGTCTCCTCTTTGCAGGGACTGTGGATCGGGCGGTGAGAGGTCTGGAGGTCCAGGTCTTGTCAGTCTCTGGGCTCGGGCTCCGGCGGGAGGCGGCGGCAAAGCAGACGTTGATTCGCTGGATGGTGCTTGCGTTAGCAAGGTGGTCACTCCCTGACCACAGGGGAGATTGGCTTCAGTCCTCTGTGCAGCAGAGCGTCGAAGTTCCCGTCTTCTTCTTAGTTTTTAAGTTGATTCCAGGATGTCTGAAGTCTTAGGACACAGCTCCTACCTTTAAGCGGATTCTAGGGGCCGGACTACCTGCTAGGTCCCTCCCTATGGGTGGGACCAGGAAGGGGGGTGGTTACACCCCCAATCCTTTGTCCAGCTCGCCCCAGGCCCGGGACTGGTGTGCCCCAGGACCGGTTTGAACTGGCATATGCACCGAGGCTCCTTGTGAGCCACAGGCATGTCTGGTTTCTTTCAAGCCCTACCTGACCAATACACAAAATCCTGTCTGGGGTGGTGCATGCACCTCCCCTGGCAGGAAACCCTTTGTCCACACCTCCCAAGCTGGAAGGACTCCCAGCAGCAGGAGGGCAGACTTGTGTCTGTGGTGGCAGCATCCATTTTGTGGAGCTGAGGCTATGTCTGATTTTACCCGGGTTTCAGGTACTGTACATGTCGTGTCCCTCTAGAAGGGTGGAATGCTAACCCCGTCGCCAGAATTGGCGAGGGGTTAGTATTCCAATTCGTATGACACCTTACTCGACATGTTTTGATAAAGCCAAACCAAAGTTAGCATTTAACCGCGAGGTTCATAATGCACTTAAGAGTATATGGTATGACGATATCTGGAAACAGTAGAAGGAAGTTGTTCCGACCACTGCAGACAGGCTCAGCTCATGCCAGAGCACCATCTCACATGGAACCAAGCACTCTGCCTTCAGGATTGTTAAGGCCTGCCATAGGAGTGACTTATAGGTTACCAGGTGTCCCATTTAAGGTTAGGTATAGGTATACTACACCTAAGTAAGAGGTGATTACACCAACTTACCCCAGCTGAGTGATCAGCCAGTTGTGTCAAATTGTTAGGCCAAGCCTGGGGTGGCATAATACATGCTTCAGCCCTTGGCAGGCCTTGGGTACACCAATGCCCTGGGTACCTAGTGTACACTGGTACAGGGGCTGACAGGGTGATCCAACCAATTGGGTATGTACCTAGGGTACATGGAGTCCATTTTAAAGAGAGAGCAGATGGGCTGAGGTCCTGAATGGCAGGATCTCAGGCCAACTAAGTCGAAAAACCAGCTAGACACTAGGCAAAAATTTGGGGGTAACCATAGTCAGATATCCACCTTCCTACACAACCCCCCCCCAAACGAAGGGAGATAAGGCTGACCTTGACCAGGTAAGCCTATATTGCCCAAGTGGCCATATAAGGAGGAACCAGCACTGGCATGGTTACCCCCTGTCTCATGGTCCACTAAGCAATCCCTCACCCTAAGGGTATCAGAGGGTCTCCACCATAGGGAATCTCTACCTTTGGTGTGTCTTGGCAAAGTAAAAGGCTGGTGTTGAGATGGAGTACTGAAGTGAGTGTCCTCAAAGTGAGACCTCAGCTTCCTCCAATCATCCTTCACCATGGATGCCTTTCTTTCCTTAACTGAGTTGCACTGTGCTCTCAGGGTCAGCCTCTGGCTACCTAAAGCTGGAGGCTGGGTCCCTTTTGTGGGCTTACTGGAGGGACAGGTCAGGTTTGGGGCCCTAAGGTCCCAGGTTTGCCTGTGCCCAACAGAATCCCTCTGGGGGAGGTCCCTAACTACCTGTAAAGGAGATCCCTCAGGAATGTTTTTACCCATCACCTGACTAGGGCTACTAGCCAGGCAATCCTCATTCTTTTGATGGGGGGGTTCTTGTGGACAGGGGCCCTCTGGGGGTCCACTGGCCTCCCTGACCTCTGCAGCCCTGGGCTGACTGAGGCAGGGTAGAGAGAGGCAGGCTACCTGCACCAGACTGGGTCCCACCTTGGAAGGGGCCACTGACATCAGAGGCTCTGCCAGGCCAGGCCTGGCTACCTCTGGGGCAGTTCCTTCACAAGGGGTGAGGTCAGATCCCTGAGGAGGCTGACCTTTTCCTAATGTCTGGGGAGAGGGAGACTTTTCTTCCTCCCCACTACTCTCAGTTTGTGTGGAGTGATCCATTGTTTCAGGCTTCACTACACCTATGTCAGTCTGAGTATAGGCTGAGACCATTACAGCCTTGCCAACCTTTTCAGGGTGGCACTCAGTTTGTGTTTGAGCTGTGACTGTCACAGCTCTGCCAGTCTCTACAGGGAAGTCTGTCTGTGCCTGGGCTGTGGCTACCACTGCCCTTCCAACCTTTTCAGGGAGGAAATCTATTTGGACAGGGGTTGTGAATGGCACAACCCCCCTACCCTTTTGTGACAGGCCTACCATTTTAGAATGGGTGTCTTGTTCAACTCCAGCCCAAGCTGAGAGTTCTAAGTCATTCCCCAGTAAGCAGTCTACAGGCAAGGTTGGGGACACTGCTACCCTTTTAGGGCCAGTGACCCCTCCCCAGCTGAGACATACCTCTGCCATGGGATGACTGTTCTGTTTGCCATCAATGTTAGTCACCTGGTAGGAGAAACCAGGCAAAAGCTGCTCAGAGGGAACTAGCCAATGGGCCACCATTGTGATGCTAGCTCCAGTGTCTCTGTAGGCCTCAGCTTTTGTACCATTGATGTAGGGCTCCTGTCTGTACCTACCCAAAGTGTTGGGACAGGCAGTGAAGTTGGCAAACCCCATGCCACCATCACAGACAAGAGTGGTTGCTGTAGGGGAATTGGCTAAGCCAGGGTCCCCCTGTGTTCCCCAAGTAAACCCACCCAAATTTTTGGGGGCACTCCCACCACCTGGGGGATTACTGCTGACAGTAATAGGTGGTGTGACAGGAGTAATTGGAGGAACAGTTTTGTTTGTAGCCCTTGGGCAACTGCTGTCAGTTTTCCAATGCCCAGGAGTTTTACACTCATGGCAGTAGGGCTTTTTACCTGTGGTAGAGGAGGGAGCTTGGGACCCACCACCCTGTGTGGAGTTTTGGGGCCCTGAGGAAGATTTCTCTTTTTCTTTATCCCCACCCTTCTCTTGAGGCTTGGTGGTATCTTTCTTTTGGTCACCACCCTGGTTTTTAGGCCTGATCCTGGTCCTGACCCATTTATCTGCCCTCTTTCCCAATTCTTGGGGAGAGGTCAAATCTGAGTCTACCAGGTGTTGATGGAGAAGCTGGTTTTGACAATTACTTAAAATCTGCTCTCTCATCATCAAATTGTACAATCCTGTATAATCAGACACCTTACTTCCCAGCAACCAACCCTCCAAAGCCTTAGTGGCACATTCCACATATTCAGACCAGTCCTGAGTCTGTGTCTTCTGGGTGTCTCTGAACATTAACCTGTACTGTTCAGTGGTTAAGCCTAACCCATCAACTAGGACACTCTTCAGGACTCTGTAATTTCTGACATCCTCTTCTCTAACAGTGAGGAGTCTATCTCTGCCTCTCCCCTCAAAGGAGAGCCATAAGATTGCTGCCCACTGGTCTTCAGGAACCTGCTGCACTTTGCAGGCTCTCTCAAGAGCAGTCATCCATTTGTGGATGTCATCCCCACTTTTGTAGGGGGGCACAATCTTGGACAGGTTCCTATTGTCAAAGACCCTATCTTTGTCCCTAGGGACATTGCTGCCACCAGTGGGTATAGACCCACTCTCTCTATGCTGCCTAGCCTTGCTCAGTTTCTCTTCCATCAGGGCTACTTCTAGCTCCTGCTTCCTGATCCTCAGCTGGGCTTCTTGCATTCTGGCCTCATGTTCCCTCCTCTGAGGGGTGGTCATCCTTCTCCTGGAGTGACCTTGAGAGCCTCTAGAGCCATGGGAAGCATTGGAGTCACCTGAGCGATTCCTTTGCCTTCCAAGCCCTGTGTTAAGTCCACTGGGGAGATCCAGTGGGGTGAACCCACTGTCAGTCCCCAATAGCCTTGGTTTAGCTGGGCCAAGTATAACACTTGGCACTGGGCTAGTTCTCCCTTCATCCTCACCACTGTCTGTATCCCCCTCACTTTCCTCCTCTGTAGTATGGTTTTCATCTAAGGGATGGCTATTGGAAAGGGGTACCTCAGTGGCATCTTCAGAAGGGGGGCCTCCTGTTCCTGTCCCTAAGGGGGCTAACTGGGAAGCTCTCTTGAGCTCTCTTTGATTCTCATCATCTTGCAAGAGTGCTCTGAGCACAGCAGAGGTAGGGTTCTTGGGCTGTTTAAGGCCTCTAAGAGTTGCCAACTGCCTGAGCTCATTCTGATTAAGGGTAGCAAAGATGGATGGTGCCCTCGGGGGGTCACTCTCAACAGAGATGGGTACAGTGGACCCCTCTGCCCCAGCCATTGCTCTTAAGTGTGGGTGGATGTGTTGCAATCTACCTACACTTGGGTTTACCTACCAAACCTATCTAGTAGTTGTAGTCAGGGTGTGCTACTCCCTTTTCTCTACAACAACTAAGTTCAGTAGAACTTAAGTATATCTAATCTTGTTTTATATGTACCTACAGGTACCTATGTGATCTTTCAATTGGTAACCAAGAGATTACAATGGTAAAACACAGCAAGCTCAAATCCAACCGCTGCTCACCAATGTGAGAAGTTGGCCTGGTATATGCTGTTCACTAGTTCTAGTGACCACCTTGTACCATGCCAAGCAACCCTTATGGTGTGGTTGTAAGTCAACCTTTTTGGACTAGCTGCCCTAGTGGTAGCGTAGGCTAAGCAGTCTTTGAGGCTAAACTCGTGAAGCGTGTTAAGCAAGCTGTTTTACCAATAGTAACCCCCTTTTATACCAATGAAAGGACACCACACAGATATATATTCAAAATATACATGTATTTATTTCTCAAAGTAACCCCTAGTCTCTTTATGAGCACAGGAGCACAAATCGTCAAACAAGATTATCACAGAATACACAGAAGTTGCACTTTATATGGATAGGCCCTGGTGGCCACTCAAACCATATACTAAAATAGTGGTATAAGTACCACGAACAGAAAAGGGAAAAGGCCTAGGGCCTCTAGAATCGCTGGGCCTACCAGGAGCTAACGTCAGTTAGTGACCAGGAGGTCCACGGGTGGCGTGTGCAGAGCAAATAGTCACACGCGTGCTCCCATAGGTTTCAATGGGTGCGTAAAAAGTACAAAGTTACTGCAAAAGGAATCTTCCGGATGACCTAGGAACTTAAGATTTGGAACACAGGCACTAGAGATGTAATACTACACTTGGGCACAGGAGTGCCAGCTTTACCTCACCCACAGGAAGCGGGTGCATAGGCCTCGAAGTGCGTCGGGCTTCTTCTATCGGTTCCGTGGAGCTTGAAGACAAAGATGCTGCAGGCGGTCGGTCCGGGAGAGATGTAGTGGATCCAAGAGTGGATCGGAGATGTTGAAGACCTGTAAGCAGAGGGGACAGTGTTCACAGTCACTAGCCAGTGACCAGCGTGGCACCAGGTGGGTACCAGGCAATGTCGGGTGCAAACAGGAAGAAAGGTGTAGCTTGTCTCTGCAGCCACGTGGTCCCTGGAGGTCGACGACGTCCAGGAGTCGGTTCACGAGCTGTCCCACGCAGGTTCTCGCTGTCGGCGGTGTCGGCGACTTGATCGAAGCAAACAAGCCTTGGCAAAAGCAATTGTTGTGGAGAACAAGATAAGCTGATGGTTCTGACCAGCAAGGTCAGAGGAACTGCTCCTTTGGAGGGGAGCAAGGGCCAGTCTGAAGCAACCAGACCAGTGGTGTTTGTCATAGATTTCGTCGCCAAGATGGCCACTAGCCAGCGGGCCAGCAACCGGTTAGGCGCGTCGAGTGGCAAAATGCAGAAGGGCCCCACGCAGATCGTGGAGATGCTGGAGGGCTCACCTTTGGTGCAGATGCTGCTCGAGGGTTGGGCTTCTCAGGACCCAAAGCACAACTTGGAGGGAGCCTCGGTTGTTGCACTGGTCAGCTTGTCGTAGTCGTTTCAAGATGGCTGGCTCCACGTGTCTCGGTGCCTCCACGGGTCTCCTCTTTGCAGGGACTGTGGATCGGGCGGTGAGAGGTCTGGAGGTCCAGGTCTTGTCAGTCTCTGGGCTCGGGCTCCGGCGGGAGGCGGCGGCAAAGCAGACGTTGATTCGCTGGATGGTGCTTGCGTTAGCAAGGTGGTCACTCCCTGACCACAGGGGAGATTGGCTTCAGTCCTCTGTGCAGCAGAGCGTCGAAGTTCCCGTCTTCTTCTTAGTTTTTAAGTTGATTCCAGGATGTCTGAAGTCTTAGGACACAGCTCCTACCTTTAAGCGGATTCTAGGGGCCGGACTACCTGCTAGGTCCCTCCCTATGGGTGGGACCAGGAAGGGGGGTGGTTACACCCCCAAACCTTTGTCCAGCTCGCCCCAGGCCCGGGACTGGTGTGCCCCAGGACCGGTTTGAACTGGCATATGCACCGAGGCTCCTTGTGAGCCACAGGCATGTCTGGTTTCTTTCAAGCCCTACCTGACCAATACACAAAATCCTGTCTGGGGTGGTGCATGCACCTCCCCTGGCAGGAAACCCTTTGTCCACACCTCCCAAGCTGGAAGGACTCCCAGCAGCAGGAGGGCAGACTTGTGTCTGTGGTGGCAGCATCCATTTTGTGGAGCTGAGGCTATGTCTGATTTTACCCGGGTTTCAGGTACTGTACATGTCGTGTCCCTCTAGAAGGGTGGAATGCTAACCCCGTCGCCAGAATTGGCGAGGGGTTAGTATTCCAATTCGTATGACACCTTACTCGACATGTTTTGATAAAGCCAAACCAAAGTTAGCATTTAACCGCGAGGTTCATAATGCACTTAAGAGTATATGGTATGACGATATCTGGAAACAGTAGAAGGAAGTTGTTCCGACCACTGCAGACAGGCTCAGCTCATGCCAGAGCACCATCTCACATGGAACCAAGCACTCTGCCTTCAGGATTGTTAAGGCCTGCCATAGGAGTGACTTATAGGTTACCAGGTGTCCCATTTAAGGTTAGGTATAGGTATACTACACCTAAGTAAGAGGTGATTACACCAACTTACCCCAGCTGAGTGATCAGCCAGTTGTGTCAAATTGTTAGGCCAAGCCTGGGGTGGCATAATACATGCTTCAGCCCTTGGCAGGCCTTGGGTACACCAATGCCCTGGGTACCTAGTGTACACTGGTACAGGGGCTGACAGGGTGATCCAACCAATTGGGTATGTACCTAGGGTACATGGAGTCCATTTTAAAGAGAGAGCAGATGGGCTGAGGTCCTGAATGGCAGGATCTCAGGCCAACTAAGTCGAAAAACCAGCTAGACACTAGGCAAAAATTTGGGGGTAACCATAGTCAGATATCCACCTTCCTACAGTGAACCTCCAAGTCCTATATATCCCCACAACCAGTAATGTCCAGCGGATGCAACGGTATATTGCTTTCAAAGAGCTGTCATAATTAGAAGAAGTTACAGGTGAAAACGTTGACACAAAAGGCTATTTTTTTCAACTAAACTTCAATTTATCCTACATTTAACTGTTTGTTTCTATAAAAAAACCTTGATGGATCTACACAAATGACCCCTTGCTGAATTCAGAATGTTGTCTTCTTTTCGAAAATGTATAGCTTTCCAGGATCCACTATTGCTTCTGTACCCATTTCAGCCACTAACTGGAAGGAGATCAAAAGCACAAAAAATTGCAAAAATAGGCTATGTCCCAGAAAAATGCCAAAACTGTGTTAAAAATGTTGGATTTCTGACAAAAGTCAAGTATCCCCAAAAAGCTGGGAAAATGGTGATTTCAACCCCACAAACCCTTTTTTGATAACATTTGCAGGGAAAAACCCAGATGCTTTCATTTGCAGCCCGTTTTTCCAATTTTTCCAAAAAAACCCAAATTTTTGCTGTATTTTGGCTCTTTTCTGTGACCCCTCCAGGGGAATCCACAGACCCTGAGTACCTTTAGAATCCCCATGATGTTGTAAGAAAAGGACGCAAATTTGGCGTGGCTACCTAATGCGGTTAAAAAGTTACAGGGGCCTAAGCGCGCACTACCCCAAATAGCCAAAAAAAGGCCTGCCACAGGAGGGGGAAAAGGCATGGCAGCGAAGGGGTTAAATGCTCTGTATTCTAGGTCTGAAAAAGTCGAATTATGGAGAACTGAACCCACCCAGTTATAAAAATAAGATTGTTAAAATAAAAATGATACTGTATTGCCAAATTGGGTGGTGAATCTGCATTCTGCTTGGGAATGTCCATCACACTTGGGTGCCGGTCTGGACCAGTCTGGTAGGTAAGCAGGAGTGTTGAGCTTAGCTTTTGCCTTTCGTTCGTGCAGGAGACGAAAAGGCCTGCTGATTGTAAAATAAAAACTACATTGTAGAGTCAAGGAGAAGGACAGAAGAAAGGTAAACTTCATGAGAAGTGTATGAAGAAGATCTCAAAGCAGAGCACAAAACTAGGGGGCTCGGAGTTTCACTTTTGCACCTGTGCAACACACATACTCAGCAGCATTTCCCAAATCAACACACCTCTCTCCATTCCACATTGCTGAGGACCAGGCCTTAAAGTCATGGTTTCCCTTCCAAATTGATAACTTCTTTCTTCTAGCTGTTGATGAGGTAGTCCCACCCTGAGTTCTTTCATCCTTCTCCTGACTCCTAGTAACTCCGTCCCAGGTCCAAACTGAGCAAGATAGACATGAAGTGTACTGCTCTTGAAGATCAAGTAGAGAAAAAAAATTGCAGTATTTTGCCTAGGTTTTCATTTGTTAACTAAAGTGACTGGTCTGGTCTCTTGAAGAATCAGAAAAAAGAAGTGGACCCTGCAAGTAAAACTGGCTAAGTGTGTAAGGGCCAATCACCTTCAGGAAAAATGATCACCCATCATTCAGACCCCAAACATTGCAAAACTTAATCAAGTTTACAAATTATAGTTGAACACCCTCCATTACTGTCTTCCACCACATGAATCATCAATCATCACTCACAGTCACTCAATAATATCTCACTCATTGGCGCAAAAGTTACCTGTTCCAATCCAAGCATGGTGGTAGGTATACAATTGTATCTCCTCTTTGATGCAAGCAACAGATTGGTTCTGTCAGTCTTTTAAACCAAATGACCTTCGGGGGCAGTCCTTCTACGAGATTAAAAAAAATATGGATTATAGGAATGGGCAGTACAGGTTGATTTTCAGTAAGTAAGTTTGTAAAGGACAATCACCACCAGGAAAAATGAGCATTCATCATTCAGACACCAGACATTACAAATAATCTCAGTAAAGTGTACAAATTACAGTTAAACACTTTCCCTCACTGTCTGCCACCACCTGAATCATCAATCATCACTCACAATCACTCACTCACTATTGCAATAGTTGTAGTTATCTCTTCCAATTCAAGCACGGGTAGATTAGGTAGTAGGTAAACAATTGTATCTTTGATGCAGGTAACACATGGGATAATTGGCACTCTTGTAAATCAACGATCTTCTGGGGCAGCCCTACGAAGTGATGCAAAAACAGATAGGCATGCACAGGAGGCAGGCATTGTCTCAAATGCCATGAAGAAATTGTGGATATGTCTTCACTGTACACTGGTCCAACTGCAATCAGGCTATGTATGTAACCAAAAGTTGGTGGGCAGCATAAATCTGAAACAAACATAATGTTCCACTAGCTACTTTTTTGCAAAAAAAGGTGTTTAACGAGAAACAATTTTTCATCAAACTCAGGTGGTTCACTCAGAAGTTGGTCAGCTAACACTCTTGATTCTGACCCATCATCATCATCATCCTCCTCCTGGGCTGTTTCAGGAATGGTGTAATTGTGTGGTATGAAATGTTGATTCATTTTGATTTTCATAGTCAATATCTCCACGGCTTAAGGCGAGAGACTGGTCCTTCTCAATGTAGCAACAGTACCAGCTGCACTGAACACACGCTCAGCAGACAAACGGGCTACAGGACAAGCCAGATACATTATTGCCAGTCTCCTGAGCTCTGGCCATTGTCCCATTGTTTTGATCCACATAGACTTCTTTTGGATCATCCAGATACTTCTGGAACATACTCTGGATGGTCATTGGTGCTGCCACTTGCTCAAACTCTTTTTGCATCACCTCTGCACTGGACTTAAGCCCTGCCGATTGATACCAATACAATGCCGAGGTTGGGTCCAGTTCTTCTGTTGCTGCTGGTGTTTTTGTTGATGGTGTTGTTGGCTACTGTGAGACACGACTGCCCTCTCTGGAAGTTGAAGGCGGCACCCCAGAACTGCGGGTGGGACTATAAGTTCCAGCTGTTGTTCTTCAAGATCTCTGGCTTCCTCAACAATCCACCTCTTGCATTTTGAAACATCCCCTTCAGAAAAAGGACTGAAAGTGAGCCTACTTTTTTTGTACCGTGGATCAAGTAATGTGGCACAGAAGTACTGTTTGGACGAGATGATATATTCTTGCAGCCTTGCATTGGAATCCAATCAAAAGAGTGAGCACTCAACCAAGGCATGCACTTCTGTGTTTTCATTCACACCTACGAGGGCTTACCTGTCAGACACCTTCTTTAGCTGGTCCTGTAGCAGACGCAACAATGGTAAAGCTTGGCCCATTGTACTGTATACTTGCTAACTTCCCATGTAAAAACATCAAAAGGGTATCATCTGTGTCAGGCATTTGACTAGACCCCATTTCTCCACATCCATGGTCATAGCTTTCCCAACTGCATCCCATCCTCTTTGAATGACATAGTCATTGATCTGTTTGTATTGCTCAAACAGACATAGCAACATCAAATTGGTCATGTTTCAACATGTTGGAACCTCCTGTATCAGCGCTTTAACTACTACTCAGTTTGTATGTTGAACGATCCACAACTTTAAAAGAAGAAGTCAAATGAGTGCAGATTCTTCTGCAGGTGGTGAGGATGTTTCTGACTATGTCTTCTTTTTTTAGAAAGTCTTACACCGCTAGTTTGATGCACTGGGCAAATACAGGACCCTGAAATAGCCAGTGTCTGCCATGACGTTGACTATGTTACTGCCATTGTCTGTGGCAGAAAATCAAATTCTATGACATCTGGGTTGTAGCCATTCAGACACCTTGCTGTTAAATTTGTCCAAGATGTTTGCAGGCGTATGTGATATCTTCATGGCAAACATGGCCACTATTGCATGTAGTCAAATGCTCTTCAAACTTTCTTTAGCACCATTGCCCGTAGATATATTTTCCTTCACCCCCACCAAAGAGATCCAGTGTGAAGTGATGCACATGTAATCAGTTGTATGACAACTGTTCCACATGTCTGTCATCAGGTGGATAGTGTGAACAAAACTTTGCTGCAAAGCATGTCCAAGCAACAAAAATTCCAAGAATCCTGCTTCTTCCACACAAAAAAGGAAGGCAGTCCAGCACTAACATTTTTCCCAGCTACCAATTGTGCAAGTGTGCCGTTGGGTGGTTGCTGTTGCAAGGCCTAAACATGCCAGTAATAGTAGCCTGTATTGTTTTCTTCTTTTCTGGAGCCACTGATGCATGTGACTTTTGAGAAGTAGGTGGTAGTAGACTCAGTGTGCATTGTAGTGAGGCAATCACTGTATGCCATGGGGAACCCATCTGACTGAGTCTAGCACCATTTTCTCCTTTTTCCTTCCTCATCACCTCCCACCGTCATGGGGCTTATAGCTGATTTTCCAAGGCTCACCTCACTTTCACCACCACATTCACGTCCATCTATTTTTTTATGGTGCTCCTCCCTCTGGATTGCGTGATGTTTTGCCTCCAGTACCATAATGTGAACCAGGCTAATCTCGATGAACGCTCATTTTGCAAAAAGTGCATATTGCAATGTTCTCCATACCTTTCTTAACAATAAAAAAGTCCCAAACTGAGTAGAAGTAATTTTTTACTGGGCCACTGCCAAAGCCTGAAGAACTGGAGGTAGGTGTGCTTGTCATCATTTGCCGCTCTGCAGTACATACTTCTACTGAGGTAGTGGTTAGTGCTGGTCTCAGCTAGGTCTTTGGAAATATGGGAGCTGGTGGTGCTACCTGTTCCACATCCATCGGCACAGGTTAAATAGCAGTGTCAGACTCCTTTGTGTCACCTTCCACAATGACTAGCTCGTTGTTGTCATCCTCCTCATCATCCCCTTCCATCATTCAAAGAATTTCAGGAACTCTTCTTTTCCATTGCCTCTTCCTGGTGTCTCTCAGACTCTGGCAGGGTCCACTGTGTGTCCCTATCATCATCATCAGAAGTGGTGCTTGAAGAAGATGGTGGAGTAGTACTCTTCCTTTTCCTTGCTGGAGGTCTAGGAGACAATATTCTAAAAGAAAAGGCACTTGCTCGAAAGGATGCTCAACCTCCAGTTCTTCTCGGACATCAGTAAAATGTAATATTGCTGGCTGTGGCTGCTGTCCACTTTGGTCTGTTTCCTGAAATGATTGGATACTACTTTGCAAAAGAAAGAAATAAAATTCAAAGTCACTGCTCATGGGTATCAACATGATTGCAGTGGCTGCCTCACTGACAGACATGGTCTTGGGCTTTGGTTGGAGTGGTGCTGTTGATGCGGGAAGTGCTGATCTCAGATTGCTCCCTGGATGCAGATGCGGCAGGCACACAACGTTTTCCGAAAAAGGTTTGGACTGACTCACCACTGGTGGAAAGCTGCTTCTTATCACTGACCACTTTTTGGGTAGCAACTTTCTTTGGGGCCATCTTAAAGCTGTCAATAGTGCAGTGGCACTAAGCTACAGAAGTGGAAGAGATTGGAGGACTGACGTGTGATGTCACTGTACGGGCCTTCATTTTGGCAGTAGTGCAGGTGATGACTCTTCTCTTGTGCTCCTTAAAGCAAGCAAACACGAAAAATATTTATTGAAATGTGGCATTGTTGCAGTTTTAGTACAAAGGCAATATTAGTGTGGTTGGTTACTTAGCTAATATAATCACTTTAAAGTCAAACCACACCACCATACCATACAATGCAATTCCCCTTCAGGATAACACACAACATGCAGATAGAGCTCTTTCCTTTATGCCCATATATTTGAAAAGAGTCCCCTGTGGCACTCAGGGAACTGCATGGGTAAATGGAATAATAATCTTTTGAAACATGGAGGTTGGTGTGTGCCCACGGCAGGCAATGATGTCCAGGTAAATTGGAATGATAATAAAAAAATGCATGCTGCTGATGCATCTGCGATGCACCGCAGATAGGGTGGCTAGGAGAAAATGGAATTATACCTAAAAAAACTGAATGCATTTGCGCAGCTCTGCACTTATAGTGGATGGATGGATGGATGGATGGATGGATGGATGGATGGACGGATGGATGGATGGACAGACGGACGGACGGACGGACGGACGGACGGACGGACGGACGGACGGACGGACGGACGGATGGATGGATGGATGGATGGATGGATGGATGGATGGATCGACCAAAGCAAATAGAAAATTAAATAGAAAAAAAAAAAAAATTAATTAGGAAAAAATTAAAATATATTTTGAAAAAGAAAAGAAAAATACAATAAAAAAGATAAACAAATGTGAAAGACTAAATAAAAATTCACATAAAAATCAATAATTACTGATGTTTGTGTGGGAGGATGAGAAGAAACCTATTGTGAGGCAAGAAGGTGCTATTTCTTTTTTTAAATGCATGTAATATATAAGCACTATTCATCAAAACCATATTCTTACATATACATAATACAATGATCTTCAAGCAAATTAATAAACAAATATTACATCTATCTATACAAGCCTATGGCAAAGGCACACTGGCTGAATGCATTGCACAAAATGTTGCCAGCCCGTGCCACATGGTCAAACAACAGCCGTAAGCAAGGAGACATGGGGAATAATGAACACATCCGAGCCTATGGCAAGGGCACACTGGCTGGATGCGCAAAATGGCTGCCAGCCACATGGCTTAACAACAACAACAAGCAAGGCAGCCTGGGGAACAAAGAACAAATGCAAGCTTAAGGCAAAGGCACACTGGATTAATGCGCAAAGTGTCTTCCAGCCACATGGCCAAACAACAACAGTAAGCAAGGAAGTATGGGAAAAAAGAACACATGCAAGCCTATGGCAAAGGCACACTGGCTGGATGCACACAATGGCCGTCAGCCAAATGGCCAAACAACAAACAGAAAGTAAGGAGGCATGAAGAACAAAGAGAACACATTCAGACCTATGGACACAGACTCCACAAAATGGCCCCCGGCCAAATGGCATGGAGAACAAAGACAAATCAATGGTGGCCTATGGCAAACACATACACACACACATTGGACACACAAAGGAGGCACTCCAAGACTAAATTATATGCTCAAGTTGAACTTTCCATAGCCCTGGGTACAGCAGCAGGTGCACTTGCCAATCAAACTCCTGAGGAGTAAGTGCCAAAAATCAACAGTTGTTATTTTCTAGAAACAAGCGACTGTTTTCTATTCAAATACTGCTCCTACCCTGGTTTCCTCCTGGCCTCTTTGTCCCCCACTCACCCGATTTCCTACGCCAAGTCCCCTCTTTAGTTCCAGTTCACGTCTCAATGCTGTTCTAGCTTTCCTCAGCTCTCCGCTTCAGGCTGCAGATGATCCCTCACCTGGTCCTTGCCCGATGACCGCTCGAGCATCGGGTTCCCTAGAGAAAGAAAAAGCCAACAAAATAAAGAAAACTGACATCAGGTATTTATGTTAAATGCTATTCTTGTTTTTTCTTCTCCCGAGCTCAGTAGCAATACTTTGATTTTTAAAGCGCACAATAGTGCACTGGCAGGGCTCTGCTAAGAATAAACCTTTCTAGAACTTCTGTGTGCTCTAGGAGTACAAGTTGGGCAGATTCTGGCTTGACACAAGGACTGCATTTGTGACACCACAGAATAATTGTGTCAACATCTGTTGAGTGATTAATTGAGAATCCATACTCCAACTCAAAGGTGACACAATCCTTCTGATCGGAAAGACAGAGCACTACTAGATGTCTGTTTTTGGGAATGTTTTTTTTTTATCACAAACAGAGAGTGAGAGAATAAACAACGTGGTTGCGTTCTCCCAGAGTAACTTTTTTTCACAAAAAGCAACCACTATTGAATTGGCGAAATACCAGATTCAGAGTAGTGGAAAGATGTTGTTCAACTATCTACTTGACAGGTGGAATATCAAAGATATTGAAGTAAAAGCCTCACTCACATAATAGTGAAATGCTTCATCATAGGCAGTTACTCCACACCCAGAGAAGGTGGTACTCTCTGGGCGGACTCAACCAAAGATATACTGGGAGTTCTTAGATAAATGAACCACTGGTTAGGCAGGGAACCAGATCAGATTAAAAATACCTATGAGTGTACCCTATTTTAAATTATTTATTATTGGGCACTCATGATATCAATAAAAACTTATTGTCGGGGTTTCTTTGAACTCAATTTGTTCAATTGTACCCTCAACCGTATGCCAACATGTTTCGGCCCGTCTTGTAGCCCAATCGGGTCTGGGGGCCTTCGTCAGGGCGATATCTTTCTTTTCCTTATGCTATAAGGTCCCTGCGATTTAGCTGTACATGTGCTTACATGCAA
This sequence comes from Triturus cristatus, assembly GCF_964204655.1. NCBI lineage: Eukaryota > Metazoa > Chordata > Amphibia > Caudata > Salamandridae > Triturus > Triturus cristatus. The sequence goes on from NC_140594.1 coordinate 968,590,030, forward strand.
CTCATTCGTACGTGAGGCCTAATGCACTCACCTGTCCGTATGTGCCTTCCGACTTCAGTAGAATTTTTCTATTGGACATGGAACACAAAGTTAACATGTATTTCTTTGACGACACAACAACATGAATCTATCTACAGCCCGTCTTGTGCTCGTAGTCATTGATTCTTAGTTGTAGTGATGGTGTACCACCTGACTATGTGCTCTCTATGTTAGGGCTTAGTGTAATACATTAATCATTCCAGTTTGCTCACCGCCACATCACATCCACATCTATACACCACACAACGTGATCATCATACTGCTTGTGTTTGACTATGAGTGAAAAGGATTGTGGCTAGAATGTCTTTCCTAGTCATCAATCCTATAGCTCTCTACTTAGGCACCCATTCCCTTGTTGTGTTGTTTATTCATTTCTTAAATATATCACCATGCATAGTGATCGTGTATATCTCTTTCATCCAGTCGATTATTAAGAACTTCCGGCGCTCACCTACTGCCCTGTGCCTACTGGCATCATGCAGATCTCGTGTGTTAGGTGCAGTCCTGTAGTCAAACACTGCGTCAGAGATAAATAAAGGCAACTATTATCACATTCAAAACCGATCTAATGATATACATCTCGTTCTCTACAAGATTCTAGTTCACGGAACCTTATTACCGCGTTTCTATCTTTTTACGGTTTAGAAAAATATATACAGGGAGGTATTTATTCTTATTTCGCTTCCGTGCCAGTGTTCCTACTTAGTTCTTCAAATCCTGTGTTGCAGGGTGAACTTTCCCCCTATTTGTATATGTTTTGTTTGCAGTCCCTTTTGTTATTGCTAGTCTTTTTTTGAAATTATTTAAACAGAACAATTTGGAACCATTTGGAGGCTCTACAGGCGTCTCTGCTATCAACACAAATCATACGGGATAAAAGGCGTCTTAATTACAAAGTGTTCCCTCGCTGTCACTTACTTCATCAAGGACACCGCACCGCCGTTGCACCTAGTCAACCACACCGTCTGCCGTCGGGGATGTGAGTACGGCGGTGTCGGCTTTTAACCGAAGGTGCACGAGCCTGATTGGAGGGCGGTTCTGACCCAATTCTCTACCGTCACGTAACGTAATCACAGCTGTTCGGACTTGTATGAGGCTGAACTACAAGACTTGTGGGAAATGTAGTTTATTTATGTCTGGTGCGCCGTGTTCGATCCCCCTCACGGCGAAGTATTTGTTATTTACAATTTTGAGGAGTATTTTGTTGATCCCTCGTGTAGCTATTTTAATGATAATCGCTTGAAGTGTGTAGAGTTGCTATTTCGCCGTTATATTTGGGGAAATAGCGTGTCTCACCTCACGACTAGTGTTAGTGGGTATGATGTAGGCAGCCCCACTTGAGTTTCGTATATCTGCTAACGGCAGGTCATTCTAATCAGTGGATTAATCTAGTTGACTGCACGTTTGTTGCCAAATTCCGACTTTCATGGTGTTATCCCCCTATATTCCTAAATTCTATATATCGTGGACTGATGTTACACCCCAATCTTTTGTTGTTATATATGCCGGAGGTTTTATTGTCTTTCCAGGACTATGCCTCTTGTCTTTTGCTCCTGTTTGCCATGTTTTAGGGATGTGTATACTTTGTGGCCAAAACTATCGGTTTTGAATGTGATAATAGTTGCCTTTATTTATCTCTGACGCAGTGTTTGACTACAGGACTGCACCTAACACACGAGATCTGCATGATGCCAGTAGGCACAGGGCAGTAGGTGAGCGCCGGAAGTTCTTAATAATCGACTGGATGAAAGAGATATACACGATCACTATGCATGGTGATATCTTTAAGAAATGAATAAACAACACAACAAGGGAATGGGTGCCTAAGTAGAGAGCTATAGGATTGATGACTAGGAAAGACATTCTAGCCACAATCCTTTTCACTCATAGTCAAACACAAGCAGTATGATGATCACGTTGTGTGGTGTATAGATGTGGATGTGATGTGGCGGTGAGCAAACTGGAATGATTAATGTATTACACTAAGCCCTAACATAGAGAGCACATAGTCAGGTGGTACACCATCACTACAACTAAGAATCAATGACTACGAGCACAAGACGGGCTGTAGATAGATTCATGTTGTTGTGTCGTCAAAGAAATACATGTTAACTTTGTGTTCCATGTCCAATAGAAAAATTCTACTGAAGTCGGAAGGCACATACGGACAGGTGAGTGCATTAGGCCTCACGTACGAATGAGTTGCATGTAAGCACATGTACAGCTAAATCGCAGGGACCTTATAGCATAAGGAAAAGAAAGATATCGCCCTGACGAAGGCCCCCAGACCCGATTGGGCTACAAGACGGGCCGAAACATGTTGGCATACGGTTGAGGGTACAATTGAACAAATTGAGTTCAAAGAAACCCCGACAATAAGTTTTTATTGATATCATGAGTGCCCAATAATAAATAATTTAAAATAGGGTACACTCATAGGTATTTTTAATCTGATCTGGTTCCCTGCCTAACCAGTGGTTCATTTATCTAAGAACTCCCAGTATATCTTTGGTTGAGTCCGCACAGAGAGTACCACCTTCTCTGGGTGTGGAGTAACTGCCTATGATGAAACATGTCACTATTATGTGAGTGAGGCTTTTACTTCAATATCTTTGATATTCCACCTGTCAAGTAGATAGTTGAACAACATCTTTCCACTACTCTGAATCTGGTATTTCGCCAATTCAATAGTGGTTGCTTTTTGTGAAAAAAATGTTTTCGGGAATGAACAAATGGCATACAAATATGATTTGATGATATTGTTTGACAACTACATTGTGAGTTAACTCACTATTCTTGTAATTCACAGATACTCCTCTGACTAGGCATTCTCACAAGATGGGTGACAGGCCCTTTGTGACCCCACAGTAGCTGCCCTTGTGGAGCACCAGAGCATCTTGTTTGTCTTTCTCAATCCCAACTGCCTTTCCCCTTGGGGCCTTCCTCCAATACAGTGTCATTTCCTGTCCCTGGGGGTAGGCCCTAGGGGGAACTCAGTGATGTTGTGTCACCCTATCGGAACTGTCGGGGATTCAGGTGAGTGGCTCATAACACTAGGCCACATAGTAAAATAAATAAATATTGCAAATTTACCAAACTTGGGGAAAATGTACTGAAATGTGCAACATTTTTCCTTTTCCGAAGAAGAATACTTAAATGCAAAAATATAACTAGGGCCCTACTGAAAATGCAGGCTAACCACCAAAATACCTTATTACAAATAAAGTCTGGTGCATGCTCTCTATCAAACAAACAACACCCTTATACAAGAGGTGTTTTTAACGTACTTGTAAAATTTCAAATACAAAGTCTTTAAATTCAATGGTATATATGCATTAGATAAGGATAGTTATCCTTCCAAATGAAAATCCAAATGAAAAGGAGATGGACAAAGCACAGGGAGGAGCCTGCTGGACAGGAATAGGGAGTTGGCGTCTCAGGAGCCCTTCCTTCCTGTTGGAGTTTTTTTTTTTAAAAAGGCTTTGCACACAAAAAATATCTCCATTCGTCCATTGGAGAAACTAATCCACTTGAAAAACGTCTTTTGCTGCTTCTTGAGCACAAAAACTACTTAAGTGGTGCGTTCGCGATTGCAATCAGCACTAAATAGGTGTTGTTGCGGTTGGGAACTCGCTAGCAGCCCAAGAGTATTGTGGTGCTTGTGAGCGAGTGCAAAAACAAAACTGAAAGCTAGGCTCAGTCTCGATTCAAGCAGCAAAATTCCTAGAGCTCTATGTTTAGACAATAGAAAGGCAGAGAAAAAAACACATTGATTCATAACTATTTTGGGTATTTTAAAGACAAGGTATCTTACACATATTTTCTTTTCAAGAAACAAACATTAATCAGCAATCCCTTTCTGATGTGGCCACCTGAAGGCTGTAGTCGCAAGGACACTGCCAGGATTAGCAAAGAGCAAGCAGGGTTAGCAACTACCACAAATGGCGACCCCTAATTCATGTTCATGAGCAGAGGAGGCATGCAGATATCAGTGGCGTAATACAAAATGATAGGGGCCTCCCTGCAAAATGTGATGAGGGGCCATATCATCTCCCAGATCACACAGATATTCATTGGTTTGGGCTTAAAAGGGTCCTCCTGAAGGGATGCCTCCCCCCACCTATGCAGCAGCTGGCTTGCTTGTGAAAGCACAGTGACTTTCCCAAGAATTTCTCTCTTTCTTAGTCCATGACATTGCGCACATTCTGCAAGGCATGCAATGGCATGGCTTTGGGAGCTGATGTGATCCCCTCCAAAACAAGGAACCATGCCCCCCCCCACATTGTAGGGTTTCAGGGGTCCTCTGTTATGCCCAGGCAGATATGGAGAAGCATTCTGAAATTCCTCCTCCACCTCCATATGGTGGTAAATTATTTCACTTACGGTTTGAAATACACATATATCATTCTAAGTTTCAGTGTTACAAAAGAAAGTTATTCAAAATCATATGCTGTTTGACAATCAATGTCCAGTTTTCTTGGTAGGTGTCTGCATAACCCTGAAAGATCAGCAGCATAGACAGTTACCCTGCTTGCCCTACAGAGTCGCAATTGAGAGGAATGGGAGGTAAAAGAGGTGGATGGCAGGGATGAGGGAATGGTGCTGCTGCTCTTCTGGGCTGAGCCATCCTGGTGTGCAAGGTAGTGTGGCTGCACCAGGAAGGCTAGAATTATGGTTACTTATATATTGGCTCCTTTCTGGCGAACTCACAGACAAAACTGCCATCCATCTCATCACCCTATAGGATGTCGGTGGACAGCTCTGGTGTCACAGAGTTGGTGTATGCAATGACAGAGTGCGGGCCATGCCGACTGCACTAGAGTTCTAGCATCACACCCATTTTGACCACAACCACCCACATGGGTTTCACTGTGTCCCAGGAGTTTTGAAGGATTGTGCCATGACCTGCATCCCTGGCTGCCAATCTTATTTGTATGTACTCAACAGAAACGCTTACACTGGCTCCAGACTGACAAGTTAAAGGAAGCCCCCCAGCACCAACCTCTTCCTCATGTTGAGAAGCAGCACTCCACACCTCCACACCTACCCTCTATCTAGGAGGGTGGACATGCTGGTCCTCAGAAATTCAAAGGTATCTGAGTGCAATAATGTTCCATGATGAAAGAGGGTGCAGCAGGCAGGCAATATTTTCGGTTCGTTGGATCATAAAGTACGGATACAAATATAAAAATGTAATAAGATGCAATATGTTTTGTTTGAATTAAAATCTGAACAATCAGGCAAATAAAGTGAATTTCAGTATTAGATCTTTAGTGTTTGGCATGTACCTGCAGTGGCAACGCTGTCAAACCTCAGCAAAAAGTCCTGTGATGTGGACTGGAAAAGTCCATTGTGCCATTTGCAGACACAGGGCTGGTAACAAATTATGTTAGTCTTAGGGTAGCATATAACACTTGAGAAAGACAGATTAAAAGGCCTAATCATTTTCCCAGCCTTTTGCCATAAAACATGGTTAAAATACATAATTGAATAAAATTACTCCGAGCGAAGGTGCCTTAGATGCATAGAATTATGAAACAAGTCTTAAATCATATCAAAATTATTTTATACAACATACACTCTGGTCTCCTCTAGTAATTAAAGTGCTGTCCAATCAGAGAGGGCACAGAGCCTCATGATTGTCAGGGCATTGGTTGCTTGCTCATCTTTTGCCTAATCCTCCACACAATTAACAAATATTGTGGGACAGCAAAAACCAGGCTTTGGCTCACATCTGAATTTAAAATACGAAAGGACTCTGCAAATTTTCTGACTCCTAATTTCTGACAAACAGAGACTAACAATTTTCCCCTTTCCAGTAGGCTGGACAGAAAAACAAAACATGCTCTTCTGATTCCTTTTTATACTCACAGGCGCATGCCAACCTGTCTGCCACATGAGTCTTAGCCTATTTGGCCGTGAAGAAAGCAAGCAGTAGAGTACTGTAACGAAATTGGAGATATAACTTCCTGGCTGCTGGAGGTTCAATCTCATCAAGAAACTGTTCTAGCTTAAATTCATCCTTCATTAAAAGAAAATATTTGGCCAGTGTGCCACATGAAGGATGAGTCTGCAATTGTGACATTTTATACTGCCCATAGTTTCTCTTTAAAAATAATTTGTTAGTTGAGGCAGCTACCTCTGGATCATCCCACAGGTTCCCACTCCCCATTTAACCCAGTGTCTCTCTTATGTAGTTGATCCAGGGTATACTTTCTGACCAAGGGATGTCTAAGACTTCCTTTAACCCTTCATGATAGGAGTGGAGCTCAGTGGTAGGCCAGATACGTCTCCAATAAAGGATTGGTCTCACTACCGCTGCGTCTGAAATATGCCTGAGTCCCATATCTAATCTTAGAGGAAGCAAAGGGGTGCTCGTTGGTAAACCCATCAGCTGTCATAGAAATCGATTTTCCACTATTACCATTTTAGTTATATCCTTATGAAGCTCGACCCCATAAAAAGCTGCTCCTAGGACCTGCTGTTTGTATATTTGAATTACTGGTGAGATTGGACGAAAGTGAGAACCTTGTTGCACATTGCCCAACCCCTTGGTGATTTTATCTGGTTTAAGCCTACACCTTTCAAAAATGTGCTTCTAATCAAGCCGCTCTGTGAGGCTCATTCCCAAGTATTCAAAGGTATGCACACATTCCAGGGGTCCTTTTGATCTTAGGATTTAGAACCATGTATTCGGTCTTTGCTACATTTATTTCCAAGCCCCTTTGACTGCAAACGTTCTCAAAACAGTCTAGAAGTTTTTGAAGCCCCATTAGTGACTTAGACAGTAGCAATGCGTTGTCGGCAAACATTAAGGCAGGAACCCTAATTCCGGTCAAACCTGGGGCATATTTCTGGGTCTGGGTGAATGTGGCACTAGTTGTATTTGCAGGTGTGAAATTCTGCTGACACTTTTGTCTTGGCGGTAAGGCTGAAGGATGGGATGTCATCTGTCTCCTGTATGGTATACCTGCAAGGGGAGTAGTCAATCAGTCAAATAATATTGTGAACTCATGGGTTATTGATGGGTGGTCACATATGCCACAGCGTGATGATGCATTATTTGTCATACACTTTTGTTGTACATGAAGTTGCACACAAGTTCAATAACATCTCAGTTTGATTTCCTTTAGCTAAATGACATATTTTAAACTATGGGCCTGTGTCCAACTTTGCCTCTGTATGCTTTCAGCATTCTTCATGTAATATAACTTGGTCACTTCAACCTTCCTTTGACTCAAGATCAAAGACAATGGAGGATTGCATTGACCTATTTCTCAATCCTGTGGACATTAAGTAATGCATCACCAACCGACCCATTCCAAGGGCAGGATACTAGAACTCATCCTATCAGCATTGCCTTCAAACCACTGCTGGGACATGATACCTTCAGGATTATTAGGACAACTTTGCCATTGGTTTTGCAATACTCCAGACATACCAGCTGCATCAAGAACAGCCAAAGGAGGAAAAATGTGCATTGTGCTCCTTAAAACACTTTCCCATGGCTATCCTCCATGAATACCGCATGAACCTTTCAGAAGACAGATAGGTCCAATCATATGTCAACATGCTCCTTTAGTTCTGAAATACATCATTGAAAAAACACGTAGATCTCAGTGGTCTATAAAGAACACGTTTCTTAAACCTGAAACTCTTAGCACTGTAGTACATCCAAGAACTATGCTAGAGCAAACGTACCATATGCAAATGGAGATCAACAAAGGTATTTACATTGTCCTCACCCAACTGTAAGCAATTGCCTATGTACGTCGAGCCCTTATTACCTCCACAAAAGCCACGGTCTGCTGAGCTAACATCAATGAAGAAAGAGGCAAAACACTCACATAGTCTCCTATCGTGCAGCGAGACAAAAAGTGCAATACTATCAAGCACTTCTTCAAGGACAAGATCAACGAAATTAGATCCCACATCAAAAAGATCAAATTGACATTCTCACTATGCCGATCATTTCACCACCACATAGATGACATTTAACCTCCTCTCACATGTAGAAGGTACTAACATCCTCAATTTAGAAAAAGCCAATTCAAATGAAAACATCATACCCTCATCCATCATCAAACCTCTTCAAGTAGATGCCCTCACACCCCTCCTCAACATTATCAATTGATCCTACTGCATATAACTTTCCTGGACGCCCTGAAGACATGACTTATCTCACATTAAGAAACCAACGTTGGACCCAAAGGACCTCACCAACATCTATCACATCATACATCCACTCCTCATGGTAAAAATCACAAGAATCCAACCTTAACCCAATTGCAGAATGAATAAATGAAAAGAGTTTTTATAAAGTGCGATGGCTACCCTGAGGCGTCCCAGCGCTAGCGAGTTAAGTATGCATGAGTGGGAGGAGGGACCTAGTCAGTGGTGGTAAACAGCAGCGTTTTTAACCCCTTGCGGAAGGAGAGATGGTTGGGCTCTGAACGCAGATGAAGAGGGAGGGAGTTCCAGAGTCTTGAGGAGTTATAGGAAAACAGTCGTCCGCCCGCTCTAGATCTCTTAATTTTTGGCACTAAGGTCAAAAACAAAGACGCCGACCTAAGATGCTTGGTTGGGAGATAAGGGGGGATCAGAGAATGATTAATAGTGGTGCCAGTCTTCCAGAAGGCGCGATGGGCAATACATAGGCTTTTAAAGGCAATTCTTTCCCTGATTGGGAGCCAGTGCAATTTCCTCAGGCCTGGTTTTATAGAGACAAGACGGGGGACTTGCAGGAGCATTCGTGCTGCACAGTTTTGGATGACCTGCAGTTTATTGATAGTGGACTGGGGTGACCCTAGATAGAGGGCATTGCCATAGTCCTAACGAGAGAGTACCAGTTCTTGTGTCATAATCTGTCTGGCTTTAAAGGGGAGTCTGGAGAGAATTTTTTTAATAAGCCTGAGCATACCGACACAGGTGGCTGAAAGCTTAGCCGCCTGGTAAGAGAAGGTAAGGGTCTTATCCAACCAGAATCCCAGGCTCTTAATTGAATCCTTGGGAGTAGGAATGGGGCCAAGGCAAGATGGCCATTGAAAGTTGTTGATGGAGTTTGAGGGGTTGCCCAGGAGCATCATCTCTGTCTTGTCTCCATTTAATTTAAGACAGGAGGAGTTCATCCAAGAAGCGACTGCTTCTAGGCAGTCCCTCAGGTTGCTAGTGGTCTGTGTCATGGTTTGATCCAGAGCGACTACCAGCTGCGTGTCGTCTGCATAGGTCACGATTTTTATCCCGAAAGGGCGGACGATTGCAGCTAGCGGGCTCATATAGATATTAAAAAGTGTTGGACTTAGAGATGAGCCCTGCGGTACTCCACACCTTAGGGGTTTGCGAGGGGAGATAGCCTCATTTTCAAATACCTGAAAAGAGCGGTTGGACAGAAAGGATTTAAACCAGTGGAGAACCTGGGTGGAGACTCCCAGGTCAGAGAGTCTCTGAAGAAGGATGCTGTGATTAACAGTTTCAAATGCAGCACTTAGATCAAGGAGGAGGATGGCCACCATCCCTCCTTGATCAATAATCTTCCTTGCCTCTTCCGTAACTGCAACCAAGGCGGTCTCAGTCCCATGCAGGGGCCGGAACCTGGTTTGAGAGAGATCTAACAAATGGTTGGATTCGAGAAACTCCGTCAATGCCTTGTTGACATGTTTCTCGAGAACCTTACTCAGCCAAGGTAAGAGAGATATTGGACGATAGTTAGACGGGTTGTTACTATCGAAGTTAGGTTTTTTCAACAGAGCCTTTACCATAGCCTGTTTCCAAGGTAGCGGGACTATGCCGGTGATCAGAGAGGCATTCAGCAGATCCTTGATAATTGGCATAATGAGCGGGCTGACCAAGATCAGAGAGCGCGGGGGCGCAGGGTCGTTAGGCGAGCCAGACTTAACCTGGGACATCAGAGCCTGTAGGATGGCCATATTCAATAGAGGAAGCTTTTCCAGAGTGGCCCGGGACAGTTCCTCCGACCCAGCTTCTGCAGACGATGTTAAAAAAGGTTGGGTTTTAGGGAAGGTGGAGTAGATCGCTTGGCTCTTACTATGGAAGAACTCTGCCAAATCGTTACAACGACGTTGGGCGTCCAGAGAGTTGGAAGTTTTTTCCGGGAGTTTGAGAAGAGTTTTTGCGATGTTGTAGATCTCTTTAGGCTTAGACGCAGCTGCATTAATTTTTGTTTCGTAGAAAGCAGCTTGTGCTGTTATGATTTTTTGTTTATAGGTTTTTATAGCGGCTCTATAAGCCCTTTTCCTGGAGGGTGAGAAATCTAGCCGCCATTTCCTCTCTAGTTTTTTACAGTGTCGCTTGCTTTCTCGCAAGTCTTGGGAATACCAAGGGGCAGTTTTAGTGGCACGTTTAGGTTTACTGCTTTGTAAAGGAAGTATTACATCTAGAGAGTTCAGAATCCAGTTGTTAAAATTAAGGTTGGCCAGAGTAGGGTCGATATAGGGGGTGGTCTTGATGATTCGAGGGCCAAGGTCCAGTCTACTCGGGAAAGTTTAGACCAGTTCCGCTCTGCCCGAATAGCAGCAAACGGAGGAGGGGAGTTGTGCACAGTAAGCAGCTTGAACGGGATCAGAAGGTGATCTGTCCAAGGAAGTGGTACAGGGTCGTCCACCAGAAGGTCAGAGCAATTGCTAAAGATAGGATCTAACAAATGGCCTTTATAGTGAGTGGGTTTAGTGACTAACTGTATCAGTTGTAATGCCGCAAGGTTTTCGGACAGATCAAAGGCATTATGATCATCGGAGTTATCAAAATGAATGTTAAAGTCTCCTAACAGAGAGTAGTTGGCCGAGCTACACACAGAGTCGGCTAGTAGGGGAGAGAGGCCATGGAGAAATTGCCCCATAGGACCTGGCGCACAATAGATAAGTGTCCCAGAGAAGGTGTAGGTGGCAGAGAAATCTAAAGCGAAGGATAAGCTTTCACAATCAGGTATGGAGTTGGATAAGCTCCGACAATTGTATCCTTCCTTGTAGACAATGGCCAAACCACCTCCTCTCCTGGTTGGGCGATCTACCCGTAGAATCAAATAGCCCTTAGGAAGGGCATTGATGATATCAGGGTCAGATTCAGAGTGGAGCCAGGTTTCCATCAGGAATAAGGCGTCCGGTTCGATTTCCTCTAGGAGCAGTGAGATCTCAGTACTATGTTTGGGAAGAGATCTACAGTTCAGTAGGTGCATACGGATTGGAGTAGTTTCGCCCGAGGAAGCCCCAGGGAGTTGGAAACCACAGTTGGGACAGGTCACTCCTTGATCTGTGGGATTACAGAAGGGAGCACACAGAGGAGAGACCTTCCCTCTAAGTGAGAAGAGGGTCTGGGAGCTATACCTTCGTATAGTGGAAGAAAAAGGAGCAGGGTTCCTGGCCCCGTGCCCCGGTCGGCCGCGGACGGGCGCAGATGGGCACAGACGGGCTTGCCTTTGGCGCGCCCGCTGCGCGCTCGCACCATGCCCCTCTTTTGTAGCGTGAGGGGAGCAGAGGCTAGACTGCTCCCTGTGACACTACTAAGAGGGCGGCCGGGTGGGTGATCAAGAGGTACTGGGGAGGTGAGTGCCGGTAAAGATCGTAACAATAAAAAATTCTTTTAAGAACACAGGTCACACAATAAAATCAGATTTAAAACAGGTTTAGAGCTACCTGATTAAAACCACTTTTCGAGTCTCTCCAGGCTCACACAATACTCGAAACGCTGCAGCGACTGTCTCCCGGCTCAAGCCTCAGGAGTTTACGCCGCTGCGCGCTCGCACCATGCCCCTCTTTTGTAGCGTGAGGGGAGCAGAGGCTAGACTGCTTCCTGCGCCACTAATAAGATGGTGGCCGGGCGGGTGATCAAGAGGTACTGGGGAGGTGAGTGCCGGTAAAGATCGTAACAATAAAAAATGCTTTTAAGAACACAGGTCACACAATAAAATCAGATTTAAAACAGGTTTAGAGCTACCTGATTAAAACCACTTTTTGAGTCTCTCCAGGCTCACACAATACTCGAAACGATGCAGTGACTGTCTCCCGGCTCAAGCCTCAGGAGTTTACGCCGCTGCGCGCTCGCACCATGCCCCTCTTTTGTAGCGTGAGGGGAGCAGAGGCTAGACTGCTCCCTGCGCCACTACTAAGATGGCGGCCGGGCGGGTGATCAAGAGGTACTGCGGAGGTGAGTGCCGGTAAAGATCGTAACAATAAAAAATGCTTTTAAGAACACAGGTCACACAATAAAATCAGACTTAAAACAGGTTTAGAGCTACCTGATTAAAACCACTTTTCGAGTCTCTCCAGGCTCACACATTACTCGAAACGCTGCAGCGACGGTCTCCCGGCTCAAGCCTCAGGAGTTTACGAAACAGAATTAATCTGGCGTCAGTCCACACTGCAGTGGTTGGTTGCGTCCTTCTTATGTATAACTGAAACTGTCCCTTCTTACTGATCCAGCTGAAACTCTGAGCTGTAGTTGACAAATTTGACCATCAAGCCCTGAATAACATCCTGTAAACACAGATGGGTTTCTCATACAAAGTACTACAATGTTTCACCTTTAGCCTTACTGGGTACCACCAATTCATACATATGATCCCAGACACTCTGGATTCCTTTAGAACGCCCATGGGTTCCACCCTACCTCCCACCACCTTCAATCTTCATTTAGACTAGGGGTCTCAAACCTTTGTGCAATCAGAGCTACTTATGTTCAGGTAAAATCATTGCAAGCTACTAATACTATTAATTTTATAATAGTGACCACATCAGACAGATTATAATAGTAGCCACCATATGCAAGATTACCAGCAGTGATCACCTCAGTGCAACAGGGAGGGATGCCAGCAGTAATGTAAAAAATGCAGTGTCTATTTGAAATGCTTCTACATAGATAATACATAGCACAGTGCCCCTGATGCTAAAGTAATAATATTAGTAATTGGTTTCCCCATGTGATTTATCACTCACAAATCAGATTTAAATATATTTTGCAAATTCAGTAATTTTTCTCCAAACATCTGCTTGTGAGTTCTAAAAATTCATGCGTTTTTGTCTTGAATACACAATTATGTCTTACATATATTAATGCACCAAAGAAAAAGGTTACAATTTACAGGGCTGGGATCCACACAGGAGAGGTACTTACAAGCAGTTGGAAAATACTAGTAGCTCATGAGTTACTCATTGGAGAAGCCTCATTAAGACCTTTACTCAGAACAACACCAAAATATATCAACACACCGATGATACCTTATAGTCTGTTGACCAATAACATTCAGAAACTCAAAATCTGCCTTGAGATAATTCAGAACTGGATGCCATCTAGTTATCTAAAGTTCAGCATGATCAAGATGGAGTTCCACCAATTCGTCAAAAACTACAAGCCACCACAAATCAAAGCCGGCATATCTGGCATCAGCCCACAGCAGACATACAAATCATAATCCCATGGATTCACCCATAAGAGACACAGGCCCTAACTTCAAAGAAGAATTCACTAGGAAAACAAAATCGACCTGGTATCAGCTCTGCCACATGAATAAATGAAACCGCTCTATGGTACATTTCATGCAGCTCCATCTCTACAACTCCATCTCTTACAGTCTGTCAATAGAAGAATGCATTAGGGTTACAGAATACTCAGTTAAGAGGCTGGTTCTTTTGCTATTTGTTTGAGATGTCTGTTGCCTGAGCAATGGTTGGGGTGTCATGTCTCGGATAAATGAACCTGCTTCAACTTCTCAGCCTGTAATCATTTGTGCTGAGTGCAATTTCACACTCACTACGAGCAACAAGTTGCATTCAGGAACTACCCAACACACAAGTATTCTGTGAGAGACATGAATATGCACTACATCGTTTGGGCGGAAAAGAAGAATAGATAATCAATGGGGACTAAAGGCATGTAACTTGTCATGTAGCCTAATGCATGGCAAAGTCTGGAACAGGTTAGTGAACCTTTATACCAATTTGGACAATAAGTTTGCGCAAACTATGGAGCATATTTACAAGTACTGACACATCAGCGTGTCAGATTTCTTTTGCCTGCCGAAAATGTCGTAATGCGTCATGGATGTGCTGTATTACAAAGGATTCATGGATGCATCAGAAATTCTGATGCATCTTTTGGTGCTACAGTGACGAATTGCTGGAGTTGGTCCTAAGACTAACACAACCCAAGCAATGCATCAGAACACAGAGGCGAGTCCCATGTTAAAAGCTCTGCATCAATCCTTATGCATAGTTTGAGAAGGCATAGAGATTTTGACGCAGTCAAGTTGTGGAGTGGCGCAGTGAAAAGTTGTAAATTTCAATGCATCAATTCTACATGGCGTTTGGCGTGGGAACGCCTACCCTGCATACATTATACCTGGCGCAGGTATATTGTGACGCTGGCTTCTACAAATTGACACATTGGGCCCAATGCATCAGTTTGTAAATATGGAGCAGTGTAGAGCACTGATTGCACCTCTGCTGCATAAAAGAAATGACACTGCTGTGTGCAGTTTGATATGACTTATTGTGCACCTGTTGTCAACCTTACAGTTTATGGCTTAACATATCCTTGAAGAAGTTACAGTCTTCTGTGTGTTCCAGCCGTGAATGAGGCCGACCGCAAGGAAGTCAAAGGTCTCTTGCGGATGGTGAAAATCACGGTTGAGTGGTCAGGAAAGTATTGCGTGTTCCCACGAGTGGGAAAGGAACTGCCACAGGAATTTCCTAGATTTTATTCTGATGTAATTTCAGTAGAAAAAAATAGAGAGCAAAAAAAAGACTTTCGAAGGGGAAATCAAAAGTGATTCACACACTGTGGCTAGTGGAAGGAGACTTATGTAATTTCTAACATTGTGTCTTGTTTATGTGACATTCCACTTTACCTGGTGTTTTTTTATTTATTACATATTAGAATCATTAGTAAAAGTGAGGTAAATCTAGAATGTTATCCCCCTCGCATTTCTTTTTACCCAGTGCAGGTGAGCCTCTACTGAGATGAGCCAAGGGCAAAAAAGCCTTTAACAACTATGCAACAACATGTGGACCAAACATTGAATTGAAAAGGAACATTGCACTACTGCAACATTGTTTGCGTTCAGAGGGACAGGAGATGTTGGAAGATCTTTCAGGTTTAAGCATGGGTGATTGTAGTTGTTTAAATGTTTTTGATATTTGCATAAAACATTGAACATGCATTTCCTTCCTGTGTTAGCACCATTTTGGAGCGCTACCATTTTGGTAAGCGATCACAGATGGAGCTAGAGCTAGTTGCGGCTAAAAAAATAGAAGATATGTTGATTTGTGTAAAGGAAATTAAGAAACATATATAAAGCAAAGATTTGGTAAATGTTGTAAAAGTAAAAAAAGGAGAAATCAGCAAAGGACCTGATGGTAATGGTGGCAATTTCAAATAACGATGTTTTTGTTGTTGACAGACAGGAGATATTGCCAGCTATAAAAAGTGTCCTGCTATAAAAAGAGATATGCAACAAGTGTGGGAAAATGGGCATTACTTGCTGTGTTGCAGATGCAACACATTCTCAAAGAAAAATGGATATTGTTCAGGCATTGACATTTGTGATGAAATAGTTTTGCAGATGAATGATATTGATATAGTTAATCCAAAAGATGTAGTGAATATTAATATCATGGAGATGGAGTTCATGCTTGAGAATAACTATTATTTTTTAAAAGGTGCTAAAAAGATTTGTTTTATAAAAATGTAATTCTTAAAGAGACTGATATACACCCAGATAGTTATGGAGGTCAACCCATAAAGATGAAGGGATACTTTCAGGGCAGAATTGAGTACAACAATAGATTTTCTGTCTCACAAATCAATTTCTCAGTAAGATGATACAACATTTTGGGGTGGCTAATGGAAAAGGATATATGGGTATATTTAGACCCAAATGCATAGCACCAGACTCAGGTGCAAACCATTCATGCAGGACGTAGCTTGAAAGGAAGAAGTATGGGGAGGGACACCCCAAAATAAATCCTTAGTCGTGTCTTAGGCTGGAAATATCAGTCGGATCAGATGTCTGCAGCAACATTGACATCATCAAGTCACTGTTGCTACAGACTGGGTAAAGGTGAGTAAACCACCAACTTTTTAAGAGGGAGAGCTAAGTCAAAACCGAGCCCATGTTTGGCTTAGCTCTAACAGCCTGTGCACAAGCTGAGCCATCAAAATAGTTGGCATGTAAAGTTTTCAAAAGTTTGAATTAAAATCGAGTCACACCAAAATTCAAAACAATACATTTTCTTTATTATATGGAAGCTTTTCTCCTTAGTACTTCAGATTGTATTGCTGTATTGAGAGGCATTTAATAAAAGTGATACTTGTAAAACACAAACTTAAAAATATTCAGGCCTAGCCCCAACGGCAACACCACTAGTGAAATGAGAGGTGAGTCAGATGTGATGTGCACCATGTATGTGGCCTAGATTCTTATTATAGATGGAGCAACATTCTAATTTAAATCAAACACAAGTATTTTGTACAGCGTTCTTCTTGAACTTATGCATTTGAGAGTACTCTCAAATGTGATAATGAAGAAAAAGGAGACTTGGTGAAATACAATATTTTCTTTGGATCACCCAATTTGACAAGCGGGGAAGCTGTTGAATGTCCTAGATTTTCTGCTTTCAGCTTCTAGATAGATATGTATTTTTCCTGCCCATTTCACACCGGTCACAACTTTGTCATTCGTTCATGGTGCATTCGGTTAGAATGGGGGGCAGACAGATGCCATATGAAAGCTTAACACATTGTGGACTCGAGGGTCCAAGAGACCTTGAGATGAACCAGAGCCAGGCATCTGGCTTGAGCTTTCTGTAACTCACCCACCTCTAAGACTGGGCCTGGAAAGGCAAAGTGACCTACAAAGATATGTGTGATTCACAGGCAGGGCATGGATCTAATAGGGCCTTTGTCTGCCATGCTCTACACATCCGTGTGCCAACTGCAGGGTTTTTAGTGGGTTGGGTCCTGCCAGTTCTCACATCGGGCAGTAATTAAAAACCCTTTGAATGTCATAAAAGCCATAGTATTAGGAAACTTCGCTCAAAATGTTGCAGCCACTTTTAGCCAAGCAATGGATAGCTGTACACCCAGTAGAGCAAAGCAAATTGCAATGTCCATCAGCACCCGAATCTACACACATAATTATCATATCTTTAAAATTGCTATAATATTTTTACATTTTCTATTAAAAGGGAAAATGAAATAGACATAACTGGTTTGTTGCTGTGTAGAGCACTGTAGTGCTTTATGGTACAGGTAGTTTCAAACTTTCCATTTCTGAGTTTTGGGCACCTATGTTTACACATTGCTAGATTTCTGCTGCATTTTCTACTATTTAGCATTTTTCACTTGGCCTTCTCTCCCTGACTCCTTCCTTCTTCCAAGCATTCTCTGCTGCTGAGCCTGGCCTACTAAAAGACTTAAACTCGCTGCTCATCCTAAGCCTGGTTAGCTGATGTTAGATACTGGCTTATACTAGTTTTCTCTGCTGGGTCTCTTTGACCTACATTGCTGGGATGAGGAACAGACTAGAGTGGACAACGTAGTCCAGACTATCTCACCGAGGCCTTACAATGACAGGCCTTGCTTTTGTAAATAATTGAAAACAAATGGCCCTAAGCAAGTCCATTACCACCATTCAGTGACCCTCAGACTCCCCTATAATGTTTTAGTTGGGTACACTTTGTTGCTAGTTGGAAAATCTCAGACTCACTCCCCTAGGATTATTGACTACGATACACTCCTGCATTCATGAACAATTGACTCTTGAAAATGAGTTTCCAGAGGTCTTCAAATAAAGGCTAGGCTGTTTTAGGACATAGGAACACAGGATCAAATTAAGAAAGGGTCTGTTCCTGTGGAATTAAAGGTGAGGAGGTTACCAATCTGTTTGCAAGATCATCATGGTAGCTTACAAAGCTGGTGGTAAATATGTGTATGTGTCGATCTGAGAGCTCTCAACAAGAAAGTGGTTGTGGACAGTTTTCGTCTATCTAAGATTTAAGAGATGTTAGCTTTGCTAGTTGGGGTCAAGTTTTTCTCAATGTTGGACTAGGTGTCAGTGTACCATTAAGTGCAGTCATACGCTTACAAGAACCCACAGCATCTATTATGTCCACGGGGAAGTTTAGGCTTAAGTGGATACCATTTGGACTGGTATCCACGGCTTCTGTTTTCCAGAGCGATATGTCCTCAATGCTTGTAACTATACCAGGCATATTTTATTACCAGGAAAATGTGTTAGTGTGTGGTAATACCAAGCCACAGCAAGATAAAAGAGGGAGATTGGTTCTGGAGACATTTCAAGAGAATGGTTTAGTGTTACATTGGAAACATACATGTTTGGATGTGAAGAAACTAACAACTTGGGCCACAGAGTGACTGCTGGGAGAGTGAAGAAGAGCTAATACACACTATTTTGGGTCTGTTTGCTCCCAAGAACAAAGAGGAAGTGCATTCATTTTTTGGGAATGGTAGAATTCTACAGGAGGATTATTGATAATGTAGTATATCATATGAAAGGATTGATTAAGAACAAAGAAACTTTTGCGTGGGACAAGACATGCAATAATGGGTTTGAGGATGTAAAGGTGTTTGTCATATGTTCCTAAAACAAAAATTGTTCCTGGGCAGAAACTCATTATTATTGCAACTGATGTAATCTCAAAATGACTGGGGCTGTACTAGTACAGGAAAATGTGTCAGGTGAAGAGACTATAGGGATTGTCTGACACCATAGGGTTTGCCACGAAGGCCTCATGAGAGGCAGAAGTTAATTACTCTGTTATAGAGAGAGAGGCTTGGGCTGTGTTTTGGGCCTTTAATAAGTTCATGAGTTTCATTCGGGGTAGCACATTTGAAGTACATACTGGTCTCAAACCACTTGAATACATTTGTGTGAAGAAGAGCTTAGATGCAGTGTCAAGCAAAATAAGGAGTTGGGTCATCAACTTGCAGGAATTCACTTTTGATGTTGATTGTTTGCCTAGGATCAGGAACAAAGTTGACGAGTTGCTGACTAGATTAGTTGATAACTGTGTGAGTGAATGGAGCAATGTGGAGAAGAGACAGGAGGAGGACTGGCCAAATGAATATGTGCGCAATAACAGATGGTGTAATTTCAAAAAAAGAATGGAAGGGTAAAATGAATAGTGATTGTATTTTGGACAAGTGAATGAAAATGCTTACGGATGGGGGGGAATTGACAGTGGTAAATGTTTGTTTGTTTTGGGGCACCAAGTTAATTCCACCAGTGATATTATGAAAAAGACTGAGCGAGATGAAACATGATGGTCATTTTGCTATTTCAACATCAAGTTAGTTCCTAGATGGATATAATGGCAGAAAGGTTGGGAGGACATAAATACCAGACAATCTTGGAGACGGAGAAAGTTAAAGTTGCAATCTGAAAGTAAGAAATGGAATGAAGTTGCACACAATGCCAAATTAGTGTAGATATGGGTTGCTGTGTGGGTGAGGATTAGGGCTCCCACAGTAATAGCAAATTGTATAAGTTTACAAAGCCCATGAAGTTGGTGAGGTTGTTTTGCAATGCTGTAAAGTCTCAGAGAGGCAGAATATGGAATTTGGGTAGAGTTTCAAAATGTGTTGCACTGAGGGATAATGGTATGGAATCCATGGTACAAGATGGAACGAGTTCAGACTGAGAGGTTGATGATGAAGTTTGGGATATTGAAAAGGGTGCAAATGATAATTGATGATAGTCTCTCTAATTATGAGGCATGGGGATTAGATGGTTCTTCTTAACCACCAGTGTTTCTGAAAGACTGTATTACCAAATAATTCATCCTTTTCAGCCATTGTTATTTCTGTAAGACTATGTTACCATATGCTGGATTTTATTTTTCCTTTTGCTTGCAGTATAAATTCCTGATTTTTATCTTATTGCACTTAGTTTCCTTTATACATTTTGCAGTAAGAAAATTCAGTTTTGATATATAGTTTTTTACAGCAGAAGTTGTTTGGTAGATATCATGCAGCTCCTTTTTTGCACCTCAATCTCTAGCACTGTTAAGAGGCTGTTCTGTTCTTTTTTGATTGAGCCGTCCATTACCTGAGCAATGGGTGAGGTGTCTTGAATAAATGAATCCGCTTCAACTTTTTGGCCTGTAATCATTTGTGCTGTGTTCAATTTCACATCTTCCTTCCAGAGAACAAAAGTGACACCCTGTGTCCTCTCACACCTAGACAGGGACACCCTTTCCTCAAAGGCCTACATAACACCAGCTGGGTTCGCCTCAAATTCTCAAATGTATCCTGCATGCCATGCCACATCTTATGAAGGGAGTAAACAAATTCTGTCATATGACACCCAACATTGAAGACATTTCTTTGGTTTTCCATCCAGGCCTGCACTAAATTCAAGGGAAGCTCCACCACTTAACAGGCCATCAGAAACGTACCCTACATACCTAGTCATCAAACAAACCACCTCATAAGGACTGCACTAAATCAGGAGCCAGGAGAGTGTGACACTGGAAATGAACATATGGAAGAAATACATAAATGTTAGACAGACCTACCCAGTTTATGTTACAAAGATATGGAACAGTATCCCCTAAGAAATCTCCCTACACCATCATAATTTACATGTCATTGCCTCTCTGTAATTCTCATAATGCATTCCTTAATGTTTTTCCCTATCTTTGAGCATCTGATGCTTCTCAGCTAGGGTTGTGTAATGACAATCTCTGACTCTGATGAAACTTCATAATTTCTTAGCCACTGTTCAATGTGGAGAATAAATAGACACTGCTGATTATGCAATGGATCAGTCACCTCTCCCATGATCACTTGCCCACACACCCTGTGGTCCATAGGCTTGTTAAAAGAAGTCCTCAAAGCTTCAAAGAATGCAGAATATGTGATAATTTATGACTCATTTTGGTTTGTGACACCTCATGGCTGCCTTGAAGACCCTATGCTGATATCCTATCAAGCACAACGAGAACTCTGTGCCTGACTTACAAGACCCTTTAAGGCTGCATCTTGGTATATTAGTCAAAAGACCTTTAGCCCAACTATTTATCAAATCTGACAACAGACAGCTGAAAGGCAATGGCCATTCCGTAGCTGATTGCAATATGTAGGGTTAATCATAACAAGACTCTTTAATCTGGAATGCCATCCCTGATATCTGAGATCAAAAGTCAACTTCACACTTATTTTAATTATCCTGCCTCAAAGGAACATTCAGCCTCTATGTACATGCTGCTTAGTCTGTCCTGAAACCCTTAATACCACCCTTCATTAAACATGAATCTATTTGACCATTACTTAGTGCTCTAGAACTGGCATTTTTAAGGCTTTGTAAGCATTCATTTACTGTCCAGATGTTCCAACTGATGTTTCAGAATCGCCACCACCCATCTCCATCAAAACCATAAAATCCAACTAGTAGCATGCTAAGATTCTTGTACCTTATTCTGTAGATGTTTGATCCAGTATGATGGCATTCACCTGTCAGCAAATAACTGGAAAAGGGATATTCAACTTCTTGTCCACTTCTCATTAGTATTCTCCTGAAATATCCTACTAATTGTTGTGAGAAGCTTACAAACACTGACCAGAGCGTAAAAAAACATAAATGATTAAATAATTTGGCTGGGTAATAATTTGCCATATTGGTGATTGTGAGAAATTGGGTTGTTGGTTAACTGGGGTTTAAGCCCTGGTCAAGCAACAGCAACAATCCCTTGCAGGGTGAGCCAAAAAAGTCACTACATTAACATGTGCTTAACCCTGGGTAGCTTGGGTCAAAAAGCAGTCAGGCTTAATTTGGAGGCAATGTGTAAAGTATTTACGCAGCCCACAGACAGCAAAAAAAGTTAGAACACAACCCAAGAAAAATACCCAACAAATTTAGAAATATAGAGTACATTTTAATACGTTATTTGATACCAAAATGAAATCCAATAAGTAAAATCAGAATTGTGGTTTTTTAAGGTTTAAGGGTCAAAATAGCGCTTAAAAGATCAAAGGACCAACCGCCGACATCTGGTCGTGCGAGACCGGGTCAAAGTCAGAAGTTAAGGCCGACCGCAATGGAGCCCAGTTTGGATACAAGTGATATGATGGGCCAGGTCTGCACTTACCTTTGAACTTATAGCATTTCGAAAGAAAAATGTCTGATAGGGTAGATGTTCCTTTGGGCAAGGCTGCAGGAGTGTCCGATGAGGAAGCATCGTCGTCAGATGGCCGTGGATCAAAGCCGCGGTGAGGATTTGCATCTTCGGACATAGTTGCCGAAATGGAAGTCAAAAACCTCCAGTGGGATGAAGCAGAGGGTTGTAGCTGAAGACAGTTCTATGAGGTCGGGCACCTCTTTGGCGAAGGATCATTAAAAGGGATTTGCTGGTGTGGAGAAGAACGTAGTGATAGAAGCTGTGAAGTCAATCCTAACTGCTATGCACCTCAGTCCGATAGAGGAGCAGGTTGGTCCCGGTCTCCTCCTGGTTCTCAGAGAACTTTCTGCCCAAATTTTGTCTAAGGCCTCAGTTTTGGAAATTGGCCATCTGGGCACCTTTAGCACCACAACCAAGGGTCCAAGAGGGAGACCTCTTTGAAGTTCAGAACTCACTCAGGTTGGGTCCAGGTGCAGGTTCAAGATGGTGAGAGCCTGTTATGTCCCTGTGGCTCTGGACAGAAGGCTAGCAGACTAGCCCTTGGAGTCATGTCTGGTTGTCCTTGGTGCAGATGTAGATTCAGGGTTCATCAGCAAGGCTGGCCACAGAGGGTTCAAGACAGACTCTAGGCAGCAAAACAGTCCTTCTGGGTAGAACAGCAGTCTTGCAGAGTGCACAACAGGTCGCAGCAGCAGGCAGACCTCTGAGAGTCCTTCTGCAGGGCCAGTAGTCAACTGAAGAGTGAACCTGAAGGTAGTATTTTTATATCCAAATGCCCTACTCCTGGAAGGTGGGTGAAGTTTCTGGAAAAGTTCTTCGAAGTGCATGGAATTTCCTGACTCACCTGCTCTGGCTCCAAGCGAGCTGCAGTGACAATACAGAGTTGTTAGGCCTATTGTGAGAAGACAGTGCACAACCTATTCAGGTGCAAGTAGGGCTGTGCTCAGCTCCGGCCTCTGCCATCCTGCCAGCTGATGGCCCATTGAGGCACACGTATTCCCTCTATTCTGTGACTGTCTGGGAGGAATTCACAAACTCTAACTGTCAGTTATGCCCAGTCATGTGACCCAAGACGGGTTGCAGGCACAAAGGGCGAGAAAATGCCAACTTTCGAAAAGTGTCCTTTTCACATTTGTATAGACAAATCCTACTTTACCATTAAAGAAAGATTATCATTACAATTCCATAGGTACCGAATATGAAATATCTACCTCATCTCAATTAGGAATTAAAGCTTATTAAATGTAAACAGGAATCCCCCATGTTATCCTATGGGAGCGGTAGACATCACAGTTGTGAAAAACGAATTTGGGAGTTTTTCACGACCAGGACATAAAAAACTTTAAAGTACATGTCTGACCTTTCAGTTACAAAGCACCCTGTCCTATGGGCTACCTAGGGCCTACCTTAGGGGTAACTTATATGTACTAATAGGGGAGTTTAAGGCTTTGCAAGAGGATTTTATTACCAAGTCAACATGGCAGTGAAACACTGCCGTCAAGCTGCAATGGCAGGCCTGGTAAAGATTTAGAGTGCTACTTAGATGTGTGGCACAATAAGTGCTGCAGGCCTACTGCTAGCATTCAATTTAGAGCCCCTGGGTATATGGTATACCACTCTACAAGGGACTTACAAGTAAATTCAATATGCTAATTGGGTATAGTCCAATTTGACTGTATTTTTGGAAGAGAGCACAAGCACGTTGGCACTGGTTAGCAGTGGTAAAGTGCACAGAGTCCTAAGGCCAACAAAAAAGAATTCAACAAAAAGTGGAGAGTAAAAGACAAAAGGTTTGGGTGTGACCCTGCAGAGAGGGCCAGATCCAACAGTTTTTAACATAATATGAAGAAACAAAGGTACATTTTTAGGACATTATAACGTATAATTCTATCGCTAATATATGTACGAGAGGTAAAACTGATCAGGTGTTGTGCTGTTACTAAGAGATCCAGCAATCATTATTTTAAACATTGAATATACTGCCACTAGGTGTGTGTGACATTTTAGTCAGCAAGAATAGTCTCATAGAATTCTCGATACTGTGCCTTCTTGAAGTATGCAGAATTCCCAGTCTTTCTTAGCCCCATTCACTAGCGTGCATTTCTACATTGATTGTTAGTTGGTGTTGGCAACTTGAAAACTTTGTGTTAGCAACTGTAAGGCTTGCTTGGGTTGGGTGTAGCTCTGGTAATTCACAAACATTTCACATACAAGTGCAGATCTTGTCTAATGTTTTTTTTCTCGTGAGTGACTAGGCAATTCAAAGTCCAATTTTCAAAGAGTTTCATAACTTTTGCCATTATTTGTAGTTTTTTGCTCAAAATGTGTGGTGATTGTGAGAATTCTTTTTTGCAACTTCACATACCCTTAAATATTGAACCCAGACTGGTTGGATGTTGTATTTTCAATTTTCATTACTTTTTCATTTTCTCTCCACAGATAAAATGCAAAGAGGAAACCAGAGCCTAGTGACAGAATTTGTTTTATTGGCATTTTCAACACTTCAAGAGCTTCACATCTTGCTATTTGTCATTTGTTCCCTAATTTTTTGGGGAATTTTTCTGGAAAACATTGCTTTGTTGACAATAATAATAGCTGACAGTCGGCTTCATGTCCCTATGTACTTCTTCCTCTGGAATTTTACTTTTCTTGAA
The DNA here is from genome assembly GCF_964204655.1 of Triturus cristatus. NCBI lineage: Eukaryota > Metazoa > Chordata > Amphibia > Caudata > Salamandridae > Triturus > Triturus cristatus. Next base: position 968,614,871 of record NC_140594.1, read on the forward strand.
TTAGGCAACGCTTTGGCTGTGATTCCAAGACTGACAGCCAGCTTCCTCACTGGGAACTACAAAATTTCCTTGAATGAATGTGCTGTCCAGATGTTTTTTACTATTTTCTTGGGCAGTGGGTCATTTTTCATGGTGGTGGTTATGGCTTATGATCGCTATGTAGCTGTGAGCAACCCTTTACGGTATAAACTCATCATCACCGGCATTATTTGCAGGACGATTCTTGTGATACTATTAATATTCAGTTTTATGTCTTCACTGGGACAGACTGTGTTAGTATTTTCACTGCCATACTGTGAGTCAAATGTAATAAACCACTACTATTGTGATGTTGCACAAGTGATCATACTGGCCTCAAACTGCTCGTCGATATTCTATATTTATGAATCAGTGTTTCAGTTGATTGGCTCTCTAACATTCAATGTCCCCGCCCTGCTTACATTGGTATCTTATATTTACATTGTTTATGCAATAATGAAAATACGGACAAAGGATGGGAGACTTAAAGCTTTTTATTCCTGTGCTTCACATCTCAGTATGGTCATTATAGCATATACATGTCTTCTATTTATATATTTACGGCCAAGGTCCAGCTATGATTGGGATAAAAACAGATCATTCAATTTAACTTTCATGAATTTCACTGCTTTTGCCAACCCCCTGTTGTACAGTTTGAGAAACAAAGATGTAAAGAGTGCCTTCAGAAAAACATTAAGCAGAAATAACCGTGCCTGTACTGAATAGATTTTCTGACTTTGACTGATTCTCATTAAGCTTGGTTTACTAATGAGAAATCAGTTTTCAAGCACCATTAGAACATATAATGGCTGGTATAAGCCCGGAGCTCCAACATTCCAATGCAAACAAAGCAGAATATACCACACCTCGCCTGCTACTACCATTTTCTATTATGATGGATGCCGTTTGGACTGGATGTGGGACTGAACCTGTATCCAGGTCCTGCAGTCAACCAACCACTCACCCAGCATCATCAGAGTTTGTGTACAGCAAAAGCTTGATGAAGAGTTGGTTGCATGCAGGGCCTTGCCACATATTACATCACCAAAGAGATCTCTAATCACATCGCTGTATGAGCAATTATAAAATGTCTTGTGTGTACGTCAAGCAAGCTCAATAAACATTTGAAATCCATTCGGTATGCTTCTGACAAAGGGGAAATTACTGATTAGTTTACACATTTAAGATCAGAAAGAAGGAGTGAGACCATAGAGAGTGCTTGAGAAATAAATTGTTTGCATAACATGTGCTGGGCACATGAGGGCTTTGTGTACCCAGGGTACATGGTGATGGTCAGTCAGAACTCTGGGCAATTAACATAGAGCGAGAAGCATGAGACATCAGAGTGTGAATTAAGGATATCATTTTTGAATAATACACACCACAGACAAATATACTTTATGTGCACCAGTGCCAGATAGCTCTAACCTGTACCCAATATCCCTGAGGAGCGATGCACTCCTCCACCCCTCACCACATCCCAGTGGCGGCTGGTGACACTTAAAAGTGGTAAGGTGAAAATGCTGGGCATGATTTATTTATTGCAAGCAATGTGAACAAGTTATATGGATAAACCTAGGGTCCAGGGGAGTCCGTCTCCTGAGAAAGAAATGAAAAATAATTGGCAAATGGTGCATTTTAAAGCAAATGAATGTAGTGATAAAGTAAGGTTTATTAATCAGTGGGAATGTATAGTCTTGAAATATTAAACACATTAAAAACTGCCCCGTATCTTCTTGCATTCATTTGTTCAACAGTTACTGTAATGTGTAAATTGTTCTGCATGACAACTTTAGCCCTTTAAAATGTATGCTTGCCCAGTGTCGTTCAGTGCATGCAGCATTAAATTTGGAAAAATATGATCTATCCAGACTTCAAGAAGCACCCACAGATGCTAGCTGTAACCAGTCAAATGGAAATATGTGCAGATAGGTCTTTAAGTGAGATGAAAAAAGTGGGTGCTCTCTATAAAGGGACATGCCAAATAAATGTCTGTGATTCCCATAGTGTGCCATCAGACCGGTATTTTGGTTTCTCTCTGAGATGCAATTTTATCCAGATAAATGGCACAGCGACATATGCCTAAAGCCAGTCAGTATGAATAGCTTTGTCACTGGGTGTTAGTTGTTTAAGATAAATAAGTAACAACAATGATTTTTTATAAATAATTAACATTGGAAATGTTTAAAATCTGAAATAGTGAGTCTGTGAATTAAATAGCATTGAGGCCTGTGGAAGGAGTTTTGGCCTTCAATTATGTGTGCTTTATGTTAGATATGTATCCTCTTTTCCTCTGCATATCTTTTCCATCTGCACATATTCAACCCCCTCTCTTTCCTCTTCAGCATCCTCTTTTCACTCTTCCCCGAATGCCCTTCCTCACATCTCTGTCACTTCAACGCCCCAACATGCAGTGCACTCCCTCAAATTTAAGCACTTTAATTTCTCTTACTTATGCCTTGAAAATATTTTGTTATCAGTGTACCCCTTCACATACATATCCACAGAATTTCAGTTGCAAATAGAATACACAAACATTATTCTGTGTGCTCTACAGAGAAGCCAACCCACTGACAGGCACTTTTTTTGGCTTTAGCCTTAGCGCCTGAGTGTGCAATCAAAGCTCCTCATAAACACCTGTCATGGCTCAAGCTTCATAGTATGCACAGAACAAAATGCAGATAAACAACATTATAAAATAGTTAACTTGTGGGGGATGCAAGATTAAGTAAAGCATGTAAAATAAGAGAGGAACTATTTTTTTTTATAACATATTTTTATTGATTTTTTCAACTTTACAAATCTCATAAACAACTGTTCATGGCGTGTACATTGCACTGTAGTAGTGAAAACAAACAATCAATGAACTCTTCTACACACCCCCAAATAGACTCAGTCTTGCATTGTTATACATGTGTAGCAGTCAGCACTACAGTATAAACATTTGTACAGAATAACACAGTTACATTCCACATCCTTTGCATTATATAAGGGACGTACACCATTCCGCGTTTTGCCCATCACAGTGTTATGAGTGATCCCATGACGTATATATGTGTTCTACTATTATGCCTGTACATCTATAGCTATAAATTCTTCCAGCATCGTGTTCCTTTCCAGTGAAATGGGTGTCTTCCGTAAACCCCTCTGTTCCTCCCGCTTAAGTTCAGCGCCTTCTGCCCTACCCCATCTAACCATTTCATTATACCAATCTAACACTGAAGGTGATTTGGCAGTCTTCCATCTAATAGTGATATTTCTTTTAGCTAATATCAAAGTCAGATTCGCAAATTTTGCGGACAGGGCTTCCCTTCTTTCCTTTTGGACCCAATCCCAATAGATAATACTCCAATGTCACACTGTTCGGTACCGGGGCAACACTATTTACTATTCTTTGTATTGATGACCAGTAATGGGTCAGTCTCGGGCAGACCCATAACATATGTAGTAAAGCTGCATTTGAGGAGTGGCATCGGGGGCAAGTATCTGCTGTGTCTGGAAACATTAAGCTTAGTTTGTGCGGGGTCAAATAAGCGCGGTGGACTATCATGAGCTGTATGAATTTAAATTTTGGATTTCTGGATACTTTTCTTGGGTATTCCAACAGTGTCCCCCATTTTTTATCAGTGAGTACACGGCCTATATCCGTGTTCCATTTGTCACGGGTTGTCTGGAGTGACACCAAGTGTGCATCCGAATTCCCCGGTATAACCATTTTGTCAAGTGACTACCGTTGCCCATCAAGTATTGCATGTGGGTTAATTCATGCACTGGAGGTTCTGCTCCCTCTGGGGCCCAGGCAGATCAGATATAGCGAGAACAATTTGCATGGAGCAAGAATAATATGTTTGGCACCCCCTGTTCTCTCACGAATGTATTGTGGTTCATCAAGGTACCATTCGTAAAAAACATGGCCAATGTGGTCACACCCGTCTCCACCCATGCCGTTATATACTGAAGAGTTACTGTCCCTGACGGTAAGGGGAGTCCCAGTAAAGGGATATTAGGAGCATAAGGTGACAGTGTCTTTGTGTAACGCATTGCCGTTTTCCAATACAACAATGCAGTCCTTAACAGTGGCAGCACTGTCGGAGGAAATTTGCTGTTCGGTAGCAACAGTGCATGTACTTTTCCTCTCTCCCAAGCCTGGCAAGTCATAGCGATTTCTCGTAAATTGCGGCCTGCAATCCAGTACGCCAACCATTGCAATTGGCCTGCATAACAGTATGCCCTCAGGTCCGGAACTCTCAGTCCCCCGATAAGCCCGGTGCTGCTCTCAGCGCGTGACTCGGTGGGGAGAGGGGTGTACTGTCAGGTGGCGAGAACCGGTAGCGCGCCGCTCGCATCACCGCAACGCCTTCCCGACCGAACAAACTCCGGGGGAACTACATTTCCCAGAACGCCTGGCAGAACACGCCCCACGTGTCCTGCGTCGAGCGCGACAGCGGTTAAAGCCGCCGACGAACAACGAGCGGTGCCGATGATTCCTGCCTGTCCAGTTTGCACTCTTGGTCCGGAAGCAACGTTCCAGTCCTGTGTCCTCGGCCTCACCCTCGTCCTTCGAATCCAGACTCCCCTGCTCCAGCGGTGCAACCTCGCCGCCACTTCCGACGCGAGGAAAACCTCGGAGAGCTCCCAAGCCTCAGCGTCCCAGACTCACGGACGTCGCCACCGGCGCTCCTCTGCCCACGGATCACCGGGTCCAGAATAGTAGCGCGAAGGTGAAAACCTCGCCGGTGAGCCCCGACGCTGGTACGCGTCTGAAAGCCCTCAACGTTCCAGTTTTGTTCCGGAAGACAACTCACGCGCTCCTCTGCCCACGGAGTTCCGGGTTCAGAGTGGCAGCGCGAACAGGTGCGCTCCTCTGCCCACGGAGTGCCGGGTCCAGAGTAGAAGCGCGAACAAGGGCGCTCCTCTGCCAATGGAGTTCCGGGTTCAGAGTGGCAGCGCCCGCTCCGTTCTCAGTGCTACGCAACTGTGAGTACTGTTCTTTCCTTTAGCCTTCAGGGAGACTACTTTCCTGGTTCTTTGTGAGTGACCCTGATCCGGGACGCGCTCTGGGGCATTAAGCACTGCCGTCTAAGTGCTGGTCTTTGCTCCCAGAGAGGCCGCGCCCATGGCCCTTCCGAACCCGTCTCAAGGGTCCGCCCTGGCACTGCGGCTGTAAGCCAGAGCTTGCATTCAACTGAGCTTCACGCCGCCCAGGCCGGAGAACCCTCCGTCACACGGGTGGGAAGGTAGCAGGTGAGAACTCACTACAGAGTGGAGGAGAGGCAACGGGAGGGTCACTACTGACGTGTGTCTTATGGTGTGCTTGTTTCGTTCCAGGTCCCTCTCCCAGCTGCTCCTTCCCTTCCTTCCCTCGCCCACCTGTCTCCATAGTCCGTGTGTGTTACATGTTTTCCGGACTGGGGACGGATGGGAGGTGGACCCCATTTAAGCATCAGCGTCATCCTGAGGAGAGAATTCCCCGGCCGTCGTGACAATTAGCCATCCCTGGACACGTGTTTCGAGGTAGTTGCCTCTCGTCAGCAGGGAGCAGGTAAGTGTAAAGGGGTGCCGCGTGGACTGCCAAAAATTAAAAACAGGTAGAGTACCTCTCATGGCGCGCAGGTGCTGATCCAGGACTCGTCAGCCCGGTGGCTCAAGGGAGCCGTAATATATCAAGTTCAATTGGCCGCACACTGCTCGTCACACCAGCAAGTTGCCCCAAGGAACTGTGGTCAATGTAGTGGCGATGGCGAGTACGCCTATGCCACAGTGTTTGTAAAAAAGTATGTGTCGCATTAGCCATCCCTGGACACATGTTTCGAGGTAGTTGCCTCTCGTCAGCAGGGAGCAGGTAAGTGTAAAGGGGTGCCGTGTGGACTGCCAAAAATTAAAAACAGGTAGAGTACCTATCATGGCGCGCAGGTGCTGATCCAGGACTCGTCAGCCCGGTGGCTCAAGGGAGCCGTAATATATCAAGTTCAATTAGCCGCACACTGCTCGTCACACCAGCAAGTTGTCCCAAGGAACTGTGGTCAATGTAGTGGCGACGGCGAGTACGCCTATGCCACAGTGTTTGTAAAAAAGTATGTGTCACATTAGCCATCCCTGGACACGTGTTTCGAGGTAGTTGCCGCTCGTCAGCAGGGAGCAGGTAAGTGTAAAGGTGTGCCGCGTGGACTGCCAAAAATTAAAAACAGGTAGAGTACCTCTCATGGCGCGCAGGTGCTGATCCAGGACTCGTTAGCCCAGTGGCTCAAGGGAGCCGTAATATATCAAGTTCAATTGGCCGCACACTGCTCGTCACACCAGCAAGCTGTCCCAAGGAACTGTGGTCAATGTAGTGGCAACGGCGAGTACGCCTATGCCACAGTGTTTGTAAAAAAGTATGTGTCGCATTAGCCATCCCTGGACACGTGTTTCGAGGTAGTTGCCTCTCGTCAGCAGGGAGCAGGTAAGTGTAAAGGGGTGCCGTGTGGACTGCCAAAAATTAAAAACAGGTAGAGTACCTATCATGGCGCGCAGGTGCTGATCCAGGACTCGTCAGCCCGGTGGCTCAAGGGAGCCGTAATATATCAAGTTCAATTAGCCGCACACTGCTCGTCACACCAGCAAGTTGTCCCAAGGAACTGTGGTCAATGTAGTGGCGACGGCGAGTAAACCTATGCCACAGTGTTTGTAAAAAAGTATGTGTCGCATTAGCCATCCCTGGACACGTGTTTCGAGGTAGTTGCCTCTCGTCAGCAGGGAGCAGGTAAGTGTAAAGGTGTGCCGCGTGGACTGCCAAAAATTAAAAACAGGTAGAGTACCTCTCATGGCGCGCAGGTGCTGATCCAGGACTCGTAGCCCAGTGGCTCAAGGGAGCCGTAATATATCAAGTTCAATTGGCCGCACACTGCTCGTCACACCAGCAAGCTGTCCCAAGGAACTGTGGTCAATGTAGTGGCGACGGCGAGTACGCCTATGCCACAGTGTTTGTAAAAAAGTATGTGTCGCATTAGCCATCCCTGGACACGTGTTTCGAGGTAGTTGCCTCTCGTCAGCAGGGAGCAGGTAAGTGTAAAGGGGTGCCGCGTGGACTGCCAAAAATGTAAAACAGGTAGAGTACCTCTCATGGCGCGCAGGTGCGGATCCAGGACTCGTCAGCCCGGTGGCTCAAGGGAGCCGTAATATATCAAGTTCAATTGGCCGCACACTGCTCGTCACACCAGCAAGTTGCCCCAAGGAACTGTGGTCAATGTAGTGGCGACGGCGAGTATGCCTATGCCACAGTGTTTGTAAAAAAGTATGTGTCGCATTAGCCATCCCTGGACACGTGTTTCGAGGTAGTTGCCTCTCGTCAGCAGGGAGCAGGTAAGTGTAAAGGGGTGCCGCGTGGACTGCCAAAAATTAAAAACAGGTAGAGTACCTCTCATGGCGCGCAGGTGCTGATCCAGGACTCGTCAGCCCGGTGGCTCAAGGGAGCCATAATATATCAAGTTCAATTGGCCGCACACTGCTCGTCACACCAGCAAGTTGCCCCAAGGAACTGTGGTCAATGTAGTGGCGACGGCGAGCACGCCTATGCCACAGTGTTTGTAAAAAAGTATGTGTCGCATTAGCCATCCCTGGACACGTGTTTCGAGGTAGTTGCCTCTCGTCAGCAGGGAGCAGGTAAGTGTAAAGGGGTGCCGCGTGGACTGCCAAAAATTTAAAACAGGTAGAGTACCTCTCATGGCGCGCAGGTGCGGATCCAGGACTCGTCAGCCCGGTGGCTCAAGGGAGCCGTAATATATCCAGTTCAATTGGCCGCACACTGCTCTTCACACCAGCAAGTTGCCCCAAGGAACTGTGGTCAATGTAGTGGAGACGGCGAGTACGCCTATGCCACAGTGTTTGTAAAAAAGTATGTGTCGCATTAGCCATCCCTGGACACGTGTTTCGAGGTAGTTGCCTCTCGTCAGCAGGGAGCAGGTAAGTGTAAAGGGGTGCCGCGTGGACTGCCAAAAATTAAAAACAGGTAGAGTACCTCTCATGGCGCGCAGGTGCTGATCCAGGACTCGTCAGCCCGGTGGCTCAAGGGAGCCGTAATATATCAAGTTCAATTGGCCGCACACTGCTTGTCACACCAGCAAGTTGCCCCAAGGAACTGTGGTCAATGTAGTGGCGACGGCGAGTACGCCTATGCCACAGTGTTTGTAAAAAAGTATGTGTCGCATTAGCCATCCCTGGACACGTGTTTCGAGGTAGTTGCCTCTCGTCAGCAGGGAGCAGGTAAGTGTAAAGGGGTGCCGCGTGGACTGCCAAAAATTAAAAACAGGTAGAGTACCTCTCATGGCGCGCAGGTGCTGATCCAGGACTCGTCAGCCCGGTGGCTCAAGGGAGCCATAATATATCAAGTTCAATTGGCCGCACACTGCTCGTCACACCACCAACTTGCCCCAAGGAACTGTGGTCAATGTAGTGGCGACGGCGAGTACGCCTATGCCACAGTGTTTGTAAAAAAGTATGTGTCGCATTAGCCATCCCTGGACACGTGTTTCGAGGTAGTTGCCTCTCGTCAGCAGGGAGCAGGTTAGTGTAAAGGGGTGCCACGTGGACTGCCAAAAATGAAAAACAGGTAGAGTACCTCTCATGGCGCGCAGGTGCTGATCCAGGACTCGTCAGCCCGGTGGCTTAAGGGAGCCGTAATATATCAAGTTCAATTGGCCGCACACTGCTCGTCACACCAGCAAGTTGCCCCAAGGAACTGTGGTCAATGTAGTGGCGACGGCGAGTACGCCTATGCCACAGTGTTTGTAAAAAAGTATGTGTCGCATTAGCCATCCCTGGACACGTGTTTCGAGGTAGTTGCCTCTCGTCAGCAGGGAGCAGGTAAGTGTAAAGGGGTGCCGCGTGGACTGCCAAAAATTAAAAACAGGTAGAGTACCTCTCATGGCGCGCAGGTGCTGATCCAGGACTCGTCAGCCCGGTGGCTCAAGGGTGCCGTAATATATCAAGTTCAATTGGCCGCACACTGCTCTTCACACCAGCAAGTTGCCCCAAGGAACTGTGGTCAATGTAGTGGAGACGGCGAGTACGCCTATGCCACAGTGTTTGTAAAAAAGTATGTGTCGCATTAGCCATCCCTGGACACGTGTTTCGAGGTAGTTGCCTCTCGTCAGCAGGGAGCAGGTAAGTGTAAAGGAGTGCCGCGTGGACTGCCAAAAATTAAAAACAGGTAGAGTACCTCTCATGGCGCGCAGGTGCTGATCCAGGACTCGTCAGCCCGGTGGCTCAAGGGAGCCGTAATATATCCAGTTCAATTGGCCGCACACTGCTCTTCACACCAGCAAGTTGCCCCAAGGAACTGTGGTCAATGTAGTGGAGACGGCGAGTACGCCTATGCCACAGTGTTTGTAAAAAAGTATGTGTCGCATTAGCCATCCCTGGACACGTGTTTCGAGGTAGTTGCCTCTCGTCAGCAGGGAGCAGGTAAGTGTAAAGGGGTGCCGCGTGGACTGCCAAAAATTAAAAACAGGTAGAGTACCTCTCATGGCGCGCAGGTGCTGATCCAGGACTCGTCAGCCCGGTGGCTCAAGGGAGCCGTAATATATCAAGTTCAATTGGCCGCACACTGCTTGTCACACCAGCAAGTTGCCCCAAGGAACTGTGGTCAATGTAGTGGCGACGGCGAGTACGCCTATGCCACAGTGTTTGTAAAAAAGTATGTGTCGCATTAGCCATCCCTGGACACGTGTTTCGAGGTAGTTGCCTCTCGTCAGCAGGGAGCAGGTAAGTGTAAAGGGGTGCCGCGTGGACTGCCAAAAATTAAAAACAGGTAGAGTACCTCTCATGGCGCGCAGGTGCTGATCCAGGACTCGTCAGCCCGGTGGCTCAAGGGAGCCATAATATATCAAGTTCAATTGGCCGCACACTGCTCGTCACACCACCAACTTGCCCCAAGGAACTGTGGTCAATGTAGTGGCGACGGCGAGTACGCCTATGCCACAGTGTTTGTAAAAAAGTATGTGTCGCATTAGCCATCCCTGGACACGTGTTTCGAGGTAGTTGCCTCTCGTCAGCAGGGAGCAGGTTAGTGTAAAGGGGTGCCACGTGGACTGCCAAAAATGAAAAACAGGTAGAGTACCTCTCATGGCGCGCAGGTGCTGATCCAGGACTCGTCAGCCCGGTGGCTTAAGGGAGCCGTAATATATCAAGTTCAATTGGCCGCACACTGCTCGTCACACCAGCAAGTTGCCCCAAGGAACTGTGGTCAATGTAGTGGCGACGGCGAGTACGCCTATGCCACAGTGTTTGTAAAAAAGTATGTGTCGCATTAGCCATCCCTGGACACGTGTTTCGAGGTAGTTGCCTCTCGTCAGCAGGGAGCAGGTAAGTGTAAAGGGGTGCCGCGTGGACTGCCAAAAATTAAAAACAGGTAGAGTACCTCTCATGGCGCGCAGGTGCTGATCCAGGACTCGTCAGCCCGGTGGCTCAAGGGAGCCATACTATATCAAGTTCAATTGGCCGCACACTGCTCGTCACACCAGCAAGTTGCCCCAAGGAACTGTGGTCAATGTAGTGGCGACGGCGAGTACGCCTATGCCACAGTGTATGTAAAAAATTATGTGTCGCATTAGCCATCCCTGGACACGTGTTTCGAGGTAGTTGCCTCTTGTCAGCAGGGAGCAGGTAAGTGTAAAGGGGTGCCGCGTGGACTGCCAAAAATTACAAACAGGTAGAGTACCTCTCATGGCGGGCAGGTGCTGATCCAGGACTCGTCAGCCCGGTGGCTTAAGGGAGCCGTAATATATCAAGTTCAATTGGCCGCACACTGCTTGTCACACGAGCAAGTTGCCCCAAGGAACTGTGGTCAATGTAGTGGCGACGGCGAGTACGCCTATGCCACAGTGTTTGTAAAAAAGTATGTGTCGCATTAGCCATCCCTGGACACGTGTTTCGAGGTAGTTGCCTCTCGTCAGCAGGGAGCAGGTAAGTGTAAAGGGGTGCCGCGTGGACTGCCAAAATTTTAAAACAGGTAGAGTACCTCTCATGGCGCGCAGGTGCTGATCCAGGACTCGTCAGCCCGGTGGCTCAAGGGAGCCGTAATATATCAAGTTCAATTGGCCGCACACTGCTCGTCACACCAGCAAGTTGCCCCAAGGAACTGTGGTCAATGTAGTGGCGACGGTGAGTACGCCTATGCCACAGTGTATGTAAAAAAGTATGTGTTGCATTAGCCATCCCTGGACACGTGTTTCGAGGTAGTTGCCTCTTGTCAGCAGGGAGCAGGTAAGTGTAAAGGGGTGCCGCGTGGACTGCCAAAAATTACAAACAGGTAGAGTACCTCTCATGGCGCGCAGGTGCTGATCCAGGACTCGTCAGCCCGGTGGCTTAAGGGAGCCGTACTATATCAAGTTCAATTGGCCGCACACTGCTCGTCACACCAGCAAGTTGCCCCAAGGAACTGTGGTCAATGTAGTGGCGACGGCGAGTACGCCTATGCCACAGTGTATGTAAAAAATTATGTGTCGCATTAGCCATCCCTGGACACGTGTTTCGAGGTAGTTGCCTCTTGTCAGCAGGGAGCAGGTAAGTGTAAAGGGGTGCCGCGTGGACTGCCAAAAATTACAAACAGGTAGAGTACCTCTCATGGCGGGCAGGTGCTGATCCAGGACTCGTCAGCCCGGTGGCTTAAGGGAGCCGTAATATATCAAGTTCAATTGGCCGCACACTGCTCGTCACACGAGCAAGTAGCCCCAAGGAACTGTGGTCAATGTAGTGGCGGCGGCGAGTACGCCTATGCCACAGTGTTTGTAAAAAAGTATGTGTCGCATTAGCCATCCCTGGACACGTGTTTCGAGGTAGTTGCCTCTCGTCAGCAGGGAGCAGGTAAGTGTAAAGGGGTGCCGCGTGGACTGCCAAAAATTAAAAACAGGTAGAGTACCTCTCATGGCGTGCAGGTGCTGATCCAGGACTTGTCAGCCCGGTGGCTCAAGGGAGCCGTAATATATCAAGTTCAATTGGCCGCACACTGCTCGTCACACCAGCAAGTTGCCCCAAGGAACTGTGGTCAATGTAGTGGCGACGGCGAGTACGCCTATGCCACAGTGTTTGTAAAAAAGTATGTGTCGCATTAGCCATCCCTGGACACGTGTTTCGAGGTAGTTGCCTCTCGTCAGCAGGGAGCAGGTAAGTGTAAAGGGGTGCCGCGTGGACTGCCAAAAATTAAAAACAGGTAGAGTACCTCTCATGGCGCGCAGGTGCTGATCCAGGACTCGTCAGCCCGGTGGCTCAAGGGTGCCGTAATATATCAAGTTCAATTGGCCGCACACTGCTCTTCACACCAGCAAGTTGCCCCAAGGAACTGTGGTCAATGTAGTGGAGACGGCGAGTACGCCTATGCCACAGTGTTTGTAAAAAAGTATGTGTCGCATTAGCCATCCCTGGACACGTGTTTCGAGGTAGTTGCCTCTCGTCAGCAGGGAGCAGGTAAGTGTAAAGGAGTGCCGCGTGGACTGCCAAAAATTAAAAACAGGTAGAGTACCTCTCATGGCGCGCAGGTGCTGATCCAGGACTCGTCAGCCCGGTGGCTCAAGGGAGCCGTAATATATCAAGTTCAATTGGCCGCACACTGCTTGTCACACCAGCAAGTTGCCCCAAGGAACTGTGGTCAATGTAGTGGCGACGGCGAGTACGCCTATGTCACAGTGTTTGTAAAAAAGTATGTGTCGCATTAGCCATCCCTGGACACGTGTTTCGAGGTAGTTGCCTCTCGTCAGCAGGGAGCAGGTAAGTGTAAAGGGGTGCCGCGTGGACTGCCAAAAATGAAAAACAGGTAGAGTACCTCTCATGGCGCGCAGGTGCTGATCCAGGACTCGTCAGCCCGGTGGCTCAAGGGAGCCGTAATATATCAAGTTCAATTGGCCGCACACTGCTCGTCACACCAGCAAGTTGCCCCAAGGAACTGTGGTCAATGTAGTGGCGACGGTGAGTACGCCTATGCCACAGTGTATGTAAAAAAGTATGTGTCGCATTAACCATCCCTGGACACGTGTTTCGAGGCAGTTGCCTCTTGTCAGCAGGGAGCAGGTAAGTGTAAAGGGGTGCCGCGTGGACTGCCAAAAATTACAAACAGGTAGAGTACCTCTCATGGCGCGCAGGTGCTGATCCAGGACTCATCAGCCCGGTGGCTTAAGGGAGCCGTAATATATCAAGTTCAATTGGCCGCACACTGCTCGTCACACCAGCAAGTTGCCCCAAGGAACTGTGGTCAATGTAGTGGCGACGGCGAGTACGCCTATGCCACAGTGTTTGTAAAAAAGTATGTGTCGCATTAGCCATCCCTGGACACGTGTTTCAAGGTAGTTGCCTCTCGTCAGCAGGGAGCAGGTAAGTGTAAAGGGGTGCCGCGTGGACTGCCAAAAATTAAAAACAGGTAGAGTACCTCTCATGGCGCGCAGGTGCTGATCCAGGACTCGTCAGCCCGGTGGCTCAAGGGAGCCGTACTATATCAAGTTCAATTGGCCGCACACTGCTCGTCACACCAGCAAGTTGCCCCAAGGAACTGTGGTCAATGTAGTGGCGACGGCGAGTACGCCTATGCCACAGTGTTTGTAAAAAAGTATGTGTCGCATTAGCCATCCCTGGACACGTGTTTCGAGGTAGTTGCCTCTCGTCAGCAGGGAGCAGGTAAGTGTAAAGGGGTGCCGCGTGGACTGCCAAAAATTAAAAACAGGTAGAGTACATCTCATGGCGCGCAGGTGCTGATCCAGGACCCCCCTCACCACATCAGACACTGTGTCACTCAGTAGGTGTGTGGTCAATACAATGTAATTGTCTCTGCTTGCGTGTACTTGATAAAGCAGCACTCAGGCATCCCACTGTCATCGAGGCCCGGTGCCCCGGCAAGAGGCTGCCCACCTTACTGGTGCCTCATCGCCACTTCAAATTTGTCTGTTGGCGCCGATTGCACCTCGATGTTTGCTTCACTGGTCCCCAGTGTTATGAGCCTCTCGGTGCTGTATCCTCCACTATAAGAAAGGTCCCCTTCGTGGGAGGTCTAGCTATGTTGGTATGTGGAACCCTCTATTCCAATCTGAGTTCTGGGCTGTCGCTCAATGTGCCGCTCAATAACTCCGCCCCTGCGCGGGCACTCCCAATAATCTAGGCCCCTGCATCGGGGCCCCACGCAGGCTTTGGCGGTAGATTTAGTAGGCCGTCGTGATCTAGCCGGGTGCCTGGCTCTTGGATATCCCCTGTGCTGCTGCTTAATTTTTTTTTATTTTTTTTTTAAACCGTTTATTACAAAATCCAAAAAATATACAAAGATGGGCCTACAACCTTCAGGCCGGCCGCTAGCAAGCAAGAGGAGCATGTGGTACAGACAATAGTGCGCATGTTACGGCAGAGGGAAATGCACAGGAGTTAAAAGCGTTGGTAGCCACACCATCCGGACCCCACCTAACGGTTTCATTTTAATATAAATAACAACAAAAAACAAATCCACAAGGCAACCCAAAATCGGAAACAGCAGCATGTGCTCCCCTAGCAGGGGGACCCCACCAATCCATAGGAGTATCAAGGGGGGGAAAAGGTCAGGACGGGGACTAAGTGGACTCAGTGCCCGGAACCGGGTAGATAAACTGGCTAAGGGGACGGGGCCGGTGACGGATCGGGTAATAACGGCGGGGTACAGATTCCCCCACGGTAGGCGTTCCAGGGGCCCCATACTTTCACCCATGTCCCTGGCTTACCTCTCGCAACATACACCACCTTTTCCCGAAACATGCACCAATCCATGTTATCCTTCCATGCCGAGACAGTCGGCGACCTCTGGGAACCCCACAGTTGAGCAATGTCGCGTTTGGCCACCATATATCCCAGAGTCGCCCACCACGTTTGCGGCACCGAGTAGTCGCTTGGCTCCCACACATTCAGAAGACATCTCCTCGCCTCGGGCAGCAGCGACACACGCGTAACCACCCACAGGACCTCATGCACACCACGCCAGAATCGCGCCACCTCCGGGCATTTCCACAAAATATGGAGAAAGGTCCCCAAAGAACCACACCCACGCTTACTCAACCCGTCCACAGCATAGCCCATACGCAGTAGCCTTGGCCCCGTAACATAGACCCTATGGAGTATCTTGAGCTGGACGAAACGAAGGCAGGCCGGTATGGCCACCTCTTTCGGGGAGGCCACCGCAGATACCCAGTCCTCGTCATCCAGCTCCAATCCATCGGCAACCCATGCCTCATGAAGGTTAGTCAGCAGTCCCGAACGGTCATTGATAAGTTTTTTATAAATTAATGAAATCGTGCTGTCCGGTACATGCCCATCTAGCACTCTATCCTCCAGAGGGGAATACTCCGGGATGGAGGCAACGTCCGGGAATACGGAGCATAACGCATGACGGATCTGCATATATCGGAAGTACTCCCTGTCCTGCAACTGGAATTCTGTCTGCAGCACCTCGAACGTTTTGAATCCCCCCCTCGTCCAGAGATCACCCACCCTGCTGATGCCTATCATGTCCCACTTTTCAAAGCCCTTCGAGGTCCACAGGGAGCCCAACTGCTCGGATGCGTATAGTGGCGACGCCCGGGTCAAACGATCTTTCCACCCCATCGCCACATTAGCCGCGTGCCACACTCGTACCATGACACGCGTGGGGCCCGTCAGACGTGCGTCGAGCGAGCGGTAGTAAAGCGCTCGATGATAATCACCACCCGGCAGTAACATCTTATCCATCTCAAAGGCCGGGTTTAGAGCGGGCCCGTACAGGCCGTGATTGATCGCAGCCAGCTGGGAGGCCCAATAATACCGTTTGATATCCGGGAGGGCAATCCCCCCGTAATACCACGGGAGCGTCAGCTTCGCCAAGGCGATACGCGGTCTACCCTCCCAGAACAGTCGGCGCTGCAGACTCTCCACCTCGCGAAAGTAGCGCGCCGGGACGACGTCCATTGTGTTCTGCAGAGCGTACAGGAAACGCGGCAGCGACATCATCTTAAACAATGCCGCCCGGCCGAGCGGCGAGAGCTGCAAGCGCCTCCAACGCGCGACATCCTCCTTCAGGCGCTGGAGGGGGGGAAGCAAGTTCTGACTATATCGGGCCTCCGCGTCCAGGGTAATGAAGACACCCAGGTACCTAAATCCCCGCTGGGCGATCTGGATAGGACAACCCCGCGGAAGGATAGGATCCTCCCCAGAGAGAACGTACACACACGATTTGGCCCAGTTGATGACAAGGCCGGAGTTAAGGCCAAATGAGTGCAATACATCAACCAGTACTATCAGTGATTTACGTGGGGAGGCCAGGTACAGGAGAATATCATCAGCGTATAGAGATACGCGGTCCTCATACTCGGGGGTCCAACGGAGACCACAGATAGAAGGATGCCACCGCAGCCACTCCGCCAGGGGCTCCAAGGCGAGCGCAAAAAGGAGCGGCGATAATGGGCAGCCCTGCCGCGTGCCCCTGCCCAGCTCGAACGGAGCTGACACTCTACCGTTCACAACCACCTGCGCCAGCGGTCCAGAGTACAACAATTTTACCCAACCGATGAATCCTGGGCCAAACCCAAACTTCGCGAGCGTCGCCCAAATATATGGCCATTCAAGTGTGTCAAACGCCATAGTGGCGTCCAAGGACGCCAAAATGGCCGGCTCCCGTATGAACGGGACACGTGCGAGCACCCCATGCAAACGCCGCAGGTTAAGCGCTGTGTTGCGATGAGGGATAAAGCTGGACTGATCCTGGTGAATCAAGTCGCACACTACGCCGACCAGCCGATTGGCCAGCACCTTGGCGAGAATTTTGGGCTCCGCATTCAACAGCGAAATAGGCCGATAGGATGTGACCCGGTCCCGCTGCCTCCCCTCCTTATGAATAACCACGATAGTAGCCAGACGCTGGTCTAGCGGGAGGGAACCCGCCGAGTGGGCCGCGTGGAACATAGCACGGAGATGCGGAGCCAGCGTATCCGGTCGCAGTTTATACAACTCGATGGGAAGACCATTAGGACCCATGGCCTTGCCAGAAGCGACCGAACGTATGGCGAGGGCAATTTCCTCGGATGTTGGAGCGGCGTCCAGCGACACTCTGTCCTCCTCCGAAAGGGAAGGCAGCGCGATATCTCTGAGCAGTGCATGGGAATCCTCTTCAGAGCGGGAGGACACCGGGGAATATACCCCACAAAGCAGGAGACAATTTCTTCCGGTTCAGTGACACACACACCATTCTGTTTCTCAATCGACGGGACAACTCGACTCGCTCTCTCCTTTTTGTCCAGCCACGCAATCAATTTACCAGCCTTATCACCCACATCATACAGTCTCCCCTGTTGCTCTCTACTGAGGCCCCTGGCCGCCTCCGTGACGAGGGCCTTATAGGCCGCTTGCTTGAGTCGGAGGACATGTAATTTGTCATCCGTCACCCCACATTCTAGATCACCCTCCAACTCGGTTATCTCAGCTTCAACACGGGTCACCTCCTCCCGCTCGCGCCTCCGGGAATGGGAAATAAGGGACAGGGCCTCTCCCCGGAGTACCGTCTTGAACGCCTCCCACAGAGAGACCGCCGATGACACAGACCCCACATTCTCGTCAAAGTATCGCTTAAGGGATTTAACCAGCTCTGCGCGAATGGTGGGGTCACGCAGGTACCAGGGATTAATCGGGACCACCCTACCCTCTCCCCTCGGAAGAATATCAAAGTGCAACAAGAGCGGGGAGTGGTCCGAAATACCCCGTGCCAAATGGCGCACCTCCCCTATCCTCCCCACATGCGCCGCCGGAACCAGGACATAATCTAGCCTTGAGAGACTACCATGAGCCCCTGAATGGAAGGTGTACTGTAGCTGCGTGGGATGTTTCAAACGCCAACAATCCACCAGCCCCAAGGTATCCAAGAGGCCAGACAACCATGCTTGGGCATGGGGGAGATCCCTAGGGGGGTGACGATCCACAGTTCCGGAAACCACAGCGTTAAAATCCCCCCCACCACTAAAATCCCCTCCGGAAGGCCAAGGAGGAGGCGCCCCAGATCCGCAAAGGTGGTCGTCTGCAGCCCCGGCGGGACATAGACAGACACAAAAACGACACCTCTGCCCTCCATTCTACCCACCAGAACCGTGTAACGTCCCCTGTCGTCATGGAGCACCTCATCAATTTCCAACGGGAGTGAGTTCTTAACCATAATGCCCACACCCCTTGAACCAGACGTGAAGCCCGAATGGGCCACAAGGCGGTAGCCCCGTCGATTCATAGCACAAAAGGAGTTGCCAATGAGGTGTGTCTCCTGCAGAAAAACTATATCGGGTGAAATTCGTTTCAAGAACTGCAGGACCACACCTCGTTTTATCCTGTCCCCCAATCCATTAACATTCCAGGACAACAGACTCAGTCCCCTACCCCCCATCATAAACAGAAGCAATCACTAGTCCCCCAGAGAGCACTGTAGAAATAGCACAACGATACTTTTGCCTTGTGGTATAAACGAACAACACCCCACCCCAACCCACCCGCCCCAACAAAACTCCCACCTCCCTGCACCCCTGCATGAGCCCAGACAGCCCCCCCAACTTGCAGTGTGCCTGTCGCCCCTATATAATGAAACTAGCTAGACCCCCTAGAGGAGGAAAGAGTACCCCTTTAGACCCCACACAACCTCCAAGGGAGGGGAAAAAACAAAGACAGAAGCTTGGTCGAAAGTGGCATCATAGTCGTCCAGAGTGAGGCCCAATATCAACCCCTCAGTCCCGATCCAGTGGGCCGTCTCCTCCCGCCGCCCCCCCCCCCGCCATCTCGATCACGACCCCCAGACAGAGTGTCCAGCCAGTCCCCGGCCGCTTCAGGACGGTCGAAAAAGTGCGTGCGACCATCCACCTCTACCCGCAGCCCGGCCGGGAAGAGCATGGCGTATTTTAAGTTCATGTCCCGAAGCCGGCGCTTGACGCCCAGGAAACTCAGTCTCTGCTTCTGGACCGCTTGGGTAAAGTCAGGATAAAAGTTCACCTCCATATTGTCCAGCTTAATCGGCCCTTGTAGTCTGGAGGCTTGCAGGATCGCGTCCCTGTCCCGAAAGTTAAAAAACCGGGCAATGAGAGGCCGCGGAGGGGCTCCGACCTTCGGCCTTCCCCCGGGAACTCTGTGGGCCCTCTCCACGGCAAAGAATTTACTCAGTCCCCGAGGCTGGAGATGGGTAGCGATCAGGTCCTCTACAAAGAGATCCGCCGCCGCCTCCTCCCGTCCCTCGGGCACTCCGATGATGCGGATGTTATTCCTCCGGGCCCGACTCTCGGAATCCTCCAGGCGCCGATCCATAAGCGCACTCGCCTGACGAAGTCGGTGCACCTCCGTTTGGAGGGCCGCCACCTCAGTCGTGAGGCCCGACGCGGTTTGGGCCAAAGAATCGACCCGGTCGTTTGTCTTGGAGAGATCAGCCCTCACCAGGCTGACATCCACGAGGACCGCGTCGATCTTATGCGCCAAGGTGTCGAACCGCTGGCCCACCGAGGCCTTCATCTCAGCAATGGCGCCCATGACGTCTTGCAGAGTCAGATCCGTGGGCAAATCTGGGGCATCAGGGGGGCACTCAGAGGACTTGTGCGGTCCGCCGGGAGATCCCTTCTAGAGGGTATAGCGGTCCAGAATGTTGGCCTGATCTCCGGCACTACACCGGGTCGACTTGGTCTTCGACCGATCTCCATCCTGTTTCGTGGCCATCGTCGCGGGTCTCACACCCGCACCAGCTACGCCGTTGAGGGCAGGCAATCAAGGCCACGAGCTCCGGGGGGCCACCCCAAGTCGGCGGGGTGGGTCACACCAGGCAGGCAGGCAGGATCTCCCAGCGAGGCCACCCCAACACAAAGAGCTCCGCGATCTCACTTGCAAAGACGGCAAGGGGGTGCGAAAGTGCGGGGTACGCGACTCGCCAGGCCCAGCCCGCCGTTGTTGTTCACTTTGCCACTGGGTCACCCCTCAGCGCGAATCCGGGGTCCGGCGAGAAGAAGGCCGCAAACTTCAATCGGTGCTCACTCCGGCACCCGAGGTCCGATTCGAGAACGGGGAACGGGTACCACCTCGGCTCAGGCTCACCTACACAGTCCCCTCAACCGAGGCAGGATGAAGACAGGATAAACGTAGGAGGTTGCGGAGGTCCTCGGGAGCCTCGCACCTACGCGGCCATCTTGGTTGCGCGCTAGGCTCCTCCCCCTGCTGCTGCTTAATTGTGCAGGCATTGTGGCTGTCTGATGGCGCTGACCGCGGCGCGACTCCGCCGCCCCGGCACTTGATGCAAAGTGTTGGGCCGCGTTGCAAGTCGCAGCCGTGTCAGTCAATGTCTGAGCGCAGGGGGAGTGCGAGCAGGCCTCATCTGGGGGTCCAGCCACATCAGGCAGTCATGCAGGGTATCCATGCCGCAGGCGATCAGCCTTACTGCTGCCGGATGAGCAGGGAGGTGTCCCCTCTCTTGTGACACTGGCAGGATGGATAAGCGAGGCCCAGGCTTCATGGTCTCACTTAGGCCTCAGCTGCGCCACACGGTGGTGCGGCATCAGGGATTACTGTTGGTTCAGTATGGGATCATCAAATGTCGTCCACTGCGATCCTGTACTCATGCCACCACACAGATCTCTGCAAGGAGTGGGGATTAATAATCGGATAGTTCAGAACGCGGAAAGGGGTCTCGGAGTCCTGTTAAGCAGAGGACATCTCGATTGGCTTCTAGTCACGCCCCTCTCCCTCGACATTTTTTACATTCATTGTTTGCAAGTCAATCCATGCTTTTAACATCAGTGTTAACTTAGAGGCATGTACACAGGGCCAGTTTTAATGCCATACATCAGAGAACTGGCCACTGTAAGCACATTACACAGTAAGCACATATCTCTCACTTTGGGCCTGACTCGGATATTTGGATCATCACTGAACCCTGCTTCTTATTTGGATTCATTTCACAAGGTAGCAAATGCCGCGCTCTACTTCTAAAGGAACGAGCAATGTGCAGCGAGGGCCTGGGGTGTCACAGTGGGGGACGTTAGATTCATGAGGGGTCTAGGCAAAATATACAGAACACAGAATTAGCTTGCAAACTCTTACCATTACCGAGAACAAGGCACCGGATCAGAAGTTCTTGCATCCACTCTCACGTATGACAAAAGGGTAGGATCTACCTCTTTGAATGATGGATGTCTGAAATCACGCAGAGATGAAGTCTCCTATGCCCGAAACCATGACGCTTATTGCGTCACTGGCCTAAAGTGTGCATACAACCAGAGACCCCAGTGGCAATAAGGGCTTTAAAACAGAAAGCCCTGCATCGTGTCTCATGTTAAGAAAGTTGGCGAGGCGGGGCAGGCAGACTGAAACAGACAACCCAGACTTTCATACATCGATTTATTTAGAGATACAATTTCTAAATAAATCAATCTATTTTATATTTTTTAATGTAAATGTGGAGTAATTTTCAGAGAGGTGCAGACCCACAGCCCTAATGGAGAAGCAGCCCTTGCCACATCCACAACTAACCACACACAACAACAATATATTTGTCTGCAGTACAGATGGAGAAAGGTAAATGGGATAGGAGAGAGAACTGAGACATTGGATAACATTACACCGGCTCATCTCTCCGTGGAGCACTGACATCTGCAGGGTGAAGTGGTTATCTAAGACAAGAAAACATATCTTAAGAATCAGTTATTAAGGTGTTGCATCTAACCTGAACTGTGCAAAATGTATACCTGAAAAGTATTTGTATGTAACCATCTCTCTTTGTTCTGAAAATAAGCTGAGCTTTCAGAAACATCTGCTTCATGAGTATGTGCAACTGAAAAGCAATGCAAAATTATCAATATAACGTTACATTGCATATATATTAACCAAAACACCAATGGTACCTTTGCATAGAATCTTATATACATGTCTTGAATATCCAATAGTTCAGTGCAAGAATTGTCCCTGCTACTCCACAATAAGTAACCTAGTGTTTAAACTAAACAACCTCTGTAAAGACATTAACTTCTCTAAGTCAATGTACAAATAATAGGTCAAAGTTTGAATTCCTAACAGAACGGAACTTCTTAATACTAACTATACTTCTTCAGTTTCTCACGGAACCACTTGACTTCCAAATGAAATCAGGTGTCCAAAATAGCAAGGTCCTGCTTGCAGCAACATTATAGCACAATTGTCTTGCACAGATGCCTCGAAACATAAGGAGCGTTATATCCAGTGTTTCAAATGGTCGCTTTCATCTCCAACAAAGTGAGAGTTCAATGATTCCTAGGGTAAATGTAGTTTTGTTTTCAGGTGCCGTTTTGCAGTGCGTTCTCCAAAGACAAGAAGCCTTTTGATAATTGGCGCTCACACTCTGCTACCACTATCAGCTTTTCCTTCAGTCAAGTGAAGTTAGTGTGAGCAGGTTTGGAGAGCTAAACTCCATCACCTGCCAGGGCCTGAACGGTAAACCATGCTTCTTGACATCAAGATGCATGGAGATGATCACAATGATTACCATTTGTTTGATGCTCGCATGCATTACACAACAGGTAAAGACAGGTAAAGAGAGTGTTCTAGTGCTTTTGCCACAGATAATGGAGTCAAGGGTTGCATGTAGAATTGAGACATTTAAATCTGTCTTGTAAGTTTCACCTGTTCAGCCATGTGCAACGTTTTCTATTTCCACAGGAAGCTATAGAAGTCTACAAGTCTGACTTTGTGCTGGCACCACAGAATGAAGTACAAACTGTTGCTTAAAATGATGCTTACTTCATATTATTAGACTTTAAACAGTGCAAGATATTCGCAAATGCTATTGCTGATCTAATCATTGAATGGTGAAGGTCGGATGTGGGCAAAACTCAAAACAATGTAGGACATCAGTGCCGAACATAATGTAAGCATATCAAAAATACACTTAACATATATATAAGATAGATGGCGGACGGCGGATGGCGAGGTTGCGTTGAAGGCGTTTTTCTGATTTAGCGGCCCTTCAGAGCTCCGAAGTGCGAATTTAACCGGACCGGAGTGGCTTTCTCTCCCATCTTCTTTTCGGCGCTGAGGCGTATGCATACGCAGTCTCGTGGCCACAGAGGTGTTGGCCGGCTGATCTGAAAATCAGTGCTGGAGAGGATACCGGCACAAGCAGCTACACGCTAGCTTCCTGAGCTTCCTGAGCTTCGGGTGTGAGAGTCTTTGGATATTACCCTCCGGTTTCATTCATAACCTGTTTGGGAGCATTCTGATGGACAACGATAACGCTCTCGTTTCCTCTACTCGCCAGTACACGACAAAGTAAGTGAACTAGTGCATATTGATGGGTGTGTGACTTTGGGACTCACTGCACACTTAAGCACCCAATCCCATTCCTGCTGAGGAGTAGCGAAGCCCGGGTTCATCGCAACACTACTTTCAATTCAAATAACTCCCTTGATGGTATCCGCTTATCCGAAACACACTGCACTTTAAAAAAGAAAAAACTCTGTCATTCGTGCCTTCGGGAGGATTATAAGTATAAGGCTATGCTGCTGGTCTCAGTGTAAGTGTGTGACTCTGTTTGGCTCCCTGATAGCCCCCGCTGGAACCTGTACTCACTGTGAGGTCTTCCCCGCGTGGCGCCATTGTTGTTGCTCCTGCTGTCTCCTCCCTCCCGCCGCCGCGTTTGAGATCTTCGTGGCTGCAGTGAGGAGGGAGGGCGAGAGTGGACTACCTTACCCAGGCTCCCCGGATCCTCAACCCCGGAAGCAGCGTTACCCCTCCTCTAGAATCGGCTCCACACCCCGCGTCGCAGGCTCGCGCACGGGCTAAGCCCGGGCAAAGGGCGGGCCGTCTGTGGCCGTCTGTGGCAGTCCGAGGTCGGACGAGGCCAGGCTGGGCCCCTTCCCTTATCAAGGACTGCTATTTACTTGGAAGGTTTTTCATCCATATTAGTGCAGTTTGCTATCTGCTCGTGGTGGAAGACTGACCTTTTGCACGGGGAAACAGCGTTTTGAGGACTGCGAGGCCCAGCAGCCCTCTGCTTCCTGCTGCTGCTGCCTGCCTCTTCCTCCGGACCCGCCCATGGACACCTGGACATTGCTTTAAAGCTCGCGGCCCCCGCTTCGCGGGTGCCGCTCGTGGTGGAAGACTGACCTTTTGCACGGGGAAACAGCGTTTTGAGGACTGCGAGGCCCAGCAGCCCTCTGCTTTCTGCTGCTGCTGCCTGCCTCTTCCTCCGGACCCGCCCCTGGACACCTGGACATTGCTTTAAAGCTCGCGGCCCCCGCTTCGCGGGAGTCGCTCGTGGTGGAAGACTGACCTTTTGCACGGGGAAACAGCGTTTTGAGGACTGCGAGGCCCAGCAGCCCTCTGCTTCCTGCTGCTGCTGCCTGCCTCTTCCTCCGGACCCGCCCCTTGACGTCACAATATTTTCCAGCACACACTGATCCGCAGCGCGGATCGCAGCGCGGGCGAAGCCCGGGACAAGGGCGGGCCCTCTTAGGCCCTCAGAGACCGAGTGAGGCCGGGCTGGGCCCGGCTATTGATCAGTTGGTTAAGGTACCACTTGTATTTGTGTGCGCTTACTGCGTAATTACCAAAAAGGCTATTATGGCTGATACCCCTAGTAGTACCAACGAGGAGAAGTCGAAAGTTATGCTAGCTGGCCCTCTGGACACTTATTTTAAAAAGGCGCTAAGAGTGGATGATTTAGTTAATTGTTTGGACAAAAGGAGATCAGAGCGTCGTCGCTCAATAGAAAGCTTGAAGCTTAGGTCTTCTGATAATTTGTTGCTGCAGGTTCCTTCCCGGACAAGGGATAGTGGTGGTGCTGTGGTTGATTCTCCTACACCACCGCGCGATCTCTGTTTGCAAAAGGAATCTGCTCCTATTTCAGCTTCATCACCCTTAGAGTTGCCCTTACAAGAGAAACTTGTTAGTGTTCATCCCGACCCCCCTACAGATGTAACTAGAAGTGTGCAAGCACTTGGTAAACAGGTTAAGAAGGTCACTAAGCCATTCAAAGTGGCTAAGTCATTTGGGCCTCCCCCCATTAAAAGAAGATGCAAGAAAGGGGGAGTCTCAGTTAAACCTAAGTACAACTGTTCTGAGTTTGGGAAGCACGAACTGAAAGGTTTAAACTTATCTAAAGGGCCAGGAGTCGAACCAACAACTACTCCTAACCCTGCTCCTCTATTGACTTCTGATGTTTTAGAACCTGATTTGCCTTCCTTAAATCCAGGCTTTACCCCTGTCGTCCCTTTGTTATCTCCCTCCCCCCCTCCCTCTCCTTCGGTTGTTCGCCAGGATGCCCTGGTCCAGGTGATTAAGTCTCTTATTTCACCACTAATTGAAGGTTTATTAAGAGTGGAGAAAAAACTCATGGACCTGGAAGCGATAATAAGCATAAAAACCATTCCAACAACAGGGCAGGGGAAGGCGGGTTTCGATAGTGTTACCGAAGTTATAGCGGCGGAACCTATTCGCCTCAATCACCTCCCCACTCTACCCCAGGATACGGGTGAGCCGTCTAATTTGTTGGCGGTATCTCAGTCTGTGCCTGTGTCTGTCCCGATGTACAAACGAGACGATAAGGAGGGTGGGGGAATTAATCTTGTCCCAATCACTCTGCGGGATAGCAGGGAAGGCCCTAGTAATGGTTTGCCTGCCCCCAAGTACGTGCCACAAGTTGATCTGCCCCCCGAATCTGTACCCCTGGTGGTTGTTCTGACGGGGGTTCCGCCTTTACCAGTTGATAAAAGAGAAGGGTTCAGTGAGTTAAAAAACAAAACCATGTTCTGGCTCAATAGTTATAGACCTATCGAGGAGAAATGTAATGGTGAGATTTTACATGTGAGACGTCTCCCTTGGGTGGGCAGTACGACGAAAAACATTGCGGGTGACATCGTGGTAGTAAATTTCAGAGACCCTCGTGTAGTTAAGTATATTTTGGAGTGGCCTCTTGAAATAGGTAGTATTGGCATTGTTCCCCGTGCACTAACCTATTTTTACCCTAGATCATCGGTGTTTCCCCCTTCTGTCCCATCTAAGCATCCCTCCCTATTGCCCATTCCACCAGACACATATAGGCCGAACTACTTATCGGGCCCTTCAAACACCCAACAAATCACTGATCCTTTTGGGTGGCATCACATCCCTCCTAGTTTTAATAGGATCTCTAACAGAGGAGGTGTGAGA
Source organism: Triturus cristatus (assembly GCF_964204655.1). Taxonomy (NCBI): domain Eukaryota; kingdom Metazoa; phylum Chordata; class Amphibia; order Caudata; family Salamandridae; genus Triturus; species Triturus cristatus. Next base: position 968,641,025 of record NC_140594.1, read on the forward strand.
GTGAAGCCTTCTAACCCTTTAGTGTTGTCAAACAGGTTTGAAACCTTCTCTAGTCTGGCTGAATGTGATTGAAGATTAAAGCCCCATTGGGGCGGTGGGTGTCCAATAGGATTATCTTGCCTTAAGAACATTGTTTGTGAGAGGAGTATGGAAGCCCACGGAGCTGTTCCTGTTTCTACAGGACTTACAATTATAAGTGGATTTGCTAGTGGTGGGAACGTATCCACCCCTCTCTCTACCCCCTTGGTTAACAGTACTGTAATCCCCTTGACGATAGACCACCTAGTCCAACCAGAACCCATAGGTACTCAAACCATGCTGGTCATGGATAGGCCTGCAGTATCCCCGTCAGATTTAAAATTGAAAGATAACGAAGGCCTACACCTAGTTTCTTGGAATGTGGCGGGTCTACAAAGAAAGTTGGTGTTGCCTGAATGGAATGTTTTCATCGAGCAATTCGATGTATGTATATTTCAGGAAACATGGAGTGTCCATCCTTTATACAAATCGGGTTACACCACTTTTTTCATACCAGCTCTGAGTAAAGGCAGGGGTAGACCAGCTGGGGGGTTGCATGTATGGATCAAGATCGCTCTGAACCTTAAAATATCCACCCATGTCTCTGGATGTTGTGACATCCAACATATCTCTTTTGAGGGGGGAACTAGTAGGATTGACCTATTTAATGTCTATGCAAGAGGTACCATAGGGGACATAAATTCAAGTACCTTATCCATTTTAGATCAGGCATTAGCATCTTGCCCCCCCACCTCTAAAATTATAGTGGGAGGGGATTTTAATTGTACATTCGAACCACTAGATGGTGACGATCCCTTGGGTATAGAGGAAGTGGATTCCAGATGGGGTATCCCGACCCTGTCTCTGCCCACAATTAAGAAATGGTCACCAAGGGTTATACAGATTAATTCCCTCACTGTAGAACATAACCTCAGGGCTCTTAATGGTAGGACCCCTTCCGACCCTGACGGGGCAATGACCTTTAATAGGTTAAGTAGCCCGTCAAGAATCGATTACATCTTATTAGACGTGGAACTATGGTGTGACCTAGTAGATATGGTGGTGACTCCTTCACAGGATAGTGACCATAACCCCCTATGCATGTCGATAAGATGGGGGAGGCGGAACACCATAGAGAGGATATCGCACCCGAAGTCTAATAAGGAGGTGATACCTTTCCAAGGGAATCGAAGACTCAAGTGGGAGAAGGTTCAGTCGCAGACTCATAATTTGATAAAAATCAGGACGTTTGTTGAAGATCTGAGTATAGAAATGGGAGTGTTTGATCCGGACCTAGCGCCTGCACAGGGCATACTTTTTTCCCAGGCGTATAATAGTTTAACGGAGAAACTTGGGGAATTCTTTCTCCTAAAAGGTAATAATAAGGTCAAGAGTGGTGGCAGGGTTAACAAAAAAACTATATCGAATAGTCCCTGGTACACGGCGAACTGTAAAACTTCAAGAAATGAGATCAGAATTGCCTTGCGTGAAAAGAACCAATTCCGGGTTAGTGTAGCCAGGAAAGATTACGCTAGGGCCTTGGAGCAAGCAAAACGTGTATGGGAAGAACAACACTGGCAAGACCTCAAGACAGCTTCCATAGGAAAGAATTCCTCGCTGTTTTGGGACCTGATCAACAAAGCCAGGTTGAACAGCTCTCGCCCTCTAGATAACCATATAACAGGTCAGCAATGGCACTCCCATTTTTCTTCAATTTATGGTGGGCCAGAAAATTCCAATATCCCTATTGGTTATGCCCCTAGTATTCACCCCAAGCTCCCGGTCAGGGAACCCTTTTCGACAGTTGAGGTGTTGTTAGCTATTAGTCACCTTACTCCTAAGAAAGCAGCAGGCCCAGATGGGATACCTGGTGATCTCCTCATGGAGGCCCCTGAGTTATGGGCTAACCTCATCGCAAAAATAATGAATCTCATCTCCCATGGCTACCCAGTCCCAGCTTCGTGGAAGGGAGCGGAGGTAATCACTGTCTTTAAGAAGGGTGACAGAGATGACCCTGCCAACTATAGACCAATCAGTTTGATTGACGTGCTACAGAAGGTGGTTGGCAGGGTAATTATATCTAGGGTCGGCACCTGGATGGAAGAATTGCATGTGTTGTCACACCTCCAAGCAGGGTTCAGGCAAAAGGTGGGCACGATGGACCAGGTCTTTCGCTTTTCCGCGATCTATTGGAAGTCGGTTACCATCAATAAAGGTAGTTTATACCTGGCTTTCATAGATCTTCGGATGGCCTTTGACCTGGTACCACGTGAGAGGCTGTGGGAGGTTTTGAAGAATATGGGATTTCCTGGCCCCCTCCTAAGTTTAATTGTGCATCTTCATGAAGGGAATTATGCCAGGATCAGGTGGGGTACCCAAGGGGAACTAACCGAAAAGATCCCCGTGAAGAGGGGTGTACGCCAGGGATGTGTCATGGCTCCCACTCTGTTCTCTCTTTTTGTGAATGGAGTGGTGGATTATTTAAGAGAAGAACCGGCTGATGCCCCATCCCTGGCAGGAGTTAAAATCCCCACACTCCTCTTCGCCGACGACACTATTTTAATTTCTAAGTCACCGTCTGGCTTACAAAAGCTCCTGAACCGATTTAGCGCATTTTGCCTTGATAGAGGTCTTACCATCAATACTCTAAAAACTAAGCTCATGGCTCTAGCACCTTCACCTAGATTTAGAAATAATCTCTTACTTAATGGAGAGCCCTTGGAGCAGGTGGAATCATATGATTATCTGGGCATCAGGGTTAATAGTCGCATGAGCTGGAAGGATCACCTGGCTAAAATGGTGTTAAATTATAAAAGAACATCTGGGGCGGTTATGAGTGAATATCGTAAATCTAAAAGCAAGCCCCTCTCACCGCTCCTAACAATTTACGAAGGCCAAGTTCTCCCGTCCGCTTTATATGGCTCAGAACTGTGGGGGTTCGAAAACACTGTAGAGCTGGACAGGGCTGAAAACAAGTTTCTGAGAGACGCAGTAGCCCTCCCAGTCTCCACTCCCCTATTTCCTCTAAGGGCTGACATGGGCAGGCGCCCCCTTAAGGATATAGTGCGCTTACGCCCATTACTTTTCTGGGTTCGTCTGCGCAGGACAAGGGAGCTCCTGGATTATGCTGCCGCCCTAGATGAATTAATTCAGCTAAACACCAATAATAGGGTTAAGTGGCTGAGCAACTTGAAGCGGTTGGTGGTGCTCCTGGGTTTGAGCGACTCATGGGCAAACCAATCACCTCCGCCTAAGATGGTGATTAAAAAGCTCTACTGGAATCTAGTTCAGCAGGAAATACTTTCTAGTAGTTCTGTGGGCTCACTTACTGAGCGCTTTTTGTCCTTTAAGTGGTCATGGCGCTTCGAACCCTTTTTGGATTACATCGAGCAGCCCCTAGATCGATCTCTTTACCTGAAGGTTAGACTCGGGATCCTCCCAGTAAATGCTTATATCTCGGGGTGGAAAAATAATGTCGGCAAAAGGAGCTCATGTCCTGGCTGTGCAGCCCCTACTGAGTCAGTGGCACATTTCTTTTTTGCTTGCCCGGCATATAGGGTTGCTAGGAGGATCTGGCTAAAACCACTATGTAAGAATATGGGTGTTAGATGCCATGCATCGGCTTTGCGGATACTTACCACCGATACCTCTTCAATTACTATGGTTTGTGGAGTTGCAAAATTTTTGGGCTCTGCTTGGCGCTCCCGCATGAGGTGTTACAAAACCCATTCTGAATCATTTATTAGTTCTGAAGCACTTGTTAGTTAAGAGTACTTGGTTAGGATGCTCATCATCCTGTCTTGTGACTGTACTTATTTTTAATGGTCTAATGCCAACTGTGTTTTATGAACCCTTGTTTTGAAACTTTTTAATTGTATTATGTTACTAATTGCTCTTTTATGATGAATTTCATCGAATAAAGAATTTGATTGAAATATATATAATAGTGCTTGTGATGGTGTGAGAGGAGTAGGCCTAGTGTGTGATAGAACTGCCCATGTTGTCTGATCATGTTGTGCTTGGTTTTCCTCTCTTTTTGTTTCAGAAAAAACGTGTAATTTCCTCAAAATGTTTGACTGGCAGCTGTCCATGCTCATAAAAATGATAGCTAAAACTATTATCAATCAAATGCTTCTTTGTCCATAAAAGTAGGCCTGCGGTGAAATTCTGCTCTGCTTGCGGAGTTTGCAGAGTTTTTCCCACTCTGCACGCAGCGTAGCGAAGCAGTTTGTTCCTCGCTCACCAACGTTTAGTTAGCAAGCGCAGGATCAAGGAAAATCCAACTCCCGACCACCTTCTGGCAAGCTTTCACAACGCAGGCGGTTTTGGATGACTGGTACCGTCTGCATTGAAAAACCTTCTGTTTATGTTGAGTAGGCTGCCGCTCGAGTCGAACATCTACGCGAGTGACAGAAAGAAGTAATGCCCTTTTGCACAGTACATGATGCAGTGGAGGTGATTTTCCGACATGGGACCAACACCCGGTGCTAAAAATCTGTGTGAACGGCGCAACCTAACGCAATTCGCTGGTTACGGAGTGCCACGTAGCACACCGTAGCTCCGCATAGGAACAAACAACTAGAATTTCAACAGAGGGATATATCGTCTAAAGTATATTTTGTCCAGGAGGGTTCATGTCTGTTGGGTTGGCCTCAACAAAGGGATTTGGGTATTTGTTTAGATCCCAATCATACAGATCAGATTCTGGGCGCTCAAAAGTGAGGTGAAAGCGGTGGTACCATACATCACTAAGTATCCGTATGTATTGAAGGATCAAGTGAGGACTCTCAAAGGATTCATGAATAAGATTTTGTTGATCGATGGGGTGACGCCTGTGACCCATAAACCCTGGAGTGTGCCACTAATAATGACAGGACCCCTGTTTCACGAATTACATAGGTTGTGTGAGAGTGGAACAATTAAAGAAATAAAATTGTCAGAGTGGTTGGCTCCGGTGGTAATGGGTAAATAGGGTAATGGTGACATCAGGTTGTGTGTAGACTTAAGGGATTTGCATGCTGCAATCTGGGTCGGTGTTCATCCTCTGCCCAATATTGGAGAAATGCTTACCACCATCAAGAGAGCAAAAGTGTTTTCCAATTTAGGTCTCTCCTTGGCCTACCACCATATTGTGCTACATCCTGAGTCCAGACCATCAATATCATTTGTCATACCTGAAGGAACTTATAGATACAAACAGATGTCTTTTGGCCTAGTGTTTACTTTTTCAGAGGGCTATGCACCATTTACTAAACAACATCCCAAGTGTGACATATTTCCAAGATGATATTTTGGTGTTTGGGGATTATGAAATTGAACATGACAAGACATTGAGGAGGGTGTTACAAATTCTGCAGGATAGTGGGCTGACTATTTAGAAGGAGAAATTTAAGTTTAAGGTGGCAGGTACACAATATTTGGGACATTGGATCAGTAGAGAGGGAATATCTCCCAAAATGAAATTGGTTTCTGTTATTCAAGATGTCCATTTCTCCAACGTGCAAAGATCAGTTACATTCATTTTTGGGGTTGGCTGAATAGTATTCCCATTTTGTACTATGTTTGCAGATAAGACAATAAACATGTGCAGTCTCATGGTCAGTTCGTTTGGTGTGAAAATTGAGAAAGAGAGTTTAGCAATTTGAAATTGAACATTGCCATTGCACCAGCACTTTAACCACTTGGCATCAACAGTCTTATCATAGTAAACATTGATGCTAGATTGGTGGGTTTGGGTGCGGTGTTATTACAAAGGAGGAACGGTGTGGATGTTACAATTGCATATGCTTTGAAACCATTAAGGGATGCAGAGAAAAAATTCTCCAAAATAGAGAGAGAAGCAATGGCTGTGTGGTGGCGAGTAAATCATTTCAGAACATATGTGTGGGGAACCAATTTCACCATCAGAACTGAGCACTGTCCCTTAATAGAGGTGTCCACAACAAGTGGAGGAACAAGAGTATCTCTTAGAATTGCTTGATGGTCTATGAGAATGTTGGAATTCAATTTCTGCATGGAATATTTTTCAGAGAAAAATAAGGTATTGACCAACTGGTTATCGAGATTGCCTTCAGCTGTTATGACGGGTACATTGAGTGAGGAAGATGATTGGTTGGTGGCTAGTGTGAGCATAATTATGGATGGTAGGATATCTCATGAGGAGTGGTTAGAGGCCATCAAGAAAGACAAATTGTTCAGTGAAGTAGGAAAATATCTTTGTTAAGGGTGGCCGAAGAAAGGGAGTGTTTCTTTTGATTTGGAGTGTTTCCGTCAGATTAGTCAGGAGTTGTCAGTTGTGAGTGAAGCATTGATGAGGGGACACTTACAAGAAGTACCTTCTAGTTTAAGAAAGTGTATAGTTAATTTGGCACATGAGGAGCCCATTGAAATGAGTGCTACTATGAGGTGAATAAGGGAAGAGCATTAGTGGCCTGGATTAGATCGTGAGGTTGAAAGGAACAGTAGAGAATATGTATTGTGTGCTTGGAGCGATAAGTCAAAGAAAACTGTAAATTATCCTCCAGTGGTGACTGATAAATCTGATGGTCTTTGGAAGAACATTGATATTGATATTATTGGCCAATTTTATGTTGTGTGAAGGTGCCCCAAATATGCCATAGTAGAGATAGATTACTCTTCAAGATGGCCTTAAGTAAACTTTAATTGGGAAGTTACTACAGAAACAGTGATTGTGTTTTTAAAAGAGCTGCTTGTCAGAGAAGGAGTGCCAGAAATTATGATAATGGTGTAAAATTTGTATCTCAGTATATGAAAGATTTTCTTCTGAAGCATGGAGTAGAGCATGTTTCTTCATCAGTGTATTATACCCAAAGCAATGGTCTCATAGAGAGGTGGAACAGGCTAATGATGGAGGGTTTATAGCTGGCCTTGTCTGGAGGAGAGGATTGGAAAGTGGCAATGAGGACTTTGATGTGGTCTTATCGTACCACACCTTCTTGTGTGGAAGGGAAATCTCCTTTGTAAGCAATGAGAGGTCAGAGGCCAGTGCTTATATGTCCAAAAGAGTGGAATGCACAAAGGTAGAGGTGGAAAGTGATTCTAGTACGAATGGTGAATATGTGATGGGTGATTGGGTTTGTGTGCAGAAGGGGCGCAAGGTGAGAAAAGGTCATTCTAAGTATTCAGAACCTCTCCAGGTAAAGAGAGCGAATAAATACAACATTCGCTGAGTGATGGAAATGTATGAACTCGGTTAACAATAGTGAAAGCTCCATTGAGGAGAAAGCAGAATGGGCAAAACAAACTGGATATGAGTCTTAGACAAGGGTGGGTGATAAAAACACGACCAGAGTTCTTATGGATTGTGAAGGGAACGAGGTTCTGAGGAAGTTTGTTATGTTATGTTATGTGAAATTTATTTATAGAGCGCGCGTACACCCAGCGGTTTCATGGCGCTATGGTAATGACGTACTAGATCAGGAGGTTACTGGTAGGCTTGAATGAATAAGAGAGTTTTGAGGAGGGATCTGAAGTGTGGCAAAGATGTTTCGAGTCTGAGTTCCAAGGGAAGGGAATTCCACAGTTGAGGTGCCAAAAAGGAAAAACTGAGTCCGCCGTGTTTTTTCCGGTTAAAGCGAAAGGGGGTGAGGAAGTTGGCATGCGACGATCGAAGTGCACGAGTTGGGGTGTAACGAGAGGTTAAGGAGGAGATGAAAACAGGCCCCCGACCTGTTAGGGCTTTGAAAATAGTACAGCCCAATTTAAACAGGCAACGTTTGGCTACTGGGAGCCAATGAAGATGTTTCAGCAAGGGGCGGACGTGTTGAGTGCGTGGTTGATGAACAATGAGGCATGCGGCCTGATTCTGGACCAGCTGAAGGCGGTGGAGTTGATAGACAGGGATGCCAACATAAAGGGAGTTGGCATAGTCTATCCGGGAAATGACTAAGGCCATGAGAACCACAGTAAGGGCCTCGGTGGTGAAAAATCTTGCGATCTTACGAATTCTGCGGAGATGGAAAAAGCATGAGGATGTAACTGCACCGATCTGAGGCTTCATGGACAGGTCATTGCTGATTATTACTCCAAGGCTTTTAACTGACTTGGTGGGTATAGGAGGATTTCCTAACGAGGGGGGCCAAAAATTATTGTTCCAGGGACTTGAAGAGCCGGTCAACACCAGCTCGGTCTTATCTGGGTTGAGCTTAAGTTGGCTGGTGTTCATACAGTCCCTGATGAAGCATAGAGTGGCCTGAAAGCTGGAAAAAGACGTGCTGGAAGAGTTAATGTTGAACACAAGTTGAAGATCTGTAGACAAAAAGGTACATCTTTTGTACCCACTACAGGTACCAACACTCTTGAGCTCAACATCAGTTTCTTCAAACTGATGAGGAAACTTAGACTGCGTCACTTTTTCGATAACGTTTTTGAATCCACTAAAGAACAAGAAGAAGATCTCTTAAAAGGCCTACACGTTAGAAGCACTTTCATCTCACCGGTCAGCCATAAAAGTTTGGGCCTGTTTGAATCGCTAGTCAAAAATGATATAGCCAAACTCAGTAATCGGAGAAGATCCAAACACAACAACCTCTCATCTAAAGAACTAGGAATACTAAAAACTATAGCACAAAAAACAAACTTAACATGTACCAAAGCTGATAAAGGAGGAGCGTTAGTCATTCTAAATACCAGTTACTACAACTCTCAGGTAACAGCACATTTACAGGACTCGAATACATATATGAAACTGGAATCCAACCCCACAGTACAATATATGCAAATTCTACAAACCATTGTTCAAAAGGCTGTTGAGAGAGGCACCATCAATGAAAAAGTAAAAACATTTTTACTACACCAGAATCCTAAAAGCCCCACATTATTTATGGTACCTAAGATTCATAAAAACCCCACGAAACCACCATGTCGACCAATAGTCACCACACGTGGAAGCCTCCATGAACCAGTCGGAAAATTCCTTGATCGCTACTTACAACCTAGTGTTAACAACATGAAATCCTTCATTAAAGATACCACCGACTTTCTCTTGAAACTAGATCAAATCACTGTCACAGAGGACGAGGAAATCACCCTGTGCACAGTGGATGTCAATTCACTATACACTTCCATCCCTCATCAATCAGGATTGGAGGCCATTGAACAAGCTTTACTACATACTGATTACGAACACAATCTACAAGTTTTTCCAATGGAACTTATGCAATTTACTCTTCTACATAGCTATTTCAAATACGATGATGAATGGTTTCAACAACTAACCGGCACATCTATGGGAAACTGTGCAGCACCTGCGTATGCAAATATTTTTATTTTGAAGAGGTCAATATCTTAACAATACAAACATGGAGCAATCATCTGAAACTATACCTCAGATTCATTGATGACATTTTCATTGTATGGAAAGGCCCTGTGAACATTCTCCAAAACCAATTAGAGAAACTCAATCAAGTGGATCAATGCATACAATTTACCTTTAACATCCATCCACATTCCATCACATTCCTGGATGTACAAATCACTAAAAAACCTACTGGATTTGAAACAGACCTATACAGAAAAACTACGGACAGAAACAACACCCTTCATTACCAAAGCTTTCATCCACAACCTCTCAAACAACACCTTCCATATTCACAAATGTTGAGACTTAAAAGGATAGTCTCCAATCCTGACAAAGTCATAGACCGACTTAACACCTTGGAACAGAGATTCAGGTCTCGTGGTTACCCAGACCAAGTACTACAGCAAGCGAAAGAACGTTCAACATCCATAAGCAGAAACCAACTGCTCGACACTCAAACCAAACCTATCAAAAATCAGCTTACAGTTGGTCTCTAAATTTTCTACCATGAGTCTTTCCTACAAACGCATAATCAAAAAACATTGGTAACTACTTAGATTGGAACAAGATTTCAACCATACCTTTGATCAAGAACCTATCTTTGCCTATACTAGAAACAGAAACATCGGAGAAATCTTGAAACATGCCACACAACCACCAACACCTTCTACATTCAAGGGTACTCTACCATGTTTGAATTGCAATACTTGCAACAGCGTTATCAGGTCACAAAATCAGAATCAAACTAACAGCAACATGTGACACAGCTAACGTGATCTACATGCTCAAATGCCCGTGTGGGAAAATTTACATAGGGCAAACCGAGAGAAAAATCAAAATTAGACTAAACGAACACAAATCTAACATCAGAACAAAGCAAATGAAATCCACAGTGACTCAACACTTTCTAGAAGCCGGCCACAACAGCAGCCAACTCAAATTTTGTATCCTTGAAATAATTTCCAAAAAAGAAGGAAGAGACAATCACAATTTCCTATTACAACGAGAGAACTACTGGATTTACCTCCTAAACTCCATGAAACCATTTGGAATGAACGACTGAATGGAATTTATATGTTACCTATGAACTATTAATTCTATCCTTAAGTTTCAGACTTTTTATTTTACAGATACGCATTATACTATGTCAATACTTCTTATTCTCACATGCCTAGGAGCATGTACCATACCCATTTATTGCACATTACATATGTTATATGTAAAATGTTATATGAATGCGTTATTACATGTTCCTACATTTTTCTCAACACCTGTTTTCACTAGTTGAAGAATATCAACATCTTTTCTGTTCCCGTGCGACATTTTTCCATACACATACATCACACAATGCGCTGTTTTCCATCTCTCTCGTTTTCACCTTTCTCTTCCTTACTATCTCTTTATCTATCTTCATCCATTACTACACCTTGTTCACAGATCATAACATCGCATTTTACCCTTAAGTCCTCTTTCTATATCTATCACCATTCGTTTCACGCTATATCTCTTCACATACTATTCGGAATATCGCGAGATTAAGATCCATACACGGAAGTTATCGACGGCAGTCCTACCCTACTCCACCAACACTCGGTAAGCGTTAATGCCTAATATTGCATTTATACGGTGTCTTAGGACACTAAGAATCTACCTCACGTCTTCTGTGAAGATACGGTCTCACAGTAATTAAATGCATGATTACACGTGAAACGGCATTCCGTAATTTAACTTCACAACTATATTCAGGCTATGCTTCGTCACTTTTCCGCTTTTAAATTGTCACCATTTGTTTTTTAGCCGGTCTAACATTACACACTGTTTACTTAGCGGCTTGCACCATATATTGTCCCGTAACTCAAAATCACAGCACAGTTTCACGCCATGTTCCGTTACTTTTTCGTTTCTAACCCGCGACCATTAGTCTTCGCATTTAGCATCTCTAATATCACGGACAATTCAGTTATTTAGTGGCTCGCACCTTTTCCAATACGTTTTCCGTTTTCAATTTTTACACTTTTAGTGTCCTTTCTCCTCACTCTTCATACCTTCATAAAGTTTGGAAAATTAAGCCCTTGTGCATTACATACATAATAGTAACCACCAACATTATTACTTTCAGAATTCCCCTGACGAAGGCATTATTGCCGAAATGCATTGGGATTGCGTATCAACACAATGAATTTAAATGATATGTTTCTCCATAAAGTATTATGGGAAATGAAGTCCTGCTACCTTCGTAAAATGTTGAAGCATCAATAAAGCTTTCATTGAAATCTAAAAAAAAACGTCTCACCTCACACTTTATCTAAACCGAGAAACCTCTTCTGAGGACTCTACATCTGATGCCCGGGGGACATATCCCACGTGTTTGGGAATGCGCCAAGACTCCACAAGTTGAAGATCGTCCACATAGTTGAAGCAGACTACCTCAAAGTTGCGGAGTGAATAGATTAAAGGGACCATGTATAGATTGAATAGAAGAGGAGAAAGAGAAGAGCCCTGTGGCACACCGCAGGTTAGAATGGTCTTTTTGGCGGAGAAAGCGGCAAGGCGAACGGCCTGCGAGCGGTTCATATATGATGTCACCCATTGCCTGTATTTTTGTCATTATGTTTTATTATGTGACAACTTATGCACATATCCAACTTTATAACTTTGATGTTATATTTTATTTTTTGTGTTGAAGACCTGAGGTTTGTACATTTGTGCTATTGCAATATTTTGTTACATATGTTTGATATATATAGTTATAGTATTTTGTTTTTTTGTTCATATTTATTTTAAGAGTGTCATATACATATGTTGTTTTGTTATGCCATCATTAACCCCTTGCATGCCCGCCCCTTTCCCCGCCCAGTGCCGCGCTTTGCATTAGCGGGCGGAGTTCATGACGAGCTGGACTCGTCATGGGCACAGCGCCACCGCAGCCCATGACGAGTCCAGCTCGTCATGGGCACTGAAGGGGTTAAAAGAGGGAGATGTGTTATGATTTAGCCTTTAAGCTACACAGAATGTTGGTGTAGTATTCTGGAGTTTGGCTGTGTCCAGGTTCCAGAGCACTGACAATTTGACAGTTCTCTGTAGGCACCGTCCCGGTTGGAGGATATAAACTTACCTCAGAACCTGGCTTCATTCTTCGGTGTCAGATCTTTTCACTTTGCTTGCTGCACGTCTTTCCAGGCAAAGTGGTGCCAATCCAGTCCTGGGCCCATAGAAGAGGGTATAAAATGCTGCTCCATCCAGAATCCACACATCAACACCGATGGGCCCATCTGAACAAGGGCATCTCCCTTGATGCTGATGCATCATCACCACCACAAGGACCAAATCCAATGCATTGCTGACGGTGTGGCGCATTGCCTCCCGTTACTGATGCTTCGAATACAACCTGCGGATCTAATAGATGTTGACGCATCCTCCATTTGTGCAGATCGATTATGACGCATCGCCCACAGTCATGTGCTTCGATGACGATGCAACAAAGGTTCTTTTCAGCTGGCCAAGGTTGGTCCCTGCATCTGGCCTGTGCTTCATCACAGTTGACCTGAACTTTCAGATTTGTCATGGTCACGCTCGACCAGATAACCCTGGTCGGTGCTTTTAAGCCCTATATTTTCAATTATTCTTTAAAAATTCATAACTCCGGTTATACTTATTGGAGTTTTGTCGTTATAGTCTTGTTTTGTTCATAGACATATAAGCTATTGATCTAAACTGGTGTGGACTCTATTTGTGGTGTTTTCACTGTGTTACTGTTTGAGGTGTTGCACAAATACTTTACGCATTGCCTCTTAAGTTAAGCCTGCCTGCTCTGTGCCAAGCTACCAGAGGGTGAGCACAGGTTAATTTATGGTGTGTATCTGACTTACCCTGAATAGGATTGTGGTTCCTGCTTGGACATGGTGCATACCTCTGCCATCCAGAAACCCAATTTCTATTAATCGCTATTTTTATTGCATTGAAGTTAGTTAGGTATTCAAGAAATAGTAAAATTTTGGGGTGTTTCATACCATTTGACTACTGATTTTATCTTATAATTACAAAACAGGGTTCAGAGACAATAAGGACCTCATTTAAATCCAGATGTACCTCTCATCAGTTCACCATGGCAACAGATTAATGGTGTGATTTAGATCTTGGCATGACTCCCGCCTTCCTTCCGTGGTGGCGGTAACAAGTACTCTGTCTCCTTCAGGTCGGTGGGTTTGTGCTGAGCTGGTTTAGATTTATCCTTCGTGATGGTGTTGTCCTAGCTGCAGATTCCTTGCAGAATCAGTCCCTGGTGGATTGGAGACTGGTAAGTACAACATTAATAATGCGTCAATACACACCTAGGCTGTGATTGGTTAAAAAATATATGTAGGTAATGTGTTTCACCCCTTTTTGTACATATAGCATCACACACATCCAACATACACACACTATTGAATGCACACCCAATTAAAAAAAAAAATCAGTGTCAATAAAGGTGTGTTCATTTAACCTTGGTAAGCAGTAAAATGAACATAAATACATAACATATGAGAAAAAGAATTACATGTAAGAGCAATGTAAAAATGCACAAGGTTAAAGCAAATGTTCACACACGATTCACAGTAAGACAAGTTTAAGAAAACGTACTTTTGATCCCAGTGACAATGGAGTTGATTAGCATTGTGGTCAAGTTGTAGCGGCTAAGGAAGGTCCTGGGTAGTGGGGTTTAGGATGGAAAAGGAAGTGGGAAAAAGAAAAATAGGTACGTTTTTACCCGATTACTTTTGATTCTGCCAACTCAAGCATGGAGGTATCCCCACCACAGTTTTCCCAGGCGGAAAGGCACATTGTAATTGGGCCAGCAGTAATCCTGACTGGACTCCCTCTGACAGCAGCTTCTGCCTATGATGCAGTTGACGTGGGAGGGAAATTCTGGTAGGGGCAGTGGGACTGAGACGGCCTTTCGTCCATGGACCCACCAACATCTAAATTGAGCCGGACGACCACCAAGGTGTGAAGTGAAACTGTTAAAAATGCAATGGCAGGACCATTACACCAAGATCTAAATCAATCCCTAAGTTACTTGGTTGTCCTTGTAGAAGGACCTGCCTCCAAACTGATAAACAATCACCAGGCAGGCAATTATTTAAAAAAGCATTGCCAGGAACACCTGTGACAGCAGTTCCTGTGAATGCATTTTATTCTCTGCTAGATGGCTACATCAGCAGGATACAGCCCTTTAGCACAGAGTATTTCATTTTTCTTTTCAAAAAGAAAATGTATATTGCGAGGGGAACATTGTAATGATTTTAATGTTTTTTTTAATGTTTATTACTGCCAGGTTTATCTGGTGGTAAGAAACAGTAAACTATTACTACATATCTGCCCATCCTAAATAGGTGGGCAGATTTCTATCCATTTCTCTGATGACCTTTACTCCCCAGGGTTGTCAGAGGGGATGAATCAAGGCAGAGACAGAGTAGTCTCTGCTGTGATTAACCTTAAGGTCGCTGTCATGTAAATTCGTCAGGTTTACCACTATATTGGCAGGGAGGGATCTCCATCACTATTGCGATGGAGCACCATCTCCACCAATATTTAAATCAGGGCCTAAGGCTGCTAAAAGACTAAACATGGTGCAAAATATGTCATCTCTAGCCATATGTTGAAATTAAGGGCCTGATTTATATGTTGCCTGAAAGGAAGCTCCATCACAATGGTGACAGAGTTCCCTCGCTGCCAAAATTGTAGTCTGCCCACCCGATTCAGTCATGCAAACCCAAGAGTGGCCCATGCATGTAAGAGCGGTGGGGTGGGGTGTCAACAGATGACGAGAGAAAATTAAATATTTATTTAATTTTCCTTAGTCATCGTCTGTCGGCTAACCCACTCCGCCCGAATGGCCTTATATGCTCCTGTAATAACCTGTGGTTTATTGATTGCCAAGACTACTAGTTCTCCGCCATGGTCAAACCCCTCAGATGGAGTAAGGACCATTGTAAGATTGGCTATATGTCCACCAACGTAATTGAGAGAGGTGGATATGAAGCAGATTACAAGTGCTCATCACCACCAGGAAATACTTGGAGGTAAGAGGCAATGAAAAGTGCTCAAATCCGCCTTCCATGGGAGTAAGTTCCAATGACGAGTGGGGCATTGTTTTTTTTTATTTTCAAAATGAAGATCCTTCTTTCCTGTGTTCCCAACTAATCTATATTTACCCATGGTTAGTCAAGTGTCTTTCAATAACCTTTCAGTTGATAAGGACCACTGGGCCACCTAGCTAAACAAAATATGACCACATTTCCAACACTGTATGCCAATTCACCTCTCATCATAACCCCATACAACAATCATCAAACAACTACTACATTTCTATAAAAATGTTAGGCTTCTGCAATCCTATGACAGCACTCTCACCATTAAATGGCATGCACTCTATGTCACACCTGCTCAACAAACAACAAATAACTTAACAATCATACCACACAGCCCCTATCATTTAGCTGCACAACCAAAATAAAATGCCAGTGTTACGACATGAAATAGCTAAATACTCTGTCAGGTTTCAAGAAGCCACACAATGAAATTGATGCGTAGCCTCACCCACCAGAGTCCCTAACCCAGCAGGAGACTGAACTGCTACTGGAAGAGGCAACCTAGGGATAATGGTGGTTGGGATAGGGAAAGAAAATGCATGTCCCCTGGTAGTGATGCAGTAACTGGTATTTCTCTCATGTAGAGCAGGATTTTATTTCACTGGTTTGCTGGTCTTCTCATTGAACTATGGATTAATATATCAGCTTTCCATAGAAAACATTAATAAGGCAATTGAAATATGGTTTACCAGTCTCAGAATGAAGCAGATTACTGATCACCGACAAAAATACTAGCAGTCGTTCTAGCATTTGTGGGACTGTTGGAGATTGGCAGGAAAATGCAGAAGGAAATACACAGCAACAAGGCAGGAAACATCCTTGAGGATGAAGCTGGAATCACACTGTGCCTTAACAGCACCGGCGACAGAACAAACGCGTCTTTAGCACGCAATCGTTCTGCACGCAAGTCGTTACAGGAACTTGCTTTAAGGGGACGCAATGTTGGAACGGTGTTGGTACTAAAGTCCAACACCTTCCCTACTGTTGCGCAGACTAGAGTTGGAATAGTGAATTAAACTATTCTATTATCCAGTACCCCCTTAAGGCAAGTCATTAAAATGACTTGCATGCAGAAAAAATGTGTGCTAAAGATGCATTTGTTCATATGACGTAGTTCCTAAGGCATGCATGAAAAACGCATGCTGAATTCCTTCATATATTCAACAAGGCACCACAAAAACCTTCATGGAGGGAAGAAAAGGAACTAGGAAAAAAAGAAACAGGGGACCAACTGGAAGAACAAATCAAAGGTGTTGTAATCGGAAGCCTGGTTGGAAATGTAGCAAGAGGGATCACCAATGCAGCTACACAAGATGTTGCCAGATAAGTAACACATGATGAAATTAACTTTTGTGCTGTAGCTACCTAAAGTAACTTGGAAGTGCATAATTCAATAAGGAAGTTCATTCTCACACTATTGGGTTAAGTGGTCTAGATTCCGATACGTTTGGTTCTTTTCCATCTTCATGTCCTCAATGCCCACCAATCTCTCTTCTTAGGGGTATATTGATATCTGCCTGAGGTTTTTCAATGAGAAGGCTTGAGTGTGTGCAACTTTCGCATCTGAACCACTGACCTAATTACACACTTTACCATACATCACTCTACAATCATCAGTATATAAAATGACCTACAGCATCAAAACGCGCAAAAGGAAAAGAACAAGAAAGATGTAGGAACAGGAAAGGCTCACATTGAAGAACTTTACTAAAAAAATTAAAACACCACTGACACTAAAAGCAAGTTGGAAAATAGGAGCAGGCATTATGATTGTTAAACAAATCACTATGGTGCACATGCATCAAGCTTTTTACTGGGAGCTAACGGGCAGAATTAGCCCATTTGCGACCAGTAAAAATGCCTTTTGGGAAGCATCAACCCAAAATGCATTTGCAAAATAGGTCATCGCAATTTTTGCGATTACCTATTTAGCTAATGCAGTTAGGGAACCGCAATATGCGATTCCCTAAATGCAATGCAAGAAGCAATTTCAGAATGCAACTTGAAGTTGATGGCAATTTGCAATTCCTTAGAAAAATGCACAAAATTGCATTTTTTCTATGTGGCCCACATACCGTTTTGGGGGGTGCATCAGGGCACCCTTGAAATTGCATTAGCAATTTACGATTACCTATTTGGTAATCGCAAATTGTAAATGCTTTCCCATTCACACCTATCAGCCTAATGAATTGGAAAGCATTCCCTAAAAGCGAATCATAGTTTTCGATTCGCTATTAGGGAATGTGTAGGAATCGCTAATATTTTAGCAAAACCTACATGCATAAGGAATTGCGATTCCTTAATAGCGATTCCTTAAAAGATTGATGCATGTGCCCCAAAGCTTCTAAAAGAATAATCTAACATGGCGCAAACTACGCCAGCTCTATCCACATGTTAACATTAAGCCTCAATCTTTGTAAGCAATAAAGTTACACTGCATGTGGTCATATTGTCGTGGCTGCAGCCATTAATATACACAAAAAAGTCAGCCTACAGAAAAACCTAAATTAGGTAAGTTAAAAAAAATCATTATGTATATTGCAGTGAAGTTAGTCAGACATACACCTTAGACCACTGTCCACAAAACCAATTACGAGAGGCCTCCGTGCCAGAACTATCACCAGAGGTCATGCCAGATTACCGAGCCCTCCACTCTCAGTTAGAGACTTGATTTCTGAAGCTGTACTGAAGGCGTCTTTCGCCCAAAGCAAATATGTTGCTTCTTCATCTGTGCTCTGAAGTGGGATACCTTCAGCCAGCTATTGAAAGGTGTGCTGTGCGATGCAGCCTGAGAAACTTATAAGGCAGGTTCTGCTACTTAATGCTTTATCTAAATATTTCACTTAGAAATAGCTTTGGGGGTAGTAATATGTCAGAAATGTGCTAAAAATGTTAGAAACATTTATGTTGTATTGGTTGACTATTATATGTTTAACTGCCTTTAAGTTTGATTTCTGTGTAGTCATCATTAATGTACTATGCACTAGACAGAGGATTTTCAAATAAATATTTTACACTACATGTCCACGTTTCTCTCTTAGTGCTATCTTTGAATGTTGGTTTCACGACTGAAAGATTGTTTGCAATGCCCCTGTGTTCCTGAGCACTTCTAGAGGGACTGATAGCAACTAGAAAGCACTGTCTGCACAGGATTCCTAAGTGGATTTATGTTAGGTTTGCAGCCCACCTGTTTTTTTTAATTCAATGTTGATGCAATGAACTAAGTCCTTGTACCAGAGGGTTAGAAATCCAATCCCTGGGGCTCTGGAGACCACCCAGACCCAGACGTTATCAGTTGACACCTGTCATGTGGCGCTGGATTGATCTGGATTTATGAGTAGTTTTTGATGACACATTCAAAAATGAATTATTATAAATATACAGAAATGCCCACTGTAATATTGCTTACCTTCTTCATATTGATTAGGAAACCCTTGTTTTCTGTAGGTTATCAAGTTTGAGAACCAAAATTGATTTTTCCGCATACTGTGGTTAATGCTATTTGTGGTCTCAGGTTTACTGAATATTTTCACTAAAAATGAAGGGTCTTGTTAGGATAGGATTTAATTACAGTTACACAACATCTCAAAGACTGAGGTATCTGTGATAATGAGGGTGCAGTAACATTTGCGGTTGATGCACATGCTGAATATGCATTTGAAATTTTCGACCCTTGAGTGGGGTTTGATCCTATAGATGCAGGAATGGGGCATACATCATACATATACACAAGTAGCCATGGCTGAAGGATGTAGTGTATAACTGTACTTAAAAATTCTTTGGACCTCTCAGAGACATCAAAATTGGTTTGGTGATCTGTTACTACACTCATATCAGAACGCCAAACTTGGTCCTCTCAGTACTGAAGGGGCCACCTGGCCTGTATTGGCAGGATATACACCTTTTCCTAACACACAGAAATTAAAGCTGTCGGAGTTTGTAAGACTGTTAAATCATATATTATTACAATACAAGCGACTTAGACAGGATGCACTGCAGACTCTGACAGGCAAAGCACTTCCCGTAGGACTTGTAACACAGGAGCAAGTAGTCGTACAGGCAATTAGTCTACAGACTATAAACAGTATTCCATCTTCCTCAGGATTTGACTGCTGTGACTGTTGTGACTCAGCCACCCCCTCAGAAGGGATTGTGTGGCACCTCCTACTCTGGGCCACAACAAAGTCATCTGGGTGGGGTTCGGGCCCCCATGATGGAAGTAACATTGGGGCCTACAGTTGATTTTCTGTCAAGTTTATTCAGCATCAATACTATTGTGACCCATGTCTCTTTTCCATCTGAGACAAAAAGGACCCAGTCTCTTGGGCCCAAACAGGAGTCTATCAGGTCGGTTGCTGGGTAGCCATCTTCTCGGCAGGACTTTGTCTCAAAACACTTTAAGTCGAAAAGTCCAAATGTGTGGGGGAAGGTGAGTGAGGGGGAAGGTAATATAATTCTATCTAAAAGTAATGCTGATTGTGAGAATAGATAAATAATAATAATAATCTGTCAGTATGGAGAGATTACATACCTCCGTAGGGAAAGGAGGGGAAGAAACTGTGGCTAAGGGGAATAAAACTTTAATATTTGATGTTTCGGATACTCTCTTTGCAGTAGAGCCTGCAAAAACACAGGCCTCTCCATAGTTACTTGCCCTTTGAGTGATACAGGGGGTGATGATTACTAGTTGGGAAAACCAGATAAGCAAATATCTCCTGTTGGCACACTCCCCAGTTTAACTCTTCCTGGCCCCTAAAGCTAAGAAAATCTGCATTCCTGCTGACAGAGAAAGTGATGTTGAGTGTCATAATCTCCCTCCTGAGTGTGCTAGTCAAGGCCTGGGGGACCTGAAGTTGTAAAGTCTTTCAGTTCTGTTAGAGGGGATCCAAGGCCGCCTAGGAGCCAGACCCCCAAGGTCCTCATTCTCCCCAACAGCCAAGAGGGGAGGTGGGCGTGGTATTGTTTTGTCTGTATTACCAAGCAGTGTTCAATCTGAATGTATACCCTTTTCCGAGCATGAACAGCATGCAGAATTGGCTGTTGGTCCATCAAGGGGGACAGAAGATAATAAGATTGAATTAACAAATTAAACATATTCCCTGGGAAATGCTTCTGACTTTGCCCAAGACTTGTCAATGTTGAACATCCTTTCCCTAATGCAAGTAGCCTTTCAAGGAATGTTGAAAGCGTTGGTCCTGAATAATACTCAAAATGTTAAGCTTATCCAGTTGCTTGAAATTATCAGTAAACCACTAAAGGATACGTCTAGAGAGGCAACTCGGGGTGGAGGGTCAGAAGGGGGTACTTGTGGCCCTGATCTTTCCCTATTCCCCAAGAAGGGACCTAGCCAACAACTTGCACTGTAAATGATGGGACATATGTTTTAAGATTTCCCTACCTAACCCTGAAAAAGGAGACTGTAATTGGGAAAAAAGGGTACTATCTAAGTTCAGTCTTACCACGTTGTTGGGGTCAGGGAGGAAAAAGAGTGTTCAAGTAGGCAGGGGATGTAGGGAGAATATGGGCCGTCTGAAGTTGTGTGGCATGGATCCACTGAGGGAACCTCACAAGTACCCAACTCCACCAGTGTCCCCTCCGAAAGGTAAGAAACCAAACATAAGGGGGAAGTTGGGTAAGAAAGATGTAGGGAGGCTAAGGAAACTTCCAGAGGAAGGGGGAGGAAAATTACAGGAACGTGCAACAGTGGTAAAAGAGGCATCTCGGGTCAAAAATACTAAAAATACTAAAACTGTTAAGGAGAAGTTTCCACTCAACTCCATTTATCGGAGTCATGATTCTAATAGAAGAAAATCTTTGGGTGGTGTAAATGATGCTCCCTCTGTCCATGTAGGTAGTCCTCTGAATTCTAAGCTACCACCTCTGGTATTCCTCAGGTTGCAACATAAAAGTAAAATTTGGCAGACAGACAGCCGACCCCTCAATAGATCCAGACTACTAAGCATACTCACCAATATTAAAAGATTGAAGAATATTTTCACAAAGGACTTGACACTGGATGGTTTTAGGAAGGTTGAAGGGGAAGAACTAATCAGTGTATTGTTTTCATCTGAGGAGTTGAGAACTTAATGCAAGTTTCAGGGTGAGCCTTGGTGGCAATTGGCATTATTCTTATTGAAGAAAGTAAGGCAATGCATGAAAACGCTGGTAAACTAGGAGAGGGCTATTGCACTCAGATAACCACATTTTTATGCAAAAGTGGAGGGTTAAAATATAATCAGGGCATGGAGCAGAGAACAGGTGTTGGAAGGAGCTGGTGGGAACAAGATGGGTAACAAGAAAGAATAGTGACTGTAACGTTCCATAATAAAAGAGCCCAAGACCTGAGGAAACAAAATCAGTCTCCCCCATTGGACTTTGATGAGATTAGGAAGAAACACAGCCACAGTCATCAGGGGTTTATCCCCTGGAGAGGGGAAGGGTAATTCTTCTAAAGATATTCATGATTGCCATATCCCCCGTTGGAGTGGTGAGGTGCTGAAGAAATTGATTGGTAGGAGACAGGGCATCTACTGCCAACATGTGGGTGGATTGTTAATCTTGGTATCTGTTCACTGTGGGAGGAAGGTAGCAAATCTCCAAACTACTTGTGCATGGGTCCTTCCTTGCCTAATTGATTTGTTTACAAATGTTGAGGGGTCAAACCAAATAAATTGTCTCAATGTTTATTTTACCCCAATCCTGCCCCTGCCTGAGTGGGAACTGTTGAATTTGGTTAATGATGTGTAAATGTTGTCTTGTGATTATCCAGATGCTTTGTTGATGGTAGGGGGGATTTTAATAAAAGATCAGCTTTTATGGAATTTGATATGGCTATGAATGAATTACGGCTTGTTTTAAACATAGAGTTTTATTGGAAAGTCCCAGGAGAGGCGAAGGTCCTTTACTGTTTAGTTCAATTGAATCTGATCAACTTTAACGGTTGGTGTAATGATGATAATCACACTGTGAGAACCTTTAAATATGGTAATAGCAATCTGCCTATTGATTATGTGTTGGTCCCAATGCACCAGATTAATTGGGTGAAAAACGTTAGAGTTCTTGACATGCGGGCAAGTGACCATCTTGCCCTCAGTTTGGAGTTTAAAGATGCTTTCTTGCCTGGTCCAAACGCCTCTCTGCCCTTAGAGTTAGTCTATTGCAAGAGAACACGTGTTTTGATCACTGAAGATAAACTGCAGGCTCTTTCTCTAACTGATTTTGAGCATTTAGTTCTAGAAGTCATTTGATATGTATTGGATTGGTATGACTGGTTAATAAGGCAACTATTAGCTAATTTTAAGTGAGCAAAGGGGGGACTTAATTTAACCAGTGGTACAAGAGATAAAGGGTCCAGTTGGTTTCATGATGATTGGCGGGAGAGTGGAAGAGTTGTAAACAGGAGTCATCAATGATTTAAGTTAAATCCAGGTGTTACCTGCCTTAGAACAGCTATGGTGGCCTCGAAAACTGCCTACTGAAACTTGTGTGCCCAAAAAAAGAAAGAGTTTCATAGAGTTAATTGGGAGTTAATGCTATCTTCCATTACTGATAATAATAGGTATCTTTTTTGGAGACTAGTGAACTCTCTAACCCTCTCAGCTCAATCGTCCCTATAGCCCTAGATAGGCGAAGAAGACTGGTATACTTTTATCAACTACCTATACAGTGGGGCTAACTCTGAGAATTTGTTAGTGCTCCGGGCCAGTTCTGAAATTGAGGCAGGAGTGTTTGCAAGCACTCAGACGGGAGATGCTGTCCGAAATAATGAATAATATGAAAGTTTTTAGGGCTGGTGGTCCGGATGGGCTAAATATCACAAAAAAGAAGAGACAAGGGAATAAGCCTTCTCTGACTCCCCTACCGTAACTAAAAACTCACTCAACAGAGAAGTACTGAAATAGGAAAACTACTTAACCCGGAGGAAAGGTCAGGAAGTACTCTACTTCACAGAACCTCCAAAGTGTGAACTCTACAATTAAACAAAAGAGGAACAACGAAGAAAAAGGAGACAATACTTGTCTTAATACTGCCCTCACACACTTTGCAGTGTCATGCTTCATCATAGGGCCGCTTCTGACATCCAGATGCAGACCAACACACTGGATGGAGCACAATTGTTTGTATATATGAAGACTAGTGGTGAGGGTAGAGCAAACATAACGGAACAAAACACACAAGAAAAAACACAAAGTATAGAGGAAAGAATATTCCCTCAAGAAGGGACCAAATAGTGCATACACATAAAATTAAAACTTCCTAAGGGTGAACAATCGTCTCTCTTTATTCCTGTGACCCCTTGGTAGGATTACAACTTGAGAAAATGGGATATTCAGGGGGGGTAAAGGCCCCTATATCCCTGTTGCAGATACCAACATGTTTCTGCCAATTGTACATGCCCAACCGGGTCACTCTGGCATTCGTCAGGGTATTGATCCCTAATTTACTGGTCTTCACCCCTACTCGGGTGTTTACCTCACTTAATCACGATGGACAATATCCAATTTTCATACTCTCTGGAAATCTCTGCGAGGGATCCTTTTTCTGTGAAAAAATGGCAAAAAAACATGATTGTGGTGCTACCCATACTTTATTTGTTCCTCTTTTACCTAAAATCATTGCCCTCTATATCTCTGCAACAGATTCATAGGCAGTGTTTCAATACATCTTAGCCACTCTCTATGTTATAATAGTAATGTCCTCACCACATGATACAGCCACCCACACCGTCAAAAACCAGTGGGGATACAAAAGAGATTTTATGGTGCTCCTATAGTAATCAACGGGGTCTGAAAATTTCTTAGTTAAAATGCCGACTATCAAAGTCCCAGTTTAATACTAACTGCAGGATCTAAGCAAAATCCATGTAATCTTGAAGTATATATCCAACCAACTTAGAAGAGTTCACAAGTACTGCTCTGAACCCTAGACCTTTGTGGGAACGTGGTCTTGTAGTCACACTCTGTTTCATAGTAAACCACTTCACTTAATTAAACGCTGTTACTATCACGTATCTGCCGCTAAAGACCCCAAATGCGGGAACACAAAAGTGACTCTACCTACTGGAGTACTTTCAGCAGTGGGGTTCTCCCAATTACCTTGTGAATAGACTCTCAGTGCTAATATCACCCGATCACTGCCTGTTTCATGTACGATGTAAGTATATATGAATAGACGGACAAACACAAAAAAACGCTTGAAGCTGACTCGCATCAAAATCAAATATTTTCTGCTGGGTAGGAGTCATAAGTTAAAAAAGGACATCTCCGTCGTGTCGTATCGTTGGGATGACCCCCGATGAGACCCATGTGCTTTTCCAAAGAACCACCAATGGCCGTTTCCACACGCCGTCCACTGCCGATACTGGCCAGCCGCCATTCACGGCTTTAAATTGTTTTCTTGATGGGAGCCGGGTCTGAGACACACCCCTCATTACTTGCATCTACGTCATAGTGTCATATCCTGGAGAACCCAAATAGTAGAAATGGAGTGGGGACTACCTCAACTACAGCAGTCAAAGAAGGAGGCCAAATACATTTCAGTCCGGAATGAAAGGACCGCCAGGAGCATAAATACTGCTCAAAGGGCCTATATGCACCACAATCTGGTCATAAACGGTGACCAGTTAATCATGCAAAAAGAGAATCTAAACGGCCCCAAAAAAAACAGTTATTTTTCTAAGTCCG
Organism: Triturus cristatus; assembly: GCF_964204655.1. Classification (NCBI taxonomy): domain Eukaryota; kingdom Metazoa; phylum Chordata; class Amphibia; order Caudata; family Salamandridae; genus Triturus; species Triturus cristatus. The sequence goes on from NC_140594.1 coordinate 968,666,176, forward strand.
GTCATAAGCTCATAACAACAAAACAGACCACCCAGTTACCAAACTATAAAACATCTTATTCTTTCTTGTTCTTTATTATTTATATATATCACGTATAGTTGGAACCAGGGTATGCAGTCGTTGAGTCCCTTACTGCTGCTCTTCAGCCTTTCCACCCAGCGCTGTTCTCTTACTAAAAGGAAGCTCGAAATGTCTCTCATACTGTGTGGAATGAACGGTTTGTCTAATACTGTCCACCTCAATTCTTTTTCTGTATGTATTTTTTCATTAAAGTGAGCAGTAAGCTTGGTATTCGTTTTCCCACAGTGTATTGTACTCATATGTTCTAGTATGCGTGTTTTTACTCTGCGGGTCGTAATACCTACATACTGCATATTGCACGGGCATTTTATTAAATAGATGGCATTATCTGAATTGCATGTTGTATGTTTCCTCTGTTCCCAGGGGCAACTAAGCCCGAGATCTACACTTTCCTATTAAGTGATGAAGGACAGGCCCTGCAGTAACCACACGCATATTGGTCCATCACTGATCAGGATTCTGTTTATTTGTAGGGTTAATCAGCGTCCTAGGACACGCGTTCACGATCATATCTTTGATACTAGCGCTTTTCTTAAAAGAGAAGAGAGGATAGGTTGATCTAACCCATTTGAATTTAGAATTCGCCAATTCGAGTAGCACCGGCGAAAGGGCTATGGAGGAGAAGCCCGCCTCCACCTAGCCTCTGGTGATCGCTGCTCCTCCCCTCAATAATGGAGCACACCAGGTACGCTAGTCTTCGGAATTAGGAGAGGAGCGCGGAGGAGAAGAAGGGTGAACGCCGAATTTGCACACCAAGGGAAGTGCGGGGAGCTCTTTCCTCACTGCGGCATGCAGAGTGATTTATCGAGTTTTGAGTCTCGAGGCGGATAGGGAGGCCCGGGTGCGTTACAACGTGAGAAGTAACAAAGTAGCTGCAGCTGTATTGCAATAGAAAACTAATTATTTTTAAACTACAGTACAGAGAGGGGAAAAAAGAAGAGAGTAATCAAAATGAGGAAACAGTTGAAGCTGGCAGCTGCAGCCGCTAAAATGAATGCAGTGGCTGCAAAGACTACAAGCTAAACTTAATCAGATGGTATCCAAGGCTGGCAACAAAATGCTTCGTGGGGAGTTAAGTTCTAGCTCAGAGGGTTCAGAGACGGATACTTCCAAAATGCAACACATGGTGATATCTTGCTATATTTAGCTTCTCCGGCCCGCTCGCTGCGGCGTGAACTCCATATATTCCACATTTTTGGGGCGCATTCTGGGTATCAAATCAACTGGACTAAATCCCAGTTGTATGCTTTGTGGGGAGACCCCCCCATGTAGCCCCCGAGGCTACGATATCCCGATAGCATCCCAGGGTTTTCTTTACCTGGGGATAGTTATCACCACAGATACCGCACTCTTTGCCGAAAAGAATCTGCAGGGGGTATTAGGGCGATTTCAAGCTGATGTCGCACATTGGAAATCTCTTCCATTAACATTGTTGGGTCGGGCGTCCTTATACAAAATGTTAGCCCTGCCGCGCTTTCTTTATGCGCTACAGAATACGCCCAACCCGATCCCAAACTCCTATTTCTCTCAGATTGAGACGGTATTGAGAGACTTACTGTGGGACAATAAGCCACCCCGCATAGGTATGGCAAAGTTGACCATGGGGTGGTACGATGGAGGCATTGGATTGCCGGACTTGCGACTGTTCTACCAGGCCACGCAACTGGTGGCCATTAACAGCTGGGTGTTTGGGAGGCACGATGATCCGAGTTTCCGAACGAACCACTGGTTGATGGGGGCAGGTGGCTATAATAGAGCTCTTTACACCAATCACAGGAAACTGAGACTCACAGGCCCAACGGCGCGCACGGTGGAGGTGTGGCATGAGGCGCAGAGGCGGATGGGTTGGAGGGGCCACCTGACAAGGGCCACCCCTCTCTGGAAACCGGAGATTTTGGGAAGACTGAGTACATCGGCGTGATTCCACAACTGGGAACTGATAGGAATTTCCAAGGAAAGCGACCTATGGGCAAAAGGCAAAATGGTAACATTCCAGGAGCTTCAGGCCAGATACGACCTTGCTTCCTCGGAGGGGTTTCGATACCTGCAAATACGCCATGCCATAGAATCGGCTCGGACCAGGAATGAACCCATCCCGGACTCTTCCCTCTTAGAGGACAGGCTCCTGTTGGACCCTATGAATCGAAGGGCCATCTCACTCACATACCGTAAACTAATCCACAATAGGGCGGACCCGATGACGAAACTTAGGAGGGCCTGGGAGGGGGACCTAGAGGACCTGGCTGACGAGGACTTGCAGGATGCATTAGCATCGCCCAGGGAGGTGGCTATCCCATTGCGTCTCCGCCTGGCGCAGTTAAAAATACTACACCGAGTATACTATGACGCCACACTATTGTTCAAACTGAATAGGCGACCCAACTCGCTCTGCCTTCGGCACTGTTCTCAGACAAATGTCACTAGGCAAATGGTTAGGGCATGTGGCAAACCTATACTTCCGACACCCGCGAGGTGCCTTCTTAATGTCTGGGTAGATACAGACCTTACGCAGATTGAGCATGAATGGGTCACATTGGGGTGGTGGTGTCTGGCTAAGAGGAATATCACCCAAAGGTTGGGAGTAGACAGCATACCGCAGCTAAAGGATTGGGCCAAGGACATGGACCACGCTATGCTCGCGGAGAAATTGGTATTCAGGGGTAGGGGCTGCCCACGTAAATGGGATCGCAAGTGGGGACAATGGAATCAATATAGGGGGACGATATGTGTCTCACTGGCGATAGAGATGAGGAGGGAGAGACAGAATGCATAGGTGGGAGGGGCGCAGATGCACACTGTGGGGGAAAGAAGTGTCCAGGGTGGCACGGGAGATGCGGCAACTCCTGACCCGGCGATACACAGGGGTTTGTAGATGGGAGTGGCGGCGACAGACAAAACGTACGTATTCATAATTGCAATGTGTAAGAGGCGCATTGAGGGAGGGTGGAAATGGTAGGCATTAAGGTTGCGACATCAACTATGTAATTGTCTATTGCTGTCTTTGTTTCAATAAGAAATGTTTTTAAAACAAAATTCAAGAGACTTTCCTCTTTTCGTTAAAAAGAATCTTCTACCTATAACAGCCCAAGTATTTACGAAACCAAGCCAAGGTTCACAAGGCGGACTAACAGCTGAGCCATTAGGGAGTACAGCACCGCTATCTAACCCACCGTCTCCCCCATCTCCTCCATCCATATCTATTTCACTGCCACCAGCCTCTTCCTCCTTCACTAAAGTTATAACTCAGGCTCTCACTCAAACCAGTCCATGGGTAGTGGTAGCTCAGCCCTCGCATTCCTCTATCAGTAAAACTCCAACTCAACATCAGTTTGTGGAGTCTCTCCAGGTTGAGGCCCAGTCACAGACACAGAAAACTCTATCAGCTCCAACTAAGGAGAAGGCTCCACCAGTTCCAACTAAGGAGAAGATTCAAGACAAGGGGAGTCCAGAGCTACCAGAGTTAAAAGATAAATGAGGGGCCCTGCCGGGATTGGAGGAACTTGAATTCGAAAATCAAAATGAAGTGGACAATACATGCCAGATTGACATTAAGGCTATGCTCAACTTAATACTTGAAGAGATGTGTGATATGAAGAAATCTCAAGAAGTTGAGAGAGCGGCACTTCACCTCCGACTGGGCAAAATTGAAGAGGCGATTGCAAGTTTTTCTATCAGAATTCAGGAAGCTGAATCAAGGATATCCCATCTAGAGGATCAAATGAATGCCATGCTTCAGCAAGTTAACTCAGCGGCTCACGATAAAATTAATTTGGAGAATAAAATCGAAGAACTCGAAAATTATTCACACCGTGTAAACTTGCAAATTGTGGGGGTTCTGGAGGGGTCTGAAGGAGCCCACACACTCCAATGGGTCGAGACAATTCTTAAGCAAAAGGTGATTCCAGAGTTTTCGGGAGTCTAACATTGACCCGGACACATCGTGTTCCAGCTCATCTTCCACCCAACTTGAAGTTTCCTTGTACAATATTAGTCAATTTTGCGGACTTTCGTGTTAAGGAGAATATATTGACCAAGGCAATTCAGTTGAGACAATTCGACATTAACGACGGGACAAAATGTAGAATTTTTGCAGACATGTCTGTTGCAGCTGCCCGTAGACGTAAGGAATTTGTAAAACTATTATATCTTTTTAAAGCTCAAGGAGCACAAGCCTCCATTGCACAGCAGTCCAAACTGAAAGTTCTTGTACAGGGAAAGTTTCATATGTGTACACAAATTGAGGAGGCACAGGAACTGCTGAAAGTAATTTCAGTAGGGGAGTAATCTGATATTGTTCCTTTTTTTTAAAAAAAACTCTCTGTCTGTGGAAATATGGATTTTTCTGGTCAGTTATGTCCCCTATCTTGGACCCCAATGGTTCTATGTGCATGTCACAAGTACATGTATGTTCCCTCCAGTTCCAGTTATGAAGACGCAAATACATGTGCGTCCACCGTCAACATGTCCTCTGTCAGATCCGCCATGAATAGGCCGGATATTCCATTCCCAAATATGAAAGGCCACCGGCTTTGTATGGTTCACTTATGCCATTTTACAGTCCAGGCAAGTAGGCCCTGATTCTGTCATCAAACTCCTCTTGCCTTCTGCCTCTGAAAACTCGAGTCTGAGCCTGCATCTGTGACCATGAACTTTGTCTCATTCTCTGCGCGGCTCACGAAGCCTGACATCAGCCTATTCTCTGCCAAGAACTGTATTTCACCTTCAAATTATCTGCTTCACTCCTTAGCCGATGCATTCCTGTCTAGCAGTTTAAGTAAACATTCTTCCAGCTACTGAGCAAAGGCTCGGCTTCTCTGTCCTCATGCAAGTAATTCATAGCCCCGTTACCATGGAATATTCCTACCCCCTCGCATTCAGTGTAGACACTTAGACGCTTGTACACGCACGCACAGTCAGTATAGAATAGATTCTGTCCGAGAGTCCTTCTTTTGTGGATAACATAGTTCTTTAAACATAGGATGTTAGATATGATTTGGGATTAGGTTGACTTGACCCCCCAGACTTTTTGTCTCCACATGTAGAGCTAAATGTCAAGTCCCCTTCACCCCCTAGTTGCACGTCAATTACACGTCATGCTGCTGCGCGCGCATCTATGCCAAGTATTATCTTATAGATCCACCTATATGTGACATCATAACCAATTATGTTCCTTTTTACTCCTTATTACACCCATTTTCGGTTACGCATGTAAATCGTCATTTTCCTTATCAATTGTTACGCCTACTGCATTTGCTTCATTGTAATGAATGTTCTATAAAAATCATTTCTTGTCAATAAAGTATGTACTTCACTTCCTGAACCCCCGTGGTGATGGAACTTGGAGCAACCGATTATAATCGATCATTGGAATAAAGCCCATTCCGAACCTCTAATACCACGGATTCTGCCTCTTATTTTACTGAGCTATTTTATTATGTTTCTGTATCAAATTAAGTCCCGGTAAAGGAATTTTATTTACCACATGAATGGCGCCCGAACAGGGACACTTTCTCATCTCACGCGCCGGCGGTGAGTTGCAGGCCCGGTCTCCTGCCACAGCTGGACGGACAATAACGCGTACCAGCAGGATTTCCTGTATCTCCCTCCGGTCAAGCGGGGGCGACTGAGGCTGCGATCAACACCCAGACGAGGCGGTGAGAAGTGCGAAGTATCCCGACCAGAGCCTAGCTGAGAGAGCAAGATCCGAGGTATACAGAGACCCACCAGTTCGAAGTCGAGTCCAGTTTCCGACGAGTCGAGTCGAGTCCAGTCCGGTTCAAGTTCAGTTGCCGAGGCCTTCCGTTTCCGAAGCTACCCGGTGAGTACCATTACTGGGGAGGCATTTCTGACGTGCACATAGGTTGTGCCGGTCAAGACGGGTTTGGGTACACAAATCCGGTCTGCACTGTTTTAGCAGTGTATATGTACTGTTTAGCAGTATATCAAGTATTCCGAAGTATCTAGTTATTGTCAAGAATTATGCTTGGTGATTAGTTATGCAGACGATCATCATTGTTGTTTATTTTAAAGGTTAAAAAAAATTTTTTAATGTTTAATGTTTAATGTGTTAAACGTCCTGCATATTGTGGTATGAATGGTTGTTCATTATTGTGCTTTTGTATTAAGTGTGTTCAAAATTAAGTATTAGATCAGTTGTCAATATGCCGCTCTTTTCGAAATTAAGACAGATCACTACTAGAAAAGGGGTACTCGAAGAAGCCGTCCCTATTCCTCCTAGGGATACTCCAGGGCACTTCATGTATCACAAACATTGGCTTAGACGCTATATTATTTCTTGATTTATGGGTAGACTACACCAAGGAATTACCAGAAAGTCAGAGGTGGCCCGCAGCGGGGACCTGGGATGCAGAGTGCATCATGAAAGTCGAGGAAGAGTTATGGAAAAGGAAAGTCAGACAGTCACAGAAAGACGCCGTTGAGTTATGGCGTAAAGAATCTCATAGACGCACAGAAAAGGCACTCCGACAGGAAGAAAAGAATAAAGAGAGTTCAAATAAAGTTCGAGAAAATCTATTAATTGAGGAAGGTATCCGAGTGAAATCAGAACAAGTAGATAGACAAAGAAATGCCCTTATGAATGGTATGTATCCCCTTCTAGCCGAAGGATTACCTAAGGCTACTCCAGAGATACCGAAAGACTTGCCACCCCCATTATTCCCAATAAAGGTACATCCTAAGGGGCATCCTAGAACCGCAGAAGATGTTTTTCTTTCCTCATATTTAGATGACGTAGCTCCCGAGTATGCTAATTCCGCCCCACATAGACCGCATACCAGGGAGGTCCAACGCCAAGATCCAGCACCCGTATCCCTACAGCAACAGATCGAGTCACAAGTTCCGGCAAGCACATCTGTTTCTGCATCTGTTCCTACAGCTACTTCTATAGCTGTGTCCACACCTATAGTTGCTGTGTCACGTTCAACGAATCCTTTCACACCCGACACCCCAGATGGGGCTACGGGAGGTGCTACCAATATTTTTTCTACGCCACCCAGAATAAATAAACTTACTTTTCAAGAGTCAGCACATTCACGTACACCCAAACTCATAAGTGCCCGTACGCTTAAGGAACTTCTTATAGATTGTAGATATGATCCTGTGCCCGGTAAAGAGGACGAAATGACCCTGGCATCATTGCGTATCAGACGAGCCGCAGTGTATTTAGGGAAGTTACCAGGAATGACTGCGCATCTAGATAAAATATATCATTTTGTCCAAACAGGGCGAGATCCAGAATGTATTAACAGAGCTATGGAATACCAGAAAGTAGAGATACAGGGGGAACTGTTACGTTTCCTCATAAATTGTGTGATCAGAAATCAAGACCGACCGGGGGTAGACCCGGAAGCAATGCAAATTCTTACCAGATGGAGCCAGAATATATCAGAAGGGAGACATGACAAGCAAAATTGTATAATAGCCATGTGCCGAAAGATCCGTAAAGAAATAGAACGCCTACACGAAGAAAGATTAGAGGTAGACGAGTTCGAACAAAGCGAGGAAGAAGGGTCAGGACTGCCCGCGAGACAGTCGGACACCATAGCCTATGTAGGTAGAGGAAGATCCTGTAATAGTAATAGATGTCTTACTGACTCGATACGTCCGATATGTCCAGATAATAACAGGAATTTCCAAATACCTATAATTAATATAAGGTCTAACGAGCATTCGTTCCAAACCGCCGACAAACTACTACGAGAACGAAGGGGTTATCATTTTCTCGATTCTATGGATGAACAAGATTTAGCCAGGGCAGCTGTCCATTGGGTGGACAGTCCCGGAAAATATAGTGATGATACAGTAGCACGCACATTTTTGAATCTCACCCCAGATGAACAGAGGTTAGCTGGGATTTATATGATTCAACAACTCATTATACTATATCGGAGTCAGCATTCGGACCCTGGTCCCTTACCTGACATATTGACTGAATTGCTTATGAATAAATGGAGAGGTGCAGGTACTAAATTAATTAAAGAAATTCTAGAATCAAGAAAGCAGTATATTCTTTTTGTATGCTCAGAGCATGTCTCATTGCCCGTCAAGGAAAGAACCACGTATCACCTGGATAGACAGAATCCCTTACGAGAAGTGCACCCAATAAAAGGCGAGGACAACGAGTTTAAGCGCGTATTTGTATATACGCCCATATCGAAAATAGAATTGTTACAAATGAAGAAAGTGGTACCCAGTCATGACAAAGATCCAGCGGGTTTTCACCGAGAAATTAAAGACATGTTACTCATGGGAGAGTATACCTATCCCGACATTATGACAATATTAAAGGTATTGATGCCTGCTGGTATTTATGAGAAACTCAAGGAAAAAGAGTGGGAGGTAGGAGACCAAAAGATAGAATGGTCAGTGTTAGAAGCGGAAGAAAAGGCCCGAACTGCAGGAGCAGGACTTGGGGATAAAACTAAAGCACTACCAGGGTTACTAGTACAGGTACTGCCACGTTTATTAACTACGAAAAAGGAAGATTGGGGTACAATTTCAGCCTGTAAGCAGAAGCAAGATGAAGACACTAGTGATTACTATGCCCGATTTGAAAAATGTTTTGGTATAAATAGTGGCATAAAAGCAAGTAGCGAATCATACCCGCATCTGTTTGTAACAAAATTAGTAGAAAATGCCCTGCCCCCATTAAAGAATAGAGTATTAAAATTCGAGAGTACCTGGCAAGGTAACACTCCATCACAAATGTTACAAATGTTACAGTACCATCACAATAGAATTAGAGAGGAACAAGAACATGGACACAGACGCATGAAAGACACGAAAATGAAAATGCTAGTTTCCCAGACAGTTCCAGCTGAAGGACATAAAAAGGGTATGACACATTCCGATTCAGCAGGACCTGTAAAAGGGACATGCAATTATTGTAAAAAGCCAGGTCATTACGTACACGATTGTCCAGTTTTAAAGCATAATATCGCCATAGGTAAAACACAAGAAAGATCACGGCCACTCAGACAAGATCAGAATGAACAAGGAGCTCTGCAGCATGCACAGGCCATGCCAGCCGCACAACAGCCAATACAGTTTGTGCCAGCTGCACCACCGTTGCCTGTTGCTGCCACACAGACAACAACACGACAAATGTATCAGACCGCACAGTATGAATATCCTGAGTATCAGCGTTACGCATGAACTAGCCTAGAGAGGGAAGTTGACTTACCCCTTATCGAGATTCCTGTAGATCAAGAAGGACCTTATGTACATAGTGAATTATTAGGCCAAGATAGAAAATTTTTACTCGATACAGGGGCAAGTCGAACAACTATAAAACGTAGTGAAGTTCCAGGGGCACCCCTCTCAGGCTCTCAGAATATTTCCCTTGGTTTTTCAGGAAAACCTATTGTTAATGAAGTATCACAGCCTCTTCCACTTACGATAGGACCTCTGACCCGAACTACAGATTTATTGCTTACTAAATCATGTCCAGAAAACTTGTTAGGAATAAAAACACTGAAAGCTCTAGGAGCCATAATATGTTGTTCTCCGGAAGGAGTAAGGTTGTTTTTACGTGATTTTAAAGGTCACTATGTGTCTAGAGACATGGATCCCCGACTGCAGACTTTACCTACACATCTATGGGCACAAGGCCCTACTGATGTTGGTTGCATGAATATTACACCATATCGAGTCACATTAAAGGCAGGAGTGGTGCTACCACGAATGCGACAATACAAGTTACCACCAGATGCTGTAGTGGCTTTACTACAAATCATTGACGAGCTCATTGCCCAAGGAGTAGTTGTGGAAACAGACTCCAATGTATGTAATTCACCGATAATTCCGATTCTTAAACGAACAGATCCAACGGCCCCGCCAGTATATCGATTGGTTATTGATCTGCGCGAGTTAAACAAATGCATTGTGCCACAATTTCCTGTGGTCCCAGATATCTCGTCATTACTGACAGCTATTGATTCCGAAGCAACATTCTTTACTGTAATTGATCTCAAGAATGCCTTTTTCAGCGTCCCAATAGATCCGGAAAGCCAATATTTGTTCGGATTTAGTTTAAATGGGCGTAGCTTTAAATTCTCACGCGCACCTCAAGGATTTACAGAAAGCCCCAGCATCTATAGCCAAGCACTGAAACGAGAACTTGACAGTATCCACATGCCAGTTAACACTGCCTTGCTTCAATATGTCGATGATCTGCTGATCACCGCGAGAAGCGAACCGGAATGTGAAAAAGCATCACTGACAGTTTTACAATTTCTAGCCGAAAAGGGGCACAAGGTGTCCCCTTCTAAGCTGCAATTCTGTGTCCAGCGAGTTATTTATCTTGGACACTCGCTGTCCAAGGAGGGAAGGCAGCTTACACCCGACCGCATTCAGTTAATAGCTAACATGCCAATACCCAAGACACAAAAGGAGGTGCGGGCTTTCATAGGCCTCACGTCATATTGCAGGCAGTGGATCCCTCAGTACGCATTTCTAGCAAAACCACTCATTCAGTTAACAACACAGGAGGCAGCCACATCGACTGTTCTCCCTTGGACTCAGGAACATACACAAGCTTTTGAAAGCCTAAAGAAAGCTTTATGTCAAGCACCTGTTTTAGCAACGCCATGTTACAGAAAACAGTTTACACTCTTTGTTACAGAACGCGAAGGTACTGCCTTGTCAGTACTCACACAGGAACAAGCAGGAGCACACAAACCATGTGCTTATTTTTCTAGTACATTAGATCCCGTAGCCCAGGCTTTGCCTGCATGCCTAAAATCAGTAGCAGCGACAGCTTTAGCAATCAGACAAAGCGATGCCATAGTGTTAGGACATCCATTGACAGTTCAAGTACCACACGCAGTAGAGGTTCTTGTAAATAGAACGCAAACACAACACTTGACTATAGCGCGACTTACAGGATACGAACTTACATTGTTTCAGCCACATATAGAAATCAGACGCTGTAACACATTGAATCCTGCCACACTGTTGCCAGTAACCGGAACAGACCCACTAGCTCATGACTGTATTGAAGTTATTACAATAACGACAAAACCCAGACAAGACTTAACCGATGTCCCATTGTCAGATCCAGACCTGACATTGTATGTAGATGGTTCATGTATGAGAACAAGTACAGGAGAGTTAGTGGCCACTTACGCAGTCACCACAGATACTGAAGTCATTAAAACTAATCGTATAAATACTTTGTCAGCTCAAGCCGCAGAGCTTATCGCTCTGACACAAGCCTGTATTCAAGCCACGAATAAAAAAGTCAACATATACACTGATTCACGTTATGCATTCGGAGTTGTACATGACTTCGGCGTGCTGTGGCGAGAGAGAGGTTATTTAACTTCCCACGGTGCCCACATTCAGCACGGACCCCTCATTCATGCCTTATTAGATGCTATACATCTACCCACTGCAATATCAATTATGAAATGTAAGGCTCATACGAAGGTTACTGATATCATTTCCCAAGGCAATGATCTAGCCGACAGAACAGCTAAACAGACTGCTCAAACTCAAACCCCCGACATGACAAAGACAATAGTCCCGACACCGACACATTGTATGACAGTTAAAGATCCTACTCTTGACGTAATTGACATACAGACACATGCTACACCAGACGAAATAAAGAAATGGACTGAATTAGGAGGGATCCAAACGGACCAAGGATGGATGATGAAGGAAAAGTCTGTGTGGTTCCTTCCTGATTCAATGGTCCAAGTTATAATTAACACTATACATAGTCCAGCACATCTAGGAGAAAAAGCTATGCTAGACAGCATCTAACACATTTGGTTCAATAAACATTTACGAGCAGCAGCCAAACAAAAGGTCCGTACCTGTATGATCTGTTGTCAGTTTAACCCAGGAAAAAGCGTTCCCGTAGAACAGGGTGGATTTCATCCTCCTAATCACCCTTTTGAAGCCCTCCAGATGGACTATATCCAGATGGAACGATGTCGAGGATTCAAATATGTTCTCGTAGTTGTCTGCGCTCTGTCCCGTTGGACAGAGGCATACCCGGTTTCAGATTACACTGCCCCGACTACTGCCAAACAGTTGGTTCGAGAATTCTTCCCACGATACGGTTTACCACGTGTTGTTCACTCAGATAACGGCCAGCCGTTCTCATCCGAATTAATGAAACACGTTTCACTTCTGTTAGGATATCAGTGGAAATTCCACTGTGTCCGACACCCCGAGGCAGCAGGTCTCGTAGAAAGACATAACCAGATACTGAAAATCAGATTGTCCAAAATATGCAGAGAGAAAGGTGTCGACTGGGTAGTAGCGTTACCCGTTGCACTCTTTTACATGAGAATGGTAGCACACTCTCGAACAGGGCTATCCCCGTATGAGGTGATCTTCGGCAGACCACCAAATATGTGGGGGACGCCTATACCACGCAAAATAACTGATATTGACTGTAATATGCTGACAGATTACTTGGCTTCCTTGATGTCTGCACTACAATCTTGTCGTTCACAGGTAGCTGCAGCCTTTCCCGACAACACTGAGGTGAAACCCCATGACGTAGTTCCGGGGGACCTCGTACTTGTGAGGAATTTCGACCGAAAGACTCAGCTGGAGCCCAGGTGGAAGTCACCCAAGTTGGTCCTGCTGACCACAAGAACAGCCGTGAAGATTGAAGGCAGGAAAGGCTGGATTCATTCAAGTCATATCAAGAAATTTCATGGACTTCCTGCAGATGTAAACAGCCCACCTCGTGTGACTTCACCCATTGACTCAAAACTTCCTTTTGTTGAACAGAGTAACTCTGAACACTATAAACTAAAGCTTAGGCCCAACCAGTCGAGCAATTTGATTGTTTAAGTCCTCTCCAAGGTGAAGCGGTTGAATTGTCTCTGACATGTATCCCTTGGACCTGAGTAGAGAAAACACCCGGAAAATGTTGAAACGACAGGCGTATTGTAAATCACTGCGTAGCCACTGCATAGTGACATTATTAATCTTGTTTTTCTTGAGTCTTTTAATAATTACTGCAAGTATATTGTTGCACATATATTACCCTATTTCTAGACATGTTTATAATGTTACTGCTGAACATTCTTTTAGTGACTTACCTCCGCATGAATTGTCTTATAGACTTGCGCTGCGCAATAACACTTTCATTAGTATGTTACATCATTCCCATCAGACTAGTAATGCCACTAATTGTTGGGTGTGTGGCCGGCTCCCTCCCTATCAGAATTATGAAGGAGTCCTGCCTTTCTTTCCACATCCATTTACACATAATGGCTCCTGTGGAGCATGGTTTAGTTTAATCAATTCCATAGACTCAGACACAGCAGTTTACCAAGATCATTGGGTGTGGGGAAACCTGAACCTAGTTTTACTCAAGGTCTGCTACCCTGACAAGGAGGGTCGCCCCAAAAGAACAGGAACTGATCTAGAAAATGAAGTATATGGATTAGGTAATTTTACACCTAATCTCATGATTCTAAATGTCGTATCCGAAGTTGAACTAGTCTTACCCACCATGTCAGTATTCCCAGCGAAGGGTGAATTGTGTGTAAGAAAGGTTGGTTCCATACATATGGGCCATAGTAAATGCACTACTATAGTAGAATTCAGTGATCAAGGCAAATCTTCATTTAGAGCTTATCGCCACTCCTACTTTATATGTGGTCAGACTGCATATATGCGTCTACCTCTAGATTGGGATGGTACCTGCTACATTGCATTCCTTTTGCCACCTGTTTTCCTAGCTCCTCCTGATTATTATAGAAATATTCATTTAGTACACAACAGAGAGCGGAGAGATCTCCCCATTGTCGATTACACTGAGACGGCATGGGACAAGTATGTAGATTTTAATAAAGGCATCTTTCCCTATATAGGTACTGTTACTAATAGTAAGCTGATACGTAGATTAACTAGAACCCTTGAAGCAGTAGTGAATGAGACTATTTCCGCCTTAGGCAATTTAACAGAAGAGCAGTCTGCTATGCGGATTGTTGTGCTTCAAAATCGTCTTGTCCTTGACGTCATCCTGGCTGATAGGGGCGGAGCTTGTAGGGTCATCGGATCAAGCTGCTGCGTATTCATACCAGAAAATTCGCCATCTGTATATAAAGCCATCACTCGCCTTCATAAGATTGTAAACCAGATACACCAGAACCCAGGCACTTGGACTTGGTCCAGTTGGTTTTGGAGTGTGATATCAGCCTGGGGATGGAGAGTTTTATCCTTCCTAGGTATTGGCCTTCTCATACTATTCAGTTGCTGTCTATGTCTACAATGTGGACCAGCGATTTGTGGTCTGTGTACCACATCGTGTATTCCACCACCAAGATTTCATTCGTCACGGAAGAAGAAAGAAGAACAAATGATGCTATATGAACAGATCAATGGATTGATGAAGATTGATATCTCTTAACGGGCAAGTAGGGGACAAGGAGGGAATGTGGAAATATGGATTTTTCTGGTCAGTTATGTCCCCTATCTTGGACCCCAACGGTTCTATGTGCATGTCACAAGTACATGTATGTTCCCTCCAGTTCCAGTTATGAAGACGCAAATACATGTGCGTCCACCGTCAACATGTCCTCTGTCAGATCCGCCATGAATAGGCCGGATATTCCATTCCCAAATATGAAAGGCCACCGGCTTTGTATGGTTCACTTATGCCATTTTACAGTCCAGGCAAGTAGGCCCTGATTCTGTCATCAAACTCCTCTTGCCTTCTGCCTCTGAAAACTCGAGTCTGAGCCTGCATCTGTGACCATGAACTTTGTCTCATTCTCTGCGCGGCTCACAAAGCCTGACATCAGCCTATTCTCTGCCAAGAACTGTATTTCACCTTCAAATTATCTGCTTCACTCCTTAGCCGATGCATTCCTGTCTAGCAGTTTAAGTAAACATTCTTCCAGCTACTGAGCAAAGGCTCGGCTTCTCTGTCCTCATGCAAGTAATTCATAGCCCCGTTACCATGGAATATTCCTACCCCCTCGCATTCAGTGTAGACACTTAGACGCTTGTACACGCACGCACAGTCAGTATAGAATAGATTCTGTCCGAGAGTCCTTCTTTTGTGGATAACATAGTTCTTTAAACATAGGATGTTAGATATGATTTGGGATTAGGTTGACTTGACCCCCCAGACTTTTTGTCTCCACATGTAGAGCTAAATGTCAAGTCCCCTTCACCCCCTAGTTGCACGTCAATTACACGTCATGCTGCTGCGCGCGCATCTATGCCAAGTATTATCTTATAGATCCACCTATATGTGACATCATAACCAATTATGTTCCTTTTTACTCCTTATTACACCCATTTTCGGTTACGCATGTAAATCGTCATTTTCCTTATCAATTGTTACGCCTACTGCATTTGCTTCATTGTAATGAATGTTCTATAAAAATCATTTCTTGTCAATAAAGTATGTACTTCACTTCCTGAACCCCCGTGGTGATGGAACTTGGAGCAACCGATTATAATCGATCATTGGAATAAAGCCCATTCCGAACCTCTAATATCACGGATTCTGCCTCTTATTTTACTGAGCTATTTTATTATGTTTCTGTATCAAATTAAGTCCCGGTAAAGGAATTTTATTTACCACATGTCTCCTTTTTTTTTTCTTCTCTCTTTGGGATGTGTTTTCTTCTTGTTGGAGAGACAGCTCCATATGAGGGGGGTAGGTCACTCAAGGTGCAGCCCCAGGGCACCATTAAGTTTATAAGGGAGATGGAAATGCTGAAAGCGGGGAAGGCCACATTTCTAAGGGGAGGGGGCTGCCATGGGGTGGGGGCCCACACCTGTAGGGTGTGGGTTTGGGGGAAGGGGGCAAAAGTTGAAAAAATGAGCAGTAGCAATCAGGAAAATGAAGCACTGAGTAGAATATATTGGGATAATGAGTATAAATAGTAAATGCCGGATTATTTCATTAAATGTCAACGGCATATTGAACAGACAAAAATACGGAGGATTAATTCGATGGCTCGTTACGTTAAAACCCCAAATTCTTTTTATTCAAGAAACCAATCTGAAAACCAACTCGCCAAATTTTTTTATACCGGGAATGTTTTCTAGAGCTTTTTTTTCTTCAGCAGGGGTGGCGATGAGAGGGGGCGCAATCTATTTCTCCCGAGAATTAGATTGGGAATTTCTACAAGAACAACGGGATCCCCATGCCAGGTGGATCTGGATTAAGGTCAAAATGAATAAGCAGATTCTTAATTGTATTAATTATTACGGGCCTATAACAGATGATGCATCTACATTACTGGCAATATACAAGCTTTTGATCAGGGTCTCTGGCCAAATTGTGTTGGGGGTGATTTTAACTTTATACAAAATTTGAAAACTGATACCTCAAATAGGAATAAGAAACAATTGAAGCCCAAGACAAAAAAAGTATTAGATGCTTTGATAGAGGATTTTCACTCAATTGATGCATGCCTTACAAATTGATTTTTTATTGATTTCACGTTTTTTGGTGATTAGTGCAGCAGTAATTAGTCCAAATGCTTTTTCTGATCACTCTTATGTTCAGCTGATATAGAAATTGGTGGTGGGAGGAGGAGGAGGTCCAGGTGGCAGATGGACCGCCTCCTTCTTCAAGATCCTTTGTGGCTTGATCAGTTTAGGGAGTGGATTTTGGAATATTTTGATATAAATGAAGGTACGGCTGAAATATTTTCTATTTGGGGAGGCCTTAAAGCTGCGACCTGAGGCCAGACAATTGCAGCATCAGCAGGAAAGGCTAGGGAACGTCTAGAAAAAATTGCAGAACTTCAGCGATCTCTTGAAAGTGCCTCTAAATCTTTGAATTCTTCATCACAGGGTCAGTGGGAAGAAGCAAAGAAGGCATTGAGAGATTATTTTGTTCTCGAAGAAATAAATAGTTCCCAGACCTACCTACAAAAGGTTTATGAAGGAAGTCAGATGGTGGGCAAATTGTTAGCTTGGTCAACAAAAGCTCAACAGGAATCTGCTTGGATCTTGGAGGTAATAGATCCCAAGTCTAATGCAACGGTAACTGATAGATCTTATAAAGCGCAGGTCTTTCTTGAACATTATCAGCAATTATACACCACTAAATATACGACCAGCATGGATGCGATCCATTATTTTTTGCTGAAATACACCTATCCAGGATAACACAGAATGCAGCTGTTCCGTTACAGAACGAAATAACAGGATCAGAGATTCTGGTAGTTAAAAAATCTTTGGCAGGGGCAAAAGCTTGTGGGGAAGATGGAATTCCTATCAAATTTTATAAAGCCTTTCCCAATGAGCTGACACCATTTTTGAAGAAACTATTTAACTATATTAGAGCTGCAGGCTTGGTTTTATTGGAGTTAAAGAGGGCGATCGTGGTTAGCTTTACAAAAAAGGGCAAATCACTTAATGTGAATTCATATAGACCGATTAGCCTCTTAAATGCCAACTATAAGATCTTGATGAAGATCTGGGCACAGCGTTTCACTCCTTTGGCTAAGGAAGTCATTCATGTCGATCAAACGGGCTTTGTTGCTGGGCGAACCATGTCATCAAATATGGGATATTTGATACAAGCACTTGATTATTTTAACGTTAACAAGACACCAGCTTGCATCACGATGGCCAATGCAGAAAAAACCTTTGACTTAGTTAATTGGGATGCTTTATTTATTGGGCTTCAAACGTTTGGGATTCCAGCTCAAGTAATTTCAACGTTGCAAAACATCTACCAAGGGGCGCAGGCTCAGTTAATAATTGATGGGGATCAAATAGGGTCAGTGGATATTAACCGGGAGACCAGGCAAGGCTACCTCCTATCACCCCTACTGTTCACTTTTTTTATAGAACCACTAGCGATCAAAATACGAGCTAATATGGATTTTTAAACCCCGATTGGCTGCATGGCAAAAATAAAACTCTTTGCAGATGACGCCATTCTGTATCTGTCTCCTGACAAGCTAAATATAGAGCAGATCCTGGCTGAATTCAGACAATGTGAATCAATAGAGGGATATAAAATTAATCCAAGTAAAACTGAGATTATAATTTTAAAAACCGGGGCTGAGTTTTTTGCCAGAGAATCTGAAACAACAGGCTTTAAAAACTGATCGGATACGTTACTTGTTAAATTGAATTATGAGGCTACTAGTATTAAGATCCAGAAACTACTCAAAAAATGGGCCAGCCTTCCGCTAACTTTGATAGGCCAAGTGGCGCTCATTAAGATGTCTATATTACCCTTATTAATATTTCTTTTGTCTAATATTTCAATTAAGATTAATGCTAGCTATTTTAAAGGGATCGACTCAATGATTAGATAATTTATTTGGAACTAAAAAGGTTGCTAGAGTTAAACTCTCGGTTTTACAATTAGATACCCATTTGGGTGGCTTAGCACGTCCGACTATTCGTTTATATTATGAATCAGCATTTCTTGATTTTACAGCCTGTTTACTATCTAATACTAAACGGATAGATACATTTTTTATAAACAAGATGATCCAAGAAGCTGGAACTCAAATCCCCACATTTATTAAAAGCTCTAAACTTCCCAAAAAAACTAGGTACAAAACGCTTTTGGATTTTTCAAATAGACTTCGTTCCGTTTTTAAACAGAGCGGTTTTTCTGGTTTTTACTCTTTAAAATTAAATGAGTGTCGAGGTCTGGGCCTTCATATTCATTCTACCCATTTGAAAACCTGGCATGATTCTGGCTTGGGGGCAGTTAATCAGTTTATTATTCAGGGGAGGATGGTTACCTGGGAAGAAGTTCAGGCCAGATGTTATGGCCACAACAAGCCCTTATTTTATGAATTCATTTAAATAGTTCATTTCTTAAATAAATATAATTTCATACTTAATAGTTCCCCCTCAAAGGCAGCCACCACCTTATATTCCTCAAATATGAGTGGGGTTGGCAATTGGTATCGCTTAATGCGAACCCAAGGCGAATCTCCTTTGGTCCTTAAATTTTTAGAGAAAGTTTCCTCTGAAACTCAATATGTTTTTTCTTATCAGGAATGGCAAACAATATCTAGTACAGGAAACAAGACCCTTAGAGCAGCCAACTATAAAAGAATGGCCTTTCTTTCACACTGGATGGCCTACTACTCTCCAAAGGCCCTAAATAAAATCTATCCTGGGGCTGACAACAGGTGTTTTCGTTGTCTTACCCCATCGGAAGGGGGATGGAAGCATATATTTTTCACTTGTCCTAAACTGGGAGGGTTTGGGGAAAATATTTTTGGATATTATAGTCTAGCGGTTCAAAAACCGTACGTCCCAATAGCAGAAGCTGTCCTGTTCGGTATAACTAGTCGGGAAGCCATATTGTCGAAATTTGAGGGACTTTTTCTTGCTATTTCAATGTTGGTTGCTCGCTCTCTAATTTTACAAAATTGGAGATCACTGGAAGTACCTGTTTTTGAGAATTGGCTAAATAAAATGAAACGTACTAAAAAACTTTGAAGAAGTTTATGCTAAACGAGTGGGACAATCAAAAAAAATTATTTGACTTGGAAATATCTTGTTAAATCTTAATTGAGGGATGATAAGAAGTAATTTTGTTTGGTTCATGATTCTTTGTTGGGGTTTTTAAATCAATGACTTTTTGACGGTCTGCATTCAAGGGTCACCACTTTTCTTTCTTTGTTGATTTAATGTGTAAATATGAATTGTCTTTCCTGAAAGCTCTGCTCAATAAAAATTCTTTAAAAAAAGAATGTGCCAATTCTTTTGTATTGTTTTTTTCAGATGGTTCGATGCTGTGTTGAATGTTGTTAGACAGATACTCCTCTTGATTGTTTTCTTCTCATTTGTTTCCAGTAAAGCCTCCCTATTGCAATTTCTCGTTTCTGGGCTTTTTTGACGACATGTTCTGGATAATCTCTGTTTCTGAGCTTGTTGCTAAGATCATCTGCTTCCTTTTTGTAGTCCATTATAGTGGAGCAGTTTCTACGGAGCCGCAGGAACTGCCCATAGGGAAGATTTTCCCTAAGTGAACGAGAATGGAAGCTATGGAAGGATAAAAGGTTATTCCTATCAGTTGGTTTGTGATAAACACTACTGATTAGAACTCCATTCTCTGCTCTTATATTCAAATCTAAAAAGGGCAATGATTCATTTGTCATAGTACCGGTAAAGTACAGAAAATAGTTTCTTTGATTGAGCCAACCAAGGAAGGTCTCTGTCGAGCTTCTGTTCCCTTTCCAGATGATAAAAACATAATCTATATACCTAAGCAAAACCCTTATCTGGTCGTGATAAGGGTTGGCTGGTGAGAAGATGGTTTCCTCTTCAAACTGTGAGACATAGAGGCAGGCTAGACTGGGTACACAAGAAGTCCCCATGGAAGTTTCATGGGTCCGGATGGGCTACCATCAGTGATATTCAAGAAGGGAACCAGAAAATGGGGACTCGTTTTGAGTGGGTTTTTCCAGTGGGTAACTTGTACTGGCATCCTGCCAGAATCATGGAAAGGAGCCATAATGAAGCCTATTCACAAAAAAGGCAAAAAGGATCAGCCTGCTAATTATTGTCTGATTTCCCTTCTTGACATTCCTTATAAACTCTTTGCGCAGACATCATTAAAAGAACTGGGTGCCTGAGATTTTGACACTGGACTGATCCCTGTGGAGCAAGGAGGCTTCAGACCAAAGCACTCAACGATGGACAATTGTTTCACGCTGTCAGCAGTCGCAAGGAAGTCAGTAGAGTTGGTAGATGGCCTTTGCTGCTGCTTCGTTGACTTCCAAGCGGCTTTCGACAGGGTTTACTGAGGTACACTTTGGTGCAGACTTCAGTGGTGAAATATATCTGGAGCATGTTGGATCCTGTGATCAAGCTTCACAGTGATAACTAGATCCAAGTCAACCTGGAAGGGTGTGGCAACCTAAAAAGGAAAATCCCAGTAGGGAACCGCTTGTGGCAGTGGTGTGTGTTGTCACCCCTGCTGTTTAGTTTGTTAATTACAGATCTCCCCATGACATTAAGTGGCACACATATTAGTCTCCAAAGATAGGGGGTAGGCATATTAGTTGACTCATGTATGCTAATGATTTGCTAGTAATGGTCTTTACGCCAATAGGACTACAATGGAAATTAAATGCCCTAAATTCCTATTGTCTTGAAAACAAATTAACAATAAATATTGACAAGACAAAGACATTTTTTTGCTACAAAGAAAAAGAAATTCACTTTATTTAAAAAAATGTAGGCGATGTGTGGCTGGAGCAGGTCATAGAGTATAAGTATCTGGGTATGATCTTCTCTGATGCCTTGAGATTGGATAAGCATGTTGCTTCCCAGAGACTTGTACTATCAATAGAAGTGAATGGCCTGAAAAACTGTGATTGCAAATATGGCAGCTACGCCTTTGCACCAGGGGCACCATAGTTACAGGTATGGTTGCAACCTCACCTGAGACTACCTTAACTCTTTTTGTCTCTCATGGAAAATACAGATCTGGGGCCACCAACCTGTCAACCACCATGGAGTGACTGGCACATGTGTCTCTCAGGCTAGTGGCAGGGATCCCATTCACCTGAATGGGGTGGAAATGCCTACTACCATCCTCAAAGATCGCCAGCTTACCATCTGGACCTTTCTCCCAGAAAAAAGGTGTCCTCCTCTATGGCTACTCTGGACAGACCAGTGCTAACCACTTTCTTTGTAACAGGCAGGGTCACCCATGTAGTGACCTGACTGTTGACAGTCAAAACACATTCGGTTCAAAAAGCACTTTTTATGTCCTGTGTCCCCCAGTTTATCAGAGTTGAGGTGCGATTTGCTCTCCTCTTTTTAGAGTTCTTTGGTATTGAGGGAGTCTCTCTGGTGGGCTTAGCACCTCCTTCTTTTGATTTTTGTGGGCTTAACCCCCCCTTTCTGGAGTCACCCCGCTGCGACTTCTTGGGTATTCATGTCCTTACCCACTCATCAGTTTACAGAACCAACTCTCTGGGGCTATAAAACTTTGAATCTACCAGATGGTGGTGCAACTTGTATGAGGGACAATTAGCCAATATGTGCTCCTTCCTGAACAGTAGAGGCCCTCATAGGTACTTACCTGGTAACCCTGCATCCATCTCTCCAGTGCCTTTACTGAGATGTCAACAAAGTCCACCCAAAATTGGATGCTGACTTTATGGGTGTCCCAGAACTTCACCCTGTACTGCTCTGAGGTGAGACCAAACTTTCTGATCAGACTTTGTTTCATGTGGGAGTAAGATTCTGCTGCTTTCCCCTTTAGGGTCAGGAGCCTATCCCTCTCAGCTACTGGGATCAACTCCCACAGGAGTTAACCCCAATAGTGAGAGCTAACACTACTCATTCTAAGGCCCCTCTCAAATGCTGTCAGCCATTTATCAATGTCATCATTCTCTTGGTACTTAGGGACAATCCCTTTGGTCAGCCTTTGGTCAAACCCACCACTTTTTGACATCTCAATAGCTATGTAGGCTAACTGGACCTCAAACACTCTAACTCTGAGGGACAGCTCTGCTTCCTCTTGGGTGAATCCCACAGATCTTCTTTCACACTAGCTGAAGGAGGACCCTGGTTTCAGAAATAGTGTTCAAGCGGTCATTATCCTCCTCTTGGAGGATGAAGGGATCAACGTCCCCCTCATCTTCTACCTCTGGAACATCCTCTGTTTCTTCTAAAACTGACCAGGCCTCATGGACTGCACCAAATCCGCCTTCCTAGTGTTAGTATGGGCTGGTAACTTCCTCTTTCTGCACATCACCCTAAGCTCAGCTACAGTGAGTGAGGGTAGGCTAGTCTGATCAAGCTCCATGGTCTACCTACGTTTTGGGTCACACAAAAGTTTTGGCACCAATTGATCAGAACAATTTAGAAAAATTAAAAATGAAGTGATTAATTTTAAAAAGTTCAAAAATCAGTTTTGCTTTACGTCAATTTATTTAGAGGAGTTTGAAAGATCTTCACGCAAATGTTGTATGGTAATATTAAACACATGGACTGGATTCCACCACTGCCCACCAAATGTTGGAGGGTGGTTTGTTAGTAGATGCAGGTAGGTACCTGCAGCTAGTAACAACAACACAATCAGTTAAGAGTGTAACCAAAAACAACTAAAAATCATGAATAATCCTAGAGATAGAAGGGGTCGCTGATTCAATACCCTCTGAAAAAAATAAGTATATAGTCAGCGTACGCAGCCGTTTTAAGTATATGTGTTCCAAATTGGAACCTCTTAATCACTGGGTTCAGATTCAGCAAGCGGAGAAGCGGATCAATGGATAAAAGAAAGAGAAGGGGAGAAAGCGGGCACCCTTGTCTTGTTCCTTGATGGAGATTAAAAAAGGAAGACATTGTGCCATTAATTCTAATATTAGCATTCGGTTGCGCATAAAGAGCCGTGACCATATTAAAAAAGGAGTTGCCATGGTTGTGAGACTCTAAAACCAAATGTAAAAAAAGGCAAAGAAACGTTATCAAATGCCTTCTCGGCATCGAGGGCAATTGCTACAGATGATAATGAGGAGAGTTTTGCTTTTTCTAAAATGTGACAGAACGTGCGAATGTTGTCCCTAGCGAGCCTACTTTTAACAAACCATGTTTGGGAGCCATCAATAAGATTAGGAATGTGACACTCAAGTTGATTTGCTAAAATCTTGGCAAAAATCTTTGCTTACATATTCAGTAAGGAGATGGGACAGAATGTTTTTGGTTAGGAATGATCTTTACCCTATTGTGGTATAACTATAATAGTAGCCTCAACAGCCGTATTCAAAACTTTGCTAGATAAAACATAATGATCCAAAATCTTTTTAAAATATTTGATAATTGAAGCAATAAACATTTTATAGAAAGCAATGGGGTACCCATCTGGGCCAGGATCTTTCCCAGAATGAGTAGCCTTAATAGCTTGATTAATCTCTTCACTTTTAATAGGTGTACCCAACTTGATCTTGCATCATCCCAAATAGTCGTAAAGGAGAGGGAATTAAGGAATTGTTTGCAATTAAGCGTAGAGCACTGTTTTTGGGGGTAGACCATTTTTCATGGAATTCTCCAAAGAACTCAAGAATTTCTTGGGTATGAAATATTTTTGAACCGTTTCTATCAATAATATGGGTAATTTGTGTGGTATTAGCATTCTTAAATTTAAGAGTAATGGCTGGCAGTTTGCCAGCTCTATTCCGTAGCAATAATTGTCGAAACGTTTGAGCGTGTACTCCAAGATAAGCTCTTTTGGTGACTTTGGAATTAAAAGAATATTTTAAATATTCAGTGTCCTGCATGAGAGAATTGTCTGTAGTATGTCTAAATAATTCCTCTTTTTGTTTAATATAATCCCCCAGAGACTGAAGGGATCTTCTAAAATTGCCATTCCTTTTGGACTTTTTGTTAATAAGATGACCTCTTATAGTACATTTAAGTGCATCCCATAATATTATCAGAGAGTCCACTGATGACTCGTTTTCTTTGAAGAAACCCACAATTTCATCATTAAGTTTCTTGACTTCAGTGTAATCCTCTAAAATGTCTGTGTTTAGGCCCCAGTTACGAGGTCCTTTTGTATCATTAAGGCTAAGGATAGATAATGAGACTGCAGCATGATCAGAGACAACTATTGGATGAATCATAACATTTGTTGTATGTTTTAAAAGGGAAGCTTTAACGAGAAGATAATCGATACGAGAGAAGCTAGTATGGGGGAAGAGAAAAAAGTGAAAGCACTACCCGTTTGATTGTGTAATCTCCAAACGTCCAGGAGATGATGTGATGATTACATATTAAGCAACTGCTTATGTGCCCTAGGAGGTCGAAATTTAAAAGCAGAGTGTCTATCCAAAATAGGATAGAGAAGAAGATTAAAGTCTCCTCCAACAATTGTTTTGGAATGTTGTGGCATATCTGCAAGTTTTTTGTTTATAGCACGCCAAAAGTTTGGATCATCAATATTTGGCGCATATGAATTCATAATATATAGATCATCTGAACCATTAGTCAGTCATGTAAGTAATCATCTCCCGTTGGCATCATGTTCAGCTGCAATTATAGATAAGACAGATTTTTTAGAAATAAGAGTAACAACCCCATTTTTCTTATCCGAGGCTTCAGAGGATGTAATATCTGACTCCT
This sequence comes from Triturus cristatus, assembly GCF_964204655.1. Lineage (NCBI taxonomy): Eukaryota > Metazoa > Chordata > Amphibia > Caudata > Salamandridae > Triturus > Triturus cristatus. The sequence continues at coordinate 968,691,334 of NC_140594.1, forward strand.
AAGGTCTCCTTATAAGAAAGCCTTCTTTAAAACCTATTTTAGTCTCTTGGAGTAGAACCACATCACCAGACAAACTCTTACAATAATCTAGAATCTTGGCTCTCTTAACCGGGTGATTCAAACACTGAACATTAAGGGAAATTACATTTATACCTTGCATTTGTATGTATGACTTACAAACAGCAGTAAAATCAGAGAGAAGAGCACAATAATAGCTAACAAATATATAAAGAATTGAGGCAGTGAAGCAGATGTTCCACTACGAATGTATGAAAAAGGGAGAAGAAGAAAGACTAGGAGAACATCAAGAGGGTTCAAACACACTCAAAATATATCCGGAGTGTCATCCAAACCCAGTTCCACCAGGGGATGTCTGTAAGAGACATGTTGCATGGGGAATCTACTTGGATAAGTAGCGACAACAGCTACTATCACCAGAACAGACTACTCCATCAGGGTGAATCAGCGGAACAAGAGAAACAGCGGAAGGAAAGATACATCATGAATAGATGACCAGCAAATTATGTAAACACATCAGCTATATATCAGGGGTATATCAACAACCAATTTGTTAAATAATTAAATATGCGGTAAAGAACACATATATAAAAATATGACCTTACATAGATAGATCATTCATAATAAATTTAACATATATATCTCAATTTACATGTACCCCCATACATCTGTAAACATAAGGTCTAGGACTATATTTTAGGGTCATTGCAAACTAGCTACATGGCATAAAAACAATACCTATCAGAGTATTATAAGTCCTAAAGTAATACCGACATAATGATCTAACATTTCAATATGGTAGAATAAAGAAGTAAATATATTAAATATCATTAGAAATTGTTCAAAACCGAGCCCAACATTAGAAGAAGAGCACAGTAAATACATATCAACCTAAGGCCCCCTATATATTTACCAGAACTTTTCATAGTTGGTCAATATAAAACAAATATATATATATGAAGATTAACTTACATATAAAAACTAATTAAGGGTAGAACACTTACCTATATTAGGAAAGTTAGCAAAAGAAATCAGTGAAATTCAAATGAAAATCACACCTCCTAATATCATATAGAAAATTCCTAAAGAAATATGCCCTTAAAATAACCTTGAATATCACATATGTACTATATAATACTGAAAAAAGAGTCAAATACGGACCTGTGCAGCATATAAAATGCATCAGAACATTAATGACAAATACAATCATGACACAAAAATCTATATAATGTACAGCGAGACCAACCTAGAATAATTAAAGCATGTTGCAGGAACTCCAGCAATTAATAGAATATACAAGGATAGAATCACATATTATAGAGCAACAAAAAGGATATTGTTTATCATAGAAGCATAAAGAGCATAACAGGATCATATGATTGTCTAAGAATGTGAAGAGGCAGGTTGACCGAATCCATCTGAGATTCAGAGTGATTGTCTAAAAAAGTTGAGAGATCTGCAGGTTCATAAAAGATCTGTGTGTTCCCCTTGAAAGTTATCCAGAATCTTGAGAGTCCTGCAAAAGAATATGGAATTCCCATGTCAGTTAGCCTTCTCCCCAAATCAAGAAAGCCTTTTTGACGGATTATGGTATCTCTGGCAAAGTCCCGTGACATTGAAATTTTGTGACCCTCCCATTAAATCGACGTAATCCTCCTCATTTGTGCTAAAATTTGATCTGTGTGTTGGTGTCTCAGTGGCTTGAAGATCAGTGGTCTAGGGGAAGGCATATTTTTAGGTTTAAAAGTTGGAACTCAGTGAGCTTGTTCAATTTCAAAGTCTTGTTTGAAAGAGAGATGTATAACACTTAGGATCCAAGAAATTAATCACTGAAGGAGAATAGTTCTCACACCCTCCGGTACACCAAAGATGCAGCGTTTACTTCTCCGGTTATGATCTTCCTGTTCAGTTAGATCTCTCCTTAAGGATGAGATAGAGCCCTCCAAATTTTGAATATGTTTAGCCTGCTTATTCATGTAGTCTTCCACATTACTTATTCATGTTTCAGCATTAGACACTTGTATTGAAAGGTCTTTAACCCTTTCGCCGCGGGGGTAATTCCCCCATGACTCCGCCCACTGATTGATTCTCCCGCACAGGCGGTGAATCAATCACGCGTGGGCGGAGCGCAGCCATTATGACTAGCCCAGCTCGTCATGAGCACAGCTCCACTGTGCCTCATGATGAGCTGGGCTCGTCATAAGCATGCAGGGCGTTAAAGTCATTACGGATCCCTGCCACCTCCACCTAAAGTAGATCTGTATTGGTTTTGGTGCTTTGAGCTATGTCATGTACCATGTTAAGTTTATGTAGAATAGCCTCCAAAGTTGAAGCAGAGTCAGGACTTCCTTTAGTTGGAGATTCTGACACAGGTGGCGAATGTTTAGAGCATTTCAGATTTCCACTGGAGTCTCTGTCTTTAATGGTACCACCTGTATCTTCCGTAGTTTGGTACTCGTAATGATTAAGGACAAATAGCCTTAGAGTATTTGCAGAAAAGCAGAAGAAGCAATATGAGTGGACCACTGCACCACCAAAACCGAAATCAGCAATCTATATTATATTTTAATCTGACACATCAAAAATATTCAAGTACATTTTTGCAGCAAATTACTAAATACTTTTGGGTTAGTTTAACTTTGCTCTACAGATTTCCTTTATATTAATTATTTCTGGGTCCACGCTATCTTTTACACAGGGAAGAGCAAGACACCAGGGGCCTGATTCACACAAGTAACTAGCACTTTTGAGTAAGTTTACACTTTGGAGTAAATTTATTACTTTGGTATCCACAAACTCCGAGTGAAGACGTGCTACAAAGTATAAGTTATACAGCCCTACCCCCAGAGTAATGCAATTGGCTTACATGTTTTGTGAGTAGGGGATGCCCCTCCCTAATCCCTTCCCTAACCCCCCCGGCACTCCCTAAACTCCTCCCTGATCCTCCCTAAATCTGTTTTACTCCCTGCTATTCCAATCCCATTCTGTAAGAATGCTTCCTCTTTTCATACACATTCCCTCCAGTGCCACCCACATTTACTACTGAACGGTATTCTTAAGTGAGCAGAGACTCTGCAGTCGGGGAGAAAAATTCTGCACACCTACGTATCAGTATTGCAGAGGTGTAAAACTCCACATGTTGATTGCAAATTGCAATTTGTAGTAAATGTTATAGTACTACAAAGTGCAGTTTGTGAATCTAGCCCCAGGTATTTAAATAGTTTGTGGGAATGGTCATGATGTGATCATGTATTATAAGGATCAAAATATCCTCTGCTGTACATTAAAAGAATGTTGCAGGACACTTTGTAGTTCTGTGACCTTATAAAGTTTCTCAAAATGGTCATGAAACTCCCTGATTACCTCTAATATACTTATGTGTAGCAAGTTGTGCTTTATCTCATATATATTCTGAGTCATTAAATGTGGAGATGATAAGTCCTCCCACATAAAACGTCTTTCAATCTAGTCCTCCCAACGTTTTCAAAATGTTCAATTTTGAAACTCAATTCATAAATGTTTAAATGTTAATTATAACAAGTTATTTAATAATAGGAAGGTTGAATTTTAAATAAAGCTAACTCTGCCTGAAGTGGTTGCTGGCAGAAATGGTTTTGGTCTTTTCACCTGATAACTAAAGCTTTCAGATATGTTCCAACTTCAGTGAAGTGTGGAGAAGTGTGGCTCAATGATTAGTGGAGAAGTGTGGCTCAATGATTAGAGTGGCAGACCCTGATGCAGAGGTCTAACCCGGGACCAGGGTTCAATTCCCTGCCTCGGTGGGTCTTGGGCTCAAAAAATTCCACAGACCTGATAATTCTTGCCTTGGTGCCATTCCAATCATGGAGTCCCACTCTGCAACTCTGAGCAATAGCTTGCTTAATCTCCACAATGGCCCCCACAACACTAAGGATGCCTGGCCTCCACCTTGGGGGTGCCCAGGAGTGGATGCCTCACAGGGAAAACCAGGATGGGTTCCACAGCGGTATTCCTACAAGCACCTTGAGACCCTTGCGGGTGAGTAGTGCGCTATACAAGTATCAATTTACATTACATTACATTTACAGTGAACCTCACAATCTTTTATTCCTAAAAGTCTGATGGGCTTGTAAACTCAGGGTGACATCAAAGTTCAGGTTTGAGAATAGTTTCCTGAGTCAACTCGAAACTCAATTATCTTCTGGACCAACAATGATCTGACTGTATTTTCTACACTTAAAATTACACAAATGGCTTGATTTAGAATTTGGCAGGAGGGAACTCTGTCAGATAATATTGCGTCTGTCTTATTACGAGTTCATCATATCCTGATGCACATGTATAAGGAGACGGGCTATCCCTTACGTTTGTAATGGAGTTCCCATCCTAACCTCTAAATCAGACCCAAAGTCTTCTCCTAATGAAACAAAAGGAGACCCATAAAAATAAAACAATTTACTTCATTAGTTAGAAATGCCTTGAAGAGTCCAAATCCCCCTAATACAAATTGTGTTTGTGCATGGAGTGTTCACCGCACACAGACCTCAAGGGAAGAGGCTTCTAGGGATCATACCTAGGAGATTCTCTTGAACACTATTTATTTCTCACACCCTCTAATGAGAAACCATCTATTTCTGCTCCAAACCTCAGCTTCTTAAAATTGTGTTTCGCTGTTTACCGGTTTTCAACAATAATTTGCGGGGCGTTTCAGGCAGCAGTGTCAGCAGATACCTGAGGGTGCTTGGCTCGGCACTAAGCCACCGCACTTGGTAATGATGAGGCCATGTCATTGCTCTAATCTCCGTTCCTGCTAATTGTACATAAAGCATTTACCGCCCAGCATTATTTTTCAACAACATCAAGCAAAGAGACAAAATCATTAAGGTCATCTTCGCTAATGTACATGTAAGTCCGTTTTTTGAGTGTATGCTTACTTATCACAGAACTTTATAAATGATTCTTAAGTGTGTGTCTTGAAAACATTGTATTTATAAAGGGACGCTCTTGCGTGAGGCTAATCAGAGTAAGGGTTTGATTTTGTTCAGAATAATAGTCCTTTAATTTACCTGAAAACAATAAGCTCCACTCTTCTTTCACTACATTACAAGCTTATTCGATGTTTTCCTTTTGCAGAAATGGCGAAAAACACACTTCCCACAGTTATATTTTTGAGGTAGAACAAAGGAATAACGTTAATTTTAATAATTTTGTATGGTCTGTCATTGCCAGAGAAAAAGCTTGCCTGGGGCCGGGCAGACGGGTGGTGAGGCTTTGCTGCAAAAACCCTCAGGGGATGTTATGAGCCATTACAGTCTGGTCTTTTGTGGTCACACCCCAGAGAATTTAGCATATTAAGGGCCTAATTACAAGTTTGGTGGTCCTCCTGGCGGATCGCCACCATCGCACGGACAGGAGGACACACAAGCCCATAGTGCACCCACCCGACAGATTACGAGTGTAATCCATGGCCAGGGGGTGGTGCTCCAGCGATCTAACGGAAGGGGTCTGTTAGGCTCATGGAGGAGCCTTACATTCAGACCGCTGTCGTGAGAGCGCCGATTGTACGTTCCTACACAGTGTGGCATGCACCATGCTGTGCGTGCCACACCATGGAGGAAGAGGGGTGAAATTCCAGACGGGCACAACATGTGCCACATGCATGCACCCCAACGTCCAGGAGTGGCATAGGCCCTGTTAGGGCCCCCTTAGTTGCCTCTCCACCACCATTTTAATGGCAGGCTCACTGACATGAAATGGGCGGTGGACAGGCAACTCATAATGTGCTTGGCATTGCTGCAGCGGCACCACCAGTATTTTAAAGCTCCTGACTGCTGCATCACCACCGCAGGATCCAGTATCCTTGCAGACATGGCAGTCCTGTAGCGGTGTGAGCGGACCCGCAGAGTTGGAGGTGATCGGACTGCCAGCATGAGTACAGTGGTCCTGTGGCTGCCGTATTCATAATCAGCCCCTTTGTCTTTGAGTACATGAGGTTTTCAGGGTGAGACTGGCCTATAGAACAAACAGGCAATGCTTGGTGAGCTGGTATGACAGGTGACTGCGTGTTTTTTTTTTTAGCTGTTTGGTGGTCTATTTTGTGGCTGCTAGGCTAGTTTTTACAGTTGCTTTCTATTATATGAAAACAAATATTGCATGCAAGCTTAAATACATGCTGTCTTCCATACCTTGCAAAACTTCTATACAGCATGTGTTTAAAAGATCAACCCCTCCCCCAAATTGGTTCACTTTTTCAGCTGTCTAATTTACCATTGGGTGCCACTTTTATTTTGGTGGCAGGCTTATTTTCTGTTCCAGTCCGACCTTGGAGGTTAATTATAATATTGGCACAGCTTCACAGTTTTTTTAATCATTTTTGGGAGTCTCCTAGCATGTTAAGCTTGCTTTTTAAATTTGGGATTACATGGATCAGTCAAGGGGCAAAATTAAAGTGAGGCTCAAAAAGTGTTAGTTTGTGGATAAGAATGGCTTCATTTATAAATCTGCATGGAATTTTGCAGGCTAATAGCAAGTCAGGACCACTGCAGAGATTTCAGGTTTCAATAAGACCTAATGAGGAGGGGTAGAGTTGAAGAGGGGTATATAAAACATGTTACAGTAACATTCTGTGTGAAAATATACAAACACTTGACAAGTTTACCTTACTTTTGATATTTAGAGTTTCAGGCTGAACTGTCAGGAGCGGTACAGGTAAGATGACAAATTTGCACATTGCGCCAGGAATTTCCATGTTTAATTTCCTGTTTGGTATGTTAACCCAGAGCATTGATTACAATTTTTCTGGAGACCGGAAAGAGGGCTGTAAGGTTAAAGAGAAAGTTATCAAACAGGTAGGCTGCCGTTTTCGGCCGAAAAGGTGCCATTTAAATATCGCTTTATTCTCAAGGACACGCTAACGCGTGTTTCCTTGAGTTAGCAGCCGCCTTTTCTCCACTTTGCATGTCAGTGATATATATTGCTAATGACTTGCAAAGTGGGCGTTTCTCACTAAACCTACATGGAAACAGACGCAGACACAATTACTCACTATTTACAAAGCGGCCCCGGACCCGCGACGTGATAAAAAAAGTCATGCTAAGCGAGGTTATCGCAGGATTTTAACACCTGCGTTATTCTTGACTTAACCATCATTTGCATGGGAGGTGGATTGAATGGTTAAGTGCACACTTGCCTATTAGCAAGCTGTTCAGTAGCAATGTATAATTATAGCTGCATTTCCAACGTTATTGCCGGTTATCGCCGTCTATCGCAGGATTTTACATCGCCTGTGAACTAAGCGTTGCTGATACGCCGCTAACACAGCGATGTATTCCAGCGATAGACGGCGATAATGAAAAACACACTAAGCGCATTTAGCGATAATTATCGCTTGTCCTTGTTAATATGCCCCTGAGTGTTTAATAACTTTGGCATCATAAGAATAATTTGCAAGAAAGTCGAGGTACCACATTTAGGGTTAGCTTGTAAATTGCATGTGCAAGTGGTGGTTGGCAGCATGGGAAATTGGTTTATTGACTAAAGATCATGTCTGCAGCTTTCCTCCACTCTGCTCTGCCGAAAGGTTAGAACATCACCTTAATATATATTTTAAAGAGGGATGAAAATCCTGCTTAGAAGTTCACTAATCGTTATTGAAGGGTGCATATTGAGAGCACAGAGATGATCAGCCACACAGAATGATACCGCAGTGTGCTCAAGCCTGGCAAGAAGTGTCATCACTCAGAGATGATGGGCCATGAGCCAGGCTCGGCTGAGCTGATTTTCAGCTCACTGCAGGGACATTTTGGGACCATTGTCAACGGTGAAGCACCCTCCGAGACTCCCAAATCAGGCCAGGGGGCAGGGCTGAGAGCAGGGCATCAGTCAAGTATGGAGACCCTATTCCTCCACAGAAACCATGAGTCTATCGCCCCTTCCCAAATATTTTGTCCAGGCTAGTTCCTTTAGAGACCAACTAATGACATCAGTGACCCCAATACAACTTTCGGGAAACTCGGGCACGGGGGCAACAAGTCCACTGTTCACTTTCTGTATTTACCTCTTAGAGCACACAAATATCATGCGCATAAGAAGATTGTGCAGACCTTTACCTCTAAGACAGAGCTGCTGATTACAAGTAGCGGAGAATCACGGCAAGACACCGAAAGGACTTATCAAGGTCTGAGTGAAAAGAAAAAGAAAACGAAGCGGTTTTCATTCATGTGAGGCAGCGTTTGGAAAAGATCCATAACTTTCAAGCAGTGGATATTATTGTTATTGGGATGGCTTCTCGCCCATTAACTGTTCGGAAATAACCAACAAGGAAGTCATCTTTCCAAAAACAGTGACACGAATATTTGGACAAAAATCTGTTTTATCAAATTCGAGCCTTGAAAAAGCCCACGGGGCGAAACGTGCGTCGGCTGCTGTTGCTTTCCATGTTTTGAGAAGTGAAAATAAAGTTTACAGAAGGACCTGATTCAAGACTTTTCTCAATCGAAAGGACATTTGATCAATGGCAAATTGAAACCTATCTGGTGGAAAAAATTCAATATTTTCTGTATGACTCTTTTGGATAATAGATATAATGATCTGGTGTGCTCTGGTGTATTTTGGTCAGACCTTTACCTCTAAGGCCTGCTCCCTCCTCTATTAAAATATGCTATTGTGTAATGCAACTTAACTCCTCTACGATGATATGCCGATATGCCATATTAATGGCACTATGAAAGGTACATGTGTCAAAAGCTCTGTCTGTATAGTTTCAATATGTGGTCATGCAAGCTGCCTATTTATATAGTTAATTTTAATCAGAGAGGGGTCATGAACAGGGGCAAACTCATAATTCTTGCAGTGTTTTCACGGTTTCCCTTTTAAAGTATATGATTAGCTCGTCAAGAACTGCTGCCACTTTATTTCAGAGCGACAGCAGAACGTAAACATGGACATTTATAAAAGGTATTCATTCTAAAGCAGAGGGAGATGTACCCTGGATTTTCACTAGTGAAGACAGTATACTAAGGGACAAAATGATGAAACTGCAGAGACTCACTTCAAATGTGTACTTAATATTTTTGCCCAGAAATTCTTCTTGACTGGAATATGTATTCTATCTTACAAATCACTCTCAGTACCCCCTAGGAAAGGGGCAGGATATAACCCACCCCAAACATGCTGAGATGGTTCACCCACCTGTTTAAACCCCCTCAAACACACACACATAGAGCTGAGACTTTATGGATGTTTCAGACACTTTGCGCTTAATTCTTCTTAACTGTTTTCCCCAAAAGGAATCCAGACCATATGTGTATCATTTTTTTTGCAGATTTTTGAGATCACAGAGGTGCCCAGAGTTTGCCTATTCCTCTGGAGGGAACCATGAAAACAGCCAATATGAAACAACATATTTTTTTTAAAGAAATGTGAAAACATGCTGTACAAGGAAGTATATGTTTTTTTTCTAAAGATGGCATCAGCAAAACGTTTGCAGTGCTGAGATCACCCTCCTTCCAGATTGCGAACACTGGCGGAGTTCTAATCAAATAGTATTTTGTACCTATGTTTTTGCATTTTTCTGAGTGGTGTTCGATTTTTTTCAAGTTTTTGTGGTTTCTACCTGTTTGCAGTTTGTGGTGAACACAGATGAGAAAGGCAGTTTTGAACAGCTGTACTTTTCTAAAAAGTAGACACAAATAAGACATTCAGTAAAAGGATGTTTAGATGTCCCAATAACTTTAAAAAAAAAAAAAAAGTTAGAAAAATAGCAATAGGTGGTGTTTTCAGCTGTAATGCTTTGCCCGATGGACAAATTACAAAAGTAAATACTGCTACATCTGCTAGACTTTTCTGGCCACAGTGATACATAGTGGTTGTTTGTTCTCTACCCTGAGCAAATATCAGAGCAGAAACTTATAATGATTTTTTATTGTGTACTGACCACACATCAATTCATATAGTAAAATCTAATGAAGGAAAAATGTGCGTGAAAGAAATCTCTGCATTTTTTAAATGTGAACAAATTAGTAAGTTTAGGAATAGTGGTTATTGGTGCGGGTATTTAGGGTTACCTGCACTTTCATGAGATTCAGACTGCAATCTGCCGAATATGTTCTTTCTTGCACACTGGCTTACACATGGAAGCAAAAATTAGAGAGAAATTCAATTGATATTAGCAAATGTCCTAGGGGCATACGTCTGAAACCAAATTTTAGTCGCAAACGCTGCGAATCGCAAAAAACTGCTTTTGCGACTAAATATTCGCACTTTCCTAGTGCAAATTAAGAAATCGCTAAATTAGCGATTTCTTAGGCTGCGAAACTCCAAAATTGCGATTATGCTTGCGATTTCTTAAATTGCGATATTCTCAATTTGCGAAATTCGCAAAAAGGATATCGCAAATTAAGAAATCGCAAGCAAATGTATGAAAAACTCGCTAATTGCGAAATAACGAAATTCGCTAAATAAGAAATCGCAATTAACACCAAGTGCATGCAGGTGGTAAACAGGTGCAAGGTACTTAAACCACCCCACAATGCAACAGAACCAACCACAATGGCAGCACTGTTTGTGATAGCCAGGAGGCTGCGTATTCGGGCTCTTGCACAGAGGAGAATGAGACAGGAACGTATATTCAGGCTGCGCATCACTCTGTTCCAGCACACTGAAGAGGACATCCATGACAAGTACAGGCTGCACCCACAGACCATATTGGACCTGATTGAGGAGCTGAAACCCTACTTGGAACACCCTGCACGCAGGACACAACAATTCCCACACATGTGCAGGTCCTGTGCTCCCTGCACCTCCTGGCGTCAGGGAGTTTTCTACGGGTCATAGCGGAGGTTGGTGGGGTGTCACAGAGTGCACTTTCGCGCTTCTTTCATGCCTTTCTAGATGCGTTCCTACAGAGGCTCTCACATCACATATACTTCCCCACCACCCAACAGGCATTACAGCAAACAAAACTTGACTTCTACCAGATTGCACGTTTCCCCCACATCATTGGCTGCATCGATGGGACCCATGTGGCCATCACATCCCCATCAGCAACTGAATATGTCTACAGAAACGGTAAATACTACCATTCCCTCAATATACAGATTGTGTGCAACTCAAAGTATATCATCAATGACATCGTACCCAAATACCCTGGCAGTACACATAACTCTTTCATCTTTAGACACAGTGGAATACACAGACGTCTGAGTGCTGGAGAGTTTGGGGAGGGATACCTGCTAGGTAAATACATGGCACACATCTATACATCCACTACATCACTGGAGGGTGGGGACATTGACTTACCTATTGTGTCTATCCCTGCAGGTGACAGTGCCTATGCAGTGCGGGACTTCATCCTGACCCCGTATCTGGATCCAGCCAATGCAAGTGAGAGGAGATACAACAGGGCACACAGATCTACACGCTGCGTCATTGAGCGTACGTTTGGAATCCTTAAGAGCCGGTTCCGGTGCCTGCATAAAAGTGGAGGCACACTGCAATACAGCCCTGAGACCTGCTGTCAAATCGTGGCAAGCTGTGCAATGCTCCATAACATGGCTATGAGGAAAGGCACCACAATTGATGTGACCGATACAGACACATCGGATGACGATTGCCCTGCTCCCCCTGGTAGACCAGCATCAGGAGTCGGGGCAGCTGCTGGACGCCAGAGACGGACTGAGATCACACAAAACTACTTCTAGGTGAGCAATGATGACATGAGACAAAAAATCTTTCTAATGTGTGCTGTGTTTATTCACACTTCACAATCATTAAAAGTGTAGCTGTACCCAGCACATGTTATGCACACAGTGCAGGTATGGCACAAGTAACTGTGCAATCTGCATAGTTGGGTTACTTCACCCTTTTTTGATTCATTGTCACTGGACAGTTCACCTCCTTCGGTGACGCATTGGTGGTGTTTGGCGTCCAGGCTGAGTGCCCTCCATGGTGTTCCTGGGTCCTGCACCCTGTCTCGAACTGCGCCGTCTTTCTCCAGGCAATTTAGGAGTGATGCTGCTCCTACTGGAGGTTTCTTCACTCTCGCCAGAGGCCATGAGAGCGCTGCCACCTGAGTTGGCCATCTGCAGCTGCTCCACTGCACTGGTGACCTGTGCTAGCCCTCTGGCTATGTCCTGACAGCAGTGCACCATTTCCACTTGCATTGTGATGCTTCTGCGTGTCAGAGTGCTGGTGGTGGTGCAGAGGCGGTTCACGGCCTTGGTATATGTGTGCAGGCGTGCATTGGCACATCGGGAAGCCCTCTCACTGGCGGCTTGGTTGTGCCTCAGAGTGTCACACAGGTCACGGATGGCACCTGCCATGGCCATGATGCCCTCCCCCATGTTTTGCTGATCTTTGTGAATACGGCATAGCTGCCTATTTATTGACCTCAAAGATTTACTTTGCAGGCGCTGTTCCTGCAGCATGCTGTGTTCCAGCCCAGAAAATACGGTTTCCTCCGCTTCAGTGGCAGTGCTGCTCCTGGGCCTTGACCTGCGTCTATCCTGTGGTGGAATGCTTGGCCTTGGTGTGTCCTGACTGGGCATGTGTGACACACCCTGACTCCCCTCTCTTCTGTCACTGTCCTCCCCTGTGGCTGGTATGTCATCCTCAAATGGAGACAGTGGGGGCTCATGAGTGCGCTTCCTGCGCAGGATTGGTGTGTGCTCCGTATCATCACTGGAGTCCTCAGGATGTGCAGGCTCCTCTCCCTCTGCACTGTCATCACGTGCCCTGGATTGTGCTGTGGATGTAAAGGGTACTACATGAGTTTGTGTCTTTGTCTGCAATTTGCACTCAATAAAGTTTCTACAGTTTGTATCGGCTAACTTCTGACACTGTATCATTCACTTATCCCCAACCCACATGTTGCATTAGATTTCCTATGTCTCAAGGACACACTGTCAGACATATTACTACAAGTTCCATGATGCATTGCTGGGTGTGCTGTAAGACTTGGACTGGAATTACATTTTGTGAGGATATTTGGGGAAGTGTGCATGGGATGGGGATCAGTGCAGATTGATTTTGCATGCATCTTACCTTGGCTGCTGGATGCAGGGTCGGAGCTGTCAATGTCAGCCACACCACCGACGCTCTCAGGCAGGAGAGTGGACTCCACAAGCTCCTCGTGGGGTGTTGGCTGTGCTGCTGTGGATGGTCCTCCCCCAGTCTGGTTTGCATCCTTTAGTCTGGCTGCCACCCTCTCCTTCGACCTCTGCCGCATATCATACCATCGCTTGCGCAATTCCTCGATGGTGCGATTGGTCACTCCCACAGCATTCACCTTCTGTTGAATGTCCAGCCAGATCTTGCGTTTCCTTGCTTCCGGGACTCGCAGTGCCTTTTTCCCAAAAAGGAGCTAATGGCTGAATACCATCTCCTCTATGAGGACCTCCTGCTCCTTGTCAGAAAACTTGTGTTTTCTCTTCCTCTTCTCTGCATCCTTGCCCTCATGTTGCTTGTTGGACTCCATTGGTGTTTGTTCTCTCCTGGGATGCCTCCTCACACTCTCCAAACAGCCTCTGGGTGTGGCTCAGGTAAGCAGGTGCAGGAAATCACTCCCACTTCCTGTTTGTGATGTCATCAGGCTGCACCTGTATTGCAGATTCCCGTTTTTGCGATTTCTTAGTTTGCGAATTTCGCAATTAAGGAATCGCAAATGATGTTTCTGAGACTTTTTTGCGATTATTAAGAAATCGCTAAACATTTGCGATTTTTTTTTACATACCGATTTGCGAATCTCAAACTGCAAATCGCAAAATATCATAATTTGAGATTCGCAAAACGGGAGTTTCATACATATGCCCCTTAGTATTCTGTAGTCCCACACTCCGAAAAAAGTTGCACCTCATCTGTGAGGCTGGGCCTATTGCCTGCAACAAGGAGGGCCACAAATTACTAAAAGGAAACATCAACAATTTCCTCATGCAAATTGACCCATTCTAGCAATATGGGTAGCTACAGTATCTGGATCCATGACAAATTTAATTAATTAGAAAATGCAATTTTAAATGTATAATTTGTAAAACTATGGATATGAATAATTTTGTAGCTCCCAGCAGGTTTTGAAACGTTTCCTTATACACATATGAAGAAAATCTGCTATATTAGCCTAAGTTTTATGTTTGCAGGGCAAGCATGGTAAAAAACATGTTGGGAACCATTCAGATCACACCATCCTGGACTCCACTAGGTGTTTATCTTTTAGAAATGTCTTGGAACCAAATTGTAAATAGCATTTCGGTTGTGCTGCCACGTTTTTGAGTAATGGGAACATTTTTTGTTGTAGATTGTTCTATTTTTCCAAACATGGAGTCTGAATAAAACTGGAGATCGCGTTACGATGGAGAGTTATCAGTCCCTTTTCCTAGTGAGTACCAGTCCTGAGTTGCTGTTTTAAAATATTGTCGGTGACATTTGGCACCCTTGTGGGTTTCTTTGAAGTATATTAGGTATTGTAACCAAGACATGCTTACTAATGTGTTCCAGGATAAAGAATTTGACTAGCATACTTGTGCCAATGCTTCAAGCCACATGAGGTAATAATGGTGTCAAACTTGAGGTATTTTAGACCCACTATAGTATTGTGTAGATAGTAATATGCACATGTTTGTTCTGTGGATATCAGTTCTGTGTCCTGAGAACACCATACAAGATGATGTAGTGGGTTCGAAATATTTGTGCACCTACTGTGTTAAAAGCACATTTAAAAAAAAAAAAGAATGACACTGAAATCCAGGGAAACATCAATTGTTATATTTTCTAAAAATTCAACCTGGCTCCAGAAGTCACGATTTGTCAGAGTTGCACTGTCCATATAAAAGAAAGAAGTTGAATACAGTTTAAGTGTCATATACATATATTTGTTACTTATTCTGAGCTTTTGCTCTGGACATCGTAAAATAAGAACTGATTCATTATTGTATTGTATTTGTTTTTTTGTGCATTATTGTATTCACATTTATTTGTTACTATAATTTTGTCTGTATCCACTGTTGTGTATTAATTCATATTGGTGGGAGAGAAGAACATTTCTGATTCAATTTTGTACTTGGTCTTCTGTGTGTGACAAAAAAAAATCATTTGTATGATGTATATAAAAGAATAAATGGTGATGGCTTTTATTGAATATAGCGGCCACAAATTAATGGAGTCAAAAAGGATCAGTCAGTTTTGGCATTGTATGTTTGTGTAACTTTTTGGTGGCTCAGCCTTACTGACTTTATGAGCCCAACCCCTTTGTTTGGTATAACTTTTAGAAAGTTGGCATTTCTCTTACTGTAACCATTCGGTGCCTTTTGCCTGTCTCTAAATACATGTCTGAAGTGGGCGACAGCTGGATTCATGCATTTATTCTAGACAGCCACACACAAAGGGAGCTTAGGTGTGACTGATGGGCCATCCATATCCTGATGGGCCATCCTGGACAGTAGAGAAGGGAGGAGCTGACCCTTGCACCTGAAAGGGCTGTATCCTGTTATCCTGCCCCCCCCCCCTCAAAGGGCTGCATACCACCCTGTGCTGAGTCTGGAGCCAAGGCAGGAAAGGCAGGGTCTTGTGCACTTCAAAGGCATCTCTTTGAAGCCTCCAACACTTTAAAGGCTCAACTGGATATAAGTACTGGAACTCTGACACCACCAACTCATTACACTTCTGGGCCTGTGACCACTCTGCCAGGAACAATAGAATCTGCTGTGCTGCTCAAGGACTGCCATTCTGCAATTCTGCTGGAACTGCTTTCTGTTAAAATCTTGTCTTGCTGTGTTGCCCATCTACTCTCTCCCTCTCTGCCTGGGAGAGAAGTACTGGACTTGCATCACTTGAGTAACTTCAAGGACTTCCTTTCGTGCATTGTGTTGCCTACATCTCAGTGATACACATCTGCTTGTGAGTCTGTCCTGCCAGGTGGTGCCACCCCAGTTCTGGACCCTTGGAAGCGGACCTAGGCATTTTCTCCAGTGGAAATGATGCATCCTCTGCTGCAAGAGCTTAATCAATGCATAGTCGCTATTGGGGAACTGCAGGGACGCATTGCACTAGGAAGCACTGCATAGGGCTCAGAATCACTGCTTTGGAACTGACACATGTAGAAGATTGACACATCCCCTCTACCGAGTGGAGAAACCCTGTACTTCACATTAGGAACCACCGCACTTCAGTAGTGACGCTTTGCTTACTGAACCGATGCATCACCGCAGTAGCGTGGAGAAATTCAGTGCAACACCTCAACTTTGTGGGAATCACCGATTCATCCCACTGTTAAAACCAGGTTCCAGGCATTTTTTTTCAGCGGGCACTGTGTGGGTCCTGTATCCCACCCATGCTCCATTGTGGTCAGCCTGAACTTTGTCCCAGTCCAGCGCGACCAATTAACTCCTTGGGCCCTACTTGCTTCTAAGAGTTATTTCTGGCATTTAATTAAAAAAAAATCATATCTTGACTGGTGCATATTGAATTTTTATCATTTTGGTCATGTTTATATGATAAAATTCTTCCTTATTTTTTCTAAACTGGTATGGAGTCTTTTTGTATTTTCACTGTTTTACTGTTTAAGTGTTGCACAAATACTTTACACATTACCTCTTAAGTGTGAGCCTGACTATTCTGTGCCAAGCTAACAAAGGGTGAACACAGGATAATTTAGGTTGTGTAGTAACTTACCCTGACTAGGATTGGCGCTCCTGTTTGGAAAGGGTCCATACCTCTGCCAAACAGAAACCCAATTTCTAATTCACAGTATAATGGCTCCCTATGTAATCATTGCAAGGTAACAGTAGCATACAGGATAGCCCACTATTTTTTTTATCACACGCAGCAG
This sequence comes from Triturus cristatus, assembly GCF_964204655.1. Lineage (NCBI taxonomy): Eukaryota > Metazoa > Chordata > Amphibia > Caudata > Salamandridae > Triturus > Triturus cristatus. Next base: position 968,708,150 of record NC_140594.1, read on the forward strand.
CTTCCCATCTCAGAAGTGATTGATATAGGGTAACAAGTATATGAGACATCCCATCTGTGATTGCTACCCCTCTAACCATTTGAACTAGCATTTGGAAACATGTGAGGATTGCTATCAAGGGTGCAATATTTATCGTGAACCTTTCTGTTTCCAAAACAGATTGATCTTTTGTGTATATCTTCCTAGTTGATTCTCCATTCCTTTTTAATAATCTCTCTGTTAAAGTTACACTCCCATTTAATGCAAATCGCTTTTGTCAATACATGTGCTGCCTTCAAAGTTTCTTGTAAACAGTTTTCCATCAAGCTGTTTTTTATCTAGAATTTGTTTGCAAACATTTTTATCCTGACTGTTTTATTTCTGTGTAGGTGATAATAATCCAGCTTGTATTATGAACTGAATTCATCCAGGGATATATTTGGCCCTGAAATAGTTATTCATTTTTTCTTTTTTTTTCTTTCTGCTCGGTTTCTTTGTATTTAAATTTGTTCTCAACATACAAGCTCTGTATAGTCTATTGGCAAATATTGTAAGCACCATAATTGGTTTCCTTTAGCACAGTTATTGAAACCTTTGCAGAAGACAAATTTTCTTTCTTTATCATTAATAGCTTGCCCTGAATTTAGGATGAAGCAACTTTCTTTCTATATGTTTGTAGCAAATATTATACTTACATTTTGCCTACATTTCCTTGCTTTAAGATAACAAATGTATGTACTACCATAATGGAAAATGTGGCGTGCATTAAAGGCATGGTGAAAAGGGTTAATCATCTCTATGCTTACTGAACAATTCTGAACGATAACAACTAGAAAATGGTCACCTTATGAATTTGGTTAGGGCTGGCAAACCACTAGGGTGACAGAAGCACCACCTCTGCCCACATTGGTGAGCAATTGATAAGGACAGTGCTCCCATTGATGACAGCACAGAAGCATTTCACCAAAAATATAATGCTAGATAGAGCACCATGCCATGAGCTCCCTAAGCATTTTCGTTTTGGAAAAAACTGAAAGGTCTCTCATGCAGACAGAGAATCCTCAGAGATATTTCAGTTTTTTTGTCATGCTCGCCACCGCCATGATTTGCAGATGTTATGGATCTCTTGGAAAAGATCTCTCCCTCTATATCTATGGACCGGGACACAGTCAAGAGTTCAGGTCAACTGCGATGGGGACGGGCTGGATAGAGGACCCACACAGGACTCGCCGAGCAAAAGTACCTTAATCATGGTCACAACACAAGATTTGTTGATTTTCTTCATGCAAGGGTGGTGATGCGTTGATTCAGAAGACAAGCGTCAGTTCCAAGATGTGTTGGTTCCAAAGCCAACCCACCAGGTTTCTACATGCAAACAAAGGGTTGCGTCAATCGTCCTTCAGTTGTGGCTGCGATTGGATGAGTCTGATACAGAGGTTCCGATGACAAAGCACCAGTTCTAAGATGCATTGGCTCCAAAGTTGATGCGCTGGGTTTCTCCATGCAAATGAAAGGCTGAATCAATTGTCCTTCAGCAGTGGTGGCAATGCAGTACTTCTGATGCAAATGTTCTGATGGCGATGCTCAGGTTCCAAATGCGGTGCACTGGTTCTGTTCCTGCACCAGCAGAATGTGTAAATTCTGCTTCTTGCAGCAGAGGATGCGTTGGTTTCACTGGAGTATGCACCTAGGTTCACTTCTAAAGAACCAGGTATAGGAGCAGAGTAAAAGACTTTGATGTCACTGAGTCATTAAACAACAGGAAGCTAGTTAGCCGTTGGAGTCACTCTGGGTCAAGTGATGAAGGCCCAGTTAGAGAGAGCAGCAGGCCACAGACAGTACAGCAAGGCACCAGTCATCCAGAACAGCAGTCCAGCAGTGTAGCAGTCCTTAGTACAGCGGTTCGTCTTCTGGGCAAGTTCTTTTCAGGTCCAGAAGTATATTGAGTTGGTAGGGTCAGCAGTCCAGTCCTTTTGCCCAGTTGTGCCTTTGATGTGAGGGTGAGATCAAAGATGGGTCTTTGAAGTGCACACAGGCCCTTCATCGTGCCCTGGCTCCAGAATTACTATGGGGGGTATGCAGCCCTGACTATGACTATGACTATGACTATGACTATGACTAGGACAGCCCTTTGTGTATGGACAGGGTCCCGTCTATTCAGTGTGAGGCTGTGCCATGCTCCTCCCTCACTTCCACTCAGGAAGATTCATAAAGTAAAGCCCAGCTTCAATCAATCAATCAGCGTGACTACTCACCCATAAGGGTCTCAAGGTGCTGGGGGGGATTAGCGGATTCCAGTCCATCAAGGGGGGGTCTGTCATCAAGCCAGGTTTTGAGGTTTCTTGCGAAGATGGAGAGCGATGTTGTCTGTCTGAGGTGGGGCGGAAGGGAGTTCCAGGCTCTGGCTGCGAGGAAGGAGAAGGAGCAGACTCCCGATCTGGTCTTTCTGGTGCGGGGGACCATGGCGTAGGAGATCTGGGCTGATCGTAGGGTCCTCGGGGTGCGTGGAATTTGAGCCGGCTGTTCAGGTATGCTGGTCTGGTGTCATGGAGGGCCTTGTGGGCATGGGTGAGCATCTTGAAGGTGACTCTAGCTTCGATGGGGAACCAGTGGAGTGTGCGCAGATGCTAGGAGATGTGGCTGTGTCTTGGCAGGTCGAGGCCCAGACTTGCGGTGGCGTTTTGGATGTTCTGTAGCTTGCGGGTGAGGTTTTTGTTTTTTCCGGCGTAGAGTGCCTTGCCGTAGTAGAGTCTGCTGGTGACCAGGGCGTGAGTGACGGTCTTTCTATGTTCGAGGGGGATCAATCTGAAGGTCTTCGTAGGAGGTGGAGGGTGTGGAAGCAGGAGGATGAGACGGAGTTGATCTGGTGGTCCATTTTGAGCTCGGAGTCCAGGATGATTCCCAGGTTGAGTACGTGGTCTGTGGGGGTGGGATGGCTTCTGAGGGCGGGGGGCCACCAGGGGCCGTTCCAGGTATCGGGGTTTGGGCCCATGATGAGTATTTCTGTTTTGTTGGTGTTTAGTTGTAGGCAGCTGTTTTTCATCCATTTGGCAACTGCTTCCATGCTTTCTCGAAAGTTGTGTCTGGCGGTATTGGGTTTGTTGGGTAGGGAGAGGATGAGTTGGGTGTCGTCTGCGTATGACACAATGTTGAGTCTGTAGGTTCTGATGATGGGGGGAGCGGAGCCATGTAGACGTTGAAGAGTGTAGGGCTGAGGGAGGACCCCTGGGGGACTCCGCAGGTGATTGGTGTAGGGTCTGAGAGGAAAGGGGGGAGTCTGACCCGCTGCGTTCTGACAGAGAGGAAGGAGCGGATCTAGGCGAGGGCCTTGTCTTGGATCCCTGCGTTGTGGAGTGAGGGCTGCTGTTTCAACTTTGTTCAGTAGGGTACGGATGTAGTCTGTTGCGGCGAGGAGGGTGGTTTCCATACTGTCGTTTTTTCTGAAGCCAGATTGGGAGGAGTTGAGGATGTTGTGCTCTCCGATGAATGTGGTGAGTTGGCTGTTGATGGCTTTCTTGATGACTTTTGCTGGGAACGGGAGCTAATTTAGGCTATCCTTCCCGCCATGGTCACTATTCTCGTGACCCCCAACGGAAATATATTGCGTCCCTGCTGAGCCACTGAGCTCCTCACAAACGCCACTGACCGTCTGCTAATTCCCGGCTACCGGCACCTCCAAGAAGACATTGATTGTTTTCTGTCCTGATGATGATCCCAGTATCTGTTTAAACAGGATCAAAACGTCGTCGACCTTTTTAAACACCGCGCACATGCAATGTGTTAGAGTTGTGTCAACTTTCACCCTTGTTTCACTTTTCATATTTAATAACAAGCCTCTCCTCGTTTTGCCTGAATGTTTCGTTTGGTTTTTTATGTTTTTATTTTATAATTATTATTTTTTTTTTCACAAACTGAGTCACTTTTATGTCTTTGGATACAGGAATGTATTGCACTGCATATTGTCTTGTGTTTTTGATACCTGAAAATAAGTTTGATTAATCCTACTATCCGGCTGGATAGTAACTATATAGAATTGATTCTGTTCTATATTCATTTCTCTTGTTCTATCTACTCCTGACAAGGACTACTGACCTCAATAATAACATAATTATGTAATGCATTAATTACTCATCAGACACATATGTTCCCTTATGTGAACCAAGCTCCTCCCATGCTCAGCCTCTGATTTGAGCCAGACCCTTGTAGCTAGCTGACCTCATATGGCCAATCAAGAAGGCATGGGTTGGTAAGCCCTTGCTGTACACAGCCTTTGCCCTGTGAACAACTCGTTATGGACAACCACTACAGACAAACACCCAATCACAATTAGGTGGCCAAACCTTACTATGCACAGCATTTGCACTGTATGGAAACCTTTGCTCATAGCCGACCTCATGGGCAATGAAGCAGACATGGGTAATAAAGTACCTACTAGGAACAGTCTTTGCCCTGTTCAGAACCCCTACTTGGAGAGCCCACGACCTCTAGATACCTAAGGCCCCCTATGTGGTGAAGACTCTCAATCAATCAGGGATTTGTAAAGCGTGACTACTCACCCATGAGGGTCTGAAGGCATTGGGGGGGCTACTGGTCCTTCTGGGAGTCGAGTATCATTCAAAGAACCAGATCTTGAGATTTTTCTTGAATTGGGTCAGCGACATGGATTGCCTGAGGTGGATGAGCAGGGTTTTCCAGGTCTTGGCGGTGAGGTAGGAGAAGGAATTTCCTCCGGTTCTGGTCTTGTGGATCCTGGGGACGGAGGCTGGGCCACGATTGGCATAACAGAGTTGCCTAGCGGGTACGTGGAATGCGAGGCGGTGGATCAGGTATGCTGGTCCTATGTTGTGGAGAGCTCTGCAGGCATGTGTGAGAAGCTTGAAGCTGATTCTCTTGTTGACCGGGAGCCAATGGAGGTGTAGGAGTTGTTGCGTGATGTGAATGCGGCGGGTGATGTCAAGTACCAGTCTGGCCTTGTTTTGAATCGTCTGTCATTTCTTGAGTTGTTTCTGGGTAATGCCAGCGTAGAGTGCGTATTCGAGTCTGCTGGTGATGGGTGCATGGGTATCAGTCTTTCTGGATTCTGTGGGGATCCACCTGAATCTCTTTCCAAGCAGGCATAGCGTATTGAAGCAGGCTGAGGAAACTGAGTTAACTTTTGGTTTATTGAGATAGATGAGTTCAGTATAATGCCAAGGTTGCGTGCGTGGTCTGTAGGGGTGGGGGTCCCAGATCGGCTGGCCACCAGGAGTCGTCCCAGGCTGAAGGGGCGGAACCCAGGATAATTACTTCAGTCTTGTCCGAGTTTAGCTTGAGGCAGCTGTCTTTCATCCAGGTGGCAACGTGGATGTGGAAGTTAGTTCTGGTGATGTGTGTTCATTGGTGAGGTAGAGGATCAGCTGGGTGTTGTTGGCATAGGAGACAATATTGTGGCTTCTGACGATGTGTGTGAGGCGGGCCATGCAGATTTGAAAGAGTATGAGGCTCAGGGAGAAACCATGGGGCACTCCGCAGCTGATCTCTTTAGATTCTGGGAGGAATAGGGGTAGTCTGGCTCGCTGGGTCCAGCCGGTGAGAAAAGGATGAATCCAGTACAGTTCGTTGTCATGGATGCCAGCATCGTGGAGTCTCGTGATTTGAGTGCGGTGGAAAATGGTGTGGAAAGCAGCTGAGAGGTCCAGTAGGATGAAGGCTGTGGTCTTGCCTCGATCAAGGAGGGTGCGGATGTCATCAGTGGCGGCGAGCAGTGCAGTCTCCATGCTGTGGTTGGGAGGAGTCCAGGGCATGGTTTACTTTGATGAACTTGGAGAGATGGTCATTGATGGCCTTCTCAATGACTTTGGCGGGGAAGGGGAGGAGGGAGATGGGTCTGAAGTCATTGAGGTCTGTTGGGTCTGACTACGGCTTCTTCAGTAGGGGTTGATCTTGGCATGTTTTCAATCATTGGGAAAGTTGGAGGTTTTGATGGAGCATTTGATGGTGAAGCAAAGCTGGGGGGCGATGGCGGCAGCTTCTCTGTGGAAGATGTGGTACCAGCAAGGATCCATCGGGGCTCCTGAGTGGATGCTTTTCATGGTCTTGAGCATGTCCTCTGTTGTGAGCGGGGTCCAACTGAGCATGGTCTGTATACGGTGTTGTTGTGTACGGTGGTGGCAGGTGTGGTGGCTGGGTCTAGAGTATCAAAGCTGTCAAACATATGCTTGATCTTGTGGTTGAAGAAGGTGCCGGGTTTGTTATTAAGGTCTTGGGAGCGTGGGACGTCTTTGGTCTCGCTGTTGGGCCTGACAAACTCCCTGATGATGGCAAAGAGTTCTTTGCTGTTGTGTGCTTTGGCATTGATTCTGTGTTGGAATGCCATTTTCTTTGTGGTTTTCAGGTAGAGGTGGTGTGCATTGACGGCAGTTTGCGTGGGTTTCTGGGGTTTTGTTGTTCCTCCATCTCTTCTCGAGTCATTGGCAGGTACGCCTGGACTCAGGGAGGGTGGGAGTGAACCAGCTTGGTCTCTTTGTGTGTTGCTTGTATGATATCTACTTGAGGGGTGCTAAAGTGTAGGTGGGATCGGAGATCCATTGGTGGAGGTTGTGTAGTGCGGTGTTGGCATCAGTTGGCACTGGTGGGGTGATTGTGCTGAGGGAGTCGATGAGGAGTTCGTCAGTGGCCTTGCCCCAGCTGTGACACAGGGCGATGAGGGTGGTGGTGTAGGGTGGGTGTGGTAAAGGTAGAATGTACGCAGTGCTGGTTGGTCCAGGAGAGTTCAGTGGTGGAGCTGTAGCTGATGTTCCTGCTGGCAGAGAAAATGGGGTTGAGCGTATGTCTGGCTACGTGGTGGGTGAGGTGACCAGCTGCTTGAGACCAATGTTAGCGAGGTTCTCCAGTAGGGGGGCAGTGTTCTGGTCGCTGGGGTTATCTATGTGGGAGTTGAGGTCTTCGAGTAGGACATAGTCAGTGGATGAAAGAGCTTGGGGTTCAATGAGGTCTACGAGGTGAAGGGCCATCAGGGTCTGGGGGCCTGTAGACGAGGGTCCCAAGGAGGGTGCTGTTGGGGATGTGCTGGATGTGGACGTAGAGGTGTTCCACGGTTGTCACTGGGTCATTAGAGTATGTGGTTACTTGGATGCTCTACCACACAAAGCTTTAACCTTAGTGAGTGATGCCACTGACCATGTCATGAGTGATGTAATACACAAGGTCATTAGCAGTGCATTGCGGGGAAAAAATTTATACGTAGCTTAGGTAACTATAACTGCTGAATTTCACTGGTTTTGTATGTGGGAAGTCTAAGCCTAACTATAACGTCCCGGTAACCTTTGATTTTTCCAATGAATTTCCTACATTTTTTCAATTATATTTCCTAGCTATAATGTCCCTGTAACCTTTATTTTTTCTGGTGAATTTTTTAATGTTAAGCCAGATGCCCATCACAATCCTCAGTGGGGGGTGTGCAACACAGGGCCTGGCCCTGTATTGTGCTACCCCCAACCAAGCTATCAACTCCTGTCCCCCTCCTCCTTGCCTTCCATTGTCCAAGTGACCCTGCTCCTCATTACAGTTGTGTGTGGCAGTTGCTCTGCCAGTGCCCTTCGAGCCTGCCCTAAACAGTTAGCTTGCTGCCCCATCTACCTCCTCCCTACTCTCGGTTATCAAAGTCCATGCATCACCCTCCTACCTCCTGCCCTGCATGGTCGATATGCTGCCGCTGCACTCCATTTAGCTTGATATCCCTGCCCACTCCTCGTGCCTTCCGTTGCCCAATTCTAAGTGCCATCATTGCCCTCCTGCTTAGCCTCTGTGCTTAGCTTGCTGCCCCTACTCCCCTCCCCCTGCCCTTCAATGTCTGTGTTTATTCCCCTGCTTCCTCCTTTCTACCCACCATATTTCATGGACCTGCCATCCTCCTATCAACTCTGAGTGTTCTGTTGAGTTGCCACTGTCCCTCCCAGCTGCCTAGCATGGTCAATGGCTGCTGCCTGTCCCTGACACCTTCACCCTGCCTGTCCAGGTTCCATGCCCCTATCCCCTCCCTCCTGTCCTCTGTGGTCCATTTTACTGCTACTCCCTTCTGCCCTCCATGCTCTGTTGTGCTGCAACTGCTCCTCTTGCCTGACCTGCATGGTCTGTTGTGAACCCCCTTCCCCTGCTGTCTTTTGTCTGTGTCCAGCCCCTACCCCTCCCTTCTTCCTCCATGGTTCTTTGTGCATGCCCCTTCCCCCTTCCTCCTGCCCACCATGGCAGTTGTTCTACCACTAACCCTCCTGCTTGCCATGCATGGTCTTCTGTGTTGCCACAGCCCCTCCCACCTGCCCTGTCTACATGGCTTGATGCCCCTGATGCCCTCCCACCTTCCCTTCGTTTTCTATGTGTATGCCATTATAGTCTGTTGCCCTCCTTGGTGTGTTGTACTATCAGTGCCCATCCCACCTTCTCTCCATCGTCAGCTTGCTGCTCCTGTCCTGCCCCCTTGCCTTCTGCCCTCCATTTTGCATGTGAAGACCTCTAGCCCCTCCCTTCTGCCTTGTCTGGTCCGTTGTCCTGACTATGCCCCCTCCTTCCTGCCCTTCATGATCTATTATGCTGCATGTGTCCCTCCTATCTGTCCGGAATGGTCAGTTTGCTGCCCCAGCCTTTTTTACCCTCTGCTCTCTGATGTCTATGTGCATTGCCCTGTCCCCTTCCCATTGCTTCCCATGTTCCATTGTGCTGCACTGCCATCTTGCTAGCGTTGTGTGGTGTTTTGTGCTGCAACATCTACCCTGTAAGGTCAGTTTGGTGACCGTGCCCATCTCCCTCCTGCGCTCTCTTATCCAAGTCCATATTCCAACTCCATTCCTCCTGCTCTCTGTGATCCAATGTACCCTACTTGCTAACATTTTGAATTTGGTAAGAGGGAGAATTTGGGGGGAAAAAATGGAAAATTTATTTTCCCTTTTAATGTACATTGAAAAAGAGTTTTAGGCAGGAGACAGATAAAATTAAGTCCTTTTGAACTTAAAAACCTCAGGAATCTCCTGCCTGAATCAGGCCTGTTGGTGTGTATGGTTGTACTGCCACTACCTCTTTCTTCTGCCCTCAATGGTCTTTTATATTGCTGCAGCCTCTCCTGCCATTACTGCATGGTTGGTTTGTTGCCCCTGCCCCTCCTTTCACCTACCCTCCATGGTCTGTTGTGCTGTCACTGCCCCTCCCAAAGGAAACACAAGGAGATGATAGACAAAGCGCTGAAACTTTTTGGACACTCACGCCCAGTCACTATTACATATGGGTTGAATCCAACATCGTTCTTTAACTCACTTCACAACCCCAGTTTAGACCCAGCCATATGCAAATCAGTCTTGAAGCTGTCCAGCCTGAACTGCCAAGCAAGGTTTTCACTGGGCCGGAAACAAGGATCCTGGGACTGGTTTCGGGGTAACACCCCTCATCAACCAGAACAGTTTGAATTCAGTGGCAATGTGAGCAAAGGGCCCACATCTGGGCATACCCTGCCAACTTATAACGAATAAAGTAAACAGAAGGAGATGATGGATGGAGCACTGAAACTTTTCAGACTCTCACCCCCAGTCACTACTAGATCTGAGTTGAATCCATCATTGCTCTTTAACTCACTTTGCAACTCCAGTTCAGGCCCAGCCATAGACAACTCAGTCTTGACGCTGTTCCCCTCGGAAAACATCCAGCCGAAACTGCCAGGCCAGTTCCTCCCTGGTCTGGAAACAGGCAACCAATTATAATGTTGGTTTCCGACAACCTTTCCATGTTCGCCTTTCGTACAAGGAAAGGGTGTCATAAAGTGATATTGGGGGCCCCATGACCTACGGCTGTGGTCCTGGGGGGCACCTATCATGCCTCCGTGAAAATCCCTGCACAGTGTGGCAGCCACCATGAGTCTGCTACACAGTGCAGGGATTTTCACAAACTCCCTTTTCTCAATGCGGTTTCCGCCCGCCGTACAAGCTCCTATAGGGAAATGGGAGTTTGCAACCGCACAATGTTCAGTCTCATCCTAATTCGGTATGCGGAACCACCGACCTATGGTTGTTATTTGTTTGAAGCTAACTATTCACTCTCCACTGTTGCACAGACTGGAGTGGGAGTAGTTAATTTTACCCCTTTGGTGTTCATTGCTTTCCCTACTGTTCATTAGATTGGAATTAGAATAGTACATTTTACCACTCCTGAGTCTAACTCTTTCCCTACTGTTGCACATGTTGAAGAGGGAAAAGTTAATTTTACCCTGTCCAGTGATTTCCCTACTGTTGCAAAGGATGGAAAGGGAATAGTAAATGTTGCCCCTCCAGAGTGCAATGCTTTCCATACTGTAGTACAGACTGGAGTGGGAATTGTAAATTTTACCCCTCCTGAGTCAAGTGCTTTCCCTACTTTTGCATAGACTGGAGTGGGAATAGTAAATGTCACCCCTCATCTGTCCAACGATTTCCCTACTGTTGCGCAGACTGGAGTGGGAGTAGTACATTTTACCCCTCCTGAGTACAACGCTTTCCATACTGTTGCACAAAGTGGAGTAGGAATACTAGATTTTACTCCTCAGATGTACAACACTTTCCCTACTCTTGCATCAGCTGGAGTAGGAATAGCAATTTTTACCCCTCCGTTGTCCAACGCTTTGCCAACTGTGTCACAGATTAGAGTGGGAATAGTACTTTTTACCATTACTCTGTCCAACGTTTTCCAGATATAGGAGTGGGAATAATTAATGTTACCCATTCTGAGCCCAAAGCTTTCCCTACTGTTGCTCACACTGGAGTAGGAATAGTAAATTTTACACCTTCTGAGTCCGACACTTACCCTACTGTTGTATAGATTGGAGTCGATGGAGCATATTTATCATCATCAGCGGGGGCATCAGGGCCCCAGGTACTTTTACTGCGACCTTTCTCCCTGCTGTATCCAGCCCAGGAGGGTGCCCCAGCAATAGCTCAAGCAAGCAGGCAGTTCGCTGCGGGGAGCCTTCAACACTGCTTGGGTGGGACTCGGTCCCCTAGCAGGCCACTCTCCAACCGCGGCGCGGGAGGTGACGTCACACTCCCGGAGCGATAAGACCTCCACAGCACTCCCGCAGCGCAAAGCCCGGGCCAAGGGCGGGCCCGTCTGCACCTGTCAGCAGCAGGGCTGGCCCCCCTCTTTACCTGGAGTCCACAACTTTGCCACACTGGTAAGACTTTGACACATACGCAATTGTTGCTATCTGCAGGAATACACTGAGTACACATGAGCTGAGTTCACTGCCTGGTCAATCCAGACGCTGAAGCCCAGTTACAAATTTTGATACCGTTGCCCAGCTGTCAAGATAAGTGAACTCTCTGTCTCCCCATTCTTTCTTGACCCCCTTGTATGTGCAGTTTCTGAAGTCATGTATACAGCATTTCACTCTCTGAATTCATATGGGACATTTGGGACTGTATCGCAATCGTTCCCTGTGCCACTAGCAACCGGTTCAGGCGCTGTCTCTATCAGGGGCACCAGTTGGAAGGATCGTTTTAGCGGAACATTGTCTTAATTTAACGTTCTGACTGTCCAGAAATAACGTGACTCTAATATATGGTTACACTTGGGGGGACTAGTATTTATAATCTAGTCACTCCCAGTTTTGTACTTTTATAATAAAGGTCGACTGATTAAGTAGTTCAGTCGGAAGTCGAAATGAACTTAGATCTTAGGGGCATACTGCAGTGACAATGGGTAAGAGAAAGGCTGTAGAGGCTGCAACGGGAAAGAAAAAGTTAGCAAAACTCTGTAAGCCAGTTAAGTCAGCAGCAGATAATTGTACCCTAGCAGCAATCGATGATTTAATAGAAGAAGTGGAAACAATCTTAGCTGGCGAGAGGGACTTAACATCTAATGGTACTAAAAAGATATCTTCATATTATAATAAACAGATTAAGCCAAACACTGACAGGCCTGCCTTTGATCCAAATATAGTCCACCATGCTAACAGTGAGAATGTAGCACATATTTCCTCTTCTTCCCCCCCGAAGCAAACCCAGAGCAATCTTGTCTGCTCTACCCCCACTATGTCGAGGCCATTGGTGCCCGGCCAAGTTAGTCTATCTAGCTACACCTCTAATGTAAACCTTGAAGGCCTCCCAGAAAACTATGAGGTTCCAACAATACCCTGTTCTAACAGATATTTATTGCAAGAAATTCGTCAAGAGGAAGATCAGGTAATACAAACCCAAGATGCGCCCCATAAGAAAGCTAGTAGTAGGTAAATTGAGACCCAAACCGAGAGCACAGATATTTATGCACTCATTGTAGCTCTATACCAAAGACTAGATATCATACAAGATGAGATAAAAACCCTCAAGGGTTTATTGCATATATCTCAATCAAACACAGCCAGTTGCCTACAACCCTGGGGCCGGCAGCATGATATTATATATAGTTCGACACAGCTAAGAGGCCAACAACCCAGCGGGCAGGCAGCGATAGTGAGCTAATAATTAGATGACACATTTTTGGAAGAAGTATCACAGTTAAAACAAAAACATAAAAGCAGAACCTGCTCAACAGCCGTCTATAAAACATTGACCATTTACACTTGTTGTATTAGGCAGTCGTTAAAATGTCCATGTTAGGTGGGGGCGTTTGGCTATCTATTATGTAGTCTCTAGGCCCATGTTCCTTGCATTCTGAAGGTACTTCATCCCCTAGCAGTCAGGGGCTGTCTCCACCCAATTCCCGAGGCGATAGCGTCCGAGTCGTGCTGCTTACCACTGACTAAGTGGTTTTGTCCCGGGAATTGCCGTCCGCGTCCGTAGGAGCTACAAGTCCACCATCCAAGTGTTTGGTTGCTAAGTAAGTCATGTAAAGTCCCCAGAAGTTCTTGGGTCTACTCCTAGGAGGGAGCAATTCACTGTAATTCTCGGTTTGTGCGCTGCAATAAAGCATGTTGTGCGCCCATTGTGTTAATGTAGGTAAGGGGCACCTCAACCAGCACATTGCGACTCGACGTTTTGCCATGAGCAGACCCATGTCTACTAATCTATGCACTGCTCTAGGCAATTGTTTGGCATATCCCAGAAGAGCCAGGAACGGGTCTGGGGCTAGCTCCGAGTCTGTTAATTTCCCCAATTCCTGAAAAATTGATTCCCAATATGCATACACCCCTGGACACTGCCATGCTAAATGTATAAAATCCTCATTTAGCGCCCTGCATCTGTCACGGGCGGGGGTCTCTCATAACCCATATCTGTGTAGTCTTTCTGGCGTATAATACACTCTATTAATAAAATTAAAGTGAATCAATCTATGCCTGCCGTGCAAGGAGATACGCCGGGTGCTAGTGCAACAATATGTCCACATGGCGTCGTCTATGGTCTGTTGCAAATCCCGTTGCCAGGCCAATCTTGCTTTAGTATATTGATTCGCTCTATGGGACATTCCCAGTCTGTATATGTTAGTGACCATTTATCGTGGCGACTTAGCTCTGATTATATAAGACAGTTCCGGTACCTCAGTGGGTTCCTGTAACTCATCTCCTAAGATATCTCTAAGCGCCCTCCTCACTCTATGGAATTAAAAACGCTGTAGCATGTTGCAAGATATCTCCGGGTTTTCTACCTCTTCCCAGGATTTAACAGTGCCGTCTAGAAATAGGTCCCCTGTCGTCATAATGTTCAATGCTTGCAATGCACGTATAACCCCTTTATCCCAACAAGGGGCCAACCTGAGAGTCCAATCTATGGGCATATCTGGGGAGTATAGCAGCGCCCCCGCTTACAACTGTCAGATGTTATGCCACGCATGTCGAGTTGAATTAAGAGAGTCCAATATACCGGTCCTGCGGTCTATAGGGTCAAATAACGTGTCGACTCCGTAACCTGCGTTCTGCCACGTTTAGCCTTCAATAGCTGAGCTAATACAGAACCCGGCCTGTCCCCTTCCCCATAGAATCTTGCCGAGGCATATTTCCCGAGATGCTTGATTTCACTATCAGCCACATCGTGATATTAACCCAGTAACTCTTTAATTTCCCGAGCCAGTGCCTCATCATTACTTGTCTGTTGGCGAAGTTCTTGAGTATTCAGTTTCCGCTCTAGGTCGGCCAGTCATTGTCAGAGCGAGCGTAAGACCCTCGAGTGTTTTGCGATAGCTATAACTCTAATGTAAACCTTGAAGGCCTCCCAGAAAACTATGAGGTTCCAACAATACCCTGTTCTAACAGATATTTATTGCAAGAAATTCGTCAAGAGGAAGATCAGGTAATACAAACCCAAGATGCGCCCCATAAGAAAGCTAGTAGTAGGTAAATTGAGACCCAAACCGAGAGCACAGATATTTATGCACTCATTGTAGCTCTATACCAAAGACTAGATATCATACAAGATGAGATAAAAACCCTCAAGGGTTTATTGCATATATCTCAATCAAACACAGCCAGTTGCCTACAACCCTGGGGCCGGCAGCATGATATTATATATAGTTCGACACAGCTAAGAGGCCAACAACCCAGCGGGCAGGCAGCGATAGTGAGCTAATAATTAGATGACACATTTTTGGAAGAAGTATCATAGTTAAAACAAAAACATAAAAGCAGAACCTGCTCAACAGCCGTCTATAAAACATTGACCAGTTACACTTGTTGTATTAGGCAGTCGTTAAAATGTCCATGTTAGGTGGGGGCGTTTGGCTATCTATTATGTAGTCACTAGGCCCATGTTCCTTGCATTCTGAAGGTACTTCATCCCCTAGCAGTCAGGGGCTGTCTCCACCCAATTCCCGAGGCGATAGCGTCCGAGTCGTGCTGCTTACCACTGACTAAGTGGTTTTGTCCCGGGAATTGCCGTCCGCGTCCGTAGGAGCTACAAGTCCACCATCCGAGTGTTTGGTTGCTAAGTAAGCCGTGTAAAGTCCCCAGAAGTTCTTGGGTCTACTCCTAGGAGGGAGCAATTCACTTTAATTCTCGGTTTGTGCGCTGCAATAAAGCATGTTGTGCGCCCATTGTGTTAATGTAGGTAAGGGGCACCTCAACCAGCACATTGCGACTCGACGTTTTGCCATGAGCAGACCCATGTCTACTAATCTATGCACTGCTCTAGGCAATTGTTTGGCATATCCCAGAAGAGCCAGGAACGGGTCTGGGGCTAGCTCCGAGTCTGTTAATTTCCCCAATTCCTGAAAAATGTATTCCCAATATGCATACACCCCTGGACACTGCCATGCTAAATGTATAAAATCCTCATTTAGCGCCCTGCATCTGTCACGGGCCGGGGTCTCTCATAACCCATATCTGTGTAGTCTTTCTGGCGTATAATACACTCTATTAATAAAATTAAAGTGAATCAATCTATGCCTGCCGTGCAAGAAGATACGCCGGGTGCTAGTGCAACAATATGTCCACATGGCGTCGTCTATGGTCTGTTGCAAATCCCGTTGCCAGGCCAATCTTGCTTTAGTATATTGATTCGCTCTATGGGACATTCCCAGTCTGTATATGTTAGTGACCATTTATCGGGGCACCTTAGCTCTGATTATATAAGACAGTTCCGGTACCTCAGTGGGTTCCTGTAACTCATCTCCTAAGATATCTCTAAGCGCCCTACTCACTCTATGGAATTAAAAACGCTGTAGCATGTTGCAAGATATCTCCGGGTCTTCTACCTCTTCCCAGGATTTAACAGTGCCGTCTAGAAATAGGTCCCCTGTCGTCATAATGTTCAGTGCTTGCAATGCACGTATAACCCCTTTATCCCAACAAGGGGCCAACCTGAGAGTCCAATCTATGGGCATATCTGGGGAGTATAGCAGCGCCCCCGCTTACAACTGTCAGATGTTATGCCACGCATGTCAAGTCGAATTAAGAGAGTCCAATATACCGGTCCTGCGGTCTATAGGGTCAAATAACGTGTCCGGCAGGGAAAGAGGAGCAGAAAAATGTTTTTCCATGCGGAGAAATTGAATATCTGGCAAGCCATGTATCCAATAGTAAGCCTGGGTGCCCTGCGCTGCTCTGTAATACAGATTAAAGTCTGGCGTGCCCAGCACCCCAAATGGTATGGTAATGTCAGTATCCGCCAGCTCACCCTCGCTTATTTGCCCGCCCATGCTATTTTAACCAGTAAAGTGTGGACCCTCTGGAAAAACGAACAGGGCAGAACAATGGGGATGTTCGTGAAGAGAAACAGAAATCGTGGCAGAACCACCAACTTCATGATAGAGATTCTGCCAAGGAGAGACAGTGGTAACCTATCCAAGTCTCCACATCGTCCTCCAGCCTGCTGACTGCGGCGCCGTAGTTCTCTCTGAACACAATGTCTGAATCAGTATGTAAACAGATACCGAGATATCGGATCGCGTCTGTGATCCACTGAGCAGGTAGTCTGCTTCAAAAGGTACCGTGGCTGGGGTGATTGGGAAAATTATGGATTTTGCCCAATTAACTCGAAGGCCCGACAGTGCCCCAAAGTGTACCATCTCTCTAAGGATGGAGGAAAGGTTAGTTTCTGGCTCACGAACATACAATAATGTGTCGTCCGCGTAGGTAGAGACAATGATGTGGTAATTTGGGAAGCTGACCCCTTTATGACTATGGTACTCCCTCAATACACACGCCAGTGGTTCGGATACCAAGGCGTATAAGATAGGGGACAGCGCGCAGCCCAGCCTTGTCGCTCTGGAAATCGTGATAGAGTCTGTCACTAAATCACCTATTCTGATACGCGCTGTGAGCGCGTTATAAAGGACCCCTATCAGTTGAAGAAAGACCTGGCCCAATCCCATCCTAGTCAGGACCTATCACATGAAGGGCCATTCGACAGAGTCGAAGGCCTTCTCCATTTCGAGAAAGACCGCGCCCACCTTCAATTCTGGTTTGGTATGCTGAATGGTACCGAATACCGTGCGGAGATTGTATGTAAGGTTCCTATCTGGGATAAATCCGGCCTGTTCTGGGGCAACTAATAATGGCGCCAGAGGGACTAACCGATTGGCAAGCATCTTGGCAAATAACGTGGTATCCACGTTCAGAAGAGAGAGCGGGCGGTAAGATCCACATTCGTCTAGGGGTTTGCCTGGTTTGGAAATGGCAACTATTATCGCCTCTCTCATCGTCAGTGGCATTGAGCCCGACATGCACATATCATCAAAAAGTGTTTAGAGATGAGGGAGCAATAGATCAAGAAAGCTTTTATAAAAGCCTACAGTGAGGCCGTCCACCCCCGGAGCGCTCGTGGCTTTCATACCAGCCAGGGTCAGTACAATTTCCTCTTTGGCTATAGGTCGCATAAGGAACTCTCGGTGGGTGTTAGTGAGAAATGGTAAATTAATATGCTCGAGATAGGTGAGGTTCTCTTCTTCTATGCCGGACACACGTGCCGTGTACAGTTCCACATAATATTGCTTGAACCGATCCGCTATAGCCGCCTCTTCCGTTAGTATCACACCCTCTGCTGACTTGAGCTCCGTAACCTGCGTTCTGCCACGTTTAGCCTTCAATAGCTGAGCTAATACAGAACCCGGCCTGTCCCCTTCCCCATAGAATCTTGCCGAGGCATATTTCCCGAGATGCTTGATTTCACTATCAGCCACATCGTGATATTAACCCAGTAACTCTTTAATTTCCCGAGCCAGTGCCTCATCATTACTTGTCTGTTGGCGAAGTTCTTGAGTATTCAGTTTCCGCTCTAGGTCGGCCAGTCATTGTCAGAGCGAGCGTAAGACCCTCGAGTGTTTTGCGATAGCTACACCTCTAATGTAAACCTTGAAGGCCTCCCAGAAAACCTGGAAGTCCTCCATAGACCCCACATTGGTGTTGAAAAAAGTTTCAATAGCTTCACTCATATCTTCTTTGAAGATGGGGTCTAGTAAAAGTAAGGGGGAAACCTCCAAGTAAATGGGGGAACTGTTTTCTTGGGGGTGTTGAGGACCAGTAGGATGGGATAATGGTCAGATAGTGTACAAGGGAGTACTAGGCATTCCCGAATTTGTCCTATAAGGGACGAGGAAACCAGCCAATAGTCAATACGGGTGTGTGGAAATCATGATAAGCAGAGTAATGCGTATAGCCTCCCTTATCTGGATATCGTGATCACCATACATCGCAAAGATCCATGCTTAGCATAGCACTCTCTAGTGCTCTGGCCGCCGTGGATGGCTGTCTCGGTGGCCCCCCCGATCTATCCAAATTAGGGTTCCTGGCGAGATTAAAATCTCCACCCCAAAGATACTGTACATCTGGATACTTATAGACAGTGCTAGCTAGGGAATTATAAAACTCTGGGCAATCATAATTTGGGCCATAAACATTGACTATAATGATGTCAACTCCCTTCCCTTGACATCTGGAGATCACAAATCGACCATCTATGTCTGATTCCAATAGGACCAATGTTAAGGCCGACTTGGGGTTCACCCATGTTAGCATCCCTCTGGCATGCTTGGTGAAACCTGTGATAGAGGCGTTATCTATAAGTTTCCTACTGCGTAACAATGCGCTGTTCAGTGGGAGATGTGTCTCCTGTATCTGGGCTATGTCGACATTTTGCCTAAGTAAATAGTTCAACACCTTGTGCAACTTACGATGGTCGTTAATTCCACGTAAGCGCACGGAGGGAACCCAGGGTCACCAATGTGTTTGTCTCACCCTCCCCCGCCGTCTCGTGTAGTGCATCGCATTGTATATCTCGAACTGCTAAACAAATGCATGATAATCTCTTTCTGGTCATACAGACTTAATACTTCAAATAACTGAAACATCTAAACCAACCCCTTCTTCCAGCCTCCCCCACCCACAACAGACCTCCCCCAACTCGGCCATGCCTCATCCCCTAGGAACCCTAATAACTACACCTCCACCCCCCCACAAATCAAATACCCTTCCCTTTGTGTGATGCACTCATGGGCGAATGTTGCTCGCTATATTGCAGAGAACTATGAGAAGAAAGTAACTGAAACATTATATTAGCCTGCCCCTTCCCATGCATCGCTGATGCAAAAATATACACAGTCTTACAGACATAACATACCATGTCTTTCAACTCTCTAATGATACCAGTTAGACAAGATGTCCATCCGTACCCCAAGTTCCGCCATTCCGAGCCGCTAGTTTAATCAACAACTTGATTTTGGAGTAGCTACATTCGACCCCGGTCTCCCCCCACACCCATCTCCCCCGTCTGCTCTCCGAATCTAGTTCTACAGGCCCCTTAACTGTTCCGTAATACCTCTTTGGCTGGACCCGTGTCTCACCCCTCCTTCTTGATCTTTTCAGAGGTATCGCAAATAGTCCATATCCCCGTGATCCTTCAAAATGCCTCCCTCTCCCTATTTCTTTCAAACCGTATGTCAATACTTATTGTCCAGCCGCTGTCCGACGTCGCTAGTCTTGTTCCTCTAGAGAGCCCCCCGCCGCTTCGTCAAGCAGCTGGCGTTCCGGGGTGTGACGTCGCTCTTTGGACCAGTCTTCCAGTGCCTTCTGCAGGACCTTTGGGTCAGTAAAAATTTGGGAGCGGCCCTGCCTGTTGACTATGAGCTTTGCCGGATACAGCATGGCATAGTTTATGTTCATGTCTCGCAATTGCTTTTTCATGGGGACAAACTGGCGACGTGCCTCCTGGTCTCGAATAGTGAAGTCTGGGAATAGTGAAATCTCCGACCCCTCATAGTTGAATGTCCGTTTTTCTCTCACCAGTCTCAGAGCTGTGTCTCTGTCCCGGTAATTGAGCAGTTTTGCGATGATATGCCTCGGCGGCGGCCCCGGGGGAGGGCGCGGCCCAAAGGAGCGGTGCGCTCTCTCGACTACAAACATGGCGGAGAAGACCCCCTCCCCTAACAGCGCGACTAACATTTTTTCTATAAAGTGTTCCCAGTCGGGGTGGACTCCGGTAACCCGGTGATTCTGAGGATACAACGACGTGAACAGGCTTCTAAGTGGTCCGTTTTATCCTGCAGGACACGCAAGACCCTCCCCAGTTGCTTATGCTCTGTATCCAACGTAGTGTGTGCTTCTTCCACCTCCGTCAGTCTGCGCTTAGACATATCTAAGCGTTCTGCATGTTTGTCTATCCGCTCCACCATCCTGTCCATCTGGTAGGAGAGGGCGTCCATCTTCGTGCCCAGGGAGGCGATTCCGCTCTGCAGGCTTTTTTCTATGGCCACTAACATCCCCCGAATATCCGGGCTGGGGTCTTCAGGCTTGGGGGAGGGGGTCTGTGTCCTGTCTGCACCATCCGTGGAGGCGGAACCGCTTCTTCTCGAAAGAGAGCTTGGGCTGGGCCCTGTCATCTCTGCCCATGGCGATTCTCAGTAGGCACCACCAGGCAAGCCTACACAACACACCAGCCCCAGGGCTCCGCACTTCGGATGTCTACCGGGGGTAAAGGGGACCACCTGCCACCCCAGTCCGCATCGTTCTCAGGCTTCTACTGAGGTGATGCCCCTCAAATAGCGCCACCAGTGTCCAATGCCCCTCCTCGCGTGCAAGCCGCAGATCCTCGTTACAATGCACAGGGAAGCTCCTTGTTTCAGTCTGTCTAGCAGCTCGTTCGTGAATTAAATGGTGGCTCCAGGGGGGGAAGGGAGTCTGCACCTCCGTGCCCATCTCCGGATCTGTTTCAGGGATCCAGACGCGGGCATCTCTTACCTCAGGCCCCGCAAATACATCTCGCTGATAGGCCAAAGGAAGCAGTCATTCCGCTGCAATTTGTGTGCACCGATGTCGTCGTCCTGAAGGAAAATGAGCGGTCGGTCCTGCGAGCCTGCGCGTCTCCTCCGATGCTCAATACGCTGTAGTCGGCTCACAGCTTACACCTCAGCAGCGCTTCACTAGCTTGGGCTCGCAGCAGCCGTGGGTCAAGCCGGAGTCTGTAAAATGCGTGGGTCCGAGCCGCGTCCCGGCAGCCCCGCCGCTCGCCGCAAACCCACCACGCAGTCTCGCTACAACGCAGTCCGGGGATTCAGGCCCTGCGGTACGGGTGACTTTCAGGGTGCACAGCTCCTCTGTGCTCGGTCCGAGAGGGACTGGAGTTCGTCCGCTGTGACCCTGGCACTTTCTTGCACTCACGCCGCCTTGTTTCGATCATGGAGTGCTGCGTGGCTGCCGGATAATGAACGGATATATCAGCGATCACACTGAGCTAAAGGCTGAAGCGGCCATCTTGGTCACGAGCAAGCTCCGCCCCCCCACTTCGAACTACTTTTATCCCAAGTAAAATTAGCAAAACACAAGGGAATAATAAACCTACAAGGGGGAAAGCCATTTGTAATCAGATTTCAGGAATAGCGGATAGGTGCTTATCTAGACCTCTCTCTCTCTCTACTCCTGCCCCAATGGAGGCTGTCTGTAACAAGAACCTTTCAGCTTGTAACAATCTCCGCCAATCCTTACCAGCTAATTATCACTACTACCCCGCTGGCTTGGAGACTCGGCCCAGAATGCCCCCATCTTTGCAGCAACGGACATCAAATAATAGTCCCTCTGATATCAGACAAAAAATGGGCCAAACTGTATGGGACCGGAAGGGCGGTGTCAGAATTCCAGACTAGACCTGGAGGTTATAGGCAGCCAATATCCAAGGGAATCTTATCCATTATCACAACACATAACTAGACCTAGGGAAAATGCGCATAGTATTTTCAACAAAGAAACCAGAGAGGACGAAGAGTACGTAATAATTAAAGTTACGCTTTAGATTAGAAATAAACACCAATGCCATTCTATAATAAGATCTGACATCTTAAAAGCCGAACGTCTTCGGCAAGAAACAGGGAATCTGGATGACATTAAATTAACTTTCCATTCCAAAACCATTATAGACAATTTGATAACTATGAATTTAAGAACACACTCACTCTTCGAATCAAAAATTTGTTTTAGACTAACAAAAACATCAGCAGCAGAGAGGAATAGTCTATCGTCAGCACTTGAGGGGACTCACAATTTAGAATCAGTTTATTGAATATGTGCGCGGACTAGAGGGACTTCATCTAAGGGAAGCACATATAGCCATATATATTTGAAGCTCCCGTGACTACAGGGGGATTCTCATGCTTTACATGATGCCTATTTGCATAAAAGCCATCCACACGATCCGATAACAATCTCTACAAACACTGACAACCATAGACACAGTACCCTAAGTAGAGCCCTTGATAGGCCTTCCACAGATATAGCTCCAAACACTTTAAAGATGCTGTCCTGGAACATTGCTGGGCTTCACCCAAAACTTTCTGATCCAGACTGACAGGACTATGTTAATAACTTTGACCTGTGCCTCTTCCAGGAAAATGGGCGGTAGAGCCTCTGTACAAACTAGGCTACAGAACCTTCTATATAGGGGCCATACCATCGAAGAGAGGAAGACCTTCGGGTGGGCTGATTATCTGGGTAAAAATTGCTTTAAACAACACTATAGAGATAGTGAACTCTGGTTCCAAGGACATATTGGGGATAAAGTTGAAATTTGAAAATAGGCTACTCATACACCTTCTTAACATATACTTAAGACCGAGGGGGGTGCACAGAGGAAGCACTGGGCATCTGCCAGCTTGAGGAAGTGCTTGATAGTATCGAGCCAAATGGAGCTGTCTTTGTGGGCTGCGACTTCAACTGCTGCTATGAACCGATGTCTGGAATGGACACAATCTTCCATGAGGAAGACTTGACCAGGGGAATTCCTCGCCTTGAAATAAACAAAAAGGTGGCGTGCTCTACATCAGCAACTCAAATCTTGCACTTTACAATTGAAAGAGGGCTATGGGTATGCAATGGGCGGTTCCCTTCAGACATTGGGTGTTCGAACACTAGAGGAAATGCCACCTCCGGTATTGATTATGTGATGGCAAGCATAGCATATTGGAACCATATGCAGGATTTTAGGGTTGACAAAAGATGGGAGAATGATCACTTCCCATTATGTCTAGATCTAGCGGGGAGTCGGTTTGCTAAACACCCATCGTATCCAACAAACCAGGGAGAAGAGATTAGACATCCATCAGTAAGTAACAATCGGAGATCTGTCAAATGGCCAACAATATTAGATCAGGTTGAGCCCCTCACTAACATATATAACAACTTCTGCGAGCTACTAATGGGCTACGCAGAGTCACGCCGGGGTCCATACTGTTCACTCAAATTCATCAAAAAATGTCTGAGATTATAAAAACACAGTTAACTAAAACTCCGAGGAGGACTAATAAACCAAGATCGCGACCAGAGTCTTCAAACCCTTGGTTCAATAAGGAATGTGCGAAAGCCAAAAGTAGACTTATTAGGCTCTAAAATCTAAAGATGTAAACCAGATCAGAATTGAAAGACCTAACTACAAAAAAGTACAAATGACCGCCCTGAGGGAATAGGAGGATTCTAGTTGGAGTGACCTCATCGTAGCTGCAAAAACAAGAGACCAATCCAAATTCTGGAAATTACTAGCACATGGGAATAAAGTGAATAAGGTTACCACTGATCACTTCTTGGACCCCAGTACATGGCATAGACATATTTTCGTGCTCTACGCCGCACCAGATGTACTTGGACCAGACTCACGAGTCCTCACTGAGGTGTCCCTGCCTGAAGTACATATCATACACCTCCAATTTAGCCTAGAGGATACTGAGCAAGCTATAGCCACCTTAAAGCCAGCAAAGGCACCTGGTCCAGATAAAATTACCGGTGACCTTCTGAAACACGCCTCAGATGTTTGGGCTCCATACATGAATCAAATGTGCATCGCAATAGCAGGGGAGAGCCCATCCCAGAAACCAGTAAAGGGGCTGAGATTGTCCCTATCCACAAAAAGGGTAGTAGGGACAATCCAGCGAATGATAGGCCCATCAGTCTGATAGACATTACCCAAAAGGTGTATGCCAAACAAATTTTGGCCAAGTTAAATGCTTGGATGGAAGAGAAAGACATCCTCTCACCTTTCCAGGCCGGCTTCAGACAGAGAATAAGCACAATTGATCAAGTATTCAGACTTTTTTGTATAGCCTGGAAGTACACCAAGATAAAACATGGACACCTATATGTTGCCTTCATAGATTTAAAGGCAGCTTTTGATTCCATCCCCAGAGATCGTTTATGGAGATTGTTACAGAATCAGGGAGTCCCAGAGAAGATTCTAGACCAGATTATAAGGCTTCATGAAGGAAATTTTACAAAGGTCCGCTGGGGCCCAGGCGGGGAGCTGATGGAGGAAATCCCGATTAGGAGAAGTGTGTGCCAGGGCTGTGTCCTGTCGCCAACCCTGTTCATATTATACGTGAATGACATGGTAGAGCACCTACACTCCGCTTTGCACGATTCCCCCAAGCTCAGAAGTACCCACATTTGCGCCCTCACCTTTGCAGACAATACAAAGTTGTTGTCGCAAACACCTAGGGGTCTCCAAAACTTACTTGGTAGCCTCGATAACTACTGCAAGACGAGAGGACTTGAGATAAACCCTAATAAAACCAAATACATAGCTATCAATCCACAAAAAAACTTTCAGAAAAGATTAGTATTGAATGGGGTGCTTTTGGAATGTGTCCCTAACTTTGTATATCTAGGTGTTATACTTGACTCAAAACTTACATTAACGTCCCAAATAAATAAGTCAAATACAATCATAATGCAGAACTCTATTCCTATAGTGAAGAAACATCATTTTTACCTTATCAAAGGCCATTACTCCTGCATTAGTAGTTTATAAATATAGAGCTCAATCTGCTACACTCTATGGATCTGAGCTATGGGGAGGAGAAAATCTTCAGCCTATTATCATTGGGGAAAATAAAATCTTGAGAATGCTTACACGTTTGCCTAAAAATACCCCGATGATCCCTCTTATATACGATATTGGGATAAAAAGACTAGAACATCTTGGAGGCTATTGGCTTAGTGGATTAGAATTTGGACAAATGAAGAATTAGAGACTTACAGGCAGACCCTGAGGGAGTTACTGCATTTGGATGTATTTGTCACTCTTCCCTGGTTGGCCCACATCCGTAAATGGTTCACGGACTTAGGGTTGAGCCCTATTGGGCAACCCCGAGCTTGCTGACCCCTGACTCAAAGAGAGAGATTAGGTCTATATATTGGGAATTTATAACGCACAAAGTCACATTAAAACCCGAGGTAGGGAGACTGACTACCCAATTTCTGTCTTTTAAACTGACCCAGAGCTTTGAGCCCTTTTTAGACGAGATTGAACCGCAGTTTGCAAAGTCACTCTATATAAAATTCAGGTATGAGATATTACAAGTTAATGCTTTCACAGCTAAATGGGCAAAGTCTCAATTGATGGCAAGTGATCCTAAATGCTCACTGTGTCAACGAGGATAATGCGCATGTTCTATTCTTTTACGCAGCATATGCTACCCCCAGATGTAAGTGAATTGAGCCCTTGTGCAGAAGTTTGAACATCAGGAGCTATTTAGTCACACAGAATCTTAAAATCTGACAGAAATTTTTGTTGGCAGTTTGTCAGTTATATAAGATATATGAATGGGCATACATTTTAAGAGTCTTTAAAAAAATTGACTTTTACAAATTTTGTATGCTTTTTAACAATTTTTATGGTTTTACATTGAATCATCTAATAATTTCAGCGGCATTAGAGCCAAAGTTGGTGCTGCATGGGCTAAATGAATAGTTATCTTTGTACTGTAAAGCAAGAACTTTAATGATATCATGTTATTAGAGCCAAGACTAAAAGGAGAAAATTTCAAACTATATATATGTCTTGCATTTTAGTCCCTTGCCATTGAAACACCGTTTTAAATGTCTGTATTAGATGGATGAATATTGAAAAGTGTACAAAGATTTGTTTTGCAACGCTTTTATGATTCCTTGAATCGAATAAAGAATTTTGATTGATTGATATTTATCATTTATAGAGTTTAATAATTATGTTGATATTTTTTAAATATATGTTACGATTATGTGTTTTTGTATTTAATTTAATATTATTTATATATAAAAATGTAGGTAGTATTTAACATATTTTTAGTAAAACATATTTCTATCTAATGTTTACCTTTTATGTATAATTAAATTGGAAATACTTGTAATTTATTTGCAGTGCATTTGTTATTTTTTTTATTTTTTATGTTTGTGTAAATATAGTCGCCAGTAGGTAATTATAGTTAGGACCCAGTTTCCATAGGAACAGCATTTTTTCATTTGCCAATATCTTTGAAGTTGTTTGATGAATCTTTATGACATTTTCAAAACTAATAGGCCACTCACTTCAGCTGCTATGTTAAAAGTTTAGGGGTGATTCGTAAAGTGGGGACTGAGAAAGAGGTGGGTCCCAAAATGATTTTTCTCCATTCTAGTTTCCATTGTGGAGTGGAGTGGTGTGGCTCACTGGTTAGAGGCGGCAGACCTAGAAGCAGAAGTCGGCCCGGGACCAGGGTTCGATTCCTGACGCGGCAGGGTCTTGGACCAAGGTCAGCGGACACGATAATTCTCGCCTCGGTGCCTACGCTAACCATGGATCCCACTCAGCAACTCTGGGCAATAGCTTGCTTAATCTCCATTTACGGCCCCATCAGCGCCGGGGATGCTTGTCTTCACCTTGGATATGTCCAGCAGGGACCATCTCACAGGGAAAGGCAGGATGGGTTCCCCAGCAGCACACAGCGCCGGGACACTTTCGAGTAACTGCGTGCTTTACAAATTAAAATAACATAACAACATTGGAAAATTTAGACACGGCTACAGCCCGAACTGCTGAATGGAATTACACCAAACTTGGCAAAAAAGGTAGCTATTGGTCCTAATAGCACTCTTTTAGTTAAATGGTGTAAATCCGTTCAATAGTTCCTGAGAAATGTACAGATTTCTCAGTTATACAACTGTGGCTTCGGTAGATCCGTGAACCCTCCTGATCTCGTACCTGAGATCTGATTGGCTGCCAACACTTCAAACTCTGTTGGACCGAGTCACAAGAAAATATGCTACTAAACAAGAAAAGGGGGCAGGGTAGAAACACCCTGACAGCCTAGGCCTGTTCAGGGGGTCACACAGGGACTCCAGGGTCCCCCCAAATCATTTTTGCTTTAAATTTTTGGCTGGATTTGTGGTGGATCTGTGATTCCAGCAGACATTTTTTTTTTTTAATTAAGAGCGGGCTCCCGCACTCCGTTTACTTCAGGCCCCTGGGTGGGCCAGGTCCCTGGGGCAATAACAGATAAAGATGCAGGGGTCTGTGTGGGCCTCAGCAGCCCAAGTACCATAGCCTCCCTGGGGCTAAATTGTATTGTAATGTGTGGTGGGCTGCAGTTCCCCCACCCAGACCCAGGGACCGCCACCTCCCCGGGGCTATACAGAACAAGGATGCAAAAGGGGCTCCGGCCCTCCCATGCAGCCCTAGGGTCCGCCACTTCCCTGGGGCTAGTATACAAAAATGTGGGAGGGCCATGCACCCCCCTGCTGCCCCGGGGACCACCACCTCCCCAGGGCCATTTTAAAAATGGGAGCGGCCCCCCAGCACTACTCCCCAAAGTACATAAGTGCTCCAGTTTGAACAAGTGAGTGAATAGGGCCGCAAGAGAGAGGTGGAAACAGGGAACAAGAACTGAGACATTTGGAGTCTAGAATGATCATTAAATATCATACCCTTTTTCCATCAGGCCCCGACCTGGACGAGGAGATAGCAGTTCAACTGGGGTAGTTAGTATGAATAATGCTAAATGTATAAAGATGATTGATGTCTGCATTGCTTCCTCATGACCTTTGAGAAGTTGATCTTAAATGAGTTTTTTTTAAATGCATTTGTATTTATTTGTATATTTTTGGTATTTTGTTATGGATTATCAATGTCTGTAAAACAACGAGATGAAAGAGACCTTATTTATCTGACAGAAGGGTGCAATTCAAACACCTCCATCAGATGATACATTATGAAATCCGGTTAGGATTATTTTTGACAATGGTAGTACCTATAGGAGTATTCAATATAGGGAGTTTGCTCATTGAGCTGTCTTGACATATGTCTTTATATGGGTTTACACCCAGAATGGATTGGCCCACTTGGGCAGAATTGTGAGAATATCATTAGTGGCAGAGGAGGTTTTCGGCTGCAATATAGTACAGTGGTTTGTCTATAGATGTGGCACCATCATTATAAGGATGTTGATTTTGAATAGCTGTGCGACCCCTCCCCTTCATATACATGTTTTGACCCTGAAAGATGGGATCCCTGGAGTCACTTTTGGCTTGGCTTGGGGAGGGGTGCCGTGCATCCTCTTCTTTTAAAATATATGGTTTAGCCTCAGTGGATGGGATGCCCCAGGCTACTATTAGCTCCGGGAGAAGGGCCAAGTGCTCCCTTCCCCTTAAAAGGCCCCAAGGAATGGGGTCTCCTGGGCTTCTTCTGGCTCAGGGAGGAGGACCACCTCCCCCCCTCGCCTTAACAAATATTATTTGGTCCAGGGTGATGGGGTATCAGGGTCCTGAAGTGGCTCGGGGGGGCACAGGCCCCCTCCCCTTTAGAAATCATTGCCCTGGGGCTGGGGTCACTAGGGCCAACCCTGTGGGCTGTACAGCCTTTGGGGTTGGCTTTCTGTGGAAGATTGGCCACCTGCCTGGCAACAGACCAGGCCCTGCGGCCTGCTCTGTGTTTACGCATGGTAACAAAATATCACTTTATTTTAATAACCTAGAAATTCACTGAAAAAACTTTAAGTAACTATAACTCATGCTCTAAGGTAATTATAACTTGCGACTTAGCTATGCATTGCTAATTACCCCACATATCACATTACTCATTAGATCTATTACATCATTGATAGTATCAATGCAACAATTGCATGACAGGGGCAAATGTTATAGTTACCTTAGGGCAAGAGTTATATTTACTTGAGTTAACTATAACTGGTCAATTTCAATGATATTGTTCGTTTAAAATGTTATGTTGTCACTGAAATTCTCACCTAATTATAATGTTACTTTAAACTTTGTGTTTTTTCATTGACTAGATAGATGGGTAGATAGATAGATAGATAGATAGATAGATAGATAGATAGATAGATAGATAGAT
The DNA here is from genome assembly GCF_964204655.1 of Triturus cristatus. Classification (NCBI taxonomy): domain Eukaryota; kingdom Metazoa; phylum Chordata; class Amphibia; order Caudata; family Salamandridae; genus Triturus; species Triturus cristatus. The sequence continues at coordinate 968,737,105 of NC_140594.1, forward strand.
AGATAGATAGACAGACAGACAGACAGACAGACAGACAGACAGACAGACAGACAGACAGACAGACAGACAGACAGACAGACAGAAAGACAGATAGACAGACAGACAGACAGACAGACAGACAGACAGACAGACAGACAGACAGACAGACAGACAGATAGATAGATAGATAGATAGATAGATAGATAGATAGATAGATAGATAGATAGATAGATAGATAGATAGATAGATAGATAGATAGATAGATAGATAGATAGATAGATAGATAGATAGATAGATAGATAGATAGATAGATATAGGAAGGAAGCAGTGAACTCTGGTTAGCTCACACGTTTTAGGCGATTTCCACCTAAAACTTGGGAACAACCCAGAGGACCCTGCTTCCTTTTTTGCATACACGTCTAAGTCACTTAGGAGCACATGCATCAACCTAAATACCGGTTGCAAACGGGACAATTTGCAGAATCGGCCCCTTTGCGACCAGTATATACCACTGCCACAACCAATGCCGCTGCCTGCACCGTGACCTGTGGACACCACTTGTGGATTACATGGAGCACCGTCTCACTTTGCACCGCAATCCTGGTCTCACCGACGACGAAACTCCCAGCTGACATTGACGTCACTGTCTGCACAGTGGTTTATGGGCACTGCTCGTAAGTTACATGACACACAGCCCCATCCCACTCTGCAGTCTAGACCCACTGACACCTACTCAATCGACTCCAGTTCGTCAGCCAATGACAGTGCTTCAACGACAACGATGACGCTGCCTACGCTGTAACATGTCAGCACCGCGACGAGCACCATCCCACTTCTCACTGCAGCCCTGGTCTCACTGACGCTGCCAGACAGTCATTGAGCTGCTGCCTACCCCGTAACTTGAGGGCACCACAAGTAGCACCACTGCACTTCACACCGCAGCCCCGATGCACACTGACGCCAGTGCCCGCCTTCAACCACACGGAGTTCGATCTGCAACGCGTGTGACTTCAGGGGCCCGACGACTCCTACACCGACGTCGGCTCTTCTGAGCTCACCACAATGTACCTGCCACTCTGCTTTTCTGAAGGTACTGTTTTGCAGGTCTTCTGGACACAGTAGCTGGCCTGCAACACCGTGGCAGGCCAAACCATTGGATTTGTTTGTTAACGCATCTGTGACAGCCCCGGACAGAGCTATTGACTTCAAGAAACTGCTTTTAAAGTGTATTTTTGCTTATTAATATTTCTAAATACTTGTATGTTGGATTCTTATTGTTTTGGTCTTGTTTTACACAGATAACTACTGTCTATTTCCTAAAACAGGTGTGGTGTCCCTTTGTAGTGTTTTCACTGTATTACTGTATCTTATGTGCAAATGCTTTACACACTGCCTGTGAGATAAGCCTGACTGCTTGTGCCAAGCTTCCAAAGGGGTGAACAGGGGTTCATTTAGAAGTGTAGCTTCCTTACCCTGACAAGGAAGAAGGCTTCCTACTAAGACAGAGTCACAACCTGCCATTACTACTGTATCATGGACCACTATGTACCACATGCTATTTTTTTCCTGTGGTCTATATTCGTGTTTCCATCTTTTTTAACTTAAACTTCCTACTTCATCATGCCTAATTCAATAGCATCCTCAGTTGCATCCCTAGCAGTGGCCTTTTAGGAGGATAGGTTGGAAACCTATGATATAAAGGAGGTGAAGGCTATTTGCATAAACCTGAGGGTGCAAGTCAGAGACCTCACCAGAAAAGTGGAGCAACAAAAGGCGCTGAGGGCCTGGGTAGCAGCCAGACATGCCAGTGGGCAGTCTGGAGACCTTAGTGTAGAGGAGTCTATTCCTAGAGTGAATGTGCTTTTGGGGGGAGGGACCCTGCAGGCAACAGTGGTTTGTCCCCCCCAGAGGAGCTGGTGGACAGGAAGGAAGCTAGGAGGCACCATAGAGCTTTAGAGGCTCAAGATGGAATAACAGAAGATGGTTTTAGACCATGAGCGTGGTCTCAAGGAGTTGCAGCTACAGAGTAAATCCAGCTCAGATGGCGGCATCTATTCCATTGTGTACTCAGAGAGGATTGTGCGAATACCTAAAAATGTACAAAAGGAGTACAAGAAGGGTTGTGACATACAAAAGTGGTTTCAAGGCTATGAAGTATCTGTCCACATCAATGGAGTCCATGAAAAGAATTTGGGGGCAGAATTGTGGCCTCATTTCTAAGAAGAGGGGAGGAACACCTTTTTGGCTTTGGGTAAGGGAGTACAACCTCATCCCACACTGGCATGAAAGAACCAGTAGGAAAATTGATTTCCAGATATGGTTAGAATGTGTAGATGCTTTTTGCAGGTCACTGGATGGTTGGGGGGTGAAGGCTAGCAACATGACAGATTTTCAGGGGATGCACAATCTGATTGTGTTGAGAGCACTTGTCTCGTCTAATTTTTGCAGCGCTGCGCCAGCACTTGACAGATAGTAAGCTGACTGACCCCAGGAAAGCTGCTATGAAGGCTGATCGCTGGGTGAGTACCAGGGTCCACAAGAAGGTATGTGGGGGAGACTCCAACAAAGGTCGGCAGGGTCCCCAGCAGTAGAGTGGGAGGGACAAGGATAAAGCAAAGGAGTTCTCTAAAAAGCCCCAAACTAGTACCCATGTTAAAGATTCCTGCCCCCCAGGCGCCAAGAAACAATGGGTCTCTTCAGGGAAGCTGGCAGAGACAGGTCCCCATAAGTGTTATACATGTGACCACCTGAAGGAGGATCCCAGGTGCCCAAAGGGGGCACAGTCACCCACTGGTGGATAGTCCAAAAAGTTGGCCAGTGTAGTATTTAGGGAGGTGAAGGGAGACCCAGAGGAGGGTGGGAACCCTGCAGAGATTACCCTTGTTTCACAAGGCGACAGTGAGATGGTCCAAGGATGCCTGTCCCTGCAAACACTAAGAAGTACAGTCAATGGTTGGCCATCAATGGGAAAGGGGTAGAGGTTCTCAGAGACACTGGAGCCAGCGTGACCTCAGCTTGGTGTCACCTGGTGTCTAAGAAGCATGTAGACCCAGGTGCAATCAACCTAGTAGTTGCAGCAGACAACTCAGAGCGCCAATGTAAGGTGGTGCAGGTTCCCTTTGATTGGGGGAGTCTCAGGTCCTTTGGAGTGGTTGTGAGCCCGACCATGCCTGTATATTGTCTGCTAGCTAATGACCTGGAGAAATCATTGTGGGAGGATGTGGATCTCAGGTCTCACTTGGAGATGCTTAGGTTGGCAGAGTGGGCATGCATGACTACTCGGTCCATGGCAGCCAGCAATGGTAATCAGAAGAACCTGAAGCCTGAAACAGAGGTGAAGGAATCTGCCAAGAGAAAAGGCAGGGGTGTGGGAAACCCACCTCTGATGTTCCCTCGGTCTGGGAGGAGGCTGACCTTGAGGGGGATGCCTCGGAACCTACAGGGGAACTAGTGGCTGAACTTGGGGACTTACCTGAGCTGACACCTTGGCATCAAGAATGGGGTCCCACCAGTGAAGAGTTCTGCAGAGAGCAGGAAGAATGCCCTTCTTTAGAACGATGGCAGCAGCAGGCTGCAAACCATGTAGTTGGTGATCAATCTGGGTCACACTGGATCTACTGGGAGAAGGGTCTCCTATACACCGAAACTACGGTCGCTGAGCCCAGGCCAGCTCGTGTGCTGGTGGTACCCCAGTACTTCAGGACATTCCTACTGGGTCTGGCTCACGACATGCCTTTGGCAGGACATTTGGGGCAGGACAAGACCTTTGACAGGATTGTCACCCACTTATTTTGGCCCCAGTTGCGAAGGCAGTCGTAGGTCTTGCCAGACTTGCCAGACAAGTGGTAAGAGTGGGAGGAAGGGGTAGGCCCCTTTACAACCCTTTACCATGGTGGGAAGTCCTTTAGAATGGGTGGGGGTTAATATGGTAGGGCCCCTGGACCCCAAGACAGCCTTGGGTCCTAGGTACATCCTGGTCTTGGTGGACCATGCCACCCGGCACCCGGAGGTTATCCCTCTCAGGACAATTACGACACCCGTGGTAGGGCAGGCATTGATGGGGACATTTTACAGAGTGGGTTTCACAACAGAGATGGCATCCGACTCAGGTACCAATTTCGTATCCAAGTATATGACATCCCTGTAGAAGCAATGCAGTGTGACCTACATATTCACCACTCCCTACCACCCCGAATGTAATGGATTGTTGGAGAGATTAAACTAAACCCTTAAAGGCATGATCAAAGGTATGTCAGACCTATGAGGCATAAATGGTACGTCCTCTTTCCATGCCTTCTCTTTGCTTAAAGGGAGGTACCGCAGAGGTCATTAGGGTTCAGTCCTGTTTAATTTGCTGTATGGGCACCCAGTGAGGCGACCTCTCAGTCTGGTGAAGCAAGGCAGCTCCCAGGAAACCTCCACAGGATATGTTTTTGTTACATGCTGGCCTTTAGAAACCAGACCGTGCGCTTCAGTAAGCTCACCCAGGGGAACCTGGAAGCCAGCCAGGAAGAGATGAAATGCTGGTATGACCAGAATGGCACTCTGGTTGAATTTCAACCTGAAAAGTGTTGGTCATGGCCCCAGTGCTTTCCAGGATACATGGATTGGGCCTTTTGAGGTGGTAGAAGTCAAGAATGATGTCACCGGTTTGGTGGACTTGCAGACTCCATGATCATTTGAATGCCACGGCGCTCTATCCACCAGTCGCACAGCAAACTCAGGATATATTCTTCAAATTCCATTGTGAATTAAATAATTTATTCAAATCCATTTTAATTCTTTTTTTAATCTGCGTTTCATTCCCAACTTTGTCTTTGCTTTCTCCATTTACATAAAAGGCGTATCCCCATATTTTCAAATGTTATAGATATGCCTCAAGCCTTTTTCTGTAGCACGTGGGAATACATAATTCCTCCTAGGCAGCTGTGATCTCTTAGACCCAATGCCTTTTGGGCTGGACAGCCCTTCGTAAGGCGTAGCTACGAATTCAAATTTAAAACCACTATTAGTATTTTATGACATTAGCCGATATGCATAAACTATGATATCTTAACACATTCTTTAAACGATTTGCTTGTCTATTCATGTGATGACACTGACATTGAAAACTCAAAAACTAAAACTCCACCCAGTGTATACCGATCTAAACCCGCAAATAGTGATGAATTCCCCAAACGAATCACCATAATTTGTACCTGCACATGCTATGTTCCTTAGCAATGAAACAGACACCTCTCCTCCACGTCTCATCACTCTGCGAGTGCTAAAACAACTGACTGCTACTTTGTGACCGCAATTAAACCAACCCCCCTTGTGAACCTCCTGACCATTCACCTACTACCAATTGTCAGTTCAAAATGAAACCTACTGAAAATCAAGTCCCACTAACCATTGTGTGTTCCCTCCAAAAACACCCTCCCATTTACTTCAACACAAACCTTTACATTTAGTGTTTGTACACCATATCAGAAATGTGTATGAAAATGCGTGTGCCAGATGTCAATTCTACATGAAATGTGAACAATATTATGAATGTTAAATTATTCCCCACAGGCTTTTTAGCAGTTTTAAAAATGCAATGTTAGATTTCTCTGGTGAATTTCGATATTTCTAAACAGCCCTTTATGTGAAGTCATTTCATTTCTTTTCTTTTCTTCTTTTCAGACTCCCAGGGACCCTCTAAGGGTCCTCCATGTGAACCACCTCAAACATCACTTTGAGAGGTCTGAAATAAGCATGCTCTTGGCGACAGATGATGGGATGGAAGAGGAGAGTGAACCTCTCCCTGACCTCCTGTCTACCAAGGAGCATGATGGGTCAGTGGAAGTTGTGATCCTTGCCCCTACACTGACCCCAGACCAGCAGGGCAACTTCCTCCAGTTATTGGGGCTGTTTGCCAGCCTGTTCTGCCTAACCCCGGGTGTTACTCAATGGTGCGTCCATGATGTGGACAATGGGGACAGTCCTTCTGTCTAACACAAAATCTACAAGTTTACTGAAGGGTCAAGGCCAGCATCAAAAAGGCATGGTGAGAGGGGCGTGGCCAACCAACATGGCCGATCAGACGTGAATCGATCTGCTCCTTCCCAGGCCCTGCTGAATCTCATGAACTAAGGCGTCCTACCAGCCCCCAAAACACTGCCCAGCGATGCCAAGGAGGTGCTGACGACAGTGAGGCACCCCGCCGAGCGAGGAGTCCCAAGGTGTGGACAGGAGAGGCTCCGGTGTGAGGAGAGCGGCGCAGGTTAGAAAATGACGGCCACCCGGGTGCTGGCTTCCAGAGCGCGGAGGCTCTGAATCCTGACATCCCCACACATCGAAGGTGCCCTGCCCCGGGGTCTTCGGAGAGAAGACGCGCAGGAGAGCATTCCTGGTTGCTGTGGCCCCCCTTCTGTTGTCGGTGAGAGACGGAGGGCATATCGGAACTCTTTCAGTCCAGACACGGCACCACTTAAAATGTCGGGCTGCCGGTGTGTAGGGGCGGCTATCTGCAAGAGTCGGGGGGCCTTGATCCTGGTGACCTGCCTTCACCGGTGAATACCGCACCTCCTGCCCTGAGCTTATCCCCTGCTTGGAAAGGGGGAGATAGGGTGATTGCAGCCGTGGGCTCATCTTTGCACGCCACACAGTCCGATATCGGCCAAGAGATCTATTGGTGCCTCTGGAGGTGCACATCCCTCCCCTGGGTTCAGCCAAAGTCAGGCACATCGCCAGTGAGCCGGGAGGAGGATAAGGGATCGGAGGCCCACGCGATTGAGGGTTGATGTGCCTGACCCTGCCATGGCTGCCGGGGCACTCCTTGCCGACCTGCAGATGTCAGGAGGCGCCTGAATCGAAGGGTGCTGGAACCGTGAGGGAGGCCACTAGAGAGTACTGGGGCGCATATTGGATGGCACCAAGGGCGCATATTGGATGGCACCAAGGGGGCATTTGGCTGAAGTTGCTGTCCCACGCTTGCTATTCGGGGGACCGCCTGTACCAGAAGGGTCCAGTCAAGCACTTGGAGGAGAGGTGGTGTGGAGTTACAGGAGTGGCAGAGTAAGCGGAGGGGGGCCCCAGAAGTGGAAAGCTGCGGGGCACTGGTGCCAACTACCTGATGGGGCGGCCGAGTGCTGTCCGAGCGGGGGGTCCCCCTATGCCACCCAAAAAGACCCCCAATAACAAGGTCTCCAAATACTTCACGTTGGTCGGAGCAGGGGCTACAGAAGGAGAAACGACCCCAAGACTGGCAAGTATGGCGCCGACACGTGATGACCTCATGGCTTCACTTCGCGAGTTCAAACAGGAGCTGCGATCAGAGCTAAGGGCGGACATCAAAGCAGACATGGAAGCCTCCTTTGAAACTTTCCACGCTGAAGTAAGAGAGAAGCTGGTAGCAGTCCAAGTAGATGTCGACTCAGTGGGTACGCGCACCCTCGATTTGGAGGAAAAGCAACAGGAGGAGTCCAACAAGATTAAGTCCCTAGAAGACGGAGACGCCAAACTGCGTGGCCAACTACGAGACTCACTACTCAAGTGCGAAGATTTGGAAAACCATTTTTGCCGCGACAATGTAAGAGTCCGAGGCCTGATGGAGGACTGTGAGGGCCCGGACCTGGAGTCCTTCATGGTGGGCCTCTTCTCCTCAGTCTTAGGAGACAACAGCCATGAAGTTCGGTTGGAAAGAGTGCACAGAGTGGGTCCACGCTTGCCGGGGGAGAATCGGCGTCCAAGGGATGTCCTGGCAAAGTTCAGTTCCTTCAAGGTCAAAGAAATGGTCCTGCAGAGGGCATGGGCTACCGACACGCTCACCTTCCAGAATACCACCTGCACGCTATATGAAGACGTAGCTCAGGCCACCCTCCAGCAGCGCCAGCAGTTCTGCCCAATGACCGATCATTTGCAGGAGAAGAAAGTCAGGTACAGGTGGACATACCCCTTTTGGGATCGCTTTCCAGTGGCACAACAAACATCACCACTGCGTGCATCTTTCGGAGGCGGCTGATCTGCTGGGCTTGGAACTCTCCACAACCAGAACGGCACAATAGGGGTCAATGTCGGACAACGGTCAGGAGAATCGTGAAATCACTGGAATGGGGCCTCTGACCCGGGGGCCTCAAGGGTCCCTTCACTTTGTAACATTGGACGAGTTTTCGCCCGGAAGGTCCCTATGACTGTTCCTGCTGCCACTTGGACGTGGTTATGCCCACCCTTCCCCCATTCCCCCAAAGGGTACCTCAGGCCAAAGACTTGGAGAGTTGGATGGGGCAGAGAACTTGCATCTGCCATATTTGGAGGGGGCTGGGGAGGGTCCAGAAGCTCCTGGCTGCTTTACTTTCAGTGCTTGGCACGAGCATCACGAGAGAACATTGTATCTGTGGTGACAGGACGGGGGGCTTTCTGATCCACAAGGTTGTAAGAAGGTTTAGGGTGGAGGTGGTTGGAGGCCGAGATCTTGCAAGCTCCTAACCGTTAGAATAATAGATGGGGGACTTTAGCTAAGATTATCCGCGTCAGCGGCCTAAATTCCAATGTTACTTGTTAATCAGTTGGGGAATAAAACTGTTTTTTATGTAACGCATGCCTTGTTCTTCGCTATGCTAAGGGCTGGGGGAATGGAAATGGTAATGCTCCTCGAGTGCTTTTTGGCACTGGGATTCCCCTCTAGGAGGGGAATTCTACACATTCATCTTAAGTATTTGTTCGGGTTTTTTACTTTCGTTCGATGTCATGGTGCTTTTATTTTTTCTTTTGTTGGTGTGTGGGGGGTAAGGGGGGGTCCCACAGGAGATTTTTAAGCGGAACCAGTAGCCAACAGGTCGACAAACCCTTTTAGGATCAAATGGCGGCTAGAACGCTGACATGGAACGCCCGGGGACTAAATTCCCCTAACAAGTGCCAGCACTTCTGGAAATACATGCTAGATCACAATGTCCAAATAGCAGCTCTTCAGGAGACGCACCTCAAAAAGTCTGACAAGCACAGGCTACGCCAGAAAGCTTATCCCCTCATATTTCGATCCTCACATTTCTCGAAGCATAACAGGGTGGCACTGTTGTTTCACTCTGGGGTACCCTTTCAGGCTCAGGACAACAAACCAGATAAAAATGTGAGGTTCCTAATGGTTAAGGGGGACCTAAGAGGCCGCCAATGTACGTTCGCTGTTCTATATGCCCCTAACTCAGGTCAACAGGACTTTGTTCTCTCCTTCCTTATGACTCTAGAGAACTTTGCTCAGGGGGTTACGATTCTTATGGGGACTTCAATCTAGTCTGGGATCTTGACATGGACAGGACACACTCACACAGGGCTCCAGGAGGGGCGGTTGGAAAAGCGCTGCATTCACAGCTCCAGCTAATGGGGTTGGTAGATGTCTGGAGGAACACCAATCTCACAACGCAAGATTACTCGTTCTTCTCTCATTCCCACAGGACGTATTCCCATATCGATCATATCTTTATGAGCCAATCCTTGCTCCCATCTCTACTGCAAGCCCAATTTCACCTGATTTGCATATAGGACCATGCCCCCCTGGAGATGACGGTCACTTGGCCCAATCCGCACCCGAAACAAGCTCGATGGTATTTCCCCAACTTCCTCTGCAGGGATAGACTCCTCTTAAACAACCTAAGAAAGGCCATTAGGGACTTTTTTCTAGCTAAACGACCCCATGGCTACCTCCCATTCAACTACCTGGGACGCCCTTAAGGCAGTAGTTCGAGGCAAGTGCATTGAACTGGCCACTACTTTACGTGCTCAACAATGTGAGGACTTCCTCCAATTAGAATGAGAACTAATAGCGGCAAAGCAGACCCATAAGGCCAACCCCTCGGCTCCGGCCCTACGGAAAGTTACAGCCCTAAAGGGAAAATTACAGGCTATCTACACTAACAGAGCAGAGAAAACCATCTTACGCTTACAATCCCGGGGTTATGAGGGCGGGAATAAAGTGGAATCCTTGTTGGCGTGCTAATTAAGGGTCAAGCAGGAGAGGGAGCATATTAAACTAATGGTTGACGAGAAGGGCTTTTCTCACGATTCAGAGGAGGGGAAGGCGGGGCCCTTCGAGAATCTCTATAGAACTCTCTACACCTCAGAGCTTCCAGGAACACATGATCCATCAGGGTATTTGGATCCTCTAGACCTCCCTGAGGTTTCGGCTAGCACCAATGAAGAGTTGGCGAAGCCAATAACAGCTGACGAAGTTCAGAAGGCGATCGATTCTCTTAAACTCCAGAAAGCTCCAGGACTGGATGGCTTCTCAGCCCACTACTATCGTACTTTTGCGCCGGAGCTCGTTCTCTTCTTAAGTACCTTGTTTATTATCATTGATACCACACAACAAGTCACTCATTCCATGGGGGAAGCCATTGTGGCAGTGTTTGCCAAACCGGGTAAGGATCCCTAGCCTGCTTGTCTTATCGCCAAATTGCTCTTCTCAACCTAGATGCAAAAATGTACTCCAAAATCCTGGCCACTCATCTCAAAACAATTCTACAGGGTCTCATAGATCCGGATCAGTCCGGTTTTATTAAGGGGCGTCAAACCCACGATAATTTGTGGTGTATAATCCATATCATTGAGGAGGCTCACAAGAAAAATATCCCAATAGCGCTTCTTTTGCTAGACGCGGAGAAAGCTTTTGACCGCGTAGAATGGTCTTTTCTATTTAAAGTGATTCAGCGCTTTGGCTTCAACAAAACTTTTATTGGGATGGTTTGTGCTAACTATCATTCTTCCAGCTCTTGGGTCCTTGTTAACGGGGTTGCTTCTTCCTCCTTCTGACTGGCTCGTGGGACGAGACAGGGCTGCCCCTTATCCCCCCTCCTTTTTGCCTTGAGCATAGAGCCCCTGGCCCACAAGATTAGAAGGAATCAAGAGATCCAAGGAATACGTTTTAGCTCAGACGATCATAAGATTTCGTTATTTGCTGATGATGTGCTTCTTCCAGTGACAGACCCTATTGTCTCTCTCCCGGCTATACAAGCGGAGTTGGAGTCGTTTGAACGGGTGGCAGGATTCATGATCAATCTGGCTAAATTCTTCCTAATGAATCTAACGATTCCAAAAGACGAATGGCGAAGGATTGCAGAAGGGTCGCCTTTTCGCTGGACTAGTTGGGCAGGATTAATGCCATTAAGATGAATGTTTTGCCTCGGTTACTTTATCTTTTCCAGGGCCTGCCTATTCCAGTGGAAGGAGGGCTATTCAAGGAGCTGCGGCATATGCTAAACAAATGTGATTGTCAGGGGAAACAGGCACGACTTCCCTATAATTTGCTTCTTAGACCTCGCAAAGACAGAGGGCTGGCTCTACCGGACTTTCAGTCCTATTACCGAGCGGTACAAATGTGGGTAATCACGAATGGTTGCTGCGAACCTCGGTGAAGCATTAGCTTCATATAGACAGACAGATAACTGGGCGCACCATTTGGGATCTTCTCTGGAAGCCGAAGCAAGACAGACCTCTCAACGCCTACATTAGCACGCCCACATCCACCACACTCAAGGTTTGGGATATCCTCACTAACAGATTGCATCTCACAACCTTCCCTTCCCCTCACACGGCTATACACTTTAACGCCGCATTTCCCCCACACTATTAGATGGTCCCTTTGAGGCTTGGAGGGAGGGCGGTTGCCACATGATCTCTCACTTATTTGACAAAGGAGAATTCCTCACCTTTCAGGAATGCAAGAAGCAATTTCAGTCCGTTTCAACTGATGTCCGGGTACTGGAAGATTGCCTTGACTGATGGGGCCGAGGAGAGGTTTGCATTTTCAACCCCGGAGGGAACTACCAGTTCCGGATTATGCCCTGTGGATTGAAAAATGCTTCGACCACCTTTTAGAGGTTGGTTAACCTGGACTGGAGGATTTCAGTGCACCTACCTGGTTGACATTGCAGAGTTTAGTTCCAGTTGGGAGGAACACCTGCAGCACCTCTGTGAAGTGTTGAAGGAGCTGTAGAAGGCGGGCTTCACGATCAAGAACAGTATGTGCCAGATCAGGCAGGGATCTGTGTTGTACTTAGAGGACCAGGTAGGCAGTGGCAGGGTGGTGCCCATACAATCTAAGATTGACACCACTCTGGCTTGGGAGCCCCCCAAGACCCAGAAGGAGATAAGCACCTTCTTAGGTCTCACTGGTTACTATAGGAGGTTTGTCAAGGGCTACGGTGCCATTGTTGCCCCCTTGACTAAGCTGACTTCCATGAAGCAGCCCAGGAAGGTGATTGGGACTGATGCCTGCCTAATCACCTTAGATGCCTGAAGGCAACCATGTGCATGGCACCCGTGCTCAAGGCACTGAGTTCTCCAAGTAATTCGTAGTGCAGACAGATGCTTCAGAGCATGGTGTGGGAGTGGTGCTCTCACAACTTAAGGACGAGGGCCTAGACCAGCCAGTAGTCTTCCTAAGCAGGAGGCTATTCCCCAGAGAACAGAGTTGGAGAGCAATTGAGCGTGAGACCTTTGCTGTGGTCTGGTGCTAAAGAAGCTAAGACCCTACTTGTTTGGGACTCACTTCTGACCACAGACAGACTACAGGCCCCTCAGATGGTTAATTCAAATGAGGGGTGAGAACCCAAAACTGTTCAGGAGGTCCTTCTCCCTAGAGGGTATGGACTTTAAGGTGGAACACCGCCCTGGCACAGAACATGCCAACGCTGATGGTCTGTCAAGATTCTCCTGCCCTTTGTGAAGACAACTCCTAAGAGGGTGGATAGTTCTCTCTACTTTCAGCTGGAGGGGACATGTGTTAGATTTAGTATCTTTTGGCGTGTTCCCCGTGTATTTTTGCTTCTGACCTCCTGGTTTTGGTGGTTCTCTGGGTCTTGGTTTGGCTGGTTTAGTGTTTCTGTACACTTTAATACTGCTGATCAGTACTAAAGTGCAAGCGATCCAACTATAAATTGTGTTTATGGATTGGTGTTTCCATTAATGGCTTATTTGATTTACTCCTAAGTCCCTAGTACAGTGCAGTGTGTGCCCAGGGCATGTAAACCAAATGCTGCGAGTGGGCCTGCAGCACTGTTAGTGCCACCCACACCAGCAGCCTTGCAAAGGGTTCTCAGACCTGCCACTGCATTGTCTTTATGCAGTTTATATTGCCATGTAGACCTGGCAAGTGCATCAACTTACCAGGCCCAAACCTTCCCTTTTGTCACATATAAGACGCCTCTAAGGTAGGCCAAAGCGTCCTCTGTAGGCAGGGTGCAGTGTGAGGGAAAGGTAGTACATGTACTGGTGTTTGTTACATGTTCTATTGGTGAGGTACTGCGCATTTCGTTTTCACTGTTGAAAGGCTATCTCCCCCATAGGTTAGCATGGGAGCTGCTTTGTAACACTTTTACAAATGCAGCTTGCCAGGGGAAGCTGATAGAAAAGTAGATTTTGGTATAACTGAACTCAGGATTTAAAAATGCATATTTTAGAAAAGATGATTTTTATATTGTGTGTTTGGAAATATCACTTTTAAAAGGTGGATACTTCCTTGTCTAACCATCCATGTGCCATCCATGTGCCTCTGCCTGTTTGTGTATTAGCAGTCTGGGTTTTAGACTAGCAGAGGCTGGTTTGTGCATTCACAATAGGCAGGGACACAAAGAGAGCTGAGTTGTGTCTTGCCTTTCCTGGAAGACTCATAGCCTGGCTGACGGGTCTGTCCTGCATCTAAAGGGAGGCAGGAGTTGCCATATGCACCTGAATCGACTTTGCCTGCCTTCCACAATGCTGTCTTCACCTCCTGTAGTGAACCTGGCCTGACCAGGACAGAATTGGATTACGTGTGCCAGAAGTGGTATAAATATTGGGGCTCAGACTCCAGGATTTTAGAACTTTTAGAAGTCCTTTTTAGCTATGTATTTGTTCTATTGTTTCATTTCAAAGGTCCCTTTTCTTAAGGTCTGGTTGAGACCTCCATTCCGTTACAGAGTTAAAATGTTGTCGACTAATTACATAAAAACCATTTCTGGAATTTTGCTCATTTGTGAATGCTGTTTTTTGTATATTAAGAAACCTTATTAGATATTGTAATATGTCACATTTCCTTTTCTTTGGTTCTTTTTCACATGGGATACCAAGCACTACCTATTTTTCAATTCAGATGATACTTGTATCAAACTAAAATATTACTTGTATAAAACATAAATTAGACACCTTTTTGTTTGTGTGTAACAATATCTCCTTTTGAAATCCTAATCTCTGTTTGAAACTTGCTATTGTTTAGTAATTTATCATTTATACGTACATTGTCCGCAAGAACCATTATTTTATGTAACATTATATACCCTGGTTCCGTGTGAGTAAGGTTACCCTTGTTTTCTTAGAATAACTTTCTAAAAGTAGAATTTCCCGACTTAAAATTAGAATCCGACTTCACCATAAGATATGATTTTAAATTGTGAGTACAGAGATACCCAATTCAACATTTCTATCTTGTCCCAATTGGAAATTACACCTATGAAATGGAATAAGGTAATTCTAATGTCAACCTATAGGCAAGATAGGCCTTCCAGTGGCGACAGCTGAATTTAAGAGTTTTACACTTCCTGGACATGTAAAACTTAAAAGTACATGTCCAACATTTTTAATACATCGCACCCTGCCCTTGGGGCTGTCTAGTGCCTACCTTAGGTGTGACTTAAATGTATTAAAACGGAAAGTTTGGGCCTGACAAGTGGGTTAACTTGCCAGGTCGAAATGACAAGTTTAAACTGCACACAGAGGCTCTGCAATGGCAGGCCTGAGGTATGTTTTAAATGGCTACTGAAGTGGGTGGCACAATTAGTGCTGCAGACCCACTAGTAGCATTTAATTTATAGGCACTGTGCACATGTAGTGCACTTTACTAGGGCCTTATAAGTAAATTAAATGTGCCACTTGTGGATAGGACAATGTTCCCATGTTTTTAGAGAAAGAGCACCTGCCCTTTAGCACTAATCAGCAGTGGTAAAGTGCCCAGAATCCTAAAGCCAGCAAAAGTGAAGTCAGAAAAACAGGAGGTCAGAGGGCAACCACGCCAAGGATGCTAGATCTAACATCTATGTTGTAAATATTTACATTGAGTGTGCTAAAATACTCATCACCACTGTATCCTTCTGCATTGTAAAGAGTTTGTCCATCTCATGACCCCATAAATGTATCCGGTTGGTAATCTGTCCAGTGTTCTTTCACTGAGTATGGTCTTTCGCTAACTGACCCATAATGACGATCGCAGTGGAGAGAACACATTTGGAACCCATTGAGTTACACTGCACTTACCAGGCCAGCACGCTTATCCTTATGGAGGAACACATTATCTAGGATGAATGTTGTCATTTTCAGCAGCATGCTAAATTGTTCATAGCAATTGCTTGACTGGGTGTCAAAAAAAATGTGTTTTCTCTTTAGACCTAACTACTGCAGAGGCTGCAAACATCAAAGGTCAACAAACACAAGGCTGGTTCCCAAGTCAAAGAATATTACTTTTGCTGTTTATTTCTTGTGCACAAAGTAAGTAAGATTAAAGATTTAAAAGAAATCAACAGTCTCAGAACGTTTTTCTGTTTGTTACCCTACACAAGAACCCACCTACATTTGGGGAATTCTTTTAATTTAAATACATTTTGGATAATAAATGGTGGAATTAAAATTGAAGTTTGATTACAAAGGTGTATTTAAATACACCCTCGCTTATTAAACCTTATTCTAATCAAATCTTGAGTTTTACATGTTATGTATAGGGTGAGGTATCCGATAGGAAGCCACTGTTGCATAACAATCCAGGTGAATCACTTTTCTGTAAACCTCCCTTGTTATTTTCACTTATAACAACAATGTTGCCTCTTTATTCGCATTGCATATAATGGTGACAGAACCATTCTGCAATGATCTGAGGCAATGAGTTCACCGAGATTAAGGTGCATACTGAGGGCGATTGGAATTCATGCATTGAAACATCAATGCCCCTTCATCTGGATAGTGTGTAAATGAGAAAGATACACGGATTCAGCTAATTGAACAGTCAGATTTAACCCCTCTGACCCCTAGGATTGTGGTTCTCCAGACAGACTCCACTGCCTCCTTGACACTCCCTGAGGCTCACTGTTTATGAGTCCCACCTACTGGATCACTCTACCTTCAATAAGTGTAGATATGTAAACATGTATTTATTAACTCGTTGCCACAGTAACCAGCAGGAAATTGATGATAGCCACATATAGTATTTGAGGGTACCTGTTTTATATTCGAGAAGCAGTGTTTATTCCGATTGTTTCCCAGCATACTGTGTTGATATGTTTACTGGCAGAACACTTAAGATTTTCAGTATAACGCAAAACATCAAATTGGCCTCAATTCCGGGGGTAGATTTTGCTGCTGTGACGCAAGCTCTTTAGTTTGGATTCCCTTTTTTCAGAGAGTTTACATGTAAATTGTTGCTTCAGAATAATACTGCTCTCTCTAAATCGTCAGGAATGCATCTTGCAAAAAAACCTTTATAATGCACCACATGACCCTATTACAGAGAATGATGATGGCTAAAGAAACACCTCAACCCCACTTTAGAATGGCTTGATTCACTAGTTGTGCTACAACATGCATGTTTCGGGGGCTTCTCGCAATCCCTGCCAGGATTCAGAAATGAAAAGAGTGTGTTAATGCAACCCTGTCTGTTTTTAACTGGGAAGATATTATTTTAAATCCTGGCAGGGCCTACTTAGCACTTTATCTTACTCAGAACCATCAGTGATTTCTGATGAGACCAGTATTAGTAGCACTTGTTATTTGTTGTAAGTACTTTATATGACTTGCACATTCTTATTTCTACTGCATGTGACGTACAATAAATAAATCTCTTTTTAATTGCAGTTGCTGGGCAGGTTTCATGCTTTTCTGGACCTCAAGAGACCTATATTTGAATGGCGCTGTGAGTGCCGAATTCAATACAGATTAAAACGTATGCCCAGTCTCCCTGGCTCAGCCTACTGGACGAAAACCTCTTGAAACCCTGCTCTGCATATTACACCTACCTTCGCTTGTAAAAATATAAATGTTTGGGCCCAAGACATTTCTCAGTACTCTACTGCAGCTGGCACCACCCACTGCTCCTGCTGCCAAATGAAAGTGCCAGCATGACCAGTCTAAACATGTCACTCATACAAGTGTGACATTGCGGACTAGTCCGTGCCACCTGGAGATGCATGGTTGGCGTGAAAGTTCTAGTTCTATCAACGTTTTGAAAGTCCATTGATTTTTATGTAGTTCTCTTCTGATTTTGTCTGCTAAAAAAAAGGGGAAAGAGTGCCATCATGTGGTAGACTTTGATAAATAACGGCTACTGTTTCAAAATAAGTGAAACCTATATTGTTATCTATCGATTCTTCTACAATGTTCCCTTTTTCGGTGTCTATATAGATAAAATGAAACAGACAAACCACACCCTTGTGACGGAATTTGTTTTTCTGTCATTTTCAACTCTTAAAGAGCTGCACCTCCTACTACACGTTGTCTTTCTTCTCACATATCTAGCAATCGTTCTGGAACACATTTCCCTAATAACTGTAATAATAGTAGACAGGCGCCTACATGTTCCTATGTACTTCTTTCTGTGCTGTTTGACCTCGTTGGACCTGTGCTGCTCTTTGGTCGTGACGCCAAGATTGATCGTCAGCCTGCTCACCGAGGACAATAGCATCCCCTTCGGGGCATGCGCTCTACAGATGTTTTTTTATGCCTTTTTTGGAGATGGGGCAATTTTCGTGGTAGTGGTAATGGCTTATGACCGCTATGTAGCTGTGTGCAACCCCTTGCTGTATACAACCGTAGTCAGTGACGTTGCCTGCCTGAAATTGCTTGTCGCAGCACTACTATTTAGTTTCGCGGTGGCATTGTTACAGACTGCCTTAGTATTTTCCCTTCCTTTCTGTGAGTCAAATTACATTAATCACTTCTTTTGTGATGCTACACAGGTGTCAGTGCTGGCCTCGAACTGCACAGCCGTGTTCACTGTGTTCGAAATCGCAATGAACGTGCTTGGTTTACTACTGTTCAATATCCCATTATTTACTATCACCATATCTTATATTTATATTGTTATTGCTATTTTGAGAATCCGGACGAGCGATGGGCGTCGCAAAGCATTCTCGTCCTGTTCTACACACCTCACTTCAGTCACTTTTCATTATATGTGCCTCACGTTTATATATATGCGGCCGAAATCAAGCTTGGTGTGGGATAAAAACAGATTCTTCTCCGTTGTGTTCATGGGCATCAGTACTGCGTCAAACCCTCTGATATATAGTCTAAGAAATAAGATTGTGCAGAGTGCCTTCAGAAAAACAATCCGCAGAGCATGCATATCTTGTAATGGAAGTGTGATGGACGTTTCAGCAGAGTGATTCGCTATGGCGTGCTGTTGAGGACCACAGTGGCTGTTAAAGGCCCTCTAGACAAGTAATGGGCCTGAGCTGAAGTTGAGGGTCTTTATTGAGGGAGAGGGTAGTTAACAGCCTGTACAGTCCCAGGGAAAAGGTTATAATGCTATTAGAATGTCCCAAATTCAAAAGTGAGCGGCAGAAAAACAAACATTGACATTTTGGTGCAGATGGTCTATGCTAGTCATCATTGGCTATGAGAGATATTGTTGTCTTCAATGGAGCGCTTAACACTGTTTTATGCTGCATCCGTTTAATTAACTGTACCAATAGTAAATAGGCCCCCCTACCGTACAGTCCCATCTCCTGGGGCAGAAGATGTCCCAGCTAGGTGCCTCTCCAGGCATGGCCACCTCACCTGGGAGCCGAACCTGCCCATGCAGGCCTGCTCAGCCCAGGAGCTCCTTAATGTCAATCCCTCGGTCAGCTGGAGCAATTTTACATTAAACGTATCCAGCCATCCAACTTCAGGCACCCAATCAATTGGACACCTGCATGCTTCCCCTTGTGCCCTGAAATAACTGTAATTGGCACCCTCACCATGCACAGCCAATTACCTCACATATTATATTACTCATGAAACTTTCAATAACATTATTGATAACATCACTGCAACATCTGAAATGACATAATTGATGACAAAACTGTGTATGGCAGGGGCACAATTTATAGTTACTTTAGGTCACGCGTTATTATTGCTTGAGAACATTATAACTCACTATAGATGGTGAATTGGTTTTGTTAGTTTAACCCCTTTGCTGCCAGGCTTTTTCCCCCTCCTGTGCCAAGCCTTTTTTTGGCAGTAGTGCGCGCTAAGGCCCCTGTAACTTTTTGACCACATAAGGTATCCACGCCAAATTTGCGTCCTTTTCTTCCAACATCATGGGGATTCTAAAGGTACTCAGGGTTTGTGGATTCCCCTGGAGGGGTCACAGAAATGAGCCAAAATACACCAAAATTTTGTTTTTTTTCGGAAAAATTGGAAAAACGGGCTGCAAATGAAAGCCTCTGGGTTTTTCCCTGCAAATGTTATCAAAAAAGGGTTTGTGGGGTAGAAATCACCATTTTCCCAGCTTTTCGGGGATACCTGACTTTTGTCAGAAACCCAACATTTTTTACACAGTTTTGGCATTTTTCTGGGACATAGCCTATTTTTGCTATTTTTTGTGCTTTTGACCTCCTTCCAGTTAATGGTAGAAATAGGTACAAAAGCAATAATGGATCCTGGAAAGCTATACATTTTAGAGACGTAGACTAAATTCTGAATTCAGCAAGGGGTCATTTGTGTACATCCATCAAGGTTTCTTTATAGAAACTAACAGTTAAATATAGGATAAATTGAAAATTACTTGAAAAAAACAGCCTTTTGTGTCAACGTTTTCACCTGTAACTTCTTCTAATTTTGACAGCTCTTTGAAAGCAATATACCGTTACATCCGCTGGACATTACTGGTTGTGGGGATATATAGGACTTGTAGGTTCGCCAAGAACCCGACGAACCCAGAGCCAAAAACTGAGCAGCAACTTGCAATGGTTTTTTATTATGTACCGGGTATATAGTAATTATTCTGTAAAAATGTGTACATGGAAAAATCGATATGAAAGACACCTATGTATTTATGAAATGGGAACAAAATATAGAGTTTAGAAACAGTAGATATTTGCACATTTCTGAAATTGGGAATACTCATACTAGCATGAGAATTATCAGTCTTTTTTTTTAACGACTTATTTTTTACACAATATCTTTCATTTGGAAGGCAGAAATGCATCAAAAGTCAATAGATAATAACAGTACCTTTACAAATCTGAATTACCCTAAGTCTCCCGATAAAAATGGTACCTCACTTGTGTGGGTAGGCATAGTGCCCGTGACAGGAAATGGCACAAAACGCAACGTGGTCACACCTCAATTTCGCAGTGAAAAATGACCCTTTTTTGGCAAAATGTCTAGCTTTAGTATTTGAACCCTAGCTCTGCGGGCACCTTGGGAAACCTAGCAAACCTATACATTTTTGAAAACTAGACACCCAGGGGAATCCAGGATGGGGTGACTTGACTGCCTCCCACCAGGGTCTGTTACGCAGAATCCCTTGCAAACCTAAAAAATTGTCAAAAAAAACAAATTTTCCCCACATTTCTGTCGTGGAAAGTTCCGGAATCTGCGTGGATCCACAAATTTCCACCCACCCCGCTTTCCCCAAAGTCTTACGAGAAAAACGGTACCTCACTTCTGTGGGTCGGCCTAGTGCCCGCGACAGGAAATGGCGCAAACCGCAACGTGGTCACACCTCAATTTCACAGTGAAAAATTACCCTTTTTTGGCAAAATGTCTAGCTGTAGTTTTTGAACCCTAGTTCTGCGGGCACCTTGGGACCCCTAGCAAACCTATACATTTTTTAAAACTAGACACCCAGGGGAATCCAGGAGGGTTTGACTTGACTGCCTCCCACCAGGGTCTGTTACCCAGAATTCCTTGCAAACCTAAAAAAATTGTCAAAAAAAACAAATTTTCCCCACATTTCTGTCGTGGAAAGTTCCGGAATCTGCGTGGATCCACAAATTTTCACCCACCCCGCGTTCCCCAAAGTATTACGAGAAAAACGGTACCTCACTTGTGGGGGTCAGCCTAGTGCCCGCGACAGGAAACGGCGCAAAACGCAACGTGGTCACTCCTCAATTTCGCAGTGAAAAATGACTCTTTTTTGGCAAAATGTCTAGCTGTAGTTTTTGAACCATAGCTCTGCGGGCACCTTGGGAAACCTAGCAAACCTATACATTTTTGAAAACTAGACAGCCAGGGGAATCCAGTATGGGGTGACTTGACTGCCTCCCACCAGGGTCTGTTACCCAGAATCCCGTACAAACCTAAAAAATTGTCAAAAAAAACACATTTTCCCCACATTTCTGTGGTAGAAAGTTTCGGAATCTGCGTGGATCCACAAATTTCTACCCACCCCGCGTTCCCCAAAGTCTTACGAGAAAAATGGTACCTCACTTGTGTGGGTCGGCCTAGTGCCCGCAACAGGAAACGGCGCAAAACGCAACGTGGTCACACCTCAATTTCGCAGTGAAAAATGACCCTTTTTTGGCAAAATGTCTAGTTGTAGTTTTTGAACCCTAGCTCTGCGGGCACCTTGGGAAACCTAGCAAATCTATACATTTTTGAAAACTAGACACCCAGTGGAATCCAGGATGGGGTGACTTGACTGCCTCCCACCAGGGTCTGTTACCCAGAATCCCTTGCAAACCTAAAAAAATGTCCAAAAAAACACATTTTCCCCACATTTCTGTGGTGGAAAGTTCCGGAATCTGCGTGGATCCACAAATTTCCACCCACCCCACGTTCCCCAAAGTCTTAAGAGAAAAACGGTACCTCACTTGTGTGGGTCGGCCTAGTGCCCGCGACAAGAAATGGCGCAAAACGCAACGTGGTCACACCTCAATTTCGCTGTGAAAAATGACCCTTTTTTGGCAAAATGTCTAGCTGTAGTTTTTGAACCCTAGCTCTGCGGGCACCTTGGGAAACCTAGCAAACCTATACACTTTTGAAAACTAGACACCCAGGGGAATCCTGGATGGGGTGACTTGACTGCCTCCCACCAGGGTCTGTTACCCAGAATCCCTTGCAAACCTAAAATAATGTAAAAAAAAAACACATTTTCCCCACATTTCTGTAGTGGAAAGTTTCGGAATCTGCGTGGATCCACAAATTTCCACCCACCACACGTTCCCCAAAGTCTTACGAGAAAAATGGTACCTCACTTGTGTGGGTCGGCCTAGTGCCCGCGACAGGAAACGGCGCAAAACGCAACGTGGTCACACCTCAATTTTGCTGTGAAAAATGACCCTTTTTTGGCAAAATGTCTAGCTGTAGTTTTTGAACTCTAGCTCTGCGTGCACCTAGGGAAACCTACCAAACCCATACATTTCTGAAAACTAGACACCCGGGGGCTTCCAGGGAGGTATGGCTTGCATGGATCCCCCAACGTTTCCTTACCCAGAATCCCCTGCAAACCTCAATTTTAGCTGAAAAAATCAAATTTTTCACACATTTTTGTGTAGGAAAGTTGTGGCATCACCGGGCTCACTCAAATTTCCCACCACCCAGCGTTCCCCTGGATCTCCCGGTAAAAATGGTGCCTCACTTGTGTGGGAGGCCCAAGTACCCGCGACAGGCAAGGGCCCAAAACGTAGTGAGGCGACATCAAAATTGCCTATCTCAAAACCACCTGGTTTTGCAAGGGGGGTCACTTGGGTTTTTGGCCCGGCGCTCGGCGGCCATCTTGGGAAACCTACCAAACCCATACATTTCTAAAAACTAGACACACGGGGGCTTCCAGGGAGGTATGGCTTGCGTGGATCCCCCAACGTTTCCTTACCCAGAATCCCCTGCAAACCTCAATTTTAGCTGAAAAAAATCACATTTTTCACACATTTTTGTGTAGGAAAGTTGTGGCATCACTGGGCTCACTCAAATTTCCCACCACCCAGCGTTCTCCCGGGTCTCCCGGTAAAAATGGTGCCTCACTTGTGTGGGAGGCCCAAGTACCCGCGACAGGCAAGGACCCAAAACGTAGTGATGCGACATTTGGGATAGGCAATGTTGATGTCGCATCACTACGTTTTGGGCCCTTGCCTATCGCGGGTACTTGGGCCTCCCACATGAGTGAGGCACCAATTTTACCGGGAGACCCGGGGGAATGCTGGGTGGTGGGAAATTTGAGTGAGACCGGTGATGCCACAACTTTCCTACACAAAAATGTGTGAAAAATTTGATTTTTTCAGCTAAAATTGAGGTTTGCAGGGGATTCTGGGTAAGGAAACGTTGGGGGATCCATGCAAGCCATACCTCCCTGGAAGCCCCCAGGTGTCTAGTTTTCAGAAATGTATGGGTTCAGTAGGTTTCCCTAGATGGCCGCCGAGCACCGGGCCAAAAACCCAAGTGACCCCCCTTGCAAAACCAGGTGGTTTTGAGATAGGCAATTTTGATGTTGCCTCACTACCTTTTGGGCCCTTGCCTGTCGTGGGTACTTGGGCCTCCCACACAAGTGAGGCACCATTTTTACCGGGAGACCCGGGGGAACGCTGGGTGGTGGGAAATTTGAGTGAGCCCGGTGATGCCAGAACTTTCCTACACAAAAATGTGTGAAAAATGGGATGTTTTCAGCTAAAATTGAGGTTTGCAGGGGATTCTGGGTAAGGAAACGTTGGGGGATCCACGCAAGCCATACCTCCCTGGAAGCCCCCGGGTGTCTAGTTTTCAGAAATGTATGGGTTTGGTAGGTTTCCCAAGATGGCCGCTGAGCACGGGCCAAAAAGACAGTTGACCCTCGTGCAAAACCAGATCGTTTTGACATAATTAGTTTTTGGTTTCTACAGCGTGAGAATTTCATCACAATATTGCAAGGAAAATGTGACAGACAGTTTGAGGTTTGCAGCACATTGCGGATAAATAACTTTTTGGAATTCACAAGAGAGACATCACCATGAACTCCCGTGGGTTTACGACAATATCTACAGTTGGAGGATTATTCTTACATGGAACATACACCTAGCCAGAGAAACTAAAAAGACAAAGATTCCTGCACAGCCATCTATTCCTCAAACACACACACATACTGGTTGGATTTGGCACGAGGGCGAATGATGGTTCAGTATATTAAATTTTATTAACAAGAGATTTCACAAAAATGAAATGCACTGTCAATAATTATGTAGACAAAAAACTTAACCAATGACTCGCAGCTCGTGAGCTGTAAAGCCACGGCAAGGCACCAACCGCTTTACAGGCCATTCACACAGCTTTCATACGTGATACACACAAGACCATTCACACCACCAGGCACAAAACCAACACATCACAACATTCACAAAAAGGGACAAGGTACACCCTGCTTCAGGAAGACAAAAAAATATATATATTACTGCACAGCCATCTAATCCTAAAGCACACACACATACTGGTTGGATTTGGCACGAGGGTGAGTAATGGTTCAGTATATACAATTGTATTAGCAAGTGATTTCACAAAAATGAAATGCACTATTAATAATTGAAAGGACGAGAAACTGAACCATTGACTCACAGCTCGTGAGCTGTAAAGCCACAACAAGGCACCAACCTCTTTACAGGCCATTCATACACCTTTCATACGTGTGACACATACAAAACATTCACGCCGCCAGCCGCGGGCCCATCACATTACAACACTCACACCAGCAGACAGCGCCATTCAAGGGCCCATCTCTTCCACACGCCCACATTCCTGACACAGCAACTACACAAACTGATGGATTGCGTGGAGTGGCGCTCAGCTAGCAGTGTGTGTAGTGACCAGCAGCAAGTCACTACTCACACACCGCCAGCCGAACGCCAGTCCACACACACCTCCAGCCAAGTGCCAGTCCACGCACACCTCCAGCCAAGAGCCAGTCCATGCACACCTCCAGCCAAGCACAACTCCTCGCACACCGCTAGCCAAGCGCAACTCCAAGCACACCTCCAGCCAAGCGCCAGTCCACGCATACCTCCAGCCAAGCGCCAGTCCACGCACACCACCAGCCAAGCGCCAGTCCACGCACACCGCCAGCCAAGCACAAGTCCACGCACACCTCCAGCCAAGCACCAGTCCACGCACACCGCCAGCCAAGCGCAAGTCCACGCACACCTCCAGCCAAGTGCCACTCCACGCACACCACCAGGCAAGCGCCAGAACACACACACCGCCAGTTAACCGCCAGTCCACGCACACCTCCAGCCAAGCGCCAACCTACACACACCACCATCACATTTAGGATTTTATATACAAAAAAACACAAACCAATTGCAAATAGATACAAATCTTCTAACACAAAATCTGAAACTAAATACATTGCACTAATGCCAACCTTGAAACAGAATATTTTTTTTAAGCAATACAGACCAGGCAGGTCACTTTACCACTCATGGAAGCTCCCAAAATTTCTTTTGCGTGTGGTACGCTCTAAAACAAGCAGGCATACACAGCCCAGGGTTAGAAGGACACCCGGGACAGAAATAACGAGACTCCTTCCGCTCATCTCTTCGCCAACAGACTCTACATCTCCTAGTGGGAAAATCTTTTGACGGTGTGGGAGGGATGAAATCTGGAAAGTGGCGATCTTTCAATCGAGCCACATCCTCCACCACTCCAAATCTAGGAACACTTGCCTGTTCCACAACAACAAGGCTAGCTATCACAGAGTGCTGAAACTGAAGAAATGTCAACTTTGACGCAGGAGAACACTCCTTGAACACAATAAAAGCATTGAAATTTGCTAATTCGAAGAAATGGATGGCCAACTTCTTATACCAAACATAAGCCTTCCGAATAGCAGAGTAAGGTTCCAACCTCTAATCTACTCTGTCAACACCACCCATGTGCGTATTGTAGTCTAGAATGCACACAGGTTTGCGCACTTCAGCAACCTGACCCCAAACAGCCACAGGTGAAGTACTCTCATCATGGATGGTAGTCAGCATGTACACATCCCTCCTGTCCACAAATTTTACAGCTAGTAGTTCATCACTACGCAAGGAACTGCACTGCCCCCTCTGAAGTTTTTTGCAAACAAGCTCTTTCGGATAACCTTTACGGTTAGAGCGGATTGTGCCACATGCAAAAGTGTCCACTTCATACAATTCCTTAAATAATTGCACACCAGTATAGAAGTTATCAAGGTACAAATGGTGGCCTCTGTTAAACAGTCTTCTAGCCAGATCCCACACAATTTTCTCTGAAACTCCAAAAGTGGACGGACAACCTGGGGGGTCAATAGTAGAATCTCTACCAGTGTACACACGAAAATTAAAAACAAATCCTGTCCTACTCTCAGACAACATATACAGCTTAATTCCATAGTGTGCCCTCTTGCTAGGGATGTACTGCCTAAAAACCAAACGGCCCTTGAACAAGACCAAAGACTCATCAATAGATATTTCTTTCCCTGGTGTATAGATCTCAGAAAATTGATCTACAAAGTGATCAAGAACAGGCCGAATCTTAAAAAGACGGTCACAGTCAGGGTGATCTCGTGGCAACGCCATAGAATTATCAATAAAATGCAGCATACGTAGCAAAAGTAAATACCGATTACGAGTCATAACTGCAGGAAATATGGCAGTTGCCAAGAAGGGGCTAGTACACCAATATGAAGCCAAGGTTGGTTTCCTTACCACACCCATTAATAAAGTCAAACCCAAAAACTTCTTAACCTCTTCCAGATATGTGGTAGTCCACCAGGTAGCTCTAGACTGGGGCCTAAGTTTGTCACTGTTGTCCCTCAAAAACTGTTCAGCATACAAATTTGTCTGCTCAACAATCTCACCCAAAAATACATCATCCATAAACAACTGAAAAAAATGTATAGGCAAAAAGTTTCCACAATCCACTCTACACCCTGCATCATCGCTAAAGGCAGGCAACACCGGCTGCACCATGTTTGGATCAACCCAAAGTCCAGCACTTCCAGTAGGAAGCCTAGCAGCCTCAGACTGCAATCCAGATGCCCCTTGCACCATAGGCACAGCAGTTTCCTCCTCTAAGACAGGCACTTCATCCGCACTGAGAGTTGCTTCATCCACACCAAGAGTACCTTCATCTGCACTGAGAGCACCTTCATCATCTGAAGATTCCATATGGAGAGAAAACTCACTGCCAGAATCTTCACCTCCCTCCTCTCCCTCAGAAGCGCTGTCAGTCTCATAATCATGCTCAGAGGAAGATTCAAGAAGCATACCAACCACCTGTTGAGCAGTCATTCTACGGCTAGCCATAATGCTTACTAATAAAGGTAACTTGTCAAACAAGTCAACAACAACAAACACTTTGTAAAATAAGTAATAAACAAAAAGCACCTTTATCAAAAACACATATATACTCCAAAACAATACCACTCACTTGCCAGTGGCAGCTAAACTACTCACCGCCACCTACTCTGCACAGACACAGTATGGATCAACAATATCCCACTAAAAAAGAAAGAGAAAATAAATTACACATAAGACTGTGCAAAACACATTGCAAAACATTTCATGCTCAAACCACTAACTAAATATGCTGCCATTATGACATCGCAAAAAAATTCATTCAAACATTACAATATTACTCATTTGGAGTAAATACAACAAAAAAAAAATCTTACCAAAACAATGCAACTAAACAAAACTGCAGAACAACCACTGTCGAAACCGGAAACAGGAATCAAAAGCTTTAGACTAGAACAAAAAGGAGAAAAAAATATGAATGTCACATATGCATATAATGCTCTAG
The DNA here is from genome assembly GCF_964204655.1 of Triturus cristatus. Lineage (NCBI taxonomy): Eukaryota > Metazoa > Chordata > Amphibia > Caudata > Salamandridae > Triturus > Triturus cristatus. The sequence goes on from NC_140594.1 coordinate 968,764,771, forward strand.
ACCATCACGTACTGCGCAAAATGTATTGCTTGAACCTCCAACTTTCAAGAAGGAAAGATCGATGGCCCAATCCTTTACAGGCAACGCGGCGAGAATCTGGAACTCAGCCTCAGCTCTGGACCACCCCCTCTTCCCAGTCCTTCAAAACTGACCTCAAAGTTCTCCTCCTGCAAAGACACTTCCAAACTTAATTCACACCCTCTCTATTGTCTGAAGGAAGTCTTTACATTATAGGAAATTCTGTTCTCCATGCCTATAGAAGTGCCTTCCCAGTGTGTTCCTGTGATTGGAGTGTCTGTCATTTATTGCACTTTTATACCTCTACTTGTACTTTGTACTCTTCTGTAACTTGCACACATGTCACTTTTCCTCTTGTAACGTATTGTTTGCTACCTCTTTGAATTTGTTTGCACTTTAAAATATTTAAAAAATAATGTGGTAATAAGGGGAGCGACCCTTGCCTAAGGCGCCACTCCCACAAACAACCCCAAACCTAAAAAACAAAAACAAAAAACCCTGGCGCTAGTGGCCATTCCTGCTGCACGATCGTGCAGCAGGAATGCATAAAAGAGACATTGGGGGCAGAGGCGTAGCTAGAGCTTGTGGCGCCCGGAACTATCTCTCCGATTGCCGCCCCTGGGGAGGGGGGGTTGCTGGGGAAAAAAGATGGCGACCACTTGAAAGAGGTCCGAGAGACACGTAGTATCACCGCTAATAGTTACCTCGATCATGCAAGTTACATGCACATACATGACACGGTCCAAGGCTACACAGTTGAATACACCGGTGACTGGCAGTACAACAGAGAACACACAGACTGCATGATATATCTGGGGACTCAGAAAAACCACATGTGACATCCATCAGAGAGCTGCGTGAATAATTACCTGGTAATCCCCTCAGCACAATGCAAACATGCACATGCATGACACTGTTCAGGGATCCATCAGCTATAGCTGACATTAAATGACCATTCATCATGGTCCCCCCATTAAAGCAGTGCACTTTGTGATCTGCATAGTACATGTTCTTTGCAGCAGGCACATTAACCCTCTGTGCTACCTTTCCAGGAGTCAACCCTTCCACTAGACAAAACTCCATCTCTCTCTAGGAAGAACATTAATCACCAAAGTTATCATGACATTTTTATTGTTTCTGAAAATTGCTGGAGGCCAGAAAAGGAGGCAGCAAGATTTTTTCAAACCATAATAAACTTGAAAACACTACGCACCAACACAAAATAGGTATCCAGTGAGGTCACACCGTCCGCATCGCCCTAATCTGCTCAAGATTCATGTGACCTCAGTGACCGAGTCACAGCGACTGGATCACTGTTGCTCTAGGGTGTGCTGCTTTGTAGGCCTGCTCGCAAGACTGGAGATGGATTATGGTGGACAGGCCTTCAAGGTTAACCCACAATAGACACCACTAGGGTACACCTGCTTGTGCTAAGACATCAAGCCTTCTAAGGTCTAGTGGGGCCTTCTACGGTCTAGCATGGGAATGTGCTCCCTCAGTAGAGTGGTCTGGTGGACTGGTCATGAAGGCTGAACCCGGTTCCCCAGTTCCAAATTCGACAGCTCTGGCCATAGTGCCACATCCTCTCCCCCAATTAACACCATACTTCCCCACTGACAGAAACTCGCTCTGCCTTCAGCTATAACCTAATTGTGCCCACTATAAACACTTGGATGGGGCTCAATTCAAATTATGCACTTGATAAGAGTAATATGCTGCCTAAAAAATAAATAAAAGCAACCACTCATAGGGAATGCAAGATTAAGTAAAGCATGTGTAATGTAAGCAGAAACAACATGGTTACCTTTACGATCTCTCACTCACTCTTCAGAAATCAGAAACTGAAAAGTTATGGACATGACTAGAGGGCCCTGAAGGGAACCGTTTCAATGTCCATTGCTTATATCCTTACAAAACGTAAGCACTATGGTATAAAAAAAGACCACATCCATATACACAGAGCCATGGTACACATTGTGTTTTCCAATCCACCCATCAACCAGGTATTGCAGTACCTCCATGGTACACTTTCCCACCTGGGAACCACAATGCTGTTCAAAGAAAGACGAGAAAACGAAAGTAGCGCTTCACTGGCAAACTCTGTAAAGTGAGGCTGATGTATTTGGATGTAAATAAAACCAATCTGGCCACTTTGAAACCTTTCTGTATTGCTTTATTTAGTTGTGTATTTATTTCCCAATTAATATCTTCTAACTCTCTCCATCCTGCTGCACTTTGTAATAGTAAAGATCAGAAGAATGGCATTACTCGGCAGAGCGTTTTATCTTTTTTGGATCCATTTCACAGGGAAGCAACAGACAAAAAACACGAACGAAGCCGAGCCGAGCCTTGCAGCATGGCTTCGACCTCCCCCTACATAGTGCCCCCACCCTGAAAAAAACCAACGATCACAACAAAATCCCCCCTCCCCAGCCCCAAAACTCACCTTCACTCTCCGACGCGCAGGAAGCAAATGGCTTCCTGCGCCTCGGAGCACAAAGGGGAAACCTCCGATGATGGCAGCGCGGCTCGCGCGCTGACGTCATTGATGACGCGGGGCGGGGGGAGGCAGGGGACGGTCTTCCCCTGCCTTCCCTATAAAAAAAAAAAGATCGACCACTCACGGGGGGAGTCCAGCTCGTCATAGGCACAGAAGGGGTTAAAACATTCTGTTTAAACTGACATGTTAACTAACTATAATCTTTGGACTTTGCAGTACGTGTGTGTGTATTTGTGTGTGTGTGCTTCTTTCATGGATTGCGAGGCATTTATATAATATATATATATTGGAAGAGCGCCTCTTTCTTTCACGACGAAGGAGTTTGTTTGATATATATATATATATATATATATATATATATATATATATATTACCTACTGGTGGTCACTAGTAGGTAGTTATAGTTAGAACCTAGTTTCCATAGGAAAAGCTTTTTTTGACTTGCCTATAACTTTCCCCCCAAAAAGTGTCAAAGTAGGTTCTGTATGTCATGGAATATTTGGAAGTGATCCATGCTGTGGGGACCGACAAATATGGGTGCAAAAAAAGAATTCATTTGTAATGTTAATTCCCATAGGAACACGTTGTCAAACCTACAGCCCGAACTGCTTGACGGAATGACACCAGATTTGACAGAAAGGTTGATGTTGTTATACAGATTGTGCTTTTTGTTATTTGGTGCAAATCCGTTCAGTAGTTTTTGAGAAATTTAAGCCATAAATTATTGATCTATCTCTGGCCACAGATATTTTGCAGTGGTCTCGTGATTTAATTGCGGATGTGCATGCCAACGGGAATGCTCTGATTGGCTGGACTAAACCTGAGCATAAATTTGCAGCTGCCATTTTATCATTTGGAAATGGTCCCCGAGGCTGAAAATGTGTGTGGTAGCTAACATAAGGGGTCAGGGTGGAGATTAGGCCTGGGCTAAAATTCCGTTCCGCTCGCGGAAATTGCGATAATTTGACATTTTCGCATTTCGCGAAGAGCGCGAAAATGTCAAAATTTCCGCAATCCGCATTTTACCGCTGTAAAATAATACATTCTCGCGTGTGCGCGATCGCCTTACCTGAATCACCGCGTTCGCCGACAAGTTTTCCCGATCCGGTCGCGTTCTCCACGAGATGTTGGATTGTTGGTAGCCATTTGCGCTCTCTCGCGACAGCTCGCGCCCGCAGTAACGTCATTCGTCGCGCGATCACGTCTTTCTTCTCGCGATCATGCACCGCGAGACAAGTGAAAACAAGACGGCCGCGCCCGCGAGCAACCGCATGGGTAAGTTGGCGAGCCGCGACCACGCAGAAAATACCGCGAACGGGCGGGAAAAAAACTTCTGCATCTTCGCGATATTTCCGCGTGTTTGCAGAGATTTTTAACATTTTCGCGATAATTTGCGAAAGTGAATTTTGCAAATTCCGCCCACCCCTAGTGGAGATACTCAGACCCCATGTTTGAGAAATGGGTGTTGTTAGAAATGAGGGGGCTCTGGTTGACGCAGGTGTGAACCCACAACAAGCAGGGACCCTTTACTTCTTGTCAGGGCGAAGGATGACTCCCCAGAATAACCCCTGCTCACCCTCTAGGTGCGTGGCGCGAGCAGTCTAGGCTAAGTCTCAGGCGTACACGGTTAAGCAAATGCAATTACACATACAGTAAACCCCTTGCATGCACCACAAACGGACACCAATCAGGAAGTATATAAAAATAAGCTTTTATGTAGATTCAGCAGATGCAATACAAGGCCCAGTAACGTTAAACTGATGGGGCCACAATTCTTAGGAATACGGTAAAGTTCGCTTGTTACGGAAAGTTCTTTAGGCGGGCACAAGGTAACTGTAGGCCTCAGCGAACTTCGTGCTGAGGCGGCGTCCGGGAAGCACACGGCAGATGACAGGGAAATCAGAACGTTGCGGACCCTGGATCCGATGCGAGCTCGCGGTCGAGTTCGTAAGTACAGTACCTTGTTTCTTGACGCAAAGGCGGGTGCGGGATTTCAGCGGCTCTTCGACAGAAGGGCGAGGCGGCGTCCGAGGCTCCCACACTTCACGATGGGTGTCTGATCTTCAGGCTCACGACAAGAGCGGGGTGTTGCAGGTGGCGGGTGAACAAAGCGGGGGAGCCAGGCACGCAGATATGTCCGGGCCGTCCGAGGCTTGGAGATGCTCACAAACGCCGATTCCGGCGGGAGGGTGAAGGTGCATAGCGAGCCTCCAACGAGCGAGGTGACAGGGGCAGCCCAGCACAGTGTAGGGGGAGCGGCTCCGAAGGCGGGGGCGGCTAAGCAGTCCTGGTCATGGCTCAAGGAGGGACTGGGGCACGAGGGTCACAGCTCCGGCGAGGGAAATGACGCCACAGTCCAGTGGCAGGCGAGTGAAGATCAGGTAGAGCCCAATGGTCCTGGGGCTCAGTTCAGGGGGCAAGCTCAGTTCCAAGCCCTTGGAGATCGTTTTGGAAAAGCACAAGTCTTGAAAGTAAAAGTAAAGTAAAGTCTTCAGCAACAGTTTCTCTTCTCCCCTTTGGCAGCAAGGTCACCACTGCAGGCCAATCCCCCAGGATAGGGACAGTCTTCCTCCTACAGCTTTCCCGGTGCCTCCTCCTCAGGCAGAGATTCTTCTTGGTCAAAAGCGGATCTAGTTTCTTAGGAGCAGGGCTCCTCCATTTATACAGCAAATCTTTTGTTCTCCCAGGCCAGGGGGGCCCTTGCCTAGTTCAGTCCGGTTTCTGAGCACTTTGTTTACGCGATGCAGGCTTCTTCTTTCAGAGTGCAGGGCAGAGTCCTCAGACGCTCCACAGGGGGCGGAGCCGGCATTGAGGTGGCAGAGCACTGTCCTATTCAGAGCCTAGGAGCACTCCTCCCACCCATCTACCTGTCGATCATCCTATTCACCACCAGGCTACCTAGCCCTGCCCATCTGGGTTCCCCCAGCCCTGTCACTCATACCAGCCAGACATCAGATACACATCACGCAGTGGCGGGCTGAAATGTTTAGGCAAGCAAAGGCCAACTTTCTAAAAGCGGCATTTGCAAACCCGGAATATTAAAATAAACCTTGCGAAAAGATGTACCTTATTATTCCGAGTTCAGGCATACTAAACTCGATCTTCTACCATGTTCCCTGGGTCGGTTAGGATCATAGGGTGTAATAATCCAGGCCGCGCATACTGGCCTATGAGAACAGGGTAGCCTTGCAGTAGTGAACAACAAGATGGCGGTCATTCACTACTAGGACATGCCACGCATCCAGGCTTGTCCTACCTTAGGCTTACAACGCACCCTGCCCGTGGGCCTACCAGAGGGGTGACTAACATGCAGCTAAGGGAAGGTTTTAGGGACCGGCAAGTGTGGGCACCTGCCAGTCAGCATGTCAGTACCAGACTGCACGCAGGTTCTGCGATGGCAGACCTTAGACGTATTTTACCGGCCGCTTCTGTGGGTGGCACAACCCGTGCTGCAAGCCCACCAGCGGTGTTTGCATTTACATGCCCTGGCGCTCTTGGCGCACTTTACTGGGGTCTGATAGTAAATCAAACAATCCAATCAGGGAATCCAACCAACATATACAATTTACAAGGGAGCACTTGCACAGCGACACTGGCAGTGGCACAGCGCGCTGAGCGGCCAACACCATAAAATCACATGAGGCACAGCGACAAAAAGAGGAAGGGAGACTCACGCCAAGGTGCCAGGTCTAACACGTGTGTTAGTGACACAGTTATGAGTCAAAAATTGCTTTTTTGAACGCATGCGATATTTGTAATGACATTGCGATCGCCAGCCCCATCACAGCAACATCCCAAATATCGGGGTGACATCACAAATATTGGTGGAAACGTGAAATAATTATTTATATATTTGTACAAGCTCGCCGGTAACTGTCACACATTCATGCGCGCACTCAAAAACTCACTCAGACACTTCTACACCCATTGGCATACCCACTCATACACTTCTACATCCAGTCATATAGCTACTCAGATACTCATGCACTTACTCACATACCCATTCAGGTACCGATGCACCTACTTAAGACTCCTTGAGAGAGTGACGCACCCATGTAAAGACCCATTCAGAGACTCATGCTCCTACTTAGAGACTAAGTCATAGACTAATGCATACAGTTTTATACCTACTTAGAGACTTTTCCACCTACTCACCTACTCACAGAACCACCTGGGCACTCATGCACCCACTTAAAGAGCCACTCAGATACTCACACACCCATTTACAGACCCACTCACACACTTATGTATGTAGTCACAGACTCACTGAGACATACACCTACTTACAGATCAACTCAGATACTCATGCACCCACTCACACACCCATACATTCACTCTCACTAATTCACAGACTCTCTCAAAGAATTATGGACTCACTCACTCACTGCTAAACTCAGAAAGTCACACACCCACTCACTCAGATATACATGCACCCACTCAAGGCTCATGCATCCACTCACAGACCCAACAAGACACTTGCCTTCCTGGTCACAGACCCACTAAGACACTCATGCATGCACCCATTCACTCACCCTCTCGGAGACTTACGCTCTCACTCACAGACCCATTGAGACACTCATACACCCACTCACAGAGTCACTCAGACACTCATAACCCACTTACAGGACTTTTCTGTGTGCTGTGTCCCCTTCTTGAAGGAGATCTCCAAGGGCCTGAAGTGAGCTGGCCTCCTGTTCAGGATTCTCAGGGACACAAAGACTTCACCCCCAGCTCCCCTGAACTCTGCAGTTGTGAGTTCTGATCCAAATTTGACATATGTCTCTTTCAAGAGACATGGTTACTAGCCCCCCATGTATGGAATGGATTTCTTAACTTTCACATTCCAGCCATAAAAAGTAAAAGAGGCCGGCCGTCTGGCGGGCTAACTATGTGGCTAAAGCAAAACTTAGGATGTCGAGCAGCCCAAAGTCCTTGCATTAGTGACGATATTTTATCTGTAAAGATTGTCCCAAAGTCCGGGATTAACCTAGAAATTTTTAATGTCTATGCGCGAGGTCTCCCCGGGGAAAAAGGTCTCCAGTTGTTCAATTACTGGAAGAAACAATCGACTCCCTGCCCCCTAACATCCTGCCTATTATAGCAGGTGATTTCAACACATCGTTCGAACCACTGTACTTTGATGACATATCGCGGCTTACTGAGGAAGAAGATGTTAAATGGGGAATTCCACCACTCGAGATTGTACCAGCAAAAAGGTGGACGGAGGCCGCAATTCAATTAAATGGCCTCTGTTTAGGCAATCACATGAGAGCAGCGAACGGCAGAAGTCCGTCCGATAAACAAGGTGCAAATACTTTTGATAACGGACGTAGGGCTAGTAGGATTGATTATTTACTGATCCATATACAACTCTGGACCCACTTTAAAGACATGGAGGTAATTAATCGGCAAGAGAGCGATCATCATCCATTAGTCTCGTCATTTAATGCGTCCCTGTTTGGTTGTCCACCACCAGAGCAAGCTACGTATGAGTCTGAGCACCTCCTGTCTAATAATACACGCTACCTAAAATGGGACCGGATTGCTGAGGATCCAAAGACTGTACAGGCAATAAATGGAGAAGTAATTTCTGCTCTAGAAGTATTGGGTGTACAGGCTAAGGGCCCAAATCCACCTCATCTAGTGGCAGAAATCCATACCAGGCTTTTTGCGGGCCTGCGAAAATATTTTCTTAAACCTACCTCCGGTAGAAATCCCAAATTTCATAAAAAAGAGGGCTGGTATAACAATGAGTGTCGGAAAGCCCGGATAGAGCTTGGCAGTGCACTCAAGTTGAAAGACACATCACTTGTAAGGACTGCCAGGTCCCGTTATGGGAAGACATTGAAAGAGGCAAAGGCAACCTGGGATACTGAAATGTGGAAGGACCTATTGGATGCTTCCAGGGATAAGAATAGTAAAGTTTTCTGGGATACATATAAATGGGACAGGGGTGGCATTGCAGAGCGGCCGCAAAACAACGTGGCACAAAATGCTTGGGTTGATTACTTCAAACCCCAGTATGCCGCACCGTGTGAAATCAGTCCTTTTGAGACCTCCCCATCTGTATGTTACACTGAGGCCTTATTTTCAATAAAAGACGTAGATAGAGCTCTGGATAAAGTGGTTAGAGGAAAAGCCCCTGGCATGGACGGAATCCCTGCAGACATGTTTGTTAACAATAGAAGTCTTTGGTCTTGCTACATTTTGCAACTTGCAAATGCAATTGCCCAGGGAGCCGACATCCCGTGTTCATGGAAGGGCGCTAAAATCGTCCCAGTATATAAAAAGGGGGATAAAACAAAGGCAAGTAATTACAGGCCAATCAGTCTAATTGACTCGATCCAAAAGATTATAGGCCGCTTGTTCCTCCACAAAATCCAACTCTGGATCAACGATCATGACATTTTGAGCCCAATGCAGGCAGGGTTCCGTTCCCGGATAAGTACCATTGACCAAGTCTTCCGTTTTGTCAACTTATACTGGAAGACCGTGGTCTTGGGGAAGGGTGCCCTTTATGCAGTATTCGTGGACCTAAGGGCCGCCTTTGACCTGGTCCCAAGGAGCAGGCTATGGCAGGTTTTGGGGGAAATGGGTATTGCTCCTGAGCTCCTTTCCGTGATTATCCGTTTACATGAGGGAAACGTTGCTCGAGTGCGGTGGGGGGGTATGGGGGAGGTGACCGAGGACTTCCCGGTCGGCAGGGGAGTGCGGCAGGGGTGCGTCTTGGCGCCGACCCTGTTCTCACTGTTTGTCGACGGGGTGGCCGGTCGCCTCTCACTGACCCCGACCGATGCACCTGCTTTGGCCGGTGAACGCATCCCTATCCTCATGTTCGCGGATGACACGTTGATTATCTCAAAGACCCCCAGTGGCCTATCGAAGGCCCTCCGGTGTTTTGAAGAATTTTGCACTGTAAGGGGTCTGGAAGTCAACACGGGAAAAACCAAATTTATGTCATTTAATGGATCTAAATCCTTCAAAGGGAAAATATTCATGAACAAGTTACCCTTGGAGGAGGTTACTTCATTTACTTACCTGGGGATAACTCTACAAAAAGACATGCGCTGGGATTGTCAACTTGACCGCGCCGTCTTGCAACACAAACAAAAGTCAGGGGCTCTTCTATCCAGATTTAAAAACTCACTCACTAAGCCAATCTCTCCAGCTCTAGAAATTTACGGAACGTCGGTCCTGGGCTCATGCCTTTACGGGGCCGAGCTCTGGGGCTTTGCCAATTTGAATAGGCTGAAGGTCCTAGAAAATGCTTTTCTTCGCAAAATCACAAATCTTCCACCTAGTACGCCATTGCGTCCCTTATTATTGGATCTTGGCAAAAAAACCCTAGAACATCTGGCGAGGTTACGTCCAATATTATACTGGCGTAGACTCTGGTGCACAGATGAACTCATGCACTATAGGAGTGGTTTTGTGGATATAATTGAATCCGACAGGTCCCAAAAAATAACCTGGTTGCTTGAGATTAAATCCCTACTAGGCAGTTTAGGCCTGATTGAACTCTGGAAAAATCCTACACGTGCAGTTTTTCCTTCCAAAGAAAAGCTGAAAATGATGTACTGGGAATGGGTTTATAAACTAGAAATTGCCCAAGGCCTTTCCTCCCATCTAACGTCCCGCTTCCTAGAGTTTAAAGTCCAACCCCTCAAAGAGAAGTTCTGGGACATCATTGAAAAAATCACTGATCGCAAGCTATACTTTCAACTGCGGGTGGGCACATTACCCGTTGCAGATTTCACCTCTAGATGGGGGGGATCAGGCATTGACAAGGATAGGTGCTATAGATGCGTAGATGAATGCGAAAACATAGAATACGTACTATTCTTTTGTCCAATGTATGAAACACCGAGGAAAAAATGGATAAAACCAATTTGCAAGTCCATGGGCATTAGAAGATATGCTATCGCCCTTCGCATTCTGTGCACCGATCCTGCACCCCCGATCTGTGTAGCAGTAGCTAAGTTCATAGGATGGGCCTGGGGCATAAGGTTAAAAGCTCTGAAACTCAATGTAAACTCCTTACCCATAAACAACTCAACATCTTGTTAACATCACCCGCTGCCGTTATTATAAGTAGGTAATTAAGGTGCCCACAATGTTATATAATGTTATTCCCTGTGCAATTTAAGCTGATATGAGCTGGTTCGAACTTTATGATTGTGGTTTTTTACTCTTCTTAAAGCATGAATTAGCTTGACGGACATTGAAAAATTTAATTGGAATTTTACTCATTTTTTAGGTAATTTATATAACTGTAAATAATGTTTGTAAATGTGCTTTTATGTCTTAATTGCCGAATAAAGCTGATTGATTGATTGAGTTCTGACCTGCCTTTGCCAGTTTTGGGCCTCTGGAGGCTGTTGCTGCTGTTTAGGAGCTGGAAGAGAGAAGAAACTCAAAGAACTACAGAAATTGACTCATCGCTCTTCTTGCGGCTGCTTTTTCGACACATCTTCACGGCGTGGGAAGAATTTCACCAAATCGTGGCGCTGCTGTAAAAACTGTTGCAGCGCCAGTCATCGCTGCAAGAATCGACGCATCGAGGGATCGCAGCTGACAAGGACCGATGCAGCACCGCGCAACGTTGCCTCATCGATCGCTGATGCATCACGAAGATCCACGAATCGTACCTGTGTGACACGCTTCCTCGACGCATCACCTACAGACCGGGACTGGCACAAAGAATTGATGCATCACTCCCCCTACAGAAATGAATCAACGCAACTCTTCCTCTGCATGCAGCGGGACTGTCGCATCGCCTCCTCAGGGTCTCAGGAGTGTTGCGTCTCTTGTTTTCCGATGCAGCGGCTGTTTGGCTTGGTGAACTTTGACATAACTACAGGTACTTTGGTGAAAAGTCATGCATCCATAGTTTTCTATGGTACAAGTCCTTTATACCTTTTGAAATATTTTTAACTGTGCATGTTGGATTTTTGTTCTTTTGGTCTTGTTTATTTTAGATACAGATACTTAATTTTTCTAAACTAGTGTGGTGTCCTTTTGTTGTGTTTTCACTGTGTTACTGTGAGTGTTGGTACAAATACTTTACACATTGCCTTTGGAATAAGCCTGTCTGCTCGTGCCAAGCTACCAAGGGGGTGAGCAGGGGTTATCTAAGGTGTATATCCCCCTTACCCTGACTAGAAGCAAGGGTCCCTATTTGGACAAAGGTACCTACCTCTGCCAACTAGAGACACCCATTTCTAACACATATGCACCGATCGACTCATGCACTCAGAGACTCACACACATACTCGCAGTCCCACTCAGAGACCCATGGACCCACTCACAGAACTACTCAGATACTCACGTTCCCAGTAATAGACCCACTGAGAGACTCATGTGCTTAGTCACAGACACACTCAGACACTCATGCACCCACTCACTGACCCACTCAGACACCCACTAAGACACTCATGTATCCACTCAAAGATCCAGTCAGGCAGTTATGTACTTACTTATAAGTGCACAAAGGCACTCCTGCGCCTACTCACAGATTGACTGAGATTCATGCAACAAATCACAGTCCCATTGAGACACTGATGCACCCACTCATAGATGCACTGAAACAGTCATGCAGTTTGTTACAGAAGCACTGGTAGACTGATGCACTGTGTTACAAATTCACTGAAATAGTTATACAGTGAATGAGAGACTTACTGATACAGTGATGCATGCAGATACAGATTACACTGAAAAAGTTATGCTCTGTGTTATAGAGACATTAAGGGAGTTGTACATGCTATTATACAGTTATTTAGATAGTAATGTGTTTAGTCTGTTGTTTACAATCCATTTTGCAGTTATAAGTTTTGAATATGGAGGTGGCTAGTAAAAGTCTGCATTTATTTTGCCATTTCATGACATATTAGCAGCAGTCGCGGCTATCATTGCGGGACCAACATCACAGCAAAAACGGAAACGGACTCCCTACAAAAATATGACTAACAGTGCAATAATAAACCCCTAGTGCCTAATACACTGTAAAATGTGTGCATATATGTTTTGCACCCCCTAAAATAGGCACAATCATTGCAGTTACCGGAATCATCGTGACTCTCTGCGTAATCAAGAAAACAGAAAGTAGGGTTAAAACAGTTTTAAAAATCATTAGTACAAAAATGTGTGTATAAACATGTTCTTTAAGTTAGTGATGTGTGCATTGTGATAGAATGAATTTCTTAAGTAAAAATTTTGGAATGTGGTGTTGGTCGTTGAATGTCTGCTTTTGTTTTGCGATTTCGCGACATGATCCCGAATATCGTGACGTCATCGTGAATATAAAAATTCTGAAAAAACTATGCTTACTAATCTAATGAGGAAAATACAAGCTTATAAATATACACTTTATGGAGCCATTTTAGTTAGAAAATACAATTTAAAAACCTTAAAAACTCACTTTAAACAACAAAGATTACAGGGACATTTTAGTTAGGAAATAGAATATAAAAATCCATAGCAATTCACTGGAAAAGCCAACGGTTGCAGAGACGTTATAGTTAGAACTAGGCATTAAAAAAAACTTAGAATTCACTGAAAAAAACAAAGGTTACAGGGACATTATAATAAGGAAATGGAATTAAAAAACCCTTAGAAATTCATTGAAAAAAACAAAGGTTGCAAAGATGTTATAGTTGGCTCAAGTTTCACTCATACAAAACCAGAGAAATTCAGCAGTTATGGTTAGCAGAGCTAGCTATACCTAATTGCTCTGCAATGCACTGCTTATGACCTCACAAATTACATTACTCATGACATGGTCAGTGACATCACTGATGTCCTCACTGATGACATCTCAAATGACATCACTGATGACATCATCCACAAAATCTCTGACGCACCCACTCACACCCCATATAACCTTTCATACACCCATTTCCAACTTCCACGCTACCATTCCCAAAACCATTGACACACCCATACGAGTACTTATACACCCACTCACTGATTCATAGGCCTACACCCACATTCACTCAGTCACCTATACAGCCCCTCATACACCAACTCAGTCACTAATACAGCCACTGATATATCCACTCATATACCCATACAGCCACTCACATACTGTCAGTCACTCATAGAGCTACTCACACAACTACTCACTCACTTAGAGAGTCAAGCACACAGCCAGTTACTCAATTATACAGTTATACACACACTAACTCACTTATTCATACAGATAGTAAAACATACTCACCTATACAGTCACTAACACAAGCACACACTCACCCATACAGCCACTATCACAATCCTTCACTCACACACATACAGTCACTCATAGAATCCAACACTCACCTATACTGCCTTTCACATATCAAGTTACTCACCCATATACCACTGACCCATCCATTCACTCATTGACACAGCCAAAAACATACTCAGTCACCTAAACAGTTATACAATTCCTCACTTATGTACTCATTAACCCATACAGCCACTGACTCAGGCAGTCACACACCCTCTCACCCAGCCACACAGTCATACACCCATACAGATACTCAGACACCCAATGAATCACCCATACAGCCACTCACATATCCAATCGCTAACCCATGCAGCCACTTAGATAACATCTAACAGAATGATACAGACATTCTCAAAACTAGTCACTCACCCACATCCAAACAGGCACTCATACACCCACTGATTCATCAATATACCTTGCTATGTATAATTTAACACTCATAAACATTTTAAAAACACTCACAGTCTCTGGATGATGTCATCAGTGATGTAATTTGAGATGTCATAAGGGATGTCACTGACCATGTCAGGAGTGATTTAATATGTGGGGTCATAAGCAGTGCAGAGCTAACTATAACTCATGCCTCCACAATGCACTACTTATGACCTCACATATTACACCACTCACAACATGGTCAGTAACATCAATGATGACATCTCAAATGACATACCTTATGACATCATCCAGTGACTGTGAGTGCTTTAAAAAGTTTTTGTGTGTTAAATATATATACCAAGGTACATTGGTAATTTAGTGTGTGTATGAGTGCCTATTCTGGTGATTCAGTGGGTAGATGACTGACTGTATAAGTGACTGATTAGTGAATGTATGGGTTAGTGATTAGGTTGTGTGAATATCTGTATCAGTCTGCCAGTTGGTGTCTAAGTGGCTGTATGGGTGTGTGAGTGGGTAAATGAGTTTCTGTATGGGTGAGTGATTGGTTGTCTGAGTACCAGTATGTGTGTATGAGTGTCTGTGTGGGTTGGTGAGGTGTGTGTGACTGTCTGTATGGATAAGTGAGTGGGTGAGTCAATTGCTCTATGGGTTAGTGAGTGTCTGTGTGAAGAGCTGTATGTGTAAGTGGGTGTGTATGGCTTTGTTGGGGAGTGAGTGCCTATTTCAGTGGTATATGGGTGACTAATGGGGTATGTGAAAGGCAGTATAGGTGAGTAATGGAATATGTGAGCCACTGTATGAGTGAGTGAGTGAATGAGAGAGTGGCTGTATAGGTGAGTGTCTGCTTGTGTCAGTGATTGTATAGGTGAGTGAGTATGTTTTAGTATCTGTATGAGTAAGCGAGTGAGTGTGTATGTAACTGTATGTGTGAGTAAGTGGCTGTTTGATTGACTGTATGGGTGAGTAGGTGTGTGCCTAACTCTATGGGTGACCGCCTCAGAGTGTGAGTGGCTGTATGAGTGGTTATGTCAGTGGCTGTATTAGGGAGTGAGCGGGTGAGTGAGTGCCTGTATGGGTGAGTGAATGGATATATGTGTTGATCTATGAATAAGTGGGTAGGTGTGTATGTACTGGCATGGGTGTGTGAATGGGTTTAAAAATGGTAGTGTGAAAGTTGGGTTGGGTGTATGAAAGGTTATATGGAGTGTGAGTGGGTGCATTGGGGATTCTGTGGATGATGTCATCAGTGATGTCATTTGAGATATCATCAGTGATGTCATGAGTGATGTCACTGACCATGTCATGAGTGATATAATATGTGAGGTCATAAGCAGTCAATTGCCGGGCGTGAGATATAGTTAGCTCAGCTAACTATAACTGCTGAATTTCCCTGGTTTTGTATGAGTGAAATGTCAGCCTAACTTGAACATTCCTGTAACCTCCAGTTTTTGCAGTGAATTACTAAGGATTTTTTAATTATATCTTCTTACTTTAACGGCCCTGTAATCTTTGATTTTTTCAGTGAATTTCTATGTTTTTGTAAGTAGAAATGGTGTTTGCAGACTGGTGTGGAAAGGGGCGGAGCCCCTGACCAGCTCTCACCAATACCATTGTGTAGGGTTTACAGAAAGTACCAGAAGGGCTTCTTGGTCCCCAAGGTCCCCTAGCATACAAGAGAACTTAATCCCCCAACCAGTCGTATGCCATGAGATGCATTTGCAGAGTGGTGAGGAAGGGTGTGTGGCCTCCGAAGACCTCTCAGCAAGCGCACTGTGTGAGACATGCTGGAAGTAACAGGAAGGGTGGTTGGCCCCCAATGACCCTCAATAGCCAAGGGGACTTCATAACCCAATTAGTGGTGTGCCAGGAGGCGCATTTGCAAAGTGGTAGAGAAAGGACATCCTTGATGATGGCACAGATAGTGCCTGTGTAATTCTATGATTGCAATTGCCAAGAACACACTGCAAATACCAGGTGTTTTTGACAAAGTGTAAAACACATATATAGACATATCTTACATATAAATTTTCAGTGTAGCTATTTCGTAAGATACTAATTTAACTTTCCCCTTTGTATTTATTTTGGCAAAATAATTACATCAAAAATGCATTTTCCTTAATCACAGCAAAACCAGGGGTCGTAATGGCATCAGTAACCATAAATGCAAATGACACAGTGTAAAACTGACATATAGACATATTTTACACAAAGTTTGAGTCTATCTGTTTAGTAACATATTGGTTTAACTTTATTTTAACAACATATTTCTGAAAAACAACATTTAAAAAAATAATTTTCAACATCTGAACTTACGAACACCACATAACTTTTAAACAAACATCAAACTATCCAATGTTACCCAAACTCATGGGGAATCAAAAACTGCTGCAAAACTAGCACAATGCACAATGTGTGACAAGACCCTCTCTAGAGGGACAAACAAAAAATATTCATGTGGGACGATGTCCATCTTTTATTATCTTAAAACCTATCATAGAAAATATCTCTAACTGGTGATCTTCCAGAGGAAAGCTGGAAGACCATCTACATAAGTGGCAGCAGCAACAATACCCAGCCAGAAAGTCTCTTCAAAGGTGCAGACTACTATAACATATATGGCTCCAGAGTTTTCAATAAAGGC
Organism: Triturus cristatus; assembly: GCF_964204655.1. Lineage (NCBI taxonomy): Eukaryota > Metazoa > Chordata > Amphibia > Caudata > Salamandridae > Triturus > Triturus cristatus. The sequence goes on from NC_140594.1 coordinate 968,781,589, forward strand.
CACATATTGCATGGACTGTAGTATTGTTATAAGTGCTGGTGAGCAGTGTGTTACAGGTATTCGCAAGGCTGCAAAAATTCATACATGATCATTTTTTCTCCCCTTTCATATTTGTTGCACATTTCTCAGTGTACATTTTTTGAATTCCTCCTGTCCAAGTTGCCATTTTTGTTACCATAAAAAAGAATATTTTTTTTCAAACTTTACAAAAGTACTAAATAATACAATTAAAAAACAAAACAGAAAATCGTGTCACAGAGAAATAAACGAATATCATTGGAAAATACACTTTTCAACTAAAAAAAAAAGATGAACATGCCCAATTATCTGTCTTGAATATTCTTTAGAAGAGTTCATAGTGAACAGATTTGCAAAATGCACAATATGTCACATGACATTGTCAAGGGGTACAAATAAAAATATTTTTACGGAACTACGTCCATGCTTTACCATCTAAAAACAAACCATAGCAATAGTGTAAAAGCAGCAGGAAGGCAACACAAGGCTGAAGGATCCTCAACTTCAATAGCAACTGCTACAACACCAGTGCAGAGAGTCCCTTTAGAGGTCCAATCTCAGTTTCAAGATTTAGCTTCAGAGTTTGCCTGGATGGCATCATACTGCATGGATTGTGGAGTTGCAGTGTTCGCTGAAGCGCAGTCCATAACAACCATTCGCCATGCAGCAAAGAATCATAAATCTTAATGTTTTTTTTTATTTTGTCCCTTAATAGTTTTTCTATATAAGCAGGCATTTTATTATTTTTCAAAATGGGTATCTAATATCTATATGGTCTTAATTTTATTATCTCCTAATTTATGGTAACACTACTTAAATAAATCTTGCTGTATGGACAAGTCAAAGCATTCCTCTACAAATAAATAAGCAGCTAACTTTTGCCAGTTATCTTTATTTACTTTTTCACTTTTTAAATACAGTCTGTGTTTGAATCTTCTAGTGAGTGGGCCAACAACATATACAGACATACTCTTGTTTTTGAGACCACACTGTGTTAAATTTTGTAATCTCATTTTCAAAACTATCAACTGTAATATCTGTGTTCTGTTTTACAGCTCCTCCTCTTAACAAATTTTCATTTTCCCTAGAATCCTTCTCAGGACCAAAGAAACGAAACTGCACATCACCACTAACCTTTTCTACGTATGACACAGTATCATGCAAAAGCACATATTTTTAAGAAATTACTCTTACCAATAACTCTTTTTTCGCTCACAACTTTTTCTTCATTTTGCCTCTTTTAAGTACCAGTTCTGCATTGATACTGAAGCTTCTTCTGTTCCTTTTCCTTCAAGTTTCTGTAGGCATTCTGGCTGAAATTATGCAGATTGCTCAGTAAAAAAAACTATATTTCAATTATTTTCTAGCCAATGTACCAACTACTGGCTTACAAATAATAAAAAAACTGTTTTTATGTTATGTTTCAGTTTTGAATCTAAAAATGAACCTACCTGTATAACTACAGGCACTTACTTAAATGTACCAAACTCAAACTAAAACACAAAACTTACTTTATTAGTTACCTTTTAATATTATAGCACCCTCTCCTACAACACATCTGCACCACATCTCAGTTCTCACTTATACACGCTAAAAGACCACTTTATCCCTTATGTACTCAATTTTAAAATAAACATCAACCAAAGTACAAAAGTACATATAGTGTCTCAATACTGTAAATCCAAAAGCACAACATGAGAGCTAATTCTCTGCCTGTCTACTACTGTGACACTGGTACATTTAGGTGCCGATTCCGATCCGTTAAAACCCGGGTACGAATGATCGTACGGAGCGTTTTCTCCGTACGACTTGTACCCGGGAAATCCCCCTTACAAATCAGCAAGTACGATTCGTACAGAAATACCATTTCCGTACGATTCGTACAAAACAACGTGCGGCTAAAAAATACCCCCAATTCCGATCCGGGACATCGCATACGTGATGTCCGGACAGAGTCAGGCAGCGTTTTACGGACCAGCAAGTACGATTCGTGCCTACGTAACTCCGCACGGCTAATATTTTACGGCAGCCAAAAACTCCCGGGAAATTGTGGATGACGCGAAAAAGGAGCACCGGTACGCGAACGACAGCCATGGACCCCATCCTACGTGTAATCCCGGCCCTCCTAGCCTACGACCTGGTGCACAGAAACCGACGCAGACGCCGCAGAAGGTCAGAACAACACCCAGGGGCAAAGGGGGGGGGCGAGGGGCAGGAAACATAACCCCTACCCAAATTATACCACATATATCATGTACATACAGTACCTCCAGGGTCTGGTCACTTCGGGGGGCGTGTCCACCAAGGCCTGCGTCCCGCCGCAACGGAAGTGGACGTGGACGCGTCCCGTCACCACAACAATGGTGGTACGGGCCGTACACACGCCCTCACAGCGTGGGTACGGGTCGTACCACGAGTACGCCTACGTCACCCCAACAATGGTGGTACGGCCCATACCCACGCTCTGGGGGCGTGGGTACGGCCCGTACCACCATTGTTGGGGTGACGTAGGGGTACGCGTGGTACGACCCGTACCCACGCCCTCAGAGCGTGGGTACGGGCCGCACCCCTACGTCACCCCAACAATGGTGGTACGGCCCGTACCCACGCCAAGGGTGCAGGCGGGTGGGTGGGTGTCTGCCTAGGATTCACATCAGTGGACAGAGACATGGGGGTGGGTGCAGAGGAAAACCTGCAGTGGACAGAGACATATGAGGGGTGGGTGCATATCACTCCCAGCAGTGCCCAGACATATGAGAGGTGGGTGCCTATCACTCCCAGCAGTGCCCAGACATATGAGGGGTGGGTGCATACCACTCCCAGCAGTGGACAGATACATGGGGGTGGGTGCAGAGGAACACCTGCCGTGGACAGAGACATATGAGGGGTGGGTGCATATCACTCCCAGCAGTGCCCAGACATATGAGGGGTGGGTGCCTATCACTCCCAGCAGTGCCCAGACAAATGAGGGGTGGGTGCCTATCACTCCCAGCAGTGCCCAGACATTTGAGGGGTGGGTGCCTATCACTCCCAGCAGTGCCCAGACATGTGAGGGTTGGGTGCATATCACTCCCTGCAGTGGACAGAGACATGGGGTGGGTGCAGAGGAACACCTGCAGTGGACAGAGAAATATGAGGGGTGGGTGCATATCACTCCCAGCAGTGCCCAGACATATGAGGGGTGGGTGCATATCACTCCCAGCAGTGCCCAGACATATGAGGGGTGGGTGCATATCACTCCCAGCAGTGCCCAGACATATGAGGGGTGGGTGCCTATCACTCCCAGCAGTGCCCAGACATATGAGGGGTGGGTGCATATCACTCCCAGCAGTGCCCAGACATATGAGGGGTGAGGGGTGGGTGCCTATCACTCACAGCAGTGCCCAGACATATGAGGGGTGGGTGCCTATCACTCCCAGCAGTGCCCAGACATATGAGGGGTGGGTGCATATCACTCCCAGCAGTGGACAGAGACATGGGGGTGTGTACATCATCCTCAGATGAGCACAACTCCATGGGTGTATGAAGGCATCCACAATGTGCGACTATGTTGAGAGTGCCATAACAACACATCACTGACAGCAGTGTCCCACTCCCATGAGGATGGATGGCCTTCCCCCACTGCATGACACACCACATGTGTGTGTGATGACAAATGACACATGCATACCCGCCCCTTGCGGATGCAGCACAATACACACACTGAGATCATGCCACAAGACTGTATAGTCATGTTAAAGCCTACTAAACTAAGAGAGCCAAAGGGAACACACACTGTCACGCACATTCCAGGACTGATAGGAATGTACAGGTGCTGGGACAGCCACCAAGTTGTTGTCTCCCATGGAAGGAATAGGGTGGAGTTCCCACAGATACAATGCCCACAATTGTGAGTCAGGTGCCCAAATACCCTGCAGAACAAGTAACATATGTGTGCTAGGCTGGGAGTACACACATGCATAGTGCGTAAAAGGGACCATTTCTACATGAAGGCATGGCAACATACTCCATACACAAGTACAGTGACTACCAAGGATGGCACAGACGATGCAGGACATTGCTGAGCAGGCATGGCCATAGTTGAAGGGATCCGTCACCCACCAAGGAAATGTAGACACAGGTCAGCACAACAATTGTGCAACTCCCTGCAGGGAAGATGTCAGGTGCCACAGAGGAAGGAACACTCCTTGGGACAATGTCTCCAAACACAAAGAGCATACATGACCAAAGATTATTTGCAGAGACCTTGTGATGGCACGCAGATACCAGGGTCCACCCCATGAGCAGCACACTACAACATTTCCCAGACACCTAACACATTATCACCACCCCAACTCAGGGAGCATCAGCACCAACATCAATACCAGAAAAGCAATAGTGTGCAAAGGAAAAACAAAATGCTTTATTCAGCATTAAATTAAAACGAAGAAAAGGACACTATTTACAAAGGCCATAGGCCAGTCCAGATGCGAAGTCCTGGGGGGGACACATGGCCACGTGTTTCCCCTAGCTTGCCTGCACATTTGACACTTCCTGTTCATCCACTGGGGGGGTGGGGCATCAAGTGGGGAAGGACCAGGCACCGCAGGGACAGGAGGGGGAAGGGTAGGTGTTGTGGGTGCAGGGATGGACGACTCCACCACAGGGGGTGGGGCAGCGCCAAAGGTGGTGGTTAGCAGTGTGCTGCACACGTCCGCAAGCTCGGCCAGTGTCTCCCCTGCACCCGAAGAACCCACAGGCCCCATGGGGGGGGTCAGAAGGATGGGTTGCAGCGCTACTGGGGGTGGTGGTGGACAGGGGGGCTCAACTCCCCTACCCGTGGAGTGCCTTGCCCGTTTGCGGGCCGGTGAACCAGTGGGGCTGAGGCCCAGCACAGCCAAGTAGGTCTCCTTCTCAGATTTGGGGTAGGAGAGCCGAGGGGAGTGACATTGGAGGGACTGGGGAGTGAGGAATGCGGACTCACACTGTGGCTGCGTGTCTGCCTGTGTGCCCCAGACCCAGTGGGTGTGCCTTCTTCCCCCTGAGTGTGCGTGACAGGAGGTGTGCGCTTGCCCTTCCGTGTTGGTGTGCTGCCTGTGTCTGGTGGGGTGCGTGCCTGGGAACGTCTGGGTGTGCTTGGAACATGCATGGGGTGGGAAGTGTGGATGGTGCAGGGGTAGGGGGGGACGAAGCGCTGCAGGAGACTCACTGCTGCCGTCAGTGACGAGTCCATGGACCTCAGCAACATCCGTTGGTCAGACATCGCTGATGACATGCCCTCCATGTACGACACCATCTGTGTCAGCAGTCTGGTGTGGCCATGGAGGACACTCAGCAGCGATGTCTGGCCAACCTGCAACTGCCGCTGAATGTCCACAGACTCGGCAGTGAGGGCAGCAGGGGAGACAGGGGCAGGGGGTGCGGTGCCTGGCACGAAGGAGACATGTTGTTGCCCTACACGGACAGAAGGGACCGGAGCAACTGGGAGGGCGGTGATGGGAATGGAGGGGGCGGCGATAGATGTAGTGCTGCTGCCAGCTGTTGGAGCAGCCTCCGCCCCCTGTGGGAGCTCAGCCTCGGACCCGTCAGTGTCGTAGTCGGTGTCGCCACCAGACAGGTCCTCCGCCTGACTCCCCTCGCCCTCCGTGCCACTTGCTGTGCCAGACTCGCCAGCACTGGTGGCACCAGTGCTGGATCCCTCCTCCACGTCCGGGCAGCTGACTCCCACGGTGTCCCCCGACGATGCTGTGGGCAAGGTGAAGAGACAGGAAATAATCAGACACCTGTATACATATGACACATGAGTCCAAACTAAAGAGGTCACAGTGCATATTATGAAAAGCATCATGAGTAACATCTACAATACTACGCACACATATAAGCCCTGCACTCCCCAGTTGGTTGACCCATCATGCCCCTTGGAAACAATGAGAATCCGGCCACAACAGCTAATAACTCGATATCCATTTAGACAGAGGATATGGTGTCTGGGAATTGTTGAGCACAGCCAGACTATGAAAGCATGCCACCCCTTGTTCACTGTGAAAGAAACAGTAGTGGTGCCCCCAAGGGCAAATAACTGACGCCAATGCTGAAGGTGTCCCCATACTCAGAGACCTGTGAGTAATTATGAAAGCCAAAATAAATACATTGTGGATCCTTGGGAATCACAACACTTTACACAATCAACGTGTTTGGAATGTGTGAATGTGCCACTTTTTGATCAGAACACACATGTGCCTGTATAACAGAAGTCACACAAGGAGGTGCACAGAAAACTACTTTTACACAGTCATTGTATGAGCTGCCAGCCCAAATCAAATAAGCCACAGTAAAGGAGAAATGGGGTATCAGTAAGTATATATACATGGCACCATGGTGGTCTGGATGACTTGACACTCGTAAGTTGGTATCAGCAACAACCAAGGACTTACTCAAATGCAACCACACAGTGGGAACATGTATATGTATAATCTCTAAAGAAATATTTTTCAAAACTGTGCCTTCGTTTCTAATGTGCTAGGGTGTCCAAGAAAATTGTAAAGGTGGTGTCTTGTGCACTTCCTAGGGAGACATCTGTCATGCAGGTACATTATTGTCATACACCACAAAACATCAAAGTCATGCATGTCAACTATTGAGACATGTTGACAAGTGTAGTGAGTGCCAACGTCCAAGACTGCTTGACTAACAACTTGAATCATGCCACCTGTCACATGGCCATCCGTAACATCTTGACACATTTGGCAACACATCTGATCCACTACCTGTCATGTGGAGTGGCACACATGTCCAAACACAGGACAATGCATTAGCTAATGGCCCTGCAATTGTGTCGGAACAAGGAGCACCTGCACTGAGGAGACACCCTCATGTGAACCAAGATTGTCCACACAGATGTCAACACACACAGACCAAACTACATAGCATCTGGACCACACACCGTTGCCAAAAATGGATGAGCAGGAACCATGTCTTTTAAGTTTTGACACATGCTGCAAAGCACAAACATTAAACCCTGCACAACATGACTGGGTCACTGCATGTTGAGTGTCTGTCCAGACAATTATCACACACAGGTCAGACCTGGCAAGGAGACATAAGGTTTGGACATGTAGGCCTTGCCCGCACAAACCCCCCCTACCTGAGACAATGTGATTGAGACAGAGCAAGTACTTACACCTATTAATCTGGGTTTACTAAAATGTGCATCAAGAACTCCTAAATGTACTCAACATCACCTCGTGCGGCTGACCACACATATTAGTGACAAACAACCATCATCAGATAGTTGTACAGAGACACACAGGGACTGGCCAGTGTGAGTTTGCACAAGCCAAATGGGGTCACCCTGTACAGTGGACACATGTAGCACACTTTACGTAAATACAAATGAGTCCAGGGAACAATGCCACAGAGGCCAACCTATGCTGAACACACAGAGAATGTCCACAGTGTTGGATGACACACATGATTCCTAGGAAAAGGTGTCTCAGGGGTCTGTAGTGGCCACACTGCTCCATGGTCCTGGATAGATCTGACTGCAATAGGAGCAACCGTCCCCGCACTATGCATATCTCCCACTCATGCACATCATGTCTGAGGCCACAACATCGGTCATGCATGCTGCAAGTCTGTTCATTTTAAGCCTCACACTCCTATGTTGAGACTCAGCATCAGTGCCAACAATTATGGACCCCCAAATGACTGAACAGGACAGGGCACAGGCAAGGTACCGACACATGTCACAGACCACCCCCACACATTATGCTGCAAGCATTGTGCACTTGGATTAACTGGCAGCCTAGATGACCATGTGCAAGAGTGACTACACACAGACCAGGGAACACATGTCAAGGAGGAGAAGGGAGGAGGAACAGCACCAGTTGACTTGGGGGAACAGGATATGCACTGCACATATAAACCCTGGCAGTGTATCCAGGCGACTGAGCACTTCCAAAAGCTGGTGACACACAACAAACACACATGTACCTACCCCCTCCTTGCTGCTGTTTCTCCTGTAACCGCCTATGCATGTCAGGGAAGACCACCGCCAGGACACGCTTCATTTGGTGGGTCAGTCGTCGACGCCTGCCGTGCTTTCGTGGAGATGAGTCCTCCAGCAGGACCCGGGCGATCCTCCTGGTCCAGCGCCGGATGTCCTGCCAGCTTTCCTCACTTGGGGTAGGCGCCTCCACCGACCCTCCACCAACATCACGGCCCTGACGGCCCGCTTCCAAATTCTCCCCTTCTCATAGGCGGTTACCTGTGAGGATGACAAAGTAAGACAACATCACTACACCTGCTCCAGGTCACAGAGACACACATTTGAACATCTTTTATTTTTTTGAACAGGGCATAGTATGCAGCCAACTCATAGCACCTTTGTCATAGGGACATTAGCCTCTGGGGAAACCCAAATGCACTACATGGCATTGAAAGTACACAGGTGGCATGAGGGGTGCGACACAATCACTGATCATGGCTCACACTGTGCATCACAAGCAACACAAGGATGATGGACAGCACCTCAAAGCAGTCACATGCCCCAGGCCACTGACGCAACCTCAGCAGAGTAGACAGACACACACAGGCACAGAACAATCACCTTCCATTGGCAACAGCGGATACAAACCTCACTCTGCACATGTGCCACTTGACTGGGGGGTGTCACAGGTGTGGGGCTAGCTCAGCACGTCAGACATACAGCACGGCTTCCTTCTCACATCAGATGGGTAGAGCATATGCCTCCTCCATGCAGCTGTGGTGCAACACTCCACATAGACACTCACCCACATGAAAGGGAACATTCACACACATCAATGTCCAGGGGGCGTACACATCATTTGGACACTCTCACCACAGCTACACTCAACTCACACACATCTGTGGGTACAGTCACCTGTCACACCGGGGGGACCACAGAATCACATCAGGACTATAGAACTAAAATGCCCAAGAGGATTAGCCAGGCTGAATGTGCCATGCACCATGCAGTGATTGTCACAGTAAGCACAATGCAAGTGAGGAGTGCAGACATGAACTACATCATGCTCTGCATGGGAGACATAAGGCATTCCCCCCCCCCGGGACCCACTCTAAACAACATTGCATGTCTGTCACACCTGGACACAATGCCAGAAGTGACAGTCACAAAAAAGGGGCACAGTCAAAGCTAGTGGAGTCAGCACTCACCTGCTCCCCTGGTCTCCCATACAGGCTGGGGTACTGTGGGAGGATGATGTCCAGCAACGCCTCATTCTCCTCCTGGGTGAATGGCTGGGCCCTCTCCACAGAGCTGGACATGGTGACAGAGGAAGCAATGACAGCAGCAGTGGTGTGGAATGAAAGGTTGTGCAGGCAAGGGCTCTCTCATGGGTCCTGGCTGACTTATATCTGCCTTGCTGGGCTGTTTAATTTACAGGAGTACAGAGTGATTGGTCAAACTCATTTGCATCCTACGTTTTCTCCAATCCCTTTAAACATACACCAGTGACTGCTTTTGCATGGTTCAAAATGTGTGCATCATGTGGAGTCAACAACCACTTTGCAACATAGTATTTAGTTGTCAACTGACTTTTCCAGGCCACCTGATGGAAAAATTTGAACTGGAAACTCGGTATCCATGACAACCAGCATGCATTTAGGCCCTAATACTTGTCCCTCATGTGTCCCCTATGTAATTTGAAAATCCACACACAGGTACGGTGCGTTTTACACATACCCCTACGGCACCAGTTGCACATTGCGTTTGACACGTCCGTGTACACACTGGTCGTACACGTACGTATACGACCAGTGTGTACACAGACGTGTACGACCAGTGTGTACACGTATGTGTACGACCAGTGTGTACACGTACGTGTACAAGCAGTGTGTACACGGACATGTACGAACAGTGTGTACAGGGACATGTATGACCAGTGTGTACACATACGTGGACGACCAGAGTGTACACGTGTACTACCGTCGTACACGTACGTGTACACACTGGTCATACACGTACATGTACACACTGGTCGTACACGTACGTGTACGACCAGTGTGTACACGTACGTGTACGACCAGTGTGTACACGTGTACTACCGTTGTACACGTACGTGTACACACTGGTTGTACACGTATGTTTACGACCAGTGTGTACACATATGTGTACGACGAGTGTGTACACATATGTGTATGACCAGTGTGTACACGTGTACTACTGTCGTACACGTACATGTACACACTGGTCGTACACATGGTCGTACACGTATGTGTACACACTGGTCGTACACGTACGTGTACACATGTACAACCAGTGTTTACACGTACGTGTACTACCGTAGTACCCGTCTGTGTGCACACTGGTCGTACACGTACGTGTGTACGGTCCTTACACACACGCATACTCCTACGCCAACACCAATATAGTGATACGTACCGTACACACGCCCTCAGAGCGTGTGTACGGTGCGTTTCACATCTTCCACTGGTGATAGGAGGTGCACAGGACAGGAATGGAGGTCTCACACTTGCACAAGGCTGAACATCAAGTCATTGTCAGTGCAGTTCTTCTTGTGCAGGGCCTATGTGTGTCAGGCAGTGATATGGCACTTTTCTCCTCATGTTTTTGCACAATAGATGTGTGATGACCTCTGGACAGATGGCATGTGTGATGGGGCACTATGTGGCACACTTCCCCTTCACATTTTGCACATGTGTGCATGTAGTACAAACGTGTCAGAAACTGCATCACTGGTATGGCACAGTCACCAACACCCGCAACTGTCCCCTGATGCCAGGGACAGGGACACTGACACCTGACATCTCACTACCAGCGTGGCCCGATGTGACTATGTTGTGTGTGTCATGTGTTCCCATGAGCTTGCTGTTGGTGTTCCGTCAACTGCATCTGCTGTTGCTGCATCCAACATGTGTCTGTGCGTAGATGGCCATGGCACACATATATGCACGACATGCCACATGTGGATTCACACGTTACGTGTGTCTGGATGCTTCGAACATGTTCTTTTGACATGAGGACATATCTGCATCGTCTCCATGTCTGTGTTTTCTTTTTTCACGTGTACCCCTTCATCGCAATGTGTGTGAGCTGCTAATTTTGAATGACATGTGCCCTATGCGTCTAGCTTGCCGCCAGCTGTCGGTATGAGATGACATCCTTCAAAAGCTGATATGTGGATGTATGTCACTCCTGTGATGTCTCTGGCTGTTCACTTACACTGGCCAACAGCTTGTTTCAGGGCATGTAATGTAGAACTTGACAATCAACGGTTGTAGCTGGCTCTTTGTAGGTGTCGCATCTGGCTGGCATACGTGTCCTGGATGTATTGCACAGACCAGACTCTGTATTTTGCAGATGTGTATTAGCAGTTGAACATGTGCTCAGTTTATTGACATTGGTGTTGTGATGTACTCACTCTTCTTTATTCCTTCCAAATTTCTGCAGGGCACCGCCTCTCCCCCGACCAATGCCAGACTTGGGTGCCATGAGGGAACGTGACTGCATACGCCGTTACAGATTCACCCAACAGTTAATTGGGGACCTGACAAACAGGCTGGCACCACACCTCCAACCGCGACACAGTTAACCTACTGCGCTGACCCCCAAGATGAAGGTGATGGCAGCCCTACATTTTTTTGCCACCGGTACTTTTCAATTCACCATAGCTGATGTGGGTGGCATGTCCCAGACCATGTTCAGCCGTGTCCTGCATGATGTTTTAGAAGGCATGTTGGAGCACCTGGATGAATTCATCCATTTTCCGACTCGTGAGCAGTTGACGGGTGTCAAGGGTGAGTTCTATGCCCTGGGAGGGATGCCCCATATAATTGGGTCCATTGATGGGACACATGTGGCTTTGGTGCCACCACAGGCACAGGAGGTAGCCTATCGAAACTGAAAACATTTTCACTCCATTAATGCCCTTGTGGTGTGTCTTGCTAACATGCTGATTTCCCATGTCTGTGCACGTTTTCCAGGGTCAGCACACGATGCCTACATCATGAGGCGTAGCAGGGTGCCAGAAATGATGCTGCGGCTGCACAACGAACGGGCATGTCTTGTTGGTGGGTATACTCTGTTTGTCCTGTATTTAGCGGTATCTTTGTATCTTACAGCTTTTCCTGACCCACTTCTGTACATGATGTTTCCATGTAGGGGACTCTGGCTATCCCAACATGCCATGGCTGATCACGCCTCTCCGCAACCCCAGAACAGCTGCAGATCACCGTTACAACAACACCCATGGGCAGACCAGGTGAGTGATTGAGAGGATGTTTGGCCTCCTGAAGAGCAGATTCCGGTGCCTTCATAAGACAGGCGGATCCCTCCCATATGCACCGGTCAAAGTCTGCAAAATCTTCATTGTGTGCTGCATGCTGCACAACATGGCAGTGGAGAAAGCTGTGCCACTCATCCTGGATCCGGATGAGCAGGAACATCCACCCGTGGAGGATGAAGGGCTTGGTCACGAGGCAAGTGAGGAGGAGGAGGATGAGGAGGAAGACATCCGGAGTCAGCTCATACGCATCTTCTTCTCATAATGGTGAGTCCCTGGGTCTGAGTGTGCACGCTTTTAGCCTTGTGTGGCATGTGTTGCGATGTGTGTGTCCACCTGACTGTATGCTAAGTTACTTAGAGGTAGGTGCTCTTTGTACTACCACAGACTATGTAAGTTATGATCATGACTGCCTGTTTCCTTTTTTTTCTGTTTTTCCCTTTTTTTTTCTTTTTTTTTTCTTTACTTCTTGTATGTCACTTCTTTGGCAAATGCCAATAAATAATTTTTAAAAAAAAGTTACTTAGAGGTGTGTTCTGATGTGGCACTCGAGTGATGATGTAATTCCCCACATTGTGGATGAGACAGTAAATTTAAAACTATCCTGGTGACAACCTTATTCCTGAAGAGTCAATGACCATGCATGCGGTTGAGTATCTTTTCAGTGACTTCTTGTGTGTCTGTCATCCCCAGGTATTTGCGCATGCTGTCTGCTCGTGGCATCGTTGGGCTCCTGCTATTCCTCATGAGTATTTCAACGTGTGCTGAATCAGCGTTACATGCACGGACATGGTGATAATTCTCCTTTGGGTAGGATTGCAACAAGGCATTTTGGGTGTGGTAGTTGTTTGGAATGTGTGGGCACTGCTCCTGTGCATGTTTTGTTACTATGCATACATGTCGACTCACCAAGGGGCACCTGACATGTAGCATGACTCCCATGACTTGATAGTCACCCTACGTGGCAGTCATCTGTAATGGGATTGTGGATTGTGAGGAAGGCATCAATGTGTGTGAAACTTCCCTCTGAAACAGGGAGGCTACGGGTGGACATAGTGTGGGACATCCCCATAAGAGGCTCAATGGGGAATTGCAGCCTCTCCGTGTGCAGCAGGGGTTGTTTGGCTCACACCCTTCACTTGTGTGCCAGTTCAATGGATTTACAGCATCTGTGGTGTGAAGGGGGTGTCCAGTGTAGGTCCCACATGTTCAGCCAAATGACCTGTGAGTCTGTTCATATTGATTCATTTCCCTTACTGTTGACCTGAGTAATAAAGGTGTTCCTCAGCCTCCAAGGTGCCTCATCTCTGTCAATGCAGGTCTCTTGCCACTGTGCATGCGGCATCTCTGGCATAGTTGTCCAAGATTGTGCATATGAGTCTATGTGTAGATGCGCAACATGCATGGTGTTCTTCATGGATTTGATTCTCTATTGTGCATGAAGTCCATGGTTGTGTATGTATTTGGCCATGTTGGTCCCCACAACGGGCCCTCAACACCTGCTGAGGGTGGGTTTCCTGTGCGCAGCTCGGCCTTCAGTTTCATGATCCGGTGTCAGTCATCTTTGGTGATTGTGCATCCATTGTCTCTTGGTGTGCCATTGAAAACCGGACACTCCTTCCTTTACATACGCCTGTTGCAGTTGGCCTTTCTGACATCCTTGTCTTTGTGTGCAACTTGTGGCATATTTTCCAGGACATGCTGCCTGCTGCTGCAGCCCCTGCAGCAAGGGCACACAGAGTTTCCGGATGTGGCAACACACGCCTCAAAGATGCTCCTCCCTTCCTCCCTCCACCCATTCATTTGGCTGGCATCAGCTTGTCTGTGCCACTGTTGCCGGCACGCGGTGCCAAAGGCTGGACCGTCTGCACATGCAACTTGCACATTGCATGACCCTCATGGCCGTGCATGACCCCATCACACTACAGTCTGATGTTGCAGCCACCCTCCATGCAATGTCCATCCGCATATCTACTGGCTGCTCTGAGGCATACACTAAGCGCACGCACAACACCTTTGCATGATGAGTGTGCAACTCCGACTGCCTACACAGCGCTGCCACGCCTTCCAGGCCCTGTTACACCAACCAGGTCATGTCCCTCCTACTCCCCGACAGCTCTGTACCCCAGCAAGGCCATGTGCGTGGTAGTCAAGGCTTCTGCATGTAGTATGGTGTCGTCATCTGGCACATGGCCCAGGTATCATCTCTCAGCGTGTCAATCTACAATGTGTCCAGGACCCCCCTCACCACCATCACATGCGCACAGCACCTCATCATCAGCTCGTATGCCATTGACAGCCAGGTGCTCCTCACCCTCTCCAAAGATGCCGACATTGCCAGTTCAAATAATCAAGAATGCTTGAGATCCATTGATGGATGGCTGAACGTCAGCCACCTGAGGCTGGACTTGTACAGGACGGAGGTAATCATCTGCGGATTGTCACCTTACAGCTGGGTCAACTGCTTGTGTCCCACCCACAAGAGCCCTGCACAGGCACCCAGTGGGCACGCACACAAGATGGTGTGCATCATGTATTGCTCGCACACATTTGCCATGGTAATCACCAGCATCTGTACCTCCGGCTGCAACACCCTCTGCATTATGCACATGATCCACAGATAGTTCCACTACAAGGAAAGACAGACCATCCCCCAGGTCCATGACAACATCCGTGTCAAATACTGCCCTACCCTCTACGGAGCTAGTACATCCACACTCCCTGGAAACTAGTACACATCCAGGGTGCATCTGCACACCTCAGCTTCAACATCCCGCGTCCCAGCCACATCACCGCCCAGCAGAGATAGCTGCAATGGATCACTGTGTGCTGCAGCATGACCTTCAGACTCCCCACCCACACTCAGGAGGCTGGCCATAACCCCGACCCAAAACCAACCTTGTACCACTGTCATCCGAGACGCCGTTGGGCCATCTACGTGCATCCAACCTTGCCCTGGCCACCATTCTTCACATCCACCGTACTCCAGCATGCAGGACATAGTTCTCCCACCTGGGAAAACATACCTGGGACTCCCTCCCCGGGAACCTCCAAATGAGGCATGACCTCTACGCCTTAATGATACTCTTCCAAATAGGTCTGTCTGCACAGTATTGCAAGCCCCCCTCAGCAGCTTGAGGCCATCACAGGTGAGTATTGTGCTCCATGTCTGCATTGAATGACACATTGTGACCCTTGTGTGTCCTGTACCAGACTCAGATCCAAGGGTACGGATGGGTGGAGTTAGTTCAACACTGAGGCATAGTTTGACATTTACACACACATATGTTGTGGACTAATGCAAAATGACTGCAACATCTCATGATACCAAATAAATGTGTTTATTTGCGGTGGGGTACGTGTTTTGGTAGTTGAAATATGGTGCTCTACCAGGTGCATGGAATCCAAAGTTCACAGGGGGAGATGGTATCCTTGGCATTAGGAGTCATCAGAGTCCAGACCACAGTGTTGGTCATCATTGGTCAGACTGTGACCAGCAAGTCCATGTGGCAGAGTATGTCATTGGATGTGGTGCTGCTGTTGCGCCAGAGGGCCAGGTGCCAGGCCAGGTGAACTGGGAGATGTGGATGGTCCGCTGCCTCTCGCGGTCTTTTCTGTGGACGACCCACCTTCCTCCGGGGACCCTCAGATGCAGGCCTTGACGATGTTTGGGACGCTCCGTCGGACAAATCCTCCTCCTCCTCCTCCTCCTCCCTCCCTGTGGCTGGTGCCGGTCTGCGCCTGGTGTCACAGGGACGGTTGCCCATGTTGTCGGCGATCCGACGGAGTGAATGGCTTATGTTCCTTTGCACCGCCAGCAGCTCACCCAGTGGTGCTGTTGTTAACTGGCGTGTTGCTCGGCCTGCAGGTTCTTCATCTCGTCGAGGGTCCCCTTCATCTCTGTGAGGCTTCCCACTACCTGGCTGATGCCCCTGGTGTCACGCCGGTATGTGTCCAGGATGTGGCGTATCTGTGACATACCGGTTCCCTCAGCTGGCTGGTCAGGTTCGCGCCTCCGCCTGCCTCCACTCCCACCACCCCTGCCGACACGAGCCTGGCCTGCCATTGTGGGCACATCGGGTCTACGGGACCCCTGAGGGATGGCATTTGCGGGGTTGCCTGCCTCCTCCTGGGTGCCCGGAGAACCTTGTCCCTCCTGGTCAGACTGGCTGTGTTGTTCAGTGCGAGCAGGGCTCCTGGGTGTCTCCTGGGATGTGGCAGGAATGGGGGTGGTGGTTGGCACAGATGTACCTGAAGCAGATGCTGCAGGGGCTTGGGCACCAGAGGGGCCAGGTTGGTCGGGGTTATCCACGGAGTGGTGAGAGTCGTCGCTGCCGGTGGGATCATCTTCACGTAGAGCCTGGGACTGTGATTCTTCCCCCCATTATTGGGGGGAGATCCATGACGTTGCCCTGTGTGTGAGAGAGAGACAATGTCAATGCTGTTTCATGCGACATCCATGTTTCAGACATATTCAAGTTGGCACAGTTCCTCCAGGTAGTTGGATGTGCCTAGCATTCCTCTCAATGTCCACTTGTGGATGGGTATGTTGCGGGGGACAGATTGATATGTTCTCCTGAGTGTTTGACCTGTAGAATTGTGGCTAGAATGCTTATTTGGCTATGGATTGATCTTGTTGTGTCACATGTCCATTGTGAGAGTGGATGAATCTGTTGCCTGCCCCAGGGGTGTGTGCTTGTGTAAGGGGGGGTTGTGACCGGGACTGCTGTTGTGTGTAGTGTGATTTGTCATTGGGTCTCCCAGGTGATGTGTCTGTCCCCTCATGGTGCATGCTGGCATGACAGTCAGTGTGAGTTCCTGTGCTAGATATCTGAGCTAGTGGAGTTGGTGTTTGAGTGTACAGTGGTCACAGGAGGGCCTTGTGCTGCATACAGTGGGGCCAAGTGTCAACTACCTTGTCAGTACTTTGCCAGTCCCTGTGCCTTGGGCATGGTGCATGGGTATGTACCTAGGCCATATGGGCTGAGGGCATTGATGTCTGCTTCTGAGTGTCAAAATGTGTTTTGTGAGGCCCACCCTCCCAGCATCCCGGACATCCAGTCTTGGGTTTGTGGTTTGTGTAGCCTGGGACATGGCATGGCCTTGCTTTGTGAATGGGGCATGGACATGTTAGTGGCATGAGCGTGGATTTTGAGTGTGGTTGTGTCCGGTGAGGGCTTGGGGGTAGTTGCGTGCATTTGGTGTATTTGGAGTGTGGATGCCATTGCCCCCATGTTACGTAAGTAGTTTGTGTACTCACCAGGCTCTGCGACTCCTTCGACTCCGTGCACTCCCACTGGCGGAAGCAGGGCCATCACCTTCTCCTCCCAGGGATGGTAATGTACGGGTCTGCGGGACAGCCCACCTCCAGTGATGTTGCTCTGGGCGTATTCCTCGTTCATTTTCCGCTTGACTGCCCTGCGCAGATCGTACCACCTGGCTCGGCATTCATGCCTGTTCCTTCGGATGGGCGCAACAGCATTCACCTTATCGACGATCCTCTGCCACAGGCTAGTTTTTTGGGCTATGCTGGTCTGTCTGACCAATGTTCCAAAGAGCTGTGGCTCGACTCTGATGAATTTGTTGACAAGGAGGTCCAGCTCCACCCTTGTGAACTTTGGATTCTTGTCTGTAGGCATGGTGTGGGGTGTGGGTGTGGATGGTTTTGGGTGTGTGGGTGTGAATGTGACGGTGTGTGTGTGAATGTGAAGAGGGGGTGTTTGTGAAGGAGGTTGTGTGAAGGTGTGTAAGTTAAGGTGTAGTTAAGGTGTGAGTAAGGTGCAGTTGTTTGTCTGTGGGGTCTGGCAGCAGTGGGTCTGTTTGCAGAGGCTCAGGGGTTGTGTGTGTGGGCCCTTTTTATTGGTCCATTTGTGGGTGTGGCTGGGTTTGAATTTGTGGTGGGTGTGTTATAAGAGGGTGGTTGTGATTTAGGGCCTCTGTTTGCCTGTTTGGATGTGCCAGGTCAGTCATTGAGATGTATTTTGTCATGTAGATGTGTTTTGTGGTGTTGTGCGAGTTGAATTGACCCTCCTTGTGCTGTTTTACAGTGTCCTGGTTCTGTACGAGTATTTTTCGCGTAGGTAAGGTCCGTACATACGCGATGCTGGGTGGGGGTGCTGGGGTACGGTGTTGGGGTACGGTGCGTACAGGTACGGGGCTGGGGTACGGTCGTGGGGTGCGGCGCATACAGGTGGTGGGCTGGGGTACGGTGTTGGGGTACGGTGCGTACAGGTGCGGGGCTGTGGTACGGTGTTGGGGTACGGTGCGTACAGGTACGGGGCTGGGATAGGGGCCTGGGGTGTGGCGCGTACAGGTGGGGGGCTGGGGTACGGGCCTGGGGTGCAGCACGTACAGGCACTACGGTCCTGGGGTACGGTGCGTACAGGTGCGGGGATGGGGTACGGTGTTGGGGTATGGTGTGTACAGGTACGGGGCTGGAGTACGGGGCTGGGGTGCGGCGCGTACAGGTGGGGGGCTGGGGTACGGTGTTGGGGTACGGTGCATACAGGTACGGGGCTGGGGTACGGTGTTGGGGTACGGTGCGTACAGGTGCGGGGCTGGGGTACGGTGTTGGGGTACGGTGCGTACAGGTGCAGGGCTGGGGTACGGTGTTGGGGGACGGTGCGTACAGGTACGGGGCTGGGGTACGGGACTGGGGTGCGGCCTGTACAGGCACTACAGTCCTGGGGTACGGTGCGTACAGGTATGGGGCTGGGATAGGGGCCTGGGGTGCACCACGTACAGGTGGGGGGCTGGGGTACGGTCCTGGGGTACAGTGCGTACAGGTACGTGGCTGGGAGACGGGCCTGGGGTGCAGCGCGTACAGGTGTGGGGCTGGGGTACGGTCCTGGGGTACGGTGCGGAGGGGGGGTACGGTGCTGACATAGGCGGGGGAGGGGGGCTGTACGACTCATATCCGGGCACAAGTTTACCCGTGTACATGTGCGCTACAGCGTTCGCTCCGTACAGGGCCTTTTACATGCGGTCGTTTATTCGGACGGGCGGTACGGATCGTACTTTCGCGCTCGGGCTTCTGTTTTACGATTTGCACGTAAAAATGTCCGGCTCCCTCTCGTACACTTTTCCCGACGCTATACGTATGTATTTTCACGTACGAATCGTACTTCGCCGTTTGTACGGGACTTGTACGATTCGTACGTAAAAAAATACGGATACGAGTCGGACAGTAAATTAGTTTAACGGATCGGAATCGGCACCTTAGTGTTTAAATTCTTTTCTACTTTAGAAATTTTTAAAACAATGCGCATAAAAATCTGCACAATAATCTGTATCATAGCATATAGCTCACCAATTCTTCTCAATACATGCAAACAGTGTGTGAGAGGTTACATATATAATTCACCAGATAGTGCCTAAGTCATTTTCTCAGAATATAGGTAGTGCCTGCATGATTCCCTAAGTATGTAGAAACTACATCGGTGGTTCCCTATCTGCATAGTTAGTGCCTGTGTATTCACATGACTATATTGTAACTATCTGTGTGATTGGATGAACACATGGGTGTTGCCTGCGCTGTTCAATGGGTACATAATTAGTGCCTGCGTGATTGGAAGAGTGCATGTGAAGTGCCTGGGTGATTGAATAAGTCTAGATATCACAGTTGATATAGAATTGCATACATGGCTCTCTAAGAGCATACGTTGCTGTGTTTACTCAGTGTGAGCACGCATCATTAAGTTTCTAAAACTGAAAACAACAATTCTCACTTTTTCAATGCACAAAACCTTTTCTTAATGGCATACCTACATAATTTCGCATATATTTATATGTGATTTCATAATAGTTATACACCTAAAGGCTATCTTTCCAAAAATATATAGTTCTCTCCATCTTTATGTAAACTCAAGAGTCTCATCATACATATCACTAACTAAGTGCCACCAAAAAAAACATACCTCGCCATCTACACTTATGCAAACCAGTCATATAAGTTAAGAAACACATTGACAAACACTTCCTAATGCATACCTCACAAGTATTACCACTTTATCATTCATATGCAGATACAGCACATTTTCCTATCTTTTATTTCTGACTACGCTACTCCTGTTTAATAATGTGACTAAAACTCCCACAACTCCCACAATGCAAATAATATAGATGGATCTATTCTGCACATAATGCTTAGATATTTAAAGCATTGTAGTTTTTAAAGGCATTGTTCATAGTCATTTTCAATGGTACTAACATCTTAAACACATAACTGCTGCCAGATACAGTTTATCTGATATATTTTTTTCACATCACTGTGATACTTTTTAATCAAACTCCCATATACATCTTTATTTCTAACGTACATTTGTTTAAATAATTAAAAAGATATCTACATACCAGTGAAATGTGTTAGTAGATTATATTGCTGTTTTAGTTTTTTCTCGATAGTTTTGACACTGTTAAGATTTTTAAAAACTAAGCACAAAAATGGTACACCAGTCTCATAGAAAGCAACTATAAAATGGCAACCCCTTCAACTTTCCGCTCTATGATCAAGAGAAAGGCAGCAAATGAAATTGTGTCTTTCATTTTAGACTAATGCAGCTCCACTTGTGAATGGTTAACATCTGTTAACCCTTTCCCTCTGTTTCAAAAAGAGGTTCCTGTCTCCGCGTGTTTGCAATTTGTTCGCGATTATCCCCCAAAAAACAGGATTCCACACCGATATTTAGCTTCAGTTTTTTTTATTTAAATACTGAACAACAGTTTATTGCATAGTGCTGAGTTGGAAATTAAAATTTGTCATTACTTAAATTGTGTTTCAACAAAAAATATTCTGTCTTTTAAACACTCTTCTCCCAATACACGCAGTGTTCCAAGCAAGCCAGTGGTACCAGTAGGTCACAAGTTCACAGCACATTCTAGAAGGAACATGCTTCTTCCAAATGAGATACAGCAGGTGTGGTTTACTCCACAGATTCAAAAGCATATTCATGTCTGTATTACATTTCTTTTTTGAAACAAAAGCCAATAATAGTACTTCTTTCTACGGCATCCAAAACACTACCTAATTTTATTCACTTTCATGCTGACAGCATCCAATGAAATATATCTTTTGTTTTACAAAAAACTCAATTTTACCTGCTTTTCATTTGAAAAACTACCTCATTCAGCTCCAGTCTTCTCCTGCCTGCTATTGCTCCTTCACTTCAAAATGCTTAGAGTGTAGCTTGTGGGCCACAGCTTTTTCTATTGGGCTAAAGGGGCTACAAAAAAAGAAAGGTATTGACGGGGACTTGGGTTTGCCAAATGTGGAGATTACTTGGTTTGGCCAGAGAAGGTTAAAGTTTCATCAGTTGCTGGCTTTGGTTAACTCCATTGTGGATTCACAAGCTCCTCACCTCATGATTGTGTACTGTGGTGGCAATGACCTAGGCACACTGAATTGGATAGGGCTGGAAATCCTAATGAAAGAAACCTTTGCAGAACTGATGTTGCTTTTCCATCGCACTGTCTTCGTGCACCCTAATATATGCCGAAGACAGAAATGGAAGTGGTCAAATCACTTCTGTCCATAGATTTAAAGCCAGAAAACATGGTCATAAAACTGCATTCCTCAGAGACCATCGCATAGGCTGTATCTATAACAAAAAGCTGTATTTTGACATGTACATTCAAAAATAATAAGTACAAAAATCCATTCTAAACATTGAGCTACACATATTACTATATGTATGCTTCATTAAAACATGTTTAAACTCATGTTCTGGTACTAAGTTTCTTTAAAATCCATCTTTAAGACCTATTTTCTGTTTCTGCGGTCATTCAAGAAGCGCAACTTTTCCATAATGTGAAAAACACATATATGCACACATATTACAGTATTGTACACACTAGGGGTTTATTACTATACACTTCTAACTCATGTTTTCCTAGTGTATTTCTATAACAACCATCACTAACACCTATTTTCCATTTTCGCGATGATACCAGAGATCGCAATGACGTCGGTAATCGCTATCTCTGCCTATACGTCACGAATGCGGTAAGCAAAAGCAGGAATTCAATAGCCACCACCACATTCAAAAATGATAACTAAATAAAAAATTGCAAGCATCACACTAGATAACTCACTATCTAAACATATAACAGAATCTCAATATCTTTATAACAATGCGTATTAATAATTCACAGTGGCACGATAGCATGTCATGATAGCGGCAATGCCCCCGTGAGGGTACATGGGGGCCACGCTGTTGGTCATGACGTCATCCCGACCATCACGCGTTAGTAAAAAAATCCATTTTGATAACTTGTGGCAACAGTTAATCACACTGATACTAAATCCACCATCTAGATATTTATATATACACTCATTCTTCAATACAGATTGCTATATATATAATACATATTTAAATAACGAGCCAAACCACATTCACTGGATGATGTAATCAGTGATGTCATCAGTGATGTCATTTGAGATGTCATCAGTGATGTCATTTGAGATGTCATCAGTGATGTCGCTGACCATGTCATGAATGATGTAATATGTGACATCATCAGCAGTGGATTGCTTGCGCGCGAGTTATAGTTAGCAGAACTAACTATAACGGAGGAATTTCAATGGTTTTGTATGAATGAAATGTCCAGCTAACTATAACAGCCCTGAAACCTATGGTTTTGTCAGTGAATTTCTAAGGTTTTTTAAATGCTGATTCCTAACTATAACATGTCTGAAACCTATGGTTTTTTCAGTGAATTTCGAAGGTTTTTTAAATGATAATTTTTAAATGTAATAATAGTTATATGTATTTTTTTATACTGATTTTCTACAGTTTTTTAAATGTTTATTTTTACATATTTTTTTTTTATTATATTATATATTTTTAATATAAATGGAAATAAACATGTTTTTTTTAAATATTGAAACTGAAATATTGTTTTTTTTGTTGAATGTATAAGTTTAGAGCTATAAGTGTGTTGGTTAGTTAGGGGACTGCATGCATAGTGGATAGGGGTTTGAAGCAGTGCATGTGCTAAGGTCTGGCTCAGTGCATGACTCCTTGGGTACTGACTGAATGATTAGAGTACTGCAAGGAGAGTGCCTGGGTGAATTTATAAGTGTTTGGGTTTTGGCACAGTGAATGGAATAGTAAATGGTGCTGAATGGGTCACTAGGGGAGTGACAGGGTGTTTGCTGGAAGAGTATGGATACTGACTGGGAAATTGAAGGTGTGAAAGACAAGTGTGTAGGTGGTTAGAGGAATGCATAGTGGATAGGGGTTTGAAGCAGTCCATGTGCTAAGGCTTGGCTCACTGCATGAATACTTGGGTACTGACTGAATGATTAGAGTACTGAAAGGAGAAGTGCCTGGTTGAATTTGTAAGTGTTTGGGTTTTGGTGCAGTTAATGGATTAGTATATGATGCTGAATGGGTCACTAGAGGAGTGCAACTGGAGTGACAGGGTGTTTGCTGGAAGTGTATTAATACTCACTGGGGAATTGAAGGTGTGAAAGACAAGTGTGTAGGTGGTTTGAGGACTGCATGCATAGTGGATAGGTGTTTGAGGCAGTCCATGTGCTAAGGCCTGGCTCACTGCATGAATACTTACACAGTGGTGAAGGGAGGGGATGGGGCCTGAGGTGATGTGTGAAAACACGTCCTGTGGTGCGTTTTAATTTGGGGAAACAATTCCCCTTCAATCCTGAGAGCCCCAGGGGGCCAACTAGCCCACCAGGTGCTTCCAGTAAGCGCCACTGTGCTGTGTTTCAGAGAGGTGGCCCAGGCCGTGCCCCTTTTAACACCTCTCTGCAACACAGCTCTGTGGCGCTTACTGGAGGTACCTAGTGGGCTAGTTTGCTAGTTGGACCCAAGGGACACTCAGGATTCAAGAGGAATTAATCTCCCAAATTAAAACGGCCACAGGGCGTGTTTACACAGTGGTGATGGGAGGGGATGGTGTAGGAAAGTGGCTCTATATATACTGCACCAAAGTAAGGTACAGTGTGCAGTGTGTATAGAGTCCCCTGTCCCCAGAGGTTTGGCAGAGGTTAACGTTAGGTATAACCTTACTCTCTAAAGTGGTAGCTTGGTCGAGCAGTAAGGCAGTATCAGAGGACAGTATGAAACATTTGTTGTAAACACTCAGTCAGTAAATAATGTCACACACTCAAGAACTGAACTCTAGGCCAAATTGTTTTGTATAAAAAGATATAGTTGTTTTATTTTAGAACCAACAAGGTATCAAAATATACTTTCTCAGGATGTGTTACTTTAGTTAAATACTTTTCAAATAGGCAATAGACTTTTTGAATGCAATAGTTACAGTTTGTTGCAATCGGCAACACAATTTCAAACACAATGCAACATTGAGCTCAATGGGAATTTCTTGTTAAATACAATTAGTTACTTTGTAGATTACTTTTCTAACCCCAGGACTGGATCCTATATTCAGTCCCGAGAAATGAGCTGTAAACAGTTAAGTAAAAACGTTTTGGTTACAGTAGTAATTTTTAAGGAATATTATTGTATTTTAAAAGTTGACACTTAGAAACTTTTTCAGTTGGAATTACCAATGTTATCCTATGGAAGGAAATTCAATTTGCAGGTAAAGTATGTTCACGTTACTTTTTTAATCCAGTGCTGGACTCCTAGGTTCAGCACTGGGAGCTCTATCTAAAACAGGCCAGTAATTACGTTTTTATCGTTGGCACAATTAGAGAATATTTGTAAGTTTTAAAAATCGACACTTAGAAACTTTTTCAGCAAAACGCAGGCAAAGATATCCTATGAAAGGAAATTCAAGTTACTAGTAAGTACGGTTAGAATTACTTTTCAGGATCAGTACTGGGCTCAAAGATGCAGCACTGAGGTCTCTCCTGATAACAGGTGAGTAAATCGGAATTCGTAGTTCGGCTGATTTTAGAGGAATATTTGTACGTTTCAAAAATCGACACTTAGAAACTTTTTCAGCAAAAAGCAGGCAATGATATCCTATGGAAGGAAATTCAAGCTACTGGTAAGTACGGTTAGAATTACTTTTCAGGAGCAGTACTGGGCTCAAAGATGCAGCACTGAGGTGTCTCCTGATAACAGGTGAATAAATCGGAATTCGTAGTACGGCTGATTTTAGAGGAATACTTTAAAGTTCCAAAACTCCACACTTAGAAGAATTTTCAAGTGAAACCAGTCAATGTTAGCCTATGGAAGGAATTTCAAGTTACTGGTATGTACGGTTAGAATTACTTTTCAGGATCAGTACTGGGCTCAAAGATGCAGCACTGAGGTGTCTCCTGATAACAGGTGAATAAATCGGAATTCGTAGTACGGCTGATTTTAGAGGAATACTTTAAAGTTCCAAAACTCCACACTTAGAAGAATTTCCAAGTGAAACCAGTCAATGTTAGCCTATGGAAGGAAATTCAAGTTACTGGTAAGTATGGTTAGAATTACTTTCAGGATCAGTACTGGGCTCAAAGATGCAGCACTGAGGACTCTCCTGATAACAGGGGAGTAAATCGGAATTCGTAGTTCGGCTGATTTTAGAGGAATATCTGTAAGTTTCAAAAATCGAGACTTAGAAACTTTTTCAGCAAAAAGCAGGCAATGATATCCTATAGAAGGAAATTCAAGTTACTGGTAAGTACGGTTAGAATTACTTTTCAGGATCAGTACTGGTCTCAAAGATGCAGCACTGAAGTCTCTCCTGATAACAGGTGAGTAAATCGGAATTCGTAGTTCGGCTGATTTTAGAGGAATATTTGTAAGTTTCAAAAATCGACACAAACTTTTTCAGCAAAAAGCATGCAATGATATCCTATGGAAGGATATTCAAGTTACTGGTAAGTAAGGTTAGAATTACTTTTCAGGATCAGTACTGGACTCAAAGATGCAGCACTGAGGTCTCTCCTGATAACAGGTGAGTAAATCGGAATTCGTAGTTCGGCTGATTTTAGAGGAGTATTTGTAAGTTCCGAAACTCCACACTTAGGAGAATTTCCAAGTGAAACCAGTCAATGTTAGCCTATGGAAGGAATTTCAAGTTACTGGTATGTACGGTTAGAATTACTTTTCAGGATCAGTACTGGGCTCAAAGATGCAGCACTGAGGTGTCTCCTGATAACAGGTGAATAAATCGGAATTCGTAGTACGGCTGATTTTAGAGGAATACTTTAAAGTTCCAAAACTCCACACTTAGAAGAATTTTCAAGTGAAACCAATCAATGTTAGCCTATGGAAGGAATTTCAAGTTACTGGTATGTACGGTTAGAATTACGTTTCAGGATCAGTACTGGGCTCAAAGATGCAGCACTGAGGTGCCTCCTGATAACAGGTGAATACATCGGAATTCGTAGTACGGCTGATTTTAGAGGAATACTTTAAAGTTCCAAAACTCCACACTTAGAAGAATTTCCAAGTGAAACCAGTCAATGTTAGCCTATGGAAGGAAATTCAAGTTACTGGTAAGTATGGTTAGAATTACTTTCAGGATCAGTACTGGGCTCAAAGATGCAGCACTGAGGTCTCTCCTGATAACAGGGGAGTAAATCGGAATTCGTAGTTCGGCTGATTTTAGAGGAATATCTGTAAGTTTCAAAAATCGAGACTTAGAAACTTTTTCAGCAAAAAGCAGGCAATGATATCCTATAGAAGGAAATTCAAGTTACTGGTAAGTACGGTTAGAATTACTTTTCAGGATCAGTACTGGTCTCAAAGATGCAGCACTGAAGTCTCTCCTGATAACAGGTGAGTAAATCGGAA